>NW_018744301.1:5549300-6959203 GCF_001683475.1 Chenopodium quinoa | reverse complement strand
TCTAGTCTTGGTTCCAGACCTATTGAAGTTAACGATCTCTTGGATCGTTAAGGGGTGTAACCTTCACCGTGTGAATGGTTTATAAGTTCCTAAAACTTGTTGGCGACTCTTTTTCTCTAGCTTCCTTCCCTTTGGACGCCACCATACTTAAGTGTATGCTCACAGTGGGGCTCAAGTTTGGGGTAATGCTTGAAATATTCCCTACACTTGCTAACTTCACCGCCTATTTTGACATCTTGATGGCCGATATCAACTCCTATCGTGATTATCTTGAAGCACATGGAATACAATCTGGAGCTGCTAAGGATGACGGAGAAGAAAGCTCCAAATGCAGAGGTCAAGAGTTTTCGATTCTCGTCCTCTCTGATAGAGAAGAAGAAGAATTCGATCAGGTGGATGGTGAAGACGTTGAAAATGGCGATGATGAAGCTCACAACGACAACAGTTGTGATGATTACGGGGGGAGATTGTTGGGGTTTGGTGAGTCCGACTCACCGCGGAAACAACCCCGACCCAAGGAACCACTCGTAATTGATAAAACCATAAAGCATAAATAAATAAGCACAAGAAAAGGAAGAACGAATCATACCCTTGAAGCGAGCTTCGCCCTCTCAAAACGGGCTCTTACTTGAAAGCCTTGAGCATCGCAAATGTCGTGCCTCCAATGGTATCCACCCACAAAGGACGAACACGACTTTTTAGGTCCGCTACCTTGGAGTTAGCAAGGTCCAACCAAAACCCAAGTGTTAATGGAGTTTAAGAGTTTTTCCCAAAACATGGAATGCTCTTTCTAACTCCCACTCAAGCACTTTACTCCAAATCCCAAGGTTGGTATTTATAGAGGAAAGTATGAGTGGGAATTTCTATCCCATCAATGTGGGATCATGAAATTCCACAAATTAATTTAAAGCTAAATTAAATTAAAATTGCAAACTAATAATAAATCTACAAGTGGCATTACCATGTGAAATGGGTTGGTGAGGACAACATGGAGAGCAGGGGACCATACTTGCTCCCCACTCAATACTCTCCTTGTGCCACATGTCCTTACCCACTTGCTCCCATATTCCTCAAGCTTCCCTATAGTGACCGGCCCTATGGCCCAGCCACAAGCCCAGCCCCGCACCAAGATGCGGGTTGTTGCTGTGCGCGCAAGCCACGCACTTGGTGCGGGCTTGCTGCTGAGCGTGGCTGCTAGTGCGTGCGCTGCTAGCACGCCTAGCTTGCGGCAGCTAGCTGCTGCACGCACCACATGCACGCGGCTGCTAGCTCCTGCTGTGCGTGGCTGCTAGCACGGTGCGCTAGCACGCACCTAGCCAGCCATGCTAGGCTCGGCTTGGTGCGCTTGGTAGCCACCTATGCTTGGACATTTTTGCCCCTAGCATTCGGATGCTCGGGGAATTCCGATGCTAGGGGTATTTTGGGAATATGGTCGATTAATTATTATTTTGCGCGTCTCGTCTTTTTATTATTTTTGACTCGACTTCCGACGATCGGTTTCGACGCTCCAAGCTCGAATTACCGACGTCTAAATATTTAACATTCGGGCGACGAATTAATTTCTTCTGAATTAATTCGTCGAGTCAGTTCGTATATTTTGCTTGGGTGTGACCCGAAGGGTTCAGTCAAGATTAAGCTGTAATATTAATTATATTAATATTACTGATCGGAAGCGGCCTCCACCCAGGCATTCCGATCACTTGACCTTACTGAATATATTAGCTTTCTAATAATTCTGAACCCGCTAACAGAATAATACACTTGTTCGAAGGACACCATTCCTTTCAGAGATCAAGACAACCAGGATGATAACTAGCAGGAGGAGGAAGAAGAGGATAACCAGGGAGATGATGAGGTCAACGGCGACCCAGAGGAAGACGGTGAAGATGAAGATTATGAGGAAACATCTAATGAAGAAGTTGATACTCTACTGACGAGGACTCAGCCGAAGAGAATGAGCGAATGGCGGTGGATCCCTTCGATGCTGAAAGTTATGACGATGAAGGAGACTATGGATATGGGAATGAGGGGAGTGGGCAAGAATAGAACTACTCCGATGACAGATGGTATGATTCTGACCCTGAGGTGGACTCAGATGACTACGGTATTGACAGCGACAACAACACCATCAGCTAGTATCATTGCAGCCATTACCGCAAGTCTCCAAATCACTGAGAAGGTTAGGGTTTTCTATTTTTGATAATTGTTTATTGATTTTTTTTCATTATTTGGGTTTGTGTGCAGCCTTATGAGGGGTTGTAGTTGGTTAGTTAAACTTTAATTAGTGTAAATTAGTTGTTTAGAACTTTTGTTCTCTAACAATGTCCTGATCCTATTGAATTTTGGAAGAAAATAACTGTTGTTTGGTGTTGTAATTGAAATCAACTACTTTACCTAAATTAATTAGGGTCATTTAGAATGTAAGTACCTTTGTAGTTGTTTACATTTTTTGGATGTTGATATTTATTTATCTAAAGTGTGCTATTCTTAGTGTTGTTTGTTTCCATTTAGGTATAATAGTGACAGTGGAATGTTTAATATAATTATGGTTGTTTTGTGTCTCATTGTCATTGAAGGAAACAAATAGAGTATTGTGTGGGGTTTGTCTGGTTTAGTTTATTTCCATTCATAGTAGTACTGGTGTAGCATATGTGTGTTGCATACCTTTATGTGTTGCATTACTTTGTGTGTTGTATAGTCAGATTTGGTCAATTAGTGAAGATAACTTTCCTGGTTTGATAGACCCTATAATTCCTAAAATATGTATTAACCCTTGATTCTACTGTCACTATCAAACCTAAATGGCTGAATATGAAGAGAGTTTTGCTAATCAGTGATTCTGTATTTCAATCTATTAACCTCTAGCTAGATCACATGAAACAAAATTTCCTCATATTTTAGGATGAATTACCAAAAACATTCTAAACTATTGACCATCTTCTCAATTTAATCCAAACTACTCATTCACTTAGAATAAACAAATGCGTAAGGGGTAGTTGCTCATATTAGTTTAATCAAGAAATTTGGCTTACTAAACAGGTTAAATTATTTATGTTAAGCCCTCATTATTTGGGTTTGTGTCTAGCCCGAGGTAGGTTGTGGTTTGGTTAGTTTTTCTTTGATTAGTGTTAATTAGTTGTTTATTTCTATCTCATATTCCTCCAACCTGGTGTAATGCACTTGTATTAAGAGACTGATGTGTTGTTGCCTTTTTTTAGGTATTTAGTTGGTATGATCGAGCTGGGACTCACATGTTTTAATGGAATAATGTTTCCTTCACAATAACCATTAACTTGATCAATTTATATCTAGTATATCAATATTTATATGAGACCTAAAAACATTGAAACAACATTCTATATTGTATCTTTATCTTTACACAACAAATTCCTTCACAATAACCCACTTGACTCTAGCAATATACACTTTGACTGCCAAAGTACTGATTTAGGATTTAATGCTACACCGATGATGCTTATTCAATTCCTACATATACTCTCAATGCAGGGATCTATGCAGCTTACTCCAAGGAAGTAGACTATCTAGCTAAGGAAGCAAAATGAACTCTTTACCTCATTTTGAAGGTCTTATTAGAAGTTTATGTATGCAAATATGCAGATTGTTTCTTGTGTATATGCTCTACTTATTTCTAGTATATTTTGTATGTAGGATTAAACAATTATGTAAGTGTTTGGCCTAGGTTTGAATCTTTAGTAGATATTGTTTAATGATCTCTAAGGGCTTAACTTTTGAAGGTCTGTAATTATTGAACCTATCTTTTGATGCCTTATAGAGCTTAATCTAATCTTTTAATGCCTTTGAGGGCTTAATCTAATCATATTTACGAAAATCTCATAAATAATTAATAAAACCATAATACATAGTCAAAATATGTAGATAAACATGATAATCCAGACATAAATAGCACAAGTAGGAATACATCCCACAAATTAGTACATAGCTGTCCAAGACACCTCTTGAGCTTAGTTAATACATAAAATAAAGTTCAATATATCCATAGCAAAACATAGTCATCATTGAAATTAAACATTAATAGCATTTTAATAGCATAATATAGTTAAACATAGTCATCATAGAAATTCCTGCTACATAGGGATAGTTGTGTGACACACCATCCCCCGTAGCCTTCAAGCTCCATCTCCAGTTTAGGCCACTCCAGCTGACATCTCTCTAGCCCCTTCTTCCGCTTCCTTAGAAGGTCCTTCACCACCAGCTGCCTTATCAGCTCCCTGTGTAGGGGTTTCCTTTGCAACCTGTCAAATTAGGCAATAAAAATATGATAAATACAATAAACTTAGGATATGCATACAAAAGATTAACATTGTATGAGATTTTACCTTAAGGGTTCCTAGCATCCTAAGAGGGATCTCAGCATCAACACACACAAGGATCTCATCTGATTCAACCCTGCTCTGGTCCCATATTATAGCAAACTCACCACTGAGCCCTACACTCTCATTAAATGTCCAATTCATATCACCCTCAATTGCCTCCACAACCTCCTCAAACGACTTCTTACCTACCCTAGTCTCAGAAATGATGACAATCATTGGTTTTTGGACTTCCTAGATCTTAAGGACATGTTGCTTAAAGGATGGCCTAGTAATGCTACGCGCATTCCACAACACAACAGATGAACCTAACTCAAAAGCCTTTTCACTACCAACATAACTTGTTTAAATGCTAACATCCATGAACCTAAGGAAGGGATCGACTTTGTACTTTCCCAAACAAGCAACAACATTGATAGAACTAATTTTAGCATGCAGATAAAAGATTTGCAAACCATCAGAGTAACAAGCAAGTTCAGTTCTTGTTTTTTTAATCTTAAGTGGGTAAATAGGGCCCTTGATGTCTAATTCAGGGATTGGATCAACTATTTTAACCAGAAAATAGGGCACTATCTGATAAGGGAATAAACGCGTCGTCAATTGTCTATCCCTAGATCAAATACAATTTATACAACCTAAACAAACCTAATACGAGTATATGGCGAGCATAGGGGTCAAACCATAGAGAACGAATAAACACCACCAAATGTTATCGACAATTAAGCTAGTCCGGAATAGGAGATAAATAAACTAAAGTATAAAGATGCTAAAACAAGAAATAAAACATTAAGGGAAATGATTTAGGTATAGCATTCACTTGAACATAAACAAAGGCATAGAAATTGAATTAATTATGAACTAAACATGCATGAATATCGAAGTAAAGGATCCAATCTAGCCGCCTTCCGGAGTCAATTGGCTTCTCCTAACATAGCCTCTATGTTTCCACATTAGAACCATATACTAGGAGGTACTATTAAATAACAATCGATAATAATGAACCTTAACTAAGTCAACTTCCGTTCCTTGTTAGCAAAGATTCACCTTTAATCACCCAACAATGTGCACTTGCAAGAACATTAAAGAATATGAAGCATATAAAGACTTTAATCACAAATAAATCAATTCTAAACCCTAGAACATGCTCAAGATCCAACTACACCACAACCATCCCCTTAATGGGGAAATTACTCACTAATCATGCTAATAACAAGATTAATTAACAAATAATCAAGAATAAACATGATTAACAAGCAATACCAACAACTAAAATAATAATCAAAATAAAGCAAATAAAAAGAGAGGAGGGAGAGTTAGAGATTCTCATTGATTGAAGATGAAAGTTTATAAAAAAGATGATCAATTTCTTCTTCAATATCCAAGTTCATCACTGGTGAAACCCTCACTTTCTCTCACTAAACTATCCTAATCCTAACCTAAACCTAGAGAGATAAGCTCTCCTAAAACTAATTAGAGAATAGAATAGATGGGAATTGAATCCCCTAATTACCCAAAAATGGATATTTATACTAAGCTAAGAATACTAAGTAAGTAAAAGAAAAGAAAAGAAAGTAAAAAGGAAAAATAAAATAAGAAAACTAAATATAAAAATAAAAGAAAGAAATAAGAAAAAGGGAAAAGAAAAGAAATAAAATTAAAAGAAAAAGAAAATATTAAAACCCACCAATCCCGCCAAAACAATCAGCCCCTACTTCTTCTTCTTCGAAATTGGCTGCTCTAAAATGGGGTTTTAATCCCATGCTTTGCATCTCACCAAAGCAAACTAACAACCATCATTATCAAATCACTACCACTCATCATCATTGAAAATTGGCATCAAGAAAACCCCACCGTTCGATCCTCATTAAAAGCCACGTGAGAAGCTCGTGCTACGGTTCAAAATGAAACCAGAAGAGCGCACCCGCGGAAGACCAGGCCGCGCCCGCGGTGGTTTGAGCCGCACCATCTCCTCGGCATTTACCGAAAATTGGATAAGGGGTGGAAGGACAGGGACGCACCCGCGGCAGAAGAAGACGCGCCCGCGGCGGACTGGGTAGCTGCAATTACGAATTTGGGCCAATTGATTGCGGTGGCTGCTGCTCTGAGTTGCGGTGGTGTTGGTGCGCTGCTGCGATGGTCATGTGAATTGTGATGGTTGGTAGATGTGGAGGTTGTGGTGTTTGCAGCTCGTGTTGGTGAGGGAGGTACAGGGGCTGTTGCGAGGTGAGGGTGGACTGAGGAGGTGTGAGTTGGGTGGCTGAAATTGAGTGGCTGATGATGGTGATGTGCGTGTGATTGGTGGGCTGATTTGGTTGGTGGTTGTTGGCTGGTGAGTGGTGTTGCGGATTGGTGGAAGGAGGAAGCAGTGGCTTGATGTTGGGTGGAAATTGAAAATCATTGACTTGGACCTTGAACTCGAGCCTAGTCACAAACAAACCCTAGGATAAAAGTGTGAAACCGAGACAAATAAAATAAAATAAATAAAAAGGAAATAAATAAAATAAAATAGAAAAAGAGAAGTAACACTAAACTATTAAAACTAAATAAAAGTAAAATAGAAATAAGAGAAATAAAACTAAAACTAATAAAGACATAAAACTATACAAGTAAATAAAATAAACTTAAAACTAATTAAAACTGTGAAAGTAACAAAGAAAAGGAACGAAATAAAATAAAACGAAAGCAAATAAAATATGAAAATAAACTAGAAACTAATTAAATAAAGAAATTAAATTAAAACATACTAAAACTAAGAAATAAACTAGAAACTTTATTAAAAGAAAATAAGAGAATAAAAGGGAAAATAAGGGAAAATAAACACGAAAATGACTCTAAAACTACTCCCTAAGAGTGACATAAATGTCACTCATCACTATCTCACTAATCTTAGAGGTATCGTAAATGACTTTAGGATTATCAGCATACATTTCCTTAAACACATCAACTAAGTTAATCATACCAACAACATCAACTAAATTAGGGAGATGGGCTGGAACAAATTCACCTAAGGGGCCAACCATGACCATTCCATATAGTTCCTCACTTAGGGGACTATCTGGACTATGAATGATCTTCCTGTTAGTCTTGTCGCTGACAATATCCCTTGTTCTATTTGCCTTCTTCGCAGTAAAGTACATGAATTTGTTGAAATCCATTTCTAGAGTTCCAGCCTTCCTAGTTTGCCGAAAGATTGTTTTGGTTTTGGTTGCAACAGGGTAGCAACTAGCTGGTTAAGTTGGGTTTTCAGGAACAAAGTTTGGGTTTGCCATGGTAATAACTAATAATTTCCAATACTATGATTTTTCTTTGGTTGGGTACTCTAGGTTATCATCTGTGAGAAAAATATGTGTAGGAGTCTTATATAGGGATGTCCATTTAAATAATGGGTGTCCATCTGTCTTTTGAAACTAACACGTGTCGTTCATGAAACTCAAATGGATAAAAACTTCATATCCAGTGCATTCAAAGTAGCGCAAAGAAATATTTAGCTAAAAAAAACCAAAAAGTTTTAAATGAACATAAATTTTAAATAAATGAAAATTTGGCTGAGCAAGTACTACTTCAAGTCCTACTGACTTTACAGAATAGCCTAGTGTCAAGAATTGCAGCAAAAGTGTTGATTGCTTTTTCCCAAAAACCCATTTTACATTATGAGTTGTCAAGTCATATCTTTTGTAAATTGCAGAAGAGTATTAGCTAAAAAAACCAAAAAGTTTTAAATGAACATAAATTTTAAATAAATGAAAATTTGGCTAAGCAAGTACTACTTCAAGTCCTACTGACTTTACAGAATAGCCAAGTATCAAGAATTGCAGCAAAAGTGTTGATTGCTTTTTCCCAAAAACCCATTTTACATTATGAGTTGTCAAGTCATATCTTTTGTGAATTGCAGAAGAGTATTAGCTGACTGTAAGCATGTATCCTTTGGCGGAAAATCTGTTGGAAAAATTTTCTGACACGCAATAAAGTAAAGTCTATCTTTTGAAGATTTTGTATGATATTTACAGTGTATTACCTAACTCAATAGAAATTTTTGGACAATGTCTAGTGCACATCATCAGTAATTATGGGTTTAAGTAATTATGTTTCCCTTACATATATTTTTTTATAAAATATTGATGTACAGATCAACGGTGATAGTAAAATGAAAAACTTACACAACATCAATACATGTAACTGAAGTAAGTATGGTTGAATTCCATTCGATTATTTTTTTAAATTTTTTTTTAAAAAAGGAGACTTCAGATTGATCATGTCATTTATAAAATAACACTAAACGATGACATAGTCAACCCTAATTACAATTATAACTAAGAATATAATAGTTACCGATGTGATCATTTATGCAATATGAAATTTTTTTGTATCTAACATGGATTAGTATTATTTCCGAAAATAATTAGGTTGGTAATATGAAAATATATGTCGTGACGAATTAGACAGGACAACCGGCTACTAGTCATGGAAATCCTGACCCAAAGTCGTTGACCCAACCCGAATGTCACGACCCATGACCCGAAATTTACCCAAAAACATTGACCCGAAATTGACCCGAAACCCGAAATTGACCTCACCCGACCCAGAGTTGTAGTTGACCCGATCCCGAACCCACCCGAACTAACTCAACCCGAAATTGACCCGACCCGAAATGATCCAAAGTGTTTGATACGAGTAATACCGATTCATGAAATTGACCCGAACAGTCCTAATACCAGAAATGTCCTGAACAAAAATTACCCTATAATTGAACAAAAAATGTCTTGTGCCAAAAATAACTCAAATTGTTCATTTTTAACCATACCTACACTCATAAACTGAAATATAGTCTCTATAAAACTATTGATTTGAGCTTGATCCACAAATAAAACAACCCGAACATGACCCGACCAGATTTTGACCTGACGCGAATATGACCCGAACATACTTTACCTAAAATTAACCCAACCCGAACATACCAGACCCGAAAAATGACCCGACCCGGGCTCAACCCGATAACTGAACTGAATTGAACTTGACCCGAAACCCGGATATACCCGACCTAACCCATACCTGACCCGAATGTTAGCTGACCCGAAATGACCCGACCCAAAATATTTCCAACCCATCCCGGACCCAAATGATCCATTTACCATGTCTACTAGCTACCATGGCTATAATTGGTCATTACGTATGATTCAAAATACACGGTCAATAGGAAGTGTTTATCAAAAACTTAAGTCAACACGTGTCAGCTGATAAAAACGGAGGTAGTAGCTTAGTGTGACTGAAGGGGTAGCTACATATATCAAAGTAGAGTGGTGACGCTTAACAAGGTAAACCAATGCTCAAAATGTGAACCATAACATATGATGCAAATTTTTTATATAATGAACCGAGGTTAGGAATAAATAATATCATTTGCTGATTATCTATCACACACTTTTGGGTAATGAGGGTACCATTATTTCCGTTCGATTGAATTTAATCCATTCCATTAACCGAAATTGTTAGTATACGTCGAATAAGAATTGAATGTATGTATCATAATTAAATGCTAAATTGATCCAACCGATAACGAGAATTACATAAATTTAGAATGGCTTGAACCTAGTTAAAACTTGTTACTTCGTAATCTCTTAACACAGAAGATTTTATTTTGAAGAGCTAGTGAGCATAATGTTATTTGTGTATTTAATCGTGATATCGTTAACGTGTTGAGGGTTTAAGGTTAAGGGTTTATCTTTGAGATTTTAGCTACTTATGTTAGGGTTTAAGGTTTAGGGTTTAGGGTTAGGGTAAATTGGTAAATATATCAACTTAGTGGTTTAATGAAATTGCTTCTCCACGTGCACAAAATCACTTTTCTAAAATCACTGTTTCTTTAAAAGACCAAATTGAAAGGAATAAGTGTCTGTTTTTGTCTTTGTCCTATCTCTTTCATCGTTGCCATACACTTCCTTAAGATATCCAATTTGAACCAAAAAAATAAAACTCCCTTATTGACATAATGCAAACTAATCCCAAATCAATTATCTCACAGTTGCACAAACTTAAGATTGGTAGCTCAAGGCGCAAAATCAATTTTCATCCTCGCAATAAAACAATTTATTTGAAACATGTGAGTGCATCTTTTGAATCCGAACTGAATTTCAACAAAATGATATATTATCACGATGATAGTGATTTTACAATTGATAATCATCTTTCTTCGTTTGCCTTATTTTCTAAACTTAATACGTATCCAGAGAATGGATCTGAATTTAGCTCCCAATTTTGGACGATGGTGGAAGACGATCTTCCGGATCAGTTCCTGCCATCCTATATCTCTCTTCTAGATGACATGGATGCTTATTTACACAAAGGTGTTTCAATTTTCATGAAATGGTTTTGCTACATTGTTGAGGACATGGATCCTCCTTTCATTCCAGAGGATTTAGTCCCCATTTTTTATTTGAAAATCATTATATCCCCAAAGGAGATTCCAATATTCTCAGTGCCTTTGGATCCAAGAGAAGTTGTGTTCGGTGGTAATAGGTTTGGTGTTCACGTGTTGGAGGCTGATGATCTGATAACACACGTTCACTTGAATGTCCTCTCTTATGTAGCTACATTGAGTCAAACTAGGTTCTACAACGTATGTGTTAGTTCTCAGAGAATTACGGGCTCATAAAAAATTAGATCTTTCATGAAGGGTTCTAAGTTAGTGATATGGAATACTAGAAGTATCCATTAACCTTCATTTGATGAAAATATTTCCATCCTATTTGAAGCTTATTCGCCTATGGTCGTTGTCTTGACTGAAGCTAGAGTAAACAAGCCATTTGTGTACTTAATTTGCAAGGTGTTGGGTGAAAATTACTTATTCGAATTTATTGATCCCGACAATGGATTAGGGGGCCTTTTAGTAATTTGGGATAGACGTGCGCTACCATATATTCATCGGAAGCAACAGACTTTGTTCGGTCACGTATTGTCCACAACTATAATCGTAAGTAATAATTTAAATAGTAATTAGTCGTGATTTCGTCTGGTATTAATTTTGCTACATGCATGAACCCCTCGTGTTTAAATATATTTACGTGAGTAAATAGTGTATTATGCCTTTGTTTTGATTTTGTACAGCCTGGATGGCAAACGAATATGAATTCGATGAATGAAGATGATTTACCTACTAATGATGATGAAGATGAGAGCAGCGATGGGGATTAATTTTAGTCTAGACTTAAAGCGTATATGTTATGTAATTGTTGCCTTTGGCGAGCTAATACGGATTATTTTGTTATTGGTAATGAATTATTGGCTTTATATGTGTTTGTTACTGAAATTAAAGAATCTGATGTTGTTATTATATATTTATGTCCTTAGTTAACCAAGATGAATCCAAAGCATTCCACCTATATTCGTTTATAAGTTAATATTTGATCTATCCCAAAGGGAACACTTGCTTGATCAATCCTCAATAACCTAGGGTATAATTGTAAATTCAAAAGTTGAAGCAGTGATTATTTTTAAATCAAAAACTAATAGTATGTAGTCATAATATTTGAAGTATAGGCTATAAAGCTACAGCCATACCTAGCTTGTACTTAATTAGTATTTTAAATTTCAAAATTATGGTTTTTGATTAAAGTTAAAAATTTCAAAACAAGGAAAAACAACTCGCTATTAAATTGTCAAATCCCTATGCCAGACCAATAACTTGGGGGTTTAATATATTAAAACCTTTAAAAAAGAAAATAATGATAGGTTGTATGTCAAATCATCAACCACAAAAGTCATTAATTTTTTTTTTATAAAAGGCCTCTAATTGTCATTTTTTTAGTTGGACATCAATCAACCTTAGAAGTTTTGGGATGATGTCATACCAATAGATTTGGCATCCAATGCTATGAAAAGTGTATCTATTTATTAAAAAAATTCCGATTCGGCGTAGTGTTTAGTCGGTTTTTGGTTAAAGTTCAAATCCAACAAATCTTAATGTAATGAAGTTGAACTACATAATTCTAATTATGTGATCAAGAATCGTCAAGAATTTAGTAAACCTATATATGAGTAATAGAGATCAAAATGTATATAAGGCCAAGAAAAGATTTTAATAATTCGTTCAGGTACTAGTTCAATTACGGATATGCTTGTCAATGCTCGAATTAAATTGGTTTACGGTTAGTAGCAGGTTTGGGTTATGATCATAAAGTGTTGGATGAAATTGGTTTTTGGTTAAGATTTGGTCAAGTTAAGGTCGGGTTCTCGAGTCGGAATTGATTACAATTCACGATTATGGAAAAAAGGCAAATGGTTTAGGGTTTTGTTTTTAGGACTAAAGGTTAGGAGTTTAGGGTTGAGGCTTAAGGGTTTAGGATGGGGTGCTAATCGAGCGAGTAGTTGAAGTCGACCATGAGCAGAGGGTTGATAAGCACCTAACCTTTAAGGATGAAATAATATAAAAATCTTGAATTTATGGCTACATTTATTGGGTTACTAGCTGATTCGAGCACGAGCAAACTCGAGCCTTTTCACTACCCAAGAGTTGACCTAGTTGAGTGACCGAGTCGAGTTCGCGCTTCTTGTTTGGGGTTTAGGGTTTAGGGTTAAAGGTTAAGGGTATTATTGTAAAAACAACCATCAGAAAATGAATACATTCAATTGGTAACTTGTTTAATGTTGGAGACATGTCAAACATTCCACAGTTCCTTTTTTAAGCTTCTGTGCAACATAGAAGGATTAAAAATACACTCTTTGATGGTCCTCCATCAACTACTTCCTTCGTGATTACAATAATCAAAAGAAAATCATCATATATTCTAACCAACCCTCCATTGTATCCCAAATCAACAACCATCAACTCCGATCATCTAGTTGCTGGACTTTACTTTACCATCCTAACAAGGAAACTCTGTACTTCAAGCCAATTCATTCTACGATCGAAGCTGAGATGGATTTTAACTCAACCATTTACTACCAAGATAAAACTGATTTAAGTTTTTACAATCAAGTGGGTGTGTCGAGTTTGAGGTCGGAGATAGCAAGTGACCTAGATAACGAAACACCATATAGATCTCCTTTTTGGGTAATGGTGTTAGCAAGTTCACCAAGATTAACACAACCTGCATATATACATGCATGTAGTTGAAGACATGGATGCATACTTGCATAGGGGAGTGTAGACACCCATTTGTGTCTCCCCAAAATCAAACCCGGTAATGAATACCTTTTGCGTCAAATCATAATAGAATGAGGTGAAAGTGTGAAAAGTCTAATGATGAGGATATTTTTATTAAAATATATCTTCTTTCTGTTTTTTTATTTCTTTTCTTACCCTATTTATGAAAAACGTGCATTCCAGTTTAGTTTGGTCCATGATAAGGGTCCAATAATATTGTAGTTAGATGGGGCTTGAAAGGACCTTTCCAACTATATATTATAAGCCCAATTCCGATGAATAATGGGGAAGTTATGGCCAAAATACTAAACTAAGCTCAAACCGGTTTTTACCTACGGCCCAATGATCGTGTGGAGGGTCCAAAGGCCTAATCCTATTCCTAAACTAATTAGGATTAATTAGAATCTTCTATAAGTTTCTAAAAGATCTTAATTATCCTTTTTGAAAAGACAAGATTAAAGAATTTTAGTTAAATAAAAACTTTCCTTTTATAAAAATTTCCCTTTTTTTTAAAACTAATTCTATTCGAATTTAAAGATGTTCAAAGACAATCAGATATTATTTTTGTTCCCCATAATCTTTATCCAAATCTTATATGGTTGGATAGATCTTGAAATTATCTTTCCAATGATATATTATAATATTAATTCCGAGCTGTTACGAAAAAGATCTGAAAGAGATACGAAACTCTATTCAAAACTAACACCCTTCCACTATTTCGGCCATATCTTTTTATCTAAAAAATATTTTAATCTAATTTTAATTGGGTTGGAAATTATACTTTAAAAGATTTCCAACGACATATTATATGCCTTATTTGGACTTCTGGATCAAAAGATATGATAAAAACAAAATCGGCAAAAACTGTCCCGCAGCGCCGGACGACAGCGTCGTGTTTTATTCCTTTGCAAACTCCGATTCTTTTTTATCATATCCGGACTGTTTTCATTATAAATAGCGTCCTTAGACCTCCAATTTTAATCATCAATTCTCATTAACTCTCATCAAGAATTTCTTGATTCTCTCTCTTTTTCTAAGCTAGCCTTTTACAAACACAATTCCTCACACATTAGATCTAGACACACCTAGCCAAGTTCGAAGTTTCGCCCTAAACGTGAAAGGTTTGATATTTCTGAGGATTTGGAATCTCTATTTCAATTATTTAATTTAATTGTTTTAATTTTATATTTCCCTTGAAGTTACTAACGTGTGTATTTTGTTATTAGAAAGATATACGAGGCATCCAAGTAAGTATTTTAATTGTTTAATTGATATTATGATATAGAAATCATGTTCAGATTGTTATTTTGATTCTTGGTATCATGTTAGGATGTTTTATTGCTTCCTAGTATCATGTTTAGGGTATAGTAACAACTAAAAATTCCTAATATCAAGTATGATTAAAAGGATTCTTCCTATTTTCTTTCATAATAACATGTTAGTATCATGTTAGGGTTAAAGCTTTGATCTTTATTGTTTAGTGAAATGCTAGGGTTTGTTATTAATCTTGTTAGTATCATGCCTAGGATCTTGCTATTATTATGCTTTAACATGATTATTTTAATTATGATTATAATTGTGGTTATGATTATTATGTTGCTTTATTATATTATTTTATTTTTATTGCTTGATCACACCTTTTATGCATGTTTAAAGGGAATTCATACTTGTAATCATGCTTAATAAGATAATTAATAATCTTATTTAGGGTTAATATGATTATAATTCAAGTGATCGCCAATAATAGTTTTATTTATGCATTAATATTCAACCAACATAGATTAAACAGGTTTAGGATTAACCTATTGATTGCATGTTAGTTAGAAAGTGCACATGAATACGAGAAGAATAAAGTAGAGGCCTATTATTAGGGCAGGTTCTTTCTCTTTTAGATTGGATTTTTACCTTCATCCCCGAATACCAGTCATGGTTCCAGACCTATTGGAGTTAACGATCTCATGGATCGTTAAGGGGTGTAACCTTCACCTCATGAACGGTTTACAAGTTCCTAAAACTTGTTGGCGACTCTTTTGCTCTAGCTTCCTTCCCTTTGGACGCCACCATGCTTAAGTGTATGATCACAGTGGGGTTCAAATTTGGGGTAATGCTTGAAATATTCCCTACAGGGAGTGTCTGTTTTAATGAGATGGTATTGCCAACAAGAGGATTATGTGAGTCCTCAGTTCATTCCTAGTGATCTAGTTCATGTTTTTTATTTAAAAATTGTAATATCCACTGATGAAATTCCCATTTTCTCACTTTCTGTTAACCTTAAATAAGTACTATTAGGAGCTAATAGGGTTGGAGTTCATGTATTTAAAATCGAAGATCACTTATCTCATATAAATATCAATGTTCATTCTTGCATTACTCCATTTAGCGGTACCCGTTTTTTATAGTGTTAATATAAGCTCGCAAAAGACGGTTGAATCTTTTAGCACAAAGAATTTCTTGAGGGGGTCAATTATTATATTATGGAATGCAAGGAGCGTGCATAGACCTTCTTTTGAAGAAAATTTTGAGAATTTGTTTAGGGCCTTTAGACCGATGTTAGTTATTATGATTGAGGCTAGAGCGTGTAAGCCTTTTACAACTTCATTCGAAAGAAACTTGTAGGAGAGTATTTGGTAGAGGTAATTGGTCCGGACAGTAACATTGGTGGGATTATGATAATGTGGGATAATTGGGCTTTTCCACATTTTCATCTTAAGAAGCAAACTGTTTATGGCCACATTATGTCTACAACTTTTATTGTAAAGCATTCCTCAAGCTATTTAATTTTGATTATACACATATGAGCTTTTGCTGGTAATTTCAATACCAATTATAACTCTAACACTGTGTATATTTTGTTTCAATGATGAAGCCAGGATGGATTGCATATGATGATATATCAAGTTCACCAGGGTTGAGGAAGATGTTGGAAGATTCCGATAGTGATGAGTACGAGTACTTTTAATTAAAATAGATTAAATGCTTTATAACATCAGCGTAAGTTGATTACGGTTCTACCTAGTTAGTTTTATGCTTGGAGCATGCTTATAGTTTTGGTGGTTGCTTAGGTTAATCATGTTCATTTTTGTTGTCATTTGAGTATTGCCAGAATTTATGTATCGATAACTTGAACAAACCTCGACAGTGCTTTAAACTAAAATCTAAAACAGGGAAGTTATTACTAGATTGATTTGTTTGCGAGTACAGTTCTTAATCACGATTGATTATATAAATACAATTTACTCGAACAACTTAGATGATTCTAGGGCCATAGATAATAATAGCATTATATGTTGTTAATCGTATTAAGTTATTTGAACAAAAAAATAGAACAATTAAACACCAAAATATTATGATATAATGAAAAGGCATGTCTTGTTACTTGTTTAAGACAAAGTAGACGGTACACATATGCAAGAGTTGTAGACCAAATAGAGCCTGCTAGCATATGTATTCAGCTGGGAAGAAGGAAAGTGTAATAGTACAGAAAATACGTAGCAGAGACTTGTCTCATCAGCCTAAACCGTCCAAAGGATAAAAACAAGATTTTCCCTCATAGTGAAGTATAGATTGGAGCAATGTACAATGGGCATTACCTATTAAGATGAAAGTATATATTTTTACTTAGTTTTTGATATCGAGACTAACTATCTTAAAAGGGTTTGGTAAATCTGAATTGTTCCTAGTCTAACTTGGTGATTCTTAAACGTAAAAAAGACTTAATATTATATTCACAAAGGGTTGTTCAACTTTAACAATTTTCACCGCAAATATCGAGATACATTGGATCTTGATTATTATTATTATTATTATTATTATTATTATTATTATTATTATTATTATTATTATTATTATTATATATATATCCTTGTTAATTATCATATATATCCCTTATGTAACTAGGTGTTAATAATCTCAGCTTTTTGTATACAAATTATGTTAATTTATTGATTAGAATGGATATTCAATTAGGGTAAATAGTTGGGACAATTATAGCCAAAACATGTTTCACTATTATTCACTTAAACTCAAGTGTAAGTGTAGACACCTAAAAATGTCTCCCCAAAACCAAACCCGATGATGAACAACCTTTCATCGCCATTATTGGTCGGGTTGAGTATTTAATCTTTGGATTGCTTAAATTCATATTCAATCCCAATACATTTCATAAACAAACCAATTCTTAGCCCATTTCCCCAAACCATAACTTATTTTCCTCTTTTCATGCCTTTAAACCCAAAATAATTCATTTCATGACCCTTAAAATCATTCATTTCATGACCCTTAAAATCATTCATTTCGTGTCCTTTTCATAAAATACGTTTAGTCTAGTTTATTTTGGTCCATAATCTGGGTCCAATGATTTAATATTTGGATGGGGCTTGAAAAGAGATTTCCAACGATATATATTATAAGCCCAAATCCGAGTTATAACTAATAAGTTATGGCCAAAATATTAAATTGAGCCCAAACCGAACCTAAGCCCACCTTACCTAAGACCCAATGATCATGTGGAGGGTCCAAATTATTTAATCTCATTCCTAAACTAATAAGGATTAATTAGGGGGCGTTTGGTTCAAACAATGGTAAGGGTTTGGAATGAGGAATGAAACCCGGGTGGTATGGGGTTGGAACTTGATGCTTGATTTCATATGTTTGGTTTTTATCAAGGAATGATAGTTTTTCTTTAATGTTAAACCTAAAGGTATGGGTATGAGCCATACCCACCTCCCCTCTTGGGTTTCAAAAACCTATACCTTGGGGGTTTGGTGTATGGGTTTGAAAAATGAAATTTATGGAAACAAACATAAGGTATGGGTTTTGGTCATTCTAAACCCATACCTTATACCTAATATGCTTGAACCAAACACCCCCTTAAAAGCTTCTATAAGTTTCTAAAAGATCTTAATTATCCCTTTTGAAAAGATAAGATTAAAGAGTTTGAAATTAAATAAAACTTTAAGCTAAATCCTCTAATCGATAATTGGGCCAAAGAAAGAATTTTAATTTGTTTAGTCTATTTTTATTTCGATCAAGATCCTTGTTTTCATCAAAAAAATTGACTAAGGTTTTTTATTCGATTCCCTATTGGGTTTATATTCACATCATTATTGTTTCTGATTCAAACAAATTCGAATTCTTAACTCTCTACGACGCCTAGGCGATAAAAGATTTTCGGGAGGAAACAAATCATAATTGTTTTTGTCTCTTTTACCTAAATTTTTATTATCACCATTCTCACTGCATCGTTTTTTATTATTATTTTGATTATTGTAGTGTATACTCTTATGAACTAACGAAATCCCTATTATTTGATACAAAAGAAATTGCCCATTTCCTTTTATAGACAGACGAATCGGTTGAATAATCAATATCTCGTTTTTTTAGCAAATTTAAACGAGTTAAATCGTTCCGACATAGCATTATATCCATACTCAGTTCTTTTCTTTACTAATTCTTAAATGAACCTAGTTCACACTAATTTATTGTGGACCACTAATATTAGAGAAACTATGGTTCTTTTATTATTAATAATAATAATAATAATAATAATAATAATAATAATAATAATAAAAGGTCACTATAATAAAAATAAAGTCACTATGCTGAAATAAAAGTCATTTTGGTAATATATTGGTTATTCAATGAAATATTTATATACACTGGGCAATATGAATAATAATTGTCACTATGTTAAAATTAGGGTCATAACGTCGTATTCAAGTACACAATAATGTTGAACGTTAAACAAGTTATAATAAAGGTTACTATGTTTAAAATAAGGGTCACTATGTTCAATATAATGTTATTTGCGTGTGTATAACTCTCGGGTCCACAATAATATTATTGTGGACCAGGTCCACGCAAGTCTTTTTGTCCTTTCTTTCGATAAAGGATAAAAGAATTTCTATTGGATTAATCAATCGAAGAACAAGACAATATACTTTGATATTATTGATCAGCTTTTGATTTAAAGAATTTGCCCATTTCAACTGAAAAAGCAAATATCTTTTCAGGAATAAATCAATTTCTACTTTTGTACCGCTCATGGGTTGCTTTTTCTTTCTCGGCTTTTTCATATCTGATCCTATATAATCTTCTTCAATATCTGTTTGTGCATTTGAGAAAACAGATTCATAGTTTTCGTGAACATCGGATCCAAGATTTTCTTGACTTAGGAGTTCCTTTTCATCTTCATTCTGATTCTCTAATTCAAAATATATATTTTTCATTTTATGGTATAAAAGAATTGATTTTTTTTATCTCTATTGATGCTTTTATCTTCACTAACCTTTTCACTTACATTATAATTTGAAAAAAGCAGGTTAATTGGTATAACCCACGGTTTCATTTTATATGCATTATAAAATAAGACAAATTCGGAGAAAAACAAAAAATCCAAATTTGATATGGGACAGCTCAATATTTCTTCATTCATACCCATCCAATCAATTTTTTTTTATCAGTGTAGACACCTAAAAATGTCTCCCAAAAACCAAACCCGATGATGAACACTTTTCACCGCCATTATTGATCGGGTTGAGTATTTAATCTTTGGAGTGCTTAAATCCATGTTCTATCCAATATATTTCATGAACTAATCCAATTTCTAGCTCATTTCCCTAAACCATAACCTATTTTTCACTTTTCGTGTCCACATCGCAAAACTGAGATAAACTGACTTTAAGGCTATATAATTTTGATCCAATTATTAGTTTTTTGGATAGAACTTGAAATAATCTTTCCAACCATATACCATAAGCCAAATTCCGAGCTATAACGAAAAAGATATGAGCAAAACACTAAACTCGATCCAAAACCGACACCCTTCAACTAAAACGGTCGTATCTTAAAATATAAAAATAATTTTGACCTGATTATAATTGGGTTGGAAATTAGACTTAATAATCTTTCCAATGATATAGTATATGCCTTATTCCGAGATACAGATCAAAAGTTATGATGATTTTAAAAATGGGTAAAAAAAATTGGAATCATCGCGCACAGTGCAAAAGCACCGTGTCACGGGAGTGTGCCCCATCTGACGGTGCCTTCCCCCGTCTGACGGTTCCTGGTCCGTGACACGGTACTGTACATCGTGTCACGGTGCCATTTTTGAAGCTTTTTTGCGTCAAATTCTACTGTGGCACGGTACCTGTTACCGTGACACGGTACCTGCTGCCGTGACACGGTATTTCCCACTGTGTCACGGTGCTTTTTCTGTATAATTTCCGCGTTTTTCCATACCGTGACACAGTGTACTGTACCGTGCCACAGTGGACACTGTCGTGTCACGGTACGTGTACCGTGTCATGAAATTTTCTTGTGTCTTTTCCGCGTAAACCCTTCACGCGTTTTCACTTCCTGTAGGTCAAATATTTCCCGCGTCACTCCAGTTGTCCACCGCGTCACGGGATTTTCCCCCGTCTGACGGTGCCTTCCCCCGTCTGACGGTGCCTGGCACCACTTCACGGTGTTCTCTGCCGTGTCGCGGTGTTATTTTTTAGGGGTTTTTTTTTTATCTTTTTAGGGTTTCGTGTGTTCCCTCTGCTCATTTTTCCTATAAATAGGACCCTCATTTCTGTTCGGGGCATCAAATCCTTCTCTCTTTCTCTCTTTTACACCAAAAATTATTCTATTCTCTCTCTCCCATATTCTAAGCTTTAAACCTATATTCTTAATTACACCATTCTTCAAATTAGTCCATACTTAACCCGAGGTTCCGTCCTTAAACCAAGGCGTGAAAGGTACACATAACTGAGGGTTTGGACCAAATCAACTCTACTTTTTATTTAATTTAATTTAATTTCTATTTTATTTATATTTTTTTATTGAAGTTACTAACACTTTATTCATGATGTAGCGATTTAAAGGTACGCGCGGAATTTGAGTAATTAATTAATTTAATTACGTATTTTATTTTTAATATTGCTAATATCATGATTAGGTTTATTATTATTTTATTTGACTAACACTATTATTGTTGAATTGCTTCCAATATTAATGTTTATTCTATTATTTTTATTGATCACCATATTGCATTTTTAAAGGGAATATGTAATTGAAAATCACGCCTAATAAGATAATTTGGACAACCGCTTTAGGTTCCTTTTTAATCTTGTTATTAATTCAAGTGATCACAATATTTTTGAATAATGTGTTGCATTAATATTTAACCAATTTAGCTTAATAATAGTTTGGAGCAAATTGAATTTTGTTTGTATGCCTTTGAGATCGCAGGAATCACTTTTCACTATAAGAATCGAGTAGAGGCAAATACGGGCGAATGTGACTCCATAAATCACTTTGTACCATCATCCCCGATCCTCCTTTCGTGGTTCCGAACCATATGGAGTTAGTAATCTCATGGATTATGAATGGGGTGTAACCTTCACAGGTCAATTGTTGTTGCCTATCGTTGTCCCTTTATCGTGGTTGCCTTGTATGATCCGTGGACGGTTTACAAGTTCCTTAAAAACTTGTTGGCGGCTCCCTACTTTCCTTGTCCCTAATCGTATTATGTCAATTCCCACTTCCTATGAGTGCCAAACATATTCACACATAATTTAACGTAGGCGCACTTCGAACGACGCCTACAATCAGGTTGGTTTATTTTTTGATAAATTGTGCGATAAAAAGGCTTTTCTTATCAATTTTATCAACAATTTGATAGTTTTTAGATTCATTTTTCATTTTCTCATTCATGCTAGTATTGATATTGACCAAGGTCTCAACGTCGACTTTTGTTCTAAGACAAAAATGGAGAATTTTACTATAATTTTTTCTCTATCCAAAATATTATTTCTTCCTAAAAAAAATAATTAGTGATCGGGATATTCCACGTCATGTCAATAAATTTGTCTTTAGTTTTGTTGCAATTAGAAGTATAAGAAAATTCTTGGTTTTTATTTACCTGGAATGGTATTCCATAACTATATCTATATGAATCATTCTTATCTTCATAATAAAAAAAAATTATATGATAATACATCATATCTATAATTCTTTTTAAAATTAGATTTTATATTTGGCAATAACAATAAACGGTTTTCTGAATTATTTGTGTAATTAATTAATTGTTCTTTTTTATATGAATTCGTTTTGATTTTTTTGAAATTATTTTTTTCAACCTCACAATGTTCAGTTACTCTAGTTCGCCATTTTTGTGGCACTAATTTCAACCATTTTATCTGAGATAAATTGTATTGATAATTATTTTTCAATTTTAGCCAGTTTTTTCATTGGTTCAGCCCAAAATTCGGAAGTTTTCCAGTCTTTAGCTCAGGATGAGCTATTCATTGGGTTCCAAAAAAATCTTTTATTTCATTTTTAAGAAATAAAGATATTCCCCAATACTGAAGGATCGATTTGAATCCATATAAGTTCCAAATTTTGGCTTGGGATAATTTGTAAAATATATAAGTTTGTGACAACACAGAAAAATCCGAAGGAATCTTTGAATTCTTATTACTAATATTATTATTAGTACTAACAAAATGGAAAAATCTTTTGTTTATAGTCCAAATAAACTGAATTTTTTTATTATTAATCTTTTCATGATTTTTTGCATTATTGGAAATGGATTTTTCAATTCCGTTTTTTGTTGATTCAAGAAAAAGTTGTGTATTAATTCTGGAAATATTAATGATCAATAAAAATATATCTACATATATCTTTTCCCTAAAAATTTTCAAAATATAATTGAATTTACGGATTAATCAAACATTTCTTATTTTTAATATATGACCCATATTTTTGACGATTCCCATTTATTCGTACCATATAATGTTTTGGTAGGACTAACTTTTAGTTTTTTTATTGTCTTTTGCTATTTTTTCTATTTAGTTTTTTATTCCTCTTGTTCTACTACTCAAATCTTTCATATTTTTTCTGTCGCGGAAGGATTTGTCCAATTTAGGAATCCGGTTTAAATGGATGATTCATTAATCATATGATTTTTTTATTAATGAATCTTTTTCATTTTTTCTTTTACTTGATTCTTCTCTCAATTCAAATAGTCGAATTGGATTTACGTTTGGCATTTTTTTTTTGTTATTTTTTTTTAAAAAAGAAATATTTCAACAATCCAATTGTTTGTTTCATTTTCGAACTTAAAAAAAAAAAGAAAAATTTGCAAAAAAACCACCTTTTATAACACCTTTTTTGCGAAAAAACACCTTATAAAAATTTTCTTGTAAAAACACACTTAAAACCACTTTTTTTTTTTGCGAAGTAACATCTTAACCCGGTTTCCGGTGTTTGACTTGGTTTTCCGACGTTGACTTTGCACGTGTGGGCCATATGATCTTCTTCCTTTATTTTTTTTGCTCTTTTCCCTCTCCGCCACCACCTCACCGCCACCTCACTTCCACCCCCACCAACACCACCTCACCGCCACCACTAATTCACTACCACTCTCACCAACACCATCTCACCCAATATGCTCCCATTAAAATTGCACCCCGTTTATTCAGCCCCATCCACCCAAAAACCCCACTTCACCTCTTCATCCCCTTCCTCCATTAAAGCATGATTGGTGTACATTGGCCTCTCAAAATTACTCCTAATTTCATCATTTGTGGGCAAAAACAAAGAACCCTAATTTTCAATTACAAACCCTAATTTATGAAAATTCAAAAACCCAACATAATTTACAAGAAATTTCAGTCATTACAACAACTTACCCTACTTGAAATTAGGTTAATGCAACAATTCATGCTTTAAAATGCAGATTTCTTCATCAATGGTGAATAATTGGATTTTGTTGGACAATAAGGGAGAAGAGAGAAATTTAAATTGGAGAAATGGAGGGTAAATTGAGGGGAAAAAAAAAGAAAAGGGGGAGCTCACCGGAACACGTGCTTCTCACGTGCAAGTCAATGCCTGAAAACCAAGTCAAAGGACGGAAACCGGACTAAGGTGTGATATCGCCAAAAAAAAGCGTTTTTAGGTGTTATTTTACAAAAAAAAAAATTATAAGGTGTTTTTTTACAAAAAAAAAAATGTTGTTATAAAAGGTGGTTTTTTGCAATTTTTCCTAAAAAAAAGAATTTTTCTTTTAGTCTTTTTCCAATTTGAAAGCGCCCTTTTATGAATTTTCGAATTTTTTTGTCGAGTTGTTTAGAAATAGGTTGAAAAAAAGCGAGTCGCTTTCGAGGAGGACCAAAACGAAGGTCAGTTTATAGGCCCACAACTGTTAAAAAACAAAACTCATCTATTCGATTTCATTTTTGTTCGCTTTTTTTGATTCAATCTTGATCAGACGGTTGTATTATAGATCTGTGCCAAGGTTTTAGACAGAAAGGAAATAATATCTTTATCTGAATACCATCTGTTAGCCAGTTTTTAGGAAATTTGGTTTGATAAATAATTATTGATAATTATTATTATAAATTATAAATTATAATTATGATAGTAATTATTATTGATAATAAAAACAACTTCCTCCATTCTTTTATTATTGCACCACTTGCCTTTTTTGGAAGTTTCACAAATATTGCACCATTTCCTCTTTAGGATAAAAATTATTTGTGTTCACACTACAAATACCCAACATACCCTTGTTTTTTCACGCATACTTTTTAATTTATCAATATATCACATGGACAATTTGTATTTTTACCTTTCTCTCTCTTACTTTTTTCCACTATCAAAATATTTGTACCCAACCCCTATGGTGCAATAATAAATAAACGGAGGAAGTATAACTTTTCCTCAATTTGATATATATATTGATAATTATTATTATTAATTATAATTATGATTATTAAATATTAAGTATTATTAATAATAATAATTATAATTATTTTAATTGTAGCCAATAAAATATAAATTTTATATTTTGATATTATGAATTTTATCTAAATATATAAAAAAATTTAGCGCGCACACACACACACATATATTTAAAAATTCAAACAAACCGTGCATCGCACGGTCTTCATGTAATACTAACTTAGCCTTTGTCATCATATGATCCCTTTTGAGAACTAACTTTAAAGTTCGTGGACGAACTTTCGTTTTAGGGGGAGTAGATGTAATACCCCAAATTTTTTAGTATATTTAATCAATGCTTTTGTTAGTATAAACTTTTAAATTTATAATTTATTTTTTTCAAATATATATTAATTATTTTCTATTTTCGGTTTAAAAAAATGATTTTCGATAACTTCAGAATCAGATTTGAAAACTGATAATATAATAAATTTGAAGTTTATCTTTTCAATAGGATTTTGCAACAAACTCAATTTGAATTGAGTCTTATCTTAATAATCTAAAAAATTCAACCTAAGATTTCTAATATATATATATATATATATATATATATATATATATATATATATATATATATATATACGTACATCTATACCGAATACTAATACAATACCCATACTTTGAATTTTTCCCAAGTCGTCATCCCCAACCGATCTTTCGTCGGTAAGCCATGAGTTTTCTTACTGTGATTCTCTTGTATTGGATTGAGCTTGGCAAATCTGAAATTCTGATTGAACCTTTTCTTGATTTCTTGTTCTACCTAATAATTTCTTCAATCTTCTTGGTCCTCGTTGAACATCTTAAAATTTACAAGTTGAAAGTGTTTTTAAAGAAGATGGATTGTTGTTTCCTTCTCTGCCAAAGAAGAAAGCTTTGAGGTGTTTTGGGGTTTTGTGTGTGGGAATTGCAGGCCAATTAAGGATGGCAAAGTTTGTTGTGGACCACTTATTTTATACTCCACTTCTAAATTTTTGGTCATAGTTGGTTTATTAATAAAAATTATTCCTATTTCCCCAAACTTAATTATCAATACTACAACAAGTTGCTCAATTACGCACTACTAGTGTACTACTACTAACTTCGTATCATCTTAATTATTAGTCATACTGACTTAGTCTTATTATCTATTATTGTAGACGGAGGCTACTAAGTGAACGTTACGGAGGTTAATTACCTTGAGTTTTTACGCACGATCAAGGTAATTTTCAATGTTCATCATCTTTAGAATCCCGTTAGGAAATTGTATTGAAATATTGTGTGCCAACTATGTGCTTAATTATGTAATTATATGTGATGAGTGTGATGTCGTATGATATTATGGAATCATATTATATATATATTAGTTTTCTATTTTGTGTACTAGTATATGTACTTTCAAAAAATTTGATTATTATTTGATATCGTATGAGTTTCTTTTAAAAATAAATAAGATCTTGGGTATTGGATGATTGATTATATGTGATTGATGGTCTATATGTCATGTAAGATGACTATGGTCTAATAATACTGAAGTTGAAGTATTGTTACTTGAAATTAAATTGATTTGTGCAATAATTGTGTACAGTGTAATTGGATGATTTAATCTAATAAAATGTACAGTGAAATTTAATTTAAGAAGGGAAATGAAACCCGAAAGGGTGAAGAACAGGTTGCCCACTAGTAGTTATGGTTGCTACTAGTTGGTTTAAATTATTGTATATTGCTGTTAGTCTTCCTCCTAATAATTGGGTATTAGTGAGGGGTGTGCACACTAGGGACATTCTAGTTATTTCATGACCATTTGGGGTAACGCGCGACCCTCTGTAAAGTAGGTGGTGACAGGGACTAGTCCCGGCTTACTGGCGTTCTCTTTCCCTTTCTTAAATAAGGTAGTAATATGTTATGTGACTATTTGAACTTGGTTAAGTATTAAAATTTTTATGAGACTATATTATGTATAAAATGTTTTGAACTAAAATTATTTATTTTACGGGATGGAGTTGGAATTACTCAGTTTATCTGATTTTTGGGAGTTTTCTCTCTTTTCTTGTTTCTGATTTATTTTGCAAGTTGGTAAGAGGGTACTCGGTTACGTGTGAGGAGACGTTAGAATAATCACGTAGCTAAGACAACTTAGTTTATTTCCGAATTTAATTATTTCCTTTCAACTATTGGTTTCAAAATAATTGTATTTTTGATGTAATGACTATTTATTTTGCCGCCAATTAGACCACTTAGATTATTAATTATTATTTCAATTTGCTTTGCATTTATTTTCTACGGAAAATAAGTGTATCAATAACACTTCCGGAGTTCGATGGTTGGGTTTTTGAATGTTAAAGGTTACTCTTATTGTTTTTAAAAGACTCGAATTTTGGGGGTGTTAAAAATTGGTATGTAGAGCCAAGGTTTTTCAAAATTTAGGGACTAAAATGAATTAAATTAATAATTTAGGTTTAAAATTTGTGTATAAGTTTAAAATTTATTTAAGGTTAGGAAAGCCGTGAGTGTGGGAATCACGATAAGGGATTTATGTGTTTTATAGTACTTTTATTTAATACTTATTATGTGGTTATTTACTTTCTTTTATTAGATGGTACGAGTACATAAAACTGCAAGAAAGTCGAGTACTAGGAAGAGTACACATTTATCACCTGATTCTCCTTACGGGATTCGTATTAATTATAATGAAAATATTCGATATTATGTGCACCGCTTAAATCTCTGCATTGAACACTTCCATTACAATGTACTTGGGGGCCAATCTGATTACCTCACTCCAGAGAGGCGATCTCAAATCCTTCTACACACGTTAATTGGGAAGGGACTCTTTGCTCAACTTACAAAGAAGTATGTTGACTTATACATTAATGGTAAACCGAATGATAAGTATTATTATGATGGAAGATGGATCCCTACTGTGGACTACCTTGAGAAGTCAATGATGGAAGCCAAGCGAGACTTTGGCTATAACCTGGATGATGAGGAGGAGGATGAGCCCTAGGAAAGTGAAGCTCGTGCGAGTCAAGGGGAAAATAATAATTGATTTTTTTAAAAAAAGCTGTGTTTAGTTTATTTGGTTAAAATTTTTATACAAATAAAATCTAGTTTCTTATGACTAGAAACTATAGTTTTGGTTTATTTGTAACTAGTAGTTTATTGAGCTATTTAGTACTAGTATTTTATTTCAAAGACGATTTTCATTCTCTTCTGGTTTTACAATAAAATAATTTTGATTAATATATACACTTTGTTATTTTAAGATTATTAATTAAATGTAATAAAAATCAATTCATTTTTCTTTCTATTGTATTTATATAGAACAAAGCTCTTATTTTCTTATGCTTACTTTAGTCAAGACTAGTAATGACTTGGTCGGGTGATAGTGAAATCACAAAGCAATGCGCGAATTAATAGTCTAATGCTAAGTTGATGCAATATTTGGTTTGGATAATTGGACGACTCTATAAATTGCTAAATTCTTGTCTTTATGTGCTGATGTGTTACATAAAAGCACGTGGTTGATGATTCACACGATCTAAATAAGTCGTGTTAAAATGTGTATGGTGGTAACACTAGTGTTGAAATTGTGCAGACCGTGTATGCAAAATTACCACGTTTACACCAGGTCTCGTTGGAGAAGAATTGCACAAATGGTTGAGACTCCTAAACAACTTGCTGCTAGGTTAAGAGCTCTTGAACAAATGAACCAGAACCTTGGAATGTTGTTGCAAAACCAGCTGAATAACAACAATAACCACAACAACAATGACAACGACCCTTAAGCTGCCATGGCTAAGAAACTTGCTGCATTGAAACCTCCACTATTCATGGGGAAGGAAGATCCCATGTTGGTTGAGAACTGGGTACGCGACTTTGACAAGATTTTCACTGTTGCTGGTACCCCTGATGCTCAGAAGGTGGACCAAGCCACTTTCTATTTACGTGAGTGCAGACACCCAAATGTGTCTCCCTAAAACCAAACCCAGTGATGAATACCTTTCATGTCATTTGATTATCGAACAAAGCAAAAGTGTGAAAAGTCAAGTGATGAGGATGTTTTTATTAAAATATCTTTTCTTTCTATTTTTGAAAATATTTCTTTTCTTACCCTATTTTTGAAAAATGTGCATTCCAGTTTAGTTTGGTCCAAAATATGGGTCAAGTAAATGGTGTAGTTAGATGGGTTTTGAAAAGACCTTTCCAACGATATATTATAAGTCCAATTCCGATGAATAATGAGGAAGTTATGGCCAAAATACTAAATTAGGCTCGAACAGGATCTTACCTACGGCCCAATGATCATGTGGAGGGTCCAAAGGTCTAATCCTATTCCTAAACTAATTAGGATTAATTATAAGCTTCTATAAGTTTCTAAAAGATCTTAATTATCCTTTTTGAAAAGATAAGATTAAAGAATTTGAGTTAAATAAAAACTTTCCTTTTTTAAAAACTTTCCTTTTTCTTAAATCCTAATTCTATTCGGAATTAAAGATATTTAAAGAATGTTAGATATTATTTTCTTACCTCATAATCTTTATCCAAATTTTATAAGGTTGGATAGATCTTCAAATTATCTTTCCAATGATATATTATAATATTAATTTCGAGCTATAACGAAAAAGATATGAATGAGATATGAAACTCTATCCAAAACTGACACCCTTCCACTATTTTGGCTATATATTTTTATCTACAAAATGTTTTAATCTGATTCTAATTGGGTTGGAAAGTAGACTTCAAGAGCTTTCCAACTACATATTATATGCCTTATTTGGACTTCTGGATCAAAATATATGATAATAAAAACATAATACGCGTGAAACTGATTATTAGCGCTTGACGACAAGCATTAGCACCTGGCGCTAAGGCTTGGCGCCTTCAGTGCCTGGCGCTAATGTCCAACGTCTGGCGCTAATCGAATTTTATTCTCGTTGAAATTCTGATTCGTTTTTTTATCCATCTGACTGATTTTCTTTATAAATAGCCTCTTAAAATTCTGTTTTCAATCATCAATTCTCAACAATCGTCAATTATCTCTATCACCAACCCTCATCAAGAATTTCTTGATTCTTTCTCTCTTTCTAAACCTAGCCTTTTACAAACAAAATTTCTCATACATTAGCACTAGAAACATCTAGCATTATTCGAAGTTGCCTTCGCCCTAGACGTGAAAGGTTTTAATTTCTAAGGGTTTGGTCCCAAATCTCTCTTTCAATTTTTATTTTATTTAACTGTTTATTATTTACCTTGAAGTTACTAACGTGTGTATTTTGTCATTAGAAAGAGATACGAGGCATCCAAGTATAAGTGCTTTAATTGATTTATTAATATTATGATATAGAAATCATGTCTAGGTTGTTATTTTGATTCCTAATGTCATGTTAGGGCGTTTTGATCTTCCTAGTATCATGTTTAGGATAACAACTATAATTTCTAATATCAAATTGACAATTATGATTTCTGTGATGCTTCCTATGTTCTTTCCTAATATTCATGTTAGTATTATGTTAGGGCTAAAGCTTTGATTTTTATTGCTTAGTGACATGCTAGGGTTTGTTATTAATCTTGTTAGTATCATGCCTAGGATCTTGCTATTAATATTATGCTTCAACATGATTTTTGATGATTATAATTATTATTATGATGATTATTGTTATTGTTATAATTATTATGATTATTGATTATTATTATGTTGCTTGATATATATTTATTGTTATTGCTTGATCACACCTTTTATATATGTTTAAAGGGAGTTTGTACTTGTAATCACGCTTAATAAGATAATTAATAATCTTGTTTAGGGTTAATATGATTATAATTCAAGTGATCGACAATAATAGTTTTATTTGTGCATTAATATTCAACCAACATAGATTAAACAGGTATAGGATAAATCTATTGATTGCATGTTAGTCAGAAAGCGCACATGAATACGATCAGAATAAAGTAGAGGCCTATTATTAGAGCAGGTTCAATCTCTTTTAGGTTGGATTTGTACCTTCATCCCCGAACTACTAGTCATGGTTCCAGACCTATTGGAGTTGACGATCTCTTGGATTGTTAAGGGGTGTAACCTTCACCTCGTGAACGGTTTACAAGTTCCTAAAACTTGTTGGCGACTCTTTTGCTCTAGCTTCCTTCCCTTTGGACGCCACCGTACTTTTGTGTATGATAACAGTGGGGTTCAAGCTAGGGGTAATGCTTGAAATATTCCCCACAGTGAGGCTGCTGATATTTGGTGGGAAAATGAAGGAGCCACTATAAGAGCTCAACAGAATTTTAACTGGGAGGCTTTTAAGAAAGCTATTAGGGATCGTTTCTTTCTTGAGCATATCAAGAGGTAGAAATACAGTGAGTTTAGTAGGTTTAACCAAACAACTGGTATGAGTGTGCAGGAGTATGCTGAGAAATTTAATGAGTATGCTAGGTTTTGTCCCAATGTAGTGCTTGATGAGAGATCTAAGGCTCAGAAGTTTGAAGATGGACTGATTTTTAGGATCCAAAAGAAGGTGATCGGGGCTGGTATTGCTGCTTCTTATAAGGAGGCCTATGATAGAGCTTGTAATATTGAAAGGATTTTGAAACGTGAGCAGGAGGTCAAGGATAGGCATAAGAGAAAAGGGAATGGTGAGAGTTCATCGAACCCTCAAGGTTATGACAAGAGACCACGCCTAGGGGGTAATAGCAATGGGAATGGTGGAAATGGTCAGCAGGGAAGCCGTAACAACAACAATCAAAGCAATAACCACCGGGGCCAGGGACAACAGAATCAGCAAGGATCTCGCAATCGACCATGTCGTAAATGTGACAAGAGCCATCCAGGACGCAACTACAATGGAGATTTGCTTACTTGATTTGAATGTGGGGATGTTGGTCACAAGAAATTTGAGTGCCCAAAGAAGCAGAGTGGCAATAATCAGGCTCAGAATGGGCAAGGCAACAACAATGGTAATAATGGAGGTGGTTATGGAGGAACTCAAACTACAACAACCGTTTTGACAACAACAACTCTCAGGGCCAAAATGGCAATGCTCAAGGAGGGAATGGCCAGAATAACAACAATAGAGGAGGAAGCAACCACAATGGCAATGGTAGGACCAGTAATGGAAGAATCTATGTCATGAACCAGAGCGAGATTGACTCTAATGCCAACGTTGTGACGGGTACTTTTCTCGTGAACTCAAAACCTGCTTACTTACTTTTTGATTCTGGGGCATCTCATTCTTTTGTTGCCACTTCTTTCGTGAATAAACATGCTTTAAAACCTTCATCTTTGTGTCAAACTAATATAACAATTCCTTCAAGGGAGGTAGTTCCTTGTAGATCCCTATACCAAGACATTCCAGTTAACATTGCTGGAATTGAGTTGCTTGCGAACCTTATTAAGTTTGACTTAACTGACTTTGATGTGATATTGGGGATGGATTGGCTTAGCAAGTATAAGGCTAGAATTGAGTGTCATACCCAAAAGGTGTCTCTTAGGGGGCCAAGGGGGAATAGAATCTCTTACTAGGGAGTTGTGTCAAAACCAGGGATCAATATTATGTCAGCCATGAATTTTTATTTTTATATCCAAAAGGGCTACCCTATTTATTTATGCCATGTGCAAGATGCGAGTGTAGAAGAGAAATCCAAAGAAAACATTCCAGTGGTGAGAGAATTCCAAGATGTGTTTCCAGATGAAATTCTAGGGATGCCGCCGGTTAGGGAGATGGATTTCAAAATAGACTTAGTGCCTGGGACTTGAGCTATTTCTAAAGCACCATATAGAATGGCACCAGCAGAGATGAAAGAGTTGAAGGTACAGTTGGAGGAGTTGCTAGAGAAGGGTTATATAAGGCCATGTGTTTCACCTTGGGGAGCACCAGTTTTGTTTGTAAGGAAGAAGGACAGATCCTTAAGGTTGCGTATTGACTACCAAGAGTTAAATAATGTCACTATAAAGAACAAATATCCATTGCCTAGGATTGAAGACTTGTTTGATCAACTTAAAGGTGCTGGGATCTTTTCAAAGATTGACTTGAGGACGGGATACCATCAGTTGAGGAAGATATACCAAAGACAGCCTTTCGCACGAGATACGGCCATTATGAGTTCACTGTTATGCTATTTGGACTCACTAATGTGCCAGCAGCTTTTATGGATCTGATGAATAGAACTTTTCAGCCATATTTGGATAAGTTTGTGGTGGTGTTCATAGATGATATTTTGGTGTACTCGAGGGATAGAGAAGAGAAAAAAGAACATCTAAGAAAAGTGTTGGAGATTCTTAGAGAGAATGAGTTATATGCCAAATTTTCAAAATGTGAATTTTGGCTAGAGAAGGTAGCATTTCTAGGCCATGTGATCTCAAAGGAAGGAGTTGCGGTGGACCCATCTAAGATTCGAGCAGTTTCTGATTGGCCAAGACCCAAATGTGTGACTGAAGTGAGAAGTTTCTTAGGGCTTGCTGGATACTATAGGAGATTTGTACAAGACTTTTCGAGGATAGCTCAACCCTTAACAAATTTGATGAAGAAAACTACTAAGTTTTAGTGGGATGAGAGGTGTGAGCAATCTTTTCAAGAATTGAAGCGAAGACTCACCTCAGCACCAGTCTTAACCTTACAATCAAGGACTGAGGGGTTTGAAATCTATAGTGACGCATCTAAGAATGGGAAGGTTTTAGCTTATGCATTAAGGCAGCTCAAGCAATATGAATAGAATTACCCTACTCGTGATTTGGAGCTAGGAGTTGTAGTGTTTTCTCTCAAGATTTGGAGACACTACTTGTATGGTGTGAGATGTAAGGTGTATACGGATCATAAGAGTCTTAAATACATATTCACACAGACTCATTTGAACATGAGGCAAAGGAGATGGCTTGAGGTACTAACCGACTACAACACATACATTCTATATCACGAAGCAAAGGCGAACAAGGTAGCTAATGCTTTGAGTAGGAAGACAAGTCATACAGTGAACTTGATGATTTTAGCCAAGGAACTTTGTGAAGAATTTAGGAAGTTGAACTTGAAGGTTGTGGAGTATGGCCAGGTGAATGCTCAGTTGAATACAATGTCAGTCAAACCTACCATATATGACGAGATTCGTGAGAAGCAAATGTTAGATGAGTGGTTGACCAAGGTGATAAAGATGAAAGAAGAAGGAGCAACAACTGAGTTTGATGTAGATGATAGTGGAACAATAAAATACAAAGGGAGATGGTGTAGTCCTAAAAATGAAGATCTTAAAAGGAAGATTTTAGAAGAATCTCACAACACCCCGTACTCTGTACACCCGGGAGGAGATAAGCTCTATAAGGATCTTAAGCAACATTTTTGGTGGCCAAACATGAAGCGTGAAGTAGCCGAGTTTGTGGCAAAGTGTCTTACATATCAGAAAGTGAAGATACAACATATGAGACCTGGAGGGAAGTTGCAATCGTTAGATGTGCCAGGATGGAAGTAGGAGTCTATCTCTATGGATTTTGTGATGGGATTACCACTTACAAGGGCAGCAAAGAATGCTATTTGGGTCATAGTTGATCGTCTAACGAAGACAGCAAGATTCATAGCAATTAAGGATACTTGGAATGTGGATCAGTTGGCAGATGCCTATGTGAAAGAAATTATGAGGCTACATGGAGTTTCTAAAGATATTATTTAAGACAGAGATCCAAGATTTTTATCAAAGTTCTGGGGAATGTTTCAACAAGCATTTGGCACTATCCTGAAGTTTAGCACAGCGTTTCACCCTGCTACAGATGGACAAACAGAAAGAACAATTCAGACCTTGGAGGACATGTTAATAGCTTGTGTGATGGACTTTAGTGGATCGTGGGACGAAAGATTACCTATGATCCAATTTTCATACAATAATAGCCATCATGCGAGCATAGGAATGACACCTTATGAAGCGTTGTATGGGAGAAAATGTAGGAGTCCCTTGTGTTAAAGTGATATCAGTGAGTCTTTGACTTTGGGGCCAGAAATGATTGAAGAAACAACCAAGCAAGTTAGGCTTATCCAGGCAAACATGAAGGCAGCTCAGGATCGGCAAAAGTCATATGCAGACCAGAACAGGAGAATAGTGGAATTTGAAGTTGGGGAAAAAGTTTTACTTAAGGTTTCACCTACCAAGGGAGTCATGTGGTTTGGTAAAAAAGGGAAGTTGAGTCCTAGATACATTGGCTAGTATGAAGTATTTAAGAGAGTTGGAGAAGTAGTATATCAACTAGCCTTACCCATGGAGTTAGCCAATGCTCATAATGTTTTTCATGTTTCCCAACTCCGAAAGTATGTTCATGACCCTACCCATGTTATCCAACCCGAAACTATTGAGCTAGATGAGACCTTAACTTTCGAAGAACGCCCTATGAAAATTCTCGACACCAAAATGAGAAGTACTTGAAATAAGGTTGTAAAGTTAGTTAAAGTGCTATAGTCTAATCAGAATTCTAAATTGAAGAAGCAACTTGGGAAGCTGAACATGACATGAAAAAGCGTTACCCGGAACTTTTTGAGTAGGTATGCTAAGTTTCAAGGTCGAAACTCTTAAAGGGGTAGAATGTAATACTAACTTAGCCTTTGTCATCATATGATCCCTTTTGAGAACTAACTTTAAAGTTCGTGGACGAACTTTCGTTTTAGGGGGAGTAGATGTAATACCCCAAATTTTTGAGTATATTTAGTCAACGCTTTTGTTAGTATAAACTTTTAAATTTATAATTTATTTTTTTCAAATATATATTAATTTTTTTCTATTTTCGGATTTAAAAAAAATGATTTTCGATAACTTTAGAATCAGATTTGAAAACTGATAAAATAATAAATTTGAAGCTTATCTTTTCAACAGGATTTTGCAACAAACTCAATTTGAATTGAGTCTTATCTTAATATTATAGAAAATTCAACCTAAGATTTCTAATATATAATTCCTCCGTTACGCATTATGTGCAACATTTTCCATTTTGGGATGTTACAAGTTATGTGCAAAAAAAAAAAGTTTCCTTATATAGTAAATTTTTTTGAGTAAATTTACTAAAAAACCCTTACTTCAATCCAATTAACACATTAACTACATGTTATTAACTTAATAACCTAACTTGATTAACCCTCAATAATAACACTAACACTCAATCTCTCTCCTCCCTCACAACCACACCACCATATTTTCTCTCTCAAGCCACCCTCACCTCCACTCTCTTTTCTCTAGCAACCACCACTCCACCACCACCTTATTTTCTCTCTCCTCTCTTTCAAGCCACCCTCACCACCAATCTTCTCTCTCTTCTTTCACAACCACCACACCATCGCCACCATAAGATTGGGTCGCCACCACTTCCTCCTCTATAAAAGTCGTTGCCGCTACTTCCTCATCCATTAGAGCTTAAAGTTGAGGTTTTTATGGTAAAATATAACCATGAAAACTCTAGATCTAGAGTTTTCATGGTCAAATTTTACCAAATAAACCCCAAATTAGCGATGAGGAGGTATTACTTTCCAAATTAAGCTTTTTTTCTTCATATTTTAGGGTGGTTGGTGGTGATATCGAGGAGAGGGGAGGGCGGTGGGTGGTTGTGTCTGGTCGGTTTTGGTGGTTGTGGGTTTGTGGGTGGTTGTGTTTGGTCGGTTTTGGGTCTGTGGGTGGTTGTGTCTGGTCGGTTTTGGTGGTTTCGAGTATGTGGGTGGTTGTGTCTGGGCGGTTTTGGGTGGTTGTGGGTCTGGGCGGTTTTAGGTGGTTGTGGGTCTGGTGGTGGTGTACTGGTGTTGGTGTTCTTTTATGACTTTAATTATTTGATCTTTCCTTAATTAATCCCCCTTAAAAGTTTCTTCTTAGGAAACGTGCAACCCATTTTGTTGCAAATAATACGTAACGGAGGAAGTATGTATATATATATATATACACATATATATATCCCGAATGCTAATACAATACCCATACTTTTAATTTTTCCCAAGTCGTCATCCCCAACCGATCTTTCGTCGGTAAGCCATGAGTTTTCTTACTGTGATTCTCTTGTATTGGATTGAGCTTGGCAAATCTGAAATTCTGATTAAACCTTTTCTTGATTTCTTGTTCTACCTAATAATTTCTTCAATCTTCTTGGTCCTCGTTGAACATCTTAAAATTTACAAGTTGAAAGTGTTTTTAAAGAAGATGGATTGTTTTTTCCTTCTCTGCCAAAGAAGAAAGCTTTGAGGTGTTTTGGGGTTTTGTGTGTGGGAATTGCAGGCCAATTAAGGATGGCAAAGTTTGTTGTGGACCACTTATTTTATACTCCACTTCTAAATTATTGGTCATAGTTGGTTTATTAATAAAAATTATTCCTATTTCCCAAACTTAATTATCAATACTACAACAAGTTGCTCAATTACGCACTACTAGTGCACTACTACTAACTTCGTATCATCTAAATTATTAGTCATACTGACTTAGTCTTATTATCTATTATTGTAGACGGAGGCTACTAAGTGAACGTTACGAAGGTTAATTACCTTGAGTTTTTACGCACGATCAAGGTAATTTTCAATGTTCATCATCTTTAGAATCCCGATAGGAAATTGTATTGAAATATTGTGTGCCAACTATGTGCTTAATTATGTAATTATATGTGATGAGTGTGATGTCGTATGATATTATGGAATCATATTATATATATATTAGTTTTCTATTTTGTGTACTAGTATATGTACTTTCAAAAAATTTGATTATTATTTGATATCGTATGAGTTTCTTTTAAAAATAAATAAGATCTTGGGTATTGGATGATTGATTATATGTGATTGATGGTCTATATGTCATGTAAGATGACTATGGTCTAATAATACTGAAGTTGAAGTATTGTTACTTGAAATTAAATTGATTTGTGCAATAATTGTGTACAGTGTAATTGGATGATTTAATCTAATAAAATGTACAGTGAAATTTAATTTAAGAAGGGAAATGAAACCCGAAAGGGTGAAGAATAGGTTGCCCACTAGTAGTTATGGTTGCTACTAGTTGGTTTAAATTATTGTATATTGTTGTTAGTCTTCCTCCTAATCATTGGGTATTAGTGAGGGGTGTGCACACTAGGGACATTCTGGTTATTTCATGACCATTTGGGGTAACGCGCGACCCTTTGTAAAGTTTGGTGGTGACAGGGACTAGTCCCGGCTTACTGACGTTCTCTTTCCCTTTTTTAAATAAGGTAGTAATATGTTATGTGACTATTTGAACTTGGTTGAGTATTAAAATATTTATGGGACTATATTATGTATATAATGTTTTGAACTAAAATTATTTATTTTACGGGATGGAGTTGGAATTACTCAGTTTATTTGATTTTGGGAGTTTTCTCTCTTTTCTTGTATTCTGATTTATTTTGCAAGTTGGTAAGAAGGTACTCGGTTACGTGTGAGGAGACGTTAGAATAATCACGTAGCTAAGACAACTTAGTTTATTTCCGAATTTAATTAATTCCTTTCAACTATTGGTTTCAAAATAATTGCATTTTTGATGTAATGACTATTTATTTTGCCGCCAATTAGACCACTTAGATTATTTAATTATTATTTCAATTTGCTTTGCATTTATTTTCTACGGAAAATAAGTGTATCAGTAACACTCCCGGAGTTCGATGGTTGGGTTTTTGAATGTTAAAGGTTACTCTTATTGTTTTTAAAAGACTCGAATTTTGGGGGTGTTACACTTCATCTAGTATTTAATAATTCAAAGTATTAAAAAATAATATTTAATAATATTGTTAATTAATAATTTCTAATAATTATAACAATTATTTCAAAATAAATAATAATAATAATAATAATAATAACAATTTCTTTTTATAAACATTTGATATTAGAATCACAATGTATATAAATATTTAATGCGGGTATAGATTGTTAGTTGATTGAGTTGAATTATTTTTCAAATCTTTCCATACAATTTATGAATTAAAAAAAAGAGGTTGTTTTCATGTAGTATATTTTTATTTTGAGGGTTAAAAATATATGATTAAGACATATTTATAAGTAAAATCATTATTACTCATTAAATCATTTTATTTTAAATTTTTGTAAAATGAATATAAGTAAATTGTTGTCTTTTATCTTTCTAATATTAACATATGTTAAATATGGTATACATTTATTTATGTTTTCACTCACCTAAATCAATGATATATGCACATAATAATAATAATAATAATAATAATAATAATAATAATAATAATAATAATAATAATAATAATAATAATTAACAATCAGACTGTGGACAATGACCTTATGAGGAACCTTAATGAGATCGCTGCCCCCAGACTCATGAAAAAATTGGCAGATATATTTTTCACGAAGGTCACTTCATCTGCGGATTTCACCTTCTCCCTATCTGCGCGTCAGGTTGCCTTATAGAAGTCCCAACAGAGGGATCACTCTTCAGCCTGGTTGCGGACGGTCCTGATATCAGATTTGGGTCAGACTATGAATGATAAGACTTACCGTAGTGTTCTTTGCTACAGGTTGGATGTTCCTTTGTTCTCCATTTCATCACCGTGGGTTTTTGATGGGGATCATGCAGTGCCTTGTGCTGGGATGGTGGGTATTAAACATCGGCACAATGTTACCCTTGTTGATATTTGTTTTCGGTCTGGGATTTCTGCTCGAAAGGAGGTTAACGTTGGGTTGACTGGAGGGAACGACGGAGCTCTTCGACCAGCAGATGTGTTGCTTTATTCCTGGGATAGAGGCCTTGATGTATGTGTTGACTTGAAGGGGTCTTCACCTTTGACACAATCGGGCTTGTCTGACTTCGTTCCTGGTCGTGTTGTGTCTGCGGCGGCTTAGTGGAAGGGCTATTGACTATGGTTTTCTTCCTTTCTCCTTTTCTTCGTTGGGGGAATTAGAGAAGGATGATGTTGCGTTGTTGAAGCAAGTTCAGGTGTTCGCTAAGACTCAGGATATTGGTGCTCGTGCATTTGCTCACATCTTCAGCAGGATCGAGTTTGCTATAGGTAGGGGGTGGGGTCCAGATTGTATCTCGGCTCCCCACCAATTTCTCGTAATTTGATTGAAATTGTAAGTTTTTTTATAATAATAATAATAATAATAATAATAACATTAATAATAGTTTTAATAATAATGTTGAAATTTGCTCCCTCTGTTATCTTGAAATCTGCTCCGCTCTGTTCTATCTAGATGCTCAAAAGAATAGCGCCTATATATACTATACCATGTTTTTAATTTTGTTGAGCGAATTTAGAGGAAACAGATTAGTGCAAATTCAAACGCTGTCTCTGTCCAGGTGCTCTACGCCTCCACCCTTTTCTCCCCTATTCCCTTCTCGATTTTCTTTTCGAGAATTCTTGTATTTCTGGATTTGCATAAACCCTAGGCAACAAATTCGAAAACTTCACTGCCAAATTGACAGTTTAATTTCTTCAAAAAGAATCAGTGTAGAATTTGCGATTATTGTTATGTACTAATTGAGCAGCTTTTTCTAGGTAACCTTTTCATATTGCTTTAATCGACTGCTATATTCCTAGTGCTGATTTCATCCCAATTTTGTAAGCTTTGAATTTTGATGTTTATATGTTGATAATTTTGATTGTATGTATAGTTTGGGCTTAATTTTTAACCTTAATTTGGTGCAACACTTGGTATCAATTCTTGTGTGATATAATAATTTTTTTTTTTTGGAAAATAAAATTGTTTGATTGCTTACCAAAAGATGTTTGGTTTTAATTATGATTACTGTAATTTCAATAATTTGCCAAATGGAACTTAAAAGACTGAATATCAATGAATTGCCTAATATGGTATGAACATGGGCGCAGGAATGGAATTTGCTACCTAAATAAATTAGTCTAACAGCGTATCATTAACATGTACCCATCGTCCCATTCGTATGTTTCGGATTGCAGTTGGCTGGACATTAATTGATGATTTGTAGCTTTACACAGATGATGTTTTAAATTTAGTATGTTTTATTTGGAAATGCTGCAGGCTAGATCAGTATCACGTCCGTGCTTAACTAGCGAGGTGGGAGGTATCAAGAGAGGCAGTACTGAATTAAAGGTATCATCTTAATACATTGCAATCCTGTGTTGGCATTTGTTCACTACTTATTGGGGATAGTTAAATCTTAAAAGTTTAAACCTGGAGTTTTATTTGGTGTTTTTAACTATAATGGTAATTTCTGTCAATATTGGGTAATGAGGTGGCGGCACTAAATTTTGGTGAATTTTTGTGCAGCTCTACTGTTGTTTTGAGCAGCTAATGTGAATTTAGGGGGAATTCTTTGATTTGATGATTGTAATTATATGGGTTCAGCAGTGCTAAATTATCTGCTAAATCTGTGGCCTTTTTCGGGCCTTAGAGTTGATGAAGTGACATTATCTGATTGTTTGGTTAGGAGACTTTCACTTCCTCAACACACCCAGCAATTTGTTTATGCTATTAGTGAGCCAGAAAATGAGGCCATTGTATATATTCTTGCTGCACAAAATTTGTCTGAAAGATCAGCTAGGGATGCTGAGTATTTAATAAGGGAAGTACGACCTGATGCAGTTGTGGCCTTAGTTGGTCATAATACATTGTCTGAAATTCATGATCATGAATTGGTTGACGGTATGGATGATCTCGTTCCAACTTCAGTTTTTAGAGTTTTGATGAGGTGTTTTATGGACTAAACAAACAAAGACAATTATGAAAATCTTGCTGGAAACTTGGTTCTGAAAGAGATATTCGGTGTTGGCTTCTATGGGCACTTCTTTGTTGCAAAAAGATTGGCAGAGGAAATTGGTTCTTCATTCTCGGTCATTGAGTCTCCTTTGATAAAGACAGCTAGTGCTGACATTGATCCTTCTTCTGAGACTAGTAAATCCAGTAACATGCTTCAAACTTTGGCATTGCAGCCAGCTGGCTTGATTCCTCAAGATTGGGGTTCATTAGTTGGTATTTCCCGAGGACTTATCTATAACAGTGATGTCCAATCGCAGATGATCACAATGGTTTGTCCATTCTTATCCCAATCATTGACGAACTCGAGTATTTTTGGCTCTCCTGAGGATGAAGGGTCATGTATAATGGAGCCCAGGTGCAATTATTCCCCCCCACCATTTGCCCAAACAGTTTATCCCTTACTCTTGGATCTTCATAATATTTTTGCTGACATTCCATCTATGGGTCGTGCTCTGGCATATGCACAGAAAATGTTTCTTGATGTGGGTAAAGGAGAGGGCATTGATGCTGATCTATTGTCTGAAGTTTATACCTTCAGAATTGCAGTTGAGGGGCTGAGGATTGCTCTGAATAACGCTGGTAGACTCTCACTCCATAAACTAGGTAAATGTATGCCAAGCAAGATTGATTTTAATGAGTTATCGATTGAGGATAAAACCCATTGTCTTCTTGCGCAAACCCTACGCAGTCAGGCAAAGAAGTCTAAGACAGTAGTAGCAGTAGTGGATGCTAGTAGCTTAACTGGTCTTCGTAAGTTTTGGAACACTCCAATTCCTGAAGAAGTTAAGGATATGGTTGAAGAACTTATTGTATGCCAAGACATAGATGCAGAAAGCATCAATGATAAAAGGAAACGTCTGTTGTCTGGTAAACCTGTAGTGGCAGTTGCTTCTGGTGCTACTGCGGTTCTGGGGGCATCTTCCCTTTCTAAAGCTCTCCCTGTGTCATCTATTTTAAAAGTTGTTATGGTTAATGTTCCAGCATCTTTAAAACTTTTCCTTACACAAACACATAAAGCAACTTTATTTGCACTAACCAAGATTCTTGGCCCATCAAAAATTGTGGGTCCGGGCTTCGCAACTTCTGGGGCTAAAGCATCTTCTGCACTTAAGGCAGCTGCTTCTGCGGAGAAAATTCGAGTCATTACTCATAGTGTTATAGCTTCTGCTGAAAAGACTAGCTTCTCAGCTATGAGAACTACGTTCTATGAGATAATGAGGAAACGACGGGTTCAACCGATTGGTAGCAGGCCATGGGCTACCTTTGGCTTTAGTGTAATGAGCTGTGCGGGATTGCTTGTTTATGGTGATGGAATTGAATGTGCTGCTGAATCTTTCCCTGCAGCGCCTTCCATCGCCAGCTTGGGCCATGGTATCCAAAATCTGCAGCAAGTGTCACAATCCATTGGAAACTCGTGTGGAAAGAAGATTCAGAAAGCTATAGAGTCGCTGATGTACAGGTTTAAAAATGTGCGGATCCAGTAAAGTGAGAATCTATGACTTCCTTTTTATATTATCCTAGCTGTTATTGGTATTGAATTCATTGATGATACGTCATCCCATTGTTTGGTCAGGAGTACATACATAATCCAACGAAGGGTGGTGGTTTGTATTGATGACTGTGGTATTACTCCCTCCGTTCATAATGTTAGTCCTATCCAGAATATTTTGAGTATCAAAAATTAGAGGAAATCTTCTAAATTTCTCTCTCTATATATAAGAACAAACATAATAAAATGACATCTAGTTTTATTCGTCTCGATGAGTACATTAATTAATAGTGACATCATTTTTTGTGGTCTCTATTGAAAATGATGTCATTAATTTCTTGTTAAGACTCAGTAAGACTTGTCCAAATCTATCACTTTAGCCCTAAGAAGTCTTAAGTTAAGTCTTGGAATTTCAAGCCTTAACTTGAGACTTGCTTGAGATTTAAGATGAAAAATGGAGGAAGTCTTAAACATAAGTCTTAAGGCTCAATATGATGATGTCACCCCATGTTAGACTTGGAGCTAAACTTGCTCTTATATTAAGCTCATAACCCATTTAATTACACTCCTAACAATCTTTCAATCCCATTTTAAGTGAGCTAAATCATTTGAGACTCACTTTCTTAAATAACGTTAAAAATATATGTTTCGAAGTATTGAAAAACGAAGGAAGTATTAATGTAGGATTGTAGAGAGAGCTATAAGGGCATGGTGTCGACAAGATTTGATCCTAGGTTCTTGGTATCATCCGCCAAGACTTTAACCAAGTTAGTTAGCATTTATGGGTTTCATAGATGAGCAACTCCAGTGGAATTTGCATAGGCTCGCCGTCACAAGATTACTACTTCATTCATTACACTTGCTCAATATCATAAACATAAGAATGATTTGAGGAAGATGGTCGCTTCACGAGAATGGAATGGTTCAAAGTGGTCAAAGCAAGCGATGGGAAAGAAAGTACAAAACCTCATTTTGCAAGACACCTTTTGGAGGAATGTCATGTATGCCCTTAAGTTGACGTGGCCTCTTGTTAAAGTTCTTAGAATTGTTGATTGAGAGAAAAAGCCACCTATCGGCTACATATATGAAGCCATGGATAGGGCTAAGGAGGCTATCCAAAAGAGTTTTGGATATAGAGATAATTAATTTAGGGATGCTTTTAAGAAGATTGATGAAAGGTGGAATTGCCAACTTCATCGACCTTTGCATGCGGCCGGATATTACCTTAATCCGACAATTTTCTATGATCAACCCAATGATGTTTGTTGTGAAGAAATTGAGACGGGGTTGTATGATTGTATTGGAAGGTTGGTTCCGGGTGTAGAAACTCAAGATAAGATTATGATGGAGTTAGATGCATTAAAATATGTCATCGGACTCTTTGGCCATTTCATGGAACTAGCCTCACTTGTAGTGCTACCGATTGTGAAAGAAATTGGGGAGTTTTTCAACATGTATGTACACTTTAAGTTTTACCTTTAATATTATAATGATTATAATTCATAGCAACTTTTGACTAATAAAGTAATAATTCATTTTTGTCACAACTCCATACAAAGAAAAGAAATTGTTTGGCACAAGCTCGATTAAATGACATGGTTTACGTCAAATATAATGGAGCTTTACAACGTCGATATGAGAGGCGAAACACCATTGTTCCCATTCTTTTGGAAGATATCGATGAAAGTAATGAATGGTTATTTGGGAAAATGGATGAAAATTTGGAAGAAGATGAACGTGTGTTTGAAGGTGATGACTTGACATGTAGTTTGGTCAGTAAATCCACGGGGGCCAATGGGGGGCCAATGAGCTAACCGATGTTACTAGAGGGGCTTCAAGGGTAAAAAAGGATGCTCCATCATTTTTTAGAGGGAAGGCACCAATGGTGATTGATAGTGGTGATGATGATGATGATGATGATGAGTGGGAGGAGGGCATTGTTGAAGATGTGGATTATGAAGACGTTGAAGACTTTGATGTTGATTTAGAGACTCTTTAGTGCTTTAGGAGACCATCCACTAAACTATGTTTGCTTTTCTTTCTTTCTCTTTTTATTTAATTATGCTGATTATGTCTTACTCTAAGTACTTGTCTAATACTTTTTCGCCTTAATGAGTTAGCGATAATTTTTGTCAAATTATGCTTCCCTTTATGCATTTATAATGGAAGTTATATGTTGCTTTAAGTATAATATTAGTTTAGATATCATTTTAGAGGTTTTAGGGTCTTAATAAGGTGTGCCTCACCTACGAAAGGTACGCACCCGAGCCTAGCCAAGGACCTTTTGCGCCTTGGTGTGCTTCGCGCCTTTTAAAACTAAGAACTTCACATAAGATTGGTGTAGTGGTTGCAAGTGAAAATTTTAGGTTTAGCTAATTAGTTTTCTTAAAGAAGCAAAACAATGGTTGAAAACAAATTATTTTATAAATCCCAAGAGCTAAAGATTGGAAATCACACGGACTTTTGGAGAAGATTTATTCTATAAGCCTTTTTTTTCCTTATTAGTAGCATTTCCTATGTGTTTGTTGGGACTTCTTGTTTAGTTTTTTTTCTTTCTTTCTTTATTTGACTAGTTTTTTCATTATGCTAATAAATTGAGGTGAAATTTAAATAAATTTGAATGGTGTTTAGCTTTTGTGAAAGAAATTGAGTAATTATTTGAAAGACCACTCCCATAGAGAGGTAGTCTAAAGTTTTAATCGCAAAATTGTTTAGCAAACTGATATTATCACCCTTTTTTGACCTTTTAAAAGCGGAATAGTATGTAGTGTCTGTCTAGTGCTTTAGACCCATTTGATTTGGGTGGGCGGTGATGGCGGTTACATTTATGGGTGATGGTGTCGGCGACTGAGAGATGGTTCTAGTGTCGGCTAGGTGGTGGTGTCAGCGGCTGGGGCTGGCTAGGCTATGATTTTGGAGGTTTTGTGGAAGGAGGGGTTGAGCACGTACACTGGAAAACAGGGTCAAAGTTCTAAAACCGGGTTAAGGTGTTACTTCGCAAAAAAAATAAAAAAAAACTGGTTTTAGGTGTACTTTCACAAGTAAATTTTATAAGGTGTTTTTTCACAGAAAAGGTGTTAAAAAGGTGGTTTTTGACAATTTGTTTTCTTTTTATTGTTAATGCCTCCTTTGTTTCTTGATTCTTACAGTTTTTTTCACGCTTCACTAACATAATTCATTTTTTAGTATGCAAGTAGTTTATACACAGTATTAAAGTAGGAATTTTTTGAATAATAGTATTGGTATGCTACTTTAAGTTTTACATGTATGTATAGTGAATAACCTAGAAACTTACAATTGGGATGGAAGACATATATTGGCTCAATTGCAGCATCTTGTGTTTAGTAAGTAGGCATTAATCTACTCTTTGCTTACTCCCCTCCCCCCCCCCCCCTCCCCCTCTCAGGTTTGGAGGGGTGGTTGTGTCGCCAAGACACTAATGGCTGAGCAAAGAGTGCCATGCTCTCTCCTTGTGTATAAAAGGTGCGGTACGACCTAATAGGGTCAAGTGCCTTTGGCTGAGGCAATGCGATTTCAAAGTGGCTTACTAAAGTGCATTAAGGCGAACAAATGTTATTTAAATAAATTATATTTAAGTTGCATCCCACTTCAATGAGGCATAACTAAAGTGTGAAAGGATCCCTATCACTTTAGTGTGCCTTAAGTTTTTTTTATTTTTAAGCGTTGCTCTCACAAAATTATTATTGGCACATGTTTTTTTTGTATGTTTTCTCAACACCAATAATAATTCTTCATTCGAAATGATTAATTGTTTTTAATATATCAGATTATTGTTTAGGAATTGGGGCAACAGACCTAGTTGTTTGTGCTGCTTTAATTTTTACCCTGTATGGTGATTCAATCAAGTCCTCCTCGTACAATGAGAACATGTGCTTCAACTCCCTATTACCCAGTTCAAACTACTTTCAATCTAAGAATTGCTTCTTTTCTTCTTCTGGATCTTGAGCTGTAAACCAGGAAAAAGGGTTCTTATGTTCAATAAAACAGTACAATGAAAGGCAAATATTGCAGTAAACTGAAAAATCTTTCTGCAAGTTCCTTATAGACAAAAAAACAGTACTTTGTCCCGCTCTTGCTCTTAAAGATGACTGTGACAAGTATCATCTGTGTTCTATTGCTCATCATATATTTCCTGGGCTTGTTTGGGGATAATTAGTAAAGTTGTATTTTCATTTAATATGGACCATTTGATTGTGTAAATTCCAGCTTTCTTTTCCAAATTATCTTGAAGTATTCTTTTGCTGGTCTCACTCTTATTTTAATTGTTTTTGTTAAATTTTTAGTTTTGTCAAATAATTTATTTTTTGAGGGACTGCATTATGCTTCTTCCATATTTCAAGCTCTTACTATGCTGTAAATAATATGATATCTTCAGTCAGACAAATTAAACAACTAAGTTGGAAGAACACTTGACGTGGGTGTATTGGTGTGATCCTCTTGAACAATGCATTAAGGAATTATGTTTAGCTGTTTGATGTGGTTGAGCAATTCCTTCTAATTTTATTCAACATCTAGTCATTATAAGCTTTCCATTGTAGTATTTTAAGAATATCCGTGTTCCCTGCGGATAAAGCATCAGTTAATCATCAAGGGATACCTGGAGTTTGGATGATAAACCTTGATTCTGGTGTTATGAAACTGATAAATTTGATGATTTTATCGTGAGAGGAATAGCAAGTTTTCATGTGTCTGAATTCTGAAATGAATATTTGCAGTTTTGATGGATGTTTGGCCATGTCTTGTCAACTTCTACCATAAGCTCCTAGAAATTGTAATTTTTCTTGTATTTCCCCATGCCATTTACCACACCTTCCATGTAGTTAACTACTACTATATAATGTTTGTTGCTCTGGCTTGAGTAATAGGGTAGAGCCAGCGGTAATGGAGCAGGGGCAGAAAAAGCAAGGTCTCATGAAATCCAACGAGAAGAGAAAAATCAAAGAATGGGACATCAATCTGCTATACAGTGTATAACCAAATTTCCGCCTTATTACTACTGCTTTAGAGATGAACCAGTTGAGCTTTGCTGCAATTTTGTTTTGGGTTCTTTTGTATTTTTTCTCTGGCTGAAATGTTGATGCTATCTCTTTTGCTGGGTTATTGAAAAGTATTCTTTGTCGTAGGTTGTAACCGATAAATATGCATGTCTCTTCTATTTTCGTCTCCATTAAATTGGGCATTTCTGATCCATTACTCTGGTATGGTTAAAGGCTCTTCTATTTTTTCTCATTTATTGGTGCTTTACTATTTGACTTTCATGACAGGTTGAATTATTATCAATTGAAAGGCCTTATACCTGAATCCAGAGGGACTACAAGGTCTATGCGTATTCCCTATGACAGCTACTGACCAGAGAACAAATAAAGGTAATATATTTGGATACTTTTTTAAAGTTTATTCTTGTGCATTTTCTGTAGTAATTCCCTCATTGACATGCCTATGTGCTAACTTGGCTGCCTGGCTAGATTACAATATTTATTTTATTAAACTTAAGCTGATGTTTTCTTTCATAGCTCATTTCAAATGCACCTGTGCTATACAGATTATAGTCTATCCCGCTTTTATTCACTTGCCATTCAAATGGTTTTAATTTCAAGCTTTGTGATCTTACTGGTTTGTGTGGAGATCTTTGATGCATGCAGCTACAGCTTCCTGGGAGGAGAAGAGGGGGAGGGGGGACCTGTTAAAATTGATGTAGTTTGCTTTTTAGGATGTCATTTGATTTTGCTTCGTTTGTCCTACATAACTTTCTTATAAAAAACTCTCTACTCAAAGTCTATACATTCCCAAAATCTTCCAAATTTAATTGAGCTTAGCTGGCTGCCCACTCGTTTTCATTTCTGTTACCCATTTCAGTCATAATGCTATTTCTCTGTTAGATATAAATGGAGTTTATATTAGATACTTTTGGGATTTTTTAATGGTTGGTGATACTAAAATTCCTAATGCTATACAAAAGTGAACCATAACATTGAATTTAATTTGCAAATTACAGAATATTTATACAAATGAGTTTAACTCACAGTTGTAAGAATTTAATTACAACTTAAAATTTTATTCAACTTTCATAGAGATGGATTTTGAAATTATTTTAGTGAAGAATAGTTTAGCATTAATTCCCCCCAAAAAATTACAAATTCAAAAAACTTGTGACTCAAACTCTCAATAAAGTAGAAAAAAAATCTATTTCCCAGAAGAATTGATTGAAATAATTAGTTATTGCACAAGACAGAATGGAAATTGCAGTGAAAATAATATTACTTCCATAAATCACTCAATTATATAATTTCTTACGTCTTGAGGGTGGAGAAGAGATTTTTTCTTCGACAAGCGATTTGGTGATGGTGTTATTAGAGGTAATTACCATTAATTGTTGATATTAACTAGGCCTAGAAAGAGAGGTGAAGGCAAAGTATTTTAGTGAGATAAAAAAGGAGAACAAAAAGGTCAAAAGAATTGTTGATGTTGATGTTGATGTGTTGCTCTCATCTTATGAAAATCCAAATCGTTTTCCTTAGTTTTAATTTTTGGTTAGTTTTGTAGCATTAGTTTCTGTTAGTTATTTTTACTCTTTGAGACCCATGTATGTAATGTTTCTTTTCCTTTTAACTGTTATTTGGAGTGTATTTTCGTCTAACCTTTTGTTCAAGGTACAAAGCAAGATGATTCCATTGGAGCCGATGCGGTAAAGGATGTCTATTTAATGATGGAATTGCAATTTGGTGTACATTTTGTGAGATTGTTCTAACTTAGACACTTTTAAATTTTGATTTGGTTGCATAGATTAAGATTAATTTAAAATGAAGGTGAATGGTTTGAGGATGAATGCAATTATCATTTGAGGACATTGGTTGATCATAGAATAAGATGTCTTTGATCGGAAGCTGGTAAATTTATATTCATCTCACTCAATTGAGTAGTTGACATCTTTGTGGAAGAGGGCTATCAATCCTAAGCAACTGCTTGAAAGGTGCATCCAGAGATGTGTATGAGTAAACTAATCAAGGTATTACAAACTTGCTTAAAGCCTTAAACTTATGAGAAGGTTAACGTTGTGATGAATATTCAATGATCTTAGTTTGTTGTTCTTTTACATTCTTGAAATTTAAGGTAGTCCTTTTAGGAAAGGACTAAAAGTAATTTGGATACTAGATCTAGAAAATCAGGTTAATTAAGCAAAGTTAAAGGTTAACTTAAAATGGACAAAGCAAACATTTTAAAAGGACCTTGGATTTCTTAAATTTGTGCCTTTTTAATCGTGACACTTAATCTTTGTCCCAATTTAATCGACACTTTCCTTTTATGTTCATCCCCATTTGATGGACATAATTCCCCTATGTGTGCCCACTATTATTTAGTTCTTTCCCTTTTTCTACCATCAAAAGTTAAGGTCGCATACCCTAATATCATTCTATAAAAAAAATAAAAAAAATTGGCAGATAAGCTCCTCCCTAAAAGCCTTAAGTATGGGAGGCGAGCATGTAAGCTATTCCCTCCTCACCATACCTAACTTATTAGTTGTCTTTACAAGCTCAAAGTTCATAAATTATGACCATGAATTACTTATCAAGTGAGATCTGGTAAGGTTTTTTTAGTATTTAATTTTTTACATTCAAGTTATTTTAGTCAATGCATAATTAGAATTATTAATGGTCAAATTTGTTTCCATATTTAAAAAATATTATGTGGGAAGCTAAATGTGGGATGAAGAGGTATCTTGTTTTTTGCTGTTGTGTGCTTAATTCGGTGATTGTACTCATTTCTCTTCCAGTGATGCATCATTTATTATTCTTTCTTTCATTGTTTTTACACATAGCATGAACTCATTTAGTTGTTGTACATTTCTTTTACATCATTGTGCCACTTGTGCAAATTGTTGTAATAAGAAGCATAGCATAAAAGGATATAAGCGTTGGAAAATTACTAGTGCTGCCTCTCGTTGAAATGAACTAATGGAAAGTGCTTTTAAATAGGCTACAAGTCTCACCAAAGTTCCTAAAGTAAAGCAACTAAGCAACTAAAGTGGAGTAGTGCTACTAGGGACGTGGCTTACTACATGCTGCCTCTCTTAGTGCCCTCACTTCCTTTGATTAAAATCAACTAATATCTCTGTTTCAAATTATTTGCATCGATTAGACATTTTCTACTACAACTTTATGTCAAATTGTTGCAATTAATTTGAAACGAAGGTAGTAATTTGACTATGAGCAATCCAACAAGCAAGAAATAAAGAAGACTTACTAATAAACACAACTAACTTACTACTACTAGCCTTTATTAGGAGATATTCTTGTAACTAAGTGAACTCGGCCATTGACGGACTCTTTTGAAGCATATTTTAATTCAAATTCCATAGGCACTTTTCGGGATTTAAACCTTTCATTGTATAATTTGCTTGGTTGTAAGTGTATTTCTTTACTAGGGTCTCTTTTTTGTTAGGTTTGTAAATGTGTGGTTATTTTTTTATTTAGGTTGAATGTTACATTCCCAAATTAAACGTGGTAAATGTTTTTCGGTATTAAAGGAAGAACGCCGCATTCCCCCCCCCCCCCCCCCCTTTTTTTTTTCTCTTTATTCTTGAATGTGAAGCTGATAGCCCTTTTTTGAAAAATGTAGGTAGCTGTAAAATTATATATAATGTAGTAAGAAAGTATAAATGATGTAAGAAAAAGACAAACAAAGTAAAAGAGGGTGTTTGGAAAGATGTAAATGTGTAAGATAGTAGAGGTAATGAGGTATGTTTAAAATTTAAAATTGAACAAATCAAAGTGATAAGAATAATATGAACGGAGGGAGTATATCCCTTAGTTCCTGCATGTTTGTCCCATTTGTCTTTTCCCGGTCTATATTTTAAAATGATGCGTACAAACCTCCAATTCTATACATGCAAAAATTATAAAAATTTCATATTTGAAATGAATCTAATATCCCACTTAGCGCCTGTTCTCATTGACTGAACTCAGCTGAACTGAACTGAATATTTTATGAGAGAAGGAAATTACGAGTTGACTGAACTGAAAATAAACGTATGAGAACAAACCCTTAATCATACTATTTCTTATAAATAAACATTCAATGGGTATTTAAGTTTCTAGCTTCAATATAATATGTATTAAGTTTCATGAAAAATATATTCTAATTCCATAGGAATCTTTCAAACCGAACATAACCATAATTGTATTGAGTTGCTAGCTCACTCTTTCATACCTTTCTCAACTCCTACTGGTGTTAACACTCAACATATGAGGCAGGTATGCAACCATCTCATATAACTATATTTTGTATACCTAAGGGAACAGTGGGAAGGGATACTTCTTTTACAAAAGTTTCTTCTTATTATCATATATTAGCTGCTTATGGTTTTAAGGAATGGTACTTAATGTGTCATCATGGAGTTTCTGCTGGCTGCTCCTGTGTGTAGATATAATCAAGGTGCGCCGCCAGAGACCTCCTGAACAAGTATCCAGCATCTCACTATTGATTTCGTCTCTGATTTTAGCTTTACTTGTGTCCTGTCATGCAACCAAAAATTAAAAAGTATCATGACTTCAGACAATTTAAGCTCATAAGCACAATTTTCAATTTTGTTGAGGGGTTATTGGTAGGAGAAAGATAGAAATTGCTATAATACCATGTTTACTCTGTTGTTTTTGCAGTACTTGATCAGTATGCACGAGTCGAGCGGCAGTAAAGCTTAGCAAGAAGGTGAGGTAAATGAAGGTGATACAAAAGCTGACCACTTTGGACATTGTATTGTTTGCACTTAGCTTGTATAGCTTAATGAAGTTATTGGAATATGATACTTGGGTGTGGTATATATAATCAAAGGTATAAGATTCAGTAGACAGGGTACTGTTTGGTGTGTCTAGGTCCCAGTAGGAAGACGTCGTAATAACATTATCAAACATTCAAAAATAGGTGCGTGAGAATTGTACGTATGTCTCTAGATTAAACCTGAAAAAATAAAATATATTGAAATAAGAATATATCATGAAAAGCCAATAGGTAAGATATGATTCTCGTGAAATGTGTGAACACCTTTTGTTCATATATACTTTATGAATTGACGAATTTGATCTTTATAAATTCTGGAATATTGAAAATTTTCTATTTAATTTTCTGCTGTTTTTTTGGATGATGTGAATTTTTTTTGCTTTGCTCGTGTCAATATCATTTGTGACCCACGGTTTGGTGGTTTTTCCGGTATCAAACAACCGACTTTTTTTTTTTTTTTTTTTTTGTTGTCCTAAAGGCTAAAAATTCTGTCATGTGAGTTGCTCGAAAATAGGATAATATTACTACAATTCTACAATGCCTACAAAATACCATTCTAAGTGGGTCATCTCTTATACGAAGTATGTTTTTAGTTGGAATTTTATGGAGGAGATTAAATAAGACAATGGCCTAAATGGAGTAATCAAGATTTGTTGCTCAATTTTCCATGCAGAAAAATGCTGCGTGTGGAGCAAAATTAGCATCTCTCTTTCATACATACATATGCATATATCTAAACTATCTCTGTATACTATCACGCTTGTCAACACATTTTTTTTAATGATTAATATCTCTGATTATCAACATTGTAAAATCATAAAAAGTGGATATTAATTAAATATATATTGAAATGATTTATACAAAATCCCACATGAATATGTTTTATCGTATCTATAAACTACATAAGCGAGTCAAAGCACATTGTGTGAATAGTGTAAAAATCAAATGATGTCAACTAAAAATTAAAAAGAATAATCCCACCTTTGCTCGACCTGCTCAAAACGAGTCGAAATTTGCATAATTTGGGAACATACTCACCTTTACCCCTTATTTTTCTTAAATGGTCCTTTTTATAGGCTATTGGATGAAAATGTTAATTTTTATTTTATTTTTAAAAAAAAATCTTGGGTTTTTCTAAGTTATACCCCCAAACTTCTTCGGTTTCTAAGCTGTGCCTACGTTTTTTCCAACGTCTAAGATATGCCCTTTGTTTCGGGGTTTTCTGATGTCCTGCGGGAGAGTTACAATTCCGAGACTGGAACCGGACGCATGTACCTGCAAAACAACGGAGACTCCTGGTGGTGGGAGCTCCGCCTCCAACGGTCAAGTTAGTACTTGATTAAGGAGTAATTAATGCGGAAATTAAAGTGAGTGGGTCTCTCTAGGTGAGAGTGTTTAATGTGAGTTTTTAGCGTAATCAGCCTGTAACTCTGGGTGTAATCAATGTGTTTTTTCTGTAATCCCCCTTAATGAGGATTAAGGGAGGTATTTATAACCTTGGGAAACGCGCCAATCCTAGGTTTAGGTTAACCTAGGGCTGATTGGGCTTCCCTCGGAAGTTGGGCCTGGGTGGCCGGTTTCTCCATTAGGCATGGAGTATGCCACATGTCATGACATAATAGGTCCAAGGTGGACGAATAAGCGCGTGCCACGTGGCAAGCCCTGACAGTTCCAACTGGGGGACACTTGGCAGGACCTGATTGGCCCACGTGGCGCATTTCGATTGGTAGGAGCAAAAATCCCCTAATCATTTGCCCCTCACAGGTGGCACGTGACTGGTCACGTGTTACCTGTGACAGGTGCCGCACTGTAACAGGCGACGGCCTGCTACATGTGTCAGTCGGCGAAAGGCCGAGAGATTTTCCCGCCCAAATTTTGAATTCTGAAAGTGACCCTTCGCCTTCTCACTTCGCCTATATAAGGGAGAGTTGTCTTGAGTCATTTTCACACTTGAGAACTTTGTGAGAGAACATTCGGACCCCTGAACTTGCTCTGACATTTTGGACCTTTTCTGCCTACCGCCTGTTCTGACAAGCCGACTGCAAAGGATTTTCAGAACTTCATCAACCGTCACTCGTTTAGGTAACTGTCGGTTCTCTTACTCTTAATTTTCTTTTTATTTTTTTGAAATGGCACCACAGAAGCACACGACACGACCTAGGTTAGTGATCAGCCGGTCACCGGGGACGGCTGAATCTAGGACTAGGAGTGCCGCCTGCCCTTTTCCGGACCCATCTTTGCCCTTTATACAAAGTCCGACTGTATCTGTGTCTATGCAGAGCAGGATGGCCAGAACCAAAAAGACTGCTAGGATCTCAAATTCAGACGGCTCCTCCCACAGGGTGCCGATTAGTGAAACATCTGACCAGGCGCCAGATGTGGAAGTGAAACAAGGCGGCCTGAAAGCCGGCAATTCTGAGGGAGGAGTCATAGTGACCCCTTCCCATTTAACAGTTAACAATTCTGCTCCTTTTCAAAGAGAGGAGGCGGGCCCCTCAGGGAGAGGGGAGGAGTCGTCCTCTTCGGACTCGTCAGAGGGCGATTCCGAGTCTAGCTCTTCTGGCCATGCCTCTCTGGACACAGAAGAGAAAAACAGCCGCCTGCAAGAGGCGAGGCTTTCTTACGCAGTTGAGAAGGGGGACAATTGGGCGGAGCCATCCGCCTCTTACCGAGAGCAAAATACCCCCTACTACTGCACGGTACCTCGGGGCCGGATCACAGTCATGCAAGAGAAAGTGGAGAGCTTTATCGCAAACCACACAATGGGCCCCGACTTTTTAGTGTTTGTGCCGGATCCAGAAGACACAGTCGTCTGGCCGGCTGGTACCAGTTATGATAGCGCCTGCTTTGGCTGCTACGAGGCCTGCCATCAAGGCTGGGCTGCGCTTCCCATTACATCCGGCTGTTCAGCGGATCTTGGATGGGTATGAGTTGGGGTTATGGCAGTTAGCCCCAAACTCTTGGGTCAACGTACTCGGCTATGTGGCCGGGTGCGAACTGCACGGGGTGGAGCCGAGCTTCGAGGCTTTCGCCCATATGAACTATCTCAGCCGGACCCCTAAGGCAGGCGGTACCGGCTGGTATCAATTGACAAGCCACAGGGGCTACCTCATGACGAGAGGTAAAGCAAACAAGTGGAAGGACTGGCGGAGCACCTTCCTCATCATTGAGAGTTCAGACACTGAGCTGAACAAGCGCTTCAATAGGTGGAACAGGAATCCGCCCCTTCTTGCAGGCGACCGTAGCATGCCGCCTGTTCCCCCCAAGGCTAAGAAAGAGATCCTTGATAAAGGACTCTTTAAAGTAGAGTCGAGGGTCGACTCTACTTCAGGGGTACGAGAGCAAGTACCCCTGCACTGCGTCCCGAGCTTCAAATGGCTCTACGACGAGTACTTTTTGGCCGCCTGTGGCCTCAGCAGTCGGTGCTCAAGAGGTAGTCGGCCTGTCGAATACTCTGTTGTTCCATACATTTCTTGTTATGACTTTTATTAACTTTGCTGTTTGTTTTTGCAGCTGACGCCATGAGCAAAATTACCGCCTCCAAGACTGCGGCGGCCATGTTGCGGGCCTCCATCATGCAACAAGCTTCAACCGACTCCCCCAAGAAGGGGGCACCCTTGGTGAGCTCCGAACCTTTCACCCTCTTTTTGGAGTTGTGTTTATGCATATACTGAATTTTTTCTTCTCTTTTAGACGGGTGCTCCAAGAGCTTCATCTTTCCAACAGCCGGACCCCAAGGCCCGGAGGACGACTGTTGCGAGCTCTCCTGGTTCTGCCAGGAAACATGTGGCGGCTGAGAAACAGCCGGCCACTTCTTCTAAAACTCCAACTGGGCCGCCTAGAAGTATGAAGTTGTCCTTGTAAATTTTAGACTTGCTCCCTTTTTTACTAGGTCTGATCCGTTTGTTTATGCTTGATGCAGCCGGCCCTCAGGAGCCTGACTTGGTAGAGGTGGCCAAGTCTATGATCAGGGTCGTTCCTCCAGCTGAAAGGGAGGCGGTCAGGGGTGTCGGCACCCTTGACCTAGACGAGATTGCAGGGGTCCTTGCTGAGGTATACTTAGCATATTTTTGAGTATTTGATTTCCAGGATGCCTGTTTTCTTTTTGTTTGGAAACTGACGCCTGTTCCTTTGTACTTAGGCCCTGCTCCGAGTGAACGGCCTTCGCAAGCCGCTTGACCGGAAGAACAAAGAGGTAAAGGCTGCAAAAGCTATGGCCGCCTCTGACTGTGATAAGGCAATGTTTCAAATTGCCCAAAATGAAGTTCTGACCATTGATATTCTTTATTATCAGGCGCAGGCTACCGCCGCTGTTCGGGCTCAGTTAGAGGCGGCCCAGAAGAGGAATGGCGAGCTGGAGGCGACCATCACCAATCTCAAGGCCGAGCTGAAACCTCTTCGCCTAAAGATATACTCATACGAAGCCTTGGAGAAATCCTTGGCCAACGTAAAGGAACGCCTGGTGACCCAGGAGAAGAGTCTTACTCAGGAGCTCTCGGAAAAGGCCGAGCAAGAGAAGAAAGAGCTGGTCCGGGAGATGATGGAAGACTCCGCTCAAATCCAGCGCATGACTTGGGGCCGCCTCTTCCCCAATGCCGACTTTGCCTCATGGGAAAAAACGTACCGCCAGTGTTCTGATACATATAATCAAGAGATCTTGGCGGCTGCTGAGGAAGAGGCGTTGGAGGAAGCGTTGGAGGAGGAGGAGCCGGTAGTGGCGCTTGTGCCGCTAGGGGGTAATGCATCAAAAAAGGATGCAGCTGAAGCCGAGTCCAGCAAGAAGAGTGCTGACCAGGCGGCAGCTGCTAATATTGAAGATCTGCCCCCTTCTTAAGCTTTATGTATTCTTTCCACGGCCTGCGTGCCGTTTGTTTTGTATTTACCCGGCCAGGGGGCCGGGGCTTTGAATATTTTGCCGGTCTTTAATGACCGGCTTCTTTTTAATGAATTTTTGTTTTGCTTCAAATTTGTCTAAGTATTGAATATTCTAATATCCAATTGTTCACTATACCGACTGTTTTACATAGCCGATAGTTGCAGACAGGTACGGATAGTTAGTCACGCCGCCTATGCCCCTGGACGACTGGTTGTCTATTTCCAGGATAGACGATCAGTCGGCCATTTATCCAATCGGTATTCGAACTATTTTAAAGACTGGATCCTTTTTAGGCAGGCGGTCCTGTCATTTGTAAATTTAACCAAGTAGGAAAGTGGTCTGACCAAGTGAACAGGATTGTTACTTATTTGCCAAGGAACTGAGTAGTAGAGGTATCAAGCGGTGGGTACCGGTTGTTCCCCTTTATTTGCCAATGTTTGTTGGCTTTTAACTCATAAGTTGTTAACCTAGCAGGAGTAGTGGTTGAGAGCCCCTGTTTGCGAAAAACAGGCGAACGACTCATACCTTTTAGGCTCCATACTAAGTTTGAGGGAGTGACTATGAGTTAACTTTGGAGTTACTCAATCGCCGTCACTCCTGATTGAGTAGTAAAGGTACCAGGCGGCGGAGGCCGGCTGATCCTTTTGATTCGCCAATGTTTGTTGGCTATTAACTCAAGAGGTTACCTAGTAGGAATAGGGGTTTGAGTGCCGCTGTTTGCCAAAAAACAGGCGGTCTACTCAAACTTTTTAAGTTCCATACCAAGTTTGAGGGAGTGACTATGAGTTAACGTTGGTGTTACTCAGTCGCCGTCACTCTTGCTTGAGAAGTAGAGGTACCAGGCGGCGGAGGCCGGCTAGACCCCTTGATTCGCCAATGTTTGTTGGCTATTAACTCAAGAGGTACCTCCTGCATTTATCCCAAGTAATACAGGCGGTCGTCTGACTCAGATGTCAACTGCTACCACTAGTTTGGTTAGTGATAGAGTTATCCTTGTCTCAAAAACGACTACGTGGTTGCCCTTGGGGACAGTCGTATAGGTGCCGTGTAATTAGTTTATAGAGCAATGTTCCACCCAAAAGGGAGCTGCTCTCTGTGACGAATTTCATCCGGAGGGATGCCGCCGGACGCCTGCTATGATGTTGGGACAGGTCGTATTAGTTTTGAAGATTGGATCAGTTGGCTTGGCGCCTGGTCTGATCATTCGGCCTGTGGCCTTGGTAAGTTCTTGGTGAACGTAGGTGCTAAGTAAAAGGAGGGTAGCCGCCTGTTAGGCACAGGGTCGGCCAGGCCCTAATCTTTTTAGCTAAGTATAAGGGGGGTGGCTGTGTGTTTGGAACCAGTCGGCCCTGTTCAATGGAGAGTAGCCGACTATATGTCCAGACGGCATGCCCCTATGGTGATAGAGTAAAATACTCAATGGAGAGCAGCCGACTGTAAAGGTACAGACGGCATGCCCCTCTGAAGATAGAGTAAAAATACTCAATGGAGAGTAGCCGACTGTAGAGGTACAAACGGCATGCCCCTCTGAAGATAGAGTAAAAATACTCAATGGAGAGTAGCCGACTGTAGAGGTACAGACGGCATGCCCCTCTGAAGATAGAGTAAAAATACTCAATGGAGAGTAGCCGACTGTAGAGGTACAGACGGCATGCCCCTCTTAAGATAGAGTAAAATACTCAATGGAGAGTAGCCGGCTGTAAAGGTACAGACGGCATGCCCCTCTAAAGTAAGAATTTAAACATGGAGAGTAGCCGACTATTTGTTAGTAGGCGTGCCCCTCTTAGTACAAAATTGAATAGTAAGTATGCAAACTTTTATTAAGTAGCTCTTGACTATTTACATCATTCAAAAGAAATATTTCTTATGATTATCTACATTCCAAGTTCGAGGCAACGGTTGTCCGTCTGGTGTTTCCAGACGGTAGGTACCATCCCTGACTTCTTCACAGATTCGGTAGGGTCCTTCCCAGTTGGGAGTTAGTTTGCCAGACTCATTAGCCCTACCAACTGCTTCCATTTTTCTAAGTACAAAGTCCCCTACTTTGAGAGAACGCCTGTGTACTTTTTTGTTGTATGATCTAGTCATTCTCAGGCGGTAGATTTCATGGCGCAAGACAGCATTGCCCCTCCTTTCAGGAAGTGATTCTAATGCCAGGCGCATGGCTTCCCAGTTTGCCTCTTCGTCATATAGCATTACTCGAAGAGTCGGCTCGTAGTGTTCTATTGGAAGAACAGCTTCCGCACCATAAGTTAGGAGGAATGGAGTTTCTCCAGTCGCCCCTTTTTCAGTCGTCCTAATGGCCCAGAGAACATGTGGTAGTTCATCCGCCCATAGGCCGCCTGCTCGTTCAATCTTTCTCTTGAGACCGTCTGAGATGATTTTATTAAAGGCTTCTACCTGGCCGTTTGCTTGTGGACGGCCAACAGATGCAAAGTAGTTTGCAATTCCTTGGTCACCCAACCAACTTTTGAGAACAGGCGTCTCAAATTGGGGACCATTATCAAAAACCATAGACATGGGAACCCCGAACCGAGTGACGACATTTTTCCAAATGAATGAAATTACATCCTTCGTCTTGATTCCCTTTACAGCCTCCGCCTCTACCCATTTAGTGAAGTAGTCGACGACAACAAGTATGTACCTCCTTCCGCCTGTAGCGGGCGTATATGGACCCAGAATATCCATGCCCCACTTAGCAAACGGTAGTGGGCTATGAATGGTAGTGAGGTCAGTAGCCGGACGGTGAATTAGCTTGCAAAACCTTTGGCACTTGTCACATTTTTTCACCATCTCCATTGCATCTGCTTCCAAAGTAGGCCAAAAGTAGCCCTGCCGCCTTGCCCTTTGAGCAAGCGTCCTACCACCTATATGAGAAGCACAGTAACCAGAGTGAAGATCGTCTAGTATCTGTCGTCTCTTTTCTGGAGTAACACACTTTAAGAAAGGTTGAAGGTACCCCCTTTTGTGAAGTTCTCCCTTTATTATTTCAAAACAGGTTGCTCGTTTTTTCAGTGCTGCCGCCTGTTGATGATCATCCGGCAGGGTACCATTTGCCAGATATGCCCTGATTGGATCCATCCAGGTTGAGCTTCTGTCTAGGATTCCAATAGGGTCTTCCTCGATGCTTCTCTTCTCCATTACATCCCAAAAAACAGTTCGAGGAGTATCAGAGGATGCGGATGATGCTAATTTTGACAGTGCATCCGCCTGGTTGTTTTCTGATCTCGGCACTTGGATCAGATGGAAATCCTCAAGGGAGCCGACTGCTTGTCGGACCGCCTGTAAATACTTGATCATGGCCGGTTGGGTTGCTTCGTATTCGCCATTGTACTGACTCACTATCAATTGTGAATCGGAACAGGCGTCTATTTTTCTTGCCCCTGCCGCCTTGCACATGCGGATTCCGGCTAGTAAAGCTTCATATTCTGCCTCATTGTTTGAGGCCTGAAAACTGAAGCGTAGAGCATACTCGTACCTGTCGCCCTCTGGCGACTGACATATGACGCCTGCTCCACAACTATTTGAAGTAGAGCTTCCATCCACATATACCTTCCAGACTTGGTCTGGAACTTGAGAGTCAGGAGGACGAGTCATCTCAACAATAAAGTCAGCAAAGGCTTGCCCCTTCACTGCTTTTCTAGGCTTGAAAGTAACTTCGAGGCTCTGTATTTCTATGGCCCATTTGATCATTCGGCCTGATGACTCCATGATGGTCAGTGGCCGCTTGATAGGTTGGTCTGTATACACGACGACTGCATGTGCCAAAAAGTAGAGCTTCAATTTTTTAACAGCCATGAAGAGTGCAAGACCAAATTTCTCCACTAGGGGATACCTCAACTCAGCATTTTTTCAGTACATGACTGACAAAGTAGACCGGGAGCTGACAGCCGTCTCTTTCAGCAAGGAGAACATCGCTTAACGCATGATCAGAGACGGCCAGGTACATGTAGAGTACATCTTTGGGCAAAAGGCTGACCAGCCTCGGCAAGGAATGCAAGTGAACTTTCAATTTCTGGAAGGCGGCCTTAGCATCCGGCCCCCATTCAAACCTTGCCTTTTTCTTAATTGCCTGGAAAAAGTATAGGCATTTGTTGCCTGATCGGCTTAGAAATCTTCCCAAGGCCGCCAGACAACCTGTTAACTTCTGAACCTCTCGGATGGTACGAGGCGACTGCATGTCAATGACCGCCTGCACCTTCTCAGGGTTCGCCTCTATTCCTCTCTGATTGATAAGGAATCCGAGAAATTTCCCAGACTCAACTCCAAAGACACATTTCTTGGGATTGAGCATGACATGGTGCCGCCTGAGTGTGGCGAAAGTTTCTCGGAGGACCGACAGATGATCTTTCTGAAGTTTAGTTTTGACAATCATATCATCAATGTATGCCTCGACTTTTCTCCCAATCTGATCAAAGAACACAGTGTTTATCATTCGCTGGAAGGTAGCCGGGGCATTCTTAAGACCAAACGACATGACCGTGTAACAGTATAACCCCTGATCAGTGACGAAGGCCGTCTTCTCCTGATCTTTCTTCCACAAAGGAATTTGATGGAAACCAGAGTAGGCGTCCATAAAGCTCATCAAAGCATGGCCGGCTGTTGAGTCGACCAGATTATCAATTTTAGGCAGAGGGTAACTGTCTTTGGGGCACGCCTTGTTTAAGTCTGTGTAGTCTACACACATTCGCCAGGTGCCATTCGGCTTTTTAACAAGCACCACATTACCCAGTCTGGGAAGTAACATTGCCGAATGAACCCTGCATCAAGTAATTTTTTAACTTCGGCGGCTGCCGCCTGACTTCTTTCTTTGCCATGGTTCCATTTCTTCTGCCGTACCGGCTTCTTTTTTGGATCCACGGCCAGTTTATGTACCGCCAGATCAGGACTAATGCCTGGCATTTCATGGACTTCGAATGCAAAGATGTCCTTGTATTCTTTCAATAGTGTGTGAAAGTCGTCACCAAGGTCTCTCAGAGCAGTCGTCCCAACTTTGACTGTTCGATCAGGACGTGAGTCGTCTAAGATCAGGTCCGTATGCTCACGGCGGAACTCATCCGACCGCTCCTCTGCCAATGATTGCTATTTTCTTTCTTTTCTTGCGGCCCCTGTCTGGGATGCCTTTCTCTTCTTGCCGCCTGCTTCTTGAACAGGCGCACTCTTCTTGACATTGTCAAGGTCTGTTTTTTCACCACTTGACCCAGTGGCCATAACAGTGGGCTTGACATCCGAGAGATAGCACTCTCGGGCCATCCTCTGATCTCCCCTTAGGGAGCCGACTGTTCCATTATCCCTCTCAAACTTGAGCAACATAAGAGATGGGATTATAACAGCCTTGGAATTATTCAGGGTTGGTCGTCCCAGAATCATGTTGTAGGCCGAGAGTTCTTCTACTACCAGGAACCGGACTACCATGTGTCGTCCTTCCCCTTTTTCGCCCAGGCGGATGGGTAAATCCACTCGTCCCAGTGGGTGGACGACTCCTCCTCCAAACCCTACTAAAGGGTGGTATGCAATCAGTCTGATATTTTAGTTTCGACAGACATTTGCTACTGATGAGATCTGAGGAGCTTCCGGTATCTATGAGGATTCGGCTAACTCTCTGGTTGGCCACTTTACATTCAATAACGATAGGGTCGTCATGCGGCCCTCTTACCCCTTCTAGATCTTCTTCAGTGATGACAATCTCAGGAAATGAATATTTGGACGGCCGTTCTTGGTGAACGGAATTTACATCTAACCGCCTGATATTTTCTTTGTTGCCCCTAATAGTGGGGCCGCCTCCTGAGAAGCCGCCTGCAATGGTGTAGACGACTGCATCATCTGTATCGGAGCTGTCGGCTTGTTGATTCTTTTTGGCCGACTGCTTTTTTGAGGAAGTGTTCCCCGTGGATTTCTTGACATAAGTGTCAAGATCACCTTGCTCAGCCAGGCGGTCCAGATACCGCATGAGACTGATGCAGTCATTGGTGTGATGACCAACATCATCATGATAAGCACATAATTTATCTTGGTTCCGGTTGTTTGCAGAACCCTTCATGGGGACCGGCTTCTCAATTGAGATCCGTCCCTTGATTTCTTTTAGGATAAACTGGTTATCCTTGTTAAACGCATACTTTGGGGAGTATGGTTTGAATTCTTTTTTCTTTTTCTGGGCCGGCTGTTTGGAGGAATCAGCCGCCCAGACCTCTTTTCTCTTCTCATCTTTGTTTGACGACTGTTTCTGTCGTCCTTCTCTTTTGTCGAACCTTTTCCCGTCCGACTGTTTTACCGTACAAAGATCAGTCGCCTGTATATAGGCTTCCGCTTCAATCAAGGCCTCTTGAAGAGTCGCCACCCTCTTTCGGACCAAGTCAAATTTGAAGGTCGACCCGTCCTTGAGACCTCTGAAAAAGTCAGTATAGGCTACCTCATCCGGTAACCCTTGAATCTGTATTCTCATCAGGTTAAACCGCCTGATGTAAGAACGAAGACCCTCCTTCTCGCCCTGCTGAATTGTTCCTAAATCAAGGGTCGTTTTCTTCGCAGGGATGTTCATGGCGAAGTTGGAGGTGAATAAGTAAGCAAGCGTCCTGAAGCTATTTACACAACCAGCCGGCAAGTTGCCGAACCATTATTGTGCGATTCCTTTGAGAGTCGCTGGGAAACACTTGCACCAGGTGGGATCATCCAACCCTTGAAGGTACATCAGGTTGGTGAAGGCCATAAGATGGTCTTCTGGGTTAGTAGTGCCGTCATAGGCGCCTACTAATACATTTTTCACTTTGGCCGGCTGAGCGGCTTCAGTAATTTCCTTGGAGAAGGCCGACGGCTGTTCACCAAGTCTAAGCAACCGTAGCTGCCAGGCCATAGGTTGGATGTTTTTTGCTGCATGTCCACCAAACGGAGGTGGCTGCAAAAAATACTGTTGTTGCGGCACAAACGGTAAGTTTGGTACCGCCTGGTCGCTATGAAAGCCGGACTGACGGGAGGTACCGCCTGAAACTCTGGAAGAAAATTTGTAAACTTGTGTACTCTTAACCCTCTTGTCCTAAACACTCATCCCCTCAATACTTATTACTACGGTGGTGGTTCCCGAATAAGATGGAGTCCATAAGTGTTCTAAACGAAGATCTAGCAAGGAGAAGTGGTAAATTCCCGAGCACTTAGATCAATCATCTTTACTTTTCTTGTTTAAATAACTTTTAATCAATTAATTAGTGTTGTTTGATAACTTTAAACAAACTTTTAATTAATTTAATTCACACAGCGTTCTTGTGTTAATCAAGACTAGAATTTGAATAATTAATTGATTGTTTTATCACCTAAGTCAAGGCGAACATTGTTTATTTCTTGTTCTTTTCACGGATTTGATTAAACAAAGAATAACGACTTTTGCAATGTAATTCCTAAGTGATTAATTATTGTAAATAAATCAACTAACTTAGTTTTTAGGAGCCACGTTGCATATATTGTTTGGTGATGAAATTGTGAAAAAGGAAAAGCTAGTAGAGGCCGCACTAGGGCTAGAATAGCGATTCCTCCCTAAAAGGAACGTTATTTTAGTACCCTCGCTCCCGAACTCATTTCTGGTACACGTTGACCAATTTGGGCATGAGTAAACTTACGATTCGCGCTAAATATCCCTTGAACTCTACTTGGGAGAAAGACATGAACGAGGTTTAAGAGTTTTCCTAAAACGCATTGGTGATTTCTTCAAAAAAAAAATGTAATGATAGGATCAACTCTAATTCAAGATCCCCCAAACAGTCAGGAATTCAAATCTTAATACACCGTAACAAGTGTAAAGTCCTAGCCTTTAAAGGGCCATGGACATATAAGTAGTATCCCCTACGATGGGCACACCCTCTTACAGTGGCGACTCCACTGGGGATTTAGAGGTTACAAGATTAATTTTTAGTTATGGTCCAAGGTTTCCATCACTAGGTTGCATATGGGTTGTAACGGGAATTAACTTGGATAATCTCTAGTTAGAGCGAGACTTGAACGCATAATATCTTCATTTTCACAGAAGTAAAAACCAAACATCATGCATAATCTTAGCACACTTTAACTGTCATGGGTCAACCCGTTGAGTGATTGATTCGTGCATCATCCCTTAAGATATGGTACCTTTTGACACCCAAGCCTTGACCTTAGAATAACATTGTATGCTTTGACGGTTCCTTTTATGTGGTTATGTGAACATGAATATGTGCTTATTATATGCTTTGTGTCTAATCTAATTAATTCCAACTTGTTACCTAGAGATATTGAAAAAATTATCACAAAAAATGTGGTTCGACAAAAAAAATAAAAAAAAATCGAACCTACTAGGTGGCACGCGCAAGTGTCAAAGTTGTGCGCGCCCTCCAAGCGCAAGTCTAGGAGTTGCGCGCGGCCCTTCCGCGCAACTCTATGTCTTGCGCGCTCACTGTTCAACATTGATTTGACTCGTTACGAGCAATGTTATACGAAGAAAAAGATATTACCGTTTCAAGGTTAATCATTAAGTAGGTGCTTATAATATCTCTCTGGCTAACAATGTTGTCTAACTTAGTTGTTTCTTTTTAATTATTCTTCTTTTCGTTAAAAAAAAACTTTAATCATTCTTTGTTTAAAAAGGAAAAAAAATAAAAAAAACATGTCTTTTAATCGTCCTTTTCATTTCCTAAAAAAAAAGGTTGCACTTTCCACCTTAGCACAAGACGAAAAAATACGCGCGATACTTTTTTCGATTATGATGATTCAATTACGTACTTTATAATCGAAGTAATGACATTGCTTCTCATAAGGTTCGTCATTAGAAGTTCGCATCTCTTGATAGGGCATCATCAATATTCCCATTCTTATATGTGCTTATTTTCAGGGTCGTCATCTTTAGTTGTAAATAGTCAATCTTGACTTAAGAGCATAATTTATTTACCTCTTCTATGGTTTAAAAAGAAAATCCCGAGAACCTTACTTGGGATGATTGCCTCACAAAAAAAAAAAAATAAATAAAAATATTGGAACGAAGAAAAAATTAAAGAAATCGTTCTTTAAAAAAAGGAGTATGATACAAAAAATTATTATCCTAAAAAACAAGAGAGAAAATAATGAATGATAAAACCAAGAAAATGATTTAATTATTTTTTGGATTTTACATTCGGAGGCCATTACTTTTTTAAGCAAATAGTAATGTACTATCCTTTAAAGAAGAGCAATATGAGAATCATCATAAATAATAAGGATCTCTATTGTAATCTAAATGATCAACAAATACCATATTTCTAGTAATTTTTTTTTTTTTTTTTTTTTTTTTTTTTTTTTTTTTATCATTTTAAGGAGTGTACTAAGGTTGACTAATATTTCTAAAAATTTGATGAGCATGTCAATCCAACTTTCCATTTTTTTCTCTTCTACCTTTTTTTGAAAACAATTCATTTAAAGTAAAATCCATATATGATTACCTTGTTGAAGTCAACAAAAATCATGACATTCCATTGTTTGTGAATTTTTTGACATTTTTTCATCAACTAACTTGCTTAAAGTGAATTCGTATTACAAGGATAAAAAAAACCAATCATTTTGACTTTTGATCGTTGTTTGAATGCTTGGTAGAAAAGGTTTAAGTGAACGCGCTCAATTTCTCGTGATACACATTATTAGAGCTATTAATTTGGGTAAACGAGTCGGGTTTGGGTCGGGTAAGAGTGGGTCGGGTCAACTTGGGTCGGGTCGATTCGGGTTAATGCCGTAACCTATGCGGGCCGAGTTTGGGTTGGTTCATGCTTGAGTCGGGTCATACATCTTATCGGGTTTGGGTCGGGTTTAGGTCAGGTTAATAATAGGCCGGGTTACATTTGGGTCGGGTGAACAATAGGTCGGGTTTATTTCGGGTTTTAACGGGTTAAAATGGGTTAGGGTAATCTCGGGTTCGAGTCGGGTTCGATTCAAGTCAATAATTTGCGGGTTAGAATCAGGTCAGGTCATTCTCGAGTTTGAGTCGGGTTCAGTTCAAGTTAATAATTTGCGGGTTATTATTAGGTCGGGTCATTTTCAAGTCGGGTCATTCTCGGGTTCGGTTCAAGTCAATAATTTGCTGGTTATAATCAGGTTGAGTCATTTCCAAGTCGGGTCATTCTCGAGTTCAAGTAGGTTATGTTCAAGTCAATAACTTGTGGGTTACAATCTGGTTGGTCATTTCCAAGTCTGGTCAGTTCGGGTTCAGCTAAATATAAATATATAATTTATCATTTTTATCAAGCTAATTATTTTCTTTGACTATAATATGTATGGCAACATACTAGGGAACTATAGTCTATAATTTAAGAAGATAATTATCTCCTTTGACCATACAACAAATATATACTATATTTAACTCTTAAATTTGGGAATGATGCTTCTTTCTCTTGTTGGCCTGGACCGACTTGGTCTCCTTACACACAATATTTTGATCAACAATAATAAGGTGGTCTAAATTGAATTTAAGGGGATTTGAAATCGGGTTAGGAACAATTTGGGTTGAATTTAGGTCCGGTCAATAACAAGTCGTGTTGATTTCTGGTCGGGTTAGTAACAGATCAGGTTGAATTTTTGGGTCGAGTTAGTAATAGGACGGGTCAATAACAAGTCGGGTTGAATTTGAGTTGGGTTAATAACAAATCGGGTTGATTTCGGGTCGAGTTTGTAACAGGTCGGGTTGAATTCAGGTCGGGTTAAATTCGGGTTTTGAAAGGTTAAAATGGGTTTGGGTCAATTTTGGTTCTAGTCAGGTTCGGTTCAGGTCAATAATTTACGGGTAACATTCAGGTCGGGTCATCTCCAGGATGGTTCATGTTCGGGTTCAATTCTCACATACTCGGGTCAACTCGGGTCTAGGGTTGGTTTCAGGTCGGGTTTGGGTCACCATTTTTTCGGGTTCTGATGGGTTGGTTAATAATCGGGTTTGGATTAGTATTTCGGGTCGGGTCAGCTTTTGACAGCTCTAATCTTATACATTCACATACTAGTCCAATCATGGGTGACAAAGTAGCATTAGAGAAACTTAGAAAGGAACTCCAAAACCTTAAGGCCCTACGAGAATAAGAAGCCCAAATAAAAGCTCATAAAAAGCAGAAAAGGCCAAAATAAAAGCAGAGAAAGAAAAAGAAAACATTCTACAAGGAAAAGCAAGAGCCGAAAGAGTAGAGGCCTTGGAGAAACTTGTCCTTCAAGCTAGCTCAGGGAATAAGTACTTCAATTATGAGCTTGCACCACAACCTAGTGGCAAGACTCTCCCAGAAAAGTTCTTGATTACGGATTTACCAACCTTTAAGTTTATAGACAATCCTATTAATGAGCTTTATCGGAATTATGGCATTGAAAGGGGTTGAGCATAACTTATATGCATGTATTTTTCCTCTTTCATTGGACCCAACTGCTAGATCATGGTTTATAACCTCGATGCAAAACAAACTTCCACTTGGAGTGACGTTGTAAAAGCGTTTTTAGCCAATATGGAGACAACATCAAACTCACAATTACCTTGTGCGATCTTGAATTGCATAAGCAAGAGGAAGAAGAAGGGTTTATTGGCTTCTTTTCCAGGTGGCGATCAAAGGTTGCTCTTCTTTCACAAAGACCTCCAGATCATGAACTTGTCCCAAAGTTCATAGATAATATGTCTCCACTATACAAGTGCCATTTACAATACCTTGGTTTAGACACATTTCAGAAAGCCTATACTGTGGGAACATTAATTAAAAGGGACTTGATAAATGAAACCATGAATCATATAGATGGAATAGATTTTTAGAGAGGATTTTGCCTACGTTGGAAACGGTCTACAGTAGCGGAGCCACTATAGGAACATGGGGGAATAGCTGTCCCCCCATTAAAAAAAAAGGGTTTGATTTTCATTAGCATAAAAAGATACCATAAAACATTTATATACATTACTACATAAACAATATGTATCACAAAGTTAAGAGATGGTTTAGTGGTTTTTGGGCCTTGAATAAGGCTTCCTTTTCTCCTCTTCTTCTTAGTTTCAACTCCTCACTCATACATTTTTTTGTATAGTTTTTTTTTTTCCTCCTCTTTTTAGACTTAATATTTATTTCATTTTATAATTTATACAAAATGCTGTCATTTAACTTCTTTTTCTTGTTTTTGGATTTTTCACTTTTTTTATATACTTGTTTTGGATTTCATTTTATAATATATAATTTATAAATTTAAAGTATTATAAGTTTTTAAACCTCTAACTATTCTCAGTTAACTATTTAATCAAGTACCGCCTTTTTAAAAATGATTAATAATGTGCTATTCAACTATTTGTAATGAATACATATCTCCATATGTTTTTTTATCCCTTTAATTATGTGTGCCTAAATTCAAATTTTTTATTTTATAGTGTTTGGAACTAAATTTGTAATTTGCTTTAAAAAAAAAAACCTTAATTTCTAATTTTATTTTTATAGAACACACTGTAATAATTTTATTAGTCAAATAAAGTTGTGTTTATTACTTTGAATGTAATCCAAATCCCTTTATATCTATTTTCATATTGTTTAAACGCTTATTATTTGATATATCATATTTTTTGATTATTGGGGATCACATAATTTACAATTAGGGTTCACCAAACAAATTTTTTTTTTTGATAATTTTCTTAATGTGCAATCAAACTTATAAAAACTACTCTTTTGCAATACAAGAATAATCGTCTTATCCATAACAAAAATATATACTCGTATGAAGCAATTTATGTGATCAACTTTTTTTTTTCTCAAATTTTTTGTTGATTTTATTAAACATTTGAAATTTATCCCCCGGATTATAAATTCTGGCTTCGCCACAGGAAACGGACAATGCTCGAAGACGCAATCTCAAGAAGTTGTCAACAATTCAAGATGTAGCACCTTAGGTCTTGTTTTGTTTATGATGGACTAAGATATTCATGCTGTCGAATCTACTTATTATGTACTCTCATTAATTAATGAATAAAAATTATATTTTCAAGTACGTCTATCTTGTTCTCTTTTCAATCTCTTTGTTGTTATTAGCTCTAATTAAATAAAACACATACATGTAAATAGGCAATATCAAAAAAGGCATACATACTTAACACTTTAATAATCTTGATGAGCTTTGGCTTACAAGATGTATTTAATGAAAAGAGGCATCTGTTGGCCCACTAAAAAGAGATATGATGACTACACTAACATAGGAGGCAACTTGAAACTCCACGTAGCTAATCGCATGTTAATAATTAACCTTAGAACAATCCATCTTTTGTTAGCCCTTTTGAGGTTCGTCAATTGAGCCTTACTTATTCAACCTACATTATTCCAAACCTTGGGATTAGAATGGTTCAAAGAGATACAAATGAAAAAATTGGGGGAATGAAACATAAGAGGGTCACTCAAAGTTAGTTTAAACCCAAAAAGGAAAGATCAAATGCAAAATTGTTCTAAACCCAAAACCAAAATTGTCAAAAAGAAAAAAAAAAGAATGAAAGTGAGGGAAGACAAGAAAAAGGCACCTAACTTAGGAGTTGTCACACAAAGTAGAAAGGTTTTAATTTGAGAAGCACCAAAAGTTAGGGACTAAGGGAGTATACTTGAGCCTGTTCATTTTTCATAACCTTGAGCCTAGCCACGCTACAACCCTAGAAAGGTCCTCCTTGAGGTAGACCATAATCAAGTATCACAAAAATCATCATTCTACAAAAATATGGCCTGCCTTTGGCTTTTGCACATATGGACCTACTATTGAGTAGTTATGCCCGTAAATAAAATGCATGAAGTGTTGAGTAAATGATTACAAAATCATATAAAAAAATTTTCAAACAATTTGGATGATTTGATAGCCATTGGCATGATTACATCATTTTAGTAAAGCAATCGAATCATATTAAATTCGATATTGTCCATATCTTTTGCAGAGAAAAATGAGATGACTATCACTCTAAAAAACAATCATCTTATTTTCTTTTAATAATAGGACTATTTATTACCAAGGTGATTCAAGTTCTATATACACTACCTAGAAAGAAAACGAGTTAATACGGTAAATTGATTTGATATATCGACAGGCTCGACGACAACTTTAGATGTTTTTTACAACTCTTGAGCATTGGTCGTCTTCTCATTTATCATGAGCAACTAATATGTCCGTATGCGTGGGATATATTCATCCTCTCTAAGCAAGGAACATTGATTGTATATGATCACTACATGAAAAAATGATCGTTATCGCTATCACACGTATACCTCACTTCCAAATCATCACGATGATTTAAATATTAAGTCAATATCCTTACTTTTTTGAAAACATGTCTATTTCTCTTTTTTATTTTTCTATGGGAAAATTGGATCCTCTTCCTTTTCATTTCTTTTTTAGGGGGTAAGTCGGGATGATCTCTCCTATTTAACAACTAAAATACTTAAAAAATAGTATAAATATTTTTCTCTCTTTGCCTCAAACTGGGGGCTAAAAAGCCAAGATATCCCCAATTTTCTCTATTTACAGATTTGAGCACGCTATTTATGCTACGAAATCAATGTCATGCAAAGCTTATTACGAATTATCTTAATAACTTTAAATGAAAAAGCGAAGAATACTACTTCCTATTATTTGACCAAGATAATTAATTATGTTAATTGATCAAAACAATTTGTGATAAACATATGCAATATTCCACAAATTGAATGTGCAAATCACGGAGCTCCAAATAAACATTAGAAACATCCCCTAGCATATGAATACATAAATTCCGAAAGTAACCTAAGTCTACACTCGGGGGCTACAAAAATATAGGTTTCACCTTAACTATCATGAGTCCATATATATTTTGGAATGTGATTCGAATGATTTTATAAATTATTCTAACACTCCATCAAACCTAAGTTTGATTCTCAAACTACGGTGCTTATTTAATTGAAAGAAAGATGACAAACACTAAAAAGAAGAACATAAACAAAATTAGATATACAAAAGTTTGCTCACATTTTCATAGCTTTGTTGATATAAGTTGTAAATTAAAACTTACCTTCATCAATCATGGACGGAAAAGTCACACTTAATTAAGAGCTAGACTTTTCTTTCCATTTTAGGTCCAGTTTCAAAAATAACATGATTATGTATTTTGCATACTAGAAAAAGTTGCTTTATTTTATTTTTAAAACAAACTTTTATTAAATCTATTGGACTCTCTCCAAGTTTTGAATTCTATTTCGAAATAACATGTTTCTTACTCTCTAAAAAAATAGTCTTCAAAATATTCTTTCTTGTTTCATCCTCTCAAATAAATAAATTTTCAGATTCTCAATAACCATTTGGATAATACATGTATATACGTAAATATGTCCAAAAGGAATGAACTAAGATTCGACTTCTTCTTGACTCGTACTTGTTCTCACCTAGTTATCGTACGAATATGGGCTTAGGGATGGTAATCGAACCACCTACAGACCAAAATCAAAGATTGATAAGAACAATGAAATCATTTAATGTTTTAAATCAACTTTGAAAAATAATATTACCGCAATGATCTCTATGAACGTTTTGACATTAGGTAAAGATTACTAAACCTTAAACACAATTTTTTTTTTTTTTTTTTTTTTTTTTTTTTTTTTTTTTTTTTTTTTTTTTTTGTAAACAATCAAAGAACTAACTTTATTTCTTGAACATGGCTTTAACTAAAATACGAAAGCCATGTTATTGTCTAAAAAGTCTCAAAACAAAAAATGGAATATATACATAGGTCCATCTCAATATCATATGAATGACCTAATCAATAGCAAGTCATTAGAACTACCCCAAATTGGGGGCTCCAAGACTTGAGAAATTTCAAGAATGCGCATAACTCGACACATGGGGGATCCAATATAAAAATGAGAGGTTCATGCCATTCGAGCTGGTTTCAAGAATCGCCTAAATTACAAATGGTCAACGTAGATCTTGAGCGGTTGAGCCTTACAATTTTCAAATGAATCACAATGATTTAATAACCATTTTTTTTCCTTTGAAAACTATGTTTGCAATTGAATTTGGCCATAGAACAAGATACATATTCAAGCCATTTTCAAGTTCAACTTCAAAAATTAATCTTAGTGCATAATTGTTGATTCAATACTTCAATTTACTCTTAAGATTAGAGAGTACGGCTAGTATATAGCAAAAGAAACAAAATCGTGAGTTTCAAAAAAGAATTCAAATGCGTACAACGTACTTGCCCATACGAAAATTTATTATTCAATCATTCATCATGAGATTTGTATCAAAACACTTCATTAACATAAGACAAAAAAATTCATAAATTAGAATAAGAGACTCCTAAAATCTTAATTAAGAGGTCTTCATTTTTCTCCATTGTTGTACACAAGGAGGATGACATCTACTTTCTCGAGCTTCAAATTAGTAACAAAATTTGAACTCAAAAGAAAGAATTTGAAAATAGCGAGAATAGAGAAAATATTGAACAACATTTCATTTTTCCACTTACTTGTTCCGACGAACGACCAATGTTACTAGACTTGAAAAATTTCATTTGTTAAAACTATGAATGGTCGAAAACAATTTAAACTCACTAGTTTAATTGTTTCCAAGATCATAGTTGTTATCATAATAAGACGAAACAAAGGATTTCTAGACCCATTTCAAGCAACATGAAAGGGTCTAATTATTAAAAACAAGCAAGTCATTGAGTTCACCCAACACCGGGGGATACAACATTCGAAAATATAAAATGGGGGCTTAAAATATAGCCAAACTACACCAGTTTGATAAATTTACTAGTTTATGCAAATCTTGAAATCATAGTTTTATAAGTGAATAATAATAACTATCAATATTTTTTTATCATTGTTAAAACCAATTTTTAACTTAGGCATGAAAAAAATATACTTGAGTCGCAATAACAATTTCAGGCCATTATCAAAGTACAGAATTTCGATCATAATTTTATTGCATAATTGTCATTCTAATAACACTTCAATTTATATTAAAAATTACAATTATAGTCCATGTGAGCGAAAAATAAAAAGGTTCAAATACAAATTCGAAAATTAAATAAGTATATGCTTGTATATGCTCATACAGGATCAATACTTTACCGTTCACATGAAATTTGTTGCAATACACTCTTTAAACATGTCCTAATGACATAGAACAAACAAATTCATGATAACAAGTCAAATTGAAATCGCCTAACTTGTAAAAGTTAGGGTTCTTCAATTAGCTTTCTCCATTTTACTGACCAAATTCAAAGTTTGGTACAATAAATTGAGCAAGATTTCCTTTCCTTCAAACAACAACAAAAAAGGGAAAGAGATCAAAAATAGTGAAAGAGGAGAAGAAGAGAGTGAGCTGCAAATCGCGCTTCTCCACCTTTTTTAATGATTCAAATGTCGCGTGCAACTCTTCAAGTTGCGAGTGGCATTCTAGCGCAATCTAGTTTCTTGCGCGGGCCTGGCCAGCGCGACTCACTGAGTTGCGTGCGGATACTGGTCATTAAAAAGACCGGTACTTTGATTTTGATCCGTTGATTTAATTCTAACGGTTTTTTGCTCGTTATTAGATATAATGGCGCCCAAATTATCGAAATCTTTTAATTGTTTGGCATCTTGTAGTTTGTTTTCTTCTTTGATAGTTTTTTTTGCATCATACCGCATTCACACCGTGTTTTGTGCCTACCCTAAGCATACGTTTTGGACGTTTTTCGTAAGCATGTTTTAAAATGTTCCGTAGTGGTGCTTTACATAAAAGCTCCCACAGACTGGTTTGTCATTTTACTTTACTAACTTTAGAAATGTCACGTTCTTTTATTTCTTTTTGGCGTCCACAGAAAAAAGGATGGCGTATTGTACAGCGTAAAATTGTGTGGTGCGTAAAATTTCACCTCTTCCCAGCAACGTGATCTACCTCCCGTAACTAAAACGGTAGAATCATCTTTGTATCTATAGGCGTTAGCTAAAATAGTTGACTGGCGCAATTGAGAACATACTCTTCTCGATTGGAAGCAAATACGGTAGTAAGTGAGCTTACTGGTTTATCGGACAGTTAGGGTGTCTTTCCATCCCCTGTATAAAGAGCGACGTGCGAAGTCGCATCTATTTAGACACGTGCCCCAAGTCCCGAGACACGTATTCTCATCTTGTGGACAAAACTGCTGAGAGAGTTGCCGATTTTCTTCTCTCTCACTGGATTTGGATATATGCCTCTAGTCCCGAGACATGTATTTCTATCTTGTGGACCCTGAATACCACGGTTTGGCAAGCGAGTGTTAAGAACTTTATTCACATGTTAGGCTACAAATGCCGAAACACCCCTTCTTTTATCATCTTTTAACTTGTTAAAATCATAGACTAAAGTTTCAATGCCATATCGAGAGACTTTAGATCAATGATGCCATAATTGAGAGGATATCATCCTCTATAATCTTTTTAAACTGATCTCTTCTCATGACATGACATCACCCAGGACAACCTTTACTTGTAAAAGCGTTCTACAATTGCAAAGGATCAATCTAGATTCTTTAGCATAATAAAGCAGGAAAGTCCATTTTCTAGCCTTAATAGCTACTTGTCTCCAAACACTTAGTGAATCAAGGATTTTTTCGACATCCTTAACATTACCGAAAGATTCTTTATTCTTAGAGAACTTCGCAGAATGAGTCTCGGATTTATTTCCTTGGCTACTTTGACCCGCGTCTATTCTAGACTCGATCAAAGTGGGGGCTAATTGTAGACATCTACTTTTGGCCTCTTGTCCCGACAGGAAGTGCTATGACGATAAGTAAAACCGTCTTTGGGTTGGATCAACGTGAAGAATTCTTATGGACAAAAAATTGAGCAACAAGAATACAAAATGACTAGTCTAACCAAAAACAAAATGAATTAAATCCCAAATTAACTAATCCCGATCATATACTAGTAGAAAAAACCAAAAGGGAAGCGGTTCAAACCCCCAAAAGGGAAGCAGTTTTGAACCGCTTAGCATGGGGGGGCTTCCCTTTAGGCTGTAGAAAAGGAAGCGGTTCAAACTGCTTCCCTTTTAGGGTGAAAGGGAAGCGGTTTTGGCGCCAAACCGCTTCCTTTTTGGTTTTTCGGCAGCATTATGGTAAGGGTAAAGGGAAGCGGTTTTGGCGCCAAACTGCTTCCCTTTTGATTTTTTTAAATATAATATTTAAAATAATAATATAATAAGTATATTAGTGACCAGTGACAATAATAATAATATTACTGGTTAATAATAATATATATTAATTATTATTAATATTAATATTATTATTATTTATTAATTATTAATTAATAATAATATTAATATAATATTAAATACAACAAAAATACAAATAAAATTTAATTATCATAAATATAAAAATGAGTGACATCATTAACATATTTAATTATAAGTATTATGCCATTACACCAAAATATATAAAGATAAGACTCACAAATACTTCGTACTAATTAATTATAAGTAATTAACGTTAATATTACATACATTGACATAAAAATATATATTTACAAACATAACTATAGAATAATATAGCAATTAACTAAGTTTTAGCACGCCTTACATCCAAAATGACCCATATAAGGCCTATACGACTTCTACTCTGCCCATTTTCTACATTTCTTATCAAATGAAGTGTTTCTTTCTCATAACATGTCAATATTACCTAGTCTTGAGTGTCTAATGTTTAAAATCACACCAATATAGCAATTAACTAAGTTTTAGCACGCCTTACATCCAAAATTGGCCATATAAGGCCTATACGACTTCTACTTTGCCCATTTTCTACATTTTTATCAAATGAAGTGTTTCTTTCTCATCACATGTCAATATTACCTAGTCTTGAGTGTCTTATGTTTGAAATCACACCAATATAGCATTTTTCTACGTTTTAGGACGCCTTACATCTAAAATGGCCCATATAAGGCCTATACGACTTCTACTTTGCCCATTTTCTACATTTATTATCAAATGAAGTATTTCTTTATCATAAAATGTCAATATTACCTAGTATTAAGTGTATAATGTTTGAATTCACACCATTATAGAGTTTTTCTAAGTTTTAGGACGCCTTACATCCAAAATGGCCCATGTAAGTCCTATACAACTTTCACTTTGCCCATTTTCTACATTTCTAATCAAATTAAGTGTTTTTTTCTCATAAAATGTCAATATTACCTAGTCTTAAGTTTATTATGTTTGAAATCACACCATTATAACATTTTTCTAAGTTTTAGAACGCATTTCCATCCAAGATGACCCATATAAGGCCTATACGACTTCTACTTTGCCCATTTTCTACATTTCTTATGAAATGAAGTCTTTCTTTATCATAACATGTAAATATTACCTATTAGTGAGTGTATATTGTTTGAAATCACACCAATATAACAATTTTCTAAGTTTTAGGACGCCTTACATCCAAAATGGCCTATATAAGTCCTATACGACTACTACTTTGCTCATTTTCTACATTTATTATCAAATGAAGTGTTTCTTTCCCATAACATTTCAATATTACCTAGTCTTAAGTGTATAATGTTTGAAATCACACCAATATAGAAACTAACTAAGTTTAAGGACGCCTTACATCCAAAATGGCCCATATAAGGCCTATACGACTTCTACTTTGCCCATTTTCTACATTTCTTATCAAATGAAGTGTTTATTTTCCATAACATGTAAATATTTCCTAGTCATAAGTGTCTAATGTTTGAAATAACACCATTATAGCAATTGTCTAAGTTTTAGGGCGCATTTCCATCGCATAAAAAGACACAAAGAATATAACAATTATTTATCAACAAATTTTAGTAAAAATTACGCACCAAGTCCACACAAAATAACCAAAGTCACAAAACGCTCACACATTCACAAAAATCACCACGGCCACTCCCCAGCTGCGATGCAGCAGCTGCCTCGACTGCTGCCATGGCTGCTGCTACATCTGCCTGGGCAGGCCTACCTTGGCTGCTGATGCAGTTACCTGGGCACCTGCCTAGGCTGCTGCTGCAGCTACCATGAGTAACCCTTCCATGGCTGCTGCTACAGCTGTCGTGCTTGGGCTGCTGGTGTAGCTACCTTGGATGCTGCTGTAGCTGCCTAGGCAAGTGCCTGGGCTCATGCTGCAATTGCCTTGGCAGTCCTGCCTTGGCTGCTGCAGCAGCTGCCTGGGCAGGTGTCCTGGGTGTAGATGCCTCGGGTGCAGCAGTCTTGGGTGCGACTGTCTTGAGTGCAGCTACCTCGGACCATGCCTTGGGGTCAGCATATATTTAGGCTACTGCCTCGGGTTTTCTCTTTCCCATTTATGTGTTCGGTGCAATAATTGAAGCTAGTATGGATCAAACGGAAAAAATAATAATAAAATAAATCGATACCCCATCAATGTGTTGAGCTTCCGTGCAACTATTGACTATGTCAAGCATAAACCTCATCACGTACAAGGAATAGTCAACTCCGTTGTCTTGTTGCGCACACTAAAAACCATGTGTTAATGATATCATGCAAAGCCATTATCGATGTGAAGTTTATTAAACAAGTCACTATGTCAAGGCATTACCTTTGCATATTTCAACGTAGGACCTGCAACCGAACGACAATTTAGCTTCTTCATAACACTGTAGGAAAATAAGTTTAAAGTTAGAAATATAACTAGCCAATAACTTAGGTGGGGACATTCAACAAGGGGTTGCAATTTGTACCTATTCAGTAGGTTCTGTTGGGGTTTCGTGAGTCCGACTCACCGCGGAAACAACCCCGACCCAAAGAACCACTCGCAATTAAAAGCTTGAGCGTAACAAATAGCGTAACAAATACGTGAACCAAAAAACCATAAAGAGTAACAAATAATCACAAAAGGGTAAAATTGGAATTTACCTTTGAAGCGTGCTTTGCCCTAAATGTCGGGCTCTTACTTGAAAGCTTGAGCTCCAAAAATACGTGAGCCTCCTACGGAAATCCACCCGCAAAAACTACTAGCGACTTTTAGGGCCGTTACCTCGAGGTTAGTGAGGTCTGACCAAAACCCGAGTATTATATGAGTTTAATAGTTTTTGCTAATGCAATGCTCTATTGAACTCCTACTCAAGCACTCTTCCCAAAAACCCATGATGGGTATTTATAGGCAAGAGGGAGAGTGGGAATTTCTATCCCATCAATGTCGGATCATGAAATTCCTCAATTTATTTTAAAGTTAAATTAAAATAAATATGCAAAATAATAATAAATCTACAAGTGGCACTATTACATGTAAAGGGTGGTGAGGACCACTTGGAGAGTAGGGGACCATACTTGCTCCCCACTCAATACTCTCCTTGTGCCACATGTCCCTCACCCCACTTGCTTCTTATATGCTCCCACATGCTTCGGCCCTACTACCCGCCCAATAGGGCCCCCCGTAGCCCAGTCGAAGCCCATCCCCGCACTTGGAGATGCGGGCTACTGCTGTGGCTAGCAAGCCACGCACTCCAACTGCGGGCTGCGGCCTTGCGTGCGCTAGTGGCTGTTAGCTGCTTCTAGCACGCAATGCTTGCGGCTACTAGCTGCTTCTAGCTTGGGTTTGCTTGCGGCTGCTAGCATGCGACACTTGTGGCTGTTAGCTGCTGCTAGCTACGGTGCGACAGCAAGCACCATCCAGCCATGCTTGGCTCGGTTTGGTGCACATGCTAGCCACCTATGCTAGCATATTTTGCCCCTAGCATTCGGATGCTCGGGGCACTCCGATGCTAGGGGTATTTTGGGAATAATGTCGATTTTTTTTGCGTGTCTCGTCATTTACTATTTTTGACTCAACTTCCGACGCTCGGTTTGGACGATCTAAGCTCGAATTACCGACGTCTAAATATTTAATACTCGGGCGACGAATTAATTTCTTTCGAATAAATTCGTCGAGTCGGTTTGTTTACTGATAAGGGTGTGACCCGAAGGATTTAGTCAAGATTAAGCTGTAATATTAACTATGCATTAATATTACTGATCGGAAGCGGCCTCTACCTAGGCATTCTGATGACTTGACCTTAGTGAGTATATTAGCTTTCTAATAATTCTGAACCCACTATCAGAATAATACACTTGTTCGAAGGACACATTCCTTTCAATATCCTACTTGTCCTTCCGACAAGTGAGCTTTCAGTGTATAGCCCCTTTCCTATGCCTCTTCATGAACTATAGGGTACGATTATTCGTCATCCCTATTACGTCCAGAAGTGTGTCTCGAAATCCGAGTTTGACTGTCAATAACAGATAATTTCTAAAATCCATCTGAGCACAGCCATGCATTTTCACAGTCTCGCTCTTCAAGAGGCCTTGTAAACAACAAGACATGTTCCCTATTGTTAGTAGGGGGACATTCCCATTCTTGTAATGTAGCTTCTCTTACTAAGAGGACCTAGCCGCCTGATAGCCGTCGTTATAATCCCCAATTACGGCAGACGTTTGACTGACATAAAAAACGGACTAGTACTCAAACAAGAGACCTCACTATACTCATGGTCAAGGAAAAGAGTTCCGATAGCACTAATGAGAAATATACTTATGACGATTTTGAATCTCTTAAAGTATTCTCATAGGTCGATCCAACATGTTTCTAAACCAATACCTGTGCAAATGATTTATGTCCTCATAGCACAAGAAACGGTGCTATAAATCATACTACAGACTAATATCTAACGGTCATTAATCGTCCACAAATTAAATGACCTTGATTAGGGATATTTTTCGATTAAAATATTCAATGTTCACTTAATAGGTGTTTCTTTATCCAAAACATTGTCTTGATACCCTATTTTGAATATTCTTTAAAATCGAATGGACTCATTATTTAATTATAAACCACAATTAAATAGTTTTGTGGAATATTTAGAAAAATTTTATTCCACTATGAAACTTCACAATGTTTCATCTTATGATACATGGGTTTCCCAAATGTTTTAAGAGCAGTACTCTTTATAAATCATTTATAGAAATCACACCCATATCTAATATGCTTGATTTCTTTCACGCAATTTGTGAATGTTGTCGTTCACTTATTGCGTAGGTTTAGTTATAATTACTTTAAAAATCTTAGCATCTTCATTATTATCGACCATTTCCATAATAAGATGATAAAATTTTGAGAGTGTTAATGAATTACATGTGATTTAGGATTTATTGTCCAAGCAATGGCTCCCGCTCATTTTCATTATTTGCGACCTGCAGCTTGACAACCTACAATCATCAACATTCAACAACGAACTTTCCATTTAACATCTTCTTTACTATTGCCTTTTAAGGCAACAATATTCTCATCATATACTTTTGTAGACTTCTTGATGATGCCTTGCTTGGGTTTCACTCCCAACGGCTCACAATGATTTGGAATACCCTAATCACTTGTGATCATGGAAATTTACCTTAAATTTCCACACATTATACATGGATGCACATCCATGTTACCACTTCTCAAGCCACGACGCTTCTTACCACGTTCTTACAAATGGCTTCCTTATTAAGGATTTCATCCTTATTTAAGGTTTGTGCTTGCATCATCAATGCTCAAATTATATTTGTTTCCATGCGTCAAGAACTCATCCTCTAACTCATCCAAGTGTTTTGGATGTTCTTGATTATAATCTAATACTTAGATTCAAGTTGATTGGTACTATATACGTACTTCACATGCACTAAGCAAGTAAGTCGTGTGACGATACCATATCATAGCTTTACATGATGGATTTAATTGTAGAATGATTCTAAATCTTTATCCCATCAATTTGTCATTTTAGCTCATTCTGTTTGACTTAGCCTAGCTTATACTTAGTTCAAACCATACTTAGTTTTATACATATGGGTCGAAAGCCTTTCAAAGTCCTTCATGTTTAATATGGTAAATTCCTGTACTCGTTTTAACATTTAATAAGGCTATACCATAGAACTTAATTCCCAATATGTATACTAAGTGTCGCCTTTAACTTGGTCCATTGTCAAAATACTTTCAAATCTAAACATTTAGCATTTGATAATTATTTCACAATAGAGTTCGTAAACTTCTCGTTGGACCTTTACTTTTGCTCCCACTAAACTTCTTATTCATCAGAATTTCTATGTTTCTCCATAAGCTAATCCTCTTATTAACTTTATGAGAAAACAAGTTCCAATTCCTATATGCAATGCTTCCATTAATCCTATGACAGATTCCTTGAGCTTGCTTTCAAATATAGCATTATTTAGATTTTCAAAATCCTTAGACTATTCCATAGTTACTTCCAAAATCCTATTTTGGGAAGGCAGTTTTGGTATCTATTTTGCCATATTTCATATGTGCAATTTTTCTAGATCAATCACGAAAAGACTTAAGCATTCCGATTGGTGAATAGGTTTTTTATTAAAATCAACTCCGTGAATTTAATTGTATCCTTTACATCCAATGTAGCTATGTATGCATATACATTTCCACATTTGTTAGTTTTCTCCTTGAAAACTTATTTTCAATCGATGGGTCTTTCACCCTTCATGCAAATTAATCAAGTTTCAAACATGATTTTACAACATGGGGTCTGTTTTGGATTTTCATGGCCTCTAACTATTATTCGGAATTTGGATTTGTCGTAGCTATCTTACAATGCATTATTCCTTTACTATCTAATAGTAAATAGTATGCTTGTAAGTTTTAGGTTTATTTCTAACTTAATGGAAATTTATAGGATTCAATCCAAGCCTTTAGTGAATTCTATACCTATACTGGGCAATTGCATCAACCACTGAGTTTCAAGGCGCTTCCAAAGCCCTTTTATTATGTTGATCTTACTCCAACATTTCTGATGTTTTGTGAGTAATGAATTCTCTTTTAAGGCACTTGTAAAGTCCTTTTGAGTATTCTTGATCAAGCATTCTCACGAAGTCCTTTTAAGGTCTTCCGACATTCTCAATTTTAGTTTGTTGCTAAGCTCGATTGTCATCGAGTTCATTTTCCTCCCACTTTTCATTTTGGAAACGTGTTACTTTCCAGAAAGACACCACTTAGAGCAACAAACACTATGTTCTCAATTAGGTTGTGGAGATAATGCCCGTGGTCTCACTTGAATGCTTACAAAGAGACATGTATATTGTCTTTGGGTAAAAGTTTGTTGTAAAACAAATAGTTAGCTCCCACTTTAGCTATCTTAGCCTTTATTGAGCTATTAAGCTCCCACTGAGCCACCTAGCTTTACTTAGCTGGTGAACTTCCATTGAGCCACTTTGCTCCCACTGAGACTAAGAGCTTTAGATGTATACTTGAAAAGACGTTTAGACGTTATTTCTATCAATAACTGAATATGGTGTCCTTTCTTAGCTTCGACATTTTGTTTAGTGTAACATTAGTCATTTGTGCAAATCTTTAAGAACTTTATAGGAAGGGTTGTGAACCATCATCGTTCGAGTCATTTTCAAATGACATCGAGATCTCCGTGAAGACATGCTATGTTCTTTGTGAAGTTTGTTTATGAAAATTTCCATTCATAACTTTGATATGGTCACACTTGGCTCAAGTAAACATCGCTCGATCTAATCTAGACATTTTGATATCTTGCCAAGTCGATTCTGTACTTCACTGGACTCTTGAGCTACTCATGTCAAGTTTGTTCTCATTTGATGAATATAGCCATATCCTTTCAAATTCTTTGTGAAACGTTGAAGTAATTGAATCCTCTTTAGCCTTCGGAGTCAATTTTCTATACCAAGAACAATAGCTCTTTGCTTTGTCGGTTTCAACAAGTAAGACTTGCTTGTCTTAGAACGATTTCGAATCGAGCAACTATCAAGAGCCTATCTAATAGAGCCTTGAGTACGTTCTTGTCGATGTGACATTGCTAAAGATGTTCGGAACGCAAATCATGCCCATTACTTGAACTTAGTGAGTTTACCATGTTAGGAAAATGTTTGTTTATAATCACGCATTCTTGACTCAACGCTTGAATAACCATGCCATTCAAATAAATTCGCAACTATTACTCCTTTACTTTGAATGTGAGTCTTTCCGTGTATGAACGAATCATTTGCTGACTATGGAACATAATAATAACCATTATACGTTCCTGCCTTTTTGCTTAAAAGGTCTTTAAACAAAGCATACGACATTACAACTTATGTAGTTCTTGTTGCTTCATTCTAAGCTTATAAGTCGATAACTTAGCTTAACTTCGATAATTTGAGGTCATTTTCAAAGTGGAACACTTAAGCAGTATCCGATACTTTGTGAAGATAATGAGTTGCTAAGTTAACTTCAATAACATGAATTCTTTAGTAAAATAGAATCTCATTCCTTTTCTTTGTTCCTCGTTTCTTATATTTCTTATCATATTTTATCTCAAAAAGTTTAAGAACCATTTCTTTAAGAGTCTTCGACTTTTATACTTTGTAAGGCATAATTAAGCATCTAATGCGCCGTAAAACAAAGTTCCATCTTTTCCTTTAATTCATGCTTGAATTACTACATCAATGAGTCCTACTCATCTATGTATTTAGCAAAAAGATATGTTGGTTGTCAATATTGACAATTCATGTTTTATCAAAACTACCTAGTATTTTGTATACATGATTTCCAACCGTCCTTTCGGACTTTGTTGTAAAAGTCAATTATGAGAATTGTATTTTAGAAATGCTTTTCCTTTCCTTGAGAACTATCCTCAAAGATTTCCTTTACCAATCATGGAAACAATATTATTTGATTTAGAATACTATAAATATAAGTGCAAAGTATAATTATTTATCAAGAATATAATAAGTTTGAAATTTAAGAGCATTCATGCAAACTTCAATCTTATTAAACGTCTTATCCATGCATTAAATTTGTCCCTATTTGGCGAGAATAAGTCAATCCCAAGATCCAAAGAAACAAAGAAAGGTTAATCATGCTTTGGCTAGTCTTAACACTCAATCTTCTAAGGTAAGCAACTCTTTGCTAATGGCTCCAAGCCACTCTTGGTTAGATAATCGTCGCATCTAATGCTCTCATGACGATTTATCTCTTTTTCCTTGACATGTATGGACTCCATCACTCATATTGTTGAGTACAACCAAAACCAACATGCACACCCGGTGTGCCTTACGTTCCTCAAAGTAGTAATGGTGCCTCGATTTGGCGTAGCCCACCATTACACTCATTCGGTGTGCAAGTATTGTTTTGGAAAGGAAAGTTTAACTCAATATTATTAGGGACCTAGGTTTTCTATGTTTGTTGATTTAAGTGAACTTAATTAATCATCGCAACATAAAGAAAGCCTAAACATGCATCTAACATATCATTCATATATAAGCACTAGCATAAATATAAAGCATAAGTATAAGATGCATTTTGGCAACTAGTATGACCCCTTGAAATCTTCAAGTCTTAAAAAGACCGGTACTTTGATTTTGATCCGTTGATTTAATTCTAACGGTTTTTGCTCGTTATTAGATATAATGGCGCCCAAATTATCGAAATCTTTTAATTGTTTGGCATCTTGTAGTTTGTTTTCTTCTTTGATAGTTTTTTTTGCATCATACCGCATTCACACCGTGCTTTGTGCCTACCCTAAGCATACGTTTTGGACGTTTTTCGTAAGCATGTTTTAAAATGTTCCGTAGTGGTTCTTTACATAAAAGCTCCCACAGACTGGTTTGTCATTTTACTTTACTAACTTTAGAAATGTCACGTTCTTTTATTTCTTTTTGGCGTCCACAGAAAAAAGGATGGCGTATTGTACAGCGTAAAATTGTGTGGTGCGTAAAATTTCACCTCTTCCCAGCAACGTGATCTACCTCCCGTAACTAAAACGGTAGAATCATCTTTGTATCTATAGGCGTTAGCTAAATTAGTTGACTGGCGCAATTGAGAACATACTCTTCTCGATTGGAAGCAAATACGGTAGTAAGTGAGCTTACTGGTTTATCGGACAGTTAGGGTGTCTTTCCATCCCCTGTATAAAGAGCGACGTGCGAAGTCGCATCTATTTAGACACGTGCCCCAAGTCCCGAGACACGTATCCTCATCTTGTGGACAAAACTGCTGAGAGAGTTGCCGATTTTCTTCTCTCTCACTGGATTTGGATATATGCCTCCAGTCCCGAGACATGTATTTCTATCTTGTGGACCCTGAATACCACGGTTTGGCAAGCGAGTGTTAAGAACTTTATTCACATGTTAGGCTACAAATGCCGAAACACCCCTTCTTTTATCATCTTTTAACTTGTTAAAATCATAGACTAAAGTTTCAATGCCATATCGAGAGACTTAGATCAATGATGCCATAATTGAGAGGATATCATCCTCTATAATCTTTTTAAACTGATCTCTTCTCATGACATGACATCACCCAGGACAACCTTTACTTGTAAAAGCGTTCTACAATTGCAAAGGATCAATCTAGATTCTTTAGCATAATAAAGCAGGAAAGTCCATTTTCTAGCCTTAATAACTACTTGTCTCCAAACACTTAGTGAATCAAGGATTTTTTCGACATCCTTAACATTACCGAAAGATTCTTTATTCTTAGAGAACTTCGCAGAATGAGTCTCGGATTTATTTCCTTGGCTACTTTGACCCGCGTCTATTCTAGACTCGATCAAAGTGGGGGCTAATTGTAGACATCTACTTTTGGCCTCTTGTCCCGACAGGAAGTGCTATGACGATAAGTAAAACCGTCTTTGGGTTGGATCAACGTGAAGAATTCTTATGGACAAAAAATTGAGCAACAAGAATACAAAATGACTAGTCTAACCAAAAACAAAATGAATTAAATCCCAAATTAACTAATCCCGATCATATACTAGTAGAAAAAACCAAAAGGGAAGCGGTTCAAACCCCCAAAAGGGAAGCAGTTTTGAACCGCTTAGCATGGGGGGGCTTCCCTTTAGGCTGTAGAAAAGGAAGCGGTTCAAACTGCTTCCCTTTTAGGGTGAAAGGGAAGCGGTTTTGGCGCCAAACCGCTTCCTTTTTGGTTTTTCGGCAGCATTATGGTAAGGGTAAAGGGAAGCGGTTTTGGCGCCAAACTGCTTCCCTTTTGATTTTTTTAAATATAATATTTAAAATAATAATATAATAAGTATATTAGTGACCAGTGACAATAATAATAATATTACTGGTTAATAATAATATATATTAATTATTATTAATATTAATATTATTATTATTTATTAATTATTAATTAATAATAATATTAATATAATATTAAATACAACAAAAATACAAATAAAATTTAATTATCATAAATATAAAAATGAGTGACATCATTAACATATTTAATTATAAGTATTATGCCATTACACCAAAATATATAAAGATAAGACTCACAAATACTTCGTACTAATTAATTATAAGTAATTAACGTTAATATTACATACATTGACATAAAAATATATATTTACAAACATAACTATAGAATAATATAGCAATTAACTAAGTTTTAGCACGCCTTACATCCAAAATGACCCATATAAGGCCTATACGACTTCTACTCTGCCCATTTTCTACATTTCTTATCAAATGAAGTGTTTCTTTCTCATAACATGTCAATATTACCTAGTCTTGAGTGTCTAATGTTTAAAATCACACCAATATAGCAATTAACTAAGTTTTAGCACGCCTTACATCCAAAATTGGCCATATAAGGCCTATACGACTTCTACTTTGCCCATTTTCTACATTTTTATCAAATGAAGTGTTTGTTTCTCATCACATGTCAATATTACCTAGTCTTGAGTGTCTTATGTTTGAAATCACACCAATATAGCATTTTTCTACGTTTTAGGACGCCTTACATCTAAAATGGCCCATATAAGGCCTATACGACTTCTACTTTGCCCATTTTCTACATTTATTATCAAATGAAGTATTTCTTTATCATAAAATGTCAATATTACCTAGTATTAAGTGTATAATGTTTGAATTCACACCATTATAGAGTTTTTCTAAGTTTTAGGACGCCTTACATCCAAAATGGCCCATGTAAGTCCTATACAACTTTCACTTTGCCCATTTTCTACATTTCTAATCAAATTAAGTGTTTTTTTCTCATAAAATGTCAATATTACCTAGTCTTAAGTTTATTATGTTTGAAATCACACCATTATAACATTTTTCTAAGTTTTAGAACGCATTTCCATCCAAGATGACCCATATAAGGCCTATACGACTTCTACTTTGCCCATTTTCTACATTTCTTATGAAATGAAGTCTTTCTTTATCATAACACGTAAATATTACCTAGTAGTGAGTGTATATTGTTTGAAATCACACCAATATAACAATTTTCTAAGTTTTAGGACGCCTTACATCCAAAATGGCCTATATAAGTCCTATACGACTACTACTTTGCTCATTTTCTACATTTATTATCAAATGAAGTGTTTCTTTCCCATAACATTTCAATATTACCTAGTCTTAAGTGTATAATGTTTGAAATCACACCAATATAGAAACTAACTAAGTTTAAGGACGCCTTACATCCAAAATGGCCCATATAAGGCCTATACGACTTCTACTTTGCCCATTTTTTACATTTCTTATCAAATGAAGTGTTTATTTTCCATAACATGTAAATATTTCCTAGTCATAAGTGTCTAATGTTTGAAATAACACCATTATAGCAATTGTCTAAGTTTTAGGGCGCATTTCCATCGCATAAAAAGACACAAAGAATATAACAATTATTTATCAACAAATTTTAGTAAAAATTACGCACCAAGTCCACACAAAATAACCAAAGTCACAAAACGCTCACACATTCACAAAAATCACCACGGCCACTCCCCAGCTGCGATGCAGCAGCTGCCTCGACTGCTGCCATGGCTGCTGCTACATCTGCCTGGGCAGGCCTGCCTTGGCTGCTGATGCAGTTACCTGGGCACCTGCCTAGGCTGCTGCTGCAGCTACCATGAGTAACCCTTCCATGGCTGCTGCTACAGCTGTCGTGCTTGGGCTGCTGGTGTAGCTACCTTGGATGCTGCTGTAGCTGCCTAGGCAAGTGCCTGGGCTCATGCTGCAATTGCCTTGGTAGTCCTGCCTTGGCTGCTGCAGCAGCTGCCTGGGCAGGTGTCCTGGGTGTAGATGCCTCGGGTGCAGCAGTCTTGGGTGCGACTGTCTTGAGTGCAGCTACCTCGGACCATGCCTTGGGGTCAGCATATATTTAGGCTACTGCCTCGGGTTTTCTCTTTCCCATTTATGTGTTCGGTGCAATAATTGAAGCTAGTATGGATCAAACGGAAAAAATAATAATAAAATAAATCGATACCCCATCAATGTGTTGAGCTTCCGTGCAACTATTGACTATGTCAAGCATAAACCTCATCACGTACAAGGCATAGTCAACTCCGTTGTCTTGTTGCGCACACTAAAAACCATGTGTTAATGATATCATGCAAAGCCATTATCGATGTGAAGTTTATTAAACAAGTCACTATGTCAAGGCATTACCTTTGCATATTTCAACGTAGGACCTGCAACCGAACGACAATTTAGCTTCTTCATAACATTGTAGGAAAATAAGTTTAAAGTTAGAAATATAACTAGCCAATAACTTAGGTGGGGACATTCAACAAGGGGTTGCAATTTGTACCTATTCAGTAGGTTCTGTTGGGGTTTCGTGAGTCCGACTCACCGCGGAAACAACCCCGACCCAAAGAACCACTCGCAATTAAAAGCTTGAGCGTAACAAATAGCGTAACAAATACGTGAACCAAAAAACCATAAAGAGTAACAAATAATCACAAAAGGGTAAAATTGGAATTTACCTTTGAAGCGTGCTTTGCCCTAAATGTCGGGCTCTTACTTGAAAGCTTGAGCTCCAAAAATACGTGAGCCTCCTACGGAAATCCACCCGCAAAAACTACTAGCGACTTTTAGGGCCGTTACCTCGAGGTTAGTGAGGTCCGACCAAAACCCGAGTATTATATGAGTTTAATAGTTTTTGCTAATGCAATGCTCTATTGAACTCCTACTCAAGCACTCTTCCCAAAAACCCATGATGGGTATTTATAGGCAAGAGGGAGAGTGGGAATTTCTATCCCATCAATGTCGGATCATGAAATTCCTCAATTTATTTTAAAGTTAAATTAAAATAAATATGCAAAATAATAATAAATCTACAAGTGGCACTATTACATGTAAAGGGTGGTGAGGACCACTTGGAGAGTAGGGGACCATACTTGCTCCCCACTCAATACTCTCCTTGTGCCACATGTCCCTCACCCCACTTGCTTCTTATATGCTCCCACATGCTTCGGCCCTACTACCCGCCCAATAGGGCCCCCCGTAGCCCAGTCGAAGCCCATCCCCGCACTTGGAGATGCGGGCTACTGCTGTGGCTAGCAAGCCACGCACTCCAAGTGCGGGCTGCGGCCTTGCGTGCGCTAGTGGCTGTTAGCTGCTTCTAGCACGCAATGCTTGCGGCTACTAGCTGCTTCTAGCTTGGGTTTGCTTGCGGCTGCTAGCATGCGACACTTGTGGCTGTTAGCTGCTGCTAGCTACGGTGCGACAGCAAGCACCATCCAGCCATGCTTGGCTCGGTTTGGTGCACATGCTAGCCACCTATGCTAGCATATTTTGCCCCTAGCATTCGGATGCTCGGGGCACTCCGATGCTAGGGGTATTTTGGGAATAATGTCGATTTTTTTTGCGTGTCTCGTCATTTACTATTTTTGACTCAACTTCCGACGCTCGGTTTGGACGATCTAAGCTCGAATTACCGACGTCTAAATATTTAATACTCGGGCGACGAATTAATTTCTTTCGAATAAATTCGTCGAGTCGGTTTGTTCACTGATAAGGGTGTGACCCGAAGGATTTAGTCAAGATTAAGCTGTAATATTAACTATGCATTAATATTACTGATCGGAAGCGGCCTCTACCTAGGCATTCTGATGACTTGACCTTAGTGAGTATATTAGCTTTCTAATAATTCTGAACCCACTATCAGAATAATACACTTGTTCGAAGGACACATTCCTTTCAATATCCTACTTGTCCTTCCGACAAGTGAGCTTTCAGTGTATAGCCCCTTTCCTATGCCTCTTCATGAACTATAGTGTACGATTATTCGTCATCCCTATTACGTCCAGAAGTGTGTCTCGAAATCCGAGTTTGACTGTCAATAACAGATAATTTCTAAAATCCATCTGAGCACAGCCATGCATTTTCACAGTCTCGCTCTTCAAGAGGCCTTGTAAACAACAAGACATGTTCCCTATTGTTAGTAGGGGGACATTCCCATTCTTGTAATGTAGCTTCTCTTACTAAGAGGACCTAGCCGCCTGATAGCCGTCGTTATAATCCCCAATTACGGCAGACGTTTGACTGACATAAAAAACGGACTAGTACTCAAACAAGAGACCTCACTATACTCATGGTCAAGGAAAAGAGTTCCGATAGCACTAATGAGAAATATACTTATGACGATTTTGAATCTCTTAAAGTATTCTCATAGGTCGATCCAACATGTTTCTAAACCAATACCTGTGCAAATGATTTATGTCCTCATAGCACAAGAAACGGTGCTATAAATCATACTACAGACTAATATCTAACGGTCATTAATCGTCCACAAATTAAATGACCTTGATTAGGGATATTTTTCGATTAAAATATTCAATGTTCACTTAATAGGTGTTTCTTTATCCAAAACATTGTCTTGATACCCTATTTTGAATATTCTTTAAAATCGAATGGACTCATTATTTAATTATAAACCACAATTAAATAGTTTTGTGGAATATTTAGAAAAATTTTATTCCACTATGAAACTTCACAATGTTTCATCTTATGATACATGGGTTTCCCAAATGTTTTAAGAGCAGTACTCTTTATAAATCATTTATAGAAATCACACCCATATCTAATATGCTTGATTTCTTTCACGCAATTTGTGAATGTTGTCGTTCACTTATTGCGTAGGTTTAGTTATAATTACTTTAAAAATCTTAGCATCTTCATTATTATCGACCATTTCCATAATAAGATGATAAAATTTTGAGAGTGTTAATGAATTACATGTGATTTAGGATTTATTGTCCAAGCAATGGCTCCCGCTCATTTTCATTATTTGCGACCTGCAGCTTGACAACCTACAATCATCAACATTCAACAACGAACTTTCCATTTAACATCTTCTTTACTATTGCCTTTTAAGGCAACAATATTCTCATCATATACTTTTGTAGACTTCTTGATGATGCCTTGCTTGGGTTTCACTCCCAACGGCTCACAATGATTTGGAATACCCTAATCACTTGTGATCATGGAAATTTACCTTAAATTTCCACACATTATACATGGATGCACATCCATGTTACCACTTCTCAAGCCACGACGCTTCTTACCACGTTCTTACAAATGGCTTCCTTATTAAGGATTTCATCCTTATTTAAGGTTTGTGCTTGCATCATCAATGCTCAAATTATATTTGTTTCCATGCGTCAAGAACTCATCCTCTAACTCATCCAAGTGTTTTGGATGTTCTTGATTATAATCTAATACTTAGATTCAAGTTGATTGGTACTATATACGTACTTCACATGCACTAAGCAAGTAAGTCGTGTGACGATACCATATCATAGCTTTACATGATGGATTTAATTGTAGAATGATTCTAAATCTTTATCCCATCAATTTGTCATTTTAGCTCATTCTGTTTGACTTAGCCTAGCTTATACTTAGTTCAAACCATACTTAGTTTTATACATATGGGTCGAAAGCCTTTCAAAGTCCTTCATGTTTAATATGGTAAATTCCTGTACTCGTTTAAACATTTAATAAGGCTATACCATAGAACTTAATTCCCAATATGTATACTAAGTGTCGCCTTTAACTTGGTCCATTGTCAAAATACTTTCAAATCTAAACATTTAGCATTTGATAATTATTTCACAATAGAGTTCGTAAACTTCTCGTTGGACCTTTACTTTTGCTCCCACTAAACTTCTTATTCATCAGAATTTCTATGTTTCTCCATAAGCTAATCCTCTTATTAACTTTATGAGAAAACAAGTTCCAATTCCTATATGCAATGCTTCCTTTAATCCTATGACAGATTCCTTGAGCTTGCTTTCAAATATAGCATTATTTAGATTTTCAAAATCCTTAGACTATTCCATAGTTACTTCCAAAATCCTATTTTGGGAAGGCAGTTTTGGTATCTATTTTGCCATATTTCATATGTGCAATTTTTCTAGATCAATCACGAAAAGACTTAAGCATTCCGATTGGTGAATAGGTTTTTTATTAAAATCAACTCCGTGAATTTAATTGTATCCTTTACATCCAATGTAGCTATGTATGCATATACATTTCCACATTTGTTAGTTTTCTCCTTGAAAACTTATTTTCAATCGATGGGTCTTTCACCCTTCATGCAAATTAATCAAGTTTCAAACATGATTTTACAACATGGGGTCTGTTTTGGATTTTCATGGCCTCTAACTATTATTCGGAATTTGGATTTGTCGTAGCTATCTTACAATGCATTATTCCTTTACTATCTAATAGTAAATAGTATGCTTGTAAGTTTTAGGTTTATTTCTAACTTAATGGAAATTTATAGGATTCAATCCAAGCCTTTAGTGAATTCTATACCTATACTGGGCAATTGCATCAACCACTGAGTTTCAAGGCGCTTCCAAAGCCCTTTTATTATGTTGATCTTACTCCAACATTTCTGATGTTTTGTGAGTAATGAATTCTCTTTTAAGGCACTTGTAAAGTCCTTTTGAGTATTCTTGATCAAGCATTCTCACGAAGTCCATTTAAGGTCTTCCGACATTCTCAGTTTTAGTTTGTTGCTAAGCTCGATTGTCATCGAGTTCATTTTCCTCCCACTTTTCATTTTGGAAACGTGTTACTTTCCAGAAAGACACCACTTAGAGCAACAAACACTATGTTCTCAATTAGGTTGTGGAGATAATGCCCGTGGTCTCACTTGAATGCTTACAAAGAGACATGTATATTGTCTTTGGGTAAAAGTTTGTTGTAAAACAAATAGTTAGCTCCCACTTTAGCTATCTTAGCCTTTATTGAGCTATTAAGCTCCCACTGAGCCACCTAGCTTTACTTAGCTGGTGAACTTCCATTGAGCCACTTTGCTCCCACTGAGACTAAGAGCTTTAGATGTATACTTGAAAAGACGTTTAGACGTTATTTCTATCAATAACTGAATATGGTGTCCTTTCTTAGCTTCGACATTTTGTTTAGTGTAACATTAGTCATTTGTGCAAATCTTTAAGAACTTTATAGGAAGGGTTGTGAACCATCATCGTTCGAGTCATTTTCAAATGACATCGAGATCTCCGTGAAGACATGCTATGTTCTTTGTGAAGTGTGTTTATGAAAATTTCCATTCATAACTTTGATATGGTCACACTTGGCTCAAGTAAACATCGCTCGATCTAATCTAGACATTTTGATATCTTGCCATGTCGATTCTGTACTTCACTGGACTCTTGAGCTACTCATGTCAAGTTTGTTCTCATTTGATGAATATAGCCATATCCTTTCAAATTCTTTGTGAAACGTTGAAGTAATTGAATCCTCTTTAGCCTTCGGAGTCAATTTTCTATACCAAGAACAATAGCTCTTTGCTTTGTCGGTTTCAACAAGTAAGACTTGCTTGTCTTAGAACGATTTCGAATCGAGCAACTATCAAGAGCCTATCTAATAGAGCCTTGAGTACGTTCTTGTCGATGTGACATTGCTAAAGATGTTCGGAACGCAAATCATGCCCATTACTTGAACTTAGTGAGTTTACCATGTTAGGAAAATGTTTGTTTATAATCACGCATTCTTGACTCAACGCTTGAATAACCATGCCATTCAAATAAATTCGCAACTATTACTCCTTTACTTTGAATGTGAGTCTTTCCGTGTATGAACGAATCATTTGCTGACTATGGAACATAATAATAACCATTATACGTTCCTGCCTTTTTGCTTAAAAGGTCTTTAAACAAAGCATACGACATTACAACTTATGTAGTTCTTGTTGCTTCATTCTAAGCTTATAAGTCGATAACTTAGCTTAACTTCGATAATTTGAGGTCACTTTCAAAGTGGAACACTTAAGCAGTATCCGATACTTTGTGAAGATAATGAGTTGCTAAGTTAACTTCAATAACATGAATTCTTTAGTAAAATGGAATCTCATTCCTTTTCTTTGTTCCTCGTTTCTTATATTTCTTATCATATTTTATCTCAAAAAGTTTAAGAACCATTTCTTTAAGAGTCTTCGACTTTTATACTTTGTCAGGCATAATTAAGCATCTAATGCGCCGTAAAACAAAGTTCCATCTTTTCCTTTAATTCATGCTTGAATTACTACATCAATGAGTCCTACTCATCTATGTATTTAGCAAAAAGATATGTTGGTTGTCATATTGACAATTCATGTTTTATCAAAACTACCTAGTATTTTGTATACATGATTTCCAACCGTCCTTTCGGACTTTGTTGTAAAAGTCAATTATGAGAATTGTATTTTAGAAATGCTTTTCCTTTCCTTGAGAACTATCCTCAAAGATTTCCTTTACCAATCATGGAAACAATATTATTTGATTTAGAATACTATAAATATAAGTGCAAAGTATAATTATTTATCAAGAATATAATAAGTTTGAAATTTAAGAGCATTCATGCAAACTTCAATCTTATTAAACGTCTTATCCATGCATTAAATTTGTCCCTATTTGGCGAGAATAAGTCAATCCCAAGATCCAAAGAAACAAAGAAAGGTTAAGCATGCTTTGGCTAGTCTTAACACTCAATCTTCTAAGGTAAGCAACTCTTTGCTAATGGCTCCAAGCCACTCTTGGTTAGATAATCGTCGCATCTAATGCTCTCATGACGATTTATCTCTTTTTCCTTGACATGTATGGACTCCATCACTCATATTGTTGAGTACAACCAAAACCAACATGCACACCCGGTGTGCCTTACGTTCCTCAAAGTAGTAATGGTGCCTCGATTTGGCGTAGCCCACCATTACACTCATTCGGTGTGCAAGTATTGTTTTGGAAAGACAAGTTTAACTCAATATTATTAGGGACCTAGGTTTTCTATGTTTGTTGATTTAAGTGAACTTAATTAATCATCGCAACATAAAGAAAGCCTAAACATGCATCTAACATATCATTCATATATAAGCACTAGCATAAATATAAAGCATAAGTATAAGATGCATTTTGGCAACTAGTATGACCCCTTGAAATCTTCAAGTCTTCAAAAGGTCTTCACTTGCAATTTCAAGGCTTCGTCTTCCAAGAAACTCCGTCTTCAAGACTTAACCAAACTATGCAAATACTAGTATCTACAATTAGGACTAATCTAAATATTAAGGTACAAAAATACTCAACGGTGCGTAGATCGTATTTAGATTTACAAAAATACATCACGAAACGTAGTCCGTATTTTCTATCCTAATCGGGTCCCACTAGTTGCCATTTCATAAAACCTGTGAGAGAATATATATTCCATTCATCCATTCACTATTTGTGAATGGCCCATGCATTTTACAACAACAAACAAGTAATAATGCATTAAACAAACGCGTGCACTAGTAACTAATCTAGGTGGTTAATCCGATTAACTCGCCTAATTAAAACTAGTCAAAGTTATTTAACTGATTATGTAATTGACGTAATTAAAAAATTGAAGCTCCCACTACATTCCCCATCCATCTTAATTAATCCCATTAATTAAGCCAGTAGAACCCAAAATTTGTCAAAATAAATTTTGCCAATACCGCTCAAAACCGAGGCCTAGCCTCAAAAATTTTAATTAAAATAAACAAAATTAATTAAAATAAATAAAACGGCAAAAATTGCAAAATAATTAACAAAATACATGTGCACCATGCCGCATCTACCACGGCACAGCCCCGGCACATGACGGATGCACCAAGTACAAAAACACGATGCACGTGCACCATCACCCGCACCACAACAGCCCTCACAGCATGCACCACAACACGCACACACACACCAAGCCATGGCAGCGTGTTGCTGCTGCTGTGACGCTGCTGCTTGCGGCTGTGCGCACAAGCCACGACAGTGGCTGCACGTAACACAATGGCAGCCCCTTGGCAGTCACATGTGGGCTGCTATGCAGCCCAGCTAGCTAAGGATGCTTCTGCCTTGGTTTTGTGTGCCATAGCCTCGGGATTTGATCCCAAATTTTGCGTGACTTTATAATTAATTCAAAATTAATTTTAGAACTAATTCAATGAGCAAAATTGAAAATTTAAACAAGTCTAACTTAAAATAAAATTTTCAAAGTGCATCTAACCAAAATAATTCCCAAGAACCATTCTTTAATTAAATTGGTTTAACTTGGTGCAACAAAATAAATAAGGCATTTTCTCATTATTAATTTAATCAATTTAAATTAATCTTGAGATTTTTGACAAAGTAAGAGGGAGTTGGAAAAATATGAACTTTAATGTTCAAATGAAAATTCCAACCACTAACATTTGTGAATCCTTGAAAAATTATATCTTCTAGTATGAAGATAAACAAATTTCTATCACAAAGTTTGAAACTTTATGTTTCCAATCAACCAAAAATGATTAAAACAACAAAGTTCAATATAAATTCATGGAATTTAGTAGCTTTTAAAGTTTCAATCACTTAACATAATTAAATATTGAATCTTTAGCACTTTAGAAGCCTCAAAAAACAAAGTTCTCACACTTACTGCAATTAATTTCCAATTATGTGAAAAATAAAACCAAGCTTTCAAACACAAATTACCACCAAGTATTCATGCCTAAAGAGGTTTAAAATTGCATATAAAATATGTATTAAACCAATTACATAAACACCATAAATATGCAATTAATTTTCAAGGTTAGTAAGACTTAAATTTTTTTATAAAAACGAAAAAAACCCTCGAAAAATGCATTCCTGGTCGTTTTTTGGCTATAAACCGAGCCCTAAAAGAGTAAAACCATTTTCAGAACACATTTTCCACCCAAAATTAACTATTTTTGGGTCGAAATCTGGGTTCGGGAGCTAAAGTCAACTCTAATACGAGGTTAAAATATATAATACGAGCTACTAATCTAATTAGCAACTCAAACTAGAAAAATTAAGCCATAATAAATACCTTGAAAAAATATGATAATGAAAAATAAACGAGCGGGGCTCCGATATCGCTGTTCGGGTTTGGTGAGTCCGACTCACCGCGAAAACAACCCCGACCCAAGGAACCACTCGCAATTAATAAAACCATAAAGCATAACAAATAATCACAAAAAGGTAAAATCGGAATTTACCTTTGAAGCGTGCTTCGCCCTTAAAGTCGGGCTCTTACTTGAAAGCTCAAGCTCCGAAAATACGCGAGCCTCCTACGGAAATCCACCCGCAAAAACTACTAGCGACTTTATGGTCCGTTACCTCGAGGTTAGCGAGGTCCGACCAAAACCCGAGTATTATATGAGTTTAAGAGTTTTTGCTAATGCAATGCTCTATTGAACTCCTACTCAAGCACTCTTCCCAAAACCCATGATGGGTATTTATAGGCAAGAGGGAGAGTGGGAATTTCTATCCCATCAATGTAGGATCATGAAGTTCCTCAATTTATATTAAATTTAAATTAAAATAAATATGCAAACTAATAATAAATCTACAAGTGGCACTATTACATGTAAAGGGTGGTGAGGACCACTTGGAGAGTAGGGGACTATACTTGCTCCCCACTCAATACTCTTCTTGTGCCACATGTCCCTCACCCCACTTGCTTCCCATATGCTCCCACATGCTTCGGCCCTACTACCCGCCCCATAGGGCCCTCCGTAGCCCAGCCGAAGCCTTGCCCTGCACTTGGAGATGCGGGCTGCTGCTGTGGCTAGCAAGCCACACACTCCAAGTGAGGGCTGCTGCCTTGCGTGTGCTCGTGGCTGCTAGCACGCAATGCTTGCGACTGCTAGCATGCGTTTTCTTGCGGCTACTAGCTGCTGCTAGCATGCGACGCTTGTGGCTGCTAGTTGCTGCTAGCTATGGTGCGCTAGCACGCACCAGCCAGCCATGCTTGGCTCGGCTTGGTGCGCATGCTTGCCACCTATGCTAGCATATTTTTCCCCTAGTATTCGGATTCTCGGGGCACTCCGATGCTAGGGGTATTTTGGGAATATTGTCGATTTATTATTATTTTGCGCGTCTCGTCATTTACTATTTTTAACTCAACTTCCGATGCTCGGTTTCGACGCTCTAAGCTCGAATTACCGACGTCTAAATATTTAATACTCGGGTGACGAATTAATTTCTTCCGAATTAATTGGTCGAGTCGGTTCGTTTACTGCTAAGGGTGTGACCCGAAGGGTTCAGTCAAGATTAAGCTGTAATATTAATTATGCATTAATATTACTGATTGAAAGCGGCCTCCACCTAGGCATTCCGATCACTTGACTTTACTGAATATATTAGCTTTCTTATAATTCTTAACCCACTATCAGAATAATACACTTGTTCGAAGGACACCAATCCTTTCAGGTTCTTCACTGGAAGCTTTTGCGGTGGACTCACACGGGCCGAATCAAAATGGTAGATTGTGTTATTGGAAACACAAATCACTAAAAGAGTCCAATGAGAACTACATATATATTAACCAAATAATAATCGATTAATGATTAGAGGCCAACATAATTACTAAGAAATCAACAGAATTATGACATATTTAGACGTACTCCTCAAAGCATGGCAATGATATGAACTTGTCTCGCACTTGGGTTGATTCCTTAATACTCCGCTTGAGGTAATCTTGCACATCACGCGGGTTGCATAAGCATATGGTAACGGAGGTCTGCTCAGGGCATAACCACCAAACTGTAGTCTCAGAATTACCTTTACTTAGAAGGTGCTCCTGTAGTGACCTTCATGAAAGCAATGTGTGGATCATTTATTAAATGCACAATCTAAATTCGAAATGCAACAACAATATAATTAGAAATAGTACCATTAAATTACCTCATGAAAGTTTGAATGATGGAAATTTTAATCATGGAACCAGTTAGAAATTCCGTCACATCCACTCTTGAAAGAAATGCGACTGCATCTTCATCATAGTGGAACAACTCCTTAGGTAGATTCACTTCAATAAATCTACCAAATGGAAATTCACTAACGTGGTTGTGAAGAAAAGTACAAGCCTTAGAGAGCGAACAAAGGACATCAACTTCAACTAGTGGAGTACAGCTCAAGGCAGAACCTCTCGAGCTCTTCTTCTACACGTGTTCACCCTTTAACCCTTGTCCTTCTTCCGTGCTGTTTGGAGGTTGGACGACCTTGGATTTTGTCTTCTCCACCGTATTCCTTTTTGAGGGTTGATTATACTTTGAAATCTAGTAACATAAAAGCACATGTCATATTACAAGATATGTTATATTTGTTTTAAAAAAAAGGTATTTGATACTTACCCTTCCTATCAACCTCACCTAATCATGTGGCCATTGCACAAAGCTGCCTATCAAATCTTGTAGCTTAAAGAAGTCATACTCCTCTCTAGGCACCGGTAGTGGTAAGTCCTCAAAACCAGATAGTATAGAATTGATGCCGACCGAGATATGCCGGGTACTAGTATTAGACTTGAAATGGGCCTTGTCAAATGGTTGTGCGCTACCATACCCCACCAACTTAAAATTTCCATCCAAGTTTTCCCTGGGGTGATGAGGCTCACAAGGTGTCTCTTCCTACACATTAGATTAGGACATGAGTTATTAAGTGACCGATGTAATAAGTCTAATAGAAGCACATTTGATTAGTTACTGACGTTAACCTTAGTATCTGGAAAAGGATCAGGTGTTGGATGTACAATCTCCAATGTGTCTGCATGCGTAGGAGTAGGAACCTGCAATAGTAAGATAAGTAACTCGCTCTCAACAAGTGTATGGAAAACGTTCATATTTCTCCAAATTTGATTGTAATAAAATTACCTCGCTCTCAACTATTGGATCATCCCCGACACCTTTTGGATGACTACATGAGTCCACATGAGTAATCGAGGGCAACGTCAAGATTAGCAACTTCATGTGCTTCAAAATTACATTGAATTGACTTTGCAATTGTTCTTGCACCTCTTTGCGTATCTCCGCCTTAAGTGATTCCTTTTCCTTATCATTAATACGGTGTGGCGAATTAACACTTGATCTACTTCTTCCTGATCTGGTGTATTCTGGACCCATCACCTTTTCCTACCCTAGTTGTTTTCCTCCAAATCCAATAACTCGCCTAGGGTGATATGGTTTTCCAAGAGCTAAGGTGAAAGGATCGTTGTCTATGCTTGGAGTGAGCTTGCCTTTAACCACTTCCGACGTATGCTCTAGCTGTAACAACACCAAAAAATTCCATTGCAAAGTTAGGTTGTAGTTTATATGAAAATACATAATAGTAAGGTTGTAATATTATCATAAGCATCATAGATTTCTCACAAGTGCATTTGCTACGACTTTAGTATCCGGATGCGGGATAACATACTTGCCGGTGCCCTTGTCCATACCATGCATAGCACACCACCAATCAATTGCACGAACTACCAAGGTGGAGACCGTGGAAGACATTGGTTTATCAGATGTTGATAACTTTGATGCGGTTAGACCTTCTTTGATCCACTTTGGTCTACTTTCCGCAAATGTCTTACAACCCATATGATGGTTATAATTTCTTCCCCGCATTGATTTTAGCTTGCTCACTTTTCTCCTACACATTACAAAATGTTAGCATCATTATTTGTATTGAACCATATTTTTTTTGTCAACTCTATTTGATAGATAGATAACTACATACAGGTGCAGTAAAACTAGTTGATTTCGCCACAAACTTCTCCCACTCCTTCACCGTTATTTGTGGATATACATCCCACGGTTTCCTCTCAGGTTCCTCCGGTTCTCCATCAGCTTTCACTTTTTTCTTTGAACTTTTCCTTCTTGTCTTATGGATCCATCTTGTTCTCAAGGAACTTTTGAAGTTTTTGAACCTCTCTTGTACAAATGCGAAAAAAGATTTTCTCTTGGCTGGCTCATCAACAATGTTAAACACAATCTGGAATAATATATGAAAACGTCCTCGTTAGGCATTGACAAAATACAGAAAAATAATAAAACACACAAATAAATAAATAAATAAAAAACCAAAAGCTGTCGCCCAGGCAGCTGCCCAAGCAAGTGCAATAGCCCAGGCAGCTTCCCAGGCCATTGCAGCAGCCAAGGCAGCTACCCAAGGCAGCTGCAGTAGCCTAGGAAGTTGCAGCAGCACCCTAGGAAGCTGCCAAGGCCACTGTAACAGCCCAGGCAGCAGCCCAGGCCAGCTGAAGCAGCTGCCCAGGGCACTACAACAGCACCCCACGCAGCTGCCCAGGCCACTACAGCAGCTTAGGCAGTTACCCAGGGAGCTGCAGCAGCACCCCTGCCAGCTGCCCAGGCCACTGCAGCTCAGGCAGCTGCCTAGGGAGCTATAGCAGCACCCCTGCCAGCTGCCCAGGTAGCTGCAGCAGCCTACGCAGCTACACAAGGAGCTGCAGCAGCACCCCTGGCTGCTACCTAGGTAGCTGCAGCAGCCTAGGCAGCTGTCCATGGTGCTGCAGCAGGCCCTGGTAGCGGCAGAACCACCCCCCGTCATTTTTTCCCCCGAGCTCACAATTTGCCACTAGACTTATCATTCACATATAAATACATATAAAGAGAAAAACGGAAATAAAATCACTTACCCTTGTATCATCCAAAAACGTCTGAAGCAATCCTTCGGGTACCTCCGCCTAATCAAGTGTGATGGGTATTTTACGAGTAAGTATGCCAATGTGATTTGAATATTGGCGGAGCCATTAGCTAGTAGGTTGATCAAGCTCATCCCACTCGAGAACCATGGGAACCCCGGGTTTCATTAAAGCTTTTGTTGCACCCCGTCTGTAGACACCCATTTTTGTCTCCCCAAAACCAAACCCAGTGATGGATACCTTTCACGTTGAATCATAATCGAATGAATTGAAAGTGTGGAAAGTCTAGGGTTGCGGTTAGTGTGGAATCTCTATTTCAATTATTTAATTTAATAGTTTGTTTTATATTTCATTGAAGTTACTAACGCGTGTATTTTTTTATTAGAAAGAGATACGAGGCATCCAAGTAATTGCTTTAATTGATTTATTGATATTATGATATAAAAATCATGCTTAGATTGTTATTTTGACTCCTAGTGTCATGTTAGGGTGTTTTGATCTTCCTAGTATCATGTTTAGGGTAATAACTATAATTTCTAATATCAAATATGACAATTATGATTCCTATGATGACTTTTTATTGTCTTTCTTAATATTCATGTTAGTATCATGTTAGGGTTAAAGCTTAGATTTTTATTGCTTAGTGACATGCTAGGGTTTGTTATTAATCTTGTTAGTATCATGCCTAGGATCTTGCTATTAACATTATGCTTTAACATGATTATGCTTATGATTGTTATTATGATTATTATAATTATGGTTATTTTTAAAATTGTGATTGTTATGTTGCATGATGCTTATATTTATTTTTATTGCTTGATCACATCTTTTATGAATTTTTAAAGGGAATTGGTACTTCTAATCACGCTTAATAACATAATTAATAATCTTGTTTAGGGTTAGTTTGATTATAATTCAAGTGATCCAAATAATAGTTTTAGTTGTGCATTAATATTCAACCAACATAGATAAACATGTTTAGAGTAAACCTAATGATTGCATGTTAGTTAGAAAGCACACATGAATACAATTAGAATAAAGTAGAGGCCTAATATTAGGGCAGCTTCAATCTCTTTTAGGTTGGATTTGTATCATCATCCCCGAACTATCAGTCATGGTTCCAGACCTATTGGAGTTGACGATCTCCTGGATCATTAAGGGGTGTAACCTTCACCCTGTGAACAGTTTAAAAGTTCTTAAAACTTGTTGGCGACTCTTTTGCTCTAGCTTCTTTCCCTTTGGAAGCCACCATGCTTTAGTGTATGATCCCAGTTGTTTCGGGGTTTTCTGATGTCCTGCGGGAGAGTTACAATTCCGAGACTGGAACCGGACGCCTGTACCTGCAAAACAACGGAGACTCCTGGTGGTGGGAGCTCCGCCTCCAACGGTCAAGTTAGTACTGGATTAAGGAGTAATTAATGCGGAAATTAAAGTGATTGGGTCTCTCTAGGTGAGAGTGTTTAATGTAGGTAATCTGCTTTGTTAGCGTGATCAGCCTGTTATCTCTGTAATCCCCCCTTAATGAGGATTAAGGGAGGTATTTATAACCTTGGGAAACGTGCCAATCCTAGGTTTAGGTTAACATAGGGCTGATTGGGCTTCCCTCGGAAGTTGGGCCTGGGTGGCCGGTTTCTCCATTAGGCATGGAGTATGCCACGTGTCATGACATAATAGGTCCAAGGTGGACGAATAAGCGCGTGCCACGTGGCAAGCCCTGACAGTTCCAACTGGGGGACACTTGGCAGGACCTGATTGGCCCACGTGGCGCATTCCGATTGGTGGGAGCAAAATCCCCTAATCATTTGCCCCTCACAGGTGGCACGTGACTGGTCACGTGTTACCTGTGACAGGTGCCGCACTGTAACAGGCGACAGCCTGCTACAGGTGTCACTCGGCGAAAGGCCGAGAGATTCTCCCGCCCAAATTTTGAATTCTGGAAGTGACCCTTCGCCTTCTCACTTCGCCTATATAAGGGAGTGTTGACTTCAGTCATTTTCACTTGAGAACTTTTGAGAGAACATTCGGACCCCTGAACTTGCTCTGACATTTTGGACTTTTCTGCCTACCGCCTGCTCTGACAAGCCGACTGCAAAGGATTTTCAGAACTTTATCAATCGTCACTCGTTCAGGTAACTGTCGGTTCTCTTACTCTTAATTTTCTTTTTAATTTATCCTTTTTTTGAAATGGCACCACGGAAGCATACGACACGACCTAGGTTAGTGATCAGCCGGTCACCGGGGACGGCTGAATCTAGGACTAGGAGTGCCGCCTGCCCTTTTCTGGACCCATCTTTGCCCTTTATACAAAGTCCGACTGTATCTGTGTCTATGCAGAACATGATGGCCAGAACAAAAAAGACTGCCAGGATCTCAAACTCAGACGGCTCCTCCCACAGGGTGCCGATTAGTGAAACATCTGACCAGGCGCCAGATGTGGAAATGAAACTAAGCGGTTTGAAAGCCGGCTGTTCTGAGGGAGGAATCAAAGTGACCCCTTCCCATTTCAGAGTTGACAATTCTTCATTCTCTCCTGCTCCTTTTAAAGGAGAGGAGGCGGGCCCCTCCGGGAGAGGGGAGGAGTCGTCCTCTTCGGACTCGTCAGAGGACGATTCCGAGTCTAGCTCTTCTGGCCATGCTTCTCTGGACACAGAAGAGAAAAACAGTCGCCTGCAAGAGGCGAGGCTTTCTCACGCAGTTGAGAAGGGGGACAATTGGGCGGAGCCATCCGCCTCTTACCGAGAGCAAAATACCCCCTACTACTGCACGGTACCTCGGGGCCGGATCACGGCCATGCAAGAGAAAGTGGAGAGCTTTATCGCAAACCACACAATGGGCCCCGACTTTTTAGTGTTTGTGCCGGATCAAGAAGACACAGTCGTCTGGCCGGCTGGTACCAGTTATGATAGCGCCTGCTTTGGCTGCTACGAGGCGGCCATCAAGGCTGGGCTACGCTTCCCATTACATCCGGCTGTTCAGCGGATCTTGGATGGGTATGAGTTGGGGTTATGGCAGTTAGCCCCGAACTCCTGGGTCAACGTACTCGGCTATGTGGCCGGGTGCGAACTGCACGGGGTGGAGCCGAGCTTCGAGGCTTTCTCCCACATGAACTATCTCAGCCGGACCCCTAAGGCAGGCGGTACCGGCTGGTATCAATTGACGAGCCACAGGGGCTACCTCATGACGAGAGGTAAAGCAAACAAATGGAAGGACTGGCGGTGCACCTTCTTCATCATTAAGAGTTCAGACACAGAGCTGAACAAGCGCCTCAACAGGTGGAACAGGAATCCGCCCCTTCTTGTAGGCGGCGGAGCATGCCGCCTGTTCCCCCCAAGGCTAAGAAAGAGATCCTGGATAAAGGACTCTTTAAAGTAGAGTCGAGGGTCGACTCTACTTCAGGGGTACGAGAGCAAGTACCCCTGCACTGCGTCCCGAGCTTCAAATGGCTCTACGACGAGTACTTTTTGGCCGCCTGTGGCCTCAGCAGTCGGTCCTCAAGAGTTAGTCGGCCTGTCGAACACTCTGCTGTTCCGTGCATTTTGTTACAACTTTTATTAACTTTGCTGTTTGTTTTTGCAGCGGACGCCATGAGCAAAATTACCGCCTCCAAGACTGCGGCGGCCATGTTGCGGGCCTCCATCATGCAACAAGCTTCAACCGACTCCCCCAACAAGGGGGCACCCTTGGTGGGCTTCGAACCTTTCACCCTCTTTTTGGAGTTGTTTATGCATATACTGACTTCTTCTTTTTTCGACGGGCACTTCAAGAGCATCTTCTTCCCAACAGCCGGACCCCAAGGCCCGGAGGACGACTGTTGCGAGCTCTCCTGGTTCTGCCAGGAAACATGCGGCGGCTGAGAAACAGCCGGCCACTTCTTCTAAAACTCCAGCTGGGCCGCCTAGAAGTATGATGTTGTCCTTGTAAATTTTAGACTTGCTCCCTTTTTTACTAGGTCTAATCCGTTTGTTTATGCTTGATGCAGCCGGCCCTCAGGAGCCTGACTTGGTCGAGGTGGCCAAGTCTATGATCAAGGTCGTTCCTCCAGCTGAAAGGGAGGCGGTCAGGGGTGTCGGAACCCTTGACCTAGACGGGATTGCAGGGGTCCTTCCTGAGGTATACTTAGCATATTTTTTAGTATTTGAATTCCAGGACGCCTGTTTTCTTTTTGTTTGGAAACTGACGCCTGTTCCCCTTTTTACTTAGGCCCTGCTCCGAGTGAACGACCTTCGCAAGCCGCTTGACCGGAAGAACAAAGATATAAAGGCTGCAAAAGCTATGGCCGCCTCTAACTGTGATAAGGCAATGTTTCAAATTGCCCAAAATGAAGTTCTGACCATTGATATTCTTTATTATCAGGTGCAGGCTACCGCCGCTATTCGGGCTCAGTTAGAGGCGGCCCAGAAGAGGAATGGCGAGCTGGAGGCGACCATCAACAATCTCAAGGCCGAGCTGAGACCTCTTCGCCTAAAGATGTACTCATACGAAGCCTTGGAGAAATCCTTGGCCAACGTAAAGGAACGCTTGGTGACCCAGGAGAAGAGTCTTACTCAGGAGCTCTCGGAAAAGGCCGAGCAAGAAAAGAAAGAGCTGGCCCGGGAGATGATGGAAGACTCTGCTCAAATCCAGCGCATGACTTGGGGCCGCCTCTTCCCCAATGCCGACTTTGCCTCATGGGAAAAAACGTACCGCCAGTGTTCTGATGCATATAATCAAGAGATCCTGGCGGCTGCTGAGGAAGAGGCGTTGGAGGAAGCGTTGGAGGAGGAGGAGCCGATAGTGGCGCTTGTGCCGCTTGGGGGTAATGCATCAAAGAAGGATGCAGCTGAAGCCGAGTCCAGCAAGAAGAGTGCTGACCAGGCGGCAGCTACTAATATTGAAGATCTGCCCCCTTCTTAAGCTTTAAGTCTTCTTTCCACGGCCTGCGTGCCGTTTGTTTGTATTTACCCGGCCAGGGGGCCGGGGCTCTGAATATTTTGCCGGTCTATGATGACCGGCTTCTTTTTAATGAATTTTTTGTTTTGCTTCAAATTTGTTCAAGTATTGAATATTCTGATATCCAATTGTACACTATACCGACTGTTTTACATGGCCGATAGTTGTAGACAGGTACACATAGTTAGTCACGTCGCCTATGCCCCTGGACGACTGGTTGTCTGTTTCCAGGATAGACGATCAGTCGGCCATTTATCCAATCGGTATTCGAACCATTTTAAACTGGATCCCCTTTAGGCAGGCGGTCTTGTCATTTGTAAAATTTACCAAGTAGGAAAGTGGTTTGACCAAGTAAACATGATTGTTACCTAGTTGCCAAGTAACTGAGTAGTAGAGGTATCAAGCGGTTGGTACCGGTTGTTCCCCTTTATTCGCCAATGTTTGTTGGCTTTTAACTTAGGTTGTTAACCTAGCAGGAGTAGTGGTTGAGAGCCCCTGTTTGCTAAAAACAGGCGGACGACTCATACCTTTTAGGCTCCATACTAAGTTTGAGAGAGTGACTATGAGTTAACTTTGGAGTTACTCAGTCGCCGTCACTCCTGCTTGAGTAGTAAAGGTACCAGGCGGCGGAGGCCGGCTGATCCTTTTGATTCGCCAATGTTTGTTGGCTATTAACTCAAGAGGTTACCTAGTAGGAATAGGGGTTTGAGTGCCCCTGTTTGCCAAAAAACAGGCGGTCTACTCAAACCTTTTAGGTTCCATACCAAGTTTGAGGGAGTGACTATGAGTTAACGTTGGTGTTACTCAGTCGCCGTCACTCTTGCTTGAGAAGTAGAGGTACCAGGCGGCGGAGGCCGGCTAGACCCCTTGATTCGCCAATGTTTGTTGGCTATTAACTCAAGAGGTACCCCCTGCATTTATCCCAAGTAATACAGGCGGTCATCTGACTCAGATGTCAACTGCTACCACTGGTTTGGTTAGTGATAGAGTTATCCTTGTCTCAAAAACGGCTACGTGGTTGCCCTTGGGGACAGTCGTATAGGTGTCGTGTAATTAGTTTATAGAGCAATGTTCCACCCAAAAGGGAGCTGCTCTCTGCGACGAATTTCATCCGGAGGGATGCCGCCGGACGCCTGCTATGATGTTGGGACATGTCGTATTAGTTTTGAAGATTGGATCAGTTGGCTTGGCGCCTGGTCTGATCATTCGGCCTGTGGCCTTGGTTAATTCTTAGTGAACGTAGGTGCTAAGTAAAAGGAGGGTAGCCGCCTGTTAGGCACAGGGTCGGCCAGGCCCTAATCTTTTTTAGCTAAGTATAAAGGTAGTTGTGTGTTTGGAACCAGTCGGCCCTCTTCTATGGAGAGTAGCGGACTATATGTCCAGACGACATGCCCCTATGGTGAGAGTAAAATATTCAATGTAGAGTAGCCGACTGTAAAGGTACAGACGGCATGCCCCTCTGAAGATAGAGTGAAATACTCAATGTAGAGTGGCCGACTGTAAAAGTACAGACGGCATGCCCCTCTAAAGATAGAGTGAAATACTCAATGGAGAGTAGCCGACTGTAAAGGTACAGACGGCATGCCCCTCTGAAGATAGAGTGAAATACTCAATGGAGAGTAGCCGACTGTAAAAATACAGACGGCATGCCCCTCTGAAGATAGAGTAAAATACTCAATGGAGAGTAGCCGACTGTAAAGGTACAGACGGCATGCCCCTCTGAAGATAGAGTAAAATACTCAATGGAGAGTAGCCGACTGTAAAGGTACAGACGGCATGCCCCTCTTAAGTAAGAATAAAAACTATGGAGAGTAGCCGACTGTTTGTTAGTAGGCGTGCCCCTCTTAGTACAAAATTGAATATTAAGTATGCAAACTTTTATTAAGTAGCCCTTGACTATTTACATCAGTCAAAAGAAATATGATCATCCGGCAGGGTACCAGTCGGCCCTCTTCTATGGAGAGTAGCGGACTATATGTCCAGACGACATGCCCCTATGGTGAGAGTAAAATATTCAATGTAGAGTAGCCGACTGTAAAGGTACAGACGGCATGCCCCTCTGAAGATAGAGTGAAATACTCAATGGAGAGTAGCCGACTGTAAAGGTACAGACGGCATGCCCCTCTGAAGATAGAGTGAAATACTCAATGTAGAGTGGCCGACTGTAAAGGTACAGACGGCATGCCCCTCTGAAGATAGAGTGAAATACTCAATGGAGAGTAGCCGACTGTAAAGGTACAGACGGCATGCCCCTCTGAAGATAGAGTGAAATACTCAATGGAGAGTAGCCGACTGTAAAAATACAGACGGCATGCCCCTCTGAAGATAGAGTGAAATACTCAATGGAGAGTAGCCGACTGTAAAGGTACAGACGGCATGCCCCTCTAAAGATAGAGTGAAATACTCAATGGAGAGTAGCCGACTGTAAAGGTACAGACGGCATGCCCCTCTGAAGATAGAGTGAAATACTCAATGTAGAGTGGCCGACTGTAAAGGTACAGACGGCATGCCCCTCTGAAGATAGAGTGAAATACTCAATGGAGAGTAGCCGACTGTAAAGGTACAGACGGCATGCCCCTCTGAAGATAGAGTGAAATACTCAATGGAGAGTAGCCGACTGTAAAAATACAGACGGCATGCCCCTCTGAAGATAGAGTAAAATACTCAATGGAGAGTAGCCGACTGTAAAGGTACAGACGGCATGCCCCTCTGAAGATAGAGTAAAATACTCAATGGAGAGTAGCCGACTGTAAAGGTACAGACGGCATGCCCCTCTTAAGTAAGAATAAAAACTATGGAGAGTAGCCGACTGTTTGTTAGTAGGCGTGCCCCTCTTAGTACAAAATTGAATATTAAGTATGCAAACTTTTATTAAGTAGCCCTTGACTATTTACATCAGTCAAAAGAAATATGATCATCCGGCAGGGTACCGTTTGTCAGATATGCCCTGATTGGATCCATCCAGGTTGAGCTTTTGTCTAGGATGCCTTTCTCTTCTTGCCGCCTGCTTCTTGAACAGGCGCACTCTCCTTGACATTGTCAAGGTCTGTTTTTCCACCACTTGACCCAGTGGCCATAACAGTGGGCTTGACATCCAAGAGATAGCACTCTCGGGCCATCCTCTGATCTCCCCTTAGGGACCTGACTGTTCCATTATCCCTCTCAAACTTGAGCAACATAAGAGATGGGATTATAACAGCCTTGGAATTATTCAGGGTTGGTCGTCCCAGAATCATGTTGTAGGCCGAGAGTTCTTTTACTACCAGGAACCGGACTACCATGTGTCGTCCTTCCCATTTTTTTCCCAGGCAAATGGGTAAATCCACTCGTCCCACTGGGTGGACGACTCCTCCTCCAAACCCTACTAAAGGGTGGGATGCCGGATGTATGCAATCAGTCTGATATTTTAGTTTCGACAGACATTTGCTACTGATGAGATCTGAGGAGCTTCCGGTATCTATGAGGATTCGGCCAACTCTCTGGTTGGCCACTTTACATTCAATAATGATAGGGTCGTCATGCGGCCCTCTTACCCCTCCTAGATCTTCTTCAGTGATGACAATCTCAGGAAATGAATATTTGGAGGGCCGTTCTTGGTGAACGGAATTTACATCTAACCGCCTGATATTGTCTTTGTTGCCCCTAATAGTGGGGCCGCCTCCTGAGAAGCCGCCTGCAATGGTGTAGACGACTGCATCATCTGTATCGGAGCTGTCGACCTTTTAATTCTTTTTGGCCGACTGCTTTTTTGAGGAAGTGTTCTTCGTAGATTTCTTGACATAAGTGTCAAGATCACCTTGTTCAGCCAGGCGGTCCAGATACCGCATGAGACTGATGCATTCATTGGTGTGATGACCAACATCTTCATGATAAGCACAGAATTTATCTTGGTTCCGGTTGTTTGCAGAACCCTTTATGGGGACCGGCTTCTCAATTGAGATCCGTCCCTTGATTTCTTTTAAGATAAACTAGTTATCCTTGTTAAACACATACTTTGGGGAGTATGGTTTGAATTCTTTTTTCTTTTTCCGGGCCGGCTGTTTAGAGGAATCAGCCGCCCAGACCTCTTTTCTCTTCTCGTCTTTGTTTGACGACTGTTTCTGTCGTTCCTCTCTTTTGTCGGACCTTTTTCCGTCCGACTGTTTTCCCGTACTACAAAGATCAGTCGCCTGTATATAGGCTTCCGCTTCAATCAAGGCCTCTTGAAGAGTCGCCACCCTCTTTCGGACCAAATCAAATTTGAAGGTCGACCCGTCCTTGAGACCTCTGAAAAAGTCAGTATAGGCTACTTCATCCGGTAACCCTTGAATCTGTATTCTCATCAGGTTAAACCGCCTGATGTAAGAACGAAGCCCCTCCTTCTCGCCCTGCTAAATTGTTCCTAAATCAAGGGTCGTTTTCTTTGCAGGGTTGTTCATGGCGAATTTGGAAGTGAATAAGTAAGCAAGCGTCCTGAAGCTATTTACACAACCAGTCGGCAGGTTGCCGAACCATTGTTGTGCGATTCCTTTGAGAGTCGCTGGGAAACACTCGCACCAAGTGGGATCATCCAACCCTTGAAGGTACATCAGGTTGGTGAATGCCATCAGATGGTCTTCTGGGTTAGTAGTGCCGTCATAGGCGCCTACTAATACATTTTTCACTTTGCCCGGCTGAGCGGCTTCAGTAATTTCCTTGGAGAAAGCCGACGGCTGTTCACCAAGTCTAAGCAACCGTAGCTGCCAGTCCATAGGTTGGACATTTTTTGCTGCAGGTCCACCAAACGGAGGTGGCTGTAAGAAATACTGTTGTTGCGGCACAAACGGTAAGTTTGGTACCGCCTGGTTGCTATGAAAGCCGGACTGACGGGAGGTGCCGCCTGACTGACTCTCATGATACGACTGCGTATGCCTCATTGAGGTATTTTGCAGACTGTCTTGGAAGTTTGAAGTAGAGGCCGACACTGACAATCGGTCACTCTTCTTCTGCTCTAGCAGTAGCCGAGCGTCTGTGTATGATTTCCTCGACCCGTCCGCCTGAATATGACGAACAGGTTTCCTATTTCCTGGAGTAGGAAAACGGTATTTTGTGAAATCAAGGGCAGTCGGCTCCCGCTTCCTAGATTTAGGATGAGGAGTCGCCTCTCGCCCTTGAACTGGCTTCCTCTTCAGTGAAGTGGAAGGTTTCTTAGCCGACTGCTCCTTGTCCAGAGCAGGCGGCTTCTTGTTGATCAACTCTTGAATTTCTCCCTTGAAGTCCCTCATGAAGGTCATGAGTTCGTTCCTTGTGATGGGAGCAGATCCATCAGCCGGCTGCTGCCGAACAGGTGGTGCGCCTGCTGGCTCGCTTCCTGTATGAAGATGTTCCCGTTCCCTCCTTTCGGTATGACGGGTACGTCGGGCCCTTAGGGTCCCGTCTGAAGCTGTGTGAGCTTCAACTTCAAATTCATTCTCAGTATCGTGGTCCGACTGAACTTGAGGGTCGTCTAGGGGACGCCTCTCTTCAAGAGTCGGTACAGACTTGGAACCGGACGCCAAATGTTTCGGGGTTTTCTGATGTCCTGCAGGAGAGTTACAATTCCGAGACTGGAACCGGACGCCTGTACCTGCAAAACAACGGAGACTCCTGGTGGTAGGAGCTCCGCCTCCAACGGTCAAGTTAGTACTTGATTAAGGAGTAATTAATGCAGAAATTAAAGTGATTGGGTCTCTCTAGGTGAGAGTGTTTAATGTAGGTAATCTGCTTTGTGAGCGTGATCAGCCTGTTATCTCTGTAATCCCCCCTTAATGCGGATTAAGGGAGGTATTTATAACCTTGGGAAACGTGCCAATCCTAGGTTTAGGTTAACCTAGGGCTGATTGGGCTTCCCTCGGAAGTTGGGCCTGGGTGGCCGGTTTCTCCATTAGGCATGGAGTATGCCACGTGTCATGACATAATAGGTCCAAGGTGGACGAATAAGCGCGTGCCACGTGGCAAGCCCTGACAGTTCCAACTGGGGGACACTTGGCAGGACCTGATTGGCCCACGTGGCGCATTACGATTGGTGGGAGCAAAATCCCCTAATCACTATTGGGGTTCAAGTTTGGGGTAATGCTTGAAATATTCCCTACACTTTTTGGCGACTCTACCGGGGAGGATTTCTATTTCAATTCTTAAAAGTTATTTTGGCAATGATAGAATGAGTGGATGAGACTCGAAAAGTTCTAAGTATTTCATGTGCGTAATTTTGATTTAACATTATTGTCATATGCATAAAAAGATCTCATTGGAAAGACCATCCGTAATGAGTTAAAACATAGGATTTTTATACGTAGGAAATTTGAGGAATATCTTTCACAAATAGGACCGAAATAATGCTGTGCGAAACAAGAAAATTTAATAGAGCTTAGAAAGCTGCTGAAGCATGTAGGAACTAGTGTCAGAAAACAGAGTCTGTCGTCGAGGATTTGACTCTTGCGCCAGGCGAAACTCCTGTCGCCAAGCGCCGAGTTTCGCCTGGCGTCAGAGCCAAATCGCGGCGCCGACCTCTGTTCGCTGGCGCCAAGTTCTTGTAATACCGAGCCAAAAATATGCGTTCTAATTTTGACCAGTTTTTAGCACCGTTTGCTCGATCCTACTTCCTGATTGAGTTTTTATCACTTTTCTGAAACCCATATGTGTTCTACATATGGACATAACCCTCTGGGAATTCATGCTCCATCTACCTGATTGAACGCTCTGTGCAACAAAGGGTACATCCGAGAATGTTGAATTCACCAAACGATGGAAGCGAGTTTTTTTTAACCCGCGGTGTCCCATCCACTCACGCCAACCCTTCAAAGGTAAGGCTTCCACGCGGTGCATTCGGACAATTAACCATGGACTCTCTTTGACTAACCCATATCCTGAACTGTAGAGAACTAGAGCCATGGTTTGGTTGCGAACTCATTGCATCATATTGTGCCTACTTGCCTAATTGTGCATAATATGTTGTGCATACTCTATGTGTTTTTCCTAACCGTTTGTTTGACTTGTGTTTAAGACTAAATAAACTGATTAATGACTAAACGGACTTTGCCTAATTAATTAATTAATTAATTTGAGTAATTAAAGTCTAATAATTTAATCAAAATTGACTTAGTACGATTTTAGGCATACCCTGTAGAGTAATAATACCAAAAGCAGTCCCAGATCAACATTCCAGCAATGGCGCCGAGATTTGGACTGCAACGCCACACTGTGTTGTACAACGCCTGACGACAGCTCTGTCGTCTGGCGCTACACTGCAAAGTGAGGCGACAGTTCGGTATGTTGCTCGAGCCATCACTATATTTCTAACTAAATAGTTTGCTAATCAATTCGATTATTTTGTTATAATAATACCTTGTTAAGTCCGTAATTGAGTCTAAACACTAAGTCCCATGGTCTTACACAAGAGTCAAAGTATGTCACTTGCACTCATAATTTAAAGCACACACTAATATGTATGTACACTTTGACCATGTCTAAGAGAGTCTTGTATGCGCGTGTTTTCTGTCATTTTTAGGGGGTAAGTCGGATATTAATCCTCCAATTAAACTACTTGTTTGAACCATATACTTGATTCCCAAAAATATGTACCCTATTTTTTGCTTTTTTCTTTTTCTTTATAAACCCGTAATGTCAAAGTCAATTTGAGTCAAGTTATTAAGAACAAAAATGGTTTAATTTACACCGTGTGGTCAAGAAAAGAAGGGCGTTTGATCAAAGACAACCTTTTCATTTGAGCTCAACTTTTTGACAAACCAATCGCTCGAAAAAGGAAAGCTAAGAAGATAATGGCAACTCATGAAGAAGTTAATGAACTTAGGAACCAATTGACCGACATAACTGAAGTGTTGAAGACTTTAACCCTTCAAAATAATGATCTTGTGAAGCAACAACAGATGGACCTCATGCAATAAAGCTTGAGCAAGCTATCTAGCGACTACAAGTTTCAGGACAATAGTTCACAAGGGGTCTCGGTGGACAAGAAGCTTCTTCCGCAGAAGTTTAATGCCAACGACATCCCGAAATTCAAAGCAACTGACAACCCTTATTTTCATTTAAGAGCTGTTGAAACAGTAATGAGTATTAAAGGTATTGATAAGAAAGTATTTCACTCTTTATTTTCTATATCTCTTGAAATCATTTGCCAACAATGGTTCTTCTCCCTTGAAAAAGAGAAGACCTCTACTTGGGAGACAATAGTAAACGCTTTCATTGATAGGTACAAGTGCAATATTCAAGTTGAAACTGATTATAGGGAACTTGAAATACTCAAGTAGAAAGAGAATGAAGGTTTCACTTCTTTCTTCAACAAATGGAGAGAAACCTCTGCTAGGATGATTGAAGTATCAAGCGAGAAAGAGTCTGTTAGGTTGTTCATCAAGAACCTTTAAGAGAAGTACTCCAAGCATCTGAAATATCAGAATAATATACATACCTTCAAGGCCGTCTATGACATTGGAATTAACATTGAAGACAAACTTGCTAAGCTAAAAGATGCTAATAATAATTCCAACTGTTATTGGAAAGGAAAGAAGAATGAAAATCCTTATTCTTCCAAAACCACCCACTCAAACAATGTTAGCACCTTTAATTTGAGTGAAGTCCTTGCTATGAACAACCAAGGACAAAAGAAACCATTTAAGAGAAACTTTACTTCTATTGGTATGAGTTATGACACCGCATTTGACCGAATAAATGCAAAAGGTCTTATAACTCCTATTGGACCATTTGGGGACCCACCAGTTGAAAAGAGGACAGCTAATTGGAACCCCAATGCACACTATAAATATCACCAAGGTAGGGACCATCTCACTGAAAATTGTTGGAAGCTTAAGGAAGCTATCCAAGATTTAATTGATAACAATAAACTACCATTGCCCCTGCTAGTAAGAAGCCAAGCATTGACAATGCACCTCTCGCTCATTCCTTGGCCATCTTTGATGAGGAAAACGAGGTTAATGCCTCATCTCTCATCAAACCAATTAAATAAATTCATGCTATCGAGGAAGAGGAAGAGATCTTTTTCGATGCAATGGATGAATTTCCTGAACTAGCAAGTAAGGGAGACATACGAATGCTTATATGATCCATGTGGGAGGGAACAAACTTACTACATGAAGCTCTTGAATTTGCAAAAAAACAAGCGGAGGAGCTTTAGAAATAAAATTCCACCCACAAAGAAGAAAGCATTATCTCTACAAGTAATTGACAGACCCAAGAAGAGTAATAAATTCTACACTCCAATTGGGACTTCATATGCTAAAATGTTCCAAATGCTCTTCGAGAGTGGTAAGGTCAAACCTCTCGAACCGAGACCATTTGAATCGCTAAAGAGAACAAATAGGTTCTATTGTCAATACCATCAATTAGGAGGACACACTATTGAAAACTGTTTTAAATTTAAAGATTCAATTTAGAAAATGATTGATGATAAGAAGCTAGTTCAAATCCCACAAGAAGAAGACATAAGCATTAATGGGGTTTGGGATAGTGATGAAGAAGACGTCTACCAAAAAGACATGGAAAGACCTCCACTATCGGTGTCATATTCAGTAGGTGATTTCTGGGTTGAAGAGGATTCACCTATAGACCGTCCTCACAAGGTCTGGAAGAACACAACCTCCCGTCCCTACATAACCTATGTCAATTGCGCATCAAGTTCCCATACCTTTTATAGAAGACAATGATGTTTTCAAGCAATTCAAAAAGACCAAGGTTGAGATGAATGTATGGAAACTTCTAGCTACATCTCGAGAACATAGGTTGGAAGTGATGAATGCCTTGGATAAGATAGGGATAGATTCTGACACCAATCCCGAGGGGTTGGCTAACTTCCTTACGAGTGATCTCCCTAGTCCTATCAACTTGATCACCTTTTCTGACAAAGACATACCTCCAGAAGGTGACAAGCATTATAAGGCACTAAACCTCAAAGTAGTTTGCAAGAGAATGAACGTCCTAATGACTCATGTAGACAATGGATCAATAATTAATGTCTGTCCACTCAGAATTGAGAGGATGTTAGGCATAAGGGATGAAGACTTAACCCCATCAACACACGGAATAAGAGCTTATGAAAACACTCGTCGCCAAGCTCTTGGTAAGATTACCATGAATATAACGGCGGGAGCAATAGAACATGCTAGTACCTTTCAAGTGGTAGATATTAAGGCTTCATTCAACTTATTGTTGGGACGCCCTTGGCTTCATGATCTAAAGGCCGTCCCTTCATCTCTCCACCAACAGGTAAAAGCCATAGTTGGAGGAATCCCTATCACAATTGATGCTTTACCCGTGAGAATTAAAGTTGTAGAAAATCCAATCATTAATGTGGAGCACAATGAAGACTTGCGGGGATTTACTGAAGAGTTCTCCTTAATTGAGGAGGATGAAAGGACCCCTCTCTGTCACGACCCTCACTCCAATATGACGGTAAATGCTATTTTTAAAAAACAGGGGCATTCTCCTAGAATGACTCTACGAAAGAAGAAGGGAATAGCAAAACAGCTGGAATTACCTGGCCTCCTTAAGTTAGATACTTTCGGACTTGGTTTCGAACCGACTCGGGAAGATCTTAAGCTAGCCCAGGAAAGGTCTAAGGTGCGTAGGAACGCTCACATCTAAAAGAAAACAATCCCAATGGATCAGTATCCTCTTACTCTCAATGAGCTATTCATAAAAGAAGGAGAGGGCTATCCATGCTATGAATTTCCTGAACCTTTTATTGTAAATGGAATAAGGCAACCGAGATTCAAAATTTTCTTAGATTGATACTTTCTAGATGAATTCCCAACTCCTATCCACAAGGAGGAAGCACCCCTAAGCTTTGACTTTAATCTCATGGGATTATTATTTGGGCGAGAAAAAGATGAGCCGAGGTACATAGAGGATAACTCCTCGCTCATCCAAATGGTCCTACAAAGCGAGAACTTTGACCCTTCAAAGCTCATCACTCCAGCAGAAGGATCAGTACAAGGGTGGCGCAAGACAGTCAAGGTGACTACTCCAAGTGGAAGAAAAATCTCCATAACAACAGGGCAAGGAACGATGTTTGAAGAGTCGTCCGAGTTAGAGTCAGAGTCCTTTCTATTAAAGTCATCCAAGTCCTTAGTTGTAGCACCCCCTCGTTCTTCTATTTCTACTCCTTGGATAGTTAGTAATCAAGTCCCTTAGGACATTTCCCTTTTTGATGTAATGTTTTCCGAATTTAATAATATGTCTTCTTCTGCTTACTCTTTGTGTTTTTCTTTAACCCAAGATGACGAACATTGCTTAACTAACAATGAAAATGACAAAGAAATTATTAAAGCAATGAAAACACTTGAAAAGAAAACACCGATGACTGAGGAAACCAAGACGGTTGATATCTCAAATGATCCAACCATTAAAAGAGAAGTTAAAATCGGATTAACACTTAATAAACAAGAAAGAACCGATTTAATTAATCTCCTTAAAGAATTTATCGATGTATTTTCTTGGTCATATGAAGATATGCCAGGTATTAATAGAGAAATAGCTCAACACACTATACCACTAATTCCTGGAATGAAACTTGTAAAACAAAAGTTGCGTCGAATGAAACCCAACGTAGCTCTTAAAATAAAAGAAGAAGTTCAAAAACAAATAACTGTAGGCTTTATTAGCGTATCCTAATACCTCGAATGGGTAGCCAACGTCGTCCCAGTTCCAAAGAAGGATGGAAGGGTAAGAATGTGTGTCGACTATCGAGATTTAAATAAGGCAAGTCCAAAGGATGACTTCCCTTTACCACACATTGATATTCTGGTAGATAATACAGCAAATCATGCACTTCTCTCATTCATGGATGGTTACGCGGGATACAATCAGATTCTCATGGCAGAAGAAGACATGGAGAAAACAACCTTCATAACACCATGGGGCTGTTACACGATAATGCCATTTGGGTTGAAAAACGCGGGTGCTACTTACCAACGAGCAGCGACTGCCTTACTCCATGACATGATGCACAAAGAAGTTGAAGTATATGTGGACGACATGATTGTGAAATCAAAAGATTGCCCAAGACATCAAGTAGCCTTGAGAAAATTCTTTGAAAGGCTAAGAAAATACAACATGAGGTTGAATAAGTGTGCTTTTGGAGTCACCTCAGGTAAGCTTTTGGGATACGTTATAAGCTCTAAAGGGATAAAGATAAACCCAACCAATATCAAGGAAATCATTTCAATGCCACCGCCCAAAACCGAGAAACAAATTCGAGGATTTATTGGCCGCTTGCAATATATAAGTAGGTTCATATCAAAATTAACAACAACATGTGAACCAATATTCAAGAAGCTCCAAAAGAATGTAGCAGTAATATGGGACGATGAGTATCAAAGAGCCTTTGAAAAGATCAAAGCTTATCTCGCAAAGCCTCCCGTATTAGCACCAGCTTTTCCAGGAATACCTCTTAGGTTGTACTTAATAGTCACCAAGGAGACTATGGGAGCCATGCTTGCATAAGAAGTAGAAGGTAAAGAAAATGCCATCTACTATCTAAGCAAAAAGATGCTCGAGTATGAAGTACGCTATACACCGCTTGAGAAATTGTGCCTCGCATTGGTGTGGGCCACAACTAAGTTAAGACATTACATGCTCGTGCATATAGTCTTTGTAGTTTCCCAAATGGACCCACTTATGTATCTATTCGAGAAGTCTACACTCAATGGGAGCATATCAAGATGGATAGTCAACTTAGCCCATTTCGATGTGAGATTCATGCCTTAAAAAGCTATCAAAGGATCTATGGTCTCGGATTTCCTAGAGAATTTTCCAATAGAAGATTCAATACCAATACACGACAATGAATTTCCATACGAAGACTTAATGGTCACAGAAGATGATACATGGACTTTATACTTCGATGGAGACTCAAAACAAAAGGGATGTGGCGTTGGAGTATTATTAGTATCACCTAAAGAAGAGCATGTTTCAATCTCCATAAAGCTAGATTTCGACATTACCAACAACGCTGCTAAATATGAAGCATGCGTGGTAGGCCTTGACTTTGGCATTGGGAGTAAAGAAATTACGAATATTCGGGGACTCTTCATTGATCATCAATAAGATTTCTAAAAGATGGAAAGTAAGGAGCGAAAGTCTAGCTCCTTACCAAACTTATGTGGAAACTCTCACTAATCAGTTAAAAAAGGTAGAATACACATATCTACCTAGAGAGGAAAATTAATTTTCCGATGCCTTGGCAAGACTAACCTCAATGGTTAGGATTCCTATGGAAATCGAGCAAATACCTCTAACTATAGAGAAAAGGCATAAATCGGCTTATATTCAAGCCATAGAAGATGATGAAGTGATCTAAGATGAAGAAGAAGAAGAAGAACCGTGGTATATGGATATACTTAACTATGTCACCAAAGGAGAATACCCTCCTCATGCTGACAAAAGAGCAAAACGAGCATTAAGACTCTTGGCTTCCCAATATGTACTCATAGACAACGAATTACATAAAAGGGTACCTAAAGGTCGAGCTGTCTTATGTATAGGGAAAAAGGATGCCCAAAGAGCTATGAGGATAGTCCACAAAGGCATTTGTGGAACCCATGTTAATGGCAAAATGCTAGTCCAAAAGATAATGAGAGATGGATACTATTGGACTACCATGAATAGGGACTGTCATCAATATGTAAATGCCAGATCTTTGCCAATTTACAACATGTTCCTCCATCTCCACTTTACACCGACACTTCACCATGGCCATTCTCTACATGGGGGATTGATATTATTGGTAAAATTACTCCTCCAGAAACAGGAGGACATGAATACGTCCTAGTAGCAATTGATTAATTCTCAAAGTGGGTTAAAGCACAATAATATGATAAGCTCACTGCAAAACATGTAGCACTCTTTATCGAAAGGAATATCATTTGTCTATACCGAGTCCCACATGAAATGATAATTGACAATGAAGCTCACTTTCAAGCTGAGTGTGAAGAATTGTTACAAAAATATGGCATTTAACACCATCATTCTCCCCCCTATAGACCTCAAGCAAATGGGCAATTGAAGTAGCTAATAAAAATTGAAAGACTATCATCGAGAAAATGACAGAAAATTACAAAGATTGTCCTGACAATCTCCATTTCGCACTTTGGGGTTATCGCACGTCAATTCGCACATCAACAGGAAATACGCCATTCTCCTTGGTTTATGGAATGGATGCCGTACAACTTGTAGAGCTAGAGATACCATCTCTACGCATTGCACTAGAGAGAAAACTCGATGAAGTCGAATGGACTAAAGCAAGATATGAAGAGATGATTCTACTTGATGAAAAGCGACTAGAAGCTCTACATCATAGCCAATGCTATCAAACTCGTATGGATAAGCATTTGAATATGAAGGTCAAGACAAGAAACATCAAAGTAGGTGTAGGGAATATTTCAAACATTACCCTTAGCTTGAACCCCACTGTGATCATACACTTAAGTACGGTGGCGTCCAAAGGGAAAGAAGATAGAGAAAAAGAGTCGCCAACAAGTTTTAGGAACTTGTAAACCGTTCACAATTTGAAGGTTACAACCCTTAACGATCCAGGATATCGTCAATTCCAATAGGTCTGGAGCCATGACAAGTAGTTCGGGGATGAAGGTACAAATTCAACGTCAAAGAGATTGAACCTGCCCTAATAATAGACCTCTACTTTATTCTTATCATATTCATGTGCGCTTTCTGACTAACATGCAATTAATAGGATTAACCCTAAACCTGCTTAATCTATGTTGGTTGAATATTGATGCACAAATAAATCTATTTTTGGAGATCACTTGAATTATAATCAAATTAACCCTAAATAAGGTTATTAATTATCTTATTAAGCGTGATTACAAGTACGAATTTCCTTTAAACATGCATAAAAGGCGTGATCAAGCGATAAATAAATATATAGCAACATAATAATAATAATCATCATAACAATTATAATAATCATAATCATAATAATAATAACCATAATTAAAATAATCATGTTAAAGCATAATAATAATAGCAAGATCCTAGGCATGATACTAACAAGATTAATAACAACCCCTAGCATGTCACTAAACATCAAAAATCAAATATTTAGCCCTAACATGGTACTAACATGCTATTAGGAAAGAATATAAGAAGTATCATAGAAATCACAATTGTCGTATTTGATAATAGAAATTATAGTTATTACCCTAAACATGATACTAGGAAGATCAAAACATCCTAACATGCCACTTGTTATTATCCTAATATGATACGCTCACTGCAAAACATGTAGCACTCTTTATCGAAAGGAATATCATTTGTTTATACGGAGTCCCACATGAAATGATAAGTGACAATGGAGCTCACTTTCAAGCTGAGTGTGAAGAATTGTTACAAAAATATGGCATTCAACACCATAATTCTTCCCCCTATAGACCTCAAGCAAATGGGCAGTTGAAGCAGCTAATAAAAATTTAAAGACTATCATCGAGAAAATGACAGAAAATTACAAAGATTGTCCTAACAAACTCCATTTCGCACTTTGAGGTTATCGCACATCAATTCCCACATCAACAGGAAATACGCCATTCTTCTTGGTTTATGGAATGGATGTCGTACAACTTGTAGATCTAGAGATACTATCTCTACGCATTGCACTAGAGAGAAAAGTCGATGAAGTCGAATTGACTAAAGCAAGATATGAAGAGCTGATTCTATTTGATGAAAAGCGACTAGAAGCTCTACATCATACCAAATGCTATCAAACTCGTATGGCTAGGCATTTTAATAAGAAGGTCAAGACAATAAACATCAAAGTAGGTGTAGGGAATATTTCAAGCATTACCACTAGCTTGAACCTCACTAAGATCATACACTTAAGTACGGTGGCGTCCAAAGCGAAAGAAGATAGAGCAAAAGAGTCGCCAACAAGTTTTAGGAACTTGTAAACCGTTCACGATGTGAAGGTTACAACCCTTAACGATCCAGGATATCGTCAACTCCAATAGGTCTGGAGCCATGACAAGTAGTTCGGGGATGAAGGTACAAATTCAACGTAAAAGAGATTGAACCTGCCCTAATAATAGGCCTCTACTTTATTCTTATCGTATTCATGTGCGCTTTCTGACTAACATGCAATTAATAGGTTTAACCCTAAACCTTCTTAATCTATGTTGGTTGAATATTAATGCACAAATAAATCTATTATTGGAGATCACTTGAATTATAATCAAATTAACCCTAAATAAGGTTATTAATTATCTTATTAAGCGTGATTACAAGTACAAATTTCCTTTAAACATGCATAAAAGGCGTGATCAAGCGATAAATAAATATATAACAACATAATAATAATAATCATCATAACAATTATAATAATCATAATCAGAATAATAATAACCATAATTAAAATAATCATGTTAAAGCATAATAATAATAGCAAGATCCTAGGCATGATACTAACAAGATTAATAACAACCCCTAGCATGTCACTAAACATCAAAAATCAAATATTTAGCCCTAACATGGTATTAACATGCTATTAGGAAAGAATATAAGAAGTATCATAGAAATCACAATTGTCATATTTGATAATAGAAATTATAGTTATTACCCTAAACATGATACTAGGAAGATCAAAACATCCTAACATGACACTAGTTATTACCCTAATATGATAAGCTCACTGCAAAATATGTAGCACTCTTTATCGAAAGGAATATCATTTGTTTATACGGAGTCCCACGTGAAATAATAAGTGACAATGGAGCTCACTTTCAAGCTGAGTGTGCAGAATTGTTACAAAAATATGGCATTCAACACCATAATTCTTCCCCCTATAGACCTCAAGCAAATGGGCAGTTGAAGCAGCTAATAAAAATTTAAAGACTATCATCGAGAAAATGATAGAAAATTACAAAGATTGTCCTAACAAACTCCATTTCGCACTTTGAGGTTATCGCACGTCAATTCGCACATCAACAAGAAATACGCCATTCTCCTTGGTTTATGGAATGGATGTCGTACAACTTGTAGAGCTAGAGATACCATCTCTACGCATTGCACTAGAGAGAAAAGTCGATGAAGTCGAATGGACTAAAGCAAGATATGAAGAAATGATTCTACTTGATGAAAAGCGACTAGAAGCTCTACATCATACCCAATGCTATCAAACTCGTATGTCTAGGCATTTTAATAAGAAGGTCAAGACAAGAAACATCAAAGTAGGTATAGGGAATATTTCAAGCATTACCATTAGCTTGAACCCCATTGTGATCATACACTTAAGTACGGTGGCATCCAAAGCCAAAGAAGATAGAGAAAAAGAATCGCCAACAAGTTTTAGGAACTTGTAAACCGTTCATGATGTGAAGGTTACAACCCTTAACGATCCAGGATATCGTCAACTCCAATAGGTCTGGAGCCATGACAAGTAGTTCGGGGATGAAGGTACAAATTCAACGTAAAAGAGATTGAACCTGCCCTAATAATAGGGCTCTACTTTATTCTTATCGTATTCATGTGCGCTTTCTGACTAACATGCAATTAATAGGATTAACCCTAAACCTGTTTAATCTATGTTGGTTGACTATTAATGCACAAATAAATCTATTATTGGAGATCACTTGAATTATAATCAAATTAACCCTAAATAAGGTTATTAATTATCTTATTAAGCGTGATTACAAGTACAAATTTCCTTTAAACATGCATAAAAGGCGTGATCAAGCAATAAATAAATATATAACAACATAATAATAATAATAATAATCATCATAACAATTATAATAATCATAATCATAATAATAATAACCATAATTAAAATAATCATGTTAAAGCATAATAATAATAGCAAGATCCTAGGCATGATACTAACAAGATTAAGAACAACCCCTAGCATGTCACTAAACATCAAAAATCAAATATTTAGCCCTAACATGGTACTAACATGCTATTAGGAAAGAATATAAGAAGTATCATAGAAATCACAATTGTCATATTTGATAATAGAAATTATAGTTATTACCCTAAACATGATACTAGGAAGATCAAAACATCCTAACATGACACTAGGATTCATAATAACAACTTAAGCATGATTTCTATATCATAGTATCAATAAATCAATTAAAAGCACTTACTTGGATGCCTCATACCTTTTTTTAATAACAAAATACACACGTTAGTAACTTCAAGGAAAATAATAAACAACACAATTAAATTAAATAATTGAAATAAAGATTAGGGACCAAACCCTCAGAAATTAAAACCTTTCACGTCTAGGGAGAAGGCAACTTTGAACTTGGCGAGGTGTTTCTAGTGCTAATGTATGAGGAATTTGTTTGTAAAAGGCTAGGCTTAGAAAGAGAGAGAGAGAGAATCAAGAATTTCTTGATGAGATTTGGTGATTGAAAAAGTGGAGATATGACCTCTATTTATAGAGAAAAAAGAGGGTCGAATACTAAGAAAAGAATCCGAATTCGAATCGAAATAAAACTCGATGGACATCAGTTTTTGCGGATATTGTTTTTATCATATCTTTTGATCTAGAAGTCCAAATAAGGCATATAATATGTCGTTGGAAAGCTTTTGAAGTCTAATTTCTAACTCAATTAGAATATGATAAAAATATTTTGTAGATAAAAAGATATTCCTGATATAGTAAGATGGTGTCAGTTTTGGATAGAGTTTCATATCTCATTCATATCTTTTTCGTTATAACTCGGATTTAATATTATAATATATCATTGGAAAGATAATTTCAAGATCCTTCCAACCATATAAAATTTGGATAAAGATTATGAGGCACGAAAATAATATCTGACTGTCTTTGAACATCTTTAAATTCGAATAGAATTAGGATTTAAGAAAAGGAATGTTTATAAAAGGAAAGTTTTTATTTAACTCAAATTTTTTAACCTTATCTTTTCAAAAAGGATAACTAAGATATTTTAGAAACTTATAGAAGCTTCTAATTAATCCTAATTAGTTTAGGAATAGGATTAGACCTTTGGACCCCTCACATGATCATTGGGTCATAGGTAAGATCCGGTTCGAGCCCAATTTAGTATTTTGGCCATAACTTCCTCATTATTCATCGGAATTGGGCTTATAAAATATTGTTGGAAAGGTCTTTTCAAGCCCCATCCAACTACACTATTATTGTTCCCATATAATGGACCAAACTAAACTGGAATGCACGGTTTTTATAAATAAGGTAAGAAAAGAAATATTTTCAAAAACAGAAAGAAGAGATATTTTAATAAAATCATCCTCATCACTAGACTTTTCACACTTTTGCTTTGTTCGATAATCAAATGACATGAAAGGTATTCATCACTGGTTTTGGTTTTGGGAAGACACATTTGGGTGTCTACAGTAGGAGACTTGGTGTTAAAAGCATTAAGGAAAAATGTTTTGGATCCAAGAGGCAAATTTAGGCCTAATTGGTCCTGACCCTATATTTTCAAAACAATCATATCAGGAGGTGCAGCAATGCTAACTGATATCGATGGCAATGAATTATCAAACATGACAAATCTTAACCAACTTAAAAAATACTACCCAAAATTACTTGAGTAAGACACTCAAGGGAGTTACGTTTGGCCTGATTCCTTAGGAAAGGATACATAGGCAACCCTTTACGGGTGCAGCCAATTTAATTTTTGCAAACCTCGCATCCCAGTAATAAAAAAGAAATTCGACTAAACATCGGCGTCACAGAAAAAAGCTTGTTGCCGGCCGATAGACTGCAGTGCCAGGCGACATCGTCTGTCGCCAGACGATAGATTGCAGCAGCTGGCGCCAACCGTAAAGTAGCGACGCCGCTCTTCTGGGAGTACCTGGGCAAATTTTGGTGTTTTTTCGGAAATTTTTTGACTTCCGTACTCGAAAAAATTTCTAGAAAATAAAATTTTCTGTTTTTATTGCTTCAATAAATCAAATTTAAAGAAGTTAATTTAATTAAAAAGCTTAAATTTCATTAATTAAAATAAACTGAAAATTTCATTATTAATGGAATTTAAATAAAAGCTTAATAAAACAAATTAACTTTAAATTTAAAACTAAGTCTAATAAATTGGAAGTTCAGTAATGCTTCAATCTTTCTTCTCTTTCTTTGTTCTCTTCCAATTTTTATCTGCATCCTCTTCATCGTCCATGACTTTAGCTAGTAGGCATCCTTTAGAAGACCTACATTCAATCTTGGAGTAAATAGTTTCTCTCTTAGCTAGGACTCCATGTTTTTTCTCTACCCAAACCTTCTTCTCTGAAGTGTTAGCTTTTCTTTTCCCTTTATCCTTTGTAGAGTCTTTCTTCTTAGGCATCATAGGTGTTTTGAATTCAATTTTTTCACCCAAGTGTTCCTTAACAAGAATTCCCTTGTCACCTAGACGATTCTTCACATTGGTTTTACTCAAATTTTTCTTCAGGTCCTTTGAAAGTTTTTTGAGAAGCCACCTCTTTACATCATTGGGCAAGGAAGGAGGAACCTTTTGGGTAATCACTTCCCATAAAGGTCTAGTACGCCAATATGCATCAAATTTCTCTACTTCTTGTGAAAAAGGGAATTCATAGGGACGACGAAGATCCCCAGAAGGAATTGTTTGAAGTAGGTCGTACTGTCTTTTTACCCTGTAGGGATAATAAAAAGTCATCTTGGTTAAACTTGGAAGACGGCAAAAAGGTTGCTTGTTGACACCAACCATCTTCTCTATTTTCCACCAAGGGATGACCCACTTGATAGCAAAGTTGCAAGAGGCAAAAACCTTCTTCCATTCATGGCGCCCCATCTTAGAGAAGCGTTTCTTTGGCTTATTAAAGCAATTTGGAGTATATTTTTCAACATTGTCAGGAGGACTATTTAATTCTAGTCTCTCCATTAGCCATATCTGTAAAAAAAAAATCAATGCAAATAAATTAATATTACTATACAAAAATAAGTTTTTTATTCCTGTAATTAAAAATGTTATTTTTCTACCTGTAATAAAATTGGAGGCCCCCGAAAAGGTGTTTTTGGATTTCTCTTCAATTCATCAAGACTAAGCATAGTCTCTCCAACAATTAATGGCATTGGATTTCTCCTAGATTTGATTTGCTCTAAAATAGTTGATATAATTGCTTGGCCCTCATTAGTTCTACCACTAGTGAGAAAATATTGGTTAAGCATACAAAAGAGAAAAACCCTTCTTCTATAAACATGAAAAGATTCAGAATAAGATCTATCAAAGTAATGGCGTGCAAATTCTTTCAAATTAACTACACTACCATCTACAATATTTGTTAGATCTTTGTCTCTTAAATTAAAGAAGCGCTCAAAATCTTTATAATAATATCAATTTATTCTAGGGATTACCGAAAAGTCTAATGAAGGGAAGCCTAAGATAGCACCAAATTCTTCCGGTAAAGGGCTAATTTCATCACACCTTAGTCTAAAACAATGAGTATCTGTGTCCCAATATTCTAAGGCACTATGAATAAAGTTTATATCAAGATCTACCCCCTTAACACCATAGATAACTCCCATATGGAAAAAGTCTAGTTCTTTTCTCTCTTTAGCAGTTAAAGACCGACATCATTCACGAGTGAAGTTGGTAAAACTCTTAGTAACTAAAGACATGATTATTTTTTTTTAATAAGCGAAGACTATGATTAATCTGCTGAAATTATGAAGAATTTCGGCATATTAGGGGGCTATTTATACACAACATCGATACAGTTTCAATCCAGAAAGGATTCGGAGTCAGCGCTTGTCAGCGCAAAATGACAACTCTGTCGCCTAACGACAGAGTCTGGTGCCAAACGCAAGCAGCAACGCCTGGCGCCAACGCAAAACGCGTGGCACCACGTGGCGCTGATGTGTTTTATCAACAAGCTATTCAAAACCGCGTTTTTTTTGGCTAAGATTCGAACTCAGCTCGTACAATGGCTTTACGATTTTATCCCTTCTACAAATACCATTATAAATTAATTTCATATATTAATTTTAATTTTTCCTTTTGGATTTTATTCAGACTTAATTTATTTTAAAGTTCGTTGCAAGTCCAATTTATTTTTCATTTTTTCTTTTTGGGGGAGAAAGTCGGATACCCTCCATCAATAATAAAAATGACAATAATATGTATATCACAATTTTTGCACACACAAATATGCGCATAAAAATGAAAAATAAATGCAAGATATATATAGTCATAATAAATAGATAATAATATGTATATACAAATATGTGTAATAAATGAGTCAATTAGGCAAAGTTCTATACAAGTCAAAATAAACAAAACACAGGTACAAACTACGGCGCTGGAGGACACAGATGATAGGGGACGCCCATCATATCAAAGAACTGTGCAGTACAAGGAGTATGCACTCCACCAGCTCTAGCTCTAGTCTCTCCAGGAGGAGGAAAACTCAGCTCAGAACCCGTCCACCCAAGGTCGCCTTGATGAACCAATAGAGGCTGAGGCTGCTAAGGCTACTGCGATGATGAGCCGACCTCGTACATCCCACCACCTCTCGGAGCCGAGGTGGCCTCTACCTGCCCTATCGGCTCGGCACGTGCACCCTCAAATGAAGAGCCCAAGCCCTCCACCGCCTCGGTCCGGGCAGCCACAAATCGACTACCCTGACCGCCAGAGCCAGTGCGGCGATGCCTCGAGCTAGACCTCGCCGGCTCTCTCTGGACCTCAGGTCTCGTCCGGGTACGAGAAGGAATGGGCTGACCCTACAAGAAGAAATCAAGTCAGAATTAATAAAAAAAGAAACATAACAATACAGAAATAAGGAGAAAAGGCTACCTCCTGAACAACGTCGTCGCGACAACACGTAGCCACGTTCCTCATCCGAACGAGCTGGCTCCATAAGGCGTCTATACACCTTGCCATCGCCGTGACCACCTCGCGCGAGAACTGTCAAAGAAATAAAATCAGTAACAAAGCATGACATATATGAACAAATAGCAAATAAATAAACTCACCCGAGTCTGGTGGCGAGGAATCGATCGCTCCACAAAGCATTGATCCTTAGGAGCCGGAGGAATCATCTCCTCGATAGGCCCATATGTCCCTTGGTAATGGATGGACATACGAGGGGGCACGAACTCAGTAGGCCCAGCCTGACAAAAAGCAAACCAAAGTCAGTTAAATATTACTTGGGAGCTACTCAGCAAAAGGTAAAAGATGAAAATCATACTGCCGCCTCCTTAGACTGAACATGGGCCGAAGTTAACAACGATAGCAACTCCTCCTCATAGCACTGCCCTGGGATCGCATGAGATTGCCAAGGGGTACCAGCCCTCTCCGACATGCTGAGCAACCTCGCATCATTGAACATGTGATGCGGCGGAGAAGCATGGACGGCGAAAACATCTAAGAAGTGCTGAATAGCAATCCTCTCTCCCAGGTATGCCACCGCCCCATACGTCCCTAAGAAGTAGAGACACTCAGCAGTATACTGCGCGGCTAGGCCAGGAACAACCAAGCCGTCCCATGGCCGGTACATCATATCAGTCTCCTGCGAAAAATGCCTATGAGATGAGATTCTACTTAGGAGCAATACAAAAGCGTTTAACTATGAAATAAATCATACCGAGAGGATCTGCTCTCGAACATGGGCGGTAGATGCCCAAACATGGCGGCCTCCCCAGCAGGCGCTCACGGGAAACCCGCGTGATGACGGTCTCGCCGGCGCGAGTGAAGAAAAGTACTCGCAGAACCAGATCTACAAAAAGACAAAAAATATTAGCAAGTACTAACAAAAGCTTAGAGCAAACTTTATAGGAGATAAAGTATACCACTACGACTCTCCAGAAGCTGGACAGAGCGATGTTCCCCGTGTAGGACCGGTGTCGACACGAGTCTCGCAACGCTCAAACAAAATCAGCATAGGCCAAGCTGGCCCAGTCATAAGTCCCGATCATGTGAAGATCACAGACTGCAGGAAGGTAGTAAAGAAGCACTCTACTACCTTTGTTAGGGGAAAATATCCCTGACAGCAAGATAAGCACAAAGATGCGCACCCGTTGCTCTCGGGTGGTCGCATCATCTTCAAAAGCTGCCGCCAGAGTCGACCGACGAGTACCCTTAGCGTTGAACTATGATGACTCCACCTCAGCACGGTCCCAAACAGCAATCGGACCCAGCAGCTCATCAACCTCTGGAGAGTAGACGCTGATGTTGCTGTCGAACGACAGCGCAGTAGAACTGAACTCCAGTCCCGTGATGAGACTGAAGTCGGTTGGGGTGACCATCATCTCACCCCAAGGGAAGTGGAAAGTGTTGGTGGTGTCCCAGAAGAACTCCACCAAGGCGCGAGCCACGCAGTGACCCCCGTCAGAAGAAATCATGACCTCTGCGGCCTCGAACAGTGCAGTCATCCCACAAGACTCCCAGAGAAGTCTCAGCTCCCCGTCAACACTAATGAACATCCTATATAGATTGCCTTGAGTATCGTTGCCCGAGCCATGGCAATGTGTCCTACCAGCAGTAATCCCACGACGCACCCTCTCAGAAATATGGTGGTCGGGAGAGAAGTAAAAAGTCCGCTCATCCCACTCAGGGAAGGGACCAAGAGAATTGGACGGGTCGGCGTCCTCGTCTACGGGCTCATGCTCTCGTCGTGTGTCTCGGGACCGTGAACCTGAACCTCGCTGTCTAGCCATACTACAATGTGCAAAATTAACATAAATTAAGGTTCTATAGTATCTAAGGTTCGCTTAGCCGCATGATACTATGTTCGCAAAAACAGAGTACGTAGTACTAAAACAGAGCAAAGTTTCAATTTAAGCATATATGACATTTTTCAAGCATCCAAATAATTTCTTGCAATACTATGATGATTATTGTGACAAATTGGACAAGAATTGCCAGTAAAAAATCAAGAACAAGCCACATTGTCTTCCCAACCTCAAGAGTTCCAACAATGTTGATTTGTTCATTTCTTCACCAAATTGAGTCAAACAAGTCTCAAATTCTGTGAAGTCTAGTATCAAATCTCTTAATAGCAAGCAGTTTTGTAACATTGAGGAAAAGATTGACCAGGCTAATGTTGAGCTTTCTAGAATTCAAAACTTAATGGCTCAGAACCCTGATGATTTGGATTTATATGATAAAGAATCTTATGCTATTAAGGTTGTCAAGCACTGGAATGATATTTAGGAAAGCATCTTCGAGCAAAAATCTAGGATTAATTTGGTTAAGCTTGGAGATGGCAATTCTCACTACTTCTTCTCTGTGATGAAGACTAGGCAAGCAAGGAATAGAATTGACTCCATTTTTGATTCTAATCAGGTGTTGCTCAAGGATCCAGATGCTATTTCTCATGAAATTATCTCATTATATAAGTCTCTTTTAGGGACTTAGGCTCCTTGGCTCCCTGCTGTTGACCTTGTTACTATGAGGAGGGGTAAGAAGCTTAGCTCTACTGCTCAGAGCTACCTCATTAGGCCTATTTCTCATGCTGAAATTGATGTCGCCCTTAAGGGAATTGATAACACTAAAGCTCCTGGTATTGATGGCTTTAACTCCTTTTTCTTTAAGAGAGCTTGGCATATTGTGAAAGATGATATTTATGCAAGTGTTATTGATTTCTTTAATAATGGGACCTTGCCTAGGCAATGGAATTGCACAACTATTACTTTGGTTCCTAAAGTCCTTTCTGCTTCTCATGTTAAGGATTTTACACCTATAGCCTGTTGTACTGTGGTGTATAAGCTCATTTCTAAGGTCATAACTGCTAGGCTTGTTGCTGTCATTGGTGAGGTGATTGATGATGCTCAGGCAGGGTTCATTCCTGGCAAGCACATAGGTGACAATATTCTTCTTGCAACTGAACTGATCAAAGGCTATGATCACAAATTTATCTCCCCCAGGTGTATGGTTAAGGTGGATTTGAAGAAAGCTTATGATTCAGTTGAGTGGGGATTCTTGATCACTGTCATGCAGGAGCTTGGTTTCCCTCAGAGATTTGTTTATTGGATCTGGAATTGTCTTACTTCTGTCTCTTACTCTATTCTTATTAATGGTTTTACTGCCCCCCCCCCCCTTTGAAGCTAAGAAAGGGTTAAGACAAGGTGACCCTATGTCTCCCTTTCTCTTTGCTATTGGTATGGAATACCTCTCCAGATGCCTTGATGAGCTTAGGTTATCTCTTGATTTTAACTTTCACCCTAGATGTGAAAAGTTAAACCTAACTCACATGATGTTTGCTGATGACTTATTGATGTTTTCTCGAGCTGATAGTGTTTCTGTTAAGCTTCTCTTCCAAGCCATCTCAAAATTCTCGGGTGCCTCTGGGCTTTCTGCTAATCTTGATAAAAGTGAAGTCTACTTTGGAGGAGTCTCTGTTGATGTCCAGAAAGAGCTGAGGGAGCTTCTTGGTGTTTCTCAAGGCTCCATTCCTTTTAGGTATCTTGGGGTCCCTCTCTCTTCAAAGAAGCTTACTATTGCTCAATGTAGGCCTTTGGTGGAGAGAGTCACTGCTAGAATTCAAGGGTAGATGGCTAAACACTTTTCCTATGCTGGGAGGCTTCAATTAGTGAAGAGTGTGTTGTTTGGTATCCAGAATTATTGGGCTCAAATTTTTATTCTTCCGAAGAAAATTCTGAAAGAGATTGAGGCTAGGTTCAGGTGCTTTCTTTGGAATGGATCCTCTGCTCCTGCTAAGAAGTCTTTGGTTGCTTGGAATAATGTCTGTCTTCCTAAAGTTTGTGGTGGCTGGAACTTTCTTTCTCTTCCTGAGTGGAATAAAGCAGATGTCACTAAGTGACTCTGGGATATTTCTCACAAGGCTGATAATCTTTGGGTTAAGTGGGTCCATTCTACTATTTCAATCATAAATATTGTTGGACCACCCCTACCCCTGCTAGATGCTCTTGGTTCTTGAAAAAGATTTTGAGTTGTAGAGATATGGTGAATGATCAAGGGGGATGGGATGGGTTCGTTCAGGGCAACAAGTTGAAAAACAAGAAGCTTTATGCTGCTATTAGGCCTCAAGTGCCTAAAGTTCCTTGGAAGAGAGTTACTTGCCATAACTTAGCAACTCCCAAAAGTCTTTTTATCTTGTGGCTAGCTTTGTGGAAAAGGCTTGTCACTAAGGATAGGTTGCTTCAATGGCACATCTCTTGTGATCCGAAGTGTTTCCTATGTTTGAATGGCAATGAAAGTGTTCAACATTTATTTTTTGATTGTGATTTCTCTAGAAAGGTTTGGAGCAAGGTTTTGGGTATCTTACATGTTTCCAAACCTGTTCAGCAGTTTAGTGATGAGGTTGACTGGATGAAGAAAATATGCAGAAGTTCAGATTGAAGAATAAAGTGATCCAGGTGGCCTTCACTGAAACAGTTTTATGGTATTTGGATCCAAAGGAATGCAGTTCTCTTTACTGGTTGCTGCAAATCTTTTGATGCCCTTGTTCGGGATATTGTCTTTCATTCAGTTTGTAGGATCCCGGCGGGAAGAAAATATTTGATTGTTTAGGGCTTGTCTCGGGCTCCTAGTGTTTAACTCTTTTTTTTATTTTCTTGAAGCTGAGGCTCCCGGTGCATCTTTTTTGTTTGTTATTCTTTTTCCATGTATGCTGGTTGCGGCTATTTGCCTTGCTGTCTATGCACTGCTGGTGCTGTGCTCTGCTAGGTGTGCTGCTGTGTACTGTTGAGTATTGCTGGCTGTTTGCTGTTACTACTGCACTGCTGTGTGTGCTTCTGCACTGCTGTTGTGTTGTTGTTTTTGTTGCTGCAGTTGTTGCTTCTGTATGTTGCTGATGTTTGATGCTGGTTGCTGTTGTTGCACTGCTATCTGTTGCTGCTACACTGCTGTACTACTGTCTGCTGCTGTTGTACTGCTGTTATGATGCTGCTACACTGTTGTAATGTTGTCTGCTGTTGCTGTACTGCTGTTATGCTCCTGCTACACTATTCTCTGCCCTGCTGTGCTTGCTGCTGGTGCTGCTGTGCACTGTTGTGCCTTGTTGTCTGCTGTCCGGTGCTTTGTGCCATGCTGTCTGTTGTGCTACTTCTTGCTGGCTCTGCTTGCTGTTGCTGCTGAGCTGCTGTTTTTGCTGGCCTATGCACTGCTGTCTGCTGTCTTTTGCTCTGTGTCCTGCTGTCTGCTGTTGGTGCAAGCTTTGTTGCTCTTTTTGTTGCCTATTTTTGTTTTTTTTTGGTTTTATGGTCGGTTTGCAGGCATGTCTACTCCTGGTTGTTGTTTTGGTGACTTTTGGGTGTTTGGCTTTGTTTCTATTCTGGTTTTTTTTGTTGTCTGGTCCTGGTTTCCGGAACCCTTCGTAGAAGGTGGCCGGAATTCTGAGTCCAGTTGTTCTAGGCCCTTCCTAGAACCCTTCCTAGAAGGTGGCTAGGCTTGGATCTAGAACTGGTTGTGGGGTTAGCCTGTTGTTTTCAGGTCTTTAAGTGTTCTGGTGGTAGTTATAACTTAGCTTTTGTAAGTTGTAACTTTCTCTCTTTCGTAATAAAATCTTATTTTCCAAAAAAAAAAAAAGTCTAAAAATACTCCCAAGGATATATACAAACATAATTAAGTAATTTCATGGCATAAAATTTGACAAACAAAGCGGATTAAGCATTATAAGGTTCGAATTTTTCAAAATTCGTGAACAAGAATGACAAATTACTAAAAAATCGGGGTGAGTTTGAAGAAACATTCCATAGATAAGGAAAGTCGATGAATAAAGCTTCAATTTGCAATAAATTTGAGCAAATTTGGTAGAGAAACGAACACGTTAGTGCCAAATGGAGTTTCGCGGTGATTTGCGAAGCAAAAAACAGCATTAACGAAAATGAAGAAGAAAGGGGGATTTATACGGAATTCCCGACTCTGGCGCCAAATGACAGCTTTGGCGTATGGCGCCAGAGTTCAGCACCTAGCGCTAGAATACATCGTCTGGCAATAGAGCCAATTTTTGGCGCCAGCGACGTTTCAGCGGCGACAGAACTCTAAGTCACTTTAAACGGTTATTTCGACCCGTTACAGCAATTTTGGGTTCATTGGTACGCCAGTTAGCCCCTATAAGTAATTTAACATGATTTGGTAATCGGCTCGGTTATAATCGCATTAAGTGATCGACCAAATCAATGATCGTTTCACTTAGCTTAAAGCGCCTAAACATTGTCTCACTGCAAAGGCACCGAAATAATGGTTCAACATATACATAAGGCACCGACGTAATGGTTTACAACACAAAGGGCACCGACATACTGGTTCACAATTCAAAAGCACCGACATACTGGTTCAAAAACAGCAAAAGCACCGACGCACAGGCATATCAAAAGCAAAGGATCGACATAAGTTGGTCTTCGGTGATACTCCTCAGGGTATTATCGCAACAAATGAGGATAGTTTCAGGCGAAGCAATTTTTGATCATCTTCCCTGGCTTGCGGAAGATGGTCACAAAGCGCTAGAAGGTCGTTTCAGGAGAAGCAATCTTCGATGTGGTTCTCTAGCTTGTAGAAGTCTACCACAGTGGAATTGGAGGTAGATACAGACATAGCAGTCTTCAGGCGGTATTCTCTAGCTTGCGGAAGATCATTGAAACAAACAACAGGATAGCATTTCCTAGCTTGCGGAAGGTTGTCACAACAACAGCAATGCAACATCAACAAATCAGTTACCTACAGAGACGTGTGCTTGACGGTGCAAAATACGTGTTTCTTAACTCTTTTATCTGTTTGACTAATGCTAGTTTTGCAGGTATCGGCGTTACAAGAGTGATTTAGGATCGTAGAACGTTCTGAATCATTATCTATCCTTATCGCTACTTTGACTTTTGTTTTCGAAACTTTGCAGGCACCCATTTGTGTCTCCCCATAACCAAACCCAGTGATGAGTACCTTTCACGTTGAATCATAATCAAATGAAGTGAAAGTCTGGAAAGTCTAGTGTTGCGGTTAGTTTTTAATTCTTTTATTTTTCTCTGTTTTTGAAAACCTATTTTAAGAAAATAGCCAATACAGTTTAGTTTGGTCCATGACAAGGGTCCAATAATAGTGTAGTTGGGTCGTGTTCGAAAAGATCTTTCAAACGATATATTATAAGCTCAATTCCGATGAATAATGAGGATGTTATGGCCAAATTACTGAACTGGGCCCGGTTTGATCTTTATATGCGGCCCAATGATCTAGAGGAGGGCCTAATATTGATTTATCATTCCTAATGCGATTAGAATTGATTATAGTCTTCTAAATTCTTCTAGAAGGTTCTTTTCATTCTTAATTCAATAAGCATTGATAAATTGACTTTAGTTGACTTTTAAGAGTTTTAATAAGAATAAAAGAAGTGTTTTTAAAGAAAATACGATTTTGCTGCCTTCTCGTACGGCTAAATTTTATCAAATTAAGAAAACGCGTGGAAATTTATTTCCAGCGTCTGACCACAAGACCAGCGCCTGGCGCCAGACCTGGCTTTTGGCGCCACACACGTGTTTGGCGCTACGGTCCTGTTTTATTTTTTCAAAACTCTGATTCGTTTTTTATCATATTCGAGTGATTTTCTCTATAAATAGCCTCCTAAAACCTCCATTTTCCATCACTAACTCTCATCAAGAATCTCTTCAATACTCTCTCTCTTTCTTTTCTAAACTAGCCTTTTTGCATACAAATTTCCGCATTCACAAGATCTAGAAACACCTAGCCAAGTTCGAAGTTGCCTTCGCCCTAGACGTGGAAGGTTTTAATTTCTAAGGATTTGGTCCCAAATCTCTATTTCAATTATTTAATTTAATTGTTTGTTTTATATTTCCTTGAAGTTACTAACGCGTATATTTTGTTATTAGAAAGAGATACGAGGCATCCAAGTAAGTGCTTTAATTGATTTATTGATATTATGATATAGAAATCATGCTTAGATTGTTATTTTGACTCCTAGAGTCATGTTTGGGTGTTTTAATCTTCCTAGTATCATGTTTAGGGTAATAACTATAATTTCTAATATCAAATATGACAATTATGATTCCTATGATGCCTTTTTATCGTCTTTCTTAATATTCATGTTAGTATCATGTTAGAGTTAAAGCTTTGATTTTTATTGCTTAGTGACATGGTAGGGTTTGTTATTAATCTTGTTAGTATCATGCCTAGGATCTTTCTATTAACATTATTCTTTAACATGATTATGCTTATGATTGTTATTATGATTATGGTTATTTTTATAATTGTTATTATTATGTTGCTTGATGCTTATATTTATTGTTATTGCTTGATCACACCTTTTATGCATGTTTAAAGGGAATTGGTACTTGTAATCACGCTTAATAAGATAATTAATAATCTTTTTTAGGGTTTATTTGATTATAATTCAAGTGATCGCCAATAAAAGTTTTATTTGTGAATTAATATTTAACCAACATAGATAAACAGGTTTAGAGTAAACCTAATGATAGCATGTTATTCAGAAAGCGCACATGAATACGATCAGAATAAAGTAGAGGCCTATTATTAGGGCAGGTTCAATCTCTTTTAGTTTGGATTTGTACCTTCATCTCCGAACAACCAGTCATGATTCTAGACCAATTGGAGTTGACGATCTCCTGAATCGTTAAGGGGTGTAACCTTCACCCTGTGAACGTTTACAAGTTCCTAAAACTTGTTGGCGACTCTTTTTCTCTAGCTTCTTTCCCTTTGGACTCCACCATGCTTTAGTGTATGAACACAGTGGGGTTCAAGTTTGGGGTAATTCTTAAAATATTCCCAACACCGTCCCTTTCTTTTCACCGGTGCCTTACCCCCCCTCCATCAACTGTGGTGTTCGCATGAGTTTGTTTTTGCCTCTGTCCCTGTGAATCAGTTACAAACTCGGTGACAATATTATCCACAATGGGGGGGCACATTCAGCTGATCTTTCATAATCATCAAGCCTACGTAGCAATTCATCGTGAGCTCAGTCTTCTAGATCACCCAAACTTGTCTCCTTATTGATATCATACGCCTCATCATCAGATTGAGAATTCCCATGGTCTTCATCATCCATATTGTCATAACAATGAAGGTATTCATCATCACTACCCATTATATATACACACCTAACATCACAAGCAAACCAAATCATTAGTCATCATTAAAGACAAACAAATTAATGGAGAGTACCCAAAATAGAAAAACTGTTACCCGACTTCTTTGTTTTGAAAACAAATTCACATCTAATTCATCTAACAACTCATAATTGGTATATATAACATGTTTACAAGTACAAAATGCTCACAAGTAATTGTTTTCAAGCTACAGAAGCTTCTAGGGGCGAATTCAAATTAAAATTGCTCAAATATGGTCCTAACTTCCCTAATTCGAAATAGTCATTAAAAATTACATGTAACTAGTATACATAAGGCTCATATAAGTCCAAAATGTTGCACAATTAAATGTTTTAATGCAATAACAAGCTTTTAGAACGAAATAAGTTCAAAATGTCCTAAATGAGGTTCTTACTTTGATTTAAATTGAAATTGCTTACAAGTACTTGATTTCATGCCTAAACAAGATTGTAAAAGCGAATTAAGTTCAAAATGGCAAAAATAAAGTACCTCATTCGAGTATTCCCTCGTTGTGGTCACATCGAATGTAATTTGCATCATTGTCTACATCATTTGCTATATCAACTCTGGGAGCAGTGAAAGGGGGAGAATCATCAAACGCATCATATTCTTCCTCGTCTTACACATCTCCAACCCCTAAAATCATTTGTTTGCCAGCTAAGACGATAAACCACTGTGGATCGGCAGGGTTGGTTACATAGAACACTTGCTTAGCTTTTGACGCAAGGATGAATGGTTCCAAACTATCCCGCAAATGGCCAAGGTCTACAAGAGTGAAGTCGTCATGTCTTACGTTACGCCTATTATTATCAATCCATTTACACTTGAAAAGTCCTACCTTGAAATCACGATAATCCTATTCCCATATTTCCTTTATTTGACCGTAGTAGGATAATAGTGCGTTATCTGGTGATGTATCCTTTGCACTTGCAAACTCTCTTGATGAAGCCACTAGAGTCACACCACTATTTTGAGTCAATGAGGATTTTCGATCCCGATGCTCAGTCCGAAATGTATACCCATTTATATCATAACCCTCAAATGAATGTACATCTTCCTTTGGACCATAAGATAGCCACTTTATTGTATCAAAGACACTGTCATCCAATTGACGCATCACTCGAGCATGGAACCACGTCACAAACGTATTATTATGCAACTGCATTAGTGCCCTTTCCCCTTTTGATGGAAATTTAACTCGCAAACTTTCCATGTTCTCTTCTAAATAAGGGTGAACCTACGCAACATGATGAAGCACAAATAGCTGAGCTTGCAAGAATTTTTCTCGAGTGGGTGAGATCCGTTTCGAGAAGTGGGAAGCCCAATATGTTCGGCAATGGAAACATACTCTGCAACAAAATTACCAATCTCCTCAACAATAACCCCTTGAATCATATTACCTTCCGGATGGGCTAGATTTCTAATTTTATCTTGGAATGTACCCATGTGCCTTTCAAAAGGGTAGCACCATCTCATAAAGACTAGACCGCACAACTTAATCTCACGAACCAAATGAATAATCAAAGGCACCATTATGTCAAAATGTGACGGCGGAAAATACATCTCAAATTTGCACAAAGTAACAACAACATTCGCTTGGAGAGCATCAAGTGTAAAAGGATCCAGCACTTTGTTGCATATAGTATTGAAAAACGAATAAAGACTAGTAATAGCTTCTCTAACATGCTTCGGTAAAATACCATGAATTGCAATGGGTAGAAATACTTGCATCATCATGTGACAATCATGGGATTTCATACTTGTCAACTTTAATTCTCCATTTAAGGAGACAAATCTTTTCATGTTTGACGATAACCCAGATGGAAGCTTGATGTCATACAAACAAGCGCAGAACTTTCATTTTCTTCCTTTGACAATGTGTAGCATGCTGGAGGTAAATAAACCTTTCCTTCTTGTCGGGTCCATCATCTGTCGTCTTTGATACACCCGTGGCCTTTCCCTTGCGCTTCCCCTTACGTGTTTTGCCAGCATCTTCGCTTCCCTTTTCCTTTTCCTTTGCCTTCCCTGCCTTTGGCTTAACCCACAATTCCGAACGAACCCCCCCACGTTTCCAAATCTAATCGAGCACCTTTTCCATCCTTTGTTTTGCTTGGAATTATCATAATTGAACCAACAATTACATCACAAACATTCTTCTCTATATGCATCAAATCGAGACAATGTCTGATATCATGTTCTTTCAAGTACTCAAGCTTCCAAAAGATTGATTCCTTTTTAAAGAGAGTATGTGGATCAACAGGTTTTGATGTTTTACCAAAAACAGTTGGTATACCCTTCACTCGAGCATAAACCTCCTTTCCACTTAACGGCCTAGGAGCAGCATCCTCTTCTACTTTCCCATTGAAGGCCTTTCTCTGCCTACGATATGGGTGATTTCGCATAAGAAATCTTCGGGTCCTCATGTACACATCTTTGCCGTAGTGATCAAGGTACACGTTCGGTGTGTCATCGACACAAATAAGACATGCTTTGTGCCCTTTGTTCTTGTACCCGGACAGGTTTCCATATGCTGGAAAATCATTAATCGTCCATAACAAGGCTGCCTGCAATAGGAACATCTCGTTCTTATGGACATCATAAACGAAAACTCCTTCGTCCCACATCTTTCTCAAATCATCATCAAGGGGCTTAAGGTAAACATCAATGTCGTTTCTAGGTTGCCTTGGCCCCGTTATCAAAAGTGAAAGCATTACGTATTTGCGTTTCATGCACAACCACAGAGGCAAGTTGTAGATCACTAAAAGTACCGCCCATGTGCTATGTTTGGTACTAAGAGTGCCAAATGGATTCATATCGTCCGTGCACAACCCAAGCCTTAAATTTCTTTCTTCATCACCAAATGCCCTAAACTTCATATCAATGTTCTTCCATTATGGAGAGTCAACCGGATGTTTCAACAAACCGTTTTTCTTTCTTCCCTCTGCATGCCATCTCAAGTTCTTAGCGTCTTTTGGAATTGAAAATAGATGCTTTAACCTTGGAATAATGGGAAGATACCAGAACACCTTAGCAGGAGGTCCCTTCATCCCAACATTGCAGCTTGTTCGCTTGTAACGCGACTTACCGCAACGTGGACACTCCTCCAACTCTTCATATTCATTTCGATAAAGAACACAATCATTAGGACATGCATGAATCTTTTTATACTCCAAACCAAATGGACATATGATTTTCTTTGCATAATAATAGGAATTAGGAAGTTCATTCCCTTCTAGCAACATGTCACATAACGCAGTCAACAAAGAAGTGAAACTAGTGTCACTCTAGTTATGCTTTGACTTAATGTTAAAAAGTGTTAGCACAACCGAGAGTTTTGTGTATTTTTTGGACCTGGGATACATATGCTTTTTGGCAGCCTCTGATAAGGACTCAAATACATCGGATCGGCCCCCGAAGTCACCTTCAACATCATGCATCATCTCATCCAAGTGATCAAGGCCACCATCCTCGATCTCATCCCTCCCCTCATCCCCATCTCCACCGTCATCAGTCCCATATTCCTCTTCTATACGAATCTCGGCACTCTTATCATGCGTATCATTCCCAACAACATTCTCTCTATACGATCCCTTTTCACCGTGCCAAACCCACACATGATATTGAGGCCTAAACCCATGACATTGTACATGAACCATGATAGTATCAACACTATCAACCAATGTGACATTATTACAATTCACATAAGGAAAATAAAGGGCATTGACACCCATTCTGAGATGATATTGTGAAGCAGTCTTGTAAAAGTCTTGAACACCATTGAAGAATTCCAATGTATCACGTCTACCATACATCCAACCACGATCCATCGACGTTTTAAATTGCCTTTAAGCATACCAATACATATATGATTAAGCATACCAACACATTTACGATGTCAATTAGAGTACAATCCATGTATATTATTCATTTTGCGTAAAAATGAATGCTCCAAATTGGTCCTTATCACTCAAACCTAACCCATCCTTCAACGTTTAAACTCACTAGTGAATGTATGTCAACTTTCTAATTTTAGGGAAAATTCGGCAGCATTTCCCCCCAGTTCTCTAAGTACACTATGTAGGTAATAACTTACCTACATATGCACCCAGAGAACAAGGTGGGAAAATGATAAGCCATGATATCCCTTATAATCGAAAAAGAGACATACATTCACTACCTAAGTGTGATCAAACGTCCAAGAACAGTTCCAACCGAGGATTATTCAAGACTTTCTCCCGATGAGAAAGACTCGAACGGGTATCTAAGCAAATGATGATGCAAGCATTCAAGTATTTGCATTTATTTGACATTCAACAATACACAAATTCATTCATTTATAAAGTGCTAATTAGAGTAATTACAAGCAAACTAATGTTACTTTACAATCTATACATTCATTCATAACAATCCATTCATAAAATATATTCTACTAAGCAATTTTAACAAACTAACTAGTTAACTAACAAGTAATGTATTCAATAAAATTACTTTAAAGCTACTTTAATTCACACAACATATAAATATATAACATGTACAAAATTAAACAAAAAACTAACAACATGAAATAAACAAACAATTAATTAACCAATTAAGTAAAAATTGTCTTAACTAAATTTGAAACCCTAACTTTTAAGTTTGAAATAAACAAACAAATTATATCAAGTCCAAGTTAAAATTGAGCAACAACTCACCCTAATTTGAGAGTGAGAAAGAGATGGAATGTGGAGTGAGATAGGGAGGTGTAGTGGTGGTTCTAGCTTTGGTACTTATGGCAGCAACACCGCATCAACAACCACGGCACAACAACCCCGAAACCACAACAACAACCAAAGCAACACCACATGCAGCAACCCCATAGTAACAACAACAGCACGAAACCCCCACAACCACCAGCAACCCCGCAACCCCCACAACCACCTACGACCACCAGCAACAACCAAGCAACCCACACAACCACCTACGACCACCAGCAACCACCTACGACTGACACCAGCAACAACTTAGCAGCAACTAACCCAGCAACCCCGCAACCAACTACGACCACCAACAACCCCGCGCTCACCTACAACCACCAGCAACCCCGCACTCACCTACGACCACCAGCAACATCGAAAATGAGGGAAACAAAAGGCAAAGAGGAATGGAGTGTCGTCAGACTTAATTAAGAGGGGAACGAAAGGTAGAGAAGAATGGAAGGAAAAGCTAAATTTTATAGAATGAATTTTAGAGGAATCAAAAACAGGGGGAGGGTTTTGTGTGAGGGCGGCAAATTTTTTTAAAAAAGGAAGCGGTTTGAACCGCTTTTGAGTTATGGAAGCGGTTCGGTTCAAACCACTTCCTTTTTGTTATAAGTGGTTTTTTTTGGGAGTGTTTTTTTGGATTTTTGGAAGCGGAATTAGAAAACTGCTTCCAATTTAGGGCTTCCAAATTGGTTTTTTTAATTAGTGATAATTAGGCTTAAACCCGAGGTTAAAACCTAATTTTGACAGATTTAGAGGCGCTTAGGTTTAAAATTTAAAGATGACGCAGAAAAATCCCCGCGCATCTCAATGAGTCGCGCTAGTCTGGCGCGCACAATTCACAAGGTTGTGTGTGACACCCAGTGTAACGTCTAATGATGCACTTGCAGAAGATTTAAAATTTCATAAAAATATAAAATCGAATCTTACCATAACACCACGCGCAAGACATCTAGTTGTGTTGCCCTTAGCAGCGCATCTAAATCACTTGTGTTGGGCTGTCGCGCGCAACCCATTTGGATATGGGCGACACTTCCTGCGGTAGAACACTCGAAACCCTAAATACATTCATTCCCTATAAGTAGAGGCTTAATACAAAGCTCAAACTGATAGAAATTAACCCGAACCTCTAGCAGAAACTTTGTGAACTTTTGTACTCTAAACCCTCTTATCCTAAACACTCACCCCCTCAATACTTGTTACTACGGTGGAGGTTCCCAATCAAGATGGAGTCCATAAGTGTTCTAAACGAAGATCTAACAAGGAGAAGTGGTAAATTTCCGAGCACTTAGATCAATCATCTTTACTTTTCTTGTTTAAATAACTTTTAATCAATTAGTTTGTGTTATTTAATCACTTTAAACAAACTTTTAATTAATTTAATTCACATAGCGTTCTTGTGTTTATTCCTATGTGATTAATTTCTTGTAAATAAAATCAACTAACTTAGTTTTTAGGAGCTATGTTGCATATATTGTTTGGTGATGAAATTGTAAGAAAAAGGAAAAGCTAGTAGAGGTCACACTAGCGCTAGAATAACGATTCCTCCCTAAAAGGAACTTTATTTTACTACCCTCGCTCTTGAACTCATTGTGGTACACATAGGCCAATTTGGGCATGAGTAAACTTACTATTCGTGCTAAATATCCCTTGAACTCTACTTGGGAGAAATGCATGAATGAGGTTTATGAGTTTTCTTAAAACACATTAGCGACTCCTTACTTGTTTCTTACAAAAAAGCGTAATGATAGGATCAACTTTAATTCAAGGTCCCCCAAACATCCAAGAATTCAAATCCTGATACACCCTTATAAGTGTAAAGTCCTAGGCTTTTAAAGGGCCATGAGCATATAAGGAGAAGGATCCCCTACAATTGGCACACCCTCCTTACATGGGGTACGGTGAGGCGACTCCTGCAGGGAAAGGGTAAGCAGGGAAGGGGTTGATTTGGGGATTGGGGAAAGGGGAAGGGTAAGATATGACTGGTTGTTCAGACAGGGCGGCAGCGGTAGTGGGGGAGTGGGTGTCTCTTAGGGGCGGACAGTGTTGGTTTTTTTTTTATTATTTAAAAATATATGGCCAATCAGACTGTGCTTATCATCTTCCAAAACTGTTTAATAAATAAAAAAACTGTTCAAAGGCTTCTTTTGAGAAAATAGGGGGCAAAGGTTGTCTTGTTCCCAAAATACGCAAAAATTGGCTTGTTTTAAGTTGATCGAGCAAAGGTTGGATTATTCTTTTCAATTTTTTCAATTTATATTGAGGCCTTGATTTTGTGAATGTGTGAATTATAAAATTTGGAGACAAAATTAGGGATCAATTTTATGTAGGGGTATGTGAGTAATAAATTATTAATGGGGATATTTTTGCTAAAAGTAGGGTAGCTAATGTGAGTGATGCTCACGCCATAGTTAGCAATATCCTAGAAGATCTTTCGATTTGACCATGCATGATACATCACAATTTAGTTTTTAATGAGGGAAAATATGATAAATTAGGATTGGCCCGAAATTATCAATCGGCACTTAAAAATGCTGAACAAAATTAGGTTAAAAATGAATTTAGAGGGAAAAAGGACTACAGGCTCCCGCGTCACGGCATTTGTCCACCGTGTCACGGGAATTTGCCCCGTCTGATAGTGGGATTCCCCATGACACGGTGATTCTACTGTGACACGGGGTAATTCCGTGTCCTTTTCGCGTAAACCCTTCATGCGTTTTATTTCCCGTACCCTAAATATTTCCCGCGTCAGACAGCTGTCCACCGTGTCATGGGAATTTGCCCCGTCTGACTATGCCAGGCACTGTGTCATGGTGCCCTCTGCCGTGTCTCGGTGCAATTTTCTAGGGTTTTTATCTTTTTAAGGTTCTGTGTGTTCCCTCATCGCATTTTTCTATAAATACCCCCTCATTTCTGATGTACGGGGCATCAATTAGTTCTCTATTTTTCTCACTTCTATGCTCTTGACTTAACACTAGCCTACCCTTCTTCTTTGGAAATTCCCTCTTCAAGCACTCCAAGGAGTCCATAATTTACTCGTTGTTCTGTCCTTAAGCTAAGGCGTGAAAGGTAGAACTGTTAGAGGGTTTGGCCCCAATTCAACTCTATTTAATTTAATTTAATTTAATTATTGTTTTATTATTTTTCCTTGAAGTTACTAACTCGTTTATCATTTTATAGTTGTAAGTAAACAGAATCAAAGTAAGAATTATGTTCCTTTTATTTCTATTATTTTTCTAACGATTTTATATTGTTGGATTTATCGTTAAATTGCTTCCAATATTAATGTTTATTATATTTATTGATCACCATATTGCATGTTAAAGGGAATATGTAATTGGAAATCACGCCTAATAAGATAATTTGGACAACCGGTTTAGGATCCTTTTTAATCTTATTGTTTAATCAAGTGATCACAAATATTTTAGAATTATATGTTGTGTTAATATTAAACCAATTTAGCTTAATAATAGTTTGGAGCAAATTGAATATTTTTATTTGTATTCTTTTGAGATTGCAAGAATAACTTTTTACTATAAGAATCGAGTAGAGGCCAATACGGGCGAACGTGACTCCATGACTCACTTCGTACCATCATCCCCGATCCTCCTTTCGTGGTTCTGAACTATATGGAGTTAGTAATCTCATGGATTATGAATGGGGTGTAACCTTCACGGGTCAATCGTTGTTGCCTATCGCTGTCCCTTTATCATGGTTGCCTTTATGATCCGTGAACGGTTTACAAGTTCCTTAAAAACATTTAGGCGGCTCCCTACATTCCTTGTCCCTAATCGTATACGTCAATTCCCACTTCCTAAGAGTGCCAAGAATATTCACACATGCTTTAATGTTGGCCCACTTCAAATGACTCCTACAATTTGGCGACTCCGCTGGGGAGGATTTTTGGTTATTTATCGATTTGAGTGATCGGTATTTAATTAACATGAGTGGATAAGACTTGAAAGATTCTTGAAAAATATTCCTGTGATTAATTTGGCATTTTTTCATCAGCATAGATGTTTTAATGTCGCATTTAGGTCTGTCCCGTAGGAAAAAATTGAATAACTTGATTGCGTACGAAAGAAAACAGGGCACCGGTCAGATTTTCTGACTACCGTGCCACGGCAGAAACTGCTGTGTCACGGTGCAGTACACCGTCTGAAGGTGTGCAACACCATGTCATGGCGCTCTTTGCCGTGTCACGGTAGTCCTAAAATCAGACCGGTGGCTTGTTTTCTCTTCTCACAGTCAACTTCCTTTGATTTTTCTGAAAAAACGTGTATGTTTTACATGCGTCTTAGCCCTGGGGGATTTAAGCTCTATCAACCCAAAAAACACTAATGGAAATAAGGGTTCATCGGAGTTATTAAATCCACCCAAACCATGAAGTCGAGTTCGATTTCATCACGAACTCGCGGAGCCGCCCTTTGGCTTACACCCTCAAGGGAGGCTGCCTTGCTAACGCGTCCAAACTCTTAACCATGGTACCCTTTTTGACACCCAAATCTTGACCAATAGTTGAACATAGATCTTGACCTTAGGTTGCGAACTCTTTTTACATCATTGTGACTAAATGCTACATGGTTTATTTGGTGCAAACCCTCATGTGTTTGCTCTTTTTGTTTACTTATGACCGAGGGTTTTTATTTCCACATAGTAATTAAAATGGACTAAAAATTGAATTTAACCTAGAAATTGCGCAAATTTAGTCCTGGAATTGCGCACCGTGTTATGGCAGGTCTGCCACGCCACGGTGTGCAATGCCGTGATACGGTGCTTTGTCCCGTCTGACGGTGCACTGTACCGTGTCACGACAGTTAGCACCGTGACTCGGTGCCTAGGAGGTTTGTCCAGTCAGTTTTTTTTTTGTTCTTTATGCATGCTTATGTGGTTTGTATGTCTAGTTTGGTGTCCTGTCTAGCTGTACGGCCATAACACCTGTCCATAACCTTCACTTAATCACTCAAATGACATGTTCACACACTTTTCCATTAGTCGTACACCATTTCATTACCGTAATTTAGGGTGGTTTTGTGTCGTCTTTTTTTGTGTCACTTTTTTTTCTCGGAGTAAGTCGGATGGTATCCTCCCATACTTTTTTTTAAAAAAATAAATAAATAAAGCAAATTTAAAAAAAAAAACAATGTTTTTTCTTTTCATGATGGGTTCAGGTTAAGTTTGGTCATTAAAGGTGTGTTTGTTTCAGTTTCACATTACTTGGTCAAGAAGCAGGGGTAGATTGTTACGGTTCGAGTCAATACCTCAACAACCTCTTATACCAAAGAGGCGTACAAGGAAACCACCACAATCATCTCCACAAAGTCCATCTCCAGTCTACTTTCAACCAATGGCTACTAAGGAGGATATCGAGAACATCAACAAGACCATTGAGATGTTGTCTAACATGATGAAAACACTCACCACTAGGGTCAACACCGTAGAGCAAGACAATCAAAACAATGTCACTGCCGCTGCAATGGACAAGATCAAAGAACAAATGAGTAAGATCTCTGAAGAATTCACTTATGTGGAGCAACCTGTCACCCCTTCGTCCATAAGGGACAAACTTCCTAAGAAGTTTTCCACGGCTGACATTCCCAAGTTCAAGCCTACTGATAATCCGCTGTTTCACTTGAAGGCCTTTTCTGCGACCATGGCTCTTAAGGGTTTAGATGTGTCACTCTTCCCTATCGTGTTCCCTCTTTCCTTGGAGCATGCCTGTCAACTATGGTTCTACTATCTGGAATCCAAACATGTTGCGAACTGGGAGGACGTTACTAAAAGCTTTATGAATCATTACAAGTGTAACATCCAAGCCAAGACTTTTGAACGTAAACTGTCCATTCTCATACAGAAGGAGAATGAAGGCTTCACTACTTACCTAAGCAGGTGGAGAGAAACAGTTGCGCTCTTGGTGGATCCTCCCAAGGAGAAAGAGAGGGTTCGCCTGTTTATTGAAAATTTGACTCATAGGTACAAACAACACTTGAAGTTTCTGCCTTTGTGTACCTTTGAAGCTGCGTACGATATTGGAATCAATATCAAAGATAAATTGATGAAGACTGCTGGTAGCAACAATAATAACAACAACACTTGGAAAAACAAGAAGAACAACACTCCTTCTTCTTCGTCTTCCAAGCCCAATAATGCTACCAAAAATGTCAATATCAATGATGTACTGGCTCTTAATGCTCCTCCTTAAAGATTCCAAAGGAAAAGGAGGGTTTACACGCCTTTGGGAATGATTTATGATGCTGCTTTTGATCGCTTGCATAGTCAAGGACTGATTATGCAATTGGACCTTTTCCAGAACCTCGACAAGAGAATAGAACTGCTAGCTATGACCCCAATGCTCATTGCAAGGTTCATCAAGGCAAGGGTCATACTACTGAGAAGTGTTAGAGGTTGAAGGATGCAATCCAAGACCTGATTGATGCTAATCAACTTCCTGTCCCTCCAGGGGGAAAGAAGCCTAATATTCAAACAGGTCCTCTTTCTGATGCTTTGGCTATCATGGGAGATGAAGTCTCCTTTGATCTGTCAATACTCATTCAACCTGTGAATGAACCTCTGCCAGAAGTTGTATTTGTCTCAAACTATGAAGAAGTAAATGGAATTTGGGATAGTGATGATGAAGACGTCTATCTCAAAGATATAGCCTGTTCGTCTCTTAGAACAAGAGAAGATTTTTTGGGAGACCTTGAGTTCAAGGTTCTCACCAGAATTTGACGGTTTCAACAGCCTAGTCCACCTCCATCTCCACCGCAATCACTACCAATAGTTGATTACATCGACCCTGTGAACAACGATGTGGTCGAACAATTACAAAAGACCAAGGTGGAAATGAATGTATGGAAGCTTTGGGCCACCTTTCACGAGCATCGAAAGGCTGTGATGAATGCTCTGGTGAAAATAAGAGTTGATGATGATATGACTCCTCAAGGACTGGTCAACTTTCTTACTACTGAATCGCTAAGTACCAACAATCTAATTTCTTTCTCTCACAAGGATCTGCCCCCGGAAGAGGACCAACATAACAAGGCCTTACACCTCACTGTGGTGTGTAGGAAGATGAATGTCCCCATGAGCCTGGTTGATAATGGCTCTACAATCAATGTATGCCCACTTCACACTGCAAAGAAGTTGGGCATAAAGAATGAAGAATTGACTCCCTCTACTCAAGGGACTCGTGCTTACGATAATACTCGCCGTCAAGCCGTGGGTACTAAAGGCGGTCTCATCGTTGTTGCACCAAAAAGTGAAAGCCATAGTTGGAGAGGTTCCAATTACCATTGATGCCTCCCCCATGCGCATTCAAGTTATCGATACTCCCATCGTCCACGTCGAACATGATGAGGAAGATGAAGATCTCTAGGGGTTTTGGCTGGATGATGTTCTCATGATTGAAGAAGAGGAGAAATGTCACCTTAAATTTGATCCTTATTCAAATACCAATGTTAATGCCATTATGATGAAGCAAGGGCATTTCCCTAGAATGACCCTCGGACTTAAAAAGAAAATGGCTGAACTTTGGGGCCATCCTGGTGCACTTAAGAAGGATACCTTTTGCTTGGGATTCAAGCCAACAAAAGAAGATGTGAAACAAGCTCTCCTGAAAATGAAGGCTCGCAATAATGCTCGAATCATGAAGATGGAAATGGCCATGGACCCATATCCATTAACTCTCAATGGCCAGTATATCAAAGAAGGGGAAAAATTCCCATGCTATGAATTCCCTAAGCCTTTCGTCCACAATGGGAAGCGTGCGCCAGGGTTCGAGATGTTCCTTGATTGTGAATTTGTCGATGAAGGCGATGAACTCTTCACAATTGAGAAAACAGCTAGTCCAAGCTCTGATGATATGAACATTAATATTCTTTTTGGACTAGAAAAGAATGAACCCAAGCCTGTCTGCAATGATGATTCCGAGCTCATTCAAGCTGTTATATCAAGCAAGGATTTTGACCCCTCTGAGTTAATCGTCCAAGCTAATAATGTTTTAAAGGGATGGCGCAAGACGGTGAAGATCACTACGCCAAGTGGAGAGAAGTTAGAAGTGACCGCTGGCGAAGGTCCTATGTTTGATGAATCTGAGTCGTCTAGTTCCGAGTCTGAGTCTGAGTCTGAGTCTAAGTCTGTAGACGAGTCTTTAGAATCTGAGGCAGACCCTCTTTTTGCTATATAGTCTAATGCTGAGTCTCTTGTTGAGTCTCCTCTTAATCAGGAAGGAATTAATAAGTCAACCGAGTAATTAATATTTAGACGTCGGGAATTCGAGCTTAGAGCGTCGAAACTAAACGTCGGAAGTCGAGTCGAAAAATAGTAAAAGAAGAGACGTGAAAAGTAATAATAAATCAACAATGACCGAAATTCCCCTAGCATCGGTAAAACCGTGAGCTGCCTGATGGCCGAACTCAAATGGAGGAGAAGAAAGGGAGGTGGCCGGTTATGGGGGCATGAGTGAGGGCAAGTTTGGTCCCCCCTCCTCCAAGTGGTCCTCACCTACTCCTCCTTGTATGCTTGCCACTTGTTGATTTATTACTAGTTTGATTATTAATTTTATTTTAGATTTAAAATAAATGGGAAAATCAAACTCTCCCACATTGATGGGAGAGCTTTTCACACTCATGCATTTCTCAATAAATACCCAAGTTTGGGTATTGGGAAAAGCACTTGAGTAAGAGTTAAAAAAGACATCACCATTATGAAAACCTTTGAACTCATTAATTACTCGGGTTTTGGTCGGCCCTTGCTAACTCCAAGGCATTGGATCGTTTTCGGTGGTCGAGTTGTAGGTGGACTATCGCCTTCGAAGTAAGAGCCCCTTCCGGTTGGGCGAAGCACGCTCCAAAGCTAATCGTTTTATCTTAATCTTATGATTAATTTAATTATGTTTATGGTTTTATTTATTACAAGTGCGGTTTTGTTTTTGGGTTTGTTTCCGCGGTGAGTCGGACTCACCAAACCCCAACAGCGGTATCGGAGCCTCACTCGTTTATTTTTAAAAACATAATATTTTTCAAGGTGTTTTTATGGCTTAATTTTTCTGTTATTAAGTTGCTAATTAGATTACTAGCTTGTTATATCTATTTTAACCTCGTATTAGAGCTGTCTTCAGCTCCCGAATCCAGATTTCGACCCAAAAATAGTATATTTTTGGTGGAAAAGTCGTTATGGAAATGGTCATAGGGCTCGGTTTTTAGCCAAAAAACGACTAGAAATGCACTTTTCAAGGGATTTTTCGTTTTGACGAAAAATTTTAAGTCTTTCTAACCTTGAAAATTCATTGCATATTTATGATGGTTATAATTTTGGTTCTTTCCTTAATTTATATGCAATTTTAAACCTCTTTAGGCATAATTACTTGGTGGTAATTTATGTTTGAAAGCTTGGTTTTTATTTTTCACATAATTGCATATTAATTGCATTAAGTGTGAAATTGTTGTTCTTTGAGGCTTCTAAGTATAAAAGTTTCAATCTTTAATTAAGTTAAGTGATTGAAACTTTGAGTCACTAAATTCCATATTTTTTTTGTTAAACTTTGTTGATTTAATCATTTTAGTTGATTGGAATCATAACGTTTAAAACTCGTGATAGAAATTTGTTTATCTTTATATTAGAAGATGTAATTTTTCAAGGATTCACAAGTATTAAAGTTGGAGTTTTTATTGAACTTATGTTCATTTTTCCAACTCCCTTTTATTTTGTCAAAATCTCAAGATTAATTTAAATTGATTAAATTAATAATGAGAATTGCCCAAATTTATTTTGTTACACCAAGTTTAACCAATTTTATTAAATAATTATTCTTGGAAATAATTTTGGTTAATTGCACTTGGATGAATTTATTTAAGTTGGACTTGTTATTAATTTCATTTTTCCTCAAAATTAATTCTAAAATAAATTTAGAATTGATTAATATTGTCACAAACAAAATCGGAAATTTTCCCGAGGCATAAGAACACAACTCGAGGCTTAAGAGCCCCAAGCTAGCTCTCAGCCAGCTGGGCTGCTCACGCAGCCCACTTGAGGTTGTCGAGGCTGCTGGGCGCCTCGTGCGTGTGTGCGTAGTCCTGTGCGCATAGGCAGCCAGCCTATGCGTGCGTGCGTGTGTGCGAGGGAAGGATGGTGCTGCTACGCTGGGCTGGTCGTGGCTGGTGCGAGCACAAGCAGCCCGTGTGCATGCTTGGTGTTGCGGGGAGTGCGATTGGATGTGATACGTGCTTGTGGCATGATGCGCACAATCCCATCATTGGCACATTAACCCCGAGTTTTAAGGCAATGCTATTTTAAAGCTAATTTATGCGTTGCTTAGTATGTAAATAAGGGTAATATGCGTAGACATTGCTTGCATAGCAATGTAGTGCAATGAGTTCGTACAACATGGCCATCAAGGGCCACGTTATTGATGCGTGAAAGTTTGCTGATGTGGGCGGTGTAACGCTTAGCGACATCAGGCCCACTCCCACGTTCATTAAGCATCAAACGGTTGTGCGGGGTGTGAGCACTCCAAGTCTTAGTGCTAGGCACTTAGACATTTTGGACTACGTAATTTTTGCTTAAATTGTCGTTTTAATTATTTTAATTATTTTTATTATTTAATTAAAATTTGAAGGCTAGCCCTCGGTTTTTTGAGCGACATTTGCAAAATTTAATTTTGGCAAATATTTGTGTTTACCGACTTAATTAACTGGATTAATTAAGTTGGATGCGGAATTTAGTGGGAGCTTCATTTATTACTTTCATAACCGGTTAAAACAACTTTGACTATTTTTAATTAGGCGTGTTAATTGGGTTAACCACCTAGTTTAGTTACTAGTTCTCGCGTGTTTATACATTCTTACTTGTTTATCGTTGTAAAATTCATGGGTCATTCACATATAGTGAATGGATGAATGGAATGTATATTCTCTCACAGGTTTTATGAAATGGCAACTAGTGGGGCCCGATTAGGATAGAAAATACTGACTGTGATCCGTGATGTATTTTTGTGAATCTAAATACGGTCTGCGAACAGTTGAGTATTTTTGTACCTTAATATTTAGAGTAGTCTTAATCATAGATACTAGTAGTTGCATTTATTTTTGTCAAGTCTTGGAAGACGAAGCCATGAAGTTGCAAATGAAGACCTTTTAAGATTTGAAGATCTCAAGGGGTCATGCTAGTTGCCAAATGCATCTCTATTTATGTTTTTCGATATATATATATATATATATATATATATATATATATATATATATATATATATATATATGTATATGTATATATGTTTATGTATTGAATTATATGTTAGATACATGTTCAGGATTTCGAATGTTGTGATGATTAATTAAGTTCACTTAAATCAACCAACATAGAAACCCTAAGTCCCTAAATATTGAGTAAAACTTGTCATTCCAAAACAAAACTTACCAACCGAACGAGGGTAGTGGTGGGATACACCAAAGAGAGGCATCACTACTTCTCCAAGGAACGTAAGGCATACCGGGTATGCAAGTTGGTTTTGGTTGTACTCAACGATATGAGTGATGGAGTCCTAACATGTCGTGGGAAAGTGGATAAATTGTTGAGAGAGCATTAGATGAGACGATTTATTCAACTAAGAGTGGCTTAGAACCATTAGCAAAGCGTTGCTTACCTTGGGAGATTGAGTGCTAAGACAAGCCAAAGCATGCTTAGCCGCTCTTTGTTTCCTTGGATCTTTGAATCGACTTATTCTTGCCAAATGGGGAAAAATTTAATGCGTGGAAGAGACGATTAATAAGATTGAAAATTTGCATGGATACCTTTTAATTTTCGAACTTATTATGTTATTTACTTGATAAATGGTTATACTTTGCACTTATATTTGTAGAATTCCAAATCAAACTGTATTGTTTTCCATGATTAGTACATGAAATCTTTGAGAATGGTTCTCAAAGAAAAGTAAAGCATTTCTAAATTAAAATTCTCATAAATGACTTTTGTAACAAATTCCGAAAGGACGGTTGGACATCATGTATTCAAAATACTAGGTAAGTTTGATAAAATATGAAGTATTGAGTTGCAAACTCAAATTGTCAATATTGACAACCAACATATCTTTTCGCTTAATACATAGATGAGTAGGACTCATTAATGTAGTAATTCAAGCGTGAATTAAAGGAAAAGATGGAACTTTGTTTTACGGCGCATTAGATGCTTAATTATGCCTAACAAAGTTTGAAAGTCAAAGAGTCTTAAAGAAATGGTTCTTAAAGATTATGAGATAAAGTATGATAAGAAATATAGGAAACGAGGAACGAAGAAAAGGAATAAGATTCCATTTCAACCCATGAGTTCATGTTATTGTAGTTAACTTAGCAATTTATTATCTTCACAGGTATCGGATACTGCTTGAGTGTTCCACTTTGAAAGTGACCTCAAACTATTGAATATAACCTATGTTATCGACTTACAAGCTTAGAATGAATCAAGTGGTGTTACATCAGTTGTAAGATCGTATTCTTTGTTTAAAGACCTTTAAGCTAAGGCTGGAACAAATAAATGGTTATTGTGTTCCATAATCAGCAATTGATCCGTTTTCACACGGAAAGACTCACATTCAAAGCAATGAGCAATAGTTTCAAATTTATTTGAATGTCATGGTTGTCTAAACCATGAGTCAAGAATGCTTGATTATAAACAAACATTTTCTTAACATGGTAAACTAGCAAAAGCTCAAAGTCATGGGAATGATTTTCGTTCCAAACATCTTTAGCAATGTCACATTGACAAGAACATACTCAAGGCTCTGTTAGATAGTCTCTTGATATTTGATCGATTCGAAATCGTTCTAAGACAAGAAAGTATTACTTGTTGAAACCAACAAAGTAAAGATTTATTGTTCTTGGTATAGACAATTGAATCCGAAAGCTAAAGATGATTCATTTACTTCAACGTTTCACAAAGAATTTGAAAGAATATGGTTATATTCATCAAATGTGAACAAACTTGGCCTTGAATAGTTCAAGAGTTCAGTGAAGTACAAAATCGACTTGGCAAGATATCAAAACGTCTAGATTAGATCGAGCGATGTTTGCTTGAGCCAAGCGTGACCATCACAAAGTTATGAAATTAAATTTTCATAAATAACCCTCAAAGAACATAATGTGAGTTCACGGAGACCTCGATGCCATTTAAAAATGACTCGAACAATGATGGATCACATCTCTTCCTATAAAGTTCTTAATACTTGCACGAAGGACTAATGTTACACTAAACAAAATGTCAAAGCTAAGAAAGGACGCCATATTCAATTATGGATAGAAATATCTTCTAAATGTCTTTTCAAGTATATGTCTAAAACTCTTAGCCACAGTGGGAGTTCACTAGCTCAGTGGGAGCTAAGTGACTCAGTGGGAGCTCACCGGCTTAGCAAGAGCAAGGTGGTTGAGTGAGAGCTTAATGGCTCATTAAAGGCTAAGATAGCTCAAGTGGGAGCTAACCGTTTGTCTTACAACGAACTTTTACCCAAAGACAATATACATGTCTCTTTGTAAGCATTTAAGTGAGACCATGGGCAGTACCTTCACAACCTAATTGAGAACATAGTGTTTGTTTCTCTAATTGGTGTCTTTCTGGAAAGTAACACGTTTCCAAAACGACAAGTGGGAGGAAAATGAACTCTATGACCATCGAGCTTAGCAACAAACTAGAATTGAGAATCTCAGAAGACCTTAAAAGGACTTCGTGAGAATGCTTGATCAAGAATACTCAAAAGGACTTTACAAGTGCCTTAAAAGAGAATTCATTACTCACAAAACATAAGAAATGTTTGAGTAAGATCAATATAATAAAAGGGCTTTAAAAGTGCCTTGAAACTCAGTGGTTGATGAAATTGCTCCGTATAGGTATAGAATTCACCAAAGGCTTGAATTGAATCCTATAAATTTCTATTAAGTTAGAAATAAAGCTAAAACTTACAAGCATACTATTTACTACTAGATAGTAAAGGAATAATGTCTTGTAAGATAGCTACGAAAAATCCAAATTTTGAATAATGGTTAGAGGCCATAAAAATCCAAGATAGACTCCATATTTGATAATCATGTTTGAAACTTGATTAATTTGCATAAAGGGTGAAAGACCCATCGATTGCAAATACGTTTTCAAGGAGAAAACTAACAAATGTAGAAATGTATATGCATACATAGCTAGATTGGATGAAAAGGATACAATTAAATTCAAGGAGTTGATTTTAATAAAAACCTATTCACCAATCGGAATGCTAAAGTCTTTTTGTAATTATTTTAGCAAAATTGCTCATATGAAATATGGTAAAATAGATACCAAAACCGCCTTCCTAAAATAGGATTTTGGAAGTGACTATGAAAATAGTTTAAGGGTTTTGAAAATCTAAATAAATGCTAGATTTAAAAGCAAGCTCAAGGAATCCGCTATGGGATTAATGGAAGCATTGCATATAGGAATTGAAACATGTTTTCTCATGAAGTTAATAAGAGGATTGACTTATGGAGAAACATGAAAATTCTTATGAATAAGAAGTATAGTGGAAGCAAAAGTAAATTATATAAAGGTCCAACGAAAAGTTTATGAAATCTATTGTTGAATAACTATCAAATGCTAAATGCTTAGATTTGAAAGTATTTTTTACAATGGACCAAGCAAAAGACGATACTTGGTACATATTGGTATTAAGATCTATTGTATAGACTTAATAAAATGTTTGAACGTGTACAGGATTTTACCTTGTTAAACATGAATTGAAGGACTTTGAAAGACTTTCGACCCGTATGCATAAAACTAAGTAAATGTTTGAACTAAGTATAAGCTAGGCTAAATACTAAGTAAAACATGAAAGACTCTAAAAGAGTCTTTCAACCTTATCACACAACAAACTGTTTAGCAAAGACTTAGTGAAACTAAATGAGCTAAAATGACAAATTGATGGAATAAGATTGAGAATTACTCTGCAATTTAATCCATCGTGTACGCTGTGATACGGAATCGTCGCACGACTTACTTGCTTAGAGCATGAGAAGTATGTATGTAGTACCAATCAACCTTAATCTATGTAATAGATCGTTAGATTATGGCCAAGAACATCCAAAGTACTTGGATAAGTAATAGGATGAGTTCTTGACTTGTGGAAACAAATACAATTTGAGAATCGATGTTGCAAGCACAAACCTTAACAAGGATTAGATCCTTAACAAGGAAGATGTTTATAAGCACGAGCTAAAAATAAGTCGTGGCTTGAGAATGGTAACTTGGACGTGCATCCATGTGTAATGTGCAGGAATTTAAGGAAAATTTCCATGATCATAAGTGATTAGGGTATCCCAAATCATCGTGAGCCGTTTGGAGTGAAAATCAAGCCAAGCAGCATCAGGAACTCTACTAAAATATATGTTGAGAACATTGTTGCCTTAATGTCGGTAATAAAGAAGATGTTCTATGGTAAGTTTGTTGCTGAACGTTAATGATTTTAGGTTGTCAAGTTGAAAGTATCAATTATCAAAATGAGTGGGAGCCATCACTTGGACATTAAATCCTATAATCCATGACACTCTCAAATTTTATCATCTTATTATGAAAGTTATCAGTAATGAAGATGCTAAGATTAGCAAAGTAGTTATAACTAAACCTATGCAATAAGTGAACGACAACATTCACAATTGCATGAAAGAAATCAAGCATATTAGATATGGGTGTGATTTCTATAGATGTTTTATAAAGAATAATACTCTTATATCATTCGGAAAAACCATTTATCATAAGATGAACTATTCAGGTTTTGGAGTAATTTAAAATTTCATGCAATTTTTATCACTCCGTTTGCTATTTAATTGTAGTTTAGAATTAAATAATGAGTCCATTTGATTCTTGGAATACTCAAAATAGGGTATCAAGACCAGTCTTGGTAAGGATACACCTATTAAGTGAACATTTAATATTATAATCGATAATTATCCCTAATCAAGGTCATTTAAACGGTGGACGATTAATGTCCAAAGGAGATTAGTGTGTAGTTATGATATATAGCACCGTTTCTTGTGCTACGAGGGCATGATTTTCATAAATCATTTGCACATATATTAATTTAGAAGCATACTGGATCGACCTATGATAATACTTTAAGAGATTAAAAATCGTCATAAGTATACTTCTCATTCTGGCTATCGGGACCTAGTCCGCTTTGTTGTTGTCAAACGTCTGCCGTAATAGGGGATTATAACGGAAACACTCGTGTGGCTAGGTCCTCTCAATAAGAGGAGCTACATTACAAGACTGGAATTGTCCCCATACTAAAATAGGGAAGATGTCTTTGTTGTATACAAGGCCTCTCGTAGAGCAAGAATGTGAAAATGCATGGCCGTGCTCGAATGGATTTTAGAAATCATCTGTTTATTGACAGTCGGACTCGGAATCAAGAAACACTTCTTGACGTTATAAGGATGACAAAATAATCTTATCTTATAGTGCATGAAGCGAGATTAAGCGACATAGGAAAAAGACTGTACACTAAATGCACACTTGTCCGGAAGGACAAGTGGGAGATTGAAAGGAATGGTGTCCTTCGAACAAGTGTACTATTCCGTTAGTGGGTTCAGAATTATTAGAAAGCTAATATATTCATTAAGTTCAAGTGATCAGAATGCCTGGGTGGAGGTCGTTTCCGATCAGTAATATTAATGCATAATTAATATTACAGCTTAATCTTGACTGAACCCTTCAGGTCACACCCAAGCAACTAACGAATCAAAGTGACGAATTAATCCGGAAGAAATTAATAAGTCAACTGAGTAATTAATATTAAGACGTCAGGAATTCGAGCTTAGAGCGTCGAAACCGAACGTCGGATGTTAAGTCGAAAAATAGTAAAAGACGAGACGTGAAAAATAATAATAAATCAACAATGACTGAAATACCCCTAGCATCGGTAAAACCGATTGCTAGGGGCGCGGAAAAAATCTAGCAACCCGTACCAAGTGTGCGTGGCAATGCTAGCATGCGTTAGCTAGCAGCCCGCACACTTGGTGCGTGGCTTGCTAGGCCGTGGCAGCCAGCAACTTACGGTTTTGGGCGCAAGTGAGGTGGGCCAAAGCCTCACAACCGCACCATGGCAGCCACAAGGCAACCAAGGTTGCCCAAGTGAGCTGCCATGTGGCCGAACTCAAATGGAGGAGAAGAAAGGGAGGTGGCTGGTTATGGGGGAAAGTTTGGTCCCCCCCCCTCCTCCAAGTGGTCCTCACCTACTCCTCCTTGTATGCTTACCACTTTTTGATTTATTACTAGTTTGATTATTAATTTATTTATTTGAGATTTAAAATATATGGGAAAATTAAATTCTCCCACATTGATGAGAGAGCTTTTCACACTCATGCATTTCCCTATAAATACCCAAGTTGGGGTATTGGGAAAAGCACTTGAATAAGAGTTGAAAAAGGCATCACCATTATGAAAACCTATGAACTCATTAATTACTCGGGTTTTGGTCGGGCCTTGCTAATGCTAAGGCATTGGACCGTTTTCGGTGGTTGAATTATGGGTGGACTATCGTCGGAGGCTGTTGTAATTTTGAGGCTTGCTTTCAAAGTAAGAGCCCCTTCCGGTTGGGCGAAGCACGCTCCAAAGGTAATCATTTTATCTTAATCTTGTGATTAATTTAATTATGTTTATGGTTTTATTTATTGCGAGTAAGGTCTTGTTTTTGGGTTTTTTTTCCGCGGTGAGTCTGACACACCAAACCCCAACAAATCTACGGGTTTTGCATAAGAAGAGACGAACTCCGAAATAATATCCATGGCATACTTTTTCTGACAAATAAAAAATCCCTGACTATTTCGGGCTACCTCTAGACCAAAAAAATATTTTAAATTTCCCAAGTCTTTCATTTTGAAACATTTCCCTAAGTATGCTTTAAAATTAATCAAAGCATCTTTATCATTTCTTGCAATGATCAAATCATCAACATACACCAACACATTCACCTGTAAATTCCTTTTCGTTAAAGTAAACAAGGAATAATCAGAGTATGACTGTTTAAAGCCATTTTTTTAACGCGGTAGTTAGTTTTGCAAACGAACACCGAGGAGCCTGTTTCAAGCCATATAATGACTTTCTCATCTTGCAAACTTTATATGAGTTATTATTTGCAAATCCAAGAGGAATTTTCATATATACCTCTGCCTCCAAATCTCCATGAAGAAAAGCATTGTGGACGTCCATTTGATGAACCTCCCAATTTTTCACAGCAACAATAGCAAGAAAAGTTCGTACTGTTGTCATCTTTGCCAGAAGGGAAAATGTCTCATTATAGTCTAGACCCTCAACTTGATGATAACCAAATATGACAAGTCTCGCGTTCTGTAGACATCTACTTTTGGCCTCCTGTCATGATAGGAAGTGCAATGACGATAAGTAAAACCATCTTCATGTTGGATCGAAGTGAAGAATGCTTATGGATAACTGGTTAAACCACAATTCACAAAAGACAAGCTCAAACCAAGAAACAGAGCAAAACAAAGACCAATTAATTAAATCCGATCATAATTAGGCTTAAGCCCGTACTTAAAACCTAATAATGACTGATTTAGGAGTGCCTAGGTCAAAATAAGCGCTGCCGCAGAAAATAACGCGCGCATCTCAAGGAATCACGCTGGGCTGGCGCGCGCAATTCATTGAGTTGCACGTGACACTCAGTGCAACTTTTAGAGTTGTGCTCGTGAAATATTCAGAATTTCAGAAAATTGGAAAATCGAATCTTGCCACAAAGCCGCGCGCTATACAATTAGTTGCACTGCCTACAGCAGCGCAACTCAATCACTTGCGTTGGGTGGCCGTGCGCAACTCATCCTGTAGTGCGCGACACCTGTTGCACAAAAATGTTCAAAACCGTAAACCTACTCATTCCCTATAAATAGAGGCTTAAACAGACATAAATTAACCCTAAACTCTGGCGAAAAACTTGTGAACTTGTGATACCTAACCCCACTTGTCCTAAACACTCACCCCTTTTGATATTTCATTACTACGGTGGAGTTTCCCCAACAAGAAGGAGTCCATAATTGTTCTAAACAGAGATCCAGCAAAGAGAAGTGGTAAATTCCCGAGCACTTAAATATATCATTTTTAATTTTCTTGTTTAAAAAAAACTTTAATTAATTAATTAGTGTTGCTTGATCACTTTAAAAGGTTTAATTAATCAATTCCACATAGTATCTTGCGTTAAATAAGATTATAATTGAATAAATAATTGTTGGTTAATAAACTAAGCCAAGGCAAATATTGTTTATTTCTTGTCATATTCACGAATTTGATTAAATAAAGAATAATGACTTTGCAATGTAATTCCTACGTGAATTAATGTGCGTAAATAAAATCAACTAACTTAGTTTAGGGTATCGCGTTGCATATATTGTTTGGTAATGAAATTGTAAAAAAGGAAGAGCTAGTAGAGGCTGCACTAGGGCTAGGATAGCGATTCCCCCCTAAAGGGAACGTTATTTTAGTACCCTCGCTCCCTAACTCATTTCAGGTTTATGTAGACCAATTTGGGCATGGTAAAGCTTAAGATTGGTGCTAATTATTCCATGAACTCCACATGGATGCATGAAAGGCATGAACGAGGTTTATGAGTTTTCACAATACTCATTGGCGACTCCTACTTGTTTCTTATAAAAACACATGATGACAAGATCAATTCTAATTCAAGGTCCCCAAAACAGTCAGGAATTCAATCCTACTACACCTTAACAAGTGTAAAGCCCTAGACTTTTTAATGGCCATGGGCATTTAAGGAAGGACCCCCTTACGTTGGGATCACCCTCTTTACAGTGGTGACTCAACTAGGGATCTAGAGGTTACATGATTAGTTCTTAGTTATGGTCTAAGGTTTCCAGCACTAGGTTGCATATGGGTCGTAACAGGAATTAGCTTGAGTAATCTCTATTTAGAAAGCGAGACTTGAACGCATAATATCTTCCTTTTGCACAAAAGTAAAAACCAAACAAGCAACATTGCATCATGCATAATCATAGCACACTTCAACCTTTGGGGATTGGCTCATTGATTAGGGGTCGCCAACACTAAGCTTCTATCCCGAAATCAATAACAATCATCCCACCCATATCGTCAAAAAAAATATTGGGAGAAAGATGTCATGAGTCAACACGTTGAGTGATTGATTTGTGCATCGTTTCTTAATATGTGGTATCTTTGGACACCAAAGCCTTTTGACCTTTAGAATGGCATTGCGTGAATCTTAGCTTATGACATGATTTATGTGACTATGTGATTATGTGACTATGTGCAACGTGTTAGGATAGTCTTCTTTTTTTTTCTTTTACTTAGTTTGGTCTAGGTTCCCAATTACGAAGTTGTCCCTTCGTAATTTTTAGTCGTATTCGAAGGGTAACATAAAAAAAATAAAAATAAACGTTGACAAAACAAAAAAAAGCTCTTGAATTAAAAAAAAAAATTCAATGAGCAGGTGGCGCGCGCAACTCAGTGAGTTGCACGACCCCTACCAGCATAAGTGATTCTAATGCGCACGCCAGCCGCGCGCAGCTTAATCACTTGCGCGCGCCCACTGTTACGAGTCGATTTGATTTCTCAAAAAATAAATTTTCTCGTTCAAACAATATCTTCATTGAAGAATTGTTTAAGGGTGACGTTATCCGTTCGAATATATCTTGCGTCATTTCTTTTTTTTTTTCTTTTTAACAAGCGTATCGATTTACTTATCCTTTCGTACTTCCTTTAGGGCCGGTTTTCAAGCTTGGGAACGAAGACTCCCGGGCGCTCGTATTCTACGTTTACCATCAAACAATCCACCCCTTTCAAACCACCTTCCCTCGACAACTAGTCCTAGTCCAAAAACAATGTCAACCATCGAGAAACTCCAAGTAGAGATTGCTCGCTTGGGAGAAGAAAAGGCTCAAGAGGCTGAGGAAAGAAGAATTAAGAGACTTGAAACGGCTGAAAAAAAAATGACGAGACTCTAGCCTTGCAACAAAAGATATAACAATTATCCGTCAAAGAAAATTCGTTGGAGTAGCTTATTCTTCGTTCCACCATGGGGAACAAGTACTTCGACGCAGAAAAGTTTGCTCCTCCCCAAGGACTTGCTTTACAAGAAAAGTTCGTAGCCACGAACTTGCCAATATTTAAGGTGACCAATAATCCACAAAACCACTTAATGTGTTTTACTGGCACCATGGCATTAAAGGGAGGTGAGCGTAAGATATATGCTTTGACTTTCCCTTTATCTCTAGACCCAACCGCGAGAGAGTGGTACTATGGGTTAGATCCAAAATTTTAAACAACATCAGAAGATGTAGTTTCGGCTTTCATTACCCAATATGAGAGTATCGTAGAGTTCAAATCGACTTTACGTGAACTTGAAATGCTTAAGCAAGGTGACGATGAAGGTTCCTTTCTTTCTATGGTAGATGGCGAGAAAAGGCGGCTCACCTTGCCATCTGAACTTGAGTTAGTACAAAATTTCATTGACAATTGTCATAAAAAGTACAACAATCATCTACGTTACCTTTGTTTAGAAACTTTTTAAAAGATCTATTCTATGGCTACTAGGATTGAACATGATCTTTCTAAAGAAAAAGCAAACAAACCTTATCATCATCAACTTAGGAATAACTACAAAAAGAGGAATGATAATACTTCATCCTTTATTGATTTATTTGCGACTTCCACACAATATAATAACAATAATGATCCACGGAAAAGATGGACAAAAGAAAGGAAATTTACACCATTTCCTGTAAGCTATAAAGAATTATTAGAAAAAATGAGCGAAAAAGGCTTACTTGCACCAACAGGGCCAACACTGGCCACTCCACCAGAAAAAAGATTTGCTAATTGGGATGTTAATGCTTATTGTGCTTATCATAGAGGCGTTGGGCACGATACTAAGTGTTGCTACGTCTTAAAACACAAAATACAATATTTAGTAGATGATAGGAGAATTCCCACGCCTTGTGGCCATTATTGAATCTTTATTTTCTAGTTCTAAGGTCGAAGATCCCAAAAAGGATCCTTCTCATGATGTACTCTTTTTTGAATTTAATAATATGACCTCTATTTTCTAGTATATGCCTTCTCTTGAGTCTTTTGAATGCTATAATAATCAATCTAATGAAGATGATAATATTAACAAACTGATTGAACTAATGAATGAACGAGAATAAAAGAACCCTATAATTGAAGAAACCGAAACAATCAATGTAGGAATTAATGAAAACAAAAGAAAAGTCAAAATTGTCTTATCTTTAAATCCGGAAGAGTGATCGACCCTCATATCGACGCTCAAAGAATTCAAAGACGTGTTCTCTTGGTCATACAAGGACATGCCTGGAGTAGATAGGAAAATTCCAGAACATACAATTCCCTTGAACCCTACCTCTAAACTAGTAAAACAAAAACTTCGACGAATGAAACCTGATGTCGCTCTGAAAATAAAAGAAGAAGTACAAAAGCAATTAGACGCAGGTTTCATTCGCGTATGTAATTACCAAGAATGGGTAGCGATCATCATCCCATTCCCTAAAAAGGATGGGCGAGTTCGCATGTGTGTCGACTTTAGGGACCATAATAAGGCTAGCCCTAAAGACGATTTTCCTCTACCACATATTGATATATTGGTAGATAACACGGCTGAACATGCAATGTTATCCTTTATGGATGGATACGCAGGTTACAGCCAAATTTTATTGGCAAAAGAAGACGAAGAAAATACATGCTTTATCACCCCTTGGGGTACATATTGCTACACAGTCATGCCATTTGGTTTAAAAAATGCAGGAGCTACGTACAAAGAACGGCTACGACTCTCTTGCATGATACGATGCATAAAGAAATAGAATTCTATGTGAATGATATGATTGTAAAGTCCAAAGATAGAATGGGACATATAAAAGCTTTACGCAAATTTTTCACTCTCATAAAAGAATACAAATGCGATTGAATCCACAAAAATGCGCCTTCGGAGTAACTTCCGGCAAGTTACTCGGATACGTAGTAAGCACACGTTGTATTGAGATCGATCCCTCTAAAATAAAGGCAATCGTTGATATGCCTACCCCTCAAACAGAAAAAGAAATTAGGAGGTTCCTTGGCAAACCACAGTACATTAGTCGGTTTATCAACAAATTGACTATGACTTGTGAGCCAATATTTAAAAAGTTGAAAAAAGAAGAAAAACATGAATGGGACAATCAATGCCAAAAGGCCTTTGAAAAAATCAAAGATTATATCAAAAGTCCACCAATTTTAGCACCACTAGTGCCCAAACTAACTCTTAGGCTATACATCAAAGTTACAAACACGACCACAGGCGCCATGTTAGCACAAGAGGTAGAAAAAGTCGAGCGTGCAATATATTACATAAGCAAAAAAATTCATTTAATATGAAACAAAATACAACACCTTGGAAAAAAGAAGCTTAGCATTAGTGTGGGAAACTAAAACACTACGACATTATATGCTACCACACACTACTCATGTGATTTCTCAACAAGATTTGATAAAGTATTTGTTTAAACAACCACCTATACAAAAAAGAATATCCAAGTGGTTGGTGATGTTGGCCGAATTTGAGTTAAAATATATTCCTAAATCAATAAAAGAGAAAGTAATTTCCGACTTTCGGGCACAACATCCAATTCAAACAAGTCATGTAGAAACTACTCATCTTCCAGATGAAGAGATTCTCATGACACAAGATTACAAATGGATAATGTACTTCGACGGTGCGTCCAAACAAAAAGGATGTGGCGTAGGAGTGTTACTCATAAGTCCAGAGGGAGCACATACTCCAATCTCTATCAAACTAGACTTTGAGATTACTAGTAATGTCACAGAATATGAAGCGTGCATTATTGGATTAGAAGCAGCAGCTAGCGTAAGTGTGCAAAAATTAGAGGTATATGGAGATTTAAGTTTGATTATAAATCATATACTGAAAAAATGGAAAATAAAGAACTCCACAATGATATTATACCAAGCACATCTAGAGCAACTCATCGAGCATTTCGAACATATTGATTTTAAATATCTCCCATGGTATGATAATCAATTTGCCGATGTGCTAGCAAAATAAGCCTCAATGATCAACATTCCAGGTCACTGAAATATGATGCCATTATGCGTTAATAGAAGAGAAGAACCAGCATATTGCAACGTAATAGAGGAAATAAATGACGTTAAAGGAGACAATCCTTGGTATGATTATATCCTCTAATATATTACCCATGGCACATATCCTGAAAAATACTTCATCAAAAGACCAACGAGCCTTGAGAACACTTGCGGCCCAATACGGTCTATTAAATGATCAATTATGCAGAAAAGGACCTAATGGTCAATGTTTATTGTGTATAGATCAACCTAAAACCACACGCCTTATGTAGAATACTCACAAAGGTGTTTGTGGACCTCACATGAATGGTAAAATTCTTGCAAAAATAATTTCACGACAAGGGTACTATTGGTCCACTATGGAACATGATTGTATACAATATGTTAAAAAATGTCCAGAGTGCCAAATGTTCGCTAATTAACAACACTTTCCACCATCCGAACTATACAATCTCACTTCCCCTTTGCCCATTTCAACTTGGAGAATTGACATAATTGGTAAAATTTCTCGAACAGGAGCAGGAGGACACTAGTACGTATTAGTAGCCATCGATTACTTTACCAAGTTGATTGAGGGTTGTTTCTTACATAAATATCACTTCTAAATATGTCGCAAAGTTTTTCGAACGAAACATATTTTGTAGATATGGAGTTCCACATGAACTAATTAGTGATCAGGGATCTCAATTCAAAGCTAAAGTTGAGGCCCTCTTAACTCGTTTTACAGAAAAACATCATCACTCATCTCCATACAGACCTCAAATTAATGGAGCTGTAGAATCGAAAAATAAAAACATAATAGTCATCATTAAGAAAATGGCAGAAAACTATAAAGACTGGTCGAATAAACTACACTTCGCACTATGGGGTTATAGAACGTCAATACGAACATCAATAGGAGTAACTCCATACTCCTTAGTTTTTTGAATGGACGTAGTTCAACCAGTCGAACTGGAAATACCATCCCTATGCATCGTACGCGAAAGTAAGCTACCGAAACTGAATAGGTAAGAGCGAGGTATGAAGAGATTTTATTTCACGATGAACGACAATTAAGAGCTTTGCATCATGTACAAGTATACCAATGACGTATTGTGTGTCATTTTAACAAAAGGGTACGACCCAAAAATATCAAAGAAGGTGAATTTGTACTAAAGGAAGTTAGGGGTCCACCAACTTATCCAAGTGGGAAATTTAAGCCAAATTGGATAAGTCCCTGCCGCGTAATTGAAATCCTATCAAGAGGAGCCGTAAGATTAGTGGATATTGGAGGTGATAAAATTCCCCAATTAATAAACATTGATCGACTTAAAAATTATTACATATGAAATCCGGACAAACTAGTTCATTCATTAAACAAATCATTTTTAGCATTCAATTGAAAGATTCTAAGTGTTATGCACTTTACCGAATAACATGGTAAAATACATAACACTTGGGGGGGGGGGTAATTTAAAAATAATAGACCATTCTAAGTGTCCAGATTTTTTCGAACATCACGATTAACTATTCACACTTGGGGAGGTAATAATGCAGAAAATAATGAACAAAAATTTAACACTCGTAGTACAGGTGTCGCGCGCAACTAGAATGGTTGCGTGCGGATGTCACGTGCAACAAATCTAATTGCGCTCGACAGGCTCGCGCAACCTCTGATGTTGTGCGTGCCACCTGATGACGAATTGCGAACCTAAAATTTTTACGCTTGATTAAAGTTACGAATTTTACTTGCGATAAAAAAAGGGTGTTTTTAAAAAATAACATATACTGGGAAAGTAAAAAAAATTAAACTTTGAATTAAGCTTTGTCTACACAATGTTTGATTAATTTTTTCATTTAATTTCTACATAAGAGATTAAAGAAAAATAAACAAATATATATATATATATATAATAATTGCAAAGAACTACGCAAAGACCTCATTTCGTAATACGAATACGTAGGCAATTTTTATGATTCGGTCATATAAAAATAAAAAAATAAATAAAAAATATAAAGCACATTTTATTTCATTCAAAATTCAAAATAAGAGACATTATTGAACTAGATGATATACAATAATAATAATAATAAAAAAACATAGTAGTGATTACTTTTTATTCAAATTAAACTAATGACAAGATTGTGTAACACTCTAAGGTTTTACTATGTCCTCGATTGTTATGGATGATGAGGAGTAGTTTCCATCGCAGTATTTTAAGAAATCATATAGATTTCCCCTTCATTCTTCTTTTTCACCCAAACATTGTTCTTCAATTTAGGGATTGGGGCCTTTGCAACCTGTTTTCCTTTTCCTTTAACAATTGGATCCTTCTTTTAGTATTTGGTAAAGGTTCTTTAATTTTAACTCCTTGTTGCGCATGTTTAGGAGGAGCCTTTCTCTTTGGTTCCTTCGAACGAGCCTTAGGACATGAGAAGTCCAATTTTCTTCTCACTTCTTTGTTTTCACCACTAGGAGGAGTAGTGGTGGCCGATTGCATCAAAGGCTTAGGTGGATTGCGAGCTGTGGCGGCTTGATGTTGTGATCGAGCCTTGTTCAATTCGCCCTTATCCGTCGCATTCATCCAAGCCATGTAAAATGAAGATAATATAATACTTGCAGTAGGATTTTGTACTACCCATCTAGGGAGACTTGACCAATATTCCATCCAACGAGCAATTCGTTCGAGTTTAAAGATCACATCTTTAGGGGCATCACAATCTTGTGGGGGAATAATTTGTTTCAACCCGTACTGTCTCATCACCCTGCAAGGGAAGATAAAGTATTGCTAGATAGGCCAATAAGCCTAATGTAAGGGCAATTAAAACTATTTCCAACCATACTACTTATGTTCCACCAAGAAATCACAAAGCGTATGTTAGGAACCCCGTGACAGAAAAACGACGTCCATTCTTCTTCATTCTTGTGCTTGTAGAGAATTCGACGTCCAGGGAATGTCCTTACTCCACTAGCCTCAAGGTTTTGTGGCTGATCAATAATTTGCAAACGCTCCATGAGCCAAATTTATAAAAAAAAAAAAGAAAAATTAATTGCGATTTTACACAAGCAGGTGGTGCGCGCATCAAAATCAGTTGCGCGCGCATCTTAGAAGACTGCGCGGGTCAAGCTATCTCAACTTCAGAACGGCTACCGCCAAAGGCAACGGAGCGGGTGAATGACATCCCTCTATTTGCTTTACTATGGACACCATGGAATAATCTCCATACTCTTTACCTGTCCTAAGTAAACAATTAACAACAAGATAATAACATAAAGCATGAATTTTAAAGCGTTGCTTAGTCATGTTTTCACAAGGGCCGATGAAGTGTTCAATAAATTGGATCAAATTCAAGTCATCTCAAGTTCCAATGTTAGTCATATCACTGTCAGATAAACAAAAAAATACTTTGGAATATAGGTTTGGGATCCGATAAGGTAGGCGCATAGGTCATAGGGAGAGTGTAAGCAGGGAAGCCTAGCAAGGCCTCAAACTCACCAGGTAATTGGACAATTTCGTCCCCTTTAAACAAGAAAAGATGGTGGTTGGAGTCCTAATGATTGACGGCGGCATGAAGAAAATCAAAATTAATTACGAGTTTCATGTAATTCAATAGAGGGTCTAGGTGGTAAATTTTGAAAGCTAGTTTGTCCTCGATTGAGAGGGAAGTGACCCATTTCTTCAAACGTTGTTCAAAGGTTTACACCATTGTTCAATTAAAAAAAAAAAGAAGAAGAAAAAGAAGAGATAATTTAGAGAGATTAATTCTTTTTAGTTTATTATGATATCACTAAGCGAATGAATATGAGATGATCAAAAGCCTACACGAAACAACGTTTAAATAGACCCAATAAGGGAAAAATTTCGGAAATTTTCACTCAAAGGAAAATTCACTAGCAGGTGGCGCGCGCAACTCATGTGTTGCGCGAGCCATCCGCGCGCAACCAATTCACATGCGCGCGACAACCGCGTGCAACTAATCCAGTTGCGTGCGTTTGGTCTGTCGCGGCATGAAAATTAGATTTATTTTCGTATTTTGGACTACATAATGACATAATCTTGACAAAATCTTAAGACTAATTATACGCTTGCCTTTTCCTAACTCTTGTGTCTCTTTTTTTCTCTTTATTATTTGTTTCTTTCTTATTTTCCTTTTTTTTTATTCTTATTTTTATTTTCTCTTCTTTCCCTTTCTCTTTCCTCTTTGCTTTTTTTGTGTGTCTCCTTTTCGTTAATTTTTGAGGAGGGTAAGTCGGGAACTCTTCGCTCCCTCGGAAAAAAAAATTAATTTAATTTTTAATAATAATAAAAAAAATTTACGCATGGAAACAAAAGAATATAATAATGACATATATATATAAAAAATGTGTCATATGTAGAAAAAAAATAATAAAAATGTACAACTGTTTCCTAATAAAAAAATGTGTACAAAGTAGGTCAGGATGCTCGGCGACTCCCAGACGGCTAATGCACATACTGCAAAATCTAAACGAAGATTAATACATAAAATGTGTGATAACTTCGTTAAAATAAAAAAATATAATAAACTTACCGCAACCATCCGATGATCAGGGCATGACAAAGTGATGAGGGCTCTCCGATAAGCAGCTCGGAAAGCGCGCAAAGTCCTCACTATCTCGTTCGTGGTCACTCGCGGAACCTTTTCCAAAATACAAGGACAGTAAGCAAAAGAATGTATATATGTATATATATACATATATACATATATATATACATATATATATATATACATATATATATACATAAGGAACATACCCACTAAACCGTCTCAGGAACAAACGGTATCTCCTCCTTATCCCCCGCTGCTGGAAGGATCTCACGAATTACTGACCTAACAGCATCGGTATACGTGATCTCTGCCGTAGGAGGCACCCAACCACCTAGCTCGACCCGCTAAAAATACAAAAAAGGGTCAAGGTTCCGAAAAAATAAATATAAATAACAAGACAAAGTTAAAGTACTAACCGGAATAAAAGCTGGGAAAAGAGTCAACCTAGATGCAATGAAAGTCGGATAAGATGCATCCGGCAGCACCAGCTGCTCCGCTGGATAACCTAGGATCGCCTGAGCTCGATCCTCGATATACTGCAAATCTGGACACAACATCCGGATCGGAGGATCCACAGGAACCCTGGGCTCCTCGAATGCAGACTGCCAGAGAACAAGCTCATCTAAAAACAAAGCGTTTGTTCTCTAGAGGACTGGAAGTCCCTTATAAGGGCACGGAAACGGCAACAAATCATGCCACACCGGACAGCCTCCGGGATTCCCACGATCAAACTCCATGGAAGGAGGTCGATCTATAAACACAGCCACATGAAAAATCATCAGAAAATAAACAATAAAATCAAAATATGCACATGTGGTTGAAATACTCACCAACGCACGAGTCGCCGAAAGGATCCTCTGGCGAAAGTCGCCGGCTGAAGTGGCTCGTCTCTTCTTAATCGTGACCAGTCGATGGCCGATAGGAAAATGAGCAGCCCTAAGCATCATGGGGGCTAAGAAAGGCAGGTACGAGTATCCCCAAGCCTATAAGAAAACCGAAAATGATAAGCTTAAACGGGAAAAGCAAAAATAATGATTGAAAGAAACTTAAAATACGTATCTCAAGGATACGACCATGCCACGTAAGGGAGAACCGAGGCACCTCAGTCGCTGCCGCGGAATCCATCACTCGGGTCGCCTTGCCTATAGCCATAAGCATACGGGCATACGACACCTCCCCCCAGCTTAGGTTACCTACTTGCCTCAAATCACTGAGGCAAATAAGTAACCTAATAGCGAAACGTTCTCCCCGATCATTCACGATTGTGACGAAAAGAACGTGAGCAATGTATATCTGAGCAAGTTGTTCAGGTGTACACTGTCGATCAATCTCGTCGGCTGACAACTCATCGGCAAGAACCAAGTACGGACAAGACAGCGCGTAAACATGAAGGACCTCCGCGATACGGTCCCCCACAAGGTCACGCAGTCTCTCGTCTGACCCCTTAACGATATCTATGGCTACGAGCTCGCCTCCAAAAGGAAAGCCCGTAATCATAGAGAAATCAAAAGGGGTAACCGTCATCTCTCCCCATGGAAAGTGGAAAGTGTTGGTGGAATCCCACCAAAACTCCAGCAATCCACGAAGGAAAGCTGACGACGCAGGCTAACTCGATAAATCCCGAAGAGCCGCTAGATGGGGGTTGATCCCCAAAAGCTCCACAATCTCCTTTGCCACCTCGGGAAAACTCTCAAAACAGCCTAGCAGATCACCAGAGTCGTATAGAGATAAGCTAGGCTCACTCTATGGAAAAGTAAAAAGATTAAAAAAGATGGTTATGGTTTGAAAAGAAGAAAAAAAAAGATAAACGAAGGCGCAAAGAGCTCACGATGGCGCGCCACCCTCTAATTGAGACATGATTGTCTAGGTCCCACTTAAGGACCCTAGGGTTCTAGTTGGGAGGAGCCTCCCTAACCACATCCTCCTGGCGACGTCAATCAGCTGCCAGGGGTCGCTCTCGAACCTTCTCGTGAGGACGGGTCACCCTCTTTAGAGGGCGGACCGCCTTGTCAGGACCCTTTAGAATCTTTTAAGCATCGACGAATGGAGGCGAGTTCATGCTATGATCGGATAAGGTTTTTTTGTTAATTTATTTTCTTTCTAAAACTAAGCTAATATACGTGTTCTAAACCCATTTCGGTATCATAACGGCTGTCGATAGGGCAAAACATGAAAATCGAATGCCACCCATACTTAGGGGCTACGATACCTGCAATTAAACTCAGTAAATGGGGGCTTCTAACACCCACAAAAGCAATCCTATACCCATTTCAACTAAGCATTCAAGGGATTATATTTCAAAATCTCAAAGGATTAACTACTCCTAGACGAATAACAGTAATACAAACATGATTATCGTCTACCAAACAATTTTGAGGTTTAAACATGGCAAAAAAAACGAGCTAAGAGTATACTCCGCGCCATTTTTCAATTTCAAAATTTACAAAATGTGAATTATAAAAGTAATACTAGTTCCACTACTATAATCTACTTCATAATCAGAAAATGCAACCAAAATGAGCAAGAAAAAGCAACATATTCGAGCAAAATTAGATGAAAAATAGCAAGAACAAACTTAAACAAAGAAGTGCTCATACAAGGTTCAATACTTAACAATTTTTCATGAAATTTGTTGCTAAACACTCCTTATACATGGCATAACAACATTGAAATTTGGGGTTTAACGATTCGAAAATCGCCCAAATTCAGCCTAAAACGAACGAAATTTAGTAAAAAAACTTACATCAGATTATGGAAAATATGAATAAGGGACGAGATCTACTTCCTTTTCCCTCAAAAACCGCAAAAAACCAAGCTTTCTAGAGAGAGAAAGAGTTGAAAATGGTGAAGGAAGAAGAAAGAATGTGAATTGAAAATCGCGCTCTGTGATTTCTTTTTGCTGATTTAAATGTCGTGCGCAACAAATTGAGTTGCGCGAGACAGACCAGCACAACTCAGAATGATGCGCGCGCCTGGCCTGCGCGACCTACTGAGTTGCGTGCAGATACTGGTCACTAAACTAACCGGTATCCAGATTTTTATCCGTTTGATCATTTTTAAACGGTTTTTGCTCGTTATTAGACGTAATGGCGCGTAAATTATCAAAATATTTTAATTGCTTTGCATTTTATAGTTTATTTTCTTCTTTGTTAGTTTTTTGCAACATTTCGCATGCACACCGTGCTTTGTGCCTTCCCTAAGCATACGTTTTGAACGTTTTTCGTAAATGTGTCATTTTACTATACTGGCGTTATAAATGTCCGTCTTTTCTTCTTTTTTCACGTCCAAAACAAAAAGGAAGGCGTCATCATGCAACATAAAAATGCAAGTTATATCGCACAGCGTAAAATTGTATGGCATAGGTGTTGCGTAAAATTTCACTTCAGCCCAAGCTTTGGGAGATCTACCTCTCATAACTAAAAGGTAGAGAATTACATTACTTTAGGCGTTAGCTCACGAGTCGACATGCGCCCCAAACCATCAGGAACATACACTTCTTGATTGGAAGCAGATACGGTAGTTAGTGAGCTTACTGGCTTACTAGACAGTTAGGGTGTCCGTCCACCCCCTGTATAAAGAACGATGAGACGATGTCGCACCTATGTAGTCACGTGCCCCCAGTCCTGAGACACGTGTACTCATCTTGTGAACAAAATTGCTGAGAAAGTTGTTGATTTCTTCTCTCTCACTGGATTTGGATATGTGCCTCCAGCCTGAGACATGTATATCTATCTTGTGGAAATTATGTTCGAATACCGAAAAATTTAGGCTCGAATGCAGAAACATTTAGACTCAAATGCCGAAAACGTCTAGGCTCAAATGCCGAAAACACCTTTTTCATCTTTTTACTTTGTTAAAGTCAGGCTAAAGTTTCAATGACATATCGAGAGACTTTAAACCAACGATTACATGGTTGAAAGGAAATAAATCCCCCTTTTACTCTTTTTTAAATCGATCTCTTCTCATGATTTGACATCATCTAGAACACCTTTACTTGTAAAAGCGTTCTACGAAAGCAAAGGATCAATCTAGATTCTTTAGCGAGTTAAGACTAGAAATAACTTTTTCTGTCCTTAATAGCTACTTGTTTCATACACTTAACGAATCGAGGATTTTTTCTACATCCTTAGCATTTCTAAAAGATTCTCTACTCTTTGAGAACTTTGCAGAATGAGTCTCGGATTTTTTTTCTTGACTACTTTGATCATCGTCTATTCTAGACTCGATCAATGTGGGGGATAACTGTAGACACCTACTTTTGGCCTCCTGTCCCGACAGGAAGTGCAATAACGATAAATAAAACCATCTTCGTGTTGGGTCGAAGTAAAGAATGCTTATGGATAACTAGTTAAACCACAAAATACAAAAGACTAGCCCAAACCAAGAAACAGACCCAAACAAAGTCCAATTAATTAAATCTGAACATAATTAGGCTTAAGCCCGTACTTAAAACACAATAATGATGAATTTAGGAGCGATTAGGTCAAAATAAGCACTGTCGCAGAAAATAACGTGCGCATCTCAAGGAGTCATGCTGGGCTGGCGCGTGTAACTAATTCAGTTGCGCGTGACACTTAGCGCAACTTCTAGAGTTACGCTCGTGAAAGATTCAGAATTTCAAAAAATTTGAAAATCGAATCTTGCCATAAACCGTGCACAAGACAGTTAGTTGTGTTGCCTACAGCAGCACAACTCCATCACTTGCGCTGGGTGACACGTACAACTCATCCTGTTGCGCGCGACACTTGCTGGGACAGAATGTTCAAAACCCTAAACCTACTCATTTCCTATATATAGAGGCTTAATCCGAGGGTTAATCCTAGGATTAAACAGACAAAAAATAACCCTGAACTCTGGCGAAAAACTTGTGAATTTGTGCTACCTAATCCCTCTTGTCCTAAACACTCACACTTTTTGATATTTTGTTAATGCGGTAGAGATTCCCCAACAAGAAGGAGTCCATAAGTGTTCTAAACAGAGATCTAGCAAAGAGAAGTGGCAAATTCCGGAGCACTTAGATAAATCATTTTTAATCTTCTTGTTTAAAAGAATTTTAATTAATTAATTAGTGTTGCTTGACCACTTTAAAAGGTTTAATTAATAAATTCCACAAGGTATCTTGCGTTAAATAAGATTAGAATTGAATAATTAATTGTTGGTTGATCACCTATGCCTAGGCGAATATTGTTTATTTCTTGTCATATTCACGAATTTGATTAATTAAAGAATAACGACTTTGCAATGTAATTCCTACGTGAATTAATGTGTGTAAATAAAATAAACTAACTTAGTTTAGGGTATCGCGTTGCATATATTGTTTGGTGATGAAATTGTAAAAAAGGAAGAGCTAGTAAAGACCGTACTAGTGCTAGGATAGCGATTCCCCCTAAAGGAAACGTTATTTTAGTACCCTCGTTCCCGAACTCATTTCTGGTTTATGTAGACCAATATGGGCATAGGTAAACATACACTTCATGCTAATTGATCCATGAACTCCACATGGAAGAAAGGCATGAACTAGGTTTATGAGTTTTCCCAAAACTCATTAGCGACTCCTACTTGTTTCTTATAAAAAAGCGTGATGACAAGATCAAATCTAATTCAAGGTCCCCCAAACATTCAGGAATTTAAATCCTACTACACCTTAACAATTGTAAAGTCCTAGGCTTTTAAATAGCCATGGGCATTTAAGGAAGGACCCCCTTACGATTGGATCACCCTCCTTACACCTTCAATCTCTGCAAATTACCATGTTCATCATATTTCTCTTTGTAGACCCATTTACTACCAAGCGCCTTCTTCCCGGGTGGAAGAGTTTCAAGAGTCCAAGTACCTTGCTCTTTAAGAGCATTAGTTTGATCAAATTTCTTGGTTCATTCCCTCCTATAATAGCAACAACAAATTTTGTGTGTTAAAGAAAATTCAGTACCTGAGGAAGTAGTTGTCACGGGCGAAGATGAACTTTTATTCCGTATGGTGTGAGCAACAAAGTCTCGAAGCTTCACCGAAGGGAATTTTTCTCGCATCCCTTTCCCCATATTTTTCTATGAATCATGCTGCCCATTTACCCCAGACGCGGCTGCTGCTACATAATTTGAATGGTCAATGGCGGAATAAGGCAGCTCCGGGTCCTCACTAGCTGTGGCAAAGCTCAAACCAGCACCCGCAGACAACCCATCGAGCTGGAAAGTAGGTGAAATGCTGCTGGCAGTGCCCTTCGCGGGCTGCCAGTGGTTGTCTTCGCTGTGCCGCGAGCAGGTCGTGGAGTGTTCTTCCTGCTGTGCAGAACCCTCCATTACCTCATCTTCCCTGCCCACAACCTCAAACTCACGAGTAGCTTGAGCATCCTCATACTCACACCACTTGTCATCACTACTACACTCATTCACCACACACCCTTATTGTTGCTGAGCACTAACCGGGTAACAAATAGAAATATGCGCTCATGAAATAGCACATCCTGAGAGACAAAAAACACTTTAGTCTCCTAATCATACACCCTCCAACCTTTCTTCCCTAAGGGATATCCCAAGAAAACACATCGTCGACTCCGACTAGCAAATTTATCACCTTTGCTACGTTGATTATAAGCATAACACAAACACCCAAAGATAAGAATATAATCATACAAAGGAGATTTTGCAAAAGAACATCAATCGGGGTTTTATAATTGAGAAACCTAGAAGGAGTTCTATTTATCAAGTGACAAGCCATTTGCACACATTCCCCCAAAAATCTCAAAGGTAGGCTAGCTTGGAACCGCAAGGCCCTTGCCACATTCAATATATGTCGGTGTTTTCGCTCAACTCTCCCATTTTGTTGAGGAGTGTCCACACAAGAGGTCTCAAACAATATCTCATTGTCATTAATAATTTTCAAGGAGTAGAATTCCGTACCATTATCACTTCTAACAATTTTAATGTCTTAATTAAATTGACGTCTAACCATAGAAATAAAATTGAGAAACATATATTCAACTTTCGTTTTATTACTAATGAAATAGGTCAAAACACCCCTTGAAAAATCATCCACTATAGTAAGGAAATACCGAGCACCATAAGACGATGGAGTCTTGTAAGGTCCCCATGAATCCACATGAACAAGTTAAAAACTACGAATAGCTTTACTATAGCTTTTAGGAAAGCTACTTCTATGTTGTTTTTCCCGAGGGCATACATCACATGCTTTATTTTTAAAATTATTACTCGAAAAACTTCCAACTGGAAGAGATTGCATAACTTTTGTCGAAGGATGTCTTATTCGTTGATGCCAAAGTTGAACCGAAGATTTTCCGTCCACAACCAAAGTCTTCACCATAGGAATACCACAGAATAATAAAGTCCAGCATGTCGCTCACCTGCTCCAATCACCTTCCTCGTCGTTAGATCCCGAATAACACAAAGTTTGTTACTGAATTGCATAATGCAATTAGATTCATCACATAATTGAGTCACATAAATTAAATTGCAATTTAATTAGGGTACAAAAAGAACATTGTCAAGCTTCAAACCCCCTTGAAAAATCACCGAGCAAATTTTTGTTGCATTGGAATTTTTCCCATCCGTCAATCCCACCAGACAACTAGTCATACTTACCACATTAGTCAAAAGTGATAAGTCACAACTAACATGATTTGACACGCTAGTATCTATAATCTACCCCAAATCATTATTAACATGGAGCTTGGGCTTGATGGAATTCAAGTGGTCTTAGAGTTGCTGAATTTAGGTCGAAGTCACACCCACAAGTGCACTGCCATCCGCTGCATTGCTAGAGCCACTGCTCGTGGACTGTGAGGTGCCATGACCTCTTGTCTTGTTAGCACAAACTGTAAGAGCAGCCCCTCCTTTCCCACGGTTGCTAGCACCTGCTTGGCCACCTCCACGGCCACTGCAGGAAGAACCTCCACAACCCGGTCCTCGTCCTCCACGGGGTCTATCACCCCACCAATCGGCAAAGCCATGTAATTAGAAACATCTGGACTCAACATGACCCTCCCTATTGCAATGATTGCAAAATTTGTCACCTTTGTGATTAGAACAAGGCCTCGCGGTCGCTCCATATTGTAACTTGAAAGCAACAACATCATCACGATATTTTGAAATCTCATCACCGCACAAGCGTTCAGCTTGTATCACTTGTTGAAAAGCCTTATCCACCCCCGGGAAAGGATCTTGAGCCAAGGGTTAACCTCTAATCGAGGCATATTTATCATCTAAGCTAATCAAGAAGTGATGCACATAGTCTTCTTCACACAATTTCTGCACTTGAGCAACGATATTGCATGAACACTTACCATAAGAGCAAGAAGGAACCGAATCATATGTATTTAATTCATCCCATATTTTGGAAAGTCGTCCAAAAAAGGTAGTCACTGCCTCAGTTGGTTCCTGCATACAAGAACCTAAAGAAAACATCAATTGATAACGCACAGAGAAGAGGCAAAATAAATTAATAATTTGATGTGAACTCTCACACTCACAAGGAATTGCACAAGAATAATTAATATCTCGTACAAGTGCTCACAAAAAAAATTGGATCAAAACCTACGCTCTTGATACCATGTTAAACAATTGTGTTTAATTTGTTCTCTGTATTTCTCATTCACAATAATACGCCCGCATACAATATATATAGCTAGGTATACTTGGAAGGCAAGGCCAAGTATCCTAGGATAAGTCACAAAATATCCTAGGAAATATTTACACAATATTCACAATTATATTATTTCCTGAAATAATATATCCCAATAATAATACAATGTTACCAAAGATAATAGATGTTGTTACAATTTACTTTAGAGAAAAAAAAAATTCGATATTACCAAAGAGAATTTCCCTAAGTTTATTGCAAGGAAAATTTGTGAGCAAGGTCCTTTTAAGTAGACCTTTTTGTGACAAAGGCCCTTTTATAAAAAAAATGGCACAAAAGGTTTTTATATCATGTTTGGGTTGTGAGGAAGGTCCTTTGACCATTTTTGGGCGTTGACTTTTTTATTTTCTGTAAAGCACGTGACTCATTAAGTTCCCTTTTTCCCTGTTTTCTCTCATTGTGGGGACGATTAGCCTTGAATTACTTTGAATAGCCTTCAATTTTAGTTTATGGGATTACAATTGAAGTTTTTGTGTTAATTGTTTTCAAAAATTAGGGTTTAATAGGGGAAAATGGGGAAAACGAGGGAAAAGATGAGGGAGAAAAAAGGGAACTTAGATGTGACTTTTTTGGCCGAGAAATAAAAAATTCAACGCCGGAAAATGGTCAAAAAACCCTCCCCACAACCTAAACATGATATAAGAACCTTTTGTACCACTTTTTTTTTTTTTATAAAAGCACCTGTGTCACAAAAAGGTGTACTTAAAAGGACCTTCCTGACTAAGTTTCCTTATTGCAATGAGGTGGCCCAGGTTATTCATCATGAGTAACTTCAAATGCAACTCAAATGGCATTAAGCGTAAATAATTGCATTGCTTTGCAATTAAATATGCTTTTTTAATTTGCCCAGGTGAGTTGGCAAGTGGGAATGTACAGTAATTTTTTTCACGTCGTTCTTTTTAAGGTTTGAAGGGTAAGAAATCAGAGTAGATCCTGAAGTGACGAAGAGAGCGAAAACAAAGAGAGGGATAAGAGTCATAACACAGTAGGTCGACGACGGCGGTAGTTCAGGTGTTTCAATTAGCTTAGCTTAATGATCGGCGAATGTCCTCTGGTCGTTGGCTATTAAAGGCTTAGTTTAAGGTGCGTAATTGCTTAATGTTCTCTGGTAGCCGAAAATTTTTAAATTTATTTATTTCTAATTTTTTCGGACATATTTGGTTGTAATTGTTGGATTGAAGTTTGAAATTGCTGATTTTGGGGTTCTTTGGTGAATTCATTGCTGAATTGATGGTGATTTCGGTTGGAGTTTGGTTTGGTTTGATTTTGGTTGGAGTTTGCTTTAGTTTACTTTTAATTTTAGTCTGAATTTGTTTCATTTGTATTGGTTTTGTTTTGTTCTAGTGTTTTAATTAGCTTAGCTTGCATTGAATTTTTGTTTGATCATGCACTCCATTGCAATTGCATAATGATTTGGTGTTTCAATTAGTTGAGTTTTCATTTATTTTTGTTTTATTTTGCACTCCATTTTAGTGTGCTTGAGTTTAATTTTGTTTGGAAGCACTTGCAGAATGTTTGATTGTGCACTTATTTTTCTTGACCTCAATTTTGTTTGGATGCAATAGCTGAATTTTCTGTTGTTTTATTTTTCCTAGACGTTGGTTTGGTTTGCAATTGTTGCAGTGTGGATTTGATTTTGTTTCTGGGTTAGTTATGGTTTTTAATTTTTGAATGTAGGGTAAAATGGATGCAATTGATGGTGAATTGAATGATTGTATGGCCTTTATGCAAAATGACTTTTGTAGCAGTCTTAGTACATCCCCATTGGTTCCGATTCTTGAAAATAGATGCATTACTCCCCAGAGAACTTCACTGGTTCCAGATTCTATAGAAACATGCACTGTTGTCATGTCACCACCCATTGGTATTGTTCAAACAGTTGACACCATATATTCAAGTAATAGGGGTGTCCTTGTGTTAGAGCCTCCAAAGGTAGGTATGATTTTCAAAAACTAGGAAGATGTTGAAAGGTATTATAAAGAGTATGTTGAACAAGTAGGTTTTAGGGTGACTAAGTGTGAGTGGTCTTCGTTTAAGAAAGACAACAATGTAAAGCTTTGTTGTACTTAGAGGTGTGAGTGTCGGGGTCCACCTAACCTCAGGGCCAGAAGGGAAGCAAACAAATGGGCGAAGGCCATGGGTGAGGGTGGTACTAGAGGTGTTGTGAATGGTGTAATGGGTGAGAATGAGGTTGCCTGTGGAAAAAGGAAGTCCAAGAAATTCTTTTCCCTTGCAATGTTATATGCTAGTGTTACTGTAGAAGGTTCTTGGGAGGTCAGAAAGGTTGAGTTGAATCATGTGCATGAGGTGAACCCTGATTTGTCTAAATTAGTCAAAGAATACTGTATGAAGAAGTACACTGCTACATTGAGGAGGAGATGCCTCAATTTTTATGAAGTAGGGGTTCCTGTTCAAAAGATCTATGGTTTCTTAGCTGTGGGTAAAGGCGGTGTTGAAAACATGCCAAATGTTAAGGACCACTAGCATGAGGTGTACAAGGAGAGGAGGCTTAAAATGCAAGGTGGAGATGTTGCAGCCATGATGAGGTATTTTGAATACATGCAATGGGACAACTAAAATTTTTATCATGCTATTCGGTTAGATGAATAGGCTTAAAATGCAGGGTGGAGATGCTGCAGCCATGATAAGGTATTTTGAATACATGCAACGGGACAACCAAATTTTTTATCATGTTATTCGGTTAGATGAAGAGGGTCGATTGAAAGCGTTATGTGGTTTAATGCTCGTAGCCGTGTTGCTTATGAGAAATTTGGTGATGCGGTGTGTTTTGATGCAACGTATTTGACGAACGAGTACGAGTTGCCATTTGCTAATTTTGTGGGGGTCAACCATCATGGCCAATCCATCCTGATTAGACGTGTTCTTGTCTCTCATGAAACCACAAAGACTTATATATGGGTCTTTGAGCAGTGGTTGTTGGCCATGAATTACAAACCACCCCGAGCAACACTCACTTATCAAGCACCTACAATGCGTAGAGGATTGGCTGAAGTTATGCCCGGTTCTAGGCATAGATGGTGCATTCGGCATATTTTGAAGAAACTGCAAGAGAAACTTGGGACGCTTGAGTTGTAAGTTGTTCACTTATCCTTGTTTGTGTATGTTTTAATGTTTAGTAGCTTAGTTTAAAATTGCTTATCCCTATATGGTTGCTGGTAACTTTATTGTTCGCAATGTCTCTTGTGAGAACTTTTAGGTTCATTTTTTGCTATATTTGTGACTTAGAGTTTAATGTTTTTAAGGTCTTTGCTATAGTTATATGCTCATTATTAAACTTGAAAGAATTGAACATGTCATAATACATAAATAAGAACATGCATCTGACATTTGTCCTTTTTAAGTACACATAAATGAAATAGAAAGAAATAGATTTTTTGTTTAGGCTAATCTAGAACTTGATCTAACACGTATCAAATATCAATTAGGAAATAGATAAATTCATAAGGCTAATCTTGAAATCTAAAAATCGAAAAGGGATAAACGTAGAGCATAGATATAGATCTATTCCAATGATGTCATGGTTTTACATAAAATTTGTAATGTTTGAGCAGATACCATGATTTCAAAAATCCCTTAAAGGTCGTCATATACGAGAGCTTTACGGCGAAAGAGTTTGAAAGTAGTTGGTGTTCTTTAATGAAAGAGTATGACCTTGAGAGAAATGACTAGTTGGAGGGGTTTTATGATTAGAGACACATGTGGGTGCCAACCTTCATGAAAGATTTTTTTTGGGCAGGTATGAAGACCACCCGACGGGTGGTAAGCATTAATAGTTTTTTCGATGGATTTGTTACAAGGAAAACCAAATTATTTGAATTTCCACAACAGTATTGCAAAGCTTTGGAGAAGCGTATTGAAGATGAAACAACTGCAGATGACAAGGGGATGTATGTGAGGAGGCTAGTAAGTGGTTTCAGGGTTGAATAGTTCTTCCAAAAACTTTATACCGATGCAAAATTTCAAGAAGTGCAACAGGAGTGCGCACGCATGTTGTACGTTGCTCATCACTTTCATTGACAATTAGATGAAACTAATTGGGAGTATGTGATGGAGGATAGGGTCTGGATTGTTCCCGAAGGTTGTAGCGAGGAAAAACTGACGAAGATGAGAAGATTGTACTCTGTGACATTTAATTCTATCACAAAAGAAGTAAAATGTGACTGTTGCAAGTTTGAAACATTTAACATCCTTTGCAAACACTGCATTCGTGTACTTGATCAAAATTACATCAATGATTTTCCTAAGAAGTATATCCTTGATCATTGGAGGAAAGACTTGCCAAGGAACCATGTCCGGGTCGTAGTTCCATATCATGACCCCACCAAAGTATTGAAGTGAAGAGGTTCAACTTGATGTTGTCTGAGTATGAGGCCGTCTTTGACGATGCAGCTACGGCCGATGATGCAACAGTTGACATTGTGATGAACAATTTAGCTAAATTAAAAATTGATGTCAAGGAAAGCAGGGAGAAGTTTAAGAACATACAATTAATTGACTGTTTGAAATTACCTCCACCTTGTGAAATTTGATCTAACAATCAACAGAAACTACATAGTATTACTCCTACATCAACTTTCGTGATAGGGCATGAGGTTGCGGAATCAGATTTCCCTTTGGTGATGGAGGTAGATTTCCAGTCCAACACCAATATTGTGAAGGATCCAAAGACTTTGAAGAGGCCATGGGGTCGACCTAAGGGAAGTAGGAACAAGTCTTTCGCAGAGACAGGTTTCAAGTTGCCTAAATGTAAATCGGGTGATACCAAATAAAATGTTTCACGTGGACATGAAGTTCCAAATGTGCTTCCCAATAAGCAAGTCAATTGCTTCATTAATATTTTGTTTATTATGTTTATGTTTGTGTGTGTTATGTGTCTGTATTTGGGTTATGATTTTGTTGCCTTATATTTTTGGGTTATGAATTCAGGGCAAAAAAAATTGTGATAAGAGGTGTAACGGAGGCAAGGCTGCTACAGCCAGTAATGGAAACAGGAAGCGTGCAACAAAGGATGGAGATACTGTCGTGAAAAGGAAACGATATAAACGTGTGATTAAGGTGTCATCTTCTACCCATTCGTTTGAGTTCTGATGTGGTGGCCATATGGGATGTTTAATTATAATGGGCTATTATTTAATTGTAATGGGCTTATATATCCATTGTAATGGGCAAAATGATTTCCCAATATTTTCGACTACTATGGACTGTTCATCATTTTATACCCATTTGTTTAAATATGGGTTGTATTTAAACATGGACTGTATTTAAATTGATATGTTTAAATATGGACTGTATTTAAATATGGGCCTAATAGCTTTTACACCCATTTCACCAGATTAGCCAAATACCAAAATCATAATGGGCCAATAGCTTTTAAAACCGTTTCACCAGATTAGCCAAATGCCAAAAGGCCCAACTTTTATCCTAAAGTATTGTAAATGATTATTTAAATTCCTTACGAGATCATTTATTATTTAAATTCCTTACGAGATCATTTAAATAATGAATGTGCTACCAAAATTAGTTTCAGATCAATTAAATAACGAATATGCTATAAAAATATGATGTACTCAAACAATCCATATTCACCTGAACTCAAACTAACCATATTAACGGATATGCTACAAAAATATGATGTGTACTCAAACTAACCATATTAACCTGAACTCAACTATTACCCCAAAGTATTGTAAATGATTATTTCAAATTCTTATGAGGTCAATTACATAATGAAATGAATTACCACGAAAATATGATGTGTACTTATTTCAAATTTTGGGGGTTTAATTTAGATCAATTGTGTTACTCCACAATTGAGTGATTTCATTTAAATTTTTAATGTTACAATTATAAATAATGTAAATGAAAATATTAACAATAAGATTCAAAATATTTAAAACAAATTCATAATAATGACAATCACAAAAGGCAAAGTTATCAAAATATAGAGTAACATCCCATCTACATCATAATATATTACAAAAGTCAAGACCCATATCAAAAATAACCAAAAGTTGACTACTAACACCTATGGGTGTACTAACATCAAACTACAAATCATTTAATCAACTTCACACCTACAAGGATACTACCCACCATTTAATACAGCAAAAGAAGGTTGATGTTAATGAAGTCCATAGTACTCGAGGTTTATTTGTCTTAACACTTTAAAAAGGGTGGAACTAGTCCCCATCAAACTTAGTAAGCGTTGTTGAAAGCCACCACCTTATCATTGTTACGAATCCCGGCATCGCTCACGGTCTGGCTTGGCTTTAAGTATTTCCTCTCATGCATAAGTGTGATGTTTGATGGGTGAGCTCCAATCTTGTTTGCCCACACGAAGAACACCCTATTCATAGAAGTGTGGATACGACCTTTCACCCTCTATTCAATAGGATCCCTCGATATATCAACAATCCAAAACTTTTTTATTCTTGTATCAAGGTTAACTACGCCCACCTGCTCATATAAAATATGTGTAAATAATGAACAACAACATACCTTGGCTTAGTGCAATTTTGACTTAATTGATTAAAATAAAATATAATAAAAATGTAGCTAAGTGCAATTTTAGGATAATTAATTTAAACAACACATACGGAGTAATAAACTAAAAACGAAATAATTAGAAATACCAGTCCATGGACCAACAACACATCCCCAGTTTGAACACCCGCAGTTGCTGGTGTAGCATGGCGCGCAATAAGGTTACCAACCTTGAACAAGTTAACTTGATGAGGAGTAACTTCTATCTTTGATGAGTATTCTCTATAGATTCCCATGAAGGTTTCATTTTCAGCAATCTCATATATAACTCCAACATCACCTGGTTCTTTGCTCTTCACCAATACTGAATGTCATGGAATTTCCTCTTCAATATTTGGATGCTCAAGAAGGTCCATATCAATGTCAGGCGTGGGTTCCCTGATATTAGGTTCATCATCAAAGTCAGTAGTATCGACATCCCCATTGTAGACCCGCATATCAGCTTCAACAGGGATACCCGTAGTATCAACATTCATTTGATAAGATACTGATCGTGCAAAGCTAGGAATCAAGAAGGCTCTTGGGAGCTGCAGATATTCTTGCCTGCTGATGAAGCGAATTCTTGGTCGTAAAGCAGGTAAGCCAGCAGCAATCGGTATCCGACGAGGTCTTCTTCTTCTGGACCTCTTTCTATTCGCAGGTGCTTGAAGTGGTAGAGCAGGTTGTTGCTGCCCTTGGGAGGTAAAGCGTAGGCAGTGTAAGAGGGAGGGCTTGCGGCTGGCTACCTGAAGACTCACCTTCGCAAGTTATCGAAGGCAAAGTGAGGGGGGAACGTTTCTTGGATGGTGCCATGTTGGTAAATTTAATAATTAGTTTATTTTAGTGAAAGGTCTAGACAACGAAGAAGAAGAAGAAGAAGACATGTGGTTTATATATAGCAAAACAAATGAACTACAACATACCTTGGCTTCTTACCAAATTACCACTTAACACTTGTCTTGTTTTGGTCATATGTAGCAATTTCCCATTTATTAATTTGTGAACAAAAGATTAACCATAAAATGTAGAATTAAAACATATGATTAATCATAAAGTTTTTAGATTAATTAGAGTAAAAAAAAGGATTAATCATATCATATACTTTAAATTAATTAATACTAAATAACTTTAATAATAAAAAGTAAAAAACAATGAACTTATTAAATTTACGATATTACATCAAACCGTATCAATATTGTCGCTTTTCATAACAAGTCAATTTCAATAATGATATATCGATGATAACTATATGTATTATGAGTATTTACAATCATGTGATATCTACGAGTCATGTGAAATATTAATAATGATCTATCGATGATAAGTACCGGTCACATAAATTTTATTATGACGATAATTATCTTTGCTATGGTGCCATTTTAATAATGACCTATCGACGAGTCATCATTGCAATCGAATTGAATTTGAAGTATAGGACCAACGCATTACCGATGACCTAGGCCCAAATGGGATTAAAACTAAAAAAATTAAACACTTCGCTTTCGCATTCAATTTAAGTTTAGCCCTAGATCTTAAGATTTTTGATGACATCATTATCTCAAATTCACACTAAATTTAACACTCAATTATTAAAATTTTCAAAAACCTTTAATAATTTCATTTGTACGAAGTGGCGATACACTTTTTCGAGTCTTAAGGATTCTTCTCATAGTTTTTATTATAAAAAAAAAATAAATTCATTTTAATCTCAAAAGGTCATCTTGCTTTCTAATAACCTAGAAATTATAAATCCTCGTGACATTAATGCTTAAACATAAACAAAAAAAAACATCGTAAAATTACTAATATAACATTAACTTTTAAAGGGCATGTTCTCATTGACTGAACTCGGCTGAACTGAACTGAACTGAACTAAACTAAACTGAGCTGAACTGAATTGAACTGAAATGAAATGAATATTTTATAAGAGAAGGAAATTAGGAGCTGAGCTGAACTTAACTGAAATGAACTAAACTGAACTGAACTGAACTAAGCTGAACTAAACTAAACTGATTTCTATTTCATGCAAATTTTATAAATGCCTTAGCCCGGGAGGTTGCGGTTTTATCACCCATGTAAAAATGTAAGCAATTATAACAATACTTATCAATATAATTGCTTTTAAAATATTTAGAACATTACCTATAAATATAATAATCAGTTATTACACATAATAAACCCAAAAATTTCGTAAATTTACTAATATAACATTATCTCAAAATTTTTGCAATATGTTCCAATTTTTATTTCTAATTTTTCGCTCATTACCATAGCTAAATAAAATGTTAATAACATTACTTGTAAATAATATTGTCAATTTATTTCAATATTAATATCATTACTTAAAATTACAACATTATCTGTAAACGTTTGTAATTTGTGAAATTTGATTCAATATTTATTTTGATTGCATTTGATTCAATATTTATAATCAAATTCCTTTTACAAATAATTGTTTCTATGTCAATTGCTAAATTTAAATCGCATTTGAATCGAAAATAATATATTAACAACTTTTAGATCTACATGCACAACGCTTCATTACCCCAAGGGGTACTTTGTTATAGTCACATCAACTAAAAAAAAAGTACAATTCTTAACAGCTAATAAGATTTACTCTTATTTTTAAACAACAAATATATAGGATTATTATAATCTACTTCACATCACCCTTGTATCACCCTACTACACAGGGCTCAACCTTTAATAAGCAACAATAGAGCTAGTAAGATTATAAGAGCTGCCCACTTCATACAACCTGCTCCAACGTTGTGTTGTGGTTGCGGGTAAGTCAGGTCAGGTTGTTCGCACCTTATGAGGTTCACATCACCTTTATAAATGACATCAGCAGGACTGATCCAACTGAAATACCCACAAGCAGAAAAACAAAAATATGCCCATCTCGGATTTGTAATTGTTGTTGAAACTCAGACATCAGTGAATATGGGTGGGTGACAACCACACAAAGGTGTGCTCAACACCACTTTGGAAACATCCTGTATTTTGTTATTATTTGTAATTATTAACCCGGGTTTTATATTACAAGTACATAATAATGTGAACGGCCTAATCTTTTGTTAAATGTTACATTTTTTTTATTACATAATTAAAGGTCAATTATATTAGCTTAATTTTTATTACAAATTTCATACTTATAAGTACTAGACTAAGACTTCCTATCAATTAGACTACATGAAAGGACTTTAGACTAGATATTGCACTTCTCAATAAAAAAAAAAAAAAAAAAAAGTTGTGACTTAAACTAGAATTCCAATTTTCAATAACTTAATGTGTTGATTTGACAACACAATGAAAACAATATTTTTTAACATAATAACACAACACATGCATAGGGAGTATGTACTAGTATTAAAAAGTGTGTTGATTTGACAACACAATGCACTTGTCTTTGTAACTTTTCAATCAAATTTTACATCAAGTGCTATAGCACAAGATTATTCAACCTCGTTGAAGTACTAGTTTCAACCAATTCAATTAACAAAGTTTTCTTTATTATTCAAGATCAATTGTCTTAATTATTTGATTTTTTATCAACTAATAAATCAAAATTAAGAAACTTACACCTTGTTAATTAATTTATTGATTTGTTTTGAGAACCTTTTATACTCCCTATATTAGACTGTATGTAAATATTTAACTTTTCATTTATATGCATTTTATATACATTGGACTTAGTTCATTCTTGGAGTATGTATGATGTTTAATTTCGCAATCAAATTGCCTCAATTTTACAAAAGATACAAGAGCATATTCTTACAATCGATCATATTCTTACATTTGCCCACGTAAATAATTTTGTTCATGATTAGTATTATTATATATGAGGTATGTACTTGTTAATTAATTGTTAAGAAGTTGATGCATACATATACTTAGCTTTGTGAATATACATTATGTCAAATACATTTGCAATCATTTGTGAATATACATTATGTCAAATACATTATCAATTATTCACCTTATACTAAGGAGTATCATTTAATCTGCATGCATTATATATTTATAATACAATCCAAATAGAGCATGTGAACTTTGAATAAATTGAATATGAGGTATCTACTTTTTAATTGTTAAAATTGAATAACTATCTATAATATGGACATCCTTACAGAAATTTAACATAAAGGTAAGTTATAAGAACATCTAATTTTATTATTTGATTTTTTTTTTGAAAAAAAAAATATTTCATACATATAAGTATTATTAATTACACTTCATAAAAGGACTTAACACTATATAATGCACTTCACAATAAAAAAAAGTTGTGATTTAAACTAGAATTCCAATTTTCAATAACTTAAAGTGTTGATTTAAACAATATTTTTAACATAATAGTACAACATAAATACAGGGAATATGTACTACTATTAAAAAAATTGATTAGACAACACAATGCACTTGACTTTGCACCTTTCCAATCAACTTTTGTTGATTAATTTTGTTTTGTTTAAAAACTTTAATACTTATAAGTAGTTCGCTTAAAAGTATTACACTAGGAGTCTAGGACTACAATAACAAAAGACTTTAGACTACAAACTTCTAAAAATAAAAAAAGGTCATTACACTACAAATTGTACTTCTCAATTTAAAAAGTTGTGATGCACACTAGAATTCCGATTCTCAACAAAAAACAAGGGACTTTAGACTAGAAATTGTTCATTTCAATTTAAAAAGTTTTGATTAGAATTACAAATATCAATAACTTAATGTATTGATTTGACAACACAATGCAAACAATATTTTGATTAACATGTGAGCTCGAACTAATAAAATAAAGTGAATGGCACTTGTCTTGGTAACTTGCAATCAACCTTTTAGGTTATTTTTTTTTTTGTAAAAAAAAAAATTAATACTTCCTCTGCTTTTATTTTATTGCACCATTAGGATTTTTAAAATATTCACTTAATGTTCTTTGACCATGATTTGTGATTAATCCTTTAGGAAAAATATATTCATGAGAGATCTAGTTAGATTCGTCTCGAAATCTTCTTTTCAAATATCAAATATTTATAATTTTTACAAAAGTATAATAGAAGATATTAACAGCTAAAGTAATGCATTGGCAAGCGTAAAATCCCTCATGGTGCAATAAAAAAAGAACGGAGAAAGTAGTTTTTTTAAAACTTAAGTATTAAAAAAAAATTGTACTTAATCGTAGTAGACTAGTATTGATTATCTATTAGACTACAAGGAAAGACTTTAGACTAGATATTGTATTTGTTTGTATTAAAAGTTCTGACTTAAAAATAAGAAAAGTGTCGATTTGACAACACAATGCAACCTTTTGCTAAAAGCAACACAATTGAAACACTTCTCAAGTGTTTGGCAGACAATAAAGCATTGATTTAAAAAACAAAAAAATAAATTCAATAAAAATCGTAATCATCACACCCAATTGGTAGATAAATTACTTTATGAGACATAATCTATTTCGCAATAGTTTTTAAAACAATAAAATTTGTTTTAAAAATAAAAAAGATTAAAAAAATAAACTTTCAATTTCATGTAACAAACTTTATAAAAAAAATTGTACCTATAATATACGACTATAATGTTACAAATATAATAAAAATATTTAAAATATGATCTTTTTTTTTAAATAAAAAAAACGGTTTTGGCTTCGTTTTGTTAAAAATGTGTAATACTTTATTTCTAATTTAACTAGTTGTGATATAGCGCAACATTTTACCCATAACATTAAAATTAAACTTATAAATAATACGAAGTACCGACAGAGTACAATATTCACTATGCCTTTTCAATTCTTTCACTATTTAGTAATACACCTAAATACGGATTAGTTTGTTATTTTTTATTTTAATCATTTTAAATTGGAAAAGGATTTGATGGCATTTGGTCTCAACTTGTTTTAGACTACATGACCAAGTTGTAGACTACAAAACCTAGGTGTAGACTAGAATTGGCAAGGGTTGTAAAGGAAAGTACTGATAGGACAACTCACACTTTTACAAGGTGTACACTTGAGTTGTAAAAATGATAGCTATGATTGGACAACTCATAACTCTTACATTAATTTGACAATGCAACTCTTACAAAGTTATAATGCATAAAGAGCAATATATGACAATAATTAATACTTCCTCCGTTTTTATTTTATTGCACCATTAGGACTTTTACACTATTCACTTAATCGTCTTAGACTAACATTTGTGATTTATCCATTAGGAAAAATATGGTCATGATGGATATAGTTAGATTCGTCTCAAAATCATTCTTTCAAATATCAAATTTTTATAATTTTTACATTAATTGAAGATATTAATAGCTAAAGTAATGCATTAACAAACGTGAAATCCCTCATGGTGCAATAAAAAAAGAACAGAGGAAGTATTAAATTTATTAACAAAACATTAAGAAGTTCAAGTACAATGGCTTTTAACAATGTCCAACAACAAATAGTTTAATTGAAATAGCATGACTTTTACAATTTTTAACAAAAGATACGGATGAGACTAGTTTATGAACTTATTCCTTATGGTAATACATGTGAAATATGGGAGGGTTTTCGTCGTAAAATTCTACAACAAATTCTTGCTTAGCCCGGATATTTTTTTGTTGAATCAGATCCGTAATCCCCTCGTTAATGAAACAAGTAATGATTTTATTCCAACCATCACGTTCTATTTGCAAATTCGCATCCCACTCATTATTTCCAAATCGTGATAAAGCTGCGGTGTCCTCAGGAGAATCGATGAAGTGCTCCCGGGCGAATTCAATTGGAACACTCTTCACAATAATGTAAAAACCAAAAACAAGTTAGACACTTTTAGAATTATATGAGTCGCTTTAAGACAAATACATTAAAGTTAGAATTAGCCTTTTACCATTACGCCTAGATGCATGTAAGACCTCGTAAAAGTTGACAAAAACCACGGTCTTTCTTATTCTACAACATTTGGGATATCATTTGGGGCTATGTCAATAGGATCCACAACCTCTAGACCGGCTCTAAACACCTTGACACGAACACATGTGTTATGACATTAATAAATTTATAAGACATCACCTAGTCTTATGTCATTTTTGGTCACAAAATTTTTCCAACCGTCTTCCAAAGAATACTTCCACTTGGATCCCAAATCCACGTTCCGAAGGACTACGTTCCACGATGCGTTACCATATCCACTAAATACTTCAAGATTTCCATTCACACCTTGAACTCCTTCAATTAAAGTACCCGGATTACGCTACAATTTGGTGTCCAAAAAACCATGATTAAAAAAAATAATAATAAATAAATTAACGAATGCTAGATATTAAAAAAACTTACCACGCCAACAAGCCTTCTTTCGTTCACCTCCACTTCAAAATTCGGGTAATTCAATGTCGCCTACAAAATATTTTTAATGAATTGTTTAAATTTTTAAGATTTCAAACCTAACAAATCATACGGACGAAATTGACACGAGATTACGCATTGAAAACAATACCATATCAAAATTATTGCTAATACTGTTATAAAATTTTATAGATTTTTAGCCTTTGGTAATTTGTTGCTAATACCCTTATGCTTTAGTTATGAGATTTTTCCATCTTCCTTTTATAGGATAGAAAAGTAAGTCACGACGAGACCCGTCAATAAAAGAATCTTGCGTACAATTATTGTGTTTTGTTGATTGAAATTAAAATTATAGGCACCCAATAGGCATCCAATAGGCATCTAATAAAACAATTCTAGTCTAAACTAATTTGCAATGTAAGTCTAATGCTCAATCTTTGTAAATTGTAACTGTATCTCAACAAGATAGTTAGATTTTGGAAAAATTGTTTTATACAAAAAGTGGACATATTTTATTTTCCTTGTTCTTGGTCAATTTAGTCAATATAGTCTTACTTATTTAACTAACTAAATAGTTAATTAAACTTGGAATTTTAAAATCATACAGAGTTAGTTAAACTAATATTTAGCTAATTATTTTAATCACCTACTATATTAGCTAATTATTTTAATATTTAGCTAATTATTTTAATGACTTAACTACTACAACTATTAATTTATGTATGTCTAATTTCGACCCTTACGAATAATAATTAATAATTACCTACTATAATTAGATTTAACCACAAGTACAGTTAATTACTAAGTAATAATTAATGTTAAACATACAAAATTACACAAAAGCATTGTTAATTAATAAATGGGGCAAAATAGTATGATAGAAATACAAAACAGGCCCCTAAATTACAAAATAGGACTAGGAGTTCTCGATACCAACTTCTAATTAATTAATTAAAACAACACCTAAACAAAGTTCTTAAAACAGGATAACATGGATCCAAGCTTAGCTTAATTCAACCACCAATAGCTTCCTCAAAATACAACCAAAAATAACAAAATCAACCAAAGTACTATAGCTCATTCCACGCCATTGGCAATCATTCTTGCTCATTCACCTCGCTGCTTGGGGATAGCCCTATGACAAAACAGAGGTTATTTAATAATTAACTAAATTAAAAAAAAAAATTACGATAATTAATTCACATAACTAGACCCAGCACCTGAACAAAGGCTTCTAAAATGCAAAGCAACCCCGGACCTTGGTAATGGGTCTCAGTCTTAAGGACTTCAGACCGACATAGCAGTACTACCCCTCATTCAAAGGAGTTAAGAACAGAGTGTGCGTAGCTGAAATTACCACCAATCCTTGCAATCGTTTCAACAAGATTACCAACGCTGTTTCTAATTTCGAACAGAATGACAACATCAGGATGATGCATTTGTAACATGTAGTTGAAATTTCGAACAAAGGAAGGTCAACCCATCGCTCGCACATTCCAGCAAACAAGCTTAGTTGCAGGAGGCATTGGGAGCATGCACGCATTGTTTCGAGTGCACCGTATTGGTTGAATGACTGCACATGTATAACTTGGCACTTAAAGAGGGAGAGACTCAATGACATAGAGATGTAGAAAGCGTGGTGTAGAGGGGAGGTTGACCACCTGGAAAGCATCACAGAAGGAAGCCATTCGGAGGCGCAAATCATCATCGTGCATAATAAATGGAGGGGCCACAAAATTAATTACAGGCTCAGAGTCTATTAAATGCATCAAGAACGACGGCAATAGGGTTTGTGTATCCTTCTCTAGTGCTGTGACGTAGTACCAGTCAAGCAAGAACTTAAACCTCTCGTCCATTCCTAGCCAGTCGTTGATGGATGGGAGGTGGGTTGGTCGTAGTGGACCACCAGCTTTAGGAGCCATTTTCAAGTTTGAATTTTCATTGTCGAACCTGATTAAGGGGTAAAACACTGCCTTCTAGAGGTAGGAAATTTCAGTTGGGCTACTTTTAAGGTTGGTTTGGGTGTAGTAAACCATCTCATTCATGTCAAACTCGGCATTCAAACCACCTTGTGGGGCGGTGTTGTACAGGAGAATAGGGCTGACTAAAGGGGTGAAGCTTAATATAGGGGGCATAATTAGTGAGTGGCTTTCAAATGTGAAAAAAAATTTATGAAGGGGAAGAGCAACTTTTATAGTTATAAAGCAACTTTTATAGTTATAAAGCCCAATGAAAATGTGACATGTGGCCACTTTTGGGGGGTAAATGAAATTTTTATTTAAGAACCCAATCCATATTCAATTCAATGACACAATCCATATTCAATTCGATAATGTTAAAATACTTTTGGGAAAATTATATAAATTAATTCAAATGACCACATCCAATTGCAAATTCGTATAAGTTATAAAATATGAATCATAATTATGATTTAAATTATAATAATAACTATTTGATAAATCATCATAATCATTTTGTTAATAATTAATGAATTAAAAAATCAACGCATTGATTTTTTTACAATGACTATAGAAAGAATGGATTCGATCTAATTGATTCTCGTCTAAGGTTATTCGGTCAAAGGTTTATTGGTAGTTCGGTTAGTACCACCACATTCATTTAGAGTACTAATTTTATAATAAGTTTATCTTGTTCAATAACTATTAAATTGAAAAATGAAAAAATGCTTGAATTTCATAATTTTGTTCGATTACTATTGAAACAATGAATGAATTTTCTTATTTTGATCGATCAATCAAAGTAGTCGATTTTGTAAGAATGGTTGGATTTCAATTGTTTGTTCGATCAATCAAAGTAGTCGATTTTGTAAGACTGGTAGAATTTCCTTCGTTTGTTCGATCAATCAAAGTAGTCGATTTTGTGACAATGAATGAATTTCCTCATTATGTTCGATCAATAAAAGTAGTCGGTTTTGCAAGAACAAATGAATTTCCTTATTTTGATCGATCAATCAAAGTAGTCGATTTTGTAAGAATGGTTGGATTTTAATAGTTTGTTCAATCAATCAAAGTAGTCGTTTTTGTAAGACTGCTTGAATTTCCTTCGTTTGTTCGATCAATCAAAGTAGTCAATTTTTAACAATGAATGCATTTCTTTATTTTGTTCGATCAATCAAAGTAGTCGGTTTTGCAAGAATGAATGAATTTCCTTATTTTGATCGATCAATCAAAGCAGTCAATTTTGTAAGAATGGTTGGGTTTCAATAGTTTGTTCAATCAATCAAAGTAGTCGATTTTGTAAGTCTGGTAGAATTAACTTCGTTTGTTCGATCAATCAAAGTAGTTGATTTTGTAACATTGAATGAATTTCCTTATTTTGTTCGATCAATCAAAGTAGTTGGTTTGGCAAGAATGAATGAATTTCCTTATTTTGATCGATCAATCAAAGTAGTCGATTTTGTAAGAATGGTTGGATTTCAATAGTTTGTTCAATCAATCAAAGTAGTCGATTTTGTAAGACTGGTAGAATTTCCTTCGTTTGTTTGATTAATCAAAGTAGTCGATTTTGTAACAATGAATGAATTTCCTCATTTTGTTCAATCAATCAAAGTAGTCGGTTTTTCAAGAATGAATGAATTTCCTTATTTTGATCGATAAATCAAAGTAGTCGATTTTGTAAGAATGACTTAATGTCCTTAGTTTGCTTGATAAATCAACGTATTGATTTAGTTTGATAGCTACTAAAAGAATGATTTCGATTTAAATGATGTATGTCTAAATGATTTTTGTCAAAGGTCCTTCAGTCAACTGATTTCGGTCAAAGGTTAATCGGTAGTTTGGTTTAATCACCCCTGAAGAGAACTGAACTTATTAGAGCTGCACTAAACTTAACTTAACTGAATTCAAAATAAACGTACGTGAACAGACCCTTAATTTAATCACTTAATATAAATACATGAGCAATTGAAATTGACTATACAGTAATAAGGTCTTACCTTTAATTATCAATTTATGAACAAGTTTGACTAAAGAAACTTTAACGTCACCATTATGAGAAGAGTTACAACTTATCATCTCTTCTGTTTTCTATACAACTTATACATTGCAAATTTAGAATTGTAACTATATAGTGATATCAAAATTAAGATTTATAAGCGAGTTACAAAGGGGGTTACAAAAATAAGTAAAAGTAATAATGCTAAAAGAGTACAAAAGTGTAATAAAAATAGTACATCAAAATTATTACTTTTACAAAAATAAGTAAAAGTAATAATGCTAAAAGAGTACAAAAGTGCAATAATGTACCTTAGATTAGAATTAAACTATCAAACTCGGAATTCAATATGACTTAAGTCAAAATACCTTAGATAAGAATTAATTGTCATAGAGTTTAACGAAACTTAGATTACAAGTTACAAAGGGGGTTACAAAAACAAGTAATAATTCTAAAAGAGTACAAAAGTGTAATGGAGGTACATTAATATATACTTTTTTAGTCGATTTTTTTTAAGGGAACATTAATATGCATTTTGGACAATGGTTATTTGTAGTATCATTTTGTTTAAAAATATTTTAAAAATATTAAATAATTTAAAAAAAAATTAAAAAAACATGTTAAACTACGGAGCAGTTTTCTTATTACATACTCCCTCCGTTTTTAAACACTTGCTCCATTTCTCCATGCGCGGAGTTTTAAAAAAAATTGGAGAAAGTAATAAAATATGGAGGTAGTGGGGTAAGTGGAAGAATAAAAAATTGTATAAAGTAAAAGTAGTGGAGAGAATTGGAGGAGAGAATATGAAATTAATAAAATATGATTTATGTTGGGTCAACTAGGTGAGAGAAATAAATTAAATATTGTAAAATCTTTCCAAATAAGGGAATGGAGCAAGTATTTAAAAACGGCCAAAAAAGGAAAGTGAAGCAAGTATTTAAAAACGGAGGGAGTATAACTTAAGGACCCTTAGATTTACTTATTACAGTACATATTAAATCTAAAGGGCCCACGTGTTAACACATAACCTACTATTTGATCCCCTTTATAAATATCAACTTTTCCTTTTCGATCTCACTCCAAACACTATTGACTCTCGAACTTCTTGTTCTAACCAAGCTCTGTCAAGGTTAGTTTCCACCATTGTTGCTTCATTTTATTAAATTAGTTTAGTATTTTTATCTTTATGGTTGGTTGTAGTACATAGTTCATGTATAATTTCTATTTATTCAACTTAATTTCGGATTTTTTTAAACACTTTTTTGCGGAAAATTCTTCTATAAACTTATAATAATTTAAGTAATATATAATAAATTTAAGGTTCTCTTGACGTTGATGATGTAGATTGTACTCGTTATGGTATAATTGGCATTACTAGTGTAGTAATCTCTGTTGTATATATTTAGGTTTTAATTCTCCAAGTAGGGTATATTTTATGTTCAATTGATGTGGATGGATTTAAGAAACTCGTTAGTGGTTTTGTATTTTCATGGTAATTGTTTGAAATGGTTTTATTCTATGAAAAATGTAGATATTTTAGGTTAATTTGGGATGGTTAGTGGTTTTGAGATGCATGCACAGAGGCTATGTATAGAGTGTGTAAGCCTTTATAATAATACTAATGGTGTCTTGCCTCTTGATTGTGAAATATGCTTGTTGGGGGAGCTCTGGTGGGAGATTTTGTTCATAATTGGGTATTTATTGTGGTTTTATAGGCTTCTATAATAAATGGGTTGTTGTAGTCTCTGTTTATTGCTTCTTTTAGTGTAATGAAATCCTGAAGTAGCAATGGTTTTATCAACTAAAATGACTTATTTGGTTACAAGCTTTAACTAAGCAACAAATAAATTGGATTATTTATATTTATAATTGATGGTTGAGGCCCAAATATATTTTATACTCTATTAATAATTCTTACATTGAGTTTGGCAGTGATTGCTTGATAAATAAACTGGATTATTTATATTTATAATTCTTACATTCAGTTTGGCACTAGTTGCTTGATAATTGTTCACATTATTGGTTGTGAAGTGAAGGAGGTGAAGCAAGTCAGCCTGACGCTATCAATTCATAATCGACAATGATTGTTTAACAAGAATTCTTGTAAGTTGTTGTTGCTATGGTTGCTCTGTTTTGATAATTTTTTTAAAAAATACAATAATTCCTTCTAATTGCTTAGTTTTGGTTGGCAGCTGCTTCCTAAGCGTATGGCCAAGGAGGTGAAGGAAGTATGGACTAAGAAGAAGGGTGAAGTGAGTGTTTTACGTATTCACCGGGGTATAGAGAATAGAAAATACTCTGTTAGGATGAGGGAACGGATGAGGAGCAGTGGTGAAGTTCAAACAGTTCTGTCTAAAGGGTGGAGCGAGTTTGTTACATCAAACAACTTGCTGATTGGAGACCGAGTACAATTTGTTCTAGAGGAGATAAATGAAATGTTGTATCGGGTTCGGATTTGGCGTGGTGATAAAGAAATAACAGTTGTTGACCCACACACTATGATAGAGCACGACGGGTCTATTAGTGACGTCGAGTCCTTCGATTATATGTCCATCGACCTTATTTATAAAGATCCGTCCTTCCTTTTCACGTTCACCAAAGGCTACATTGACAAACCCACAATTATATGTTTTCACTTCTAATCTATCTTTTTTTTCATTCTAATCCATCTTTTTTTACAATCTCAATTATATCAAGAATTGTTTTCTAATGTGTTGACTTGATATTCCATTATTCTAATTGTTATTATCAGCACTTGTTTGATAATTTTATTCTAATTGTTATTATTAGTGTGTGTTTTATTCCATTATTCAAATTGTTAATATTAACATGTGTTTTATTCCCAAGTAGATGTTAAATACTTTAACAATTTTAATTACAATTAGAATAATGGAATATGAATGTAGCCTCAAAATATCAATTGTAGCCTCAAAATATCAATTGTAGCATAAATTTTGCTTGAGCTACTGCTTTTGCTCTGCCGAGATTGGGGGCAGGTGTGGGTTTAATAAACTATGTTTTTATATATGTTTATTTACTGGAGTTATGAATTGGGCTATGTGCTATGAATTAGGCTATGTGTGCTATATATGTGTACATTCTTAAACCAGAAGAATTTTGTGTGATTTTTGAAGCCTAAATTGATAATTGAGTCAAATTGGGTTAAAACCCTTGAATGTTAGCAAGAAATTATCAATCTTTCTTGTCATGAAAGTTTTATGATTTTATTTGATTAATTTAGAGTATTTGCAAGCATGTCTTGTTTAGTATGGCTATATGGCTATATTGAATCTACTGCATCAAGCAAAGCAGCTTCAATAATATTTTTTTACCTCGATTATAAAGTCCATAATCGATTTGTGGACTTGCTTGTATTTCTTCTTTTTACCTCATAGAGCTATTAGCCACCACAAGTTGTTGTATTTCTTTAACAAACACTTCGCATCTGATCGTACTTAAATTTGATATGCAGAACATTCCTTTAGACTTCGCAAGAGAACATTTTCATGGTCTTCAAAACCAGTCTCCAGTTGTGTTGTATTTAAATGATCGACATTGGGATTCCAAAATGAGGATTAAGTACAACAACAACAAAATTATCAAATGCGACATCAAGAAAAGGATTCAGAAACTGATTGACAGTGAGAATATTGAGGAAGGTGAAAAAGCAGTGATTGAGTTGGCAATGATGGATCCCCCGACCCTGGTCATTATCTTTGGTTGATCTTTGATCTTTCATGAATGCGGGTAAAATTCAGAGTATTTTGCGCTTTTTAACCTTTGATTAATAATGATTATTCGTACATTATCGTAGTTGGACTTTTGTTAGACTTTTGGGACATTTGGGTAGCACAACTTTGTTATCCTTAATCTAGTGTGACATGTGTGTTCATGCAAAACCCACCCAACCCAAAACATACAAGGTTTGCAAACAAACAAGACCCTAAAGGTAACCCATAAAATTAATAGAACACAAATTGGATGGGTTCTAAATTTTGGACCTAATCTGTATTATACAACAACATAATATACACAATTTCTATAACTTGTCACATAATGTTACGTGATTTCGTTGAAATCATTATCGTCCATATGGATTCACCTATAAGTTGTTACATAGAAGAATGAGGTTTCTCGTTAATTGGCAAAAAGTTAAGCCTTGCATACAACTTTTGTGGATTTCATCCTCCATTTGTCTCGGGAGATAAATATGCAAGAACAACAACATTTCCATACTCACAATTGACAAACTCAGAAGACTACTACTACAATTTATACCTTACCGTCTTTGACTTCTAGTAGGAGCTTGCTGACACAAAATCTAACTCTGTGAACAAGTACTCAGAAGATGGGAGTGTTGTACAAACAACACAAATCCCGAACGGTGTGGGTTGAGAAAGATTTTCACCCAATGCATCAGCACCAACAACTAGTTCGCGATGCAGCTAAGAATAGAACCAAAATAAAATTAACTCCACACTGAAAACAAAAAAATGTCCTCCATAACTCTGAAACAAAATTGAACTAAACAATACATAATTATACCTCAAATACAACCACAAGGACAAGGGACCCTTTGTCCTCCATAAAACGCATTATGGATGACCGCGTCGGTGACACTGATTCACTCCCACCGATGAAAGATACGACTTCTCGCTGGAAAAGGTCAACGACAAATAAACAATGACATATGTGGAGCTTCAATGTAAAAGGGGAAGTACGATACCTAACTGCTTTACCTGTACAAGTCCTTGAAGGAACTCTCATTGGTGCCAATTACAAGAACCAGTTGTCCATTTAGAAAGCTTACATATATAGAGTCAAAGTGATCATTAAAGGATGAAAAAAATACAATTAGTACATACTTATGATAAACATTATTACATATAGACATACCAAGGATGTTAGCAGGGACAGAGCATCTGTTGAGATCCACTTGAGAAGAACAAGGGCATAACATGGGGTCAGATAGATAAAAGTACAAGAATTTCACCGTTTGCGTACAATATTGATATAGATGAAACATGAAAGATGGGATTTCATAGAGATGACAGAAGCAAGATCAAACCTAACAAACACATCCATTAGGGGACTAGGTTGTGTTCCACCGTTTTCATGAAATTTCCCTGAATCCTTAGATGTATAAGCCTCTGTTGGTTTTGCTGAAATCTTGTCAGAGTTATTATTATTGTTTATTCTAGTGATGTAACATTTCTTCACTACCCTGGTGTCCACCAAACCAGGTTTATCTCCATCCATGTTGCAAAAATGCGGTGTGGATTCCTTTTCAATTTTCTTCTTTGTGTATCGACGTCATGCTCTACGTTTCAGAACATACGACACATACAGAGAATAAGCATCCTGGATTCCTGGTCCATTGCTATCTCTGGCATCTTTTGGATGACTCTCACCATATGCAACATCTAACACATGTGCGACAAGTACAGATGACATTCTCAAGAGTACGAACATTTTAAATATTAAGCACCTCCCAAAATCAATGTCACCTACCCCTATATGCTTCTCAAGAATACAAACATTTTAAATATTAAGCACCACCCAAATTCAATGTCACCTACCCCTATATGCTTCTCAAGAATACAAACATTTTAAATATTAAACACCACCAGAATTTAATGTCACCTACCCCTATATGTCCGAAGTCTCCAGCCGTATTTGGCCGATCTAGCTTGATAGCAGCCCATATTTGTTTCATGTTCCATACCTTCAATCTAGGGAACACAGCCCACCTAACCGGCTCCCTACGCAGCCTGTCAAGGTAGAAAAGCTATTCATGATGCATTTCACTATCATTACTATCAAGAACTACTGTTTTTATCAACCAAATAATAAACTTAAAAGCTAAATAACGGGAGTTACCGCTATAAATATTACACATCCGCCACATCCACCAGCATAGCCTTCACGGTAAAACCGGCGTGCAAATGACATGACACTAGTCATCAGCTTTTCTAGCACTAATTCACACCAATCATACATAACAGCTTGTACAGCACAACAAAGCGCAGGAACCAGATCAGAAGTTAACCGAGGAACTGCGTTGGAGTTAATATCATCTCCAAAATAACTAACAGAAATAACGTCTTGAACTCTTCCTCCTCATGTACCTCCCACCAGCCTTCTAACGGATCCAATAATTTTGAAGTCACTAGAATACCATTTAATGTGTACATCCTACCACCATGGTTTGATTTAGTCACCCATGTCTTCCCATACTGTTTCTGAATTTGCATCACCTTGTACTTCATTTCTCTATTTAATGTTTTCCAAGTTGGTATTTCCTTCCCACCGTTGGGAATCCCCAAAATCCAATGAACTTGATTAGGAGAAAACTTCATACGCATCCCATCAGGAGCAATTAGTACCTTACCAAACGGATCAATTTGTGTCATTAGCCAGTATGCCAACTGCCTAGGCAGATACGTCTCAAGAAGATTTAATAGGCTACCGAACCCCTTTTCCCTAACCCACCACTGTCAACCCGACAATTGATATTGGGTGCTTGTTAATAAAACATCAACCTTAGGTTGCATCACCATACCCATTAGAACATAAAAAGGATAAAAAAAAACTTTCTTACCCTCCTCCCAGGCTTAGTCAATTCCTTAAGAACTTTGCCTCTACCTTTTACAACTCAACCATTTGTCGAATTATTATCCTTTTAATAATAATGCATGCTTATATGAGAAATGATTCCTATAGTATCAGAAACAATTACCAAGTTTTCACACAATACCTGAAACATTTCAGGGACCAATGGGTGTCAATCCTTCATCACCACAGTATTCAACAACCTACCAAAGGGTATTCAACAACCTATCAAAGGGTATTCAGCAACCTATCACAAGGAATCAATGAACACAACCCTATCACCACAAAGATGCATATTCCATCTTCAATGGCAAACAATCAAATGGAATCAATAAGAACACATCCCTATAACAGAGATGCATATTCCATTGGCAATGAGTTTTTAAGATAACAAAACACTTTAGGTCTTCAATGACCAACAATTTACAAATTCAGGTAATGAATGAACTTACTAACTGTATTTATTTACCTTACACATTACGATTTTCACTATAGTATACAAATATACAAAATAACAATAACACATTCATAACATTTATAAATCACATAAAATGAACACTTTACCAAATCTAGATTACAGAACCATATCAATTTGATCAAATTAACTAAACACTTTATCATATTGGAGCTCGCAACTAAATTAACTAAAGATTCATAAATCGCAGAACCATATCAATTTGATCAAATTAACTAAACATCATAACATTGAAAAATCGCAGAAAATGAACACTCTATCAAATTAACTAAAAACCAACACAGGTACATGAACAACTTACCTTCAAAAACCATGATTTGGAGCTCGTAAAGCCGGACGTTGGCCAACACCGACGATTTGGACCTCGTAAACCTTACACCAACCTCCCACTCGAATTCACACTGTCATCCCCGGCGACACCACTGTTACACTACACACCCCCACCCGAATTCACACTCTCATCCCCGACGACACCAATATCTTACTTTAATTCACACTCTCGTTCCACTCTCTTTCTTGAATTCGATAAGCAAAACCAAACCCTAACTTTTCTTATTTTCCTCAAAAAAAAAACGTTAACGGAAAAAAATTTCCATTATTGTGAAATAGCTTGTGGACATATTTACCCCCAACTTAAAAGCATGAAATTACATCCGTGCCCCTTGAGTTACATTTTTTGTTACTCAGGATAGGTAACTTGTATTTTCCGTATTGTAATTACTAGTATGCTAATATTTCAAACTTATTACAAACATATGAATGATTACTTGTAGGCGTAGCTCGAAGTGTGCCTACGTTAAAGCATGTTGTGAATATGCTTGGCACTCATAGGAAGTGGGAATTGACATAATACGATTAGGGACAAGGAAAGTAGGGAGCCGCCAATAAGTTTTTAAGGAACTTGTAAACCGTTCACGGGTCATAAAAAGGCAACCACGATAAGGGACAACGATAGGCAACAACGATTGACCCGTGAAGGTTACACCCCATTCATAATCCATGAGATTACTAACTCCATATGGTTCGGAACCACAAAAGGAGGATCGGGGATGATGGTACAAAGTGAGTCATGGAGTCACATTCGCCCGTATTGGCCTCTACTCGATTCTTATAGTGAAAAGTGATTCCTGCGATCTCAAAGGCATACAAAAAGAGATTCAATTCGCTTCAAACTATTATTATGCTAAATTGGTTGAACATTAATGCAACACATAATTCTAAAATATTAGTGATCACTTCAATTAACAACAAGATTAAAAAGAAACCTAAACCGGTCGTCCAAATTATCTTATTAGGCGTGATTTTCAATTACATATTCCCTTTAAACATGCAATATAGTGATCAATAAAAAATATAATAGAATAAACATTAATACTGGAAGCAATTTAACAATAATAGCGTTAGTCAAATCAAATATAAAATAACCCTAATTATGATACTAGCAATATTAAAATAAAATAAGAGTAATTAAATTAATGAATTACTCACATTCCGCACGTTCCTTTAAATTGCTACATCATGAATAAACTGTTAGTAACTTCAATTAAAATATAAATCAAATGAAAATTAAACTTAATTAAGGTAGATTTGATTTGGTCCAAACCCTCATTCAATTATACCTTTCACGCCTTGGTTTAAGTATAGAACTTTGGGTATTGTATGAACTCCTTGGAGTGCTTAATTAGGGAAAGTATTTTGAGAAAATAGGATGGCTAGTATTTAGGCTAAAGAGGGAGAAGAGAATTATTTTATGATCAAGCTTGTTGATGATTGAAATAGGGGTGATATGATCTCTATTTATAGAGAAAAAAGAAGGGTCGAAGAATTAAGATAAGATCCGAATTAAATCGGAATAAAACTCGATAGACAACAGTTTTTGCGATTTTTGTTTTTATAATATCTTTTGATCCAGAAATTGGAATAAGAATAAGATATATTGGAAAGCTCTTGAAGTCTACTTTATAACCCAATTGGAATCCGATAAAAATATTCTATAGAATTAAAGATGTGGCCGAAATAGTGAGACGGTATCAGTTTTGGATAGAGTTTGACATTTTATTCATATCTTTTCCGTTATAGCTCGGAATGGATATTATAATATATCATTAGAAAGATAATTTCAAGGGCTACCCAACCATATAAAATTTAGATAAAAAAATATTATTCACGAAAATAATGTCTTTCTATATTTGAACGACTTTTAATTCGGATAGAAATAGGACTTTCAAAAAAAGGAGTTCTATTCAATTTCAAACTCTTTAATCTTATCTTTTCAAAACGGATAATTAGGATCTTTTAGAAACTTATAAAAGCTTCCAATTAATCCTAATTGGTTTAGGAATTGGATTAAATCATTTGGACCCTCCACATGATCATTGGGTCGTAATGTACCAAAATAAACTGGAATATATGTTTTTATAAATAGGACACGAAATGAATGATTTTAAAGGACACTAAAATGAATTAATTTGGGTTTAAAGGCACGAAAAGAGGAAAATAAGTTATGTTTTGGGAAAATGGGATAGGATTGGGTTGGTTTATGAAATGGAAATATGGATTTAAGCACTCCAAAAATTAAATACTCAACCCGACCAATAATGGCGGTGAAAGGTTGTTCATCATCGGATTTGGTTTTGGGGAGACATTTTTAGGTGTCTACATTAATCATTACATTTTTTTTCAATTGTTGTAATCATGTCTACAAATTACAACATACAAAAACTTCCATACAGATTAGAGATCAGACTAAACTTGAACTATTTTTTTGAATAGGAAAGGAATTTCTGATAATTTCAAAGGCTACGACACTTGGAGTACACGTCAGATTTTCTCATTCCTATAACTTATGATGAAGACAACACTTATAAATTTCCATGACTTATAAATTTTCATAACTTATATATACACAAACTAACCTATAAATTTTATTTTTCATATTCTCTCTCGACTTATACTAACTTTTGTTTGTTCTTTTTTTTTTTATTATTATCTCTCAACCAACTACTTTTCCATCATAAAATTTTTTTTTTATTATCTTTTATAAAACTGCATGCGCGAATAAATAAAGCAAGTAATAAAATACAAAGGGAGTATTATTGAAGTAAATGGTTGCTAGTATTAAGGGAGTATATTACAAAAGCTAAGTTACTATAAGGCCCTATTTGGTTTGCCTTATAAAATTTAATATTTAGTATGAATAACTTCATTATAGTTAGGTTGGAAAAGAAAAACCCTAAAATTTTCTGTGTTCTCACTCTTCAAACATAGCCGGCCATCATAGTAAAATTTAGGGGCTGTCATCCATTTTTATCAATGGTAAGCCCCAAATTCTTCTTTAATTTCATGTTTTTAGCCTATAAAAATCACCAATAGTTTGGTGATCTAATTATAGTCAGCCCCTCCATGTACGGTTTAGTCGGTCCCTCCATGTAGGGTTTAGTATTGTTTATTTATTTGTTTTTAGTGTAAGCAGGTGTTGTGTTTCGATGAGTGAGACTCACTGCGGAAGAAAACCCGAGCAAAGATCACACTCACAATTAATATAATCACAAATCACAATTAACTTAAACAACAAGAATTAAGAAAAAGATAAATACATTTGACGCGTGCTTCGCTCGCTATAAGAGCTCTTATTTCGAAAGCTCTAAGTCTCGATCGCACAAAGACCTCCAACAAAAGTCCACCCGCAACTAGACCCCGAAATTGGTCCAATTCTTAGAGGTTAGCTAAGCCCGACCAAATCCCGAGTAATTATATGTGTTTAAAGGTTTTCTCAACGGAGATGCCTTTTTTAACACCTTACTCAAGTCATTTTCCCAAGACCCCAACTTGGGTATTTATAGGGAAAAGCATGAGTGAGATTGACTCTTCCATTAATGTGGGAAAATTAATTATTCCTTTTATTTATAAATCAAATAAAAAAATTAATTATCAAGATAATAAAAAATCACAAGTGGCACATTTAGGAGAAGAGTTATGTAAGGAACACAAGGAGGGGAGGGCCAAACTTGATCCCTAAGGACTCCTCATAACAGGCCACATACTTCCTCAACCCTCCAATCTACGCGCGCCACGTGGCAGCCCCACTTGGGCACCAAGGCACCCCAAGTGTGGGATGTAGATGTGTCACTCAATCAGCCCAGCAAGCCACGCACATATGTGGGGGCTGGTGGCCGAGGTCTGCTGCTAGCACGCACTCCATGCTACTACTAGGATGTGGGCTGGCGCGCCTTGCGTGCTTGCCCTTTCTGCTAGCTGCTGCGGCATGACGGCTAGCAAGCACGCCCATGCGCGCTTGGCATGGTGCTAGCATGCTGCGGCCAGCCTTGCTAGCCATGGTGCGCTAGCACGCACCAGCTAACCTATCCTCGACTTGGTGCACTTGCTAGCCACCTTGCTAGGCCATATGCCCCTAGCACTCTGTTTGCTCGGGGCATTCCGATGCTAGGGGTATTTTGGTAATTTTGTTGATTAATTAGTAATTTTCCCGTCTCGTCTTTTACTATTTTTCAACTCGACTTCCGACGCTCGGATTCGACGCTCCAAGCTCGAATTTCCAACGTCTTAATATTAATTACTAGGGTGAATCATTAATTCCTTGTTAATTAATTCACCGTGTCGGTTCGTTAGTTGATTGGGTGTGACTTGAAGGGTTCAGTCAATATTAAGTTGTAATATCAATTACACATTGATATAAGTGATCAGAAGCGGCCTCCACGTAGGCATTCTGATCACTTGACCTCACTGAATAATTAGCTTTATAATAATTCTGCACCCTCTATAGGAATAATACACTTGTTCGAAGGACACTATTCCTATCAATCTCCCACTTGTCCTTTCAGACAAGTGTGAATTTAGTGTATAGCTTTTTCCCTATGTCGCTTAATGTCTCTTCATGAACTATAAGGTCAGATTATTCATCATCCTTATTATGCCCAAAAGTGTTTCTCGATCCCGAGTCTGATTGTCAATAAACAATTGATTTCTAAAATCCATCCATGCACGACCATGCATTTTTACAGTCTCGCTCTTTGAGAGGCCTTGTAAACAACAAAGAAATCTTCCCTATTTGGTAAGGGGACATTCCCAATCTTGTAATGTAGCTTTTCTTACTGAGAGGATCTAGTTGCTCGAGTGTTGCCGTTATAATCCCCTTTTACGTGCTAGTACTCAAACAAGAGAACTCACAATACTCATGGTCGAGGAAATAGGTTCCGATAGCCATAATGAGAAGTATACTTATGCCAATTTTTAATTCTCTTAAAGTATTCTTATAGGTCGATCCAGTATGGTTCCAAATCAATACTTGTGCAAATGATTTATGAAAATAATGTCCTTGTAGCACAAGAAACGGTGCTATAATCAAACTACACACTAATCTCAAATGGTCATTAATCGTCCATCATTTAAATGACCTCAATTAGGGATAATTTTTTATTATAATATTCACTGTTCACTTAATAGGTATTTCCTTATCAAGAATGGTCTAAATACCCTATTTTGAATATTCTCAAAATCGAATGGACTCAACCACAATTAAATAACAAACTGAGTGATAAAATTGCATGAAATTTAAATTACTCCAAAACTTGAGTGGTTTTTCTTAGTGCCTTACATTGAAATGTTTAAAATTAACTAAAACACTAAACAGGAAAATCAAAGCCTGTCTCCAACGTGCCTGATTCCCGTTACCTCAACGTGCTTGTTGTGCTTCACTTGAGGAAAAGTTTTAGTAAGTGGATCGGCTTCATTATCATTCGTTCCAACTTTATAAATTCTGATTTCACCTTCTGATTTCCATTCTCGAATCATGTGAAACTGTTGCTTGATATGTTTGACCTTCTGATGTTCCCTAGGCTCTTTGGCCTGAGCAATAGCTTCATTGTTGTCACAATAGACGGCTATTAGACCCTTGATAGAGGGTACAACATCAAGTTCACCAACGAACTTACGAATCAAAATAGCCTCCTTAGCCGCTTCAGCAGCTACCAAGTATTCGGCTTCAGTTGTAGCTAAAATTTGTAGTTGTGCACTACTTGGCACTCTTCCAACTAAACTCTCCTCCATTTAGGCAGAACACATATCCAGATTGCAATTTGAAATCGTCTCTGTCTTTTTGGAAGCTTGCGTTGGTATAACTCTAACAACTAATTCTTCTAAACCACCATACACCATGATATCCTTATTCTTTTTCTGGTACTTTAGGATATTCTTGGCCGCAGTCCAATGGGCCTCTCCTGGTTCTGATTGGCAACAACTCGTAGCACTCAAGGCGTACGATACATCTGGCCTAGAACATATCATGGCATACATGATCAATCTAATTAGAAAAGCATATGGAATCTGATTCATCCTTTCCCGCTCATTAGGTGTCTGTGGACACTACTTCTTGCTTAGGGTTATGCCATGTGACATGGGTAGGTGATCTCTCTTGGCCTCCTCCATTACGAATTGTGCCATTACCTTATCAATATAAGTACTTTGTATCAATCAAATCATCCTTTTTGATCTATCCCTATAGATCTTGATGCCTAATATATATTGAGCCTTTCTCTCTCAAGTCTTTTATTTGAAAACACTTTCCGAGCCAGGCCTTTACAAACTCTAACAACGGAATGCTGTTTCCAATGAGCAATATGTCATCGACATATAAGACTAGGAAGGCGATGTCACTCCCACTAACTTTCTTGTAAATAAAGGATTCATCTAGATTCTTGAAAAAACCAAATTTACCGATGGCTTCATCGAATTGAAGATTCCAACTCCTACTAGCTTGCTTTAGCCCATAAATGGACTTTTTAAGCTTACAAACTTTCCCAACATTGTTTTGGTCGATAAAACCTTCAGGCTGTGTCATGTACACAATTTCTTCCAAAATTCCATTGAGGAAAGCAGTTTTGACGTCCATCTGCCATATTTCATAACTATAATATGCAGCAATTGCTAGGAGGATCCGAACAGATTTAAGCATTGCGATTGGAGAAAAGGTTTCATCGTAATCAATACCATGAACTTGCTTGTAACCTTTTGCTACCAATCTAGCTTGGTAAATGAATGCATTTCCGTTCTTGTCGGTTTTCAACTTGAAAATCCACTTACATCTGATAGGTGTATAACCCTCGCGTAAGTCAACCAAGTCCCAGACTTGATTTCAAACATGGAATCCAATTCAGATCTCATAGCCTTTTGCCATTTAGCAGAGACGATGCTTTCCATCGCTTGCTTGTAGGTTACCGGTTCATCTCCATCCATAACCAGAATGTCTTGATTCTCGGTTAATACTATACCAAGATATCTATTTAGGTTGAGATCTCGACCTCTAAGACCTACGCAGGGTAACAGATTGAGCATTTGCATTGTCGGTTTAACTTTGCACATTTTGACCAGCGTCAAATGATGCTGTTTGAGCACTTTGACTGGCAATCTGATTTTGTTGCTCGTCCTCTCAAACTTCATCGAGTTCGAGTTTCCTCCCACTTGTCATTTTGGAAATGTTCTCCTTCTCTAAAAAGACACCACCGCGAGCAACAAACACTTTGCTCTCGAATTTATTGTACAAGTAAAACCCTTTGGTTTCTTTTGGGTAGCCCACAAATTAAACCTTGTCAGATTTGGGATGAAGTTTGTCAGAAATCAATTTCTTGACATATGCTTCTCACCCCCATATCTATAGAAAAGACAACCTAGGAGGTTTCTTCGTCCATAATTCGTATGGAGTCTTTTCTACAACTTTTGATGGAGCACGGTTCAGTATTAAGGCCGCAGTTAGAAGTGCGTGACAGGCTAAAGTCGTAATCACCTAATAAAAAATAATACATAAATCCACTATGTAGATAGGGAAAAAGGGTCGAACCACAGGGAAACAAGTCAATTTATTCCTAATTAAAAAAAATAATCTAGATTATCAAGTAACCAATTTGTTATTATAAAGGAGAACTAAACTACTAGGAGTAAAAGTGGGAAGGAATAAAAGTAGGAGGAAAATCAAGGAATAAAAGACCTAGGGCATAGGTTCACCAATAAATAACATTCCAGTGTAAAACATAACAATCAATCATCAATGCATCAATTAACCAGATCATCAAGGGCTTTCGCTACATATTACAATCCACATAATTAATCTACCGGTATTAAATCTCATCTCTCGAATCTCGACTTAACCATTTATAAATTAACCAGCTTATTGAAACTAAGCCTGAACATCAATTCTCATCTCTCGAATCTTGAATCAATATAGCTAAACTCATACATAAAAGACCAGCGCTAATCTAGTCGTAGAGCATTAAATCAATCAATATGAAATTAATCTAGCATTGTAATTTAATGACAATAAATTACCCTTTATATTATTTATGGATCCCCATAAACCCTAGAAAGAACACAAATCAAACATAATTAAATCTAAACCAAACAAAGCAATTAAACAAGTCATGATGAAAGAAAAAAAATAAATAACTGAGATTAAAGGAGAAGAAATCGTTACCAAATTAATCAGAATTAAAGAGTTAGTTGAATCAAGAACAAAGTTAAGAACAAAGTTGTAGAGAGAGAAAATAATTTAAAAACTAAGTAGAGAGAGAAAATCTAAGAGAAAGAATAATAGAAGTGAAAAAAGAGAGATAGAGTAATCTAAAACAACTCTAAAACGTATTTATATTAAACAATTAATTAATCCTAATTAAAACTAAAAAAAATCGCCGAAATCAGCTCCTCAGAAACACGCGCGGGCACCACACCACCCAATCGGGCCCGCCTTTTTTCCATCATGGGCGTCTCTCACGCCTGGCTGGGCGCGAGATAGGGCGGAGAGTTGCTTTATCTTTCTTTCTCCCTGCCCGATTGGGCGCGCCTTCGAACGGAGCCTATTTTGGCCGGGCCACAACCTTTGCAACTTGGACTTCTTGATTAGGCTCCGATTCTTCAGCCCAATCCGGATTTCCACTTCGGGTCTTGAATACTCTGTCCAAATGCCACGGTATCACATTCACCAAGCCTTTAATCACCGATTCGATTACTCTAACCGGCCTTGGGCTACGAAAACTGGTCGTGCTCCTCTAATGCTCGTAGTTGCTCTATAAAAATCTCAATAATTCTCCAAAGGTGCAAATCCCTACAAAAGTCATCCAAAACTACGAAAACAGTAGAAAACACCAATTAGTAATAAAAGTGGCTCTAAAGAGCCAAAAACACTACCAATTATAACCAAGGGACGAGGGTAAAATACTATATAAAATGGACATATCAAACTCCCCCAAGCCAAACCTTTGCTTGTCCCTAAGCAAAGATCTCATCAACGAATACATAAATACATGCCTCACCCCAAATAGTCAATATCAAGAACAAACAATTCAAGGCAAATCTAATAAACATGCTTCAACGTCAATCAATCTCATTCATCCAATCACTCGTCCTCCCTAACAATTATCAAATAGAGCAAACCACAAGAGCATATAGAATTTAAAAGTAGTGCTCACACACTCAACTCTCATTTATGTGGCGAGTAAAAGATGTACTCGATCGCTCTCCAACCACCTCTTTAATGTGAACAATGGCCTCCCAACTCACACTCTCATGTGTTTAAAATGACACACACTCAACCTATTAGTCGACTCGAAATATGTCAAGTCATTCCTTGCATTGATATGCAACACTTTAACATTCACACAACTCTATGCACAAGGTCGCAAGGTTTTTAAAGCTTGTAATGTAAGGGTAGGGTAAAAGGGTAGGAAATATTTTGGGAAAATGTAAGAGAAAAGTCATGCTTAAGGGAGCTAAATCCTAATAAAACCAAGGTTAAAAAATAAATAACGACCAATCATCTCCAACATACTCAACTCCAACAAAAGTTCACCAAATATAACTCTAAACATATCAGACAATCCCAACACTTACAATATCGGTCACAAAAATATAATAATATAGAACTTGAGTGAATAAACAAACTTTACTTTCCAAACTTAGAATTTCATTGAAACTCGATTTTTCTTCTTTCTTTCTTTTGATCAACCGTCAATTAGAACACTTGAACATTAAATAATTTTTTTCCTTTTGCTCTTTTTTTTTTTCTTTTGAAGTTCACTCTTTTTTTCACTTTTTTTTCCTTAAACTTCTTTTTTTTTCTTCTATCATGCTTTATATTTGTCAAGAAAATTCAACATTCAAGATCATTAAAAATAAACCACAATCAAGAACGAATAACTCCTCATATCCACCCAAATTGTGCAAATAATATGCACACCACAAAACTCCCTCACCTCACTCACTAATAGCTTCCCCAAGCCAAGCTTGGGACTAGTAACCAACGGGGAAAAATAGGCTTGTAATGTGGCTTATAAACAACAAAAATTAAAGGCATCAACATGGATCGAAAGAAGAGAACAAATGTATCTAAAATCATCTGAAGGCCACCTAAAAGAACAAATGCCTTCGTCCTCCACGATGTGCATAATAGTGAGACATGAAACACTACTCATATTTGCAAACCAATACTTAAATTCATTGACATACCAGGAACTAACACGCATTCCTTACCAAATCAACTAGTCAATCACTATATTCACAAGAAGTTGGACGAAATTGATGAACGTTAGGACATCCAATCAATCAAACTTCAAGTCATGATCAACAAATCCATAATGCTCATCATCATGTACCAAGAATCAAAACAATATTTTTCAAGGGGCACACAGAAGCATGATTTACAATTCATTGGAACGTATTTTTGGATTTTTTATTTTATTCTTTTATTTTTTTGTATTTTTCATATAATAAAGCAATAAAACTTTACTAGAAAGCAATAAATATATTCTAAGAAAACACACCAAAAATAAAAGAAAAGGGAAAAGAAGGATACCAAATCCAGAAATCTTCCCCAAGCCAGAATCAGACAATGTTCTCATTGGCTTGAGAACTATCCTAGAATGGCTAATCCTCATGATCCTCATCTATAGAGTCGAATCCTCCACCGCTACCTCCTGCACCAGAAGAGCTACCACCAAAAGAGTTAGGCTGAAACCCCCAGCCGGTCCCCCAAAAGGTATGTCCTGGCCATACCCATGGAAAGATGAATAGTTGGTATAAAACAACAAGCGATGGGATCTCTATCGTATCCCTGGGTTAGGGGCTGAAACCAGTCAGGATAAATAGCATCGTCTTGAATATTACCCCGACGAGCATAATATAATCATCATACATAAGATACAGCGCTCTACCCTGGTTCATCTCAAGGTACCCTAATTGCTGGTCAAGGGAGCCTACCATCCTCCTAAGGTTACCCTTTGAATGCTCTATACATCCTAAGGCCTAACCTATACTCTGAAAGTCCCAAACTGTCTCAGAGTCAGGGTGGGGTTGTATGAGACATGCGAGGTGGTAAAAGCACTACCTCAGGCTCATGGTGGGGTTGTGGTGGAACTAGTGGTGCTTGCCCCCGGGCGTGGGCAAATAAAATGTCAAATGTGTAGGACTCTTGTCCAGGGGGGGAAAGCGGTCAACTCGGGACTAGGCAGGGGAAAGATAGGCAATGGTTTCTCTGTTCTTGTCCTAATGCATCAGTGGGGGACTATAGACACCCAAATGCCCCAAAACCAAACCCAGTGATGAATACCTTTCATGTCATTGATCATCGAACGAGGTGAAAGTGTGAAAAATCTACTGATGAGGATTTTTTTATTAAAACATCACTTCTTTTTATTTTTGAAAATATTTCTTTTCTTACCCTATTTATGAACCTATTTATGAAAAACGTGAATTCTAGTTTAGTTTGGTCCATGTCAAGGGTCCAATAATGGTTCATTTTGATGGGGCTTGAAAAGACCTTTCCAACGATAGATTATAAGCCCAATTCCGATGAATAATGAGGAAGTTATGGCCAAAATACTAAACTGGGTCCGGTTTGGTTCTTACATACGGCCCAATGATCTAGAGGAGGGCCTATTATTAATTATCATTCCTAAAGCTATTAGGATTGATTATAGTCTTCTAGAATACTCTAGAAGGTTCTCCTAGGATTGATAAGTATGTTTCAAAGAGTTTGAAATTGAATAAAACTACTCATTTTGAGAATCCTTGTTCTGTTCAAAGTGGAATATATTAAGATATTATATTTGTGCCTCATAATCTTTATCGGAATATTATATGGTTGGATATATATTGAAATTATCTTACCAATGATATATTATAATATTAAATCCAAACTATAACGAAAAAGATATGAATGAAATATGAAACTCTACCCAAAACTGACATCCTACCACTGTTTCGGATATATGATTTTATCAAAAAAAAAATTTATTCTGATTCTAACTGGGTTCGAAAGTAGACTTCAAGAGTTTTCCAACGATATATTATATGACTTATTTGGACTTCTAGATCAAAAAGATATGATAAAAACAAAATTCACAAAACTGCTGTCGATCGAGTTTTATTTGGATTCGAATTCGAATTCTTTTCTTATTCTTCGACCCTCTGTTTTCTCTATAAATAGAGGTCATATCTCCCCTTTTTAAGATTATCAATTCTCCATCTAATTCTCATCCACTCTACTCGAGAATTTCTTGATTCTCTCTTCCTCTTTCTAGCCTAGCCTTTTACAAACACAATTCCTCACACATTAGATCTAGACACACCTAGCCAAGTTCGAAGTTGCCTTTTCCCTAGACGTGAAATGTTTGATATTTCTGAGGGTTTGGTCCCAAATCACTATTTCCATTATTTAATTTAATTCTTTGATTTATATTTTCTTGAAGTTACTAACGTGTGTATTTTGTTATTAGAAAGAGGTACGAGGCATCTAAGTAAGTGCTTTAATTGCTTTATTGATGTTATGAAATAGAAATCATGTTTATGATGTTTTCCCTAGTGTCATGTTAGGATGTTTTTCTTAGTATGATGTTTAGGGTGACAACAATAAGTTCCTTATATCAATTATGATTTCTGTGATGCTTCTTATTTTCTTTACTAATAGCATGTTAGTATCGTGTTAGGGTTAAAGCTTTGATCTTTATTGTTTAGTGACATGCTAGGGTTTGTTATTAATCTTGTTAGTATCATGCCTAGGATCTTGGTACTATTTTTCTTTAACATGATTATGATTATTTTTATAATTGTTATGATTATAATTTTGATGATTTGTTATTGTGTTGCTTGATATATAATTATTGTTATTGCTTGATCACACCTTTTATGCATGTTTAAAGGGAATTTGTACTTATAATCACGCTTAATAAGATAATTAGTAATCTTGTTTAGGGTTCATTTGATTTTAATTTAAGTGGTCGCCAATAATAATTTTATTTGTGTGATTAGGGGATTTTTATCCACCAATCACCTTCTGACAAGTGGACCAACCAGGTTCCGCCACGTGTCCTTCACGAAGGACAACAGGAGCCTGCCACGTGTCAGTCACAGATACGTCCTCTACGGACCACTATAGACACGCCACGTGTCCACCCATGCCAAATGGGAAAACCGGCCACCAAGGCCCAATCCAGTCTAGAGGCCCGATCAGCCCTAGGTTTACCTTAAACCTAGAGAGTTGCACGCTTCTCAAGGCTATAAATACTTAATTAATCCTCATTAATCACGGAATCGAATAATCAAGAGATCAAGCAGAGAAGAACAGAGTTATTAACAACCGGCTAATCTCGCTAACGACGCAGATTACCAACACTAAGCACTCTCACCTAGAGAGACCTCATTACTTTAATTTCTGTATTGATTACTCCTTAATCAGGTACTAACTTGACCGTTGGAGGCGGAGCTCTCAGGAGTCTCCGTTATTTTGCAGGTACAGGCGTCCGGTTCCAGTCTCGGAATTGTAACTCTCCCGCAGGACATCAGAAAACCCCGAAACATTTGGCGCCGTCTGTGGGGAGAGTACTTCAGAGATGGCATCCAAGTCTGTACCGACTCCAGAAGAGAGGCGTCCCCTAGACGACCCTCAAGTCCAGTCGGACCATGATACCGAAAGTGAATTTGAAGTTGAAACTCATACAGCTCCAGACGGGACCCTAAGGGCCCGACGTACCCGCCATACCAAAAGGAGGGAACGGGAGCATCTTAAAACAGGAAGCGAGCCAGCAGGCGCATCGCTTGCTCGGCAACAGCCGACTGATGGGTCTGCTCCCATCACAAGGAACGAACTCATGACCTTCATGAGGGACTTCAAGGGAGAGATTCAAGAGTTGATCAACAAAAAACCGCCTGCTTCAGTCAAGGAGAAGACGGCCAAGAAACCTTCCACTTCACTGAAGAGGAAGCCAGTTCAAGGGCGAGAGGCGACTCCCCATCCTAAATCCAAGAAGCGGGAGCCACCTGCTCTTGATTTTACAAAACTCCGCTATCCTACGGGAAATAGGAAACCGGTTCGTCATATTCAGGCGGACGGGTCAAAGCAAACGTTCACAGATGCTCGGCTCCTGCTAGAGCAGAAGAAGAGTGACCGATTATCAGAGTCGGCTTCTACTTCAAATTTTCAGGACAGTTTGCGAAATGCCTCGATGAGGCATACTCAGTCGTACCATGAGAGTCAGTCAGGCGGCACCTCCCGTCAGTCAGGCTTTCATAGTGCCCAGGCGGTACCAAACTTACCATTTGTGCCGCAACAACAGTATTTTATGCAGCCACCTCCATTTGGTGGACCTGCAGCAAAAAACGTCCAACCTATGGACTGGCAGCTACGGCTGCTTAGACTTGGTGAACAGCCGTCGGCCTTCTCCAAGGAAATTACTGAAGCCGCTCAGCCGGCCAAAGTAAAAAATGTTCTAGTAGGCGCCTATGACGGCACTACTAACCCAGAAGACCATCTGATGGCATTCACCAACCTGATGTATCTTCAAGGGTTGGATGATCCCACTTGGTGCAAGTGTTTCCCAGCGACTCTCAAGGGAATTGCACAGCAATGGTTCGGCAACCTGCCGACTGGTTGTGTTAACAGCTTCAGGACGCTTGCTTACTTATTTGCCTCCAACTTCGCAATGAACATCCCTGCCAAGAAAACGACCCTTGATTTGGGAACAATTCAGCAGGGCGAGAAGGAGGGGCTTCGTTCCTACATCAGGCGGTTCAACCTGATGAGAATACAGATTCAAGGGTTACCGGATGAGGTAGCTTATACTGACTTTTTTAGAGGTCTCAAAGACGGGTTTACCTTCAAATTTGATTTAGTTCGAAAAAGGGTGGCGACTCTTCAAGAGGCCTTGATTGAAGCAGAAGCCTATATACAGGCGACTGATCTATGTACGATGAAACAGTCGGACGGGAAGAGGTTCGACAAAAGAGAGGGACGACAGAAACAGTCGTCCAACAAAGATGAGAAAAGAAAAGAGGTCTGGGCGGCTGATTCCTCTAAACAGCCGGCCCAGAAAAAGAAAAAAGAATTCAAACCATACTCCCCAAATTATGTGTTTAACAAGGATAACCAGTTTATCCTAAAAGAAATAAAGGGACGGCTCTCAATTGAGAAGCCGCTCCCCATGAAGGGTTCTGCGAGCAACCGGAACCAAGACAAAATCTGTGCTTATCATGATGACGTTGGTCATCACACCAATGACTGCATCAGTCTCATGCGGTACCTAGACCGCTTGGCTGATCAAGGTGATCTTGACACTTATGTCAAGAAATCTACGGGGAATACTTCCTCAAAAAAGCAGTCGGTCAAAAAGAATCAACAGGCCGACAGTTCCGATACAGATGATGCAGTCGTCTACACCATTGCAGGCGGCTTCTCAGGAGGCGGCCCCACTATTAGGGGCAACAAAGATAATATAAGGCGGTTAGATGTAAATTCCGTTCACCAAGAACGGCCGTCCAAATATACATTTCCTGAGATTGTCATCACTGAAGAGGATCTAGGAGGAATAAGGGGGCCGGATGACGACCCTCTCGTTATTGAATGTAAAGTGGCCAACCAGAGAGTTGGCCGAATCCTCATAGATACCGGGAGCTCCTCAGATCTCATCAGCAGCAAATGTCTGTCAAAACTGAAATATCAGACGGACTGCATACATCCGGCCTCCCACCCTTTAATAAGTTGGAGGAGTCGTCCACCCACTGGGACGAGTAGATCTACCCATTCGCCTGGGCGAAAAAGGGGAAGGACGACACATGGTATTCCGGTTCCTAGTGGTAGAGGAACTCTCGGCCTACAACATGATTCTGGGTCGACCAACCCTGAATAAATCCAAGGCTGTTATAATCCCGTCACTTATGCTGCTTAAGTTTGAAAGGGATAATGGAACAGTCGGCTCCCTAAGGGGAGATCAGAGGATGGCCCGAGAGTGCTATCTCTCGGATGTCAAGCCCACTGTTATGGCCACTGGGTCAAGTGGAGAAAAAACAGACCTTGACAATGTCAAGGAGAGTGCGCCTGTTCAAGAAACAGGCGACAAAAAAAGAAAGGCGTCCCAAACAGAGTCCGCAAGAAAAGCAAGAAAATAGCAATCATTGGCAGAGGACCGGCCGGATGAGTTCCGCCCTCAGCCGGCTGGTGAGCATGCGGACCTGATATTAGACGACTCCCGTCCTGACCGAACAGTCAAAGTTGGGACGACTGCTCCGAGAAACCTTGGTGACGACTTTCACAACCTGTTGAAAGAGTACAAGGACATCTTTGCATTTGAAGTCCATGAAATGCCAGGCATTAGTCCTGATCTGGCAGTACACAAACTCGCTGTGGATCCGAAAAAGAAGCCGGTACGGCAAAAGAAGCGGAACCATGGTGAAGAAAGAGGTCAGGCGGCAGCCGCCGAAGTCAAAAAATTACTTGATGCAGGGTTCATTCGGCAATGTTACTTCCCAGATTGGGTTGCAAATGTGGTGCTTGTTAAAAAGCCGAATGGCACCTGGCGAATGTGTGTAGACTACACAGACTTGAACAAGGCGTGCCCCAAAGACAGTTACCCTCTGCCTAAAATTGATAACCTGGTCGACTCAACAGCCGGCCATGCCTTGATGAGTTTTATGGACGCCTATTCTGGTTTTCATCAAATTCCTTTATGGAAGAAAGATCAGGAGAAGACGGCCTTCGTCACTGATCAGGGATTGTACTGTTACACGGTCATGCCGTTTGGTCTTAAGAATGCCCCGGCTACCTTCCAACGAATGATAAACACAGTGTTCTTTGATCAGATTGGGAGAAACGTCGAGGCATATATTGATGATATGATTGTCAAGACTAAACTTCAGAAAGATCATCTGACGGACCTCCGAGAAACTTTCGCCACACTCAGGCGGCACCATGTCATGCTCAATCCCAAGAAATGTGTATTTGGAGTTGAGTCTGGGAAATTTCTCGGATTCCTTATCAACCAGAGAGGAATAGAGGCGAACCCTGAGAAGGTACAGGCGGTCATTGATATGCAGTCGCCTCGTACCGTCCGAGAGGTTCAGAAGTTAACAGGTTGTCTGGCGGCCTTGGGGAGATTCCTAAGTCGATCAGGCGACAAATGCCTATACTTTTTCCAGGCAATTAAGAAAAAGGCAAGGTTTGAATGGGGGCCGGATGCTGAGGCCACCTTCCAGAAATTAAAGGTTCACTTGCATTCCTTGCCGAGGCTGGTCAGCCCTTTGCCCAAAGAAAATCTCTACATGTACCTGGCCGTCTCTGATCATGCGTTAAGCGCTGTGCTCCTTGCTGAAAGGGACGGCTGTCAACTCCCGGTCTACTTTGTCAGTCACGTACTGAAAAATGCCGAGTTGAGGTATCCCCTAGTGGAGAAATTTGGTCTTGCACTCTTCATGGCTGTTAAAAAGTTGAAGCCCTACTTTCTGGCGCATGCAGTCGTCGTGTATACCGACCAACCAATCAAGCGGCCCCTTACCACCATGGAGTCGTCCGGACGAATGATCAAATGGGCCATAGAAATGCAGAGTCTCGAAGTTACTTTCGAGCCTAGAAAAGCAGTGAAGGGGCAAGCCTTTGCTGACTTTATTGTAGAAATGACTCGTCCTCCTGACTCTCAAGTTCCAGACCAAGTCTGGAAGGTATATGTGGACGGAAGCTCTACTTCAAACGGTTGTGGAGCAGGCGTCGTATGTCAATCTCCAGAGGGCGACAGGTTCGAGTATGCTCTACGCTTCAGTTTTCAGGCTTCAAACAATGAGGCAGAATATGAAGCTTTACTAGCCGGGATCCGCATGTGCAAGGCGGCAGGGGCAAGAAAAATAGACGCCTGTTCTGATTCACAATTGATAGTGAGTCAGTACAATGGCGAATACGAAGCAACACATCCGGCCATGATCAAGTATTTACAGGCGGTCCGACAAGCAGTCGGCTCCCTTGAGGATTTCCATCTGATCCAAGTGCCGAGATCAAAAAACAACCAGGCAGATGCACTTTCGAAATTAGCATCATCCGCCTCCTCCGATACTCCTCGAACTGTTTTTTGGGAAGTAATGGAGAAGAGAAGCATCGAGGAAAACCCTATTGGAATCCTAGACAGAAGCTCAACCTGGATGGATTCAATCAGGGCATATCTGACAAACGGTACACTGCCGGATGATCCTCAACAGGCGGCAGCACTGAAAAAACGAGCCTCCTGTTTTGAAATGATACAGGGAGAACTTCACAAGAGGGGGTACCTTCAACCCTTCTTAAAGTGTGTTACTCCTGAAAAGGGACGAGAGATACTAGATGATCTTCACTCTGGTTTCTGTGCTTCCCATATAGGTGGTAGGATGCTTGCTCAAAGGGCAAGGCGGCAGGGCTACTTTTGGCCTACTTTAGAAGCAGATGCAATGGAGATGGTGAAAAAATGTGACAAGTGCCAAAGGTTTGGCAAACTAATTCACCGTCCGGCTACTGACCTCACTACCATTCACAGCCCACTACCGTTTGCTAAGTGGGGCATGGACATTCTGGGTCCATATACGCCTGCTACAGGCGGCAGAAGGTATATACTTGTTGCCGTTGACTACTTCACTAAATGGGTAGAGGCGGAGGCTGTAAAGGGAATCAAGACGAAAGATGTAATTTCATTCATTTGGAAAAACGTCATCACTCGGTTCGGGGTTCCCATGTCTATGGTTTTTTATAATGGTCCCCAATTTGAGACGCCTGTTCTCAAAAGCTGGTTGGGAGACCAAGGAATTGCACATTACTTTGCATCTGTCGGCCGTCCACAAGCAAACGGCCAGGTAGAAGCCTTTAATAAAATCATCTCAGACGGTCTCAAGAAAAAGATTGAACGAGCAGGCGGCCTATGGGTGGATGAACTACCACATGTTCTCTGGGCCATTAGGACGACTGAAAAAGGGGCGACTGGAGAAACTCCATTCCTCCTAACTTATGGTGCAGAAGTTGTTCTTCCAATAGAACACTACGAGCCGACTCTTCGAGTAATGCTATATGACGAAGAGGCAAACTGGGAAGCCATGCGCCTGGCATTAGACTCACTTCCTGAAAAGAGGGGCAATGCTGTCTTGCGCCATGAGATCTATCGCCTGAGAATGACTAGATCATACAACAAAAAAGTACACAGGCGTCCACTCAAAGTAGGGGATTTTGTACTTAGAAAGATGGAAGCAGTCGGTAGGGCTAATGAGTCTGGCAAACTAACTCCCAACTGGGAAGGACCCTACCGAATCTATGAGGAAGTCAGGGACGGTACCTACCGTCTGGAAACACCAGACGGACAACCGTTGCCCCGAACTTGGAATGTAGATAACCTTAAAAAGTATTTCTTCTGAATGATGTAAAGTAAAGAGCTACTTAATAAAGTTTGCACTTACTATTCAATTTTGTATTACGAGGGGCATGCCGTCTGTACTTTTACAGTCGGCTACTCTCCATGGAGTTTCACTCTATCTTCAGAGGGGCATGCCGTCTGTTCCTTTACAGTCGGCTACTCTCCATTGAGTATTTTACTCACAATACTTAGCTAAAAAGATTAGGGCCTGGCCGACCCTGTGCCTAACAGGCGGCTACCCCTCTTTTACTAAGCACCTACGTTCACCAAGAACTTACCAAGGCCACCGGCCGAATGATCAGACCAGGCGCCAAGCCAACTGATCAAATCTACAAAACTAATTCGACCTGTCCCAACATCATAGCAGGCGTCCGACGGCATCCCTCCGGATGAAATTCGTCGCAGAGAGCAGCTCCCTTTTGGGTGGAACATTGTTCTATAAACTAATTACACGGCACCTATACGACTGTCCCCAAGGACAACCACGTAGCCGTTTTTGAGACAAGGATAACTCTATCACTAACCAAACCAGTGGTAGCAGTTGACATCTGAGTCAGATGACCGCCTGTATTACTTGGGATAAATGCAGGGGGTACCTATTGAGTTAATAGCCAACAAACATTGGCGAATCAAGGGGTCTAGCTGGCCTACGCCGCCTGGTACCTCTACTTCTCAAACAAAAGTGACGGCGACTGAGTAACTCCAAAGTTAACTCATAGTCACTCCTTCAAATTTGGTATGGAATCTAAAAAGTTTGAGTCGTCCGCCTGTTTTAAACAAACAAGGGCACTCGAACCCCTATTCCTACTGGATAACCTACTGAGTTAATAGCCAACAAACATTGGCGAATCAAGGGGTCTAGCCGGCCTACGCCGTCTGGTACCTCTACTACTCAATCTAAATTGCGACAAAGACTAAGTAACTCCTAAGTTAATAGTCACTCAAACTTAGTATGGAGCCTAAAAGGTATGAGTCGTCCACTTGTTTTTAATAAACAAAGGCTCTCAACCAATACTCTTGCTAGGTTAACAAATTACGAGTTAAAAGCCAACATTGGCAATAAAGGGAAACAACCGGTACCCGCCGCTTGTTTTCCTACTTAATTCCTTGGCGACTAGGTAATTCTATTTACTTGGTCAGACAAATTGAATAAAGAGTTCGAATACCGATTGAATAAATGGCCGACTGATCATCTATCCTGGAAACAGACAACCAGTCGTCCAGGGGCATAGGCGGCATACTTACTATTTGTACCTGTCTTAACGTTCGGCCATACACAACAGTCGGTCTAGGGAACAAATTAAAAATACTTAGACAAATTTGAACCAAAACAAAAATTTGATTAAAAATGAGCCGGCCATTAAAGACCAGCAGAATATTCAAAACCCCGGCCCCCTGGCCGGGTAATTACAAAGCAAACGGCACGCAGGCCGTGAAAAGAAAAAATACTTAAAGCTTAAGAAGGGGGCAGTTCAGTATCAGCAGCTGCCGCCTGGTCAGCACTCTTCTTGCTGGACTCGGCCTTAGCTGCACCCTCTTTTGATGCCTTACCCCCAAGTGGCACAAGCGCCACAACCAGCTCTTCCTCCTCCAACGCACCGTCTAACGCCTCTTCTTCAGCAGCCGCCAGGATCTGTTGGTTATATATTTCCGAACACTGGCGGTACGTTCTTTCCCATGAGGCAAAGTCGGCACTGGGGAACAGTCGTTCCCAGGTCATGCGCTGGATTTGAGCGGAGTCTTCCACCATCTCCCGGACGAGCTCTTGTTTCTCTTGCTCGGCCTTATCCGAGAGCTCTTGGGTAAGACTCTTCTCTTGGTTCACCAGGCGTTCTTTTACGTTGGCCAAAGATTTCTCCATGGCTTCGTAAGAGTGCATTTTTTGGCGAAGAGGTTTCAGCTCGGCCTTAAGGTTGGTGACGGTCCCCTCCAGCTCGTCAACCTTCTTTTGGGCCGCCTCTAACTGAGCCCGAACAGCGGCGGTAGCCTGCGCCTGATAATAAAGAAGATCAATGGTCAGTACTTCATTTTGGGCAATTTGAAACATTGCCTTATCACAGCTGGAGGCGGCCATAGCCTTTGCGGCCTTTACCTCTTTGTTTTTCCGATCAATCGGCTTGCGAAGGTTGTTGACTCGGAGCAGGGCCTAAGTACAAAGAAAAACAGGCGTCAGTTTCCAATCAAAAAAGTCAACAGGCGTCCTGGAACTCAAAAGCTCAAAAATATACTAAGTATACCTCAGCAAGGACCCCTGAAATTCCATCAAGGTCAAGGGTGCCGGCACCCCTGACCGCCTCCCTGTCAGATGGAGGAACTACTTTAACCATAGACTTGGCTACCTCAACCAAGTCAAGTCCTTGGGGGCCGGCTGCATTAAGCGAAAGGATAAAACAAGTTAGACCTAATCAAGAAGGAAGCAAGGGTGAGTTTTTACAAGTGAGTGTCCATACATCTAGGCGGCCCCGCCTGGGTTTTTGAAGAAGTGGCCGGCTGCTTCTCAGCCGCCACTGTTTTCCTGGAAGACCCAGGAGAGCTTGCAACAGTCGTCCTCCGGGCCTTGGGGTCCGGCTGTTGCGAGGAAGAAGCCCTTGGAGTGCCAGACTGAAAACAAAAAGAGTTAGTATATGCATAAGACAACTAAAAGAGGAAGAGTTTTCAAAGCTTACCAAGGGTGCCTCCTTGTTGGGGGAGTCGGCATACGACTGTTTCATTAGCGAGACCCGCAACATGGCCGCCGCAGTCTTAGATGCTGATATTTTACTCATGGCGTCAGCTGCAAGAAATAAGCAACAAAGTTAGTAAAAATCCCAAGTAAACAAGGCGTGAAAAAACAGAGTATTCGTCAGGCCGGCTACCTCTAGAGCACCGACTGCTGAGGCCACAGGCGGCCAAAAAGTACTCGTCATAGAGCCACTTGAAGCTCGGGACGCAGTTTAGGGGTACTTGCTCTCGTACCCCTGAAGTAGAGTTCACCCTAGTCTCTACTTTGAAGAGTCCTTTGTCTAGGATCTCTTTTTTAGCCTTTGGGGGAACAGGCGGCATGCTGCGGCCGCCTGCGAGAAGAGGCGGATCCCTATTCCACTTGTTAAAGCGTTTGTTCAGCTCCGTGTCTGAACCCTCGATAATAAGGAAGGTGTTCCGCCAATCCTTCCATTTGTTTGCCTTACCTCTCGTCATGAGGTAACCCCTATGGCTTGTTAATTGATACCAGCCGGTACCTCCCGACTTAGGGGTCCGGCTGAGATAGTTCATGTGGGCGAAAGCCTCAAAGCTTGGCTCCACCCCGTTCAATTCGCACCCGGCCACATAGCCGAGTACGTTTACCCAAGAGTTGGGGGCTAACTGCCATAACCCCAGATCATACCCATCTAAAATCCGCTGAACAGCCGGATGTAATGGGAAGCGCAGTCCAGCTTTGATGGCCGCCACATAGCAGCCAAAGCAGCCGTCACCATAGCTGGTACCAGCCGGCCAGACGACAGTGTCTTCTGGATCCGGCACGAACAGTAAAAATTCCGGGCCCATTTTGTGGTTAGCAATAAAGCTCGCCACGTTGTCTTGCATGGTTGCGATCCGGCCCCGGGGTACCCTGCAGTAGTAGGGGGCGTTTTCCTCTCTGTAAGAGGCGGACGGCTCCGCCCAATTGTCCCCCCTTCTCAACTGCATGAGAACGTCTCGCCTCTTGTAGGCGGCTATGTTTTTCTTCTGAGCCAGGAGAACTGTGGCCAGAAGAACTGGACTCAGACTCGTCCTCTGACGAGTTCGAGGAAGACGACTCCTCCCCTCTCCTAGAGGGGCCCGCCTCCTCTCCCTTAGAAGGAGCAGAAGGAAAATTAGACATGTCCACGGTAAGATGGGAAGGGAACACCTTGGCCCCTCTCTCAGAACTGTCGGCTTGACAGTCGCCTCGTTCTACATCTGGCGCCTGGTCAGATGTTTCACTAAAGAGCACCCTTTGGGAGGAGCCGTCTGAGTTTGATATCATAGCAGTCTTTTTTGTTCTGGCCATCACGTTCTGCATAGACACAGATACAGTCGGACTTTGTATAAAGGGCAAAGATGGGTCCAGAAAAGGGCAGGCGGCACTCCTAGTCCTAGATTCAGCCGTCCCCGGTGACCGGCTGATCGCTAACTTAGGGCGTGTCGTGTGCTTCCATGGTGCCATTTCAAAAAATAAAAAGAAAATTAAGAGTAAGAGAACTGAGTTACCTGAACGAGTGACGGTTGATGAAGTCCTGGAAGTTCGGGTCAGTCGGCTTGTCAGAACAGGCGGTAGGCAGAAAAGGTCCGAAATGTCAGAGCAAGTTCAGGGGTCCGAATGTTCTCGCAAAGTTCTCAAATGTGAAAATGACCGAAGTCAGCACTTCCTTTTATAGGCAAAGTGAGAAGGCGAAGGGTCGCTTCCAAATTCAAAATTTGGGCGGGAAAATCTCTCGGCCGTTTGCAAGGTGACACCTGTAACAGGCCGTCGCCTGTCACCGTGCGACACCTGTCACAGGCGACCCGTGACCAGTCACGTGCCACCTGTGAGGGGCAAATGATTAGGGGATTTTTATCCACCAATCACCTTCTGACAAGTGGACCAACCAGGTTCCGCCACGTGTCCTTCACGAAGGACAACAGGAGCCTGCCACGTGTCAGTCACAGATACGTCCTCTACGGACCACTATAGACACGCCACGTGTCCACCCATGCCAAATGGGAAAACCGGCCACCAAGGCCCAATCCAGTCTAGAGGCCCGATCAGCCCTAGGTTTACCTTAAACCTAGAGAGTTGCACGCTTCTCAAGGCTATAAATACTTAATTAATCCTCATTAATCACGGAATCGAATAATCAAGAGATCAAGCAGAGAAGAACAGAGTTATTAACAACCGGCTAATCTCGCTAACGACGCAGATTACCAACACTAAGCACTCTCACCTAGAGAGACCTCATTACTTTAATTTCTGTATTGATTACTCCTTAATCAGGTACTAACTTGACCGTTGGAGGCGGAGCTCTCAGGAGTCTCCGTTATTTTGCAGGTACAGGCGTCCGGTTCCAGTCTCGGAATTGTAACTCTCCCGCAGGACATCAGAAAACCCCGAAACATTGTGCATTAATATTCAACCAGCATAGATAAACAGGTTTAGGGTTAACCTATTGATTGCATGTTAGTCAGAAAGCGCACATGAATACGAGAAGAATAAAGTAGAGGCCTATTATTAGGGCAGGTTCTTTCACTTTTAGATTTGATTTGTACCTTCATCCCCGAACTTCCAGTCATGGTTCCAGACCTATTGGAGTTAACGATCTCTTATATCGTTAAGGGGTGTAACCTTCACCCTGTGAATGGTTTACAAGTTCCTAAAACTTGTTGGCGACTCTTTTGCTCTAACTTTCTTCCTTTTGGACGCCACCATGATTTAGTGTATGATCACAATGGGATTCAAGTTTGGGGTAATGCTTGAAATATTCCTTACAAGGACTCGCTGGCTATCCAAACGTACGCAATCAAAATTCTCAAGGTACCTAATAGTCATGTAGGTGTCTGGTCCACATTAAGTGAGACTGTGAGGTCCACTCTCAACAAACCCGACCTTCTTAACAGCTTTCCTAGTAATTAGGCCTCCTAGACGGATTGGGGTAGTGGCATGGTTACTAGCCGAGGCATGTCTACTAAGATGAAAGACGATGTATCTAGCAATGTTCAGTTTACCGTACCCAAACACATAATGTCCAATTACAACTAGTTCATTAGTTTGGGCGTTATGCGGCTCATTCCTACCTAGAAAATAAACACATGCAAATCTTTGCCAGATTTTAGGTACAGGGTGATGGATAGATTTGGCACTAGAATGTTTGGCGTTAGGTACTGGTAAACCAGTCAAAACATGATAGATATATTCCATTTAATATTTTTCATGGCATTGGATAGGTAATTCAGAATTCAAATAAAAAAATTTACAAAAATCAACAAAGGTTAAAATAATATTCCTATTATTTAACCTAAACATCAATTTCGGCCCATTTTTATTGTTCACAACAGACAAAGAGGAAAGAAATTCACACGTTAATTCACAATAAGTAGGATAGTGCATATCAACAAATATCCTCATTCCAATATCGTTCAAGAAACGTTTAACATAATCATATAAACCATAAGATTCAATAGTAGGGCGGTGTAACCACCGTGAAGGGATTACCTCTCGCCCGTAGAGTTGCTCAAGCCGTTCTTTTTGCTCCCGGGTTGCAATTCAGATGGTTGGCCATTGCGAAAGTTGCAATTCCAGATCATATTGTTTACTTGAACTAGAACTCCTCCCAAGAATCGTCCTTGACCTCTTTGATGCCATGTTTGAAAAATGGGTAAGTTTTTTTAATTGGAATTTAGAAAATTTTGGTATAGAAATGTAGAGGATGAAGAGAGGGTTGGAAATATGGAAGAACTCTCGTCTGTGGAGCTGTATCAACTACACTGGTGAGCATGATCTTACAGAAAATGGCCAATAACTATGTTAACATTTCGTTTTCCTTTTTTTGACATGGTTCGCGAAATTTTTGATGATCGGCTTTCCATATGTTGCAGTCTATTTAGGTGAGTTATTATATTAGTGTGTTATCATTGACTACTTCATTTTAGATTATTGGATGAAGTTGTGAAAATTGGCAGAGCATGTTAATAAGATAAGCAAACTTATAGAAAATTTGTGCAAGTGGGTATGATAAAGAAGAAAAGACAGCTAGGTCTTTTTTTATCAGTTCGGATTAGTTCCGATCAATTCCGATCAGTTCTGAAATTTCAGTTTCGATCTGTTCTGAAATTTCAGTTCCGATCAGTTTTGATCTATTATGAAATTTTATTTCTGATCAGTTTTGATCAGTTCTGATCAGTTCTGGAATTTCATTTTTGATCAGTTCTGATCAGTTCTGAAATTTCAGTTTTGAAATTTCAGTTTCGATCAGTTCTGATCACTTCTGAAATTTCAGTTCTGATCAGTTCATTTCAGGCCTTTTCTGTTTATTGCTAATTTCCTGAGTTGTTTAATGGGCTTGGCTAAATTTGACCTATATAATGGTTTATATGCACCATCTACCTCTTGCTTCTACTTATCACATAGTAGAAAGCTTAAGATAGGGGAAGTGTTACCAAAGTCAATTTCCTTGATGCCTTGCATGTGTGTTACCCTTTTTCTTGATGAAGAGGATTTTTGGTGGACTGAGTGGTTCAACTTCTTGTTCAGAAATATATGTTAATTAAGGCTGTATTTAGGAGTTTTAGAATCACCTTTTTTTTCCCTTTATATTTAATTTTCCCACTGCTGATTTGGTATGTATCTAGTGGGTAAAATGAATGAATGCTTGATCATTTGAGTAATATGTTGATATAAACTGTACATTTACATATACTCATGTTATTCATCTTTGAAAGTGGTATTTGGACACATGGTAATTATATTTAAGCAATTAGATTACGTTAGTTATAATTTACAAATTGTCAAAGATTGATAGACTCTTCAATGTTAATATGAGATTGAAGTTGGTTATAATTTAGTCTTGCTTTTACGAAGTTCTGTTGATTGGGCAAGTAAGGTGTCCGTTACAAATAAATACTTATTTCGTAACTGGCACCTTTCTGTCCCTTAGGAAATTTTAAAGCCTTTTTGGCTCTATACGCTCTCAAAAGTGAGTAAATGGTTACTTTTCATTGATTTTAATTCATAGAAACCAAAATATAAGTTAATTAAGGATGTTATGTGTTTTATTGTGTTAATTTGGAACAATACATGATAGATGGGTAAGATAGAAGTCCCTTAGGCAATTATGAAGCATTTTTGGCTCTATACGCTCCCAAAGTGAGTACATGTTCACGTTTCATTTTTTTCAATTCATAGAAATCAATATATAAGTTAATTAAGGATGTTATGTGTTTTATTGTGTTAATTTGGACCAATACATGAAAGATGAGAAAGATAGAAGTCTGATAGGCAATTTTGAAGCCTGTTGGGCTCTATACGCTCCCAAAAGTAAGTAAATGTTCACTTTTCATTGATTTCAATTCATAGAAATAAAAATGTAAGTTAATTAAGGTTGTTATGTGTTTTATTTCTATATTTTGAGTTTTATTTCTTTAATTTGGACCATCACATTTATTCTAATAATTGTTTTTATTATGGATTGTTTTTATTTTGTAACCTTATTCATATGTTTTTTTTTCAATAGGATTTTTGTCAAAGGACAGCACCGTATGATGTTGACGAGTTGAATGTGGTTCGAGAACTGTGGGCGCAATACTTTAGAAGTAAATATTTATTGAATGCATAACTATTAGCTTAGGTAGAACAAAGTAATATTATTAGTGTTGTTGTATGTGTTGGATAAATTTATACAAGTTTTTATTTGTAATGTATTACTACTTCAATTTTTATAATACGTTGTATTAATTTTTATGAAAGATTGTTCGGTATAATTGTTTATTTACAGGAACAGGTTTATTATAACAGGTTTTAATTAATATAAATTAATTATATATAAATACATGCTGCCAAAATTTAATAAAAAAAATTTTATTTAATGATTATTTGTAACGGGCAGGAGAGTTGTCAGTTACAAATAACCACTTATTCGTTACGGTCATTTTTGTTGCCCGTTACAAATAAGTATTTAATTGTATACTATAAAACTTTATTCGTAACGGACATTACAAATGTCAGTTACGAATAATCATTTATTCGTAACGGGCGTTTGAAACGCCTGTTACGAATAAGGACTTATTTTAATACAATAAAGGCCTTATTCGTAACGGGTATCTGAAATGTTCGTTACGAATAACCCATTATTCGTAACGGAGATTTGAAACGTCAGTTACGAATAAGGGGTTATTCGTAACGGACATTTGAAATGTCAGTTACGAATAATGAGTTATTCGTAACGGACAGTGCCCGTTACGAATAACAATGACCATCCGTAACGGCCGCATACGTAACGGACGCCGCCCGTTACGGATGGGCCCTTTTTGCCCGTTACGAATAACCTTTTTTCCACTAGTGTAGCATTTTGGCTAATACATATTTGTTTTGTTTTGGCTTGGCACTAATTATCATTTTGATGAGTAGAAGATAGGTGATGGCGATCGGACAACGTAAACTATATGCTGCATTGGGAACGATGGGCGGTGATCACCTAGTTTAATTTAGTTAACATAGTATTAGTATTGTAGTTACTTTTGTAGTTACTTTGGAAGCGTCTTAGTACTATTACTATTATTGTTAATAAAAGATAAGTACTATTTTCCCGCTGCAAAACTCTGTTAACCCTACGTAATCATGTGGCGGTAATACTCCTAAGTTACTCCCTAAATTTGGATTATTATTTTTAATTATTAGAGAGTTATTTGGGGGTGTTACATCATTATTTATATTTGATATCTTTTTTTTCATTAATTTAAATTTCTATATCAGTCATAAAATTATTGATGTTATCATTTAATACGTAGTATATAGATTTCATAATTTAAAAAAAAAATAAAAAATTAAGTCAATAGGTACTCCCTTGGTCTCTTTTTGTTGTTCCTATTTTAAGTTCTCATGGTCAAACTTTAAAAATCTTTGACAAAAAATGATCATTACTCGTAATACATACAATTATACACATTCCTTATGTTTGAAAGTTTGACTCACTTTGCATTTGTCCGGTCTTCCATGAACAACTTTAGCCATGAATATCTTCGATCGGATTTTTATAAATGAAAACTATAAAAAGTTGATATTTACAAAATTTATAATAAGGGGAATCTATTAAAATATCCCGTTCTAATTTATTTTTAATGTATAAATCATAGAATGTAGTGAAAGTTATTTTCTTTTGATTACATGAATAATAAGTGGGTCGAACTTTCAGAATGACGATAGTATATATATAGTCATGTGAAATAATATTGATATATTTGTCATTATGTATAGTCTTATGATATCAATTTAGTATAATTTCTGTTGATACATGATTATAAATCTACTATTATTCGAAGTAGCTTGATAGTTTTTCTATATTATTTAATTTTTCATTAACTATATTTGAATTAATAACCAATTATTGGTCCAAGCGTTACCCCAAATTACTATAAACTTGTAAGTTTATAATAAAAAATATAGCAAATAAAAAAGGTCAGTGTTCAACAATATTTATAAATGAATAAACATATACTAATAATAAATTTAAGAATAGTATTTAAATAATACGAAATAATACTTTGTTCAATTGCTTGAATGGTATTAAATTTAGCATTCAAGGAATCACACAGCCATTAGTGTGTTATTATTGTCTTAATGTGCAATTATTGAGTAGTTGCATTATAAGGTGACACATAGTGCTGATGTGGCCTCAAGTCATATGGAAGGAATGGTGACACATGACGGTAGCATCTTGTCCCTTTGTGTTTCAATAATATTATTATAGATGAGCCAAATAAAATTGCTATATTTGCTTCTTGAGTTCTGTTGTAATATTCTTAACTATGAGATTGAATTGCTTCAACAATAGAAATAATTCCATTATCCCACTTTTTCCTCTCAAACTAGGATTAGGTGTAGAGGTGTCAATTCGGATAAGTTGATGGAGTTTGGGTTGACCCACAACAAGTCGAGTATGTTCGTTTCGAGTATGTTCGGATCAAGGTTACCCTTTTGTCCCGCATCGGGTTAAGTCGAGACAATTTCGGGTCAAGGTATGTCGAGTTGGGTCGGATCATCAAGTTCAAAAAGGGTTTGACTGGGTTAATTTCGGTTGGGTGACTTTGGGTGGGGTTGATTTTGGTTCCGTTTCTTCGGTTCGCTTAAGTTCGGTTTAACTACGATAGTACTATTGGGTCAATTCCGATTTAGATATTTCTTGTGTTTTGCTGAATTTTAGCCGAGTAAACCAAATTCAATATTCAAATGAAGCCATTTTTAAACTAAGTAATTATTGAGTTAATACCTTATTATTGGGTCACTATCAAGTCATCATTCTTGCTTGTGTATCATTTTTCATATTGTGCCATTACACTTACAAAGTATTAATTTCTCATTATATAAGTTCTTAAGTCATTTTATATCTTTAAGCCAAATTAAAATTTACGGATATTTCACCAAATACCCCTAAGTTATTTTTTTATTCACTAAATACCCATGTAATTTTTAAAATTTACCATATACCCTTGAATTTAACAAAAATGTCACTTAATGCCCAAATGACTAACGGATGTTAAATCCGTTAGTCACTAGGGCTAAAAATAGCCACGCGGTAGGATTTATACGTTTTTTAATTTTTAAATAATAATTATACATTTAACTATAAAAAAAATAATCAAATAAAATTAAAATAAAACTACCCACCACAGCCAGCCCCTGCCACCACCCTATCCCCACCACTCCCCGCCGGCGCAGGTGTCCACGGAGCAATCTGCGCCGGTGCCACCCTGAACCTGACACCCCACTAGCCGGTGCCCCTCCCTTTGCCATCTCACCCCTCTAGCCGCGCGGCTCCCCTCCGCCTGCCATCTCCGTTGAAAACCCCTCCCTTCCCCACCGCTGACATCCAAACTCTCATCCCCGCACCAGCGAACCCAAACCGCCCCTCCTCCTGCTATCTCCACCCCAAGAGCCACCACGCTAAAACCTTAAAATTAAAAACCCCCAATTGAAATCCTAGATTTTCATTATTAGGGTTTCGATTTCAGGGTTTCGAGGTGGTGGTTTCGACTAAAGTATGTGGCGGCTACATGGAGGAGGGTTAATGGACTGCCGGTGAAGGTTTTTTGCCGTAGTGCTTTAGTAATGTTCGACTATAAGGTGGAAAAATGGTGTGGGGTGTTTGATGGCGGTTCGGCAAGCACTACTGCAAGTGGTCGGCGTATGTAGGGGAGGGAGCAGGGGTCTGGTTGGTGTCAGGAAAGCCTAATGTTGGTGACCAGGGGATGGCCGGTGTTAGCGAGGGTGGAAACAAAAATGGGAAGCTAAGGTGGCTGGTTGGGTGTGTTTGGAGTGGTATTTTTTTTAAAAAAAAAAAATTTCTAAAAGATCTTTTTCTTAATTTTTTATAATTAATGAAATAATTAAAAAAATATATATCAATTAGGTGCTGTCACGTGGCATAATTGTAGACATCTACTTTTGGCCTCCTGTCTCGACAGGAAGTGCAATGACGATAAATAAAGCCATCTTCGTGATGGATCAAAGTGAAGAATACTTATGGATAACTGGTTAAGCCACAAACCACAAAAGACTAGCCCAAATTAAAGAAAAAACCAAAACAAAGGTCCAACTAACTAAACCCGATCATAATTAGGTTTAAGCCCGTGCTTAAACCCTAATAATGAAGGATTTAGGAGCGCCTAGGTTAAAACTTAGTGTTGCCGCAGAAAAAGCCGCGCGCATCTCACAATGTCGCGGTGGGCTGCCGCGCGCAACTATTTCAGTTGTGCACGACACCCAGCACAACTTTCAGAGTTGCGCTGCGGAAGATTTTTAATTATTCGGAAATTATACGGAAAATATAAAATCGAATCTTACCATAAAGCCGCGCGCAAGACAAAAAGTTGTGTTGCACATAGCAGCGCAACTCTATAACCTGCACTGGGATACCGCGCACAACTTCATCTGTTGCACGCGACACCTGCTGCGGCAGTTTGCTCAAAACCCTAAACCTAATCATTCCCTATAAATACGAGCTTAAACCGAGGCTTCAATAGACAGAAATTAACCTAAAACTCTGGCGAAATAACTTGTGAACTTGTGCAACCTAGCCCTCTTGTCCTAAACACTCACCCTTTCGATATTTTGTTACTACGATGGAGGTTCCCCAACAAGAAGGTGTCCATAAGTGTTCTAAACGGAGATCTAGAAAAGAGAAGTGGTAAATTCCCGAGCACTTTGTTAAATCACCTTTATTTTCTTTTTTAAAAGGACTTTAATTAATTAATTAGTGTTGTTTGATCACCTTTAAAATAATTAATTAATCAATTCCATATAGTATCTTGCGTTAAATAAAGATTAGAATTGAATTAAATAGTTGTTGGTTGATCACTTAAGCCATGGCGAATCTTTTTTATTTATTGTTCTTTCACGAATATTATTAAATAAGAATAACGACTTTTGCAATGTAATTCCTATGTGAATTAATGCTTGTAAATAAAATCAACTAATATAGTTTTAGGTATTGCGTTGCATATATTGTTTGGTGATGAAATTGTGAAAAAGCAAGAGCCAGTAGAGGCCGTACTAGGGCTAGGATGACGATTCCCCTCTAAAAGGAACGTTATCTTAGTACCCTCGCTCCCGAACTCATTTCTGGTTTATAGACCAATTTGATCAGCATGGGTAAACTTATGATTTGTGCTAATCATTCCATGAACTCCACATGGAAGAAAGGCATGAACGAGGTTTATGAGTTTTTCCTAAAACCCATTGGTGACTCCTACTTGTTTCTTACAAAAAAAGCGTGATGATAGAATCAGTTCTAATTCAAGGTCCTCCAAACAATCAGGAATTCAAATCCTACTACACCCTAACAAGTGTAAAGTCCTAGGCTTTTAAGTGGCCAAAGTCATTTAAGGAGAGTACCCCTTACGATGGGATCACCCTGCTTACAATAATTAGCCCTAATGAGTAAAGGAGTTAACTTCCGTCAATCATCAAGGGTATTTGGTGACATTTTTGTAAAACTTTTGGGGATTTGTTGAATTTGAAAAATTACATCGATATTTGAAGAATAATAAAATAACTTAGGGGTATTTGGTGAAAAATTTATAAAATTTAATTTGAATAAAAACGAGATGATAAGTAATGAACTAATGGCAAATTGATAGATGACAACCACATATGGTGATATAGAAACAAAAGAATGTCATCTTTTTAAGGGCTATTATTACTCTTAATCGTAAGATCTTACGAGCTACGAGTATTGTTAGTTTGCTACTTCGGCCTTGTTCGTTTGAGCTTCTGGGCAAAGTAGAACCTGAGTCAACAAAGCAGAGAAGATTAATTGATAATAATAATAGTAATAATAATAATATTAATAATAATAATAATAATAATATTTATCGCATTATTATTATTAGTGTTATTGTTATTCAATATTAATTATTATTATAATAATTATTTTTAAATAATATTAATATATTATTATTATCTTTAAATATTAGTTATTATTATTATTAACTATTATTATAATAATTAATATTAAATATTAATTATTTAGTGTTAAGTATTATTGTTATTATTAAATATTTATTAGTATTATTATTATTATTATTATTATTATTATTATTATGTTTTCAAAAAAATATTTTATTTATTATTACTATTATTATTATTAACTATTAATTTTTTTTATTGGTATTAAGTGTTTAGTAATAATTTTAAATATTAATTATTATTATTATTAAATATTAATTATTATTTTTAACAGAGCAGATTTAAGCCGAGCAAATTTTAGTAGAGTTGTAATACTCCGTATTTTTATAATATTTTTCTGTATAAAAATTATTATTATTTTTTTATAAATTAAAATGATTCGTTTCATTTTTGAAATATTAATTATGTAAAGCATATGTAAGTGTATTACATGAGTTAGTAATTGAGGCAATAAATATATTTTAAATTAGGTTAACTTTATTTAAATGATTGGACCAACTTGTTGGAATTTTTTTTTTTTTTTTGGAAAATAAGATTTTATTACGAAAGAAAGAAAATTACAACTTACAAAAGCTAAGTTATAACTACCACCAGAACACCAAAAGACCTGAAAACAACAGGCCAACCCCACAACCAGTTCTAGATCCAAACCTAGCCACCTTCTAAGAAGGGTTCTAGGAAGGGCCTAGAACAACTGGACTCAGATTTCCGGCCACCTTCTAGGAAGGGTTCCGGAAACCAGGACCAGAAAACAAGAAAACCAAAAAACAAGAAAACCACACACCTAAAAGCCAAAAAACAACAACCAGAAGCAGACATGCCTGCAAACTGGCCAAAACACCAAAAACAAAAAAAACAACACAAAGAGCACAGCTCAGCAGACAGCAAGCACAACAGTACACAGCAGCATCAGCACAAGCACAGCACAGAGCACCAGCAGCAAGACAGCAGACCAGCAACACATACAGCATACCAGCAGTGCAGCAGAGGCACAGAACAACAGCTAGCACTACATACCAGCAGCAACAACAAGCAGCAAGCACAGCAACACCAGCAGCAGATTGCAGCAGCCAGCAAACAGCACAGCAGGACAACACAGCAGGCAGCAGCAGAAGCAGATCAACAACAACAGATCAGCACCAGCAGCAGCAGACTGCAGCAGACAGACAACACAGCAGGCAGCAGACTGCAGCAGACAACAGACAGCACAGCAGGCAGCAGAACACAGTAGGCAGCAGCAGATCAGCAACAGCAGCAACCAAACAACAGCGAAGAAACAGCAGCAGCAGACTGCATCAACAACATCAGCAACACACCAACAGAACAGCAACACAAACAGCAGGCAGCAGCAACACAGAAGCACAGCAAAGCACAGTAACAGCCTGCAGAAAAGGAAACCGATACAAAAAGAAACAACGGGAATCCCAGAATCAGAACCCAACCCAAGGAAACCAGAACAAAAACACAAGGAGCCCGAGACAAGCCCTAAACGATCAAATATTTGCTTCCCGCCGGGATTCTACAAACTGAGTGAAAGACAATATCCCGAACAAGGGCATCAACTGATTTGCAACAACCAGTAAAGAGAACTGCATTCCTTTGAATCCAAATACAATAAACCGTTTCAGTGAAGGCCACCTGGATCACTTTATTCTTCAATCTGGAACTTCTGCAGATTTTCTTCATCCAATCAATCTCATCACTAAACTGTTGAATAGGCTTGGAAACACGTAAGATCCCCAAAACCTTACTCCAAACCTTCCTAGAGAAATCACAATCAAAGAAAAGATGCTGAACACTTTCATTGCCATTCAGACAAAGGAAACACTTTGGAAACTTGTTGGGAAATTATGGACAATTAAGAGCCCAATAAGTTGACCCCAAAGGAAGAAGTTAAGGGGAAGCAGGATTTAGTAATGGTAATTTTGTACTCATGGGTTTTGTTTTAAAAGGAGCGTATAAGTACTTTAAAACCTCAAAAATTTCCACTCAACAATCGTTATTGTCAGATTTCACAAAAACTCCAAAAGTTTTCTCTTTATTTTTCCTCTCTTTTTCCTCTCATTTTTCTCTCTCTCTTTTCCCACGCCACTCTCACTCTCCTTTTCTCTTCCACCAGCATTAACGTGGCCGCCACCGACCATCAGCGGCCAGCAACAGCACCAACGACCACCTAGCCGGTCGTGGCTCTCTTTTCTCCTCCCTCCATTTTCGTTTTGATAGTTTATGATTTTTTTTTTTTTAAAAAAAAAATCTTTTCTCTTCCGAATTTAATTACAATGTATTATTGTTTTTAAAGCATGATTTTAATTATATTTTGGTATTTATTTTAGGTATATGATGTTGTTAAATTATTCATATAAATTTCATATTTTTATTTAATCAAGAACCCTAATTTTTTAACCCTAGAATTTGGGGATTTTATATAATTGGTTAGGGTTTAATGCTAGGTTGTTGTTATTGATTATTTTGTAGTTTAAACATGTTTTAAATGAGTTTAAAGCCCTCAATTTAATGTTGCAATTTTATTATACACACTACCTTTTAATAATTGAGTTAGAGTTTGATTACCCATGAAAGAAAAAAGGTTTTAATGATTTAAATATGATTTTCTAGTCTAAAAGTGATGTTTGATATTAAATAAGTATGTTGGAATTTTATTTAAATCACAAAACTAGTCTTTTTTAAAGGATTCAAAGTACCCACTTAAAGAAAAGGTTTTATGACTTTTATGTCAATAAATTGGGTTAATTAGTAAGGTTTATAGAGTATTATAGTTGTTGGAAATTTGTGAGAATAGTGGATTAATTATAGTTATGTATTCTTCTTTGTACGAAGCTTAAAGCTAGGTGATTTCTAGCGAGTGAGTGTGGCCGAGTTTAGCCAATATTCAAGGTACGTATGTGCACAAGAATTTTTGTGTATGCATAGTATCATGTTAGGATTGTGGAGTATGATTTTGATGAGTGTCATTTATGGCACTCATAGGGTAGTTTTTAGGATATTTTCACTATAGTTTTCATGCTTTTCTTTTATCATTTGGGTCATTTCTCCTTTAGTTTCTCTATTTCTTCTTTTATCATGTTTCTCTTTTATATTGCTCGTTTTCTCTTCTATTTTCTCTTTGTGGTTTCTCTTGTAGGTTCTTAAGGACATAGCTTCGCAAAGTATTCAAGAGGAGCAAAAAGAGCTAAGCAAAGGAGATTCAAGCCTCTTGGAGAGGGCTTGTAAAGGGCTCGGAGAGGGCGCTCTGCATCTTTTCATGGGCCCGGGTCCTGAGTCCCGTGGGGGGCGGTAAAATGCATCTTGTTGGTGATTTTTGGCAGGAACTCTCCGTGCCCTAGCTGCGGTCTAGCCGCGGGCGCGGAGAATATGGAGAGACCGCTCTAGATAGAGAGACCGCCGCCCCCCTATCTTCACCTGGAACAGGGCACCTTCCATGCCCTTAGCCGCGGGCGCGGGTGGATTTGATGCGGGCACGGGTCTTGCCCGGATTGCCCGCGGAGTTAGTTATGGGTTCCGTACCCATTTCTTCACCCCCGCGGGATCTTCTTGTAGAGGGCGCAGCTGATCAATTTTTCTTCTTTGTCTATAAATACTCTTGTAAATCCTTTTGAAGGCTAACTTTTAGATAATATTTCATTTGCTTAGTTTTAGAGAGAGAAACTAGAGAGAAGTTAGAGAGAAAGTAGAGATTGTAATTCTTGGATTTGATTTGTAATTCAACATTGCTTCTTCAATCAAGTTTGGAATTCTTCTTCATATCAAGAAAGTTTGTGAGATTTCTACCCTTTGAATTTACTTCAATTGCAATTTTCTTTTGTGCTTGAATGTTTGGTTTGAATTTTGATTTAGTTTTGAGAATTTGTTGATTGATTGTATTTCCTTTTGATTTAGCTTGAGATGAATACGTTTGTGATTGAATTTGTTTTGGCTTTAAATTTCACCATGATTAGTGAGTATATTAGTTGCTAAGGAGAAGGGGAAGCATGCTTGATTGATGATTTATGCTAATTGATGATCTTTGATTAATTGAATTGTTGCAATTAAGTTGGTTGACATAGTTGTGCATGTGATTAATTAGACTAGGAGTGATCAACCTATAAGATTAATCTAGATTGCATTGCAAATTTCAATGACATGAACCCTTGATTTGAGAATTGCTTTAATTGATTGAATTTGATTGTAATTCTCCTTGTTAGCCATTCATAGTGAACCCTAGCTTGGTTTATAGGAGATAACCTTTGAATTCCTTTGATTGCAACTATTGTTTGTCCCTTGCAATGTTTGAATCAATTGAGTGATCTATCAATTAGAATGATTGTTGAGCTTGCATGTGGAACCTATATCCCTAGTGCTTAGCATATTTATTGAATTCTTTGAATTGTCTTGATTCTTGAATTGTCAAAGAGTGGACAAGAAGCTTCATGTGATCTATTATATTTCCAACACTCTCAATGGAGCTCAACGGAATTACACTACAACGGAGAAGGAATTCTTGGCTATAGTTCATGATTTTAAGAAGTTCCGTTATTATTTATTGGGTTCCAAAACCATAGTCTTCACGGATCATGCAGCTCTCAAATATCTTTTTGCCAAGAAAGAATCCAAGCCAAGGTTGATCCGGTGGGTTCTTGAGCTCCAAACCTTCGACATTGAGATTAGGGATAAAAGAGGAGCGGAGAATGTTGTGGCGGACCATCATATTCGTTTAGATGATTCTCAAATTCATGATGATGGTTCTCCAATTGAGGATAAGATGCTTGATGAATTATTATATGCTATTGAAGCAAAGGAGCTCCCATGGTTTGCCGATTTGGTGAATTTTCTTGCATGTTGGGAGTTTCCTCCTTCATTTTCTAAGAATCAAAGAAAGAAGCTCAAGAGAGAGGCAAAGCATTATGTTTGGGATGATCCCATATTATACAATCGTGGGGTCGATGGTTTACTTAAACGATGTGTGCTAAATGAAGAGGTGCCTAATGTTTTGAAAATGTGTCATTCGGATCCAAGTAGGGGCCACATGGGTGTTTCAAAGACCGCCACTAAGGTCCTTCAATGTGATTTGTGGTGGCCATATCTCTTTAGGGACTCATGTGGCTTTGTAAAGATATGTGACCAATGTCAAAGAGTTGGGAACATCTCCAAGATAAACGAAATGCCTCAACAGCCCATACTCGAGTTGGAGGTGTTTGATGTATGGGGTATTGACTTTATGGGGCCATTTCCTTCATCTTTCGGAAATCAATTTATCCTTGTGGCGGTCGACTACGTGTCTAAGTGGGTCGAGGCCATTGCCTCCCCAACTAATGACCACCAGGTGGTTATGAAGTTGTTTAAGAAAATAATCTTTCCAAGATTAAGGGTGCCAAAGGCGGTGATAAGCGACAATGGTTCTCATTTTATTCACCATGCCTTTCAAAACATGTTGAGGAAGCATGGAGTCCATCAAAGATTTGGCCTCCCATATCATCCCCAATCGAGCGGTCAAGTGGAAGTCTCTAATCGTCAAATCAAGCTCATCCTTGAAAAGACGGTTGCGAGAAATCGTAAAAATTGGTCGAAAAAATTGGATGATGCTCTTTGGGCCTATCGAACGGCTTTCAAGAGCCCATAGGTACCACTCCATACCGCCTAGTATATGGCAAGTCATGCCATCTCCCGGTTGAAATTAAACACCGTGCTTTGTGGACAATCAAGAAGATAAACTTTGACTTGGCAAGTGCGGGGGAGAAAAGGTGGTTGGATCTTCATGAGCTAGAGGAGCTCCGGCTTGATGCTTATGATTGTGCTAGTGTGTACAAGGCTCGTTCCAAGGAAACACATGACAAACTTATTGAGAAGAAATATTTTTGTGTTGGTGATAAAGTTCTTCTCTACAATTCAAAAATGAAGTTGTTTCCCGGAAACCTTATGTCAAGATGGAGAGGTCCCTATTTGGTCAAAAGTGTCTTTCCAAGTGGTGTTGTAGAGGTTTCGATGATGGATTCTTCTTCTTCGTTTAAAGTCAATGGCCATTTTGATGGTGCTTTTGTTGGCCTTGCTCACTCATTGCTTCTCCGACAACCACCTTGAATAGGTGGTAATTGTCGAGCTACGACATTAAACAAAAGCGCTTACGGGAGGCAACCCAGATTCTAAACCTCTCTTCTATTTTCTTTTCTCTCTTTTATTTTTGTTGTTAGTCTTTGTTTTACTACTTTTCTTGTTTTTGTTTGTTTTGTAGGTTTCTTTCCATCATCAACTATGGATATAGGGTTAATGATGAGAAGAGTGCAAGAATAGTTTGTGACGCAGGGGAAAGGGCACCTCGCGAGCTTAGAGAGGCCGCGCAGGTTCTGACCTTCAAAATGACAAATTTTTCAAAATCCGAATAGGAACTTCAGCCGCGGGCTACCCGCGGCCGCGACAATATCAGGAGCGGGCGCGGTCTTCTATTGTGCGCACGCATCAGCTGGCAGCCCTTATAACCCTAAAACGCACCCTGCTCTTTCATTTTTCTCAATTTTCCCTCCTAAAACCCTATACCCTCACTTGCAAAATCAAACCTATTTCACCTCTTTTACTATCATTTCAACATTAATTTCAATTGCCACATCAATTTTTCAAATTTCAATCCCAAAAATTTCAGATTTTCTACCCTAATTCAATAAAAAATTGGGACTTTTCCAAATTTTTGAAATTTTGTGTTGAGGTTTGGAGCTTGTTTTTTAGAGTTCTATTTGTTTTTACATCTTTATTTTGGGCATTTTACAAGCATTTCAAGGCTTCATTGAGATGGCCACACTTTGTCATAAGAAGAGAGCTAGAGCAAGTTCAAGCAAGCCTAGGTATGTTGTTCCACCTCCACCTGAGGTTGAAGAAACTTATGGCATTGAATTTTCAAAAGAATCACATTGGGATTGTTTCAAGCGTCTATCCAAGAGGAAGCTTAGACCAACGAGATTCTATGATCAAACAACAACTAAGTTTCTAGGGATTGATGAGGGTGTTTGCCTTCTTGCAGAAGGTCTTGATCTTTTAGTGTTTTTGGATTTCAGTGCCCCTACTTAAGCTAGGGTGACTTATGAATTCCTTTCTTCTCTTGAAATTGTCCAAGAACTGGGTGCAAATTACTCAAAGATTTTGACAACTCTTCAACAATGATCACTCATTGACGGATGCTCAACTATGTTCATATTTCAAGTTTCCTTGGGCTGAGGATCTGGATCATTGTATCTATCCAGCACATAGTAGAATGGCAAATGATCACGGATATGATGAGAAACGTTGGTGGAGGAGTATCTTGGAGGAAGGAAAGTATGACCCTCAAACTTTAAAGTCCGCTTCCATGATTCATCCGACTATGCGGTATTTCAACCGAATCTTCACGTACGCTCTTTGCTCCATGGACTCTTTGGGAGCTATCTCCCATGAGGAGCTTTGTGGGTTGTGGATAACCAACCAAAACGACTTTGAGATTGAGTCGGTGGATTTCACGGAGCATTTGATCACTCGATTCTTGGATATTCGTGATGGAGTTTGCCTATCAGGGTGCATCCAATTGGGTGGGATGATTTCTATCCTAGCTCTTTGCATTAATAATGACTACAAGACTTTGTTAGATGAGCTTCCCCCAATTATCGATCCTCGATAAAAGTCTCCCTCTCATTTCCTCAACATCTCCGCCCTTGTGAATAAAAAATTTCTCGATCGAACTAGGAAGGATGATGTTTTCATTTTGAAAGTTTCTCGGTTTAAGGAATGGTTCCTCATCCCTTGCAAGGAGGAAACTACCCGACCCGAGGAAAGAGATTCCTTGTCTTGGAGGCCCCCGGTGCGAGATATTAATCCTTCTATCCGACGAAGGACAAATTGTACAAGAGGTCGTTCAACCAATGCGTGCTCATCGAATGCTCATTCTACCTACTCTTTCCCCATCTCCCACTCCTTCTACTTTTTATATGTCAACCATTCATGCCAAGCTTGAATCTATTGCTAACGTGTTGTACTCCATGCCTTCTATGCAACCCCTTCCCTTGGTTATGATTACCATATGTATCAATTATATGATTTGCATGTTCAGAGGGGGGGAGATAGAACCTTATGTCAATTATCCATACCTCCCAATCCAACAAGGACCTGTCCCTCAATGGGAGCCTTTTGATCCTAATGTGGGTCCTAGACTTTGTTACCCTTATTGGGAGGGCCCCCATGTTCACCCTAGTTCTAATATAGGCACTACCCTGGGCACTTATGACTATAGGCGGCCCAGTGGTTGTGATTATGCATATGATCCGGCTAATCCTTCGCCTTTCCGGACCCCGAGAATTTTGGTAGGTGGGGTAGGTCGGGTGAGCCGGTCTTAGATGATTGGTCTCATTGTTTTGAGGTTGATAGAATTAGGAGGGAAAATCGGTTAAGGGGTAAGGCTCCCATGGAGGTGAGCGAGATGGCAAGCTCTAGTCATTTGATGGAGACCGGTGAGGGGAGTTCTCATTCTACCCCTTACCATAGTGCGGAATGATACTATCATGCCCCCCCTTTCCTATGTGCTTTATATCATGTTTCTCTATTGCCTACTTGTCTTTAGGTTTAGAGCTAGGGGTGGCCCAATTTAAGCTTGGGGGTGTTCTATGTCGTTTGTTTTTGTGCTTCGTTGTTTTTTCCCTTGCTTTGTAGTTCATTCCTGGTTTCGTCTACTTCTGGTATCGATCTTTGAGTCCTTTGGTTTTATGATGATGATGCTGCGCTTCTTTTGATTTCTCTGCCCGGCTATTGGCCTTGTTGTTTGATTCCTTGTTCGCTGTCTGATGAGTTTCTCTGTATCTCTGTTATGATGATTCCTGATGATGATTTTCCGATATCTTGTTTCCTGTTATTGTTTCGGTCTGATGTCTCATTGAATGCTATTCATGTTGCTATTACTACTTGCTTTTCCTTTATTTTCATTATTTTATTTTCTTTCTTTTCTTCTTTTATTTTGTTTGGAAGTAACTAACAATTTTCTTTGTATATAGTTCTTTATTTCTCACAATGCTCTGTTGCTTATGCTTTGGATTTTGATGATTCCTAAGGTGCTCTTTCACCTTGTTTTTGTAGCATATCTTTGGCGCCCGGTGAGATCTTTCTATTTCTTTTCTCTTTATTTTCTTGGTTTCTTAGTTTAGGATTAGCATTAGGATGAGTTGAATGGTTCGAGGATGTTTGCTTTGTAACACTTAACGTGTTTGGGGTCATTGGCGTTGTTGCCGAATGACCACTTGTTTGACGATTGGGTATTACTTGTGATTGCTTGCATTCTTGTGCTTTTCTCTCTTTATTTTGATTTTTAGTTCTTTTCCTTCTTTCAAATAAGAAATAAAACATTTTTGAGGCTGTTCTTTTTCTTTTTCCCTGCTTAGCTCTTTTCTTTGGACATTCTACAACTCGGAATTTTGCCTTTGCATGTAAGCTTTCCTATGTTTTATTGGTGTGCATGCTCTGAGAGTATTTGCGGTTGACTCTAGGATAGGGTATGCTAAGGTAGCGGTTTAGACCTTTTGGGGCCTTGAAGCGGGATTCCTTTTGGTTTGTGGTAAGACGGAGGTGCTTCCTTTGGTGGATTTGACACTATAGACACCTAAAAATGTCTCCCCAAAACCAAACCCGATGATGAACAACCTTTCACCGCCTTTATTGGTCGGGTTGAGTATTTAATCTTGGAGTGCTTATATCCATATTTCCATTTCATAAACCAACCCAAATCCGAGCCCATTTCCCTAAACCATAATTTATTTTCCTCTTTTCGTGCCTTTAAACCCAAAATAATTCATTTCGTGTCCTTTAAAACACTTCATTTCATGTCCTTTTTATAAAAACGTTTAATCCAGTTAATTTTGTCCATAATATGGGTCCAATGATTTAATAATTGGATGGGGCTTGAAAACAGCTTTCCAACGATATATTATAAGCCCAAATCCGAGTTATAATGAATAAGTTATGGCCAAAATATTAAGTCGAGCCCAAACCGAACCTAAGCCCACCTTACCTAAGATCCAATGATCATGTGGGGGGTCCAAATTATTTAATCCCATTCCTAAACCAATTAGAATTAATATGAAACTTCAATAAGTTTCTAAAAGATCTTAATTATCTTTTTTGAAAAGATAAGATTAAAGAGTTTGAAATTGAATAAAACCTTTTTTTTTATGAAAATCCTATTTCTATCCGAATTGAATGCGTTCAAAGATAGTCAGATATGATTTTTGTGCCTCATATTTTTTATCCAAATTTTATATGGTTGGATATCCCTTGAAATTATCTTTCCAATGATATATTATAATATCAATTTCGATCTATAACGGAAAGATATGAATAAAATGTCAAACTCTATCCAAAAATGACACCGTCTCACTATTTCGGCCATATCTTTTATTCTAAAAAATATTTTAATCGGATTCTAATTGGGTTAGAAAGTAGACATCAAGATCTTTCCAAGGATATATTATTTATCTTATTCCAATTTCTAGATCAAAAGATATGATAAAAAAAATCGCAAAAACTTCAGTCTATCGAGTTTTATTCCGATTTAATTCGGATCTTATCTTTTTGTTTTTACCCTTCTTTTTTCTCTATAAATACTGGTCATATCTCCCCTTTTTCAATCATCAACAAGGTTGATCACAAAATAATTCTCTTCTCCCTCTTTAACATAAACACTAGCCATCCTATTCTCTCATAATACTTCCCATAAGCGCTCCAAGGAGTCCATACAATATCCGAACTTCTATACTTAAACCAAGGCGTGAAAGTTATAATTAATTGAGGGTTTGGACCAAATTAAATATACATTTAGTTAATTTAATTTTTATTTGATTTATATTTTTATTGAAGTTATTAACAATTTATTCATGATGTAGCGATTTAAAGGAACGCGCGGAATGTGAGTAATTAAATAATTTAATTATTCTTATTTTATTTTTATATTGCTAGCATCATGATTAGGTTATTATTATTATTTGATTTGAATAACGTTATTATGGTTAAATTGCTTCCAATATTAATGTTTATTTTATTATATTTATTGATCACCATATTGCATGTTTAAAGGGAATATGTAATTGAAAATCACACCTAATAAGATAATTTGGACAACTGGTTTAGGTTCCTTTTAATCTTGTTGTTTAATCAAGTGATCACAATATTTTAGAATTATATGTTGCATTAATATTAAACCAATTTAGCATAATAATAGATTGGAGCAAATTGTAGATTTTGTTTGTATGCCTTTGATATCGCAGGAATCACTTTTCACTATAGAAATCGAGTAGAGGCCAATACGGGCGAATGTGACTCCATGACTCACTTCGTACCATCATCCCCGATCCTACTTTCATGGTTCCGAACCATATGGAATTATTAATCTCATGGATTATGAATGGGGTGTAACCTTTGCGAGTCAATCGTTGTTGCCTATCGTTATCCCTTATTCGTGTTTGCCTTTTATGATCCGTGAACGGTTTACAAGTTCCTTAAAAACTTGTTGGCGGCTCCCTACTTTGCTTTGTCCCTAATCGTAATGTCAATTCCCACTTTCTATGAATGCCAAGCATATTCACACATGCTTTAACGTAGGAGCACTTCAAACGATGCCTACAATTTGGCGACTCCACTGGGGAGGATTCTTGGTTATTTATCAATTTGAGTGATCGGTATTTAATTAAGATGAGTGGATGAGACTTGAAAGATTCTTGAATTGTATTCCTGCGATTTAATTGGCATTATCACATATGCATATGCATTTTAGCTTACCTATTTTTCCACAATTGTATGTGTTCTACGTATGTGGCTAGCCCGGGGGATTTATGCTCTATCAACCCGAAAACGCTCATGGCAATAAGGGTTCATCCGAGTTTTTAAATCCACCCAAACCATGGTGTCGAGTTCGATTTCATCACGTACTCGCGGAGCCGCCCGTTTGCATATACCCTCAAGGGAGACTGCCTTGCTAACGCGTCCAAACTCTTAACCATGACACCCTTTGACACCCAAAAGCTTGACCATAGTCGAACATAGAACTTGACTTTAGGTTGCGAAGTTCATGGCATCATGCGTAACGATATGCTTATATGTGCATTTTTTTATTGACTTTTTTTAATTATTTTTTTTCTCTTATCAAACCCTTTTTTTTTATTCTTAGAGTCGAGCCATAGATTTTTTTTTTTAATTTTTGAGTCACCCGGATTTTTATTCCCGTATACTGCACAAGATTCAACTTGTTTTGGTCATATCCGGAGTTCTAGAAAGAGTTACGTGTCGTGGTACATATGGATCTGTAGCCCCGAGTTTTACCTTTCATTTGGAGTTGGTTTCGTCCCAATCAGAGTCACAGAAAAAAAAGTTATAACCGATATACTACAGCCTGTCCAGTTTAGGTGTCTTTTTAGCGTCAACATTTTTTTTTTAATTTTTTAATTTTTCTTTATATCTTTTCTCGTCAAGCTAGTCTTAGCCAAGTCCTTTAATCTGTGTCAACTCGAATAACATAGGATTATAGATTTTTATTTATTTTTTTTATATCCATGAGTCCTAACTCTTCTAGAATTCTAGTCCTCTTCCTAGTTTATTGTGATTTTTTGTGCTAACCCTAACATGTATTCTTTGTCTTTGATTGTGGTTGATTTTATTTATGATTAATGATTTCCAATGGACCATTTTCACCTAGTAAATAGCATAAACATTAAAATTGGACAAAATTAATCAAATTAGTTTGTCTTTTAGTCTTCCGTGCTAATTGGTCATTGGGTCCTTTGTTTTTCACAACGTCCTCATGTCTAGCCATGCGATCACACTATGAGTCTTAATAAACTCATCTAATCACACATGTTGAGTCATTGCACACACTTTTTCTTCGATCGTATACTAGGAACATGCATGCATCGTTTTCTGTCGTAATAGGAATGAGTGGAGTATTTCCCATCAGTTTTCAAAATCGTTTCATACACTCTTCCTTTTCAATTCGAGTATTGAGTGAATGCATTAAGTGAGTTCTTCCTTACATAGTCCTTGAGTCTAAAGTAAATAGGCAATAATTAGAAGAATAAGGGGTACGCCACTCCTTCCTTCTTTCCTTCCAATCAAAGCATCAACAACAAGAAACTATTTTCCTCACCAGGCAGCTGTAGGCGTTGCTCGAAGTGCGCCTACGTAAAAATCATGTTGTGAATATGCTTGGTACTCTTAGGAAGTGGGAATTGACATATACGATTAGGGACAAGGAAAGTAGGGAGCCGCCAACAAGTTTTTAAGGAACTTGTAAACCGTTCACGGATCATAAAAAGGCAACCACGATAAAGGGACAGCGAAGGCAACAACGATTGACTCGTGAAGGTTACACCCCATTCGTAATCCATGAGATTAATAACTCCATATGGTTCAGAACCAGGAAAGGAGGATCGGGAATGATGGTACGAAGTGAGTCATGGAGTCACATTCGCCTAGTATTGGCCTCTACTCGATTCTTATAGTGAAAAGTGATTCCTGCGATCTCAAAGGCATGCAAATAAAATATTCAATTTGCTCCAAACTATTATTATGCTAAATTGGTTGAATATTAATGAAACATATTATTCTAAAATATTGGGATCACTTGAATTAATAACAAGATTAAAAAGGATCCTAAACCGGTTGTCCAAATTATCTTATTAGGCGTGATTTTCAATTACATATTCCCTTTAAACATGAAATATAGTGATCAATAATAACAATGGAATAAACATTAATATTGGAAGCAATTTAACAATAATAGCGTTAGTCAAATCAAATATAAAATAACCCAAATCATGATACTAGCAAAATAAAAATAAAATAAGTAATTAAATTAATTAATTACTCACATTCCGCGCGTTCCTTTAAATTGCTACATCATGAATAAATTGTTAGTAACTTCAATAAAAAAAATAGAAATTAAATATAAATTAAATTAAATTAAATAGAGTTGATTTGGTCCAAACCCTTAGTTAATTCTACCTTTTCACGCCTTGGTTTAAGGACGAAACCTCGGGTCAAGTATGGACTCCTTGGAGTGCTTAAGGGAAGTGTTATGAAAGAATAGGGAGGCTAGTGTTTAGGCTAAAGAGGGAGAAGAGAATAAACTTGTGATCAAGCTTGTTGATGATTGGAAAAGGGGAGATATGTCCTCTATTTATAGAGAAAAAAGTAGGTCGAAGAATCAAGAAAAGATAAGAATTTGAATCGGATAAAACTCTTGTGATAGACAGCAGTTTTCCGGTTTTTGTTTTTATCTTATCTTTTGATCCAGAAATCGGAATAAGATGAATAAGATATCGTTGGAAATGTATTGAATTATACTTTCTAAATCAATTAAAATCAGATTAAAATCCCTTGTAGAATAAAAGATATGGACGAAATAGTGGGACGATGTCAGTTTTGGATAGAGTTTGATAATTAATTCATATCTTTTTCGTTATAGCTCGAAATTGATATTATAATATATAATTGGAAAGATAACTTCAAGGGCTATACAACCATATAAAATTTGTATAAAAAATATGAGTCACAAAAATAATATCTGTCTATCTTTGAACGTCTTTCAATTCGGATAAAATTAGGACTTTAAAAAAATGAGTTTTATTCAATTTCAAACTCTTTAATCTTAAATTTTGAAAAAGGATAATTAAGATATTTTAGAAGTTTCCAATTAATCCTAATTGGTTTAGGAATTGGATTAAATTATTTGGACCCTCCACATGATCATTGGGTCGTAGGTAAGGTGGGCTTAGGTTCGGTTTGGGTTTAGTTTAATATTTTGGTCACAACTTATTCGTTATAACTCGGATTTGGGCTTATAATATATCGTTGGAAATCTGTTTTCAAGCCCCATCCAACTATTCAATCATTAGACCCAGATTATGGACCAAAATAAACTAGATCAAACATTTTTGTAAAAAGAACACGAAATGAATGATTTTAAAGGACACAAAATGAATTATTTTGAGTTTAAAGGCACGAAAAGAGGAAAATAAGATATGGTTTGGGGAAATGGGCTAGGAATTGGGTTGTTTTATGAAATGGAAATATTGTTTTAAGCACTCCAAGATTAAATACGCAACCCGACCAATAATGGCGGTGAAAGGTTGTTCATCATCGGGTTTGTATTTTGGAAGACATTTTTAGGTGTCTACAGAAGCCCCCACTTTGACTGAGTTTGTAGAAACGTCAGTTTCAAAAACGATAGTTAAAGTAGTCGATAGGGACGGAGAACTATTTAAGACGTTCTGCGATTCTAAATCACTCTTTATACGCTGATACCTGCAGAAAAGTGTTAGTTTTACAGATAAGGAGTACAGGGATAGAATGCGTATCTGACACTAGTGTATCTGTGACAAATGAGTTTGGTAGCTTCCTATGCTTGAAGGAATCCACCGAATGACGTATGTGGAAATGCTTTCCATGCTTGAGGAAAGCCGACAGATGAGTTTGGTATCTTTCTAAGCCTGAATAAACCTACTGGATGGCACTTTCCTTGCTTCAGGAAAGTCGACATATGATTTTGGCGTTTTTCTATGCTTGAAGAAATCCACCGATAATGCTTTCCATGCTTGAGGAAAGCCGACAAAGGAATTTGGCGGTTTTCTATGCTTGAAGAAATCCACCGGATAATACTTTCCATGCTTGAGGAAAGTCGACAGATGATGGGATTGCAAGTCTCTGTGTATCGAGAACCTTGCGTCATGAAATTATGGTGGTTCGATTTTCCCCGAACGTGGGTTGTAGATGGTTCGCTTGTCCCCGGACGTGTGTTGTAGTTGGTCATATTGTCCCCGGACGTGGGCTGTAGATGGTCCGCTTGTCCCCGGACGTGGGTTGTAGATGGTCTGCTTGTCCCCGGACGTGGGCTATAAATGGTCCGCTTATCCCCGAACGTGGGTTGTAGATAGTCCGCTTGTCCCCGGACGTGGGCTGTAGATGGTCCACTTGTCCCCGGACGTGGGCTGTAGATGGTCCGCTTGTCCCCGGACGTGGGCTGTAATTGAGACCTGCAAAATAAAATTTGCCAAGGGACTCGTATAGACTATGATTGACTTGACCAACTGACTTGACCAAGTTTGACTTGACATGACATGACATGAGTATGACTTGTGATTGTGTGCGTATAGTTTGAGTGTGTGTGTGCAGACACAAGCAACCGAAAATGCAAAAGCAAAAATTTTCTATCATTTTTGTCATGATACTAGTGGAGGGTACCGACTTTCTCCCGAAAAATAAAGACGTGAAAAATGAAGTTTTGTTTTCGAACTTCCCTCAATGAGAAAATTTTGAAATTTTTTTTTGTACTTCCTTAAAAGAAAAGACATGAAAAAGGGAAGAATTTTTGAACTTCCTTGTTGAGCAAGACGAAATGAATCGTACGGATTGAATTGCTTATCTTGAAAATAATGTATGCATGATGCATGTCCATCATGTTACACGATAGATGAATGAATTTAGGTCATGGAGCTAAGCATCATATATGGTGTGAAGAAACGATCTTGAACGTCACTTAGGTCTGGAAGCTAAGCACGTATATAGATGAAGTGATTATGAATGTTGCTTAGGTCAAGGAGCTAAGCATGATATGCTTTGTATGATTAAAAAATTTTGCTCAACACATTATGCGATGCATGAATATTGTCTTGAAAATGATGAAGCATGCGCGGTAGGGAAACAAGATTTCATGATAAAAGGTTCCTAAGGGAAAGATGATTGATATGGATATGGATGTGTGAGTGAAGTGTGAATATAATACAAAGGCTGGCTGCAAGGGTTATGGCGATGGAAAGAGATGTGAGAAGAGTCAAAGATGATGACTCTTTAGGCTAGGTAGGCTAAATGATGTGGGTTCAATCCCCAAAGTCTAGCTCTAAATGAATAGGGATAAGCATTGGATATTCCTTGACTCGATCATGCATGGATATGAATATGAATGTGGCCGCACCTCAATATGAGGTTGCCTACGTATCCGTTAGGAATCAGGCTGAACGTAGCTCTAACAGATTCTTGCACAAGTGTAGTACACCTCAAAGAGGTCTTTCAAGGGTTGTAATGGTTAAGCTGATGGTTTAAGGAAGAAAGGAGTAAAAGGCTCAAGACCCGAGAGAATCCCCAAGATATGCAATTGTGTATTTGAAAATTTTGAATTTTGCAAGTTTATTTTCAATAATTTTTTTTTTTTTTTTTTTTTGCTTAAAATTTTTTCTTTCATTCCTTTGAATCAATGTGGGCAATATCAGATCATGCGGTCCATCACTCACTTAACATTCATGTTTCTCAGGCACGGTACCAAGCAATCGATGAGAGACGCAATTTGAGACACGTTCATATCAAAGACATTGGAACATATGCCCTTAGACATTGTTTTTTTTTTTTTTTTATTTACTTATTCTTTTTTATTATTATTCTTTTTTTTTATTTGAACTTGCTTTCTGATTGTTACACAAATTGCATACCTTCCCATCCCAGGTTTAAGTGAATGTGGGCTGAATAAATAAGGTCAGTCGTTAGACAAGGCTCAAAGTGGTTGATGAAGAAATGGATATGTGATTGAATGGTTAATAGGGAATGACATGGTTGCAAAGGTGCCTCAAGTCGTTTGTGTACCTTGTGTTTAGTTCGGTAATTGATTTTTTTTTATTTATTTATTTATTTTTATTTTTTTTGTTTTTGCTAATGGCATGATCAAATGCAAAGGAAAGAAATTCTCATTGATGGAACTTGACATATAGACATAAGGATAAGGAAAACCTATGCTAGACTTATTAGGGGAAAAGGATTGAAACAAAAGAAGAATAAAACATGAAATTTTGTACGGAAACTTGTCTTGTGCTTCGTCTTCATGGCTTCTTATGAATTACTTGTTACCGCCAAGAGGGACAAAAAGTTTGTTGTTGCTGATGCTTTGATTGGAAGAAAAAAAGGAAAGAATGACATTCCCCTTATTCTTCCAACTCTTGCCTAGTGATTCTTAAACTCGAGTAATATATAAGGGTGAACTCACTTAATGCATTCACTCAATACTCGGATTGTAAAGGAAGAGTGTATGAAACAATTTTGAAAACTAATGGGAAATACTTCACTCATTCCTATTACGACGGAAAACGATGCATGCATGGTCCTAGTATACGATCATAAACAATATAGTACATTACTCGAAGACAAAGTGTGTGCAATGACTCAACATGTGTGATTAGGTGAGTTTATTAACACTCGTGGTATGATCGCATGGCTAGACATGAGGACAATGGAAAAACAAAGGACCCAATGACCAAATAGCACGGAAGACTAAAAGACAAACTAACTTGATTAATTTTGTCCAATTTTAATGTTTATGCTATTTACTAGGTGAAAACGGTCCCTTGGAAATCTTTATTCATAAATAAGATTAATCACAATCAAATACAAAGAACACATGTTAAGGTCAGCACAACAATCCATCACAAGAAACTAGGAAGAGAACTATAATTCTAGAAGAGTTATGACTCATGGGTATAATAAATAAATAAAAATAAAAATCTATAATCCTATATTATATGAGTTGACATGGATTAAAGGACTTGGCTAAGACTAGATTGACACGAAAAGATAAAAAATTTAAAAAAAAATAAAAAAAGGTTGACGCTAAAAAGACACCTAAACTGGATAGGCTGTAGTATATCAGTTATAACTTTTGATCTTTAACTCTGATTGGGACGAAACTAATTCCAAATGAAAGATAAACCTCGGGGTTACAGATCCATATCTGGCACAACACGTAACTCTTTCTAGAACTCCGGCTATGACCAAAAAAGGTTGACACTTGTGCAGGATACGGGAATAAAAATCCAGGTTGACTCAATTTTTTTAAAAAAAATCTATGACTCGACTCTAAAAAAAATAAAAAGCGGTTGATAAGAGAAAAAAAATAATTAAAAAATGTCAATAAAAAAATGAACATATAAGCATTGTCAAGCATGATGCAATGAAGTTCGCAACCTAAAGTCAAGATCTATGTTCCACTATGGTCAAGCTTTTGGGTGTCAAAGGGTACCATGGTTAAGAGTTTGGACGCGCTAGCAAGGAAGCCTCCCTTGAGGGTGTATGCCAACGGGCAGCTCCGCAAGTTCGTGATGAAATCAAACTCGACTCCATGGTTTGGGTGAATTTAAAAACTCGGATGAACCCTTAATTCCATTAGCGTTTTCGGGTTGATAGAGCTTGAATCCCCCGGGCTAGCCACATACGTAGAACACGCACTATTGTTGCAAAATAGGTAACCTAAAAAGCATATACATATGTGACAATGGCAGTTAAATCGCAGGAATACAATTCAAGAATCTTTAAGTCGCATCCACTCATCTCAATTAAATACCGATCACTCAAATCGATAAATAACCTAGAATCCTCCCCAGTGGAGTCGCCAAATTGTAGGCGTCGCTCGAAGTGCGCCTACGTAAAAAGAATGTTGTGAATATGCTTGGCACTCTTAGGAAGTGAGAATTGACATATACGATTAGGGACGAGGAAAGTAGGGAGCCGCCAACAAGTTTTTAAGGAACTTGTAAACCGTTCACGGATCATAAAAGGCAACCACGAATAAGGGATAACGATAGGCAACAACGATTGACTCGCAAAGGTTACACCCCATTCATAATCCATGAGATTAATAATTCCATATGGTTCGGAACCATGAAAGTAGGATCGGGGATGATGGTACGAAGTGAGTCATGGAGTCACATTCGCCCGTATTGGCCTCTACTCGATTTCTATAGTGAAAAGTGATTCCTGCGATATCAAAGGCATACAAACAAAATCTACAATTTGCTCCAATCTATTATTATTCTAAATTGGTTGAATATTAATGCAAAGTATTATTCTAAAATATTGCGATCACTTAAATTAATAACAAGATTAAAAAGGATCCTAAACCGGTTGTCCAAATTATCTTATTAGGCGTGATTTTCAATTACATATTCCCTTTAAACATGCAATATAGTGATCAATAATAACAATGGAATAAACATTAATATTGGAAGCAATTTAACAATAATAGCTTTAGTCAAATCAAATATAAAATAACCCTAATTATGATACTAGCAATATAAAAAAAGTAAGTAATTAAATTAATTAATTACTCACATTCCGCGCGTTCCTTTAAATTGCTACATCATGAATAAATTGTTAGTAACTTCAATAAAAAAAATAGAAATTAAATATAAATTAAATTAAATTAAATAGAGTTGATTTGGTCCAAACCCTCAGTTAATTCTACCTTTTCACGCCTTGGTTTAAGGACGAAACCTCGGGTCAAGTATGGACTCCTTGGAGTGCTTAAGGGAAGTGTTATGAAAGAATAGGGAGGCTAGTGTTTAGGCTAAAGAGGGAGAAGAGAATAAACTTGTGATCAAGCTTGTTGATGATTGGAAAAAGGGGAGATATGACCTCTATTTATAGAGAAAAAAGAAGGTCGAAGAATCAAGAAAAGATAAGAATTCGAATCGGATAAAACTCTTGCGATAGACAACAGTTTTTGCGGTTTTTGTTTTTATCATATCTTTTGATCCAGAAATCGGAATAAGATGAATAAGATATATTTGGAAAGATATTTATGTCTAATTTCTAACCCAATTAGAATCAGATTAAAATTACTTGTATATTAAAAGATATGGACGAAATAGTGGGACGGTGTCAGTTTTGGATAGAGTTTGATATTTAATTCATATCTTTTCCGTTATAGCTCGGAATTGATATTTTAATATATCATTGGAAAGATAATTTCAAGGGATATCCAATAAAATAAAATTTGGATAAAAATTATGATGAAAAAAATAATATCTGTCTATCTTTGAACGTCTTTCAATTCGGATAAAATTAGGACTTTAAAAAAAAAGAGTTTTATTCAATTTCAAACTCTTTAATCTTATCTTTTCAAAAAGGATAATTAAGATCTTTTAGAAGCTTCCAATTAATCCTAATTGGTTTAGGAATTGTATTAAATCATTTGGACCCTCCACATGATCATTGGGTCATAGGTAAGGTGGGCTTAGGTTCGGTTTGGGCTCAGTTTAATATTTTGGTCACAACTTATTCGTTATAACTCGGATTTGGGCTTATAATATATCGTTGGAAATCTCTTTTCAAACCCCATCCAACTATTCAATCATTGGACCTAGATTATGGACCAAAATGAACTGGATAAAACATTTTTATAAAAAGGACACGAAATGAATGATTTTAAAGGACACGAAATGAATTATTTTGGGTTTAAAGGCACGAAAAGAGGAAAATAAGTTATGATTTGGAGAAATGGGCTAGGAATTGGGTTGGTTTATGAAATGGAAATATGGATTTAAGCACTCCAAGATTAAATACGCAACCCGACCAATAATGGCGGTGAAAAGTTGTTCATCATCGAGTTTGGATTTGGGGAGACATTTTTAGGTGTCTACAGCAGCTAGAAGTAACTCATAAACAGCCATGAAGACAAAGCACGATGCAAGTTTCTCACCAAGATTTCATGTTTTCTTCTTCTTTTGTTTCAAACTCTTCCCCCTAAAAAGTTTAGCATAGGTTCTCCTTATCCATGTGTCTATGTGTCACATTTCTTACCTTCTTCATAAACGAGAATCTCTTTCTTACATTCGATCATGTGATTAGAAAAAAAAATTTGTCGTACCGAACACAAGGTATACCAATGATTTGAGGTACCTTTGCAACCCATTCATTCCCCATTAACCACTCAATCACAGATCCATTTCTTCATCAACCACTTTGAGCCACGTCTAATGATTGACCTTTTTTATTCAACCCACATTCACTTAACCCTGGGATTGGAAGATGCGTAATTGTATAACATTCAAAAAGAAAGTAAAAAATAAAAGCAGCAAAGAAACAATAAAACAATGTCTAAGGGCAAGTGTTCCAATGTCTTTGATAAGAACACGTCTCAAATTCCGTCTCTCATCGAGTGCTTGGTACCGTGCCTGAGAAACATGATTGCTAAGTGAGTGATGGACCGTATGATATGAGATTACCCACATTGATTCAAAAGAATGAAAATAAGCGAAAAAAAGAAGAAAAAATGAAAATAAACTTGCAAAATTCAAAACAAAAAAATATATGAAAAATAAAACTTGTGAAGTCTAATACACAATTTCATATCTTGGGGGCTTCTCTCGGGTCTTGAGCCTTTTACCCCTTTCTTCCTTAAACCTTCAGCTTAACCACCTTACAACCCTTGAAAGACCTCTTTGAGGTGTACACACACTTGTGCAAAGTTCGGCTAGAGCTACGTTGGCCTGATTCCTAACGGATACGTAGGCAACCTCACATCGAGGTGCAACTACATTCATATCCACGTTCATATTCACATTCATATGCTTGATCGAGTCAAAGATTATCCAATGCTTACCCCTACTCATTTAGAGCTAGACTTTGGGGCTTGAACCCACATCATTTAGCCTACCCAGCCTAAAGAGTCATCATCTTTGACTCTTCTCACATATATTTCCATCACCATAACCCTTGCAGCCAGCCTTAGTATCACATTCTCACACTTCACTCACACAATCCTTCCCTTTAAGAACACTTTTTCATGAAATCTTGTTTCAACACTGTGCATGCTTCATCATCTTTCAAGACAACATTCATTAAAAGAAACATTGTATACTTGCTTAGCTTCCTGACCTGAGCAATATTCATTGTTTCACGCATCGAATAATGTGCCGAACAACATTTAACATCAATGATTTTTAATCATACAAATCATATCGTGCTTAGCTCCTTAACCTAAGCAACGTTCATTATGCAATAATCACTTCATCTTTATACGTGCTTAACTTCTAGACCTAAGTGACGTTCAAGATCGCTTCTTTACACCATATATGATGCTTAGGCCCATGACCTATGTTCATTCTTCTATCGTGTCACATGATGTAATCGTCTTTAGCCTCCTGGCCTAAGAACATGCATCATGCATACATTAGATCCATGCGATTCATTTTGTCTAGCTCAACGAGGAAGTTCAAAACTTCTTTCCTTTTCTTTTGGAGAAGTTCAAAAAAAATTTCAAAATCTTTTATCGAGGGAAGTTCAAAAATAAAATTTCCTTTTTCACGTGTTTCTTTTTCGGGAGAAAGTCGGTACCCTCCACTCGTCTCATGACAAAAATGACGGAAAATTTTTGCTTTTTGCATTGTTGATTGCTTGTGTCTGCATTTAAATCATATTTATACACACAAAATCACAAGTCATACACATGTCATCATGTCGTGTCAAGTCAAAGCTTGGTCAAGTTAGTTGGTCAAGTCAATCATAGTCTATACGAGTCCCTTGGAAAATTTTATTTTGCAGGTCTCAATTAAAGCCCACGTTCGGGGACAAGCGGACCATCTACAACCCACGTTCGGGGACAAGCGGACCATCTACATCCCACGTTCGGGGACAAGCGAACCATTTACAGCCCACGTTCGGGGACAAGCGAACCAACTACATCTCACGTTCGGGGACAATCAAACTACCATCATTTCACGAGGCAAGGTTCTCAATATACAGAGACTTGCAATCTCATCATCTTTCGACTTTCCTCAAGCATGGAAAGTATTATCGGTGGATTTCTTCAAGTATAGAAAAACCGCCAAATTATTCTGTCGGCTTTCCTCAAGCATGGAAAGTGTTATTCGGTGAATTTCTTCAAGCATAGGAAAGCACCAAATTCATATGTTGACTTTCCTCAGGCATGGAAAGTATCATCCCGTAGGTTTCTTCAAGCTTAGAAAGCTACAAACTCCTCAGTCGACTTTCCTCAAGCATGAAAGTGTTTCAGCGAAACGTCATTCGGTGGATTCCTTCAAGCATAGGAAGCTACCAAGCTCATTTGTCAACGATACACTAGTGTCAGATAAGCATTCTATTCCTTTACTCTTTTATCTATGGAACTAATATTTTTCTGCAGGTATCGGCGTATAAAGAGTGATTTAGGATCGTAGAACGTCTTAAATCATTCTCCGTCCCCATCGACTACTTTGACTATAACTTATATCCATATTTCGATTTCATAAACCAACCCAAATCCTACCTCATTTCCCCAAACCATAAATTATTTTTCTCTTTTCATGCCTTTAAACCCAAAATAATTCATTTTGTGTCCTTTAAAACAATTCATTTCGTGTCCTTTTTATAAAAACGTTTAATCTAGTTTATTTTTATCCATAATCTGGGTCCAGTTATTTAATAATTGGATGGGGATTGAAAAGAGTTTTCCAATGATATATTATAAGCCCAAATCCGAGTTATAACGAATAAGTTATAGCCAAAATATTAAGCCGAGCCCAAATCGAACCTAAGCCCACCTTACCTACGATCCAATGATCATGTGGAGGGTCCAAATTATTTAATCCCATTCCTAAACAAATTAGGATTAATTAGAAACTTCTATAAGTTTCTAAAAGATCTTAATTATCCTTTTTGAAAAGATAAGATTAAAGAGTTTGAAATTGAATAAAACTTTTCTTTTTAAAAATCCTATTTCTATCCGAATTGAAAGACGTTCAAAGATAGTCAAATATGATTTTTGTGCCTCATATGTTTTATCCAAATTTTATATGGTTGGATATCCCTTGAAATTATCTTTCCAATGATATATTATAATATCAATTCCAAGCTATAACAGTGAAAATATGAATAAAATGTCAAACTCTATCCAAAACTGACACCGTCTCACTATTTTGACCATATCTTTTATTATAAAAATATTTTAATCTAATTCTAATTGGGTTAGAAAGTAGACTTCAAGATCTTTCCAATGATATCTTGTTTATCTTATTCTGATTTCTAGATCAAAATATATGATAAAAACAAAAACCGCAAAAACTGCAGTCTATCGAGTTTTATTCCGATTTAATTCGGATCTTATCTTGTTTTTTCGACTCTATATTTTCTCTATAAATAGAGGTCATATATCCCCTTTTTCAATCATCAACAAGGTTGATCATAAAATAATTCTCTTCTCCCTCTTTAGCCTAAACACTAGCCATCCTATTCTCTCATAATACTTCCCCTAAGCGCTCCAAGGAGTCCATACAATATCCGAAGTTCTATACTTAAACCAAGGCGTGAAAGTTATAATTAACAGGGTTTGGACCAAATTAAATCTACATTTAGTTAATTTAAATTTCATTTGATTTATATTTTTATTGAAGTTACTAACAATTTATTCATGATGTACCGATTTAAAGGAACGCGCGGAATGTGAGTAATTAATTAATTTAATTATTCTTATTTTATTTTTATATTGCTAGCATCATGATTAGGTTATTATTATTATTTGATTTGACTACCGTTATTATGGTTAAATTTCTTCCAATATTAATGTTTATTTTATTATATTTATTGATCGCCATATTGCATGTTTAAAGGGAATATGTAATTGAAAATCACACCTAATAAGATAATTTGGACAACCGGTTTAAGTTCCTTTTAATCTTGTTGTTTAATCAAGTGATCACAATATTTTAGAATTATATGTTGCATTAATATTAAACCAATTTAGCATAATAATAGATTGGAGCAAATTGAATATTTTGTTTGTATGCCTTTGAGATCGCAGGAATCACTTTTCACTATAAGAATCGAGTAGAGGCCAATACAGGCAAATGTGACTCCATGACTCACTTCATACCATCATCCTCGATCCTCTTTTCGTGGTTCCGAACCATATGGAGTTAGTAATATCTTGGATTATGAATGGGGTGTAACCTTCGCGGGTCAATCGTTGTTGCCTATCATTGTCACTTATTCGTGGTTGCCTTTTATGATCCATGAACGGTTTACAAGTTCCTTAAAAACTTGTTGACGGCTCCCTACTTTGCTTTGTCCCTAATCGTTGTCCCTAATAGTAATGTCAATTCATAATCTTGTGAGGATTTTTCTTTCTCAAGTCTTCATCATGTTTTGATTGTGCGGCATGGATCCTTGACCTTTGCATACCTAATCTTGAATCTTCACTCATAATTCTCAAACATGAGACCGAACCAACGAGGGAGGACAAAGCCATCTTTTCGAGGTGGTAATTTTTCATTTCTAGGATTTTTCTTTATTTTTAGTTCATTGGGTTTACATTTTCCTTCTTGCTAATAATTTGAGCCTTTTCCCTTCTTTTTAAGCCACATCTTTAGATCTTGATCCTTTTGTTTCATTTTCGTTTCCATTATTGGTTTTTGTGAAGAAATTGATCTTTATTGTTGGAGTTTGTGGTAAAGAAGTTTGGGTATTTGGTTCTCTTGAAAGCAAGTTTATGTTGTGATATTTTTGTGAATAATGGCAAATGAATAAAGTAAAAGCCGTGTAAAGTAAAACAAAAGGCAAGGACAATGCAATTGCAAATTTGTAAAATCCGTCCTAAGTTAAATAGGCATGGACAATTGTTTTGACAGAAATGCAAATACAAATACAAAAAAAAAAAAAAAAAGAAAAGTAGTGAATATGAGAAAATTTCAAAAATATTTTGATGTAACTTCTTTTCCTTTTTCAAGCATTGAGGACAATGCTTCCTTTTAGCTTAGGGGAGAAGCGTTTACGCTTTTTGTATATATGCTTGTGTATATAGCTTTGAATAAGCTTGGGGGTGTTAGTTTGTTTTTATTTGGTGAATACTTGATTGTGATTCTAAGAAAGGGCCCGTTCTTTGCTTCACTTTTAAGGATACCACCAAATTTTAAAATTTTAGCCTACCCCTAACCTTTTGCCCTTACGTTACAGCCTTTGTGAAAGTCCTTTCGACCTAGTGGTTGATTCATATACCGAGGGAGGGCATTATGAGTTAAAGCCTAAGGAAAAGGGATGCAAGGTCAAGATGTCAAGAAACCCTCAAATTCTACTCTTTTTCCGGTTCCTTTGAGCAACCATAGAGACGCTTACTAAGGGAAGATTTGAAACCATAGGGAGAACACGGCTAGATTGGTTGGGATGAAAGTGGATTGCACCTCATTAGTTCTCTAAGCTTAGCATACCTTATGTTTTAATCAACCGTGAATATCTTGAAGCATGCATACCAATTTCATATTAAAAGTGTTCATGCATTTGCATTTGACTGTTTGTGAAAGTCCTTGTCAATAGCTATTTGTTTGAATTTTTTTTTTTACTTTCTTTTCTTTTTAAATGATTTTGCCTTATTTTTATTTCAAAGAGATGTGGGTTAAACTGTTAGGAACCCTTACGAGACCTCACTCTTCCTCAAAGGCGACTTTGGGGTTTAAAGGGCTTGTTGTAGCTAAAAACAACCGTGATTCCTACGTTAGTGAGTCTTAGTCTACATTCTTCTTCTCTCTTTTTCTTTTCTAAATAAACCCTTTTTATTCCTTTTTAGCTTTTTTTTTTTTCTCGGGACGAGCAAAAGTCTAGCTTGGGGGAATTTGATGAGTGTCATTTATGGCACTCATAGGGTAGTGTTTTAGGATATTTTGACTATATTTTTCATGCTTTTATTTTATCATTTTGGTCATTTCTCCTTTAGTTTCTCTATTTCTTATTTCTTCGTGCTTTACTTTCCTTTATGTGTTTTTCTTCGTGTTTCTCTTTTATATTGCTCTTTTTCTCTTCTATTTTCTCTCTTTGTTTTCTCTTATAGGTGCTTAAGGACTTAGCTTCGCAAAGGATTCAAGAGGAGCAAAAAGAGCTAAGCAAAGGAGATTCAAGCCTCTTGGAGAGGGCTCGGAGAGGGCGCTCTGCATCTTTTCATGGACGCGGGCGCGAGTCCTGAGGGTCGCGGGAGCGGGTAAAATGCATCATATTGGTGATTTTTGGCAGGAACTCTCTGCGCCCTAGCCACGGGCGCGGAGAATCTAAAGAGACCGCTCCAGATAGAGAGACCGCGACCCCCCTGTCTTCACCTGGAAAAGGGCACCTGCCGCGCCCTTAGCCGCGGGCACTGGTCTTGCCCAGATTGCCCGCGGAGTTAGTTATGGGTTCTGTACCCATTTCTGTGCTGTTGCGGGATCTTCTTGGAGAGGGCACGACCGATCAGTTTTTCTTCTTTGTCTATAAATACTCTTGTAAATCCTTTTGAAGGCTAAATTTTAGATAATATTTCATTTGTTTAGTTTTTAGAGAAAGAAACTAGTGAGAAGTTAGAGAGAAAGTAGAGATTGTAATTCTTGGATTTGATTTGTAATTCAACATTGCTTCTTCAATCAAGTTTGGAATTCTTCTTCATATCAATGAAAGTTTGTGAGATTTCTACCCTTTGAATTTACTTCAATTGCAATTTTCTTTTATGCTTGAATGTTTGGTTTGGATTTTGATTTAGTTTTGAGAATTTGTTGATTGATTGTATTTCCTTTTGATTTAGCTTGAGATGAATATGTTTGTGATTGAATTTGTTTTGGCTTTAAATTTCACCATGATTGGTGAGTATATTAGTTTCTAGGGAGAAGGGGAAGCATGCTTGATTGATGATTTGTGCTATTTGATGATCTTTGATTGATTGAATTGTTGTAATTAAATTGGTTAACATAGTTGTGCATGTGATTAATTAGACTAGGATGATCATCCTATAAGATTAATCTAGATTGCATTGCAAATTTCAATGACATGAACCCTTGATTTGAGAATTTCTTTAATTGATTGAATTTGATTGTGATTCTCCTTGTTAGCCATTCATAGTGAACCCTAGCTTGGTTTATAGGAGATAACCTTCGAATTCCTTTAATTGTAACTATTGTTTGTCCCTTGTAATGTTTGAATCAATTGAGTGATCTATCAATTAGCATGATTATTGAGCTTGCATGTGGAACCTATATCCCTAGTGTTTAGCATATTGATTGAATTCTTTGAATTGTCTTGATTCTTGTTATCTTAGTTACAAAACCCAACCATTGATATTCTTCTATTTAGCTTAACATTAAACTATAGCATTAGTTCCGATTCATTCCTTTGGGTTCGACCCTTGACTTACTGCGTACTTGTATAAGGTTTGTTAAGTATTTATAAATTTAGTTTGGCCAAGGGAGAATTAGATGACAACCTAGTTTTACCCCTTTTCAGGTTTAAGTGATGAATTAGTAGTATGTTTGGTTGATTATATGCCTGGAATTGATGTTGGTTGAGCATGGATTATTATGCAAGCATATGAAGTGTTATTTGAAGCATGATACAAGTTGAATATGTATGAATCATGGAAGTATGTTTTATTTTTAAGTATGAAGAAAGCATGAAATTAATAATCAAAGATTATGTATGTTTAAAAAACCTACAACTAAAATTATTGAGCATGATTCATGAATTTCATTCTCACCCAATTATTATTGGTGTTGAGTCAAAAAGCTAGTTTATTTATTTACACGCTTAAGTAAGTTGAGTTTGACTCAAGGAAGTTTAGTAGTGCGTTTTATGCACCAAGGTAGTAATCATGCAATTTTGTGCACAAATCTTGGAAAGAAACCTTAATTAAAATAAATATTATGTGCTCAATAATTAATTCAAGAATGAATTGGAAGTATGTATTGAATGTTGTTATGTTTATTCTTGAATGAGTGATTGGAGTTATCACAAGTTAAATTGGTAAATCATTTAAAGTGTAAGAGGATATGCACCAAAACTCTTGAAACAAATGTACCTTGAGTATGAACATCGATCATCTGGGGGAGTTATGGGGTTTTATATTTAACCATACCTTCTACAGGTAAGGCGGTTCATCGGTCCAACACCGGACCAGGCCGACCCAAATTGGACCGAAGACTAGAAATTAGAATTTTAAGAACTGAAGACCGGACCAATTAAGCTAGGACCAAACCCAAACTGGATTGAAAGAATCGGTGCAAAACCCGGACCAGACCGCTTTGGCATATTTAAGAATTTTTTTAAAAAAGAATCTAAATTTTTAATAAAATTATGAAAAACACGAAAAATGTAAAGGAAAAACTATATTTTAACGTCATTTTAACGTCTTTTTTTGTATGTTTAGTACAGAAAAACTTATAAAGTTAATGGTTTCTAAGCTTATTAAGAATAATTTTAACCATTATTTAAGGTTTCAAGCATATTTTTAATAAAAACATCGGTCTGGTCCAAGACTAGTTTTTATAGGGCTTTGGACTGGACCGGACCGAAGAACGGAAAAATGAATTTCAAGACCCGAAGATCGGACTGATCAATTCAATCTGGTCTGGTCTGGGTTCGGCCCAGGGTTGTCCGGTCCATTTTTCGGTCTGGACCAATTTATGAATACCCATATCTACAGGGGTACAGGGACATTATACTATATTTATTTATTATTATGCGCTGGAATTCTGTCATAAGGTGACACTAATTGGTACGCACTTGGTTAGCTCCCAACTGAGGGGTCCCTTATTTATTAAGGGATAGTTAAGGCAAGGAAACCCGATTGACGCGTAATTCAAACCTATTGATAATAATTAATATTGTTAGTTTTGAGTCAAAGGTAAGTTGACTTGTGATTGTATGACGAGCATGTTTTAATTAATTTATTGATGATAGGATATTCATGTTAGTGTGGTGCATATGTACTCAGCTTTTGTTGATTCGTAATTTTGTGTGGCTTTCCTTTGGTTGGCCCTACTATGACCCATTTATATGGTGAGTAAAGGGTTGAAAAGTGGCAGGTACTTGAAGTATGAAGAGCATGATGAGAATTAGTATAGAGAGTTACTTATTATGCTTTCCTATTTTATACATAGAATTATTGAATTATTGAATATGGACTAACATTGTAATGTTTATTTTTAAGTTGGTTTTAAAAGGGTTATATTTGTGAACAATTTAATTTTACTTTTGTCTTGAGGTTGTGTGAACTCAAGTTTTTATTTTAAAAGTTGTTTTAGGGTTTTATTTAGATTAGTAAGTGTATTTTAAAAAACGCGAATTTCCAGGGTAATACAAGAGTAGGGTAGAGAAGAGTAGGACTCCGCAAAACAACTCAAAAAAACAAGGAATTCCTCCCTTTTTGTGTACTTGCAACAGTTTGACTTTTACATTATTAATTTTACTTTTTTTTTATCAAGCCAAATGTAGCTCCATTGGTGTGACTTTTGCTTGTTTTTTTATTTTTGTTATGCAATTTAGGTTCTTGCTTAAGAGCTTTGAGGACAACCTTTTCATCTTTTCCCCCTTGAATGTACATGATCGTCTAATTAGATCTGTCTTCACAATTGGCTATCGTAAACTCCATCTCATGAGCTTGAGTCACTAAGTCGTAAAATTATAACGATTGAATGTTTATAAAGTAATATTTGAGACAAATCAAACAAGACCCCACATGATTATTGTAATACCCCGTATTTTCATACGTATTATCCTAATTAATTATTATTTTCTAAAAAGGGTATTTTAGTAATTCAATATACTATTTAAATCTTGGAGCCAAAATGATATTTGAATTTTGGCGCCAAAAGTATTTTGAAAACTAATCATTATTTTGGATAAGATTTATTATTCATTTATCCTATTTTAAAAACAAGATTATTTATATTTCAGATATTTTAATTAAGGCAAAAGCTATATTTTATTAGGTCTGAAAATCCCAATATATTAGCTAATAATTTTGGATTTTCCTATGTGAAAATCTGATTTTTATTTAGTTAAATTATTTGGTGAATATTTGGTATTTTGTTATTTAATTATTTATTACAATAAATATTATTTACACAATTATTTTTATTCCTTAAAACTAGAAAAATATATTCCTAAATACTAAATAGGAAGGCCAAAAATATGAGCTTAGGAAAGCTCAATAATTTCGGCCATCCCATAAAGATTTTGGGAAAATATTTTGGTAATTTGTATTTTTAATTATCTCCCTAAAATCTCCTATTTTCCATAATTCTAATTCTCCATCTTTTTGATATCCAATTATTATATTTTATTGCCATTCATTCTTCTTAATTATTCCCCAAGCAATCCCAATTTCCTTAATATTTTTCATGACATACATACCTTACATATACAATTATACACAATCCCTTCAAATATCAAAACTTTCCTTAAATCTTTGCTCACTTCTCCAAGTAATCTCTTAAACCCTAATTACCATAATTCTTCCTACACTTTCCTACAATAATTAATGCTCATACTAGCCTATAAATACCCCTTCATACCTCTCACATTCTTCACACCATGTTTCTGCATTTTTTCTCCTCAATTTTACACAAATCATCCCATTCATCTTTGAAGCCAATTTTCGGGCACTTCTGGTCCGTTTTTGGGGTAGTGATGTTTCACAGAAAGGTGTTCCTCTAAACATATCCTTGAGGTTAAGCTCAAGAATCACCCAATTTGGAGCTATATCGAAGGAGTTATAGCCTCTGAAAGTTCTGCCTTTTATTCCTACGCAAATCCAATTCTTTTCTTCTCCTTTTCTTTTATTCAATTATTATTATTATTATTATTATTATTATTATTATGGAAGATTAATATAAAATTATAATGAGTAGTTTTAATTATATAAAATTAGATTTTAATAATGTTCATGTTTAATTAATTTAAGAGGTTCATGTACATTTAGTTGGGAGGGTTTAATTTAATTATTTGTGATTATTTGCTAACCTTATATTGATTAAGGTTATATTTACTTGTAGGGTATTTTTGATCAAGCTACTTGAGAGTTCTTTTGAAGTTTTGTTGGCTAAGTGAAGATCAAGGTACGTTAGGTGGCTAGATACCTTGAAAGTGATCGATTTGAATAACATGTTTGAATGATTTTATGATGAATTGAATTAAACTGAATTGAATTATGGCTTATGAATTAAAAGTATGTTTAAAGGATTGGATTTAATAATTAATTTGGAGTATTGATTTTTATAACATGTTTTGATTAATTAATTTATTATTCATGTTTAAAAAGGGTTGATTTTGAAAGCAAGTTGGATTTATTGAAAAGGAGTTTGGATTGTTTTCAATAAAGGTTGAATTATTGGATTTAAAAGAGGATTTATTGAATCATTGATTTATTATTATGCTTTATAAGCATTTTAGTAATCCCACTATGCAGATTTGGTTTATTGATAAGGCCTTGGACTTTGCATGACCGGGTCTTTCCTCAAGAATAGCCTTGTAACATAAGGAGACTAGCTTGGGGGGTGTGCAGACTTGGGAGAGGAATTGGTTTAATTGGTTCAATTGGTTTTATTGGTTTATTATGAGGAATTGGTTTTAATATGAGGAATTGGTTTTATTGATTATTGATATTGGAATTATTGAGAATTGGTTTTAAACCATGAGTTTGGAATTATTAGATTATTTATTGGAAATTGGTTTTAAAGCATGTTTGCGAATAAATTGAGTTTAATTATCTTGCACTTACCATACTTAGCATATTTTGCTAACCCGTACTTCTTATTTGTTTTGGTTCGCCCTGTTTACCGTAATGGTAAGCAGTGTTGCTTATTTTCAGGTTGGAGTCAATAAATGATGCATTGGAGTCCCGAGATTGGTTTTCACTAAATTAGGATTTTGGTCTTGTATCTATTTGGAGTACTCATAACATTGGTTACTATTATGGTTATTATTAATAAGGAAGAGTATTGAAGTTTCCGCTGCTAAGTATTGGTTTATTTTTAGTAAGTTGAGTAGCCTTGCGTTTTCACGCGGCGGTAATACGCCTAAGTCTATCTCTACGGTATAATTATACGTATTATACTAGTATTTCCGTAGAGGGAGATTTGGGGGTGTTACAAAGTGGTATCAGATTTTCACAAAGTGGTATCAGTTTTTAAGGTCCTAAAAAGATTAAAATTGGAATAGTAATTAAAATTGTGGGTAGACTTAAGAGGGCATATAGGATAGATAGTGTTTAGGGTAAAAATTACCCATGACAAATGGACCAATCCGGACCTGCCACGTGTCCACCACGTGGGCCAATCAGCGTCCGCCACTTGTCACCCTAAGAGGTCCAACATGGACTAATCAGGCCACGCCACGTAGCCTCCCATATGCCAAATAGGCAAAATGGCCACCAAGGCCCAAAGTCCGAGAGTAGCCCAATTTGCCCTGGTTAACTTAAACCTAGGATTGGCACGCTTCTCAAGACTATAAATACTTAATTAATCCTCATTAAAGGGGATTCAGCAATTGATGACTCTCACCTAGAGAAGTCTAAACACATTGATAACTCCTCCCCTAGAGGAACCAGATCTCCCACCTTTACTTTCCGCATTTATTACTCCTCAAACAAGTACTAACTTGACCGTTGGAGGCGGAGCTCCCACCACAAGGAGTCTCTGTTGTTTTGCAGGTACAGGCGTCCGGTTCCAGTATCGGAATTGTAACTCTCCCGCAGGACATCAGAAAACCCCAAAACATTTTGGCGCCGTCTGTGGGGAGAGTACTTTCGGGATGGAATCACAGTCTGTACCGATTCTAAGTAAAGCGTCCCATGGACGATCCCCTTGTTTGGACGGACCAGGATACTGATAATGAAATCGAAGTTGAGACTCACACGGCCTCTAACGGGACCTTAAGAGCTCAACGCACCCGTCCCACCGAAAGGAGGGAACGGGAGGACCAGGCTGGACCAAGTCAACCAGCCGGCCTGCTGTCTGGTCATCAGCAAGCGACCGAGGGATCTGCCCCTATTACTAGGAACGAACTCATGACCCTTATGAGTAGTTTCAAGGGGGAGATCCAAGACTTGATAAATAAAAGGGCGCCTGTTTCCCCAAAAGAACAGTCGGCCAGAAGGTCCTCCCAACCTGGGAGGACGAAACCTGTAAAGGATCGTGAGGCGACCCCTTACCCAAAATCAAGGGCAAGGCACTCACCAGTGATCGACCTAACAAAGTACTGCTTTCCTTCTCCAGGGAAGAGGAAACCCATCCGTCTTGTTCATCCGGCCAGGTGTAACCACCCCCAATTGAAGTTAGATGCGCCTAGCATCACTCAATGAGTACAGCCGGCAAGATAGCAGCCTCTATGCATTCGGCCCGGCAGCCGAGTACTACAAGCGTCATACGGCCGAATGCCAAGAGTCGTATGGATAGGTTTGTAAGCTATTGTTATCAAGTCATTATTACTCATTTTTATTAATCATTATTATGATTGTAAAAAAAAAAAGAAAAAAAAGAAAAAAGAGGGAGCCGCCTAACTTACTAATTCTATGGAAAAACTCCACTTAAAGCCTTAGGTGGCAATCCACTACACAATTAAAAGCCTCTCATTTTGTACATTAAAGAGAGGTGTCAAAGAAGTGGAGCCCTTGGGATTTGACGCCTGTTTGCATTAGCTTATCAAGGCCACAATCAAGTTAATTTTTTATTTATGAGGCGGCATTTAGCCTAGCCCCTCATGATTATAACAAACAGCGGGCAGCTTCACAAATGGAAAATCGCCGGCATGCTCCACATGTAAAGATCAAGCTAAGTGATTCTTGGGAGTATTCAGGGAGTCGGCCCTCCATAAGTGTTCAACCAGTGTAATGTGTCTAGCAAGCCACTAATAAAGCTCTCGGCAATGAATGGACAAGCATAATAGGCAACCGTATATCAAGGAAACCCGGTAGTACTGCTTGAGTGGTTGACCAGCTGCGCTAATAGGAGCAGCACATATAGGTGTTTGCAATGCTAATATCGGCTGATTGTATACAAGTTAAGCCACGAAGCAACCAGATGGTATATTGAATACATAGCATGTATTTGCCACCAGCAAACGTGCATTGAACTTGGCTGTGTTGGGATGATATAAACAACCGGCATAAGTCCGAATGATTTCAGAGCAGGCGGCCTCAAAATAACCGAGACGCTAATGCTCCTCTTTGATACAGCCGGCCCAAGCATTTCAAAAATAGGCGGCCAAATGCCGAGTTCGAGGCGAGAAACCGAGCCACACTTGAGAATTGAGAATAATCGTGCGGCACTCCAAGCATTCGGCCCTTTAAGAGCAAAGCACCATGTGAGTCGACTGTACGAGGCCCTGTTTCAAGGAGAAACAGGCGGCACCTACCCAGCCAAAACAACCGCAACTACATAGCTCCAAAATCAACACGCGGTTGGTTCAATACAATCGGCTCTATAATCATTCAACGACAGCCGAGAGAATTATTTTAAAATAAAGTGCTTATCTCATACTATCAGCTAGCCTACAAGAAGGATACCGGCCATTAAAACCATTCGCAAAGAACGAAGCGGCATTCGCAACCATTGATTATTAAAAGCATAGCTAAGCTCAAGTTCTTATAACCATGGAAGCAGCCGGCCTGCTCCTCATGTAAGTTCAGGCTATGTGATTCTTGAATTTCGAAGGGTCATGGTCGAGTAAATTCAGGCTATGTAAGTTCAGACTACGAGTTTTGTGCTTGGACTGAGCAGGGGCTTGAGTAGGCGGCACCAGCCCTCATCCCAGCCAAAACATCGTTCAGCCATATTTTACCCTAAACATTCGGCTCTCCGCTATTGAAACTTGTAAGCGAGAGCTTGATGGCTCTCATCTCAAACACATACAAGAGTTAAATCAAGACTCGAATGGCTCGAAACAGCCGACACTCTTTTATGGACAGCTACAAATATGTAATGGGCAGGAACGATACGGAACAGCCGTCACCTCATAACAAAACCAGCCGGCCTTTGAAATCATTGACAAAGTACAAGGTGGAGCATGGGCACCTATGATTAAAGCATCCGGCAGTAGCACAAGCAAGGGGCGAAAGCCGTATGTTTGATAGACTCCTTGCTGAGTAGAAAACTGAAGATGAATTAGAAACACAAGCGGCATAATAATCCACCTGTGAATATGCAAGCTATATACAAGTGGCTCGGCAATCGACATCATACAACAGGCGGCATGCCAAATGATTATTGAAAACACCCCCTCGTATCTTGGTGCTATAAGAGAGACAGCTCTCTTTGATCAACCACCAAAGGAGACCGGCATCATGCTTGGCCGGATGTGAAGCTTGAGAAGGCGGCATGTAAAGCGTCGTAGCTCAAGCAGCCGGCCTCAAAACCCAAAGAGTAGTCGATTGCTTGTTCATTGCAAGCATGTGTGGGGCTTGACGCCTTGCATATCGTATAAAACCTGCCGCATGATTATTCAGGAAGTCTCATCTTATGTGTGAGTTGTCACCATAAACACATTATCATTATTATGATTGCAAGTACAAAAAAAAAAAAGGAAAAAATTGCCTAAGGTTAGTAAAACCGGCTGTTTAGGCGGGACCCTATTGAAGACCGTCTCCCTTCTGTTTAGGCGGCACCTTACTGAAGACCGTCCTCCACTTATTTGTGTGACAATCTATCAAGCAAGAGAGGCGGCATGAATAGTAGCCGACCCCCTATACAATGAAGTCTCGTAGCTATGAAAGCAGCCGACTCTCATTAATAACACCATCCATCCTTTATGGAAGGGAACTAGGTGATCCATCTGCTCTAACACTTGAAATGATTTCAATACTTGATACTGATTCAGAGGGGCATGCCACTTGTACCTTTACAGTTGGCTACTCTCCATTGAGTATTTTACTCTTATCTACAGAGGGGCATGCCGCCTGTACCTTTACAGTCGGCTACTCTCCATTGAGTATTTTACTCTTTACCTTCAAAGGGGCATGCCGCCTGTACCTTTATGGTCGGCTACTCTCCATTGGTTATTTTACTCCACCAGAGGGGCATTCCGTCTAGACATACAGTCTGCCACTCTCCATAGAAGAGGGACGACTGTTTCCAAAACAGACAACCACCCCCTTATACTTAGCTAAAAAAGATTAGGGTCAGGCCGACCATGTGCCTAAACAAGCGGCTGCCCTCTTCTTACTTAGCACCTACGTTCGCCAAGAACTAACCAAGGCCACTGGCCCGATGATCAGCCCAGGCGCCAGGCCGACTGATCCTCCCTTAAAATTAAACTAATACGACCTGTCCCAACATAATAGCAGGTGTCCGGCGGCATCCCTCTGGATGAAATTCGTCGCAGAGAGCAGCTCCCTTTTGGGTGGAACATTGCTCTATAATCTAAGTACACGACACCTAGACGACTGTCCCCAAGGACAACCACGTAGCCGTTTTTGAGACAAGGATAACTCTATCACTAACCAAACCAGTGATAGCAGTTGACATCTGAGTCGAATGACCCCCTGTATTACTTGGGATAAATGCAGGGGGTACCTCTTGAGTTAATAGCCAACAAACATTGGCGAATCAAAAGGTTCAGCCGGCCTCCGCCGCCTGGTACCTCTACTACTCAAGCTAGAGTGTGACGGAGACTGAGTAACTCCCATGTTAACTCATAGTCACTCTCTCAAACTTAGTATGGATCCTAAAAGGTATGAGTCGCCCGCCTGTTTTTAGCAAACAGGGGCTCTCAACCACTACTCCTGCTAGGTTAACAACCTTTGAGTTAATAGCCAAGAAAAACTTGGCGAATCAAGGGGACTATCCGGCCCCCGCCGCGTGGCTTCCCTACTACTCAAACAAAAGAGGCCAACGGCCGAATAATGCTAAATGCTTACCCCTTGTGCAATAGTTGACAGTCCACCTGATCAGGGGCTATCTGCATAGTGGGGCAAAGAATCGACATCAGCCTAGTTCGGCGGCAATCATTATTATGATTGATTAACCTTGAAAATGTCATACCGCCCAAGGTATCAAAATTTTCTAAGTTAATCAAGTCCATCTCCCATTAGAACTAGACAAGATGCCGACCTAGCAAAGCTTCGAGGGTCTAACTTTCGAAAGGAGCAATCCCTCCTGGAAAGAGAAATTACTCCTTCCGAGGGGCAAATGTTTAGGGTAAAAATTACCCATGACAAATGGACCAATCCGGACCTGCCACGTGTCCACCACGTGGGCCAATCAGCGTCCGCCACTTGTCACCCTAAGAGGTCCAACATGGACTAATCAGGCCACGCCACGTGGCCTCCCATATGCCAAATAGGCAAAATGGCCACCAAGGCCCAAAGTCCGAGAGAAGCCCAATTTGCCCTGGTTAACTTAAACCTAGGATTGGCACGCTTCTCAAGACTATAAATACTTAATTAATCCTCATTAAAGGGGATTCAGCAATTGATGACTCTCACATAGAGAAGTCTAAACACATTTATCACTCCTCCCCTAGAGGAACCAGATCTCCCACCTTTACTTTCCGCATTTATTACTCCTCAAACAACTACTAACTTGACCGTTGGAGGCGGAGCTCCCACCACAAGGAGTCTTCGTTGTTTTGCAGGTACAGGCGTCTGGTTCCAGTCTCGGAATTGTAACTCTCCCGCAGGACATCAGAAAACCCCGAAACAGATAGAGTTTCGCATTTGTGTGTGAGTCAAAAACCTTATTTTTACTTAAAAAAAAAACTATTTTCTTATTTGTGGAAAGATGAAGGAGAAAAGGATTCTTGAGTTCTCTACAGAGGCCTATAATGGGTACGACTCTCTGTCTAGGAAAGGCTCGCCTCAACGTCGTAGGTAACTTTCCTGGGAGACGCGGGTTCGGTCGTCCTTTAATCTTGATTCAAGTACATATTTATTATTTTCGAAAATAAAAAGAATTGAAATTGTTTGAAACTTGAGTATGCGATTATGTGTGCATTAAAGTTGGTGTTAAAAAACCTTAGAGTGTGGTCTAGAGGTCCGAATTTTTGAGTTATTACCCATCATTGGGTAATCTTGAGTTATGAATTGCTTATTGCAAATGGATTTTGAATTGGATTGTTTGTATGATTTGACACTTAATTAATTGTTTTGCATATATGTGTGAAACAGATGAAAATGATTGATGCAATGAGACACCAATATTTTGACATTCATTACTTGAAAGATAGTGGAGTCACAGTTAGTGATTTCATAACTGGAATTTGTACTTTGGCCTTGACCCTTTATGAGAAGAATGGTGAGGAAGACTTGACCCAATAACCTTGGATGGTTCTTCTAGCCTTGGCCCATTTGCCTAGAATTAAGAAATACCAACCTCTCTTTGACAAATATGGGGATGTGATTAAGGAAGACGGAATGTGGAATGAGAAGCGCCATCATAAAGGGAAGTGGTTAGCAACTATGTCTAGCCTTTAGAGGGACTTGCACTATGTGGAGCGCAAGTATGAACCTAAGAGGAAAGTTGTGAAAATTCTCATGATCCCAAAAGACCGCATCTTTGGACCTAATGACCAAATGTACTTCTTAAATGCCCAAGTACCTTTTTCATACCCAAAGAAGCGACATGAGTATGTGGAATCTAGTGATGAGTCCGTACCACCTCTTGGTAGGAGCAAGCATTACCGTTCTCTTAGCCAATCTTTGAGCTCTGAATCTTCAAAACAACCTAGCCCAAAAACCCATTTCCATGTTGCTAAAAGGCCCAAAACTCGTTCTTAAACTGCAAAAGAAAGAGCCTAAAACCCCAAAGCTTCTTCAAGCCAACCTTGTGGGGATGTAAGCCCAACAAAAAGCCCAAGTTACACTCCTGCCCCAGACAGAAATATAAGTAAATCTGGGTCAATCTCATCAGGCCTTATTCCAAGCTATAGTGGTTATAACCCAACTCTCATGGCCGAACCAAACAATAGAAGTGATGATCCGGATTATGATCCTATTGAAGATGGTTATGCCCATAGTGTTATTTGATTGTTTTTTAACTATGTTTTTGTTTCATGTTTCAATAATTGTCCTAAGTGACAAAGTTGTATTTTCATTAATTATTAATGAAATACAATGAATTATTTGAAATTTCTCTATGTTATTAAGTGAATTAAATGCTTGTATGAGTAGAACTTGTTTTAATTTCCAAGTGTAATAATCATACCCAGGAATTATGTCTCCAAGAATGAGGGAACATTTAAGGAGTAAGCGCACTGGTTCCAAAGTTGGAAAGGTCCTTAAGCAGTTGACCCAAATTACTGAGAACATCACGAAGATGGTGAACAAGGAACACCGAAATCCTGAGCTTGATGCCTAAAGTGAAGTCTTTAAGAGGGTAGCTGCAGCTAAACCACCTATTTACTTGGGAAAAGAGGACCCAGCCAGCCTTGAAAACTAGATTAGGGAGTTTGACAAGCTGTTTGATGCTATCAATTGCCCAAGTGAGCTGAGGGTGAACAATGGGGTTTACTACTTGAGGGAGGAAGCTGAATTATGGTGGGCCCAAAGAAAGGATGAGTTGATAAAAAGACCAAACTTTGGGTGGGATGAGTTCAAGGAAGCCTTGAGAGAAAATTTTTACCCTTCCTACCTTAGAAAGAAGAAGTGTATGGAGTTTACCAACCTAAGAATAGGAAACATGTCAATCAGTGAATACTACAACAAGTTCATTGAGTTGATGATGTTTTCCCCGAAAGTAGTCCCTACTGAAACCATTAAGGCTCAAAGATTTGAGCAAGGCCTAACCTTGACCCTCCAAGGGAAGCTAGGGGGAGTGACTTTTGAGACCCTAGATGAAATCTATGGCCGTACAGCCCATCTGTACGGAATTAGGGGAGGGAGATGGAGCAGGTGGGAGAGAAAAGGAAGAACCCAGACTCTTTTCACGGGGGTGAAAAGAGGCACAAGCCTAATGGAAATTACCAAGGGAATTCTTGAGATAGGAGGGACAACAAGGGGAAATTTGGGAAGGGGAATGGGGGACAGTCATCCAACCATAAAGGGAATGGGAACCAATTGGGTAAGAAGCCCAAGAGGAAGTATTTCTGCAAGAGGTGTGAGAAAGACCACCCAGGGAAGGACTATGAGGGAAACCCGGTAACTTGTCGTTACTGTCAGAAGTTGGGACACCGTGAGTATGAGTGTTTCAAGAAGGAAGCTGATGTTAAGTCTGGAAAGGTGAAAGAGTCTAGTGCACCTAGTAAACCACCTCAGTCTAGTGGACCTACAACCAAGGCTGGAACCAGTAGCGGTGCGGGAGGTGCCCCAAAGGGTCGTGTGTTCGTGATGAATAGTCGGCAGGCTGAGTCTGCTAATGATGTGGTAATTGGTGTTTTCTTTATAAGTTCTTTTCCTGTGAAAGTCTTGTTTGATTCAGGGGCGTCGCATTCTTTTATTTCTAAGGAAGTAGTTGGGAGTCTCGGGTTAGAAAGTCCTGAGTCAGTTTCTCTAGATGTGTCTATTCCGTCTGGGGAAGTGAGGAGTTGTTCGAGATTGTTTTTTAGTGTGCCTATTTCCATCTCTGGGGTTGATTTTCTGGCTGATTTGATCGAGTTTGACTTGAATGACTTTGATGTGATTCTGGGTATGGATTGGTTGGGAAAGTATGAAGCAAAAATTTATTATGCGGCTGAAAAAGTCACCTTGACTAGCCCAATTAAGACCAAAGTGGTGTATAAAAAGGAAGGGAAAATTTTAGGGTTGAGAATTGTGTCTGCAATGCAACTACAGAAGCTGGTTAAGAAGGGTTGTCCTTTGTTTTTGTGTAGTGTTCAAGAGGTTGAAAGTGAGGAAAAGAAAGGTGAAGAGGGTATTCCTGTTGTAGAAGAGTTTCCAGATGTGTTTCCGGATGAGATTCCTGGTATGCCACCAGTGAGGGATGTTAAGTTCACTATCAATCTAGTGCCTGGAACTGGACCTATTTCTAAGGCTCCATATAGGATGGCTCCAACTGAGTTGAGGGAGTTGAAGACCCAGTTGGATGATTTGTTGGAGAAAGGTTATATAAGGTCTAGTTCATCACCCTGGGGAGCCCCAGTATTGTTTGTAAAGAAGAAGGATGGGAGTATGAGGTTGTGTATTGATTATCAAGAGTTGAACAAGGTGACGGTGAAGAATAAGTATCCATTACCAAGGATCGATGATTTGTTTGACCAGTTAAAAGGAGCAGGGATATTCTCAAAAATAGATTTGAGATCGGGTTATCTCTAGTTGAGAATTGCGGAGCAAGATATTGCAAAGAGTGCTTTTAGGACCCGTTATGGTCATTATGAGTTTACACTTATGCCATTTGGTTTGACCAATGCACCTGCAGTGTTCATGGACTTGATGCATAGGATTTTTAGGCCATACTTGGATAAGTCTGTAGTGGTGTTTATTGATGATATTTTGATATATTCAAAGAATGAAGAAGAGCATAAGGAGCATTTGAGACAAGTGTTGTCATGTTTAAGAGAGCATCAGTTGTATGCCAAGTTGTCTAAGTGTGAGTTTTGGTTGGAGAAAGTAGCATTTTTGAGCCATGTGATTTCCAAGGATGGAGTTTCGGTGGACCCAAGCAAGATTCGAGCTGTGAGTGATTGGCCAACCCTAAAGAATGTGTCGGATGTAAGGAGTTTCTTGGGTTTAGCAGGCTATTACAGAAGGTTTGTGAAGGATTTTTCAAGGATCGCGAAGCCCATGACAAGTTTGATGAAAAAGGAGCATAAGTTATCATGGACCAAAGAGTGTGAGGAGGCATTTAAGATCTTGAAAGTAAGGTTAACCACAACACCTGTGCTGGCTTTGCCAGATGGGAGTGATCTATATGACGTGTATAGTGATGCATCGAGGTTGGGATTGGGATGTGTGTTGATGCAGAATCGAAGGGTGATTGCGTATGCCTCGAGGCAGTTGAAGGTTCACGAAGGGAATTACCCAACCCATGATTTGGAGTTAGCTGCAATAGTGTTTGCCTTGAAGATTTGGAGAAATTACTTGTATGGGGTGACTTGTAGGATTTTCACGGATCATAAGAGTTTGAAGTACATTTTCACCCAGACGCACTTGAATGGGAGACAGAGACGATGGTTGGAGTATATGAGTGATTATACATTGGATATTCAGTATCATGTGGGAAAGGCTAATGTGGTGGCAGATGCTTTGAGCAGAAAGTCAGAACATACGGTGAATGTGATGGTAGTCCCAGATCAGTTGTGTGTGGAATTTCAGAAGTTGAACTTGGAGGTGATGGAACATGGTGAAGTGGCTAGGATGTTGAATGCCTTGGTGGTTCAACCATCCATTTATGATGAGATAAGGGATAGTCAATTGGAAGATGAGAAGTTAAAAGAAATTAAGAAGAAGATTGATGAAGGGCAAGTGTTGGATTTCACCATTGGTGATGAGGGAAGCATTCATTTTAAGGGAAGATGGTGTGTGCCGCAGAATCGTAGTAATTTGAAGCAAAGATTGATGGAAGAAGCCCATAATTCTCCTTATTCAATGCATCCTGGAGGGGATAAGTTGTATAAGGACATGAAGAAGACTTTTTGGTGGCCCAATATGAAGAAAGAAGTGGCTGAATTTATTGCTAAGTGTTTGACATGTCAAAAGGTGAAGATTGAGCATCGTGGGCCTCAAGGAAAGGTCCAATCCTTGGAGGTGCCCAAGTGGAAATGGGATTCAATTTCTATGGATTTTGTGGGAGCTTTGCCAAAGACCAAGGCAGGAAATGACACTATTTGGGTGATAGTGGACATGTTGACCAAGTTAGCAACATTCATACCCATGAGAAGTACTTGGACCATGAATCAGTTGGGAAGAGCTTATGTGAAGTTTATGGTGAAGTACCATGGGGTACCCACGGATATCATTTCGAATAGAGATTCAAGGTTTTTGTCTAACTTTTGGCAAAGTTTGCAAAAGGCGATGGGAACTACGTTGTTAATGAGCACAACATTTCATCCTGCGACAGATGGTCAGACAGAAAGAACAATTCAGACATTAGAGGACATGTTAAGAGCTTGTGTGATGGAGTATCAAGGGTCTTGGGAAGACCACTTGGATTTGATAGAGTTCTCTTACAACAAAAGTTACCATGCAAGCATTGGGATGGCACCATTTGAAGCTTTGTATGGTCGAAAGTGTAGAAGCCCAGTATGTTGGAATGATATAAGTGAAACTATGGTACTTGGACCAGAAATGATTGAGGATATGGTGAAGCAGGTCAAGTTTATCCAAGAAAAGATTAAAGCACCCTAAGATCGACAGAAAAGTTATGCTGATTTGAAAAGGAGGGAAGAAGAATATGAAGTAGGAGAGAAGGTTTTATTAAAGATTTCACCCATGAAAGGTGTGATGAGGTTCGGGAAGAAAGGAAAATTAATCCCAAAGTACATAGGGCCTTATGAGATCATTCAGAAAGTGGAAAAAGTGGCTTATAAGTTGGATTTGCCTAGTTAGCTAGAAAGGGTTCACAATGTGTTCCATGTGAGCCAAATCCGAAAGTATATTCCTGATGTGACACATGTGTTACAACCAGAAACCATTGAGATGGATGAGAATTTGACTTATGAGGAAAGACCAGTAAAGATTCTTGACTCTAAGGTCAGGAGCACAAGGAACAAGGATGTGAGCATTGTGAAAGTATTGTGGTCAAATCAGAAAACTGAAGAGGCCACATGGGAAGCTGAGGCTGATATGAGGAAACGTTACCCAGAACTGTTTGCCTAAGGTTAGTGGTCGAGTTACGGGGGCGTAACTCCTTTTAAGGGGGGTAGAGGGCGATAGAGTTTCGCGCGTCTACTTTTCGAGTCATTTTTGAGCGATATCGAGTCTTATTTAAGTTTAGTTGTAGTCTTGAGTCAAGTTAAGATGTGCATGAACCAACAATTTCAAAATGATTTTCGTTTCTTTTGGCTAAGTTTCGGGTCGAAACTTATTTTAAGGGGGGTAGATTGTAATACCCCGTATTTTCATACGTATTTTCCTAATTAATTATTATTTTCTAAAAAGGGTATTTTAGTAATTCAATTTAATATTTAAATCTTGGAGCCAAAATGATATTTGAATTTTGGCGCCAAAAGTATTTTGAAAACTAATCATTATTTTGGATAAGATTTATTATCCATTTATCCTATTTTAAAAACCAAATTATTTATATTTCAGATATTTTAATTAAGGCAAAAGCTATATTTTATTAGGTCCAAAAATCCCAATTAATTAGCTAATAATTTTGGATTTTCCTATGTGAAAATCTGATTTTTATTTAGTTAAATTATTTGGTTAATATTTGGTATTTTGTTATTTAATTATTTATTACAATAAATATTATTTACACAATTATTTTTATTCCTTAAAACTAGAAAAATATATTCCTAAATACTAAATTGGAAGACCGAAAATATGAGCTTAGGAAAGCTCAATAATTTCGGCCATCCCATAAAGATTTTAGGAAAATATTTTGGTAATTTGTATTTTTAATTATCTCCCTAAAGTCTCCTATTTTCCATAATTCTAATTCTCCAACTTTTTGATATCCAATTATTATATTTTCTTGCTGTTCATTCTTCTTAATTATTCCCCAAGCAATCCCAATTACATACATACCTTCCATATACAATTATACACAATCCCTTCAAATATCAAAACTTTCCTTAAATCTTTGCTCACTTCTCCAAGTAATCTCTTAAATCCTAATTACCATAATTCTTCCTATATTTTCCTACCATAATTCATGCTCATACTAGCCTATAAATACCCCTTCATACCTCTCACATTCTTCACACCATTTCTCTTCTTTTCTTCTCCTTAATTTTACACAAATCATCACGTTCATCTTTGAAGCCAATTTTCGGGCACTTCTGTTCAGTTTTGGGGTAGTGACGTTTCACATAAAGTTGTTCCTCTCAAAATATCTTGAGGTTAGGCTCAAGAATCACCCAATTCGGAGCTATATCGAAGGAGTTATAGCCTCTGAAAGTTCTGCCTTTTATTTCCTACGCAAATCCAATTCTTTTCTTCTCCTTTTCTTTTATTCAATTATTATTATTATTATTATTATTATTATTATTATTATTATTATTATTATTATTATTATTATGGGAGATTAATATAAAATTATTATGAGTAGTTTTAATTATATAAAATTAGATTTTAATAATGTTCATGTTTAATTAATTTAAGAGGTTCATGTACATTTAGTTGGGAGGGTTTAATTTAATTATTTGTGTTAATTTGTTAACCTTATATTGATTAAGGTTATATTTACTTGTAGGGTGTTTTTGATCAAGCTACTTGAGAGTTCTTTTGAAGTGTTGTTGGCTAAGTGAAGATCAAGGCACGTTAGGTGGCTAGATACCTTGAAAGTGATCGATTTGAATAACATGTTTGAATGATTTTATGATTAATTGAATTAAATTGAATTGAATTATGGTTTATGCATTAAAAGTATGTTTAACAGATTGGTTTTAATAATTAAATTGGAGTATTGATTTTTATAACATGTTTTGATTAATTAATTTATTATTCATGTTTAAAAAGGATTGATTTTGAAAGCAAGTTGGATTTATTGAAAAGGAGTTTGGATTGTTTTCATTAAAGGTTGAATTATTGGATTTAAAAGAGGATTTATTGAATCATTGATTTATTATTATGCTTTATAAGCATGTTAGTAATCCCACTATGCGGATTTGGTTTATTGATAAGGCCTTGGACTTTGCATGACCGGGTCTTTCCTCAAGAATAGCCTTGTAACATAAGGAGACTAGCTTGGGGGGTGTGCACACTTGGGAGAGAAATTGGTTTAATTGGTTCAATTGGTTTTATTGGTTTATTATGAGGAATTGGTTTTAATATGAGGAATTGGTTTTAAAATAATTGGATTTGGTTTTATTGAATATTGATATTGGAATTATTGAGAATTGGTTTTAAACCATGAGTTTGGAATTATTAGATTATTTATTGGAAATTGGTTTTAAAGCATGTCTGCGAATAAATTGAGTTTAATTATCTTGCACTTACCATACTTAGCATATTTCGCTAACCCGTACTTCTTATTGGTTTTGGTTCGCCCTGTTTACCGTAATGGTAAGCAGTGTTGCTTATTTTCAGGTTGGAGTCAATAAATGATGCATTGGAGTCCCGGGATTGGTTTTCACTAAATTAGGATTTTGGTCTTGTATCTATTTGGAGTACTCATAACATTGGTTACTATTATGGTTATTATTAATATGGAAGAGCATTGAAGTTTTCGCTGCTAAGTATTGATTTATTTTTAGTAAGTTGAGTAACCTTGCGTTTTCACGCGGCGGTAATACGCCTAAGTCTATCTCTACGGTATAATTATACGTATTATACTAGTATTTCCGTAGAGGGAGATTTGGGGGTGTTACAATTATGACATGTCTTATATATTGGGATTTAATTAGAAGATTCCCTTATTATCTTATAAATAGTGTCAAAATTTGAAATGTAACCCATAAAAAGGAACGAAGGGAGTAGTATACTATATATTCTTAAAAGATATGATAAAGGAAACAAAAAAGTCCAAAAAAAATATGGTTTTGGAGAAAAAAAAATGCACTAAGAAGTGATACAGTCATTCCCAGTGCCTGTTTTTAATATTAAAGTTATCGGTTATTGATGATTATCATACATTAAACTAGATGTATGCTCATGCGATGCTCAATATTTAGTTATTGTGATTTCAGGATCATTGTGTTATATTTTTTTTTAAATCACATTAGTTATTTTACTACCACGTAAATCATTTTTTTTTTTAATTTACAATCTCATTTGGTTATTCTATAAAAAAATTTAAGTAGTAATTTTTTTAAAATTAAGATTAATGAATAATATCTCTAATATCAACAATTATTTTTAATCCATACTATTTTTAATCCATTCTCCCTCCCATTTAAATAAGGAAAATGTTTTGACTTTTTGCACTATTTGTCTAATTCAGTTTGACTAATATTTGTTATTTATAGATAACAATAAATATAATCTTGTGGGTACTTGTTAGAATTGTCTCAATAAATATTTTATTAATATTCAATTATGGTTGACTGGTGGTTGTGATGACTAAAGAGAACGGTCAACTTTTTTGTGGAGAGTAAAAGTGTTAAGTTGAGGTGAAATCTATATTAGTTTATTAACTATTTCTAAAACAAAACATTGTTGACATCATCAATTATGAAACAATCTTACGTGTCATTCTGACATTGAATTTTTTCCCTCCAATTTTATGTATGATGTCATCAACTATTAATGATTTTTTTTTTTAATCTACACTTTTGACTTTAAAGTATAAATGTCTATTAAAATTCAATTAACCAAATTTCTCTCCTAAATTATAGTTTCACACACTTAATTTGTTTGATGTTTGATCGTAGTTTCAATTTTATTTACTTTCCTTAAATGTACATGTAGACACCTGATTGTGTCTCCCAAAAAACCAAACCCAGTGATGAGTATTTTTTAGGAAAAATTGCTGCATTAATCTGAACTTTGCCTCGTCCGCCGAAAATAATCCCAACTTTGGATTATTATCTATCACTCCCAACTTTAGGGGGCATTAATTTCTATTGCACCCAACTTACCTGCAACCGGTTAATCCAGTCAATATTTGTGTGATACATTTTTTGGACACGTGTCACTACATGAATGGTCAAATAAAAAAAATTAAAAAAAAATTAAACAAAAATAAACAAAATTTTAAAAAAAAAAATTTAAAAAAAAAACCCCAGCCAACCAAAACGGAAGCCACCGTTAATGGCAGCGGGATTTGGGGAGGATAAAGGAAGAGAGGCCGGATTTGGGTTCGGAAACGAAGGGGAAGGGGGCGGAAACGACGGGGAGGGGGAAACGGCGAAAACGAAGGGGAAGGGAAAGGGGATTCGGGTCGGAAAACGGCGGGGGAGAGGGGAGTGACGGAGTAAATAGGGGTGGGGGAAGGGTTTTCGGGGGTGGGGAAAGGGAAAGGGGGAGTTTCGAGGGAAGGGGGAGGGTTGTGCGGCGGTTTCCGGGAGCGAGGGAGGGGTTTTCGGGGGTGGGGGAAGGGAAAGGGTGGGTTTCGAGGTAAGGGGAAGGCTGGTCGGCGGTTTCCGGCAGCAGGGGAGGGGTTTTTCGGGGGTGGGGGTGATTTTCCGGCAGGGTGGGGGTGGGGGTGTGGTGGCAGCCGCTGGGCATGGGTGGTTTGTGGGGGTTTTTATTTTTTTTGTTTTTTTTTAAATTAAGCCAATCATACGCTGACACGTGTCTAGGTAACCTGCTACATCAGGTTAGATGACCTGTTGGGTGCAACAAAAATCAATACCCCCTAAAGTTGGGAGTGATAGATAATAAACGAAAGTTGGGATTATTTTCGGCGGACGAGGCAAAGTTCAGATTAATGGGAGCAATTTTTCCTATTTTTTACGTCATTGATTATTAAGGTGAAATGTTGAATAGTCTCGTAAATTTCCCTTTCTAACCTTTCCTAAAATGTTTTAAGCCAAAATCATTCATTTTGTGCCTTATAAAATTCATTCCACGTCCCTTAAAACCATTCATTTTGTGTCCTTTTATAAAAACGTTTAAACCACTTTATTTTAGTCCATAATCTGGGTCCAATGATTGTATAGTTGGATGAGGTTTGAAAACAATTAGTATTACATGCACCATGGTGCATCTAAAAATAGGTGCACCAGGTCCAATCTGCCACCCAGCCTAGATGAATCCGCGCCCAATAGAAAGAAGCCCACACCCAACAAAAAGAAGCCTAGTCATTTTTTTGTTTTCACCATTGAATTTTGATATTATCTTTAGTCTACCTCTAAATTGTGTGAAAACCTAAATTATATTAAAACTTTCAACTCATTTTTTATTCTTCTCTCTCCTCTTTTTTTTTTTTTTCTTTTTTCTGAAGATTATTTTTTGTTTCCTTCATTGACAATTTTGATTCTCCCTTAGATGCTCTAAATTTTTCAACAATGGGGAAAACTCTACTTTCTACCCTACCCACTTTAATATAAAGTTTCTTGTATTTTGTTTTAAAACTAGTGTGATTATTACCAAAGAAAGTTGTGAAACTTTTTCTTTCTAGAGGGTGCTTCTCTCTCTAAACCTTTTGTAGTGGCGAGGAAACAAGTGAACAAGGATTCTGCTAGAGTGCGAGAAAGCCATGAAAAAACTGAAGTTCATAAAGGAATTGAGCTTGCGAATCCATTAACCACGGTTTCGAAGACAAAATCGAGATTGACTAGAGAGGGTATTCTGCAATTGAACTTTGATGATGCTAATGAATTGGAGAATTTCATCCGATCTCCTACTCAATCAATTCAAGAATTTATTCAAGGGTCTAAGTAGAAATCTCAACTGATGAATGGCTGAATGTAATTGATCCTTCAGGAAATGGTACTGTTCGATTGGTGGAAAACAGAGCATTTGCGACAGAGGTAAGCAATTTGAAACCTCGTTTGCAATTGTCTTTAGATGATTTTTTTGATGAACTTGATTATAGAAAATTGAGGGTTGTTACTTTTGTTATGGGTAGTAATCCATATCTCTATGCTTTTCTGGGTTTTTGTGAACAAATTTGGAGAGTGAAGAATGTTGACAAGGTAATTCCGCTAAAAAAAGGGGGTTTCTTGATAAGATTCTTGAATGTTGAGACGAGAGATAAGGCTTTGAATTCATTACATGTTATGCTTGATAGACGCCTTATATTTCTAAAACAATGGGTTGATGGAATGGAGTTCAATGTCTCTGAATTTTCTAAAATTCTAGTATGGGTTCAATTGCCTAATCTTCCATTGAAATATTGGTGGGAATCTTGTTTGGAGAAGATAGTTGGGTTAATTGGTAATCCAATTAAGCCGGATTCTGCTATTCAGTTGAAAGACACAGTTGCTTATGCTAGATACTTGGTGAAAGTTGAATTGAATGGAGAATTTGTTGGGAGTATAGAATTTGTTACTGAAACTAGGGATATTTTTCAACAGAAAGTAGTTTTTGAATGGAAACCCAACAAATGTGATGCTTGTAAGAAGGTAGGGCATGTGATTAAGGATTGCAAGGTGGTGAAAAAGATTTGGCAACCTAAGAAGGTACAGATGGAGGCTGGTGGACAAGTGCAAGATACCCAGGTTGACAAAGTGAATAATGAAGGGAATGAGGAGGTGGACAAGGGTGATTGGAAAATCACTCAGGATAAACATAGAAGTAAGGTGCTTAGAGAAAGTGCAGTTTAACTTGTACCTGTCAGGAATACAATTGCAAATCTGCATATGGACACTACTAGAAAACAGCCTATTTCCGACGGAAAAATTCCGTCATAAACACCCTAAAATCCATCGGAAAAGGGGTTTTCGACGGAATTCTGTCGGAATCCGTCGGAAGTGGTTGTTGGAAAAGGCTTAGTAGGAAAAAGTGTATCTTCCGACAGAATTTCAGCCGGAAACACTTTTTCGATGGAATTTTTCGTCGGAACAGATTTTCCGGGCACCGGAGAATCCATCGTAAATTTCCGACATATACAATTCCGTTGGGAATCTCCGACGGAATTTCCGTCAGAAAATTCATTTTTGAAATTAGAAAAATACGCAGCGCCACCACTGCCACGGCGTACCACCACCTCCAACCGCGTGTCACCACCTCTAACACTAAACCCACCTAAGCCCAGAGCCACCCACCACACACACACACACGCACACAAATCAGCGCCACCCACCACCACCACCACCCCACCAAACCCAGATCCATCCAAACCCAGATCTAAACTCAAACCTCAAACCACCTAAACCCAGATCTAAACCCACCCACCACGGTCCTCCTAAATCCAACCCACCCACCACGAAAAATAACAAAATAAACGAAAATTAAAAAAAAGCCAGCACATCCACCACGACACCAGCCAGCACATCCACACCCACTACAGCAACAAGCCAACAGCCAAAAAAAAATTTTAAAAAAATATTAAAACACGAAAAAATACCTTAATAACCAAATTAGCTTTGAATACTTGAATGTGGTTTAAATTGGCCAAATTCGACCATGAAAAGTACAAATCTACACTTTTCATGGTCAAATTCTACCAAAAAAACCATTAATCAATAACACCATTTGCCTTCACACCACCCACCGTAAATCATCGAGAAAGAGAAGAAAGAAGGAAGAGGCGAAGAAGAGAGGAAGATAAGAGAAAGAGAAAATGAAGGGGTGTGATAGGAAGAGAAGTAGGAGGAAAGAGGAAGAGAAGAGAAGGAGAGGGCAGAGGAGAGAGAAAGAGAAGAGGAAGATAAGAGAAGGAGGAGGCGGAGGAGAGAGAAAGAGAACATGAGGGGCAGAAGTAAGAGAAAAGGAGGTGTGCGGTTTAGGGTTTTAAATTAAGAAGTAAAGTTTTTTTTATATGATTATATTGCGATGGAATATTTCGTCGGAAATTTCAATTTCCGACAAAATACTCTGTCGGAAAGCCTATATATTCCGACTGAATATTCCGTCGAAAATTTCCGACGGATTGTTATTCCGTCAGAAATTTCAATTTCCGACAAAATATTCTGTCGGAAAGCCTATATATTTCGACGGATTTATTAAAATCCATTGGAAATTTCCGACGGAATAAAAATCCGTCAGAATTTTCAACTTTTCCAACGGAATTACGTGTCCATCGGAACCAGTCCGTTGAAAATCGGCCTATTTCTAGTGGTGGGATGAGATGGTTCAGTTTGGAGATGTGAATGAAGCTCGAATTGAGGCCTTGGGTACTACTCCTAGGAAGGGGGTAGATTTAGGCCTAGATCATGGATAATATTCTTATTTGGAATGTGAGGGGCTTAAATAGCCCTGATAAGCAGAAGGAAATTAAAAACTTCCTTATGCAGAAGTTAGATTGGTTTGTGTTGTTTGCTGGAAAAAAAAAGTTGGGAATTTCCCTATTATTCATAATAATATGTTCCAAGGATGGTGCTTAACTTCTAATTTTAATAATGTGAAAGGGGGAAGGATCTTAGTTGCCTAGTTCCCTGGGTTTTTCAGGTGAATGTTGTTCATACTGCAAAGCAACTGATGCATCTAACTGTTAAGAATTTGACAGTTAATGAATCTTTTGCCTTTATAGTAATATATGGAATGAATGATGGGAAAGAGAGAGAGAAGTTATGGGAAGGAATAAGGTATATTAATGATAGTATGACTGGACCATGTGCTATTTCTTGTGATTTCAATTGTCATCTCAACTTTGAGGATAGATTGGGAAGAAGCATCACTCAAGGGGAAGTTGTTAACTTCAGAGAATGTGTTCAGTATTGTGGGTTGAGTGACATAAATAGAATTGGAGCAACTTATACTTGGAATAATAAGCAGCTATGTTATTTTGAATTTTGAAATTTAATTTGAAAATGAAATCTTAAATTATTTTTAGTTGACAATAATTTTAGAGGGAGAAAACTAAAACTATTATGGAAAGTTGAATTTTTGGAGAAAAAAAAACTATTTTTAAGAATATATTATCTTTAGTAAATATTTTTCCGTTAATGTGTAATTTTTCATGAAATTTTAATAAAAATTTTTATCATGTTCTTTTGTAATGCATGTTCTTTTTCAAAAACCTTAATTTTTTTTTTTCAAACTACCAAATGATCTTTTTGCCTTTCTTTTATTTAACCGGGTTAAAATTATCTTTCCAATAATACGTTATAATATTAATACTGAGCTATAATGAAAAAGATATGAAAGAAATACGAAACTCTATTCAAAATTGACACCCTTCCATTATTTTGGCCATATCTTTTATTCTAGAGAAAATTTTAATCTGATTGTAATTAGGTTGGAAGTAGACTTTGGGATCTTTCCAACGACATATTATGTTCTTTATTTGGAATTCTGTATCAAAAGTATGATAAAAACAATATCCGCAAAAAAACTGTTTTTATCGCGACGCGATAATTCTATCGCGCCGCAAAAATCATCTAATTTTATTCTTTCCGATTCGAATTCTAACTCGTTTTTAATCAATTACGGTCGTTTTTCTCAATAAATAGGGTCGATTTCTCCCGTTTTAATCACCAACTATTATCTAATTCTATTCTTTCTCTTCTCTCTTAAAGCTAGAAGCTTGTTCTTTTTCCCTCTTTCTAAGCCTTACCTTTTCAAAATACAATACCGCATTCACGAGTCTTAGACGCACCTAGACAAGCTCGAAGTTGCATTTTCCCTAGACGTGAAAGGTTGATAATTTCTGAGGGTTTGGTCCCAAATCCCTATTTCAATTATTTAAATTAACTGTTTTATTTAATATTTTCATTGAAGTTACTAATGTGTGTAATGTTTTGATAGAAAGAGATACGAGGCAACAAAGTAAGTAATTTTATTGCTATATCTGTAAAAAGCATGCTTAGATTATATTAATTCCTAGTATCATGTTATGATGTTATTTATTGCTTTCTAGTATCATGTTTAGGTTGCTTCCTATTTCTTCTATCTTGTTAGTATCATGCCTAGGATCTTGCTAACATTATTAATGCTTTGATGAGATTGATTGTTATTATGATGATGATTTGTTGTGTCAATATTATTATGTTGCTTGATATTATTATTGTTATTGTTTGATCATACCCTCTCTTGCAAGTTTAAAGAGAATTTTTACAAAGCATTTTAATATTATTCAAATTGGGTTAGAAAGTAGACTTTTAAGAGCTTTCCAGTGACATATTATTTATCTTATTCCGATTTTTAGATCAAAAGATATGATAAAAACAAAAATCGTAAAAACTGCTGCCTATCGCAAGAGTTTTATTCTGATTCGAATTCGGATCTTTTTCTAATCTTTCTACCCTCTATTTTCCTTATAAATAGAGGTCATATCACCCCTTTTTCACCATCAACAAGCTTGATCACCAACAATCATCATATCTTTCTCTCTCTAAGCTAAAGCTTATTATTTCTTTCTCTCTCTTAATTTTCTAAGCGTAGCCTAACACATTAAACACATCTCTTTGATTTTTCTTGATTTGATCATCATTGCTCATTTATGAGACTCGAATACACTTAACCAGGCTCGAAGTTGCCTTAGAACTCGACATGATATGTGGATAGTTTTGAGGGTTTGGTCTCAATTCCATATTTCAATTAATATTATTTTTATTGTTTGGTTTAATATTTTTATTGAAGTTACTAACGTGTGCATTGTTTTAATAGAAAGATGTACGAGGCTTCAAAGTGCGTAATTTAATTGCTTTATTTCTATAGGAATCATGCTAAGATTATTTTATTAATTCCTAGTATCATGTTTAGGGAGTAAACTAATATTTCTAATATTTTATTGTTTTCTAGTATCATGATAGGGCTAAGGCTTTGATTTTTTTATTACTTAGTGACATGCTAGGATTTGTTATTAATCATGTTAGTACCATGCCTAGGATCTTGCTAATAATATTATGCTTTGATGAAATTGTTATGATGATGATGATTTGTGGTATCAATATTGTTATGTTACTTGCTTTATTAGTGTTATTGCTTGATCGCACCCTTTCTTGCAGGTTTAAAGGGAATTTGTACTTAAAATCACGCTTAATAAGATTATTAATAATTTTATTTAGGCTACTATGATTATAATTCAATGATCGCCAATAATAGATTTATTTGTGCATTAATAATCAACCAACATAGATGAAATATGCTTAGGATTAATTTAATGATTGTATGATGATCAGAAAACGCACATGAATATGAAAAGAACAAAGTAATTAAAGGCCTATTTAGGACGGGTTCAATCTATTTTAGGCTGGATTCATATCATCATCCCTGAATATCCAGTCATGGTTCCAGACCACAATGGAGTTAGTGATCTTTGTGATCGTGAATGGGGTGTAACCTTCACACCTGTGGACGGTTTACAAGTTCCTAAAAACTTGTTGGCGACTTTTTTCTTGTAGCTTCCTTCCCTTTGGATACCACCATGCTTAAGTGCACGATCACAGTTGAGATCAAAGTTATATGCTTGAAATATTCTCTACAGTACGTAAATTATTTTTATATTTAATTATAATCTTCATATACACAAAGTAATGCAACTGAATATAAATTATAAGAAAGGTTAATTTTAATTAACCATGCATCGCACAGGGATAACCTATAGTTAATAACAAGAAAATTTGCAAGTCATACAAACTGACATGTGTCACAATATAAATATAATATTCCTTTTTTATTTTTGTAGACTTTGAAAAAAAAAATTATTTGCTTCTTACCTCATTTCATTTTCTTAATCATCTTGAACTTCCCCTTTCTAGTATTTACTAATCTATGTTAATCTTTAAAGGGAACTCCCTTTTTGGTTGGGAATTTTTGCTTTGCCAAAATTACCCTTTTAATAAAAGTACAAATAAAAAAATTTATGAAAAAAATAAAAGAAAACTGCTTTAAACATTACGTTCAGTTTTGCATTTATATTTTCTATTACCTATTTAAAAAAAAATTAGTTTACCCCACATACAAAAACTGGTTTTTAGTTATTTGGAATACAAATAACTTATAACTATTGTATCTTTTATCATGCATATAGATTAAATTTTTAATACATAAAATTCTCAAAAAATAATCATATTTTTAAGAAACAAATCAATCTATCTATATCTTTTAACCATGGACAGTTTTTAAAATTAGGAACAAAATCTACTTACCATTGGAAAAAAATATCGATCTCAGTTATTCATGCCTACTAAATTACTAATAAAAATACCAATACCATCTCCCAATAACGTTTCCCTTTACTTTTACCCCTTTATTTTTCTCTCCTCCATCTCTCCATAAATTATTTTCATCAATTCTATATATCTATTATTTTTCATTAAGTTCCCTAACCTCTTATCTTTAAACAAAAATGTATTTATTTTGTCTAATTATGAACGTTAAGTGTCATGCCTACCGTAAGTAAAAATTATCGGCTCTATCAAGTAGTCATCTATTTGTTTGAGTTTAATCTAATTGTTTTCATGAGATTGATTATCATGATATTGGTTGAATATGTATGGATTTCTTATATATTGTTTGACGGTTCCTAATTCATGATAATATATATTCCATCACTCTTGTCCCATTTTTATAAGCTTATAAATAATTAGTTTACTATATAAATAATATAGAATTTAATATAGAATTAATATAAATTAATTATAAGCTTATAAATATTATTAATAAACTTATAAATAATTTGTTTACTTATATTTATTATTCTATAATTATTAGTAAACTAATTATAATCTTATAAATATTAATAGTAAACTAAATAATTTAGTAAACTAATATAGAATTAATATAAATAATATAGTAAACTAATATAGATTTAATATAAATTTATATAGTAAATCTATAGTAAATTTATATAGTAAACTAATATAGTAAATTTAATATAAGCTATAGTATATAAATTTAATATTAAATCTATAGTATATAAATTTACTATATTAATTTACTATATATTAAATCTATAGTATATATTAAATTTAAATCTATTAAGCTTATACATATAGTAAATTTAATATATTAAATCTATACAAATTAAATCTATATATATTAAATCTATAAGCAATCCATACATATTAAATCTAGGGATTGCTTAAAAATCTTATATATATCCTATAATATTGATTATCATGAAAATGGGATTCCTAATATATATTCCATCACTTTTGTCCCATAATTCATGATCTAATATGTAAGTCTACTATGAAAGATTCCTAATTCATGAAAGTTCATATTTTGATGATTGGCATCATATTCACAAAGGTAAATCATAAACTGCAATTAAATTCTTGGTTAATTTACATTTTTTCATGGATGAATTGGGTTTACTGTCCCATTTTTATTTTTTTATTTTTTTTTGCATCACTCTTATGAAAATAGACCACATATTCCACTGTATAATTAATATGTTACATTTGAGCGAGGTCTTTCGGGTCATTTTTAACATTTTTTTTTTCCATATTTTGTTAGTAATTTAAAGTTGCAGACGAATCAAGATCATCAAATATATATGCTATGATAGTTGTAAAATTGAGTTGTTATAGATAGATTTTAGGATAAAGTCTAATGATGTAAGTTTGTTTGTTTTTTTTTTTTTTTTTTTTTGCAAATTAATGTAGAACCAAGTTCATCAAATATGTATGCTACAATAGTTGTAAAATTGAGTTGTTTAAGATAAATTTTAGAATAAAGTCTAATAATGTAAGTTCTTTTGGGCAAATTAATGTAGTTTTTGTTAATTGTAATTTGTAATGTATAAGAGTATAAGACTCAAAATATTATAAATTATTACATTATTTTAGTTTTAGGCAATTTAATTCAATTAATATAGTACTTATTTTATGATATGAGAAGATAAATATCTTTCTTTGTTATAGGGAATGGGTAAAGAGGTAATTTTTTCCATATACATAGTGTGGCCATTTAGGTAGTGAGATAAATTTTTTTTTCTTGTTATAGTGAGTTATGAGTCAAATAGAGAAAATTAATATACTAGTAAAAAAAAGGTATTGGAACAATGTCATTTATGCATGTCAAGTAATATATAAACCTTTAAAAAAAAGTATAGACATTTTTATAAGAAAAAATGAGTCAAGTAAATAGAAAGAAAAAGGAATCATGCACGCATTGCGTGTGCCTCTAAGCTTCTGTTTAATAAATATAGGAACTTTTTGTTTATTATGCCATTTGTCATATTCTTATTGGTTCATAATTTTTTTATGAAGGTTTGTGATAATTAAATTGGTCATTTATATTATTTTTTGGTTCTATAATTTTAATTTGTAAATTATTCATTTTTCTTTTTCATTCAATTGTTTTTTCACGAAGGGTTGCATTAGTTTTTTTTTTTTTTTGTTAACTATTCAAATTATAATGCATTTTAATTTCACTTATATTACATCAATTTTTTTTAAAAAAGGAAAGATATAAATTAATAGTTTAACTTACTAATAATATGAAAAAGAATATCTTAAATAATACGTAGTAATAAGTATTTTAGCAAAAATTATGTCCATAAACAGCAATAAGATCTATTATTCATATGATTTGATAAAAAGTTCAACCACCCGTGCATTAAACGGGATAAATACTAGTTATCTCTATTGGAAAATTAAGCCATTTCTTTTATATTTAAACCATCGTTTCTTGACACTCGTTTTTGAAGATTTACTAAAAAAAGGATTGTACATTGTCAAGTCAGGGTTATTGGCTAGCAAGAATGGGGGTGACTCATGTAAATGGTGGTACGGGATATTGAAATGGTATGACCATGTGGAGATCATAATATGGGGTATCAACGCCCCTCCCAAGCTTCGTTATTTTCTCTGGAGCGCATGTAAGGGGCACCTAGCTATTAAAGAGCGCCTTCAATATCGCCATATTTGCTAAGATACACTATGCCAGGTTTGTGATGCTCCCAGTGAAACGATTTTACACTCCCTCTTAGAATGCAAATCTTCTGCTGCTATATGGGATAAGTGTGATTTTGTAACTGTTTTTGCGGATGCTCCTACTACCACTTCTTTTACAGATTTTTGGTTGTGGTGTGTGAAGAAATTTAATGCTCGCAATCTAAGAACCATTGCAACTCTGTTGTGGGCTGCTTGGAGGTGTCGCAACCTTATGGTTTTTGAGCAAGAACAACCAAATGATGTGATCGTAGCTTCACCTTTCGTAAGGTTTGTGGAAGAATAATAGACCTACGCTAAAAAAGTGTTCTTACCATCAAACAATGTGATCAATACATGATGAAACTCTTCTTGGTCTTGCCCTCCTATTGGTTGTGTTAAAAATAATGTTGATGCACTTATGCACATGTGTCGAGTGGTGGAAAAGATCTCCTTGTTATAGTAGCTCGAAAAGGCAATGCAACTAGTATGGAGATGGCGGCATCGACGACTGTCTTTTTTGGGATATGATGCAAGTAGAAAAAAGGATTGGATACTCATGGTTTGAATAAGATGCTTTGAACATTATCACGACTATTAATAGTTCTAATAGAGGAGTAACTCCTACGTATCCTCTTGGTTGATGACATTAAGCAAGATAGCTTTGTCTTTTGATTTTACTAGGTTAAATCATGTGCCATGCACGCTTATTTTGAATACTATATGTAGGGAATTATTTTCAAGCATCCCACACTTGAGCCTCACTATGATCATACACTTAAGCATGGTGGCGTCCAAAGGGAAGGAAGCTAGAGCAAAAGAGTCGCCAACAAGATTTAGGAACTTTTAAACCATTCACGATCATAGAGATCACTAACTCAATAGTAATCTTGAACCATGACTGAATATTCGGGGATGAAGGTACAAATCCAACCTAAAAGAGATTGAATATGCCTAAATAGGCCTCTACTTTGTTATTCTCGTATTCATGTGAGATTTCCGATCAACATACAATCATTATTTTTATCCCCCTTCAATTTATAAAAAGTTATAATTAATTATGCAAATACATATTTATATTTTGATAAAGTTTGAATAAATAATTTTTACTTTTAAGTAAATGAATTTGGTTAGCATATAATTCTTTTCCTAGCAAATTTTTTTTAAAAAAAGTAATTTTAATCTTAAGAAGTTGCCCAACTAATCTTAATTAAGCCCAAACAACAATCCTACTCCTACTTAAACGAGGAAAGTTAAGCTCATACTTTTACAAAAACTAAAACCCTTAAACCCACTGTAGGCGTCGCTCGAAGTGCACCTACGTGAAAGCATGGTGTGAATATGCTTGACACTCTTAGGAAGTGGGAATTGACATATACGATTAGGGACAACGATTAGGGACAAGGAAAGTAGGGAGCCGCCAACAAGTTTTTAAGGAACTTGTAAACCGTTCACGGATCATAAAAGACAACCACGATAAAGGGACAACGATTGACCCGTGAAGGTTACACCCCATTCATAATCCATGAGATTACTAACTCCATATGGTTCGGAACGACAAAAGGAGGATCGGGGATAATGGTACGAAGTGAGTCATGGAGTCACATTCGCCCGTATTGGCCTCTACTCGATTCTTATAGTGAAAAGTGATTCCTGCGATCTCAAAGGCATACAAACAAAGATTCAATTTGCTCCAAACTATTATTAAGCTAAATTGGTTTAATATTAATGCAACATATAATTCTATAAAATTTGTGATCACTTGATTTAATAACAAGATTTAAAAGGAACCTAAACCGGTCGTCCAAATTATCTTATTAGGCGTGATTTTCAATTACATATTCCCTTTAACATGCAATATGGTGATCATAAAAAAATATAATAGAACAACCATTAATATTGGAAGCAATTCAACAATAACAGCGTTAGTCAAATCAAATATAAATTAACCTAATCATGATACTAGCAATAAGAATAAAAATAAGAGTAATTAAGTGATTAATTACTCACTTTCCGCGTTTCCTTAAATTGCTACATCATGAATAAACTGTTAGTAACTTCAATAAAAAAAATATAAATTAAATTAAATAAAGGTAGATTTGAATTGATCCAAACCCCTAGTTAATTATACCTTTCACGCCTTGGTTTAAGGACAGAACCTCGGGTTAAGTATGAACTCCTTCGAGTGCTTAAGGGAAGTATTTTGATAGAATAGGATGGCTAGTATTTAGGCTAAAGAGGGAGAAGAGAATTATTTGATGATCAAGCTTGTTGATGATTGAAAAAGGGGTGATATGACCTCTATTTATAGAGAAAAAAGAGGGGTCGAAGAATTAAGATGAAATCCGAATTAAATTGGAATAAAACTCAATAGACTGTAGTTTTTGCGGTTTTTGTTTTTATCATTTCTTTTGATCCAGAAATCGGAATAAGATAAATAAGATATCGTTGGAAAGATCTTGAAGTAAACTTTCTAACACAGTTAGAATAAGATTAAAATATTTTATATAATAAAAGATATGGCCGAAATAGTGAGATGGTGTCAGTTTTGGACAGAGTTTGACATTTTATTCATATCTTTTTCGTTATAGCTCGAAATTGATATTATAATATATCATTGGAAAGATAATTTCAAGGGATATCCAACCATATAAAATTTGGATAAAAAATATGAGTCATAAAAATAATATATGTCTTTCTTTGAATGTCTTTCAATTCAAATAAAATTATGACTTTCAAAAACAGGAGTTTTATTCAATTTCAAACTCTTTAATCTTATCTTTTCAAAAAGGATAATTATGACCTTGTAGAAACTTATAGAAGTTTCTAATTAATCCTAATTGGTTTAGGAATTGGAATAAATCATTTGGACCCTCCACATGATCATTGGGTCGTATGTAAGGTGGGCTTAGGTTCGGTTTGAGCTCAGTTTAATATTTTGGCCCTAACTTATTCATTTATAACTCGGATTTGGGCTTATAATATATCGTTGGAAATATCTTTTAAAGGTCCATCCAACTATTCAATCATTGGACCCATATTATTGACCAAAATAAAATTGATTAAACGTTTTTATAAAAAGGACACGAAATGAATGATTTTAAAGGACACGAAATGAATTATTTTGGGTTTAAAGGCACGAAAAGAGGAAAATAAGTTATGGTTTGGGGAAATGGGCAAGAAGTTGGGTTGGTTTATGAAATGAAAATATGGATTTAAGCACTCCAAGATTAAATACTCAACCCGACCAATAATGGCGGTGAAAGGTTGTTCATCATCGGGTTTGGTTTTGGGGAGACATTTTTAGGTGTCTACAGAAGCCCTCACTTTGACTGAGTTTGTAGAAACGTCAGTTTCGAAAACGATAGTCAAAGTAGTTGATAGGGACGGAGAATGATTTAAGACGTTCTACGATCCTAAATCACTCTGTATACGCCGATACCTGCAAAAAAATGTTAATTCCACAGATAAAAGAGTAAAGGGATAGAACGCTTATCTGACACCAGTGTATCGGTGACAAATGAGTTTGGTATTTTCCTATGCATGAAAAAATCCACCGGATGTTGAAATGCTTTCCATGCTTGAGGAAAGCCGACAGATGAGTTTGGTAGCTTTCTAAGCTTGAAGAAACCTACCGGATGACACTTTCCATGCTTGAGGAAAGTCGACATATGATTTGGGCGTTTTTCTATGCTTGAAGAAATCCACCGATAATGCTTTCCATGCTTGAGGAAAGCCGACAAAGGAATTTGGCGGTTTTCTATGCTTGAAGAAATCCACCGGATAATACTTTCCATGCTTGAGGAAAGTCGATAGATGATGAGATTGCAAGTCTCTGTGTAATTTGAACCTTGCGTCATGAAATGATGGTGGTTCGATTGTCCCCAAACGTGGGCTGTAGATGGCCCGCTTGTCCCCAGAAGTGGACTGTAGTTTGTTCGCTTGTCCCCGAACGTGGGCTGTAGATGGTTCGATTGTCCCCGGACGTGGGCTGTAGATGGTCCGCTTGTCCCAAGACGTGGGCTGTAGATGGTCCGCTTGTCCCCCGGACGTGGGCTGTAGATGGTCCGCTTATCCTCGGACGTGGGTTGTAGTTTTGCTTGTCCCCGAACGTGGGCTGTAGATGAGACCTGCAAAAATAAATTTGCCAATGGACTCGTATATATTATGATTAACTTGACCACTGACTTGACCAAGTTTGACTTGATGTGACATGACATGTGTATGACTTGTGAGTGTGTGTGTGTATATGTGAGTGTGCAAACACAAGCAAACGAAGATGCAAAAGCAAAAATTTTCCGTCAATTTTTGTCATGAGTGGAGGGTACCGACTTTCTCCCGAAAAAGAAAGATGTGAAAACTAAACTTTTATTTTCGAACTTCCCTCGATGAGAAAATTTTGAAAAAGTTTTTTTAAAACTTCCCCAAAAGAAAAGACGCGAAAAAGGAAAGAAGTTTTGAACTTCCTCGTTGAGAAAGACAAAATGAATCGCGTGGATTGAATTTCTTTTCTTGAAAGTAATGTATGCATGATGCATGTCCTTAGGACAGGAGGCTAAGGACAATTACATCATGTGACACGATGAATGAACTTAGTTCATGAATCTAAGCATCATATATGGTGTAAAGAAACGATCTTGAACGTCACTTAGGTTTGGAAGCTAAGCACGTATACAGATGAAGTGATTATTGCATAATAAACTGCTTAGGTCAAGGAGCTAAGCACGATATGCTTTGTATGATTAAAAAATATTGATATATAAATGTTTCTCAGCACATTATGCGATGCATGAAACAATGAATATTGCTCAGGTCAGGAAGCTAAGCAAGTATACAATGTTTCTTCTAATGAATGTTGTCTTTAAATATGATGAAACATGCACAGTGTTTAAACAAGCTTTCATGATAAAGGGATCTTGAAGGGAAGGATGATTGATATGGATATGGATGTGTGAGTGAAGTGTGTGAATGTGATACTAAGGCTGGCTGCAAGGGTTATGGCGATGGAAAGAGATGTGAGAAGAGTCAAAGATGATGACTCTTTAGGCTAGGTAGCCTAAATGATGTGGGTTCAAGACCCCAAGTCTAGCTCTAAATGGGTAGGGGTAAGCACTGGATATTCTTTGACTCGATCATGCATGGATATGAATATGAATGTGGTCGCACCTTGATGTGAGGTTGCCTACGTATCCGTTAGGAATCAGGCCGAACGTAGCTCTAACCGAACTTTACACAAGTGTATGTACACCTCAAAGAGGTCTTTCAAGGGTCGTAATATGGTTAAGCTGAAGGTTTAAGGAAGAAAGGGGTAAAAGGCTCTAGACCCGAGCTAAGCCTCCAAGATATGCAATTGTGTATTTGAAAATTTGAACTTTGCAAATTTATTTTTCATATATTTTTTTGTTTTGAATTTCTTTTCTTTTTTTTCATTCTTTTGAATCAATGTAGGCAATCTCAGATCATGGTGTCCATCACTCACTTAGCATTCATGTTTCTCAGGCACGGTACCAAACACTCGATGAGAGACACAATTTGAGACGTGTTCATATTGAAGACATTGGAACACTTGACGTTAGACATTGCTTTTTTTTTTGGTGAACTTGCTTACAAATTACACACCTTCCCATCCCAGGGTTAAGTGAATGCGAGTTGAAGAAATGAAGGCCAAACGTTAGACGAGGCTCAAAATGATTGATGAAGAAATGAATATGTGATTGAATGGTTAGTGGAGAATGAATGGGTTGCAAAGGTTCCTCAAATCATTGGTATACCTTGTGTTTAATTCGGAAATTGTTTTTATTTTATTTTTGCGCATGACATGATCGAATGCAAAGGAAAGAAATGCTCATTGATGGAACATGGCATATAGACATAAGGATGAGGAGAACCTATGCTAGACTTATTAGGGGAAATAGATGAAACGAAAGAAGAAAAAAAAATGAAATCTTGTATAGAGACTTGTCTTGTGCTTTGTCTTCATGGTTGTTTATGATTTACTTCTAGCTGCCTGCTGAGGAAAAAAGTTTCTTGTTTTTGATGCTTTGATTGGAAGGAAAGAAAGAAGGAGTGACGTTCTCCTTATTCTTCCAACTATTGCCTAGTGATTTTAGACTCAAGTACTGTGTAAGAATGAACTCACTAAATGCATTCACTCAATACTCGAATTGGAAAGGAAGAGTGTATGAAACAATTTTGAAACCTGATGGGAAATACTCCACTCATTCCTATTACGACAGAAAATGACGCATGCATGGTCCTAGTATACGATCATAAACAATATAGTGCATTACTCGAAGACAAAGTGAGTGTAATGAATCCACATGTGTGATTATGTGAGTTTATTAAGACTCGTAGTATGATCGCATGGCTAGACATGAGGACGTTGTGAAAAACAAAGGACCCAATGACCAAATAGCACGGAAGACTAAAAGACAAACTAACTTGATTAATTTTGTCCAATTTTAATGTTTATTCTATTTACTAGGTGAAAACGGTCCATTGGCAATCATTAGTCATAAATAAGATCATCCACAATCAAAGACAAAGAACACATGTTAAGGTTAGCACAAAAATCGATCATAAGAAACTAAGAAGAGGACTAATACTCTAGAAGAGTTAGGACTCATGGGTATATAAAAAAAACAAAATAAAATAAAAATCTACAATCCTATGTTATACTAGTTGACACGGATTAAAGGACTTGGGTAAGACTAGCTTGACACGATTTTTTTTTTTTTTTTTAAAATGGTAACGCTAAAAAAGACACCTAAACTGGACCGGCTGTAGTAAATCAGTTATAACTTTTTATCTATGACTCTGATTGGGACAAAACAAACGTTAAATGAAAGATAAAACTCGGGGATACAGATCCATATGTGGCGCGACACGTAACTCTTTCTAGTACTCCGGATATGACCAAAACAAGTTGACTCTTGTGCAGTGTACGGGAATAAAAATCCGGGTGACTCAAAAATTAAAAAATTAAAATAAAATAAAATAAAAATCTATGACTTGACTCTAATTAAAAAAAGTTTTGATAAGAGAAAAAAGAATAAATAAATAAAAAGTCAAAAAATGCACATATAAGCACATTGTCACGAATGATGCAATGAAATTCGCAACCTAAAGTCAAGTTCTATGTTCGACTATGGTCAAGCTTAAAAGGGTATCAAAGGGTACCATAGTTAAGAGTTTGGACGCGTTAGCAAGGCAGCCTCCCTTGAGGGTGTATGCCAATGGGCGGCTCCGCGAGTTTGTGATGAAATCGAACTCGACTCCATGGTTTGGGTAGATTTAAAAACTTGGATGAACCCTTATTGCCATGAGCGTTTTTGGGTTGATAGAGCTTAAATCCCCCGGGCTAGACACATACGTAGAACACGTACTATTGTGCCAAAAAAAGGTAAGCTAAAAAGCATATGCATATGTGACAATACCAATTAAATCGCAGGAATACAATTCAAAAATCTTTCAAGTCTCATCCACCCATCTCAATTAAATACCGATCACTCAAATCGATAAGTAACCAAGAATCCTCCCCAGTGGAGTCGCCAAACTGTAGGCGTCGTTCGAAGTGCGCCTACGTTAAAGGATGGTGTGAATATGCTTGGCACTCTTAAGAAGTGGGAATTTACATATACGATTAGGGACAACGATTAGGGACAAGGAAAGTAGGGAGCCGCCAACAAGTTTTTACGGAACTTGTAAACCGTTCACGGATCATAAAAGGCAACCACGATAAAGGGACAACGATTGACCCGTGAAGGTTACACCCCATTCATAATCCATGAGATTACTAACTCCATATGGTTCGGAACCACGAAAAGAGGATCGAGGATGATGGTACGAAGTGAGTCATGGAGTCACATTCGCCCGTATTGGCCTCTATTCGATTCTTATAGTGAAAAGTGAATCCTGCGATCTCAAAGTCATACAAACAAAGATTCAATTTGCTCCAAACTATTATTTATCTAAATTGGTTTAATATTAATGCAACATATAATTACATAAAATTTGTGATCACTTGATTTAATAACAAGATTAAAAAGGAACCTAAACCGGTCGTCCAAATTATTTTATTAGGCATGATTTTCAATTACATATTCCCTTTAACATGCAATATGGTGATCATAAAAAATATAACAGAACAAACATTAATATTGGAAGCAATTCAACAATAATAGCGTTAGTCAAAACAAATATATATTAACCTAATCATGATACTAGCAACAAGAATAAAAATAAGAGTAATTAAGTGATTAATTACTCACTTCCGCATTTCCTTGAATTGCTACATCATGAATAAACTGTTAGTAACTTCAATAAAAAATATAAATCAAATTAAAAATTAAATTAAATAAAGGTAGATTTAATTTGGTCCAAACCCTCAGTTAATTATACCTTTCACGCCTTGGTTTAAGGACGGAACCTCGGTTAACTATGAACTACTTGGAGTACTTAAGGGAAGTATTTTGAGAGAATAGGATGGCTAGTATTTAGGCTAAAGAGGGAGAAGATAATTATTTGATGATCAAGCTTGTTGATGAATGAAAAGGGGGTGATATGACCTCTATTTATAGAGAAAAAAGAGGGGTCTAAGAATTAAGATAAGATTCAAATTAAATCGGAATAAAACTCGATAGACTGCAGTTTTTGCGGTTTTTGTTTTTATCACATCTTTTGATCCAGAAATCTGAATAAGATAAATAAGATATCGTTGGAAATCTATTGAAGTATACTTTCTAACCCAATTATAATCAGATTAAAATATTTTGTATAATAAAATATATGGCAGAAATAGTGAGACGGTGACAGTTTTGGATAGAGTTTGACATTTTATTCATATCTTTTCCGTTATAGCTTGGAATTGATATTATAATATATCATTGGAAATATAATTTCAAGGGATATCCAAACATATAAAATTTGGATAAAACTATACGACAAGAAAATAATATCTGTCTATCTTTGAATGTCTTTCAATTTGAATAAAATTATGACTTTCAAAAAAAGGAGTTTTATTCAATTTCAAACTCTTTAATCTTATCCTTTCAAAAAGGATATTTAGGATCTTTTAGAAACTTATAGAAGTTTATAATAATCCTAATTGGTTTAAGAATTGGATTAAATCATTTGGACCCTCCACATGATCATTGGTTCGTAGGTAAGGTGGGCTTAGGTTCGGTTTGGGCTCAGTTTAATATTTTGGCCATAACTTATTCGTTATAACTCGAATTTGGGCTTATAATATATCGTTGGAAATCTCTTTTAAGACCCATCCAACTATTCAATCATTGGACCCATATTATGAAACAAAATAAATTGGATTAAACGTTTTTATAAAAAGGACACGAAATGAATTATTTTGGGTTTAAAGGCACGAAAAGAGGAAAATAAGTTATGGTTTGGGGAAATGGGCTAGAAGTTGGGTTGGTTTATGAAATGGAAATAAGGATTTAAGCACTCCAAGATTAAATACTCAACCCGACCAATAATGGCGGAGAAAGGTTGTTCACCATCGGGTTTGGTTTTAGGGAGACATTTTTAGGTGTCTACACCCACCTTATTTCCCCTCATTTCTTCCTTTTTTTTTACGTACTCACAAAGAAAAAAATAACTCACCTTGCTGCTGCACGACTGCCGATGCCGCCGCACCACCAACCGAGCCACCAGCCGCCGCCGCGCCACCCCGCGGCACCCTGCGGTCCGCCCCTTTTCTCTCTCTCTCGTTTCTTTACTTCTCTTTTGATTTATTAAATTGATTAAAGTTTCAACCTTTGTCTAATTTTTGTTCTAAATTACTACTATTATGATTTGATTATATACATAAGTTATAAAAGATTATGAATTTTGATATGTTTAAATTATAATACAAAATTTCAGATTTATGTATGTATAAATTTAGGATTTATAAGTTGATTTTTCATGGTTTTAGGGTTTTAAACGTGTTAACTAAGCTATCTAATTATATTATGACTAAATTATGTTAAAGCATGATTATTTATAAAATTTCAGATTATTAAAGTTTTAATTTTTATGATAAAATTGTGTTTGTTTTTTTTATGCTTCTAATATCATAAATTAATGATTATGGGTATTTTATGAGTATAAAGTTTTAAACTTTAAAATCTAATCCCAAGAATGAATTTATATTCTATATATATATATATATATATATATATATATATATATATATATATATATATATATATATATATATATATATATATATATATATATATATTGGAAGTCTCTAACTTCATTGAATTGGTGTATTTTTGGGTTTTAAACATAGTAACCTACTATATAATGATTGTTTCAAGTATACATCATGGTTATGATGGGTTGTTTTATAATCTTATACTAAATTTTTAGATTATGTTCTTCACTTTAAAGTTGCTGGAATCTAATATTATATGCTATAGTTTCATATTTTAGCATATAAACTTATAGTGAACTATTGAATTATTAACTTTGGCTATTGGGAATAATTTAAAGGCATTATTTTGATGGTTTAAGAGGTTTTAAAATAGTTTGGTATTGCTGTAAATTTATTTGCTTGGGTGTTGATTAAGTTCTTGTTGTTGTTTAGGAGAGGACTTTTTAGAAGGCAACTTCTAATTCCTAAAGTGGCTAATAAACTCGTTTATTCAAGGTACGTACGAGTTTCGAAACCTTGACTTTGGATGCATGTTTAGGGATGTATCGAGAACTTAGTATCATGTATAGAGAAGACTAGGCTTAATTGTTTGGTTATACATTGTGATTTCCGTATGTTGTGTATTATGCTACTTTGCAAGTATTATTTATGTAGTAATTTTTTAAGATTTATTGGCCGAATAGCTCATCAGGAAAATTTACAGTTAAATCTGGGTATGCCTTCTTATCACAAAAGGATATCAACCAGGATCCGGTGCAAAGCACAGGTACGTTAAGCTTTTTCAAGTTAATTTGGAGACTTAACATACCGCCAAAATGGAGCATGCTCATGTGGAAACTTTACTATGATGCCATCCCAACAAAAGAAAATTTAGCACAACATGGTATGCAAATGAATGTTTTGTGTGATTTTTGCGGAGTGGAGGTTGAAAACTCACAACACATCTTTAAGTTTTGTGATCTGGCTAAATTTGTGTGGCACAATTCAAACATAACTGACATTTATAAAACTACTGAGTCCAATACCGTCAATCTCCCGGATTGGATTCAAACCTATATCCTGCTTCTTTATAGTCGAGATGGAATTCAGAGCTCCGCAATAACTAGCTTTATTGCAATTTTATGGGGCCTTTGGATTACTAGAAATCAACGTGTCTTCAAAGGAGATAATGGTGGTACTACCACTTTGGAGAGAAACATAGCACAGGCTGTACAATCACTGCATGATTTCCACAAGCCAGATATACTTTCTTCAGGTGTGCAGCAACACGAGGATATAGAACCCAATGAACTGCCGGGATTCTCTCAGGTACATATAGGACGGGAAGGTTTTATTTTGGTCCAAATATAGCATAGCCAGATTGTACGATTAAGATAGATGGCTCTTGGAAGAAAGGTAGTGGTCGAAGTGGTTTTGGTTAGGCTTTCAAGCTGAATAGAGGAGATTTCACGGATGCGGGAGCAGGCTTTGGTTTAGTAACTTCGGCTCTGAACTCGGAGGCGCAAGCCTGTCTTGAAGCTTTAAAATACTACTCAGGGTTTCTCAAAAGTTCTTCTTTACTCGGACTCGATAAATATGATCAGTCTCTTACGAAAGACAGATGTTAATAATATTAGTATCTTCTGGATCTTACAGGATATGGTTCAACGAGCGCATTTTCTGGCCAACAACAGCAGGACTAGTTTAATTAGCTTTGCTTTAGACTTGTAATTTATTTTGTGTTATGCTGATGTCAAAAAAAATATATAAATAAATAAATATTTTGTAAGATTTGCTTAGAGGCAAAGATACGTGAATATGTGGAATGATTTAATGATTATTGAGATAGAATGAGTAGAGGAAAAATTTAAGTCTTATAAGACAAGGTTAAGATTTTGGGGTGCTTTATGCACTCAAGGTGTTTATACATCGAGGTAGTTAAAGGAATCAATAATAAATATTTCTTATCACTAATAAATCAAGAATTGAATTTGGAAACTTGGTTTGCTTGATTGAATTGATATTGGATAAATTGTATTGTTTTGCATACAAGTCATCACTAAGTCCAAACTTGTAGATCACGTAAAGTGCAAGATGGATGAGCAATAAAACTCTGGATATGTGCACATCTGGAGTAATGACAATCAGGGGTTGGGGTACACGGAGTATTAGTCGTGCACTTTTCTAGAGGTCGTTTGATCTACAAGTCTCTTTTTTCAAATACTTTTAAAAAACGAGGAGTTAGATGAGATCTCATACTAGCTATGGTCACGGAGTCTCGCCCGTGGTAATTGGATGTTTTATTGATGTTTTTGAAAGGAGATGTAGGCGTTGCTTGAAGTGCGCCTATGTTAAAGCATGTGTGAATATGCTTGGCACTCATAGGAAGTGGGAATTGACATATACGATTAGGGAAAAATAAAGTAGGAAGCCACCAACAAGTTCTTAAGGAACTTGTAAACCGTTCATGGAGCATAAAAGGCAATCACGATAAAGGGACAACGAAGGCAACAACGATTGACCCGTGAAGGTTACACCCCATTCATAATCCATGAGATTACTAACTCCATATGGTTCGGAACCACGGAAGGAGGATCGGGGATGATGGTACGAAGTGAGTCATGGAGTCACATTCGCCCGTATTGGCCTCTACTCGATTCTTATAGTGAAAAATGATTCCTGCGATCTCAAAGTCATAAAAACAAAATATTCAATTTGCTCCAGACTATTATTAGGCTAAATTGGTTTAATATTAATGCAACACATAATTCTAAAATATCGTGATCACTTGATTTAATAACAAGATTAAAAAGGATCCTAAATCGGTCGTCCAAATTATCTTATAAGGCGTGATTTTCAATTACATATTCCCTTTAAACATGCAATATGGTGATCAATAAATAATAATAGAATGAACATTAATATTGGAAGAAATTTAACAATAATTCCAACAATATAAAATCGTTAGAAAAATAATAGAAATAAAAGGAACATAATTCTTACTTTGATTCTGTTTGCTTCCAACTACAAAATAATAAATGAATTAGTAACTTCAAGGAAATAATAATAAAACAATAATTAAATTAAATTAAATTAAGGCCTGTTCTTTTCCGTTGAAATTCAGTTCAGTTCAGTTCAGTTCAGTTCAGCTCTTAATTTATGTCTAATGATATTGCTAATGATACAAAACCAAATTTCATTCTTTTAAGCTCTTATTACAACGACGACAACAACAACAACAACAACAACAACAACAACAACAACAACAACAACAACAACAACAATAATAATAATAGTAATAATAATAATAATAATGATATTAATAATAATAATAATAATAATAATCAATAAGTAATAAATAATAATAATAATAATAATAATAACAATAATAATAATAATAATCAATAAATGATAATAATAATCAATATGTGTTTAAAATGTTTAGAGGTTTCAAGTTTTTAATATATTTTCCATAAATTTAATAATTATATAGTATATTTTTCGTAAATATTTTAATATGTACATTTATATATACACATATGAATAGTAATAAATAATCAATAAATAATCAAAGATCAATAATCCGTAGTTAAAAATCACTAATTAATAAGTTCAATTCAGTTCAGTTCAGTTCAGTTCAGTTCATTTCAGTTCAGTTCACTTCAGTTCAGCTGAGTTCAGTCAATCGAAACAGGCCCTAAGTAGAGTTGATTTGGGGCCAAACCCTCAAACAGTTCTACCTTTCACGCCTTGGCTTAAGGATAGAACCACGAGTAAAGTACGGACTCCTGAGAGTGCTTGAAGAAGGAATTTTGAAAGAAGAAGGGTAGGCTAGTGTTTAGGCTAGAGCATAGAAGAAAGAAAAAATAGAGAATTTATTGATGCCCCGTACATCAGAAATGAGGGGGTATTTATAGAAAAAATGTGTTGAGGGAACACTCGGAACCCTAAAATGATAAAAACCCTAAAACAATATACCGCGACACAACAAAGTGTACCGTGACACGGGAAAACTCACCGTCAGATGGGAAACATTCCCGTGTCACAGTGTACTTTTGTGTGACGCGGGAAATATATGCTGAACAAGGAAAAAAATGCGTTAAGGTTTTACGCGGAAAGGACACGAAAACCCCCCGTGTCACAGCAGGTGTCCCGTGTCACGGGGAACCCCACCGTCAGACGGGACAATTTCCCGTGACACGGTGGACTGTTGCCGTGACGCGGGAGTTTTCAATCCATTTTTCCGTCTAAATTCATTTTTAACCCTAATTTCGTTCAGCATTTTAAGTGCCGATTGATAATTTCGGGCCATTTCTGATTTATTATTATTTGGGCCAAAATAAGAAAATAAATATAAATAAATAAAAAGTTTGGGCCAAAAATAAATAATAAAACAATAAAATAATAATTAAAAAAAAAAAGGGTTGGGCTAAAATTAATTTATAAAACAGTGAAATAAGTTTGGGCTGAAATTAAAACTATGCTTTGACCAAACATTAAGACTGATCCATGAACTATTCAGAAATTGAATTTAATTAAATACGATTTTGTAAGCACTCTCGGGATTAAATACTGAACCCGACCAATAATGGCGGTGAAAGGTTGTTCATCATCGGGTTTGGTTTTGGGGAGACATTTTTAGGTGTCTACAGAAGCCCCCACTTTGACTGAGTTTGTAGAAACGTCAGTTCCAAAAAACGATAGTCAAAGTAGTCGATAGGGACGGAGAATGATTTAAGACGTTCTGCGATCCTAAATCACTTTGTATACGCCGATACCTGCAGAAAAATGTTAATTCCACAGATAAAAGAGTAAAAGGATAGAATACGTATCTGGCACCAGTGTATCGGTGAAAAATGAGTTTGACAGCTTCCTATGCTTGAAGGAATCCACCGGATAACGTTCCTTAAAACGCTTTCCATGCCTGAGGAAAGCCGACTGAGGAATTTGGTAGCTTTCTAAGCCTGAAGAAACCTACCGAATGATACTTTCCATGCCTGAGGAAAGTCGAAGTATGAATTTGGTTTCATTCTATGCTTGAAGAAATCCACCGATAATGCTTTCCATGCTTGAGGAAAGCCGACTTGGCGGTTTTCTATACTTGAAGAAAAATCCACCGATAACGCTTTCCATGCCTGAGGAAAGCCAACTTGGTTGTTTTCTATACTTGAAGAAAAATCCACCGATAACGCTTTCCATGCTTGAGGAAAGCCGACTTGGCGGTTTTCTATACTTGAAGAAAAATCCACAGATAACGCTTTCCATGCTTGAGGAAAGCCGACAACTACTGTAATTGCTGAAATTTGCGAGTGTATGATGGTTATATTATCCCCGAACGTGGGCCACAAATGATTCACACCTTCAAGTCGACAATCCGACCATATTAGGTGTTTAAAATATCGACAAAATTGACTTTAACGCTTCCTAGGGGCAAAATAGTAATTTCGATACCCTTCAACCGTCAGTTAGAATTTTCCGCGTAATTTTACTGAAAAATTAATTGTCCAATTTGCGTGGAAAATCGTGCAATTTTGGTTAAAATGCCAGGAATATTCGCTGCCAGCTTCGAAAAGTGTGCAGGACACTCCGTGCCACGTAGATCAATCCCGCGACACGGTGCTCAATTGCCGTCAGACGAGAGGAATTCCCGTGTCGCGGGATTCCTTTTGGCACAAAAATCCCACGCGCCGCGAACCACGCGCCTGAACACCATTACTTAGTAACGGGAAACGTGGAACGGTAACGGGGTCGTGTAACGGTCATTTTTTGGCTTTAAATATCATACATTGCTCCCATTTTTTTTCATTCACCATTTTTCTTTCTTCTTCTGCTCTCACTTCTCCTCTCTATTTTTGCTCCGATTCCCGTGCCACGGCGAGGCTGCACCGGCGTACTGCTGTTTACACCGTGTCACGAATCCTCTCACCGTGACACGGCGGCGCTGCTGGGTTTCTCTCTTTTTTTCGCTATTGATTCGTTGCTACTGCTGCCGTTCAGAGTTCGTTGCTACTGATCGGAGCTCCGTCAACTCCTAGAATCACCGTGACACGGAATCCGATCACCGTGACACGGGACCTGATCACCGTGTCGCGGTTTTTGCTGACCGTGTCGCGGCGGCCTGCTGTGTTGTCTTCATGGTTTTTTTTAGTTTTGGAGCTCAAATTTTCATCAATTTTGCTCCAAATTTTTGCTGCTTTCTCCATTTTTGGTTCTCCACAAGGATCTATGTAATTTTTCTTTGATTTTGTCTCGAATTTTCTTTAAATGAGTAATTTCATGAAAAAACCCTTAAGATCAATTTGGGGATTTTTTGATTTTGAGGTTTATGTTGAAATTCTTGCCATGAATTTACTTGTATATGTATGTATGTGTGTTTGTGAGCGATTTGAGACAAAAATTGCATGATTTGGTGAAGAATCGAGCAAATCACCATTTTTGGTACTACTTGTGGGAAATGGCGTTCTTGTTGTTCATGTTGTTCTTTTGCACTTGAAATGATGACATACTGGTTGTAGATCTTGTAAAATGTGCCATGATGCGTCGATCTATTGTTTTCGTGCAATTTTGAAATATGTTTTGTGTTGTGTATGTACTACATTTTCATAGAGAACATAGTATCATGCAATTAGGAGAACATAGTATTAGTTCGTCATGGAGAAACTAAATACTATAAATAATTCCATTATTTTGCTAATTTTTAGCCTTGAGGTAAAAATTTAGCGTATAATAGAAAATACAATAAATAACTAAATAACTTAGGAAATGATGCTAAGCATTTAGGTTTTTATTTTTATAATAGCATGCCTAGACGACGGGACCGCGATCTTTCCACTCATGGCCGGCGTCATGCTTTTCGGGAGGACACTCCCACGATTCCCGAGGGTATGGATGATGACGTCTTAGAGTCTGAGCCTCGACCCTCAACGGGTAGAGATAGGTGGGCTCCACCTCCGTAGACACCAGAAAAGTTGGTTTTCTATCGTGAGAACCACGTTTCTCATCGTCCACATGCCGACATAGTTGACGGCACACTTCACCATCACAGTTCTAGAGCTGAAGATTTTATTCCTCGACTTCATCAGATTATCATGGGGGATCCTGCTACGAACTCCTTATGGGAATCAGCTAGTCTAGCAGACTTTTATTCGGCGATCGTAGGGTTTCGCAGCCCCCGGGGTTGCGGTGCGACAGTCGTTCGCGCATTGTTGGAGTATTTTTGGGATACTACCAACACTTTTCACTTTGCTTGGGGGGAGATGACAGTGACCCCTCTGGACTTTAGCATGATCAGTGGTCTACGCTTCACTGACCGGGCCGTAGCACAGATGTCTGATCTTTCTTGGGGAGCGGCTGAGGCAGCCGATTTGTTAGGTCCGATCGTTCAGCATATCAGGACTCAGCCGGTGTCTCGAGGTGGTACTAGGAGCGGGCAATCAGAGTTGGCTTCGGTTCTGGCTTGTGGTTTTGACATGGAGGAGACATCACCTAAGCAGCGAGTGCGGATCTTCATTTTGATTCTCATTTCCATGACTCTTTCTCCTGCTACGATTTCGCGTGCGCTCGTTTGCTATCTTCCTTCTTTAGTCAGGATCAGTGAGATAGGATCCTTTAGCTGGGCCAGCCTCGGATATGCCGACCTTCTCTTGTCGTTACGTCATGGCAGTAGGCAGCTGAACGACGAGTCCCCTGTCACTGTCTAAGGTTAATGGAGAGTCGTAGAGGTGACGATCCTTTCCTCTTCTTGTTTATGTTAATTTGTTCGACTCATGTGCTCATAGATTACTTTTCATTGTAGCTATGGTTCTACGAGTACTTCGTAGGATTGGCCCCTCAACGGCGTCGTGGAGCGGTTCATGACTTCCATGTCGGGGCCAGCTGGCGTGACCGAGGAGAGTCACGGGTGGAATTTGTCTCTGCGCTGCGCGGGCTGCTGACGCGGGTTGAGACTAGGTCGTTGAAACAAACCCCTACCCGAGGCCAAACAAAATTTGTAAACACTCAACACACTCCTACACAAGTATAATGGTACGTTGAGGGTCGAACCCAAAGGAATGGTGGCCGATAATCTATTGTCTATGGTCAAGTAATTCCGAAATGTAATGATTGGGTGTTAATGTTATGCTAGGACAAAGACGACTAATAAACGAGAAGAAATCAAATGTAATAAACACTAGGCTAGGATCCACATGTAATCATAACTGATTCAACTAATTAGGAGGTCAAATTGACTAAGTCAAGCAATGTGAGGGAAAATCAATCATGCAACCAAAAGAGCATATCAATCTATTCTCCTAGAGGTCTAACTAGCGTCAACTACGATAAACTCTTGCTAGGAAACATCACAAGACACCTCAATCGTGTAAATGCAAGCCACAAATCAATGGTCCGTACCAATGCAAACTTACAATGTAATATAGTGCAGCAATCAAAGTTAGCTACTCTTTAATTAATCACACACATGCACATGATCATCAACCAATTTAATCACATAGTCAACTCCATCAATTTTCCCAAATTAGCTTTAATCCCTTACTCATACATGCTTCACCATTACCCTAGCAAGCAATCTACTCACTAGCCATTGAAATCAAAATCAAAACAACACTAAGCAACAAATTCATCATGATCAAATCAAACAAGCTAAAATCAAACACAAATCAATCAAACTTCAATCAAACTTGAACATTCAACAAACAATTGAAATCAAACTAAAGATCAAACTAAAGATTGAATTAAAGAAAAAGAAATCTTACAATCTTGATCAAAGATCAAAGGAATTAAATAAAGCTTCAATGATCAACAATCCACCATGAATTTCTCTCACTAAAACCTAGAGTTTCTCTCTCTAAAAATCTCTCTAATTTTTTTATCTAAAACTAATTCTAATTCTGTTCTAATTCTCCTTTTCCCTCTCTCTCCTAAAATAAAAGGAAAAACTATATATAGGAAATTAAAAGCTTTGCGAAATGGACTTACAAAGAGACTACAATGCAAATGAATGAAAATCTTTCTCATGTAGTCAAGGTATGCACGTTCCAAGATATCCAAGGTTGATTGAAACATAAGGTATGCTAAGCATAGGAACTAGACATCACAATCCACATTCATCCCAATCAATCTTACCGCGTTCTCCCCACTAGTCTCAAATCTCCCCTTAGCGAGCATCCCAATGATTCCTCGAAGGAACCGGAAAAAGAGATTTATTTAGGCTACTTGACAATCTTGACTATGCATCCCCTTTCCTTAGGCAATGACCCATGATTCCCTCCCCCGAATAGTGACTCAACTTCTAGGTCTAAAGGGCTTTCCCAAAGGTTGTAACGTAAGGCATAAAGGGTGAAGGTAGGCTAAAATTTAAAAATTTGGCGGTTTTCCTAAATAGTGAAGCAAAAGGGTGATCAATCCTCAACATCACGATCAAGAAATCACCAAACAAAAATGACAACACCCCCAAGCTTATTCAAAGCTATACTCACAAGAATATATACAAAAAGCGTAAATGCTTCTCCCCAAGCTTAAATGAAGCACTTTCCTCAATTCTTAGAAGGAGAAAAGAATTCATCAAAATGTTTTTGAAATTTTCACTTTTTCAATTTTTTTTTGTTTGTTTTATTTTTATTTGTAAAGCCATGCTTTGTCCTTAGCTTGCCTTTTTTCTAAATTCGGACGGCTTTTTTTTTTCTTATATATTGCACTTATTTGTCCATGCCTCTTTTAATGTAGGACGGCTTTTACTCGTACTCATTTTCCATTATTCACAAAGAAAACATAATCACAAGCTTGCATCAATGGAACCACATATCCCAACTATATCACCACAAACTCCTTCAAGAATGATCAATTGCTTCACAAAAACAAGAAAAGAAAGAAAATGAAACAAAAGGCCAAATATCTAAAGATGTGGCTTGAAAAGAAGGAAATAGGCTCAAATGGTTGCAACAAGGCAAATGTAAACCCAATAACAAATATTAAACAAACTATCCTAAAAATGAAAAATACCACCCCGAAAAAGGTGCCTTTGTCCTCCCTAGATAGCTCGGTCTCGGGTTTAAGAATCATAAATCAAGCTTTATAGATTAGGTTTGCAATAGTCAAGGATCCACGCCGCTCATACAAAATAGGTTGAAGGCTTGAAAAACGATGAACTTCACACGGATGTAGCAAAAGCTCACTAGTGGTGTCAAATCGACTATAGGGAGCAACTACCAACATGCCACAAACAAGTAGAATCCGGCTTCATGATCCACCTAGTTCAAACCAACTACCCTAGCATACACCTACCCTAGAATCAACCAAGCATAGTCTCAAACCGTGCATACCTTTACTACCTAGGAAGAAAATCATTCAAAAGACAAAGTCCAATGTACAAAGTCCAATTCATAAGGAAAACAAAAAGGGGTGAAAAACAAACCTCAAAAGCATACCACAAACCAAAACAAGAACAAAGGAAAAATAAAAGAAAAGAAAAATAAAAGGAAAAGAAAAGAAAAGGAAAGCCGTAGACAAAGGAAGAATAGGAAAAATGGAGAAAGGAACTAGAAAGCGAGTTAAGCACATATATCCCAATCGACATACAAGTGATCGAATGACAACATCGTCAACGATCCCAAACACGTTACGTGTTAACAAGCAATCATCCTTGAACCGTTCAACTTCCCCTAAACTAAACCTAATCTATGCATCCAAAGAAAATAAAGAGAAAAATTAGAAAGGTCTCACCGGGATATCCATGCTTATCATAATAAACAAAGGTGAAAGAAAGAACCACCATCGTTGCGCTCCAAAATAGTAAGCATCATCAAAAAGCCATGTGAGAACAAGAAAAGTAAAAGAAGCTATAAACAAATAAAAAGGTTAGTAACTTCAAAACAAAAGAAAAAGATACTAAAAAGTAAAACTAAACTAAGCTAACAAAAACATTAAACAACTGAGCAAAATTAGGCTAACAAAAACCAAAACGGAACGTAAAGAAAAATAAGTAAACAACTAAACAACTAACTAACTAATAGGTACTAAACTACAAGATTTGGATTCAAAGGGATTTGGATTCAAGGGTTTTAGATATAAGGGAGCAAGAAACAATCAACATCATCACAAGGAAATCATCACAACAACAATGGCAAAACAAACTCATAGGACTAGCAACAAGCAACAACAAGACTAGAGACCAAGATAAGGAAACCATCATGCAAGAGGCAAGTAAAATTCAAGGTAAGCAACAACAACAAATATTGGCAACCGAGATACAATGTTGTTGTGTTTGCCCTTGATGTTGTTGTTGTTGTTGTTGTTGACGTTGTTGTTGTTGTTGATGATGATGATGTTGTTGTTGATGTTGTTCTTCCTCAACTTCTTCTTCTTCTTCTTCTTCCTCATCGGAGTCAAAGAATGGGCGGTGGAAGCTCTTGGGGACATGTCATACATTAGGGGTGTCCGTCCGGTGGAGAGATGTCAAAGATGGGTTGGGAAGGTAGCACCAATGCTTGTTATCCCGAAGCCACTCATAATTCCCCTCCTCATAATGTTTGGAGATAAATTGAATTTGTCCCAATTGTTTCATATCAAGGTACACGGAGTCGGCATCTCCAACCGGCTTGCAATAAGGCAAATGATGATCAAGGTGGAGGTTGGTCAAGAGCCTAGTGACCATTCCCCCACAAGGAATCTCCCCGGTGTCCCGGACTTGCAAGGCTACACAATAAGTGGCAAAGATGTACCCCAAGCTCAACCAGCCACGATATTCTCCTCTAGTGGCCAACCACAGAATTTTAAGCTCCAATTTGCTCATCTTGCCCAACTCTTGCTTGGGGAAAACCGAGTACCCCAAAAGACGGCGAACAACCCGAAGACAAGGTTGGTAGACATTGCTAATCTTTGCCCGCTTGGTGACAAACTCACCACCTCCGGAGATATCGTCCCACCAAGAATCCTGATCATACTCCTCAAAAATATAAGGCTCTAGATCCAAGATGTCACCATGAGGATCAAAATCTAGAGCGGCATTGAATTGCTCTGAGGAGAGGTCGAAGAAGCTGTTGAAAATTTGGAATTGAACCCTATATAGACCCTCTACGGGAACTATCTCAACCGAAGAAAAGAACTCGAGTGTGGGCTCAACATAGGTGTGGTAGCTACGGGAGATGAATGTGCCCATTCGTAGGTTGATCAACAACTCCCTTGCATCCTCATCAATCCCCAATGCGGACATGTCGGATTGAAAATAGTGTCTTGTGGGTTTGAGGGAGCGGTTTTCTTTTAATTTATGGTACCAGTTCTTGTGTTTTTGATCGTTGAATTTTCTTTTGGGTGGTGGAGTAAGGTTGCGTGTTTGGGAGGTGGATGTGCTTGGGGTAGGTTCATCAGTGGAGGTGTTTGTTTTGTGTTTCTTAACAAGGTTTTTGAGGACTCTCGACATGATGAATTTCAAGTGCAAGGATCACAAAAAACCAATCACAAAATTCCCACAACAATCTGCAAAATCACCAACCAAGAACTTCAATATCCACAAATCACAATTCCAATCCAAATTACCAAACAACACCAAACATCCAACAATTTCTTCCCACACAATCAACAATCACAAGAAGAACCACCAATACCACAATAGCACCTTACTACTCACACTACCAAAATTCAAATTCCAAAATTCTCAACAAAATTGCTCACAAATGCATATATAAATCAAGATTGAACCACTTTAAACCACCAATATCCACCAAATAGAAAAACCCCAAATTATACCCAAGTATGGATGAGAGAGATTGGAGGTTTAATTTGATGAAAGTAATATGAATTTGATGATTTGGATGGAAATGTAGAAGGTTTTAGTGAATTTGGAGTGAAAATTTGAGTGATTTGAGTTGAAATTTTGATGAGTTGTTGAAGGTAGTTGTCCGGTCTTGAGGGTTTGAGGATGATGGGGGTCGAAGCTATGAAGGAGGAATAAGGGGAAATGAAAGAAGAAAGGAAGGAAGGAAGATAAAGGGAGAAGCACGGGCTAATGCGCGGCCGCACAAGCTAGATGCGCGCCCGCACCAGCTAGGTGCGCGGCCGCACCAAGTGCGTGCGCGCCCGCACCTGAGCCCAGCCAAGCTCTCTCTTCTTCTTTTTTTTTTTAAGTTCTTTGTGTGTTCATTGGTGGGTACACGAATAATGATGATGATAAACACCAACATAGGCAGTAGCAAAATCCCGTTTTAGTGGGTTCAAAACTAGAATTTCATGAACCCACCATAAGAACCCACCAAGTGCAAACTTCCTTCAACTTTAAAGCATAAAATCCCTAACTTACCTCACCAAGATTCTTACCCTTTTACCTCAAATTTCGATAAAATCGAGTACAATCACATCAAAAACCGCAAAACACCTTCTCATTCTTCATGCTCACTTAATGAAATCCAATCCCAAAAATGCAACCTACAATTCTAATCAAGTAGAAAAGTGAAAGAAAAGAAAATTAAAGAAAGAAAAATAAGAGAAATTCAAAAATCAAAAAGAAAAGTTAGAAATCTCCAGGTTGCCTCCCGGGAAGCGCTTGCTTATGGTCCTAAGCTCGACCCTTCCTCCAAATCATGGAGGGTCAAATAACACCACCTTCTTCAAGGTAGAGGAAAGAGCAAATTCTTTTTCAACTTCTAGCAACCTCTTGTTGTTGCTTGATGAAACTTCCTTCAAAGACTTTTCAATTGTAAATTTTTCTTTCTGTAACTTCTTTCTCTTTCTCTTCTTCTTAGAATCACGAGCTTTTTTCTTTGGCTTGTTTCTTATTGTAGATGGTTTCTCACCATCCATACTCATGGAAACATCCTCTCCATCTTGAGGATAGAGCTCAAACCAATGAGGGATTTCAACTTCCTCCTCGTCCATTAGCTTGGGAATCATCATTTTCTATTCACTAACCTTCTTACCATCAAAACTTGAAAGAACATCATCACAATTCTCAAGAACATTGTTAGTTGAAGAATTAATCATGCACACATTATCAATAGAGCAAGGGGAATTAACACACATAATTCCTTGCACAAGAGACAAAGACTCATGCATTGGTTTCAACTCAAAGCTTTACTCTTTCTTACCAATTCTCAAGCTAATACGGCCTCCTTTCACATCTATTAAGGCTCCCGAAGTGGCTAAGAAAGGTCTTCCTAAATTGATAGGGATATGGTTATCTTCCGCAATTTCAAGCACAATGAAATCAACGGGAATAATGAACCCTCCTATCTTAAGAAGAACATCCTCAACTATTACTTTGGTCCCTAAAATCCCTAATGCTTCTCATGTTAAGGATTTTAGACCTATAACTTGTTGTACTGTGGTTTATAAGCTCATTTCTAAAATCATAACTGCTAGACTTTCTACTATCATTGGTGAGGTGATTGATGATGCTCAAGTAGGGTTCATTCCAAGCAAGCACATTGGTGACAATATCCTTCTTGCAACTGAATTGATCAAAGGCTATGATCACAAATTTATCTCTCCTAGGTGCATGGTTAAGGTGGATTTGAAGAAAGCCTATGATTCGGTTGAGTGGGGTTTCTTGATCACTGTCATGCAAGAGCTTGGTTTCTCTAAGAGATTTGTTGATTGGATCTGGAATTGTCTTACTTCTGTCTCTTACTCTATTCTTATTAATGGTTTTCCTGCCCCCCCCCCCCTTTGAAGCTAAGAAAGGGTTAAGACAAGGTGATCCTATGTCTCCCTTTCTCTTTGCTATTGGTATGTGTTTTGGGGTTTTTTGTACGTACCCGAATGGAGGGTGTGTACGTCCCTCGGGAGACAGATCTGCAATGCAACATTCGAACGGCCCGATCACCTGCAAAACAACGGACCCCGGGGGGGCCGGAGGTCCGCCTCCGACGATCAAGTCAGTGACCGAAATAATGTATTTTAGAGAGAGAAAGTAGAGAGAAGGGAGAGTAAATGTGGGGGGCATTGCCCTTGGAGAGAGAATTGGATCCTTTAAAGCTGATGTAATGATCAGTATTTATAGAGCATTGGGATATGTGCCTCTTAGGTTATTTAACCTAAGTAGATTGGCTTCCCACCATTTTACGATTTCTAGGGTTATGGACTTAGAGCCCATTTTCACCCTTCTATCATTGAGTGACACGTGTCATGCTCTAATTGGCTCATTGAGCGCTGAGCTTGCGGACACGTTTCGAGGTGGCATTGGTCCACATATATAGGGGGTATTTTTACCCCCAAACATTAGCCCCTCGGAAGGGGTAATTTCTCTTTCAAGAGGAATTACTCCTTTCGAAATCAAGGCTTTATTTTCCGCTTGTTCAAAAGCTCTATGGGCGGCATATGTCTAGTTCAATAAAAGAGGGATTTGATTAACTTGGAAAATCTGATACCTTAAATGGTATGATATTTTCTAAGTTAATCAATCATAATAATGATTACCGCCTGAACTAGACAGATGACGACTTTTATTTCTTTTAGCCCCACTATGGTGGTCATATGACCTTTGAGAGACTTAGAATATTTTTGAGACGTTTGACATCCCATAAGGCAGGAGGCGAATGGCTGCCTGGGGGGCAGGAGGCAAATGGCCGCCTGGGGGCAGGAGGCAAATGGCCGCCTGACTCTTCATAGGGAAGGAGGCAAATTCCGCCTGGGGGCAGGAGGCAAATGGCCGCCTGACTATTCACTGGGCAGGAGGCAAATGGCCGCCTGACTCTTCACAGGGCAGGAAGCAAATGTCGCCTGGGGGCAGGAGGCAAATGGCCGCCTTACTCTTCATAGGGCAGGAGGCAAATGGCCGCCTGACTATTTACAGGGCAGGAGGCAAATGGCCGCCTGGGGGCAGGAGGCAAATGGCCGCCTGACTCTTCACATGGCAGGAAGCAAATGCCGCCTAGGGGCAGGAGGCAAATGGCCGCCTGACTCTTCATAGGGCAGGAGGCAAATGGCCGTCTGGGGTGTTTGTAATCCAATTATACTCTTAATGTCCTTCTACCCCATTGGGAGGACTTGTATAATTTCGGAAGGTAATCTAGGTTAGAACTTTGGTCGATCATCGGCTGATGTCTTTTGGACATCCGGTTCCCGAAGACTTGGTCGTTCTTTAGATTACCCAGGTCAGGAGGCTATGAGTTGACCAATGAGGTCGTTCAATTTTTGCCGCCTGCATGCGTACGTAAAGCAAACGATAAGAGTGCTTTCTACGACGATTGCACCCGGAGGGGTGTCGCTGGACGCCATTGTCCATGTTGGGACAGACGATTTTATGAAAAAAGCAACCATCCGGCCATTGGCTTCTGGTCTAGGTTGAGACCGGCTGTATAGCCACTAAGCGGTTTTGTGCCTAGTTTAGTTATCTGGCCACTGGCCGCATGTCACTCGGACGTTGAATTCGCTACTAAGTTTCAAACTTAGTTTATTATCCGGCCATTGGCCTCACGTCACTTGGAAGTTTGTTTAGCTACTAAGTTTCAAACTTAGTTTATTATCCGGCCATTGGCCTCACGTCACTTGAACGTTAATTTCGCTACTAAGTTTATAACTTAGTTTATTCAATTAATTAATATTCAATAATGTCAATACTAACAATAATAAAAAGTTACCTCGTTAGGGCTTGATGGTACCAGCTCAATAGTTACAAGGCACCTTGACATATACTTGTATTTTGCATGCCACATTTGTTCTTAACACGCCTAACTTGGCAGCATGGGGCAACAATTAATAGTATTCCATACTTGACTGCCATGAACTTGAGAGGCGGCTTTCTTAGTGTCAGTGAGGGTGCCGCATAAATTAATTCCTCTTGGTCTTAGATGGAATTTCAATGCCAAAATTTACAAGCTTAAGTCCATATACATTCGGCTAGGCTTAAACCTATATATGCCGCTTGGCATGCTTAAGCTTCTGGCTCTTTAAATGCCTCACAAGCATATGCAATCACAGCCGGAGATATTACAAGCTCTTTGCTGTAGTGTCTTGCGGCTTTTGTTATTTCATGGCGCTTGCTTTCATTTTAGTTTTGCCGCCTATGCTAACTCATACAAGCTCGAACACAAGTTCTCAAAGGTTGGTCGACTTTTGCTTGAATAGACTAAGCTTACAATAGAACTCTCTTGTTTGTAGCTGCTTTGGGTAATGGGTAGTGTCAGGCGCTTGATCCAAGCAGCCCCTACAGTCGGGCAAACTTTAACAGCCCCTAGCAGCACATACAGCCGGCCTTGGTTAATGAACAAAGCAGCCATGGCAGCCGGCTTTGAGGTTGAACAAAACAGCCATGGCAGCCGGATTTTATTGGTGAACAAAGCAGAACAGCAGCCCCCACAACCAGCTTACTTAATGAGCAACAATGCCACTGCAGGCAGGCTTGAGGATGCACAAGGCAGCCCGACATTGATGTTGTTTGTCCGTCTCAAGAAAACTCCAAGCAAGATTTTTTCATAATAATGCTTTGCAATTTTGCATGGTAGCCCAACTAGGCTTCACGCACAAACGCTGCTTAAGGGGTGATACACCCGTTAATTCTTCATGACATTGCAGCCGTTCTTGAGGTTGAATGCAGCAGCCCCTTCAGCCGGGCTTGGTTGAGGCATAAAGAAGCCTCATAGCCGGTTTTGTTGAGGCCGGAAACAACTCCTACATCCGGAATTAGTTGATGAGCCTGGGTGCCCATACAACCGGGGTAAATTGTTGAGCATGGATGCCCATACAGCCAGCTTTTGTGATGAGCAAAGCTGCCACTACAGCCGAAGAAAAGACAATGCTTGATGATTTTTTAATCAAAACAGGGGGATGTGTTGATGAACAACGCAGCCCCTGTCATCGAACTCAAAGAATCAAAGACACAACCGCTCTTAATGAACAACCAAGCAGCCCCTTCGGCTGGTCTTGAGAATGAACAAAGCATCCCACGGCTGGGAATATTTGACGAGCACTTGAGCCTTGGCAACCAGGGTAAATTGGCCAAAAGAGTTGCAACTACAGCCGGATTAAATTTGATGGAGAAAACTGCCCTTTGCTTGATTCATGAGAATGAGCTCTTCAAATGATGACAAGCGAGCATGAGATGTCAAAAAGCTTTTAGCTCGAGAAATAGGTTTGCTCTGATCACACATGCGGCTTTCTATGCCGTCTGACCCTTGCTTAGGTTGGCTGCCGCTTGAACAAGTTTACAAAGCTCTTGCTAGCTCACTTCACAGCCGTTTTTGAGGTTGTTCAAAGCAACCCCCATAGCCGGGTTTAATTGGCTACAACCCAGGCGGTATGGAGTGTGCTGAACCCGGGTTAATAACTTGATGATTGTAACCGGCTGACCCTATTGATACTCACAGTAGTTTGGGGCCAAGCACACACCAAACGCTTTGCCGCTTGTACAAGGTTTAAATCGAACACAGGCGGGCTGACATTTTTAATAACGCTGACCGACTATGTTTGATGATGCTGACCGGCTCCATCCTTGCTAACCACCTCTGCTAGTTAGCTATAATTACCGAGTCTGACTTGTTAAGGCAAGAAGAAGAAATGGAGCAGCTATATAATAATAACGATGAATAATATAGCAGCCATTGCAACCGGCTTTGAGGTTGAACAAAGCAACCATGGCAACCGGGCATAAATGAGGCAATCAAGAAGCAGACCCTACGGCTGGGTCTGATTGAAGCATAGAGAAACCCTCACGGCTGGGCTTGGGAATGAACAAAGCACCCCTGCAGGCGGGCTTAATTAGGGAGTAAGGCTGCCCTTATAGCCGGGAAAAATTGAAGCGCGATGCAGCCATGGCAGCCGTTTATTTGAGGCACCCATCATGACTCTGACCGGCTGCCACCATTGCTAGCAATCACTGGCTGACACCATTGGAGCAAAGCTGCCCCATGCCGCCTGCATATGGTTGCCGCTTGTATATGCTACCACAAGAAAAAGCCTGGCCGCTTGTGTGTGCTAACACAAGAAAGAAGCTTGGCCGCTTGGTGGTTCTCTTGCTTTGGTTTCATTGAGATTCGGCCACCTCACGCTTGCTAACAAACACGAGTTCATACATACAAGCTTATCAAAAAGCATATTGATACTATCCATTATTCTCATGAGCGCCTATATTATTCTCTTGAGTCCACTCAAGAGTAGAATGTGGAGTTTAATAAATTTAACTTTGATAGCTGTCAAAAACTTGAAGTATGGAAATGTATCTCACTTGTCGTATGTAAATGCCGCATGATACTGTCAATTATGCAAAACATTTAATTGTAGGCTCATGTTATTTCATTAGCAACAAGCAATTAATTTATTAAATAATTTAATAGACCGCTTGCCGCCTAGCTTCTTATTTATACAATCATAATAATGATTTGATAATAAGGATATATAGCTTGCAAGCTTGGCCGTATCTCTTGTATTACAATTTTGGAAGTGTGGAAATGCATGAGTACACTTGCCGCATGCATATACCCCACTAATTAAAAGAGTTTACTCTTGAAAATCAATTGTATAATATTATGTATATAATAATACAATTGATTTGATGTTGATAGTATCAAACTAATAATCAAATATAGTATTAAGGCCGGCTGTATGATCCGGCTGGGTGGCCATAGCATGCGGCCGCTCATTAAATGAGTCGGATTAAAGTATTGGAGTTGACTAATTTAGCCGTCTCTCCCCTAATAAAATTAAGATTAAACGGCATTGCCCTTTAACCTTCAAATATGCATGACTTAGTCTAACAGGCCTTTTTGGCCGCCTGACTCTCGACATTCAGCCTCATGACGCCTGATGTACTTGACATCCGGCCTCATGACGCCTGCTGCCTCCCAAAGGAGGCTCCTCTCTTGAGTCGGTGATCCACAACCGTTGTGCCATTACAGATGTGTCTCCCCACAGACGGCGCCAAATGTTTTGGGGTTTTTTTTGTACGTACCCGAATGAAGGGTGTGTACGTCCCTCAGGAGACAGATCTGCAATGCAACACTCGAACGGCCCGATCACCTGCAAAACAATGGACCCCGGGGGGGACGGAGGTCCGCCTCCGACGATCAAGTCAGTGACCGAAATAATGTATTTTAGAGAGAGAAAGTAGAGAGAAGGGAGAGTAAATGTGGGGGGCATTTCCCTTGGAGAGAGAATTGGATCCTTTAAAGCTGATGTAATGATCAGTATTTATAGAGCATTGGGATATGTGCCTTTTAGGTTATTTAACCTAAGTAGATTGGCTTCCCACCGTTTTACGATTTCTAGGGTTATGAACTTAGAGCCCATTTTCACCATTCTATCATTGAGTGACACGTGTCATGCTCTAATTGGCTCATTGAGCGCTGAGCTTGCGGACACGTGTCGAGGTGGCATTGGTCCACATATATAGGGGGTATTTTTACCCCCAAACAGTATGGAATACTTCTCCAGATGCCTTGATGAGCTTAGGTTGTCTCCTGACTTTAACTTTCACCCTAGATGTGAAAAGTTAAACCTAACTCACATGATGTTTGCTGATGACTTATTGATGTTTTCTCGAGCTGATAGTGTTTCTGTTAAGCTTCTCTTCCAAGCCTTCTCGAAATTCTCGGGTGCCTCTGGGCTTTCTGCTAATCTTGATAAAAGTGAAGTCTACTTTGGAGGAGTCTCTGTTGATGTTCAGAATGAGTTGAGGGAGCTTCTGGGTGTTTCTCAAGGCTCCATTCCTTTTAGGTATCTTGGGGTCCCTCTCTCTTCAAAGAAGCTTACTATTGCTCAATGTAGGCCTTTGGTGGATAGAGTCACTACTAGAATTCAAGGATGGATGGCTAAACACTTGTCCTATGCTGGGAGGCTTCAATTGGTGAAGAGTGTGTTGTTTGGTATCTAGACTTATTGGGCTCAAATTTTTATTCTTCCGAAGAAAATTCTGAAAGAGATTGAGGCTAGGTTTAGATGCTTTCTTTGGACTGGATCCTTTGATCCAGCTAAGAAGTCTTTGGTTGCTTGGAATAATGTCTGTCTTCCTAAAGTTTGCGGTGGCTGGAACCTGCTTTCTCTTCCTGAGTGGAATAAAGCAGCTGTCATTAAGTTACTTTGGGATATTGCTCACAAGGATGATAATCTTTGGGTTAAGTGGGTTCATATCTACTATTTCAAGCATAAAGATTGTTGGACCACTCCTACCCCTGCTAGATGCTCCTGGTTTTTGAAGAAGATTTTGAGTTGTAGAGATATTGTGAATGATCAAGGGGGATGGGATGGTTTCGTTCAGGGCAACAAGTTGAAAATCAAGAAGCTTTATGCTGCTATTAGGCCTCAAGTGCCTAAAGTTCCTTGGAAGAGAGTTACTTGTCATAACTTAGCAACTCCCAAGAGTGTTTTCATCTTGTGGATAGCTTTATGGAATAGGCTTGTCATTAAGGATAGGTTGCTTCAATGGCACATCTCTTGTGATCCAAAATGTTTCCTTTGTTTGAATGGCAATGAAAGTGTTCAGCATCTATTTTTTGATTGTGATTTCTCTAGGAAGGTTTGGAGTAAGGTTTTGGGGATCTTGCGTGTTTCCAAGCCTGTTCAGCAGTTTAGTGATGAGATTGATTGGATGAAGAAAATCTGCAGAAGTTCCAGATTAAAGAATAAAGTGATCCAGGTGGCCTTCACTGAAACAGTTTATGGTATTTGGATTCAAAGGAATGCAGTTCTCTTTACTGAATGCTGCAAATCAATTGATGCACTTGTTCGGGATATTGTCTTTCACTCAGTTTGTAGAATCCCGGCGGGAAGAAAATATTTGATTGTCTAGGGCTTGTCTCGGGCTCCTTGTGCGTGTGTTCTGGTTTCTTTCTTTTTCAATTGAGGTTCCCGTTGTTTTGTTTTGTTTGCTGTTCTTTTTATGCTGGTTTTGTTGTTTGCTTGTTGTCTTTGTGCTTTTGGTGGTGTGCTCTACTAGGTGTTTTGCTGTGCACTGCTATGCACTGCTGTCTGCCCTGCAGGTTTGGCTTCTGCATTGCTGTTCTGGTGCTTTTGTTGTTGCTGCAGTGTGCTGCTGTTGTCTAGTGGTGTTGCTGCCTTGTTGTTCTATTTTTATGCTGCTGCTCTGATCTGCTCAGTGCTTTGCTGCCTGCTGTCTTCTTTTGGTGCTGGGTGGTCTGCTGTGTTTTGTTGTGTGTTGTTGTTTACTACTGCACTGCTGGGTGTGCCTCTGCTCTGGTGTTTTGGTGCTGTTGTTGTTGCTGCTGTAGGCTGTGGGTGGTGTTTGTTGCTGCTGCTTTTCTTCTCTGTTGTACTGCTGGTTTGCAGCTTCTGCGCTGCTCTTTGCCCTGCTTTGCCTAGCTGCTGGTGGTGTGCTCTGCTGTTGGTGCTGCTGTGCAGCTATCTAATGTTTTGTGCTTTGTTTTCTGTAGTTGAGGCTAGCTTTGGTTCTTTTATTGTTGTCTTTTTGTTGTATTAGTTTTCTTGTTAGTTTGCAGGCTTGTCTGCTCCTGACTGTTGGTTTTGGTGTCTTTTGGGTGTTTGGTTTTGTTGTTTTCCTGGTTGTTTGTTGTCTGGTCCTGGTTTCCGGAACCCTTCCTAGAAGGTGGCCGGAAATCTGAGTCCAGTTGTTCTAGGTCCTTCCTAGAAGTTGGCTAGGTTTGGATCTAGAACTGGTTGTGGGGTTGGCCTGTTGTTTTCAGGTCTTTTGGTGTTCTGGTGGTAGTTATAACTTAGCTTTTGTAAGTTGTAACTTTCTCTCTTTGGTAATAAAATCTTATTTTCCAAAAAAAAAAAAAAAAAAAAAAAAAAAAAAAAAAAAAAAGGGTTATGTTAGATGGGAGTAGCTCACATAGCTCGAGTTTCTTGAAAATGGAATAAGGCATGACGCTCACACTAGCTCCAAGATCACAAAAAGCATTATTAAACATTTTCCTTTTGATCTCACATGGAATAGAGAAGTTTCCCGGATCCTCCATCTTCTTGGGCAACTCATTTTGAATCGAAGCACTACAACAACTCCCAACTTCAACCGAATTAACTTCATTGAACATTCTCTTCCCACTCAAAATCTCCTTAAGGAACTTAGAGTACCTAGGCATTTGGGTAATTGCATCGGTGAAGGGGATAGAAAGGTGAACTTCCTTGAGCATAGCAATAAACTTTCCAAATTGCTCATCAATTTTGTGCCTCAAGAATTTTTGTGGGTATGGAAGATCGGGTCTCCGCACTTCCTCACGCTCTTTCTCACTACTCCTTTTTTTCTCTTGAACCTCCTCATAACTCACACTCTTAGACTCAAACTTCTCAACTTCCACTCTTGGGTCACTCCTCTCCTCATCCTCCTCAATGGACCTAGAAGATCCCTCATTAAGAACTCTCCCACTCCTAGTGGTGATAGAATAAACGGGTTTCTTAGGTTCCACTCCTTGAGAAGGCAAAGAGGATGGACTAGCACAATCCTTTAGAGTGTTGGCTAGTTGGGTTATTTGTGTCTCCAGCATTTTGTTATGAGTCGTCATCTCATTAAATTTCTTGTCACTCACCGCCATATATGTGTTGATGATCTTGGTTTGGTTATCAATCATTTCTTCCAAATTTGTCTTAAATGATGATGGTTGGGAATAAGAATTTTCACCATTGCCTTGAGGCTTTGGAGCAAAACCGGTGGGGGTCCCCTTTGGTTGTTATTTTGAAAACTTCCCCGATTTTGGTTGTTGTTCCAATTGCCACGGCCTTGATTATTTCCACCATTATGGTAATGAATACCAAAGCCTTGAGATTGACTTTGGTTACCATACCCATGGCTCGGGTTTTGATTACTATAGCCTTGGTTGTTATAGTTACCTCAAAAACCTTGGTTTCCTTGGTTCCTATAGCCTCCATTGTTGTAGTTATCGAAACCACCTTGGGGGTGAGAATTCCTATTACTAAAATTTTTAGGTCCATCAAATCTTTGACCACCATTGACATTAGACACAAAGTTCACATGTTCATATTCATTAATTTCAACATCATCACATCCATCAACAAAAGTTTGAGAACACATAGAAGAATCATGATCATAAGATCCACAAGAATCACAAAATAGACAACCACTTGGCATATTATTGGAAGTAGAAAGAGAAGAGTTAGAAAATGTACCTCTCCCTTTAGATTGGGAGGGAAGACTCAATGAATTCGTAGAAACACTCTCAAGCTTTGCTTTGATCGACGTCACTTCCTTCCCTAGATTTGAAATTTGAGAGGACAAGATGTTAATCGCATTGAGATGATCCACCGAATAAACCGTCGAGCCACTCTTGCTCGTAGACTCCCTCTCTCCTTCTTGCTAATCTCTATAGTATCTCACCACATCCTCAATTATGTCAACTACCTCTTCTTCCGTCCTATTCATTATAGGACCTCCGGCTCCTCCATCTAGGCATGAATTGCCTTGAGCACTCAAGCCTCCATAGAAAATTTGTATCACTTGATAGGTAGGAATTCCATGATGTTGACACTCTCTTTGGTACTCCTTGTACCTCTCCCATGCTTCGTAGAGATTCTCATTAGGCCTTTGTTTGAATCCTTGGATCAAGGCTCTAGCCTCCGTCGTCTTCTTTTGTGGGTAAAAGCGAGATAAGAAAGCTTTGGTGACTTCATCCCATGTCCTAAGGGAATTTGTCTTAACCTCCTTATCCAACCACACTAAGGCACGACCAATAAGAGAAAAGGGAAACAACTTTAGCCGAATAAACTCTTGAGAAATGTCGTTCACCTTGATAGTATTACAATACTTCTCAAATTCCTTTAGGTGATTCAACGGGATCTCACTCTTGGCTCCACTAAATTGCCTCCTTTCTATCAAAGTAATCATGGTCGGTCTAATTTTAAAATCATTCACCGGTGTTGTAGGTGGAGCAATGCCACTCTCAAACCTATAAGCACCGAGAATTCCCAACTCCTTCAAAGCTACTCTTGGATTCTCTCCCATGGCTTACTCTTCTTCTTCCCCAAATTCTTCTTCACTTGAGGAACTTAGGCTCAAAGACCGGTTGGCTACCCTTCTTCGTGAAAGAGTACTTTCAATTTCCGGATCCAAAGGAACTAAGGACCTAACACGAGTTCTACTATGCATGCAAAAGCTCAAAAGAAATTGTTAGAAACACGGCTACAAGTGTAGCCTAAAAGAAAGAAGAAAAATCTTTTTGTATTTTTGAATAAGATGGAATAGACTCAAAAAACAATACAAAATCACAACACCGTTCCTCGGCAACGGTGCCATTTTGACGCGGGTTAAGACTAGGTCGTTGAAACTAACCCCTACCCGAGGCCAAACAAAATTTGTAAACACTCAACACACCCCTACACAAGTATAATGGTAAGTTGAGGGTCGAACCCAAAGGAATGGTGGGCGATTATCTATTGTCTATGGTCAAGCTATTCCGAAATGTAATGATTGGGTGTGAATGTTATGCTAGGACAAAGACGACTAATAAACGAGAAGAAATCAAATGTAATAAACACTAGGGGTAGGATCCACATGTAATCATAACTAATTCAACTAATTGGGAGGTCAAATTGACTAAGTCAAGCAATGTGAGGGAAAATCAATCATGCAACCAAAAGAGCATATCAAGCTATTCTCCTAGAGGTCTAACTAGCGTTAACTACGATAAACTCTAGCTAGGAAACATCACAAGACACCTCAATCGTGTAAATGCAAGCCACAAATCAATGGTCCGTACCAATGCAAACTTACAATGCAATATAGTGCAGCAATCAAAGTTAGCTACTCTTTAATTAATCACACACATGCACATGATCATCAACCAATTTAATCACATAGTCAACTCCATCAATTTTCCCAAATTAGCTTTAATCCCTTACTCATACATGCTTCACCATTACCCTAGCAATCAATCTACTCACTAGCCATTGAAATCAAAATCAAAACAACACTAAGCAACAAATTCATCATGATCAAATCAAACAAGCTAAAATCAAACACATATCAATAAAACTTCAATCAAACTTGAACATTCAACAAACAATTGAAATCAAACTAAAGATCAAACTAAAGATTGAATTAAAGAAAAGGAAATTTTACAATCTTGATCAAAGATCAAAGGAATTAAAGAAAGCTTCAATCATCAACAATCCACCATGAATTTCTCTCACTAAAACCTAGAGTTTCTCTCTCTAAAAATCTCTCTAATTTTTTATCTAAAACTAATTCTAATTCTGTTCTAATTCACCTCTTCCTTATCTCTCCTAAAATAAAAGGAAAAACTATGTATAGGAAAGATACAAAAGAAGAGTTAGTTAGATCGTCCCAAAAGAAACCCCGGAAGGCGAGGTCGCATTAGAGGAGAGGCGCGGCCCTGGCATCAGAGGAGGGAAAAAGGGTACGGAACAGGGGCCCTGGCAGGCGCACCCGCACTAGGCGCGCCCGCGCCACCTAGGTTCGCGGCCGCACCACCCTCATGTGCGCCCGCACCTGGCAGCAGGGGTGCCCCCCCTTCTTCGTCCAAGCTCATCCTCGTGGGCTCGTCTTTATGATGATGATGAACAACAAGGAAGGAAGTCTTGAAAGGGCCATTTTGGTGGGTTCATAGCAAAGATGACGCCCCCACCGCATACGTGCACCGATCTCTTCACTTTCTCTTTGCAGTCCTTCACACTTGAAGCTCCGAAAGGCGAACATGAGGCATCCAAATTGATGATAAATACGAGAGGAAGGCTCGGGAATCCTGGGAGACACGATCATAACCTAAAAACAAACGAAAACAAACAAATAAAAGGGAAAAAGAACAAATAAACAAAGAAATGCACAAAACAAGGAAACTAACTATGGAAAGCACAAACTAACGAAATAAAGAACAAAACTAAGGAAAAAGGCTATAAAGAAGTATGAAAATCATCCTAAAAGAGGCCAAATGAGTGCCATAAATGACACTCATCAGCTGCTACGCCAAGGCACCTCTTCTGTTGGTGTAAGAATTACTTTTGTAGCCTGTTATTTTCTATCTTGACGTTATTTTCGGTGCTTTATTGCAACTTTTTATGGTTTTCAGGTTGCTATTGATGTCCAGTATCGTCCTTGGGCTGAGATGACTAATCTTCCTGTGGCCTTGCAGCTTTTAGTGTACCGCACTGTTTTTGTTGGTACCGGACTCTTTGTCTGGTATCTAGGGGAGCATGTCGTTCTTCAGCACACTAGTGATCGCTTTGTGGTGCCCTTGTCTCCACCGGAGTTGATGTTGGACTCGAGCTTGCTTAGGGAGGTTATAAACAGGGGAGAGCGCTACACTTTTCCTTGGCATGAGCTTGTGCGCATGGAGGGTGATTATGACCAAGACTTGCTTCCCTCTCTGGCTCCTCCACCCCGTCTTCCTGAGGTATGATTTCTTTTAAGGAGTTTGTCGCTAGTCTCTGTTTAAATAGTTGAATAACTTGATTATTCGATCGTATTTTCAGACGACTGTTCGCCGCGTGGGGAGGATTGAGATTCCGCCTCAATCTATCCACTACCCAAGGCCGATTGGTATTACTGAAGACCATATTGCTGAAGCGCCAGAGGGTTTTAGACTGGCGCAAGAGTCTCTGCCTGATGTTTTTGAGCCGGTAAGCTTTTGATACATTATTCATCCTTTTTAATACCGCTTGTTATTGATTTTTATCTGTTTTGTTCTCAGCCTACCAGCCCGGAGATGATGGGATTCATGAAGCTGGTTGACGCTCTGAAGTACTGCATCATCAAGCTTCGGCGTGGTGCGAGTTGTCGGAGCAGTTCTGGCGATGTTCTTGAGGCATGTTCACTTTTTCTCATTTTTACCATTTGTTTTATTTTGCATTGTTGACGTCTTTTGATTTTGTATCCTTCAGGAGCAACGGAGGTCCCGCTCGCGCTCGAGGCATAGAGGCTCGGACGATGGAGAGCCTAATCGTGGTAGACGATCTCCTGAGGTTCATCGGCATTCTCAGTCTCAGCGGGATCCCCAGCTTTCTCAGCCATTTCAGGAGGCTCCGTGGCAGCAGCCTCATTCCTCCCAGTCATTCCAGCATTTTCAGGGTCAGGGTCAGTGGCAACGACACTCGTTTTCTTAGTCTTCACAGCCTGAGCTTAGGCTTGTTATCACTCCCGTGGATCCTGGCTTATATTCAGCTCCATCGTCTAGGGTTCCTCCACCGGTGTCAAGCTCGTTTTCAGTTCCAGTGTATGGGACGATGCCTCCACCGACGCTTCCTGTTTCTTTGAGTCAGTCTACGCCGTTTGCCAGTTGGACGGGTCCTGCTTTGAGTTTGACTGCTACTGGAATTACAGGGACTAGTAGGGATGCTACTCCTCGTACCCGGATGATGGCGGGACTCTTTGGCTCACCGCTCCCATATTCACAGGCTGGAGATGACACTGATCCTCACTCTTATAGTTCTACAGATTTTTGACCGAGGGTCTTTATTTGTACATACTGTGATGACACTTGACGATGCTCATTTATTATGACTCATTTTTTACATTATTCACAGTTTATGTATTTATTAGTGTGTGTTTGAGACTCATTGTGTGTGATTGTGTATTTGTTAATGACGCGAAAAAAAAACGTAAGTGGAGTAAGTGGAGGGTACCGACCTTCCCCAAAAGAAAAGAAATAAAAAGAAAAGAAAAATATGAATAAGTTTTACAACTACTTAAAATAAATATATTTGGAAATGGGACAAGATTTATAACTTCTCCAAAAGAAAGAGAAAAATAAAATAATAATTATAAAAATAAGAGTACATAATAAAATAAAATAGTAAAATAAAAAATAAAAATGTTAATAAAAAAATTGAGAATTTTATTAGGAATTAAATTCTCAAAAAACAAAATAAAAAAATAAACGGTGAAGATAAAACCTGGATAGATACAAGAAAAGGATAAAAAAACAAAACGCGTGGGCGCCGCGACACGGCACCGTACACCGTGTCACGGCAAAATTTGCCGTGTCGCAGCATAAATTCCCGTGTCACGGTGCGCGTATTCTACAACGGTGTGGTTTACGCGTATAGAAAGATAGATTCTGAGTAGTTTCGAGCGTTTTTGCTATAAAATAGAACCAGTATATTCATGACATGCATAATTACGAAACACAAAATAATTAGAATTTCATATTTCAATAATAATGTCTCAAAATTTTGATATTACATTGCGCGACTAGTCTTATTCTTTAACCAATGCTGACAAAAGAGAATCGGAATTGTTTCATGTCAGGGCCCTGAGACATGTAACGATTGAACATGATTTTCTTAGGGCAGCATTAGACTATTGGAGTCCAGAAACACATTGTTTTAAATTTGATTACGATGAAATCTGTCCCCTGCCGGAGGAATTCGGTGCCATCTATGGATTTCTTGCTAGAAATCTTATTGCCATGCCTACCCTACGTGAGTATTATTACCAAGACTTTGAACGCCATCTGTATCTAACAGATCCAGATTTAAATAGAATTGTGTGTGGTCATGAGGTAGACTTAGAAAAACTTGCAAATTTATTTTTCAATCGCCCTGTCTCTGAGTCTTATCATGTATACCGTAGGAGGACATATATTTTTTGCATGTTTAGCAAGATTTTATTTGCAAACGGTAGGATAGGACATGCTTGTCTAGCATCCGTGCTTGAACATGTTGAATCTGGGAGGTCTCCTATGCCTACGTGCCTTGGAGAAACTTTACGCAGCCCTGACGAAGCAAAAGCTGACCGGAAAGCCGTCAGGAAGGGCTCTCTGATACTGCTGCAGGTAAAAACATGCTCCGAGTAACCCCCGTGACACAAAACAAGTACCGTATCACGGTGGCCTTCTGCCATGACACGGTGAGTTCTGCCGCGTCACGGTGGAATCTGGAATTTTTTTATTTTATTTTATTTTTACCGATTGATTTTTTTTTCGACTGATTTTTTTTTTTCTTTTGCAATGTAGATTTGGTTGATGGAGCGTTTAGAACTTTTTGAAGCCCCCGACGATATTGAAAAATATGGTCCCAACGATCTAGTCCGCAGGAAGAAGAATTATTCAGTGAACATGTCGTATGAAGATTGGAAGAATTTCTTTGCAAAAAGAGAATTTTCCATTCGTTGGGTGGTGCTTTGGTGGAGGCTTACTAGGATGGTTGGTACGAATGATACTCCGTATTGTCGTATTCCTAGTATCTCAAGACTGACTTTTTACTGTCCTTCTCGACTGATGCGATAGTATGGACTTGAACAAGTAGTTCCACGCTATAACGATAGCCCTCCTGAAGTATCGTTGCATGAAAGTAACGTTCACAAGTACGAGGCTTATTGGATTGAAAGACCTATGTGGACCGTTTCTGCAAGTAACCAAGCTCCTCCTCCCTTATCTAGTGCATACAAGGCATGGTTGAATCCTAGAAGTAGAAGGGAACGAGTCGGATCACGCAAATCTGATGTGAAGAATCGTCTTGGAAATAAGAAAGCGCCTCCCAAAGATCGTCTAGGTCCAAGAACACAAGGGATTGAGTTTAAGACTCCTATAATGCCTAAAAGGAAGAACTATGTGAAAGGGAAGGGTAAAGAGACGATGGTTTATAGAGAGAAACAACCAAAGAATTCTAAGAACGGTGAAAGGAGTGGAAGTTCGACTAGGGGTGTGACGGTTCGGGCTACAAAAGACACATTAATGGTGAAGGGCGACCTAGTTGAAAAAGAGAAGGAGATTCCTAAAGTGAAGAGGGATTAGATCAGTATTACTTTGCTTATATGATTTATAATTTATTATTTTTAAAATAAGGCGCATGATGCCAATAATTGTAGTCATCTTTATTTCAATAATAATAGCATATTTATTTTTGCCTTAAATAAAAAATTACAATGACTTTATATATATATATATATATATATATATATATATATATATATATATATATATATATATATATATATATATATATATATATATATATATATATATATATATATATATATATATATATATATATATATATATATATATTTTTATATATCCGAGTCAAGAAGTCGGACGCAAATGGAAGAATAAAAGAAACGTCGAACAAATAACTGAATTCGCAAAGACTGCGTCACTAAAAAAAATCGGAAAGTCTGAAATTCCACCATGCCACGGTGGAAAATGCCGTGACACGTTGGAAATTCCCGTGGCGCAGCAGATTTTTTTTTTTTGCTGCCGGTCCACCATGCCACGGTGGATATTTCCTGTGACACGATAGAGTTTCCCATGGCGCGGCAAACTTTTTTTTTTTGCAATTCCACCGCACCACGGTGGACTGTGCCGTGACACGATGGATATTCCCGTGTCGCGGCAATCCTTCCCTTTTTTTAGCTGTGTTTTGTCATGACGCAATGCTGAACTGGCACGTATGCTTGATCGACGGAGGAAGGATTTTATTTTTTACAGTGGTCGGGCCCCCTTGAGGGGTTGCCTACATATCCTTAAAAAGGAATGAGGTCAAACGTAGCTCTATTGGGTCATGAACCCATGCAACTAGGCATAGAATTTCTTGAGTTGATCCAAGTTGGTTAAATTGTGGAAACCGTTACCGTCCATTTCTACCAATTGTGTCGCTCCGCCGGACAAGATGGCTTTAACAATGTACGGGTGTAGGCGTCGTTAGAAGTGCACCTACGTTAAAGCATGTGGTGAATATGCTTGGCACTCATAGGAAGTGGGAATTGACATATACGATTAGGGACAAGGAAAGTAGGGAGTCGCCAACAAGTTTTTAAAGAACTTGTAAACCGTTCACGGATCATAAAAGGCAACCACGATAAAGGGACAACGATAGGCAACAACGATTGACCCGTGGGAGGTTACACCCCATTCATAATCCATGATATTACTGACTCCATATGGTTCGGAACCACGAAAGGAGGATCGGGGATGATGGTACGAAGTGAGTCATGGAGTCACATTCGCCCGTATTGGCCTCTACTCGATTCTTATAGTGAAAAGTGATTCCTGCGATCTCAAAGGCATAAAAACAAAATATTCAATTCGCTCCAAACTATTATTACGCTAAATTGGTTGAATATTAATGCAACATATAATTCTAAAATATTTGTGATCACTTGATTTAATAACAAGATTAAAAAGGAACCTAAACCGGTTGTCCAAATTATCTTATTAGGCGTGATTTTCAATTACATATTCCCTTTAAACATGCAATATGGTGATCATAAAAATAATAGAATAAACATTAATATTGGAAGCAATTTAAAAATAAATCGTTAGTCAAATCAAATAATAATCCTAATCATGATATTAGCAATAAGAAATAATAATAAGTAATTAAATTGGTTAATTACTCACATTCCGCGCATTCCTTTAAATTGCTACATCATGAATAAATTGTTAGTAACTTCAATAAAAAATAAATCAAATGGAAATTAAATTAAATAAAAGTAGAGTTGATTTGGTCCAAACCCTCAGTTATTTGTACCTTTCACGCCTTGGTTTAAGGACGGAACCTCGGATTAAGTATGGACTCCTTGGAGTGCTTAGGAGAAGAATGGTGTAATTAGGAATATATGTTTAAGGCTTAGAATACGAGAGAGAGAAAGAGAGAATAATTTTTGGTGTAAAAGAGAGGAAGAGAGAATGATTTGGTGCCCCGAACTGTAGAGAGGAGGGGGGTATTTATAGGGAAAAAGAGCTGAGGGAACACGCGGAACCCTAAAAAGATAAAACCCCTAAAAACGGCTACCGCGACACGGTATATTCTACCGTGACACGGGGGAAATTAGTGTGACGTGGGAAATATTTGACCTAGGGGAGTAAAAACGCGTGAAGGGTTTACGCGGATAGGACACGAAGTTGTCCCGTGTCACATGAAAGGCACCGTGACATGGGAATTCCTACCGTGACACGGCAGTACTCCCCGTGTCGCGGCACAGACTCCCGTGACGCGGGGAAGTTTTGTGAGCAACGTGACGTCAGCAACCCATCGTGACACTGCAGAAAATGTCGTGACGCGGCAAAGTCCACCGTGTCGCGGCATAAGGCGCCGTGTCACAGAACCAATGCCAAGTCACGGGGACTAAAAATCATAAAAAACACATCCAAAGTACCGTGTCACGGGAATTTTACCCGTGCCACGTCAGATCTTGCCGCGTCGCGGCATTTTAGCTGCTGCGCGGTAATTCCAGTTTTTTACGCGTTTTTAAAATCATCATAACTTTTGATCCGTAACTCAGAATAAGGCATATAATATATCATTGGAAGGATTATCCAGTCTACTTTTCAAAACAATTATATTCAGGTCAAAATTATTTTTAGATTTTAATATATGGCCGTTTTAGTGGAAGGGTGTCGTTTTTAGGCCGAGTTTAGTGTTTTGCTCATATCTTTTTTGTTATAGCTCAGAATTGGGCTTATGATATATGGTTGGAAATCTTATTTAAATATCTATCCAACAAAATAATAATTTTATCAAAATTTTATATCCATAAAATTAGTTTCTCTCAGTTTTGCGATGTGGACACGAAAAGTGGAAAATAGGTTATGGTTTAGGGAAATGAGCTAGAAATTGGATTGGTTCACGAAATATATTGGATAGAACATGGATTTAAGCACTCCAAATATTAAATACTCAACCCGACCAATAATGGCAGTGAAAGGTGTTCAACAACGGGTTTGGTTTTGGGGAGACATTTTTAGGTGTCTACAACAGGCCTAACCAATTTGGTCTGAATTTTCCTCTTTGATCCAACACATTTTTGCGAAGTGCCTTAAGCACCAGATCACCTTCTTTGATGTTCCTAGTCTTGACTTTTTTTATTGAAATGTCGCGCCATACGTTGTTGGTAGGTTTGGACATGATGCAAAGTTGCCAAGCGTTTTTCATCAAGTAAGACTAGTTCATCATATCTTGCTCTATCCAGTCGACTTCATCTAGTTGGCTTTCCAATGCGATTTGGAGAGAAGGGATTTCGAGCTATATTGGTTTTAAAGCTTCAAATCCATAGACCAAAGAGAAAGGGGTAGCCCCGGTTGATGTACGAACAGAGGTTCGATAACCTCAAAGGGCGAAATGTAGCTTACTTGGCTAATCTTTGTAATTTTCTGTCATCTTTTCGATGATAGTTTTCACATTCTTGTTGGCCGATTCGACCGCACCATTTGTTTGTGGTCTGTAAGGTGATGATCTGTGATGCTTGATATGATATTTCTATAACAATTCCGCGCATTCGGATTGGAAATGTGTTCCATTATCACTGATCATCTCATGATGTACCCCATAGCGACATATGATATTTTTCTCAATGAATTGAGCTACGTGTTTCGCCGTTAGCTTAGCATATGAGGCAGCTTCGACCCATTTGGTGAAATAGTCGATTGCTACGAGGATGAATTCATGCCCCCCTTGTCCTGGTGGCGTTATCTTTCCAATGATGTCGATGCCCCAAGTAGAGAAAGGCCATGGAGAAGTATATGTGTAGAGAAGCGAAGGTGAAACGTGCTATAAATTTGCGTAGACTTGACACTTCATACATTTCTTGACGTATTCGTAACAATCTCTCTCCATATTAGTCCAATAATAACCTTGTCGTTGAATCTTTTGGACTAACATCTTCGCATTCATGTGCGTTCCACATATACCGGCATGAAGGTTTTCCATGGTTCTGTGTGCTTCTTTCTTGGCTATGCATAAGAGATTTCTCCCTATTGCAGTCCTCTTGTGGAGTTCTCCCTTGATGAGCACATACTGTGAGGCCAGGGGCCTCAAAGCACGACGTGCCCTTTTATCAGTATTATGAGGGTATTCTCCTCTTGTCACGTCATTAAGGATATCTGTATACCATGGCTCTTCATCTTCTTCTTGTGGTTCCTGTTCATCGTCAAGTGCGTGAACATAAGCCGATTCATATCTTCTTTCTATGGTCAACGGCATTATGATTGTGTCCGTCGGAATTCGCACCATTGATGCTAATTTACCTAGTGCGTCGGCGAACTGGTTTTCTTCTCTAGGCAAGTACGTATATTCCACTTCATCTAGTTGCTCTGTGAGAGTTTCCAAATGAGCTTGATACGTAGCGAGACTTTCACTCCTCACCTTCCATCTCTTGGAGATTTGGTTAATTATTAGTGAAGAATCACAGTAGATTCTCTCTTTTTACTCATTTTTTACTCTCTTAATTGTTCTCTTAGATTTTCTTTCTCTTAAACCTTTGTTCTTAATCTACTCTTAATTCCAGATTTATTTTGGTAACTATTTCTCTTCTCTTAATCTTAGTTGTTTTTTTTATTTCTTTAATTATATCTTGTTTTATTGATTTGATTTGTTTAGTTTTTATTATGAGTGAGTAGTTCTATTTCTAGGGTTTATGGGGATCCATAAATAATATGAAGGGGTAATTTATTGTTGTTAATTATCAATGCTAGATTAATTTCCTATTGATTGATTTAATGCTCTGTGACTAGATTAGGCCTGATCTTTTATGCATGAATTTGACAATATTGATTCGAGATTCGACAGATGAGAATTGATGTTTAGGTCTAGTTTCAATAGGCAGGTTAATTTATAAATGGTTAGGTCGAGATTCGAAAGATGAGGTTTAATACCGGTAAATTAATTGTGTGATTATAATACATAGCGAAAGCCCTTTATAATTTGATTGATGTATGCATTGATCAATAATTATTATATTCTACCCTGAAATATTATTTATTGGTAAACCTATGCCCTAAATCCTTTTATATATTATTTTCTCCTTATTCTTAATCTCCGTAGTTTAGTTTATTATTCAAATATAAATATTGGTTACTTAGATAATTTAGATTATAATAATTAATTAGGAGTAGAAAGACTTGTTTCCCTGTGGAGTTCGACCCTACTTCCCTATCTACTTTAGTTAGAGGACTTAGGTAATTATTTTTTATTAGGGGATACAAATTTACCCTGTTAGTGACATCAAAGTCGAGTTTCATGGAAATTGGGATATGCTCTTCATTGGGTGATACAAGCAAGACTCCTACACCACAACCTTTTTGGTTTGAGGCTCCATCAAAATAGAGCGTCCAGCTATCATCTTCGGTCATGAGTAAATCTTTGTCAGGGAAATCGTACTCATCTTCTTCTTTCTCAACTTCTTCTAGCGAAAAGTCTGCTAAGAAGTCAGAAACTGCAAAACCTTTGATGGCTTTTTGTGGTACAAATTTCAAGTTAAACTGAGCAAGATTGACTATCCACCTTGATAATCTGCTGTTGAATGTTGCTTTTTTGAACAAGCATTTGAGAGGATCCATCTTGGACACGACATGCACTGTATGAGTGAGCATGTAATGTCTTAGTTTCTGTGCGGCCCACACAAGTGCGAGACACAACTTTTCAAGTGGTGTGTATCGTGTCTCGTATACTTGAAGCTTATTGCTCAAGTAGTAAATTTCATTCTCCTTGCTTTTGATCTCTTGTGCTAGCATTGCCCCCCATCGTTTCTCTTATGACCGTAAGGTAGAGTCGAAGAAGAAAGTCAGGTATTGCTGGCGCTAGCACGGGTGGGTTTGCCAGGTACTCTTTGATTTTGTCGAAAGCTTTTTGGTAATCATCATCCCATGTGACTGGGACATTTTTCTTAAGCTTCTTGAATATAGGTTCACATATCGCTGTGAGTTTTGATATGAACCTACTTATATACTGCAGCCTTCCAATGAAACCTCAAATTTCCTTCTCATTCTTGGGCGGTGGCATGGCCATGATCGCTTTGACTTTTGTAGGATCTATTTCAATCCCTCGAGAACTGATCAAATATCCAAGTAATTTGCCTGACGTGACTCCGAATGCACACTTTGCTGGATTTAATCTCATGTTGTATTTACGAAGTCTTTCAAAGAACTTGCAAAGTGCAATGATGTGGCCTTGGCGATCTTTAGCCTTAACGATCATATCATCGACATAGACCTCCACCGCTTTGTGCATCATATAATGTAACAATGTTGTGGCTGCTCTTTGGTAGGTGGCACCCGCGTTTTTCAACCCGAGTGGCATTACCGTATAGAAATATGTACCCCATTGTGTGATGAATGTGGTTTTCTCCATATCTTCTTCAGCCATTAATACTTGATTATATCCAGCGTAGCCGTCCATGGTTTGCTGTGTTATCGACCAGAATGTCAATGTGAGGGTAGAGGGAACCCATCTTTCGAGCTTGCCTTATTGAAGTCCCTGTAATCAACACACATTCTGACCCTTCCATCCTTCTTTGGAACTGGAACCACATTTGCTATCCACTTTGGATACTTGGATACTTTGATGAAACCTGCGGCCAATTGCTTTCTGATTTCTTCTTTGATTTTGAGAGCGACATCCGGTTTCATACGGCGCAGCTTTTGTTTGACACGATTCATACCTGGAATGAGTGGTATCGTATGCTGAGCTATATCCCTGTCAATTCCTGGCATATATTGGTATGACCAAGCAAATACATCAACAAATTCACTAAGCAAGTTAATTAGCTCTTTGCGTTCATCTTGACTTAGTGTTAATCCAATTTTTACTTCTTTAATAGTCGTATCATTGGAAATATTAACTGTTTCTGTATCTTTGATAACTTCCGTTTTATTTTCATGTTCTTCCATTTCTTTTATTATTTCTTTGTCATTTTTATCATTAGCAAAGCAATATTGATCAGGGTTAGGGGAATGACATGCATTGTAAGCAAAGGTACTCATTTTATTGAATTCATCGGTGAATACATCAAGAGGGGCAAGGTCAGTTGCGACCTCACTGAAATTATTTGGGCTAGAAAGAGAAGACTCAACAAGAGACTCAGGGTTGGACTCTATATCAGAAAGAGGGTCGGCCTTAGACCCTAAGGACTCGTCTACAGACTTAGACTCAGACTCGGACTCAGACCCATACGACTCAGACTCATCAAACATAGGACCTTCGCCAGCGGTTATTTCCAACTTCTCTCCGCTTGGTGTAGTGATCCTCAATGTCTTATGCCATCCCTTTGAAATATCATCAGCCTGGACGATTAACTTGGAGGGGTCAAAATCCTTATTTGATATAACAGCTTGAATGAGCTCGGAATCATCATTGCAGGTAGACTTGGATTCATTCTTTTTTAGTCCAAAAAGAAGGTTAATGTTTAGATCATTAGAGCTTGGACTAGCTGGTTTCTCAGTTGTGAAGAGTTCTTCGCCTTCATCGACAAAGTCACAATCGAGGAACATCTCGAATCCTGGTGTAACACCCTAGAAATTCCTTTATTTTAAAATACTTGTTTTGCCCTGTATAAAACTTTAAATAGGAATATCTAAGACATTACCGCCACCGTGAAAACGGTTAAGGCAAATATCAAAGATACACAGCGGAAGACTAATTTTAAAAACCTTTCCAAAAAAACCGACTTGAAAAGCTAACCAAACAAAAGTAAAGTTAAAACCAAAATGAGTGAAGTAAAATGAAAATCAACCCACAACTTGGAACCATTAAAGGCCCTTATTAAAAACCAAACCAAATCCAAACTTGATATTAGTTCCACATATAAATATTATCATAAATAATTAAAGCAGAAACACATTGTAACTAATATAAACTAGCATGATTCGCTCTTCACTCGTGCCCCATCATGAATATGCCTCAATACCTGAAAAGCTTATCTTTAATTGTCTCCACTACTCTCCATTAAAAATGGGTCATCATAGGGACAAGATAAATACATGGCCAAAACACACAAACACACACAATCAGCAAAGCTGAGTACATAAGCGTAATTAAACACACTAACATGCATTCTCCTATCATCACACACACTTACCTCATTGCACCTGTTTACAAGCACACACAACAATCAACAAGACACTCTAACTAGACACTAACTAATTCATTTAGCATTGATTACGCATCGAACGGGTTTCCAACTATACCTCCCCCAAATAAATTTGAGGTTAACTGGCACGGGAGCTAACCGTGCCAGCGACAAAACCACACAAAGGTGGCGGAATTCCTGCGCATAATAAATAATAAAAAGGAATATACAGCGTCCTGTACTCCATTGGAAGTTATGGTTAAATATAAAACCCCATAACCCCCCCCCCCATTGTTCATACTCAAGGTATATACGTTCCAAGAGTTTTGGTGCGTAATCTCTTTCACTTTACGTTATTTACATATTATTAGACTTGGTGATGACTCTCAAAGCATAATAATTCAATCAACAATGATTATTCAATCAAACAACCATACCAATTTAATTCTTGAATAATTAGTGACCACATATTATTTATTGTTGAACCCTTTTTAATTCTACCTCAGTGTCAAAGACATCTTAAACGCATAATGCGCCAAAAATCCTATCCTTCGGTGTTAAAAACACCTTAAGTGCACAAAGGCACCAACATACAATTTATTCCTTGTGTACATAGACACTTATATAGCTCCTTCCTCATGCTTAAAGCATCAATAAAAATTATTTGAACCATAATAAAATTCCTTTTCAATATTCCAAACATAATTAAACATGTAGTTTAATTAATCATGCCTTCTAACATGCCATAAATAAAAATGTGGTTCAAACACAACATGCCAAAAATATAATTTTCCAATCCATAACCATCACAAATAATTCATGCTTCACCATTCAATCACCAACACCATTAATTCACAAATTCCATACATAAACCTTAGCATGATACTAATTGTAATTGATTGAAATCAAGCCTAGCATGATTCTACATCATCAAAATATGCTAAGTACGCGAACGTACCTCAAATAAGCCCTTAAAGTAGCCGATTACACTACAACAATTCCCGAACCAAGTCTCCTACATAAAGGGACAATAATACTATATTAATTACCCTTGTATACACAATTTCCAGCAACTTAGACTCACTTTAAATAACTTATAATAATCTGAAAATTATTTAAAAACCCCTAATTAAACACCTTTTTAATGGATAATCACACCCTTTTATTCAAAATCACAATTATACTACTTTAAATAAAATTCCAACATTTTAAACTAATCAAAAATCCTTTAAAACTTCATCAAAATACATCTTATACTTAAATTATCCATAGGAACATTAAATTATCTCTTACCCCTTTTAAACTCAAAGATAAAATTTAAAGCATAAAAAAAAAACTTCGTTAAAAATCAAAAACTGCTCGAAAATCATATTTAGAGGCTGAATTTGGCCACGAGAGGGTAATGCTCACTACTAAAGTAGTGAATCTTTCTTAAAACGTTGTTTCCACTCGAAAAACACTATTTTTTCATCAAAATCGGAGGAGTTTAGAACCTGATCGGGATTAAAACGAGATTAATATTAACGAACGGAAATCTAATTATTAAAACATAAATTTGCGTGTTCATATAAAAATTCCAGCATACTTTTTAGGCTTAAACCCCTTAAATAAAATCTAAAAATTATATTAAAACCACTTAAAATATTCTCTACTTATGGGTAATCAACTCCTTTTAATTAATACACAAAAGTAGTATGTAAATAAAAGTTCCAGCATTATTCTATTAACGAAAACCCATTAAAATTTCATTAAAACTCCATAAGGATACAATCTTTAAGCTTTATTACCACTTACAATCAATGGGTATATAAAACCCCCAAATCAATTGTAAGTTAGAACCCTAAAAATCAACACTTTAATAATTAAAACCCTAACTTTTAATACTTCATAAAATCTGAAAATTAAACACTTTATAATCTAAAATTTACAACCTTTAATCATCAAAACACAATTGTAGAACATACTTATCATGTTTAAACAATTTAAAATCAAAACCCCAAAGTATATATTATAGGAATAATTATTAAAACAAAATAAAAGAGGAGAGAGAAAATAAGACTAACCTTTTTGTGTGGGAAAATTTTTTGGGGATTCATGGGTATTTATAGAGTAGAGAGTGTAGGGTTAAATTTGGGCTTATAAGAATGTGGGCTTGAGTTATGGGATAGGGCTTAAGTTATGGGTTTTGGAATGGGTTATTCCAATAAGAGTATGTAGGAATAATTTACATTGCCCAATAATTAATAAACGTTTAGCCCAAAACTTATTTTACTTTTATAAAACTTTATATTTAAAATACTTTAACCCTTTAAAATATTTAATTAAGCCCTTAACAATACATTTTATTAATACTTGAATACTTTATAAAAATACATAAAAATACGGGGTATTACACCTGGTTCACGCTTCCCATCGTGGACGAAAGGCTCAGGGAATTCCGCCATTTTCTTTTTGAGCTTGAGGGTCATTCCATAGAAATGCCCTTGCTTCTTCATAATGGCCTTAATGTTGGTGTTTGAATAGGGATCGAAGTCGAGATGACACCTCTCCTCTTCTTCGATCATGAGAACATCCTCGAGTGAAAACCCCCAAAGATCTTCATCTTCTTCGTCATGTTCGACATGGACGATAGGAGTGTCGATAACTTGAATCCGCATGGGAGAGGCATCAATGGTAATTGAAACCCCTCCACCTATGGCCTTCACTTTCTGGTGCAACGACGATGGAATCGCCTTTAGCTCATGAAGCCAAGGACGTCCTAACAACAGATTGAAAGAGGCATTAATGTCCACCACCTAGAACTTGGTGCGACGTTCAATGGCCCCAGTAGTTATGTTTAGTGTGATAGTACCCACAGCTTGACGGTGAGTATTATTATAAGCGCGAATCCCTTGAGTAGAGGGAGTCAGTTCTTCATTCTTTATGACCAACTTCTTTGCAGTGCGGAGTGGGCATACATTGATTACAGAGCCATTATCAACAAGGCTCATAGGAACATTCATCTGCCTACACACCATAGTGAAGTGTAAGGCCTTGTTATGTTGGTCCCCTTTCGGGGGCAGATCCTTGTTAGAAAAAGAAATCAAATTGCTAGTACTTGGCAATTCAGTAGTGAGAAAGTTGACCAGTCCTTGAGGAGTCATATCATCATCAACTCCTATTTTCACCAGAGCATTCATCACAACCTTTCGATGCTCGTGAGAGGTGGCCAAAAGCTTCCATACATTCATTTCCACCTTGGTCTTTTGTAATTGTTTGACCACATCGTTGTTCACAGGGTCGATGAGAACAACTATTGGATGTGATTGCGGTGGAGGTGGAATAGGTTGTTGCAACCGTCCACTTCTGGTGAGAACCTTGACCTCAAGGTCTCCCCAAACATGCATCTTCACTTGTGCCAAGAGATGAACAGGCTATATCCTTGAGATAGACGTCTTCATCATCACTATCCCAAATTCCATTCACTTCTTCATAACTCGAGACAAATACAACTTCCGGCAGAGATTCATTCACAGGTTGAATGAGTATTGACGGATCAAAGGGGACTTTATCTCCCATGATAGCCAAAGCATCAGAAAGAGGACCTGTTTGAATGTTAGGCTTCTTGCCCCCTGGAGGGACAAGAAGTTGATTAGCATCAATTAGGTCTTGGATCGCATACTTCAACCTCCAACACTTCTCAGTATTATGACCCTTGCATTGATGAAACTTGCAATAAGCATTGGGGTCATAGCTAGCGGTTCTATTCTCTGGTCGAGGTTCTAGAAATGGTCCAATCGGCATAATCAGTCCTTGACCATACAAACGGTCAAAAGCAGCATCATAAGTCATTACCAAAGATGTGTAAACCCTCCTTTGCCTTTGGAATCTTTGAGGAGGAGCATTAAGGGCCAGCACATCATTGATATTGATATTGTTGGTAGCATTATTGGGCTTGGAAGACGAAGAAGAAGGAGTGTCGTTCTTCTTGTTTTTCCAAGTGCTGTTATTATTGTTGCTACCAGCAGTCTTCATTAGTTCGTCCTCGATATTGATTCCAATATCGTATACAACTTCGAAGGTACTCAGAGGAAGAAACTTCAAGTGTTGCTTGTACTTATGAGTCAAATTGGCAATGAACAAGCGAACCATCTCTTTTTCCTTAGGGGGATCCACCAAGAGCGTAGCTGTTTCCCTCCATCTGCTTAAGTAAGTGGTGAAGCCTTCATTCTCTTTCTATTTGAGAATGGAGAGTTCACGTTCAGAAGTCTTGGCCTGAATGTTACACTTGTAACGATTCATGAAGCTTTCAGCAACATCCTCCTAGGTCGCAACATGCTTGGATTCCAAAGAGTAGAACCATTGTTGACAGGCGTGCTCTAAGGAAAGAGGGAACACTGTAGGGAAGAGTGTCATATCTACTCCCTTAAGAGCCATGGTTGCAGAAAAAGCCTTCAAATGGAAAAGCGGATTATCAGTAGGCTTGAACTTGGGAATGTCAGCAGTGGAAAACTTCTCAGGAAGCTTGTCCCTTATGGACGAAGAGGCGACAGGTTGCTCCACATAAGTGAATTCTTCAGAAATCTTACTCATCTGTTCCTTAATGTTGTCCATTGCAGCGGCAATGACACTGTTCTGTTTGTCTTGCTCTACCGTGTTGACTCTAGTAGTGAGTGTTTGCTTCATGTTAGACAACATTTCAATTGTCCTGTTGATGTTCTTGATATCTTCCTTAGTAGCCATTGGTTGAAAGTAGACTGGAGATGGATCTTGTGGAGATGATTGTGGTGGTTTCCTTGTACGCCTCTTTGGTATAAGAGGTTGTTGAGGTATTGACTCGAACTGTAACAATCTACCCCTGCTTCTTGACCAAGTGCTGTGACACCGAAACAAACACATCTTTAATGACCAAACTTAACCTTAACCCATCCGGATAAAAAAAAATTTGAATTTTAAAAATCTATAATTTTAAAATTCTATTTATGTTTTGTTTTAAAAAAATATGGGAGGATACTATCCGACTTACTCTGGAAAAAAAAAACGACACAAAAAAGACTACCCTAAAATACGGACATGAAATGGTGCACGACTAACGAAAAAAGTGTGTGAACACGACATGTGAGTGATTAAGTGAGGTTATGGACGTGTGTTATGACCGTACAGCTAGACATGACACCAAACTGGACACATAAACCACATACGTACGCACAAAAAACAAAAAAAAACTGACAGGACAGTTTCCTTGGGCACCGTGTCATGGTACTGACTGTCGTGACACGGTGCAGTCTACCGTCAGACGGTAGAAAACGCCGTGTCACAACACTATTCACCGTGGCGCGGCAGGACTTGTCGTGACACGGTGCTCAGTTCCAGGTCTTTTTTGTGAGTTTTTTCAGATTTTAGTCAATTTTAGGTCCGTACTAATTACTATGTGGAAATAAAAACCCTCGGTCATGGGTTAAACAAAAAAGAGTAAACACATGAAGGTTAGCACCAAACAAACCATGTAGCATTTAGTCACGATGATGTAAAAAAAGTTCGCAACCTAGGGTCAAGATCTATGTTCAACTATTGGTCAAGCTTTGGGTGTCAACAGGGTACCATGGTTAAGAGTTTAGACGTGTTAGCAAGGCAGCCTCCCTTGAGGGTGTATGCCAACGGGCGGCTCCGCGAGTTCGTGATGAAATCAAACTCGACTCCATGTTTTGAGTGGATTTGATAACTCGGATGAACCCTTATTACCATGAGCGTTTTTGGATTGATAGAGCTTAAATCCCCCGGGGCTAAGACGCATGTAGAACACACACGTTTTTTCAGAAAAATCGAAGGAAGTTGAATGTGAGAAGAGAAAACAAGCCACCAAACTAATTTTAGGACTACCGTGACACGGCAGATATTCCCGTGCCACGGTACTGCACACAGTCAGACGGTGTACTACACCGTGACACGGAGATTCTGCCCTGGCACGACAGTAAAAAAAACTGACTGGTGCCCTGTTTTCCTTCGTACACAATCAAGTCATTCAATTTTTTCCTACGGGACAGACCTAAACGCGACGTTAAAACGTCTATGCTTATGCAAAAATGCCAAATTAATCACAGGAATATTTTTCAAGAATCTTTCAAGTCTCATCCACTCATCTTAATTAAATACCGATCACTCAAATCGATAAATAACCAAGAATCCCTCCCCAGTGGAGTCGCCAAATTGTAGGCGTCGCTCGAAGTGCGCCTACGTTAAAGCATGTGTGAATATGCTTGGCACTCATAGGAAGTGGAAATTGACATACACGATTAGGGACAAATAAAGTAGGGAGTCGCCAACAAGTTTTTAAGGAACTTGTAAACCGTTCATGGATCATAAAAGGCAACCACGATAAAGGGACAACGAAGGCAACAACGATTGACCCGTGAAGGTTACACCCCATTCATAATCCATGAGATTACTAACTCCATATTGTTCGGAACCACGAAAGGAGGATCGGGGATGATGGTACAAAGTGAGTCATGGAGTCACATTCGCCTGTATTGGCCTCTACTCAATTCTTATAGTGAAAAGTGATTCCTGCGATCTCAAAGGCATACAAACAAAATATTCAATTTGCTCCAAACTATTATTAGGATTTATTGGTTTAATATTAATGCAACACATAATTCTAAAATATCGTGATCACTTGATTTAATAACAAGATTAAAAAGGATCCTAAACCGGTCGTCCAAATTATCTTATTTGGCGTGATTTTCAATTACATATTCCCTTTAAACATGCAATATGGTGATCAATAAATAAGAATATAATGAACATTAATATTGGAAGCAATTTAACAATAATTCCAACAATATAAAATCGTTAGAAAAATAATAGAAATAAAAGGAACATATTTCTTACTTTGATTCTGTTTGCTTGCAACTACGAAATAATAAACGAATTAGTAACTTCAAGGAAATAATAATAAAACAATAATTAAATTAAATTAAATTAAGTAGAGTTGATTTGGGGCCAAACCCTCAAACAGTTCTACCTTTCACGCCTTGGCTTAAGGACAGAACCACGGATAAAGAACGGACTCCTGGGAGTGCTTGAAGAAGATATTTTGAAAGAAGAAGGGTAGGCTAGTGTTTAGGCTAGAGCATAGAAGAAAGAAAAAATAGAGAATTTATTGATGCCCCGTACATCAGAAATGAGGGGGTATTTATAGAAAAAATGTGCTGAGGGAATACTCGGAATCCTAAAATGATAAAAACCCTAAAAAAAGTATATCGCGACACAGCAAAGTGTACCGTGACACGGGAAAACCCACCGTCAGACGGGAAACATTCCCGTGTCACGGTGTCCTTTTGTGTGACGCGGGAAATATATGCTGAACGGGGAAGAAAACGCGTTAAGGGTTTACGCGGAAAGGACACAAAAACCCCCCGTGTCATAGCAGGTGTCCCGTGTCACGGGGAACTCACCGTCAGATGAGACAATTTCCCGTGACACGGTGGACTGTTGCCGTGACGCGGGAGTTTTCAGTCCATTTTTCCGTCTAAATTCATTTTTAACCCTAATTTCGTTCAGCATTTTAAGTGCCGATTGATAATTTCGGGCCATTTCTGATTTATTATTATTTGGGCCAAAATAAGAAAATAAATAAAAATAAATAAAAAAGTTTGGGCCAAAAATAAATAATAAAACAATAAAATAATAAAAAAAAAGGTTTGGGCTAAAATTAAATAATAAAACAGTAAAATTAGTTTAGATTGAAATTAAAACTATGCTTTGACCAAACATTAAGACTGATCCATGGACTATTCAGAAATTGAATTTAATTAAATACGATTTTTTAAGCACTCTCGGGATTAAATACTGAACCCGACCAATAATGGCGGTGCAAGGTTGTTCATCATCGGGTTCGGTTTTGGGGAGACATTTTTAGGTGTCTACAGGAGGCAAGGGGTTTTTCTTTTATTGATGTTTCAAATGGAGCATGTGATGGACAACCTTGTCTATTGCTTAATCCGACAAATAAAATGAAATGATTTAACTACTATTAACTAGTGAAGCCTTAGTAAAACTGACAGTTGAATCGTGTGTTAAGTCTATAGTTCAATGGTGTGTGATGATATTCATATTCAATCTCAATTCAATACTAAGAAATTTCAAAGAGAAAACACTTACCTTACCAAGAATTGGATCGGTATTTTCATTACGCATGTAAATGGAAAATGAAATAATAGGTTGTTCTAGAACGGGTATAGAATCGAGTACGGACACAAAACGGATACACAATACAATCGCTTAGAAAATAAAGGATACGTGTACGACTAATTAAGTATGATATAATACATTATGTAAAAACATATTTCATAAAATCTTCCATACTATTTGGTAATTTTTTCTTTATATGTTGTACATTAGACAAAAAAATTTCATTTAAAACTCATCAAATTTATTAAATTTAAAGCAAACTCTTAAAAAATAATTTTAGAATATAATAAAACTATATATTAATGTACTTAATACCCATAAGGACACGGGTGCGTATTGCGTGTTCTATACAGGTACGATAATCATTAAAAATATCAATGGGTAATGAAGGTACGATAATCATTAAAAGTATCAATGGGTAATGAAATACTAATACTAGGTTGTACTAGAACAGGTATAATATATTCTTTAAATAATTTTTTTTTATAATAGTTACTGTATTATTTGAAATTTTTTACTTTATGTGAAGTAGTGTATATTTTAAGAAGACAAAAAAATCATTCAAAAATTCATAAAATTTATTAAATTTTAAGTATAGTCTAAAAAAATAATTTTAAAATATAATAAAACTATATATCAATGTACTTAGTACACCTAAGGACAAAGGTGTGTATTGCGTGTTCAGTACCGGTACGATAATCATTAGACGTACCAATAGAAAATGAAATAATAGGTTGCGTACAAGGGTTGCCACACATGCATGTTGATTTATGTCCAATGCAAATAATAGGTACAATAAAAATTTTATAATATTTATAGTATTATTTGAAAAGTTACTTTATACGAAAAATATTTTAAGAAGAAAAAAAAACATTCAAAAATTTGTAAATGTCATAAGCATTTTTTTAAAATCAATTTCTAAACTTTTTTAATCAAAATTAAATTAAATTTATGATAGCATATTGTGATAAAATGGATACGCTTTATTGTATTTTCTCCGTCCCCTTTTGATAGTCTTTTATGGGCTTTTTTCACGGGAATTAATAAACACAAATAAGAATAGTAAAAGTACATTGAAAAAGTAATTTGACATTGGATATGTAAAAAAGTAAAGAGAGTAAGTAATAAAAGTGCATGGAAAAAGAAAATTTACATGGAAAATTTAAACTTGCACAAATATTGTTGCAAATTTGTGGTAAAAAAAATTAATATTAGTGGTTGTTGGAAAAAGCAAATGGGGTGGACATTTTGGGACTAAATTTTGCCCGTAAGAGACTATCAAAAGGGGACGGAGGGAGTAATAAATAATAAATTAATATAAAGTATTTTACTATTATGCATTAAGCTAACCTTAATTGATTTTGTGAGATTTGGTACTTAGAATTTTTAAAACGTGCAATTGCACGGGTACTATACTAGTAATATATATACTAAAAGACACATCAACAATAACGCGTGTCGTTTTCTGGTGTCCTGAGGTTTTTATTTTTATTTTTATTTTTATTTTTTTTTTTATATTTGAAAGCTTATTTTGGGTAAAAATTTCTAATCAAGTTAAAAAAGAATTAACTAAAATGAAAATAGCCATAATGGTAGCAAAATAATTATAGCAAGAATTTATGTAGCAAATGAATCATAGCAAAAATGTTTTTTTTTCCCTAAAATATTCTCGACTTTCTATACTAGATTTATGCTAGATTATATTTCATTATTTCTTATTAAAAAAGAATCAATTGACAAAAGAATCAAATACAAAATATTTTTTTTTTAAAAAATAAAATCAAATAATCATAAACTGTATTTCATTCAAGTTTAATTGCACTCAAATATTTCAATTTAAACAAAACATTATGTATATCTTCAATAATTTCTAAGTAAAAATTGCAAGCACTCTTTTAACGGTAATTTAATGACTTAAAATATTGAATATAATATTAAACTAATGATAAATTATGAAGATTACCGTGCAAGGCACGTGATCTAACCTAGTATAGTACTATAGATTAATTTCACATTTCAATTTTAACAAACTAAAACTCATCATCTTAACTTAAGCTTCACATATCATGTTCTAAATTTTTTGTATTTTTTTATGGATGTCATTAACCCTTTTTAAGTTTTATTTTTACTTTTTAATTATTAATATTAACTGTTTAATTACTCTATACTAGAATGTACGTGTGCTACTGTACGTTAGGGAAAAATATATATATATATATATATATATAAGTTTTTTATTTTTATTTTTATTTTTTTTAAGAAGTTATGGATAAGTGTTAATTTAGACTTGTAGCATGCAATTATTTGGAAGTTATTTATTAAACACACACATAAAAATTAAATAGTGATTAATTTGTATTTTTTTTTTGGTTAAAGAAGTTATGGATAAGTGTTAATTTGGAGTTGTAGCATGCAGTTATCTGGAAGTTATTTTATTAAACACACACATAAAAATAAAATAATAATTAAAAAAAAAGTGTATGAGAATTGAAAGTTGGGGTTTTGGAGTGATGTGGTTAAGTATTGCAAAAATGACTCTTAAATTACATAAAAGAATTCCTTAACCTTCCAAATTCACTTCATCTGTGTATTGCACGGGATAAAAGTTAGTCAATTAATTATCATATAATAACTAATATATAAAGCTAAACTTTAGCCAGGATACGAGACATCGACACTTGGCGTCCCAATTTTTCGCCAAGTGTCACGCCACGTAGGTGACAATTAAATATTAAAATTACACGTAGGATTTATTAGAATATATTGTTTATAGAATAGGATAAAAAAAAGTTGGATAGATTCCGTAGAATAAAAAAATTATTTTAGAGTTTTATTTTCAATAAAATTTGGATATATTATCAGGATAAAAATGTTATTTTAGAGTTTTATTTTCAATAAAACTTTTGATTTAGAATTTTATTTTCAATAAAATACCAAAATTCTACATATAATCATTCTCTTAAGTCTTAACATGCAACCGACCTTTTCTTAGATATTCGGAGAAAATGAAAAGAGATCACAACTTTAGCCTTTAGATGACCGTTCTTTTTGTTTGTACATCATTGATAACCATAAACGGACAAGTGATTGTTAATCCATGAGTACAAAAATTCAAATAGCAAATGTATTTTAGATAAAAAAATATTTAAACTTCGATAAACAACCCGGGCATCGCACGGGGCACAAAACTAGTTTATATAATAAAGGTAAGTATGTATATTCTATAATATTATTAAATCCAAGGGAACAACATGATCACGCCATGTGTCACCCTTCCCACAACATGACTAGGCGACACATGTGTGTGAAGTGACATCCTACGTGTCACGTCTTCCCCAATATAAATTGATTCTATCGACACTTATTTAAACTCTATATAACTTTAATTAAAAAATAAAACTCTTCATGTATATAACCTTCAAATTTAATTCCATAACTTTAATCCTCTATAATAATGTTTAATTTTCATCAAAACTCTTCATATGCCTAATCTCCAAATTTAGATTTGACATGCTTATTTTAAATATATATTAATGAAAGATCATATAGATTATTACTCCGTATATATTTCACTCACTTATTAATAACCCGTATTGTTTAACAATAATCCTTTTTATTAATTTTGATTAAATTTAATTATAAATTTACGATGTATCGGGGCATTGGTTCAGATTAATAACAAGTTATAAGTTATTTTTCAGACGTTAATCAGAGATTTGTAAAATACGGAGTACATAATTTGTTAAACTTTATCGACATACGAAGTTAGTATGGTGTACAGCATTGATTTTCCGAGAAAGAAGTTACTGCAAGCAGAGAAACGTAGGCTGATAAACAGTTAGAATTCCTCTCTCGCTCTTTATTTCTTATGCTCCATTCTTTATAATTTGGTGTCTACTTCTACAGACTCATCATACCTTCTGGGGTTTGTCGTTTACTTCGCGGTTCTCTCAATCGGAAATTCCAATGCTCATTTGAACATTTTAGTTTCAATCTTTTCATCCAACACTCAATTATGTTCTCTCATGGAGGTAAAACTCCTTCAAGGTATCATCTCATCGCCCCTAATTTCTCATTTTTTTTTCTTCATTAATTTACTATTATCTGCGATCAATTTGTTAACCTTGTTTATGAAATTCGTATTTTCACAAGTTTTGTGATGTTATTGTTTGATTAGTTGATTGCTGGGGATGAATTTGTCGTATTTTTGTATTTATAAAGAATTTGCTGACATTGAAGTTGTTCCTCATATTGCCGAATTTATTTTTTGTGCTATATAGTTGTTGACAGCATGACATGATAATTGGGCGACTGTAAGAAAGAAAAGTTGCACATGAATTTGTGCTTTTTGATTAGAGACCCGGTTAATTGATCGAACGGGTAGTGGGTTGTTTCATAAAAGGGTGGAGGTTTAAAGGGTCCAAATGGCGTTGATAAATGAGCAAGGAAAAATGAAAATGGAGACAGAAATGAAAGAACAATTGAATAAAAAACTATATTTGTGCTTTTCTTTATCAAAAATATTTATTGATTGGGTTATTATTTGGCTAATTCTGTCCAATAATAGTCATATTCGATAAAAATTCCTATAAAATTGACCGTGACATATAATCAAAGGGTGGACCCGTCCACACTTGCTTCATTGCAACAATGAGTCATCTTATTTAGAGCTTTACTGTGGTATGGAATATTGTTCAGTTAATGGTGCAGGTTTAAGGATTTCTATGTTATGCTTGAGTAAGAAACTAGGGTGCAAGCAATGTAAGTGTTACTAAAGAAAGGGCTCAAAAGAATTTTGAGTGATGTGGGGGTGGGGGTTGTAGAGGTTCTTTATATTGGTTATCACGTCTATCATGAGTTACCGGATGGGATGATGATATTTTCAACAAACTTGTAAATGTTGAAAATAGTAAAAAATTCTTTTGGAACTAAAATGAACACATACGATTAGACAAGCATGCATTTTTGTTGTGAGGAGGTGGCAAACGTCCTCGGTATCAAAGATATTAGGACTCCTGTCTCTTTTCCTGTATTACATGATACAACATCTATATCCGCATCCTCTTTCGGATCATCCTCTCCTCTTGTTGCATCATCCTTTATAAAAGCTGCTGACGAGCAAGTGACATCCTCTCTTGCACCCGCATCATCCTATGTCAAAGCAAGAACTGGAGAGCAAGCTCCACCTTTCACATCCTCTCCTCTTGCAATATTAGCCTATCACCTCTATCATGAGGCTTCCTAAATAGCCTGTCATGTCTATCATGAGTTTTTAGATGGCATGATAATAATTCCCTGGGCGTTCACTGATCAGTTTATCTTGTTTCCACCTCTAAACAATGATATATGCATTTAAACATATCTATACATATTTATTGAAAATTAGAGATGAACCCGATCTCATCCTTTTGGGATTTGGGTTCAGAACTTCACACTAATATTGTTGTTGAGACTCTTGGTTTATTGGCTGATGAAATGGAAATTTCATAGAGTTGACTTTCCTGTAAATTTTTTTTTTCCAGTTGATACATGGCGATGTATTATTTTGTTCGATTTTTTGCTCAAAATTTTGCTAAATTGCATTTAGTAAATTCCTGTTGACAAATTAGTCTTTGAGCCAACTGTTGTCTATATGGCATTGTGAAGATGCTGACTAGCTATATTATATGCTGCGTTGGGTAGTTTTTTTGCCTGCTTCTTATAAATTTTTTCCCTGGTGGACTGTTTGCTTCGAAGGTATGAATTGCTGAGTATGGTAAAGAAGCACTCTAATTTGTTGGGGAAGACTATAGTTGATGAGCAGGATGCATCAGATGTTGAATTGGATCAAGCTTTTTGGCACGATATTCTGAATTTTTATTTCGTTCAAGGAAAGCAATCAAGAGGACGCCAAGATGATGATCTCATTTTTTTTGTTAGGAAAATGGTGCTTAAATATTTGTTTGTCCTTCTACTGCATGGGTATATTTACCAATCAGTCATTTTGAGTAAGATATATATTCTTACACTACTCTTGTATTGTTTTATTGTCATTGCAGAACATCCATGCGCATAATTCTAGTGATGACTTAAATGCCAATTCTCCTTACTTTGTACGCAGGTGGGCATCTAAGGTAAAAGCCAGTCTGATTTAGCATTGATACTAGTATGAGTTTCATAATGGATTTCAATGTTCGTAGATATATCATGAGAAGAAGATGCCATGAAAGTTTTGAAATTGAAGTAATCACTTTTCATGGTTATAACCAGAACATTTGTTTTAGCCTTTGGAGCTAGCTGTTGTTCTTTTGCAAAAGTAAATGATGAAAAATAAAATGAAGGATAGAATATGGGATGTATTAGTTTTCTGTTGTGCTATTCTTTATTTGTTCTGTAATTTATATGTGTTAAATACAGTTTATCTTATTTATACAGTTGGATAGTATGGTTGGTGACAGTTTGATGGAGGTGGATTGGAGGCGATCATTTTATTTGAACCTAATTGCTCACACTTCATTCACAGTAACAGTTGCTATATGCAGGTAGCTTTGCTATCTTTTCCACAATGATTCCTGCTCTTTTGCACTATCATGTATCTCTTTCAAATTTGCTAGTTTTGCTTGGTCCCTCCCCCTCCCTCTCTTCCGTCTTCCTCTACACTAAATAATTTTGAAGTAGAAAAAGAGCCTTTACACATGTTTACATATGCAAAACCCTTGTTCTTGTTTAAGTTTTTACAATGGTGAATTATGATTTGTGTTTGATGTATGTATCTTTACTCAATAGCATGTTGGTTGACCTTTTAAAGCTTTTGCCCTTTTCGTCGAAAAAGATCTGATGTTGCTAGAATATGCTCCTCATAACAATATTCTCCACATTTGATTTAGTAGGTGGTTTTAATACAAGTTAGTCTTGTCATCAAGAATAAGTATGGTAGAAAATTGTAAATTGTTGATTAATATTAATGGTAATTTTTCAATATGTGTATCCAGATGCCTATATGGATTCCTTTGTTTCATGTCACAGTCCTAAGGTCCATATATTCACTTTAAAGATCTTCAATATTGACTACTCTTTTTATTTAGGGTGACTCTATTTGGATCCAAAGAATTTTTCAGACTTATTGTGATTATAATAACCTCTATATGGAATGCTGACATGGAAAAGAATAAGAGTAGTTTGAAACTTTGAAAAATATCTACCAACGTCACGAAAAATACCTAATAAATCCTTTGTGGATTCGCCTATATAAGCTACTGTTAAAGATGCAATCTATGGGTCTGCATACCGATTGTAAATAGTAAAAGATACATGGCAGTTATGAAAGTTCGAAGCCACTAAAGGTATCAAAGAACAAGAATGATAACTACTTATTCATTCCTTAATATATTTCCAAAATGTGGAAAACTAAGTGGTAGAGGTTTTGTGAAATCTTTTACACTAGGTTGTTTAAAGGTTTCTTTGCCTCCAAATTATTCATAGCTCTGTAATTTTTCATTTGAAACTTGTGGGAAGGATGCATGATGCTTACAGAACTCCTTGAGCTGTAAGGATGAAACATTGTATTTTAAGCTCATTTGATCATTCCCTTGATTATTTAATCTGAGACTTATCTATATTAGCAATCAGGTCCTTCAACATCATCGAGTGGGGCAAGATACAAAATTGAGTCCTATATACAAGGTGTGTACTTTTTCATTATGATGGTGGATGATTTTCTAGATAATTATTTTATAAAAACCTTTAACAATCTGGTTATAATCCCGAGCTCAAGAAAACTGGTCCATGTTGCTATGAAATTTGCAGTGTTTTTTAATAATATATTTTTTCAGGTTGTAAAGACTGTTTATGCATCACCAAGCCGGGTCAATTTTCATTTGGATTCGAGGAAGGTGAGTCTAATCCAGTATTAGATCTAGTTTTCAGTATTTCCTGCTGTGTTTCACTATATTATTTGAATTAGTCTATCTTATGTCCAGGAAGCAGAAACATTCCCGGCATATCCTGATATATGCTTTGCCATCGACGACTTTGATTCCACATTTGACACAGTGGTAATTTATCATATGATCTGAAGCTGTTATTATTTTTGTAATGTCAAAGAGCTATAACTATTGAGTGTGTCAACTGTCAATACAATTTCAGTCATCATTGTGACTGCTGATCTACTAACCTATTTTGTTTTAATATTTTTTATTATTTTTTTTAATTTTATTTTACTGCAGGTTTTGTCAGATGCAGATCATTGCTACTGTGTGGTCCTTAATGCACATGCTGGGGCAGCATTTCCTAGTGAAATGCCTGAGAATGAAGTTTCTGACAAGTCACCGAAAACAGAAGATTCTGGAACTAATAATAAAACAAAGGTTTGGTACATTTCATTCTGAGAATACAAAGTGATTGGGTGCCAAAAATAGAATATTGGAAAATTGTTTATGGGAAGTTGGGAACCTTATGGTTAGTAAATTTCTTAATAATAAGCTTAGCGTTTTTAATATGTATCTCATAAATGACCATGGTAAAAGCAAGCTAATGACATAGAAAAGAAGAAATGAATCACTGCTAGATTTGTAACCTTGCTATTTGTTTTTTCTCAAAACACTTTTTTAATAGGGCGGCTAACGTGCGATGCGCATGCCATATCTAGCCATGTTAAGGTTGCTCTTTCGGTTTGGCCTTGGCCTTGTTTGGCAAATGGCTGTTGGTTGGTTCACTTGGCTTGTTTGACTAGCTGGAATGTTTGGCTGTTTATAATGGCTTTTGAAATTGGCTGTTTAAGCTGGCTGTTTATAAAAGTGTTTGGTAAATTAATTGTTGGTTGTTGGCTGTTTATTAGAAAATTTGTGGGCCAACAAGCCAAAAGCCAACAAAAAAGCTACTCAAAGCAGCTTTTTCATTTTGGCTTAAAAGCCAGCTTTTTTGCTGACTAAAAAGTCAATTACCAAGCACATTTTTTCGCTATTTGACCACCTAAAAAAGCCAAAAGCCAAAAGCTAACCAAAAAGCCATTAAAAAGCCAATTACCAAACATGGCCCTTATGTCACAATATTTTTTGTTGGCATCATTAATGAGGGAAATATGCAAAGAAATACTTTTAGGAGTATAAATTTCCGTACACTATTCTTAAAAGTTGAAAAAATAAGATTCAATTAACATTCATGAGGCAAATAAGTAAATAGACATTTTAGTCAGGGCTGTAGATAAGGGTGTGCAAGGTGTACAACCTTACACAGGGCCCCAAAAATAAAAGCCTAACAATTGCAGGACCGTAGCAATGAATTTGGGGGCCCTGTTACAAACTGAAAAAGGGGGCCGTCGTAATGTGAAAATTATGCCTTTTTTTTTTTTTTTTCAATTTATCTATTATACATACTTACCCCAAATACATACTTACAAATTGTCAAATTGCATCAAGAATATAATGTAGCAGTCTTGAAGATCGATTAGTAGTATTGATGAAACCAAACTCAATAGTAGTATTGTTTTAACCCATATTTGGATATTCCCAATATATTAATATATGTAACTGAATGATTTTTTTTTTTTTTTTTTTTTTTTTTTTTGATTCAAATGATCAAATTGATGATTTATATAGGGGGTAGGGGTGAAAGTAATTCGGATTAAAACCGAACCAAATCGAAAGCCAAACCAAATAAGTAATTCGGTTTGGATTTTTTTTTATAATTCGGTTTGGATCGGATTGAAAAAATTATGAATTTCGGTTTTTGGTTTGGATTCGGTTTTGAGAAGCTCGAAACCGAAAAAACCGATCCAAACCGAAATATGCTACATAATGTAAACAAGGCCTAAACCTTAAGCCCATAGCTAAGTCTTCCCTTATAGATTAGAAGCCCTAAATTTCTAAATACCCTTTCTCTTTCATCCGCCTTCTTTCTCCTTCTGCCTTCTTTCAACTTTATATGCCCCCTTTTGCTTTCTCATCTCATCCTTACTCCTGTTTTCTCATCTGTGTTCTTTCTTGTGTCATGTCATCCTCTCTCATGGTTAAATATTCAATCATTTGACCTTCAATCTCTTGTTCTCCTCTGCTTTTCTACAATGTAATTTGATCTATGAATTTGGTTTTTGCACCATAAATGATGTAAATGCAAGCTAGAGGTGAATGAGAATAAGGAATGTCACAAATAGCTCCTGAAATTTCTTGGTTTCATTTATTTTCTTTTACTGTATATTCATATAATTTTAATTAATGTAATTTTTTTTTAATTCTATTATTTTGGGTAACTTGAAAATTGATCTAAAAACTGAAATAGATCTTATTATTTTGTCATTACAATTATAAATTTTGTTTTGAAATATCGCAGATCTAAAAAAAACAAATAAAGATTGCGGTGTATGGATTGGATTCGGTTTAAGTATTTGACATTTAAATCAGTTTAGATTGGAACGAAATTCAATTTGGTGTGGATTTAGATTGAAAAAACTAAAACCAAATTATTTCGGTTCGGTTTTGGTTGGGACATAATCCAAATCAAATACCGAACTTTCACCCCAAATAGGGGGAAGATGGGAAAGATTCAACCGTTGCCCAGAAATTTCTTTGGATAGAAAATTGAATTATAATTCTCGTTGCTATGATAGATTGATGTAAACATGGGGAAAACGATTTGAATTCCCATAAATAATTAAAGTTTCATGGAAAAGAGGGGAAATTAATTAAATTGATTGATAAAAATTTGGAAAAGAATGAAAATTTAGAGTCAAATTTAGAGAAGAACAAGAAAAAATTAGAGGATTAAAGAGCGAAAAATGAATGAAGACTTTTAAGAGATGAATTGGGACAAGGAAGTGTGAGAAACAAAGTTCAAAGTTGAATGAAGAGCAATAAAAAGACGAGAGAGAAAGTATGAAAGCCATTAAACCCAAAAATACCAGCTAACATTTTGTTGATTGAACCGATTAAAAAAATTAGGCCATTACACTTGTTAGGCTTTTATTTTCACGGACCTATGCGAGGGTACACCTTGCACACCCCTATCTACGGCCCTGAACAATTGTAATTGCCTAATTTTTTAAATCAGTTCAATCAATAAATTGTTAGCCGGTATTTTTGGATTTAATGACTTTAATACTTTCTCTCTCGTCCTTTTATCGCTCTTCATTCAACTTTGAACTTTGTTTCTCACGCTTCCTTATCCCAATTCATCCCTTAAAATTCTATATTCATCTTTCTCTCTGTAATGTTCTAATTTTTCTTGTTCTCTAAATTTGAATCTACATTTTTATTCTTTTCCAAATTTTTATCGATCAATTCAATTAATTTCCTCTCTTTTATATAAAAATTCAATTTTTTATGGGGATCTAAATGGTTTTCCCCATGTTTACATCAATCTATCATAGCAACGAGAATTAGAATTCAATTTTCAATATCCTAAATAAAATTAGTGGATTGAAGAGAGAAAGATGAATTTAGACTTTTAAGGGATGAATTGGGACAAGGAAGCGTGAGAAACAAAGTTCAAAGTTGAATGAAGAACAATAAAAGGACAAGAGAGAAAGTGTTAAAGTCATTAAACCCAAAAATACCGGCTAACAATTTATTGATTGAACTGATCAAAAAAATTGGGCCATTACAGTTGTTAGGCTTTTATTTTCGGGCCCTATGCAAGGGTACACCTTGCACACTTTGTTAGCCGGTATTTTTGGGTTTAATGACTTTATACTTTCTCTCTCGTCCTTTTATTGCTCTTCATTCAACTTTGAACTTTGTTTCTCACGCTTCCTTGTCCCAATTCATCTCTTAAAATTCTAGATTCATCTTTCTCTCTTTATTTCTCTAACAATTTATTGATTGAACTGATTAAAAAAATTGGGCCATTACATGCTGACGGTCCCCATGGCCCCATATTGATGCATGATGCCCAATTTTAGCATAAATTTTGAGCTATATGAATCATCCGTGAGCATGTAGCCTACGTTACATACTTACATACTTTGAAGTGTGATACTGTTATTGCCAACATGCTTTTATTTTTGGCTGGGTCATATCAGGAAATCTAATATTGGCTGTATATGAGATGGAAGTTCCAGGGCTTGGGTATATCTCTATGCTTCATTGCAATGCTATTATTTGACTTAAAAGTTGGAACTTGGCAATCCTTGAGGAAATGTGACCATGTTTGTTTCTGGTTATTATAGCAGTTATCGAACTCGGTATTTCATTTGAAAAGATTTGAAAGGTCCACTGTACTCTTCCGTACAAGCTTTCTGACTGAATGACACAATTATGGCTACAGGTTACTATTTTTTCTGGATTTGTGAGCTATCAAATGGTTCGTGATGCATATGATGGTAATTCTTTACAAATCAACAATCCAGTACCTATGTTTTCTATTGCAAATAGTGACAATTTTGGGATGTTAATGTTGTTGGTGTTTCATCGTGAATATAATTAGAAGACTTTGTCATTGGATAAGCTTCAAGCATTTATAACCACAAACCAAACGTGTATGGTTTTCTTTTTTTTTTTTTTTTTTTTTTTTTTTTGGAAGTGTATGTCTGTGTTTTTTAATTTATATTATTATTATTTTTAATTATTGAAGAGTTTTCTACAGTATGATTCGGATGACAAACCCTTCAGTTTGAAGATATGTTGTCACATCACAAGGAGTTTTCAGAAATTTTAGTGAAATTATGAACTAAGTGAGGATCTGTCGTGTGGAAATATAATTAAGTAATGGAGCATAGAATCATTTGGGTATGTTCGTTTAAGGTTGGCAGGACATAAGACACTTGGTTAACATTGAAAGATGCAATGAAAGTTGGGGTGCTATATCAGGCAATACTCATAGAGGAGGACATAACATTTGATTTAAAAAGAAGCATTAGTGGAACTGATTCAGGATTTTATACTATTCATTAAAAAATACTCATAGAGGAGGATATATTAAATTTGATTTAAAAAGAAGCAAAATAGGAAAGTGGTTTGAAGTTAATCATTTAGGAAATTTATGCATTAGTGGAGATTGAAAGGGATTGTTCTGGAGAGATCTTCATATTATCCAATCCAGCCAGAGTTTGTGTCATATCATCAGTTTGGCACCCAAACTTGTTGCGGAACGCTTTTTAATTATAGATGTAGAGTTGAGGAAGCTGTTCTTGAATCACAACACCTTTTGAATAATTCCGCTTGTGCAATTGATAGCATTATTTTGATTAATGAACAAGAATGTGTTAGACGACTCCAAATTATTTTGGAACTAAGGCTTTGCTGTTGTTGAACGAGAATGTGCTAAGAATGCCAAAATTCTTGAACATGGATTTTTTATAAGCTTATCTGGAAATACTTGAAGTTCAGGCTCTGTTTTCTCAGCTGATATTGGCCGAAATAAACTAACTTGAACTTTACTTGTTTTTGCTGATCCCTTGCTTAATTTGGCTGGCTTATTCGCTAGAACTCATTTTACTAAGTTAGAGCAGATAGAGCCAAAGTTTTGGAAAACATGGTTCACCAGTATGTGCAGTGAAAGGTTATTGTAATAATATTATTTTGAATCTGCGGGGACACCAGCACCCCAAAAAAGCTAAAAGTAATAGACCCTTTGTCCTGTTTATTAGATGGTATATCCGTACTAGTTTTGTGAAAAGCTTTAATTTCAACTCTCTCTCTCTCTCTTTTATTTTTATTTTTTTTTTATTTTTTTGTTTTCTTTGTTTTATAATTTTATTGAACTTAATAGTGCAGTCTGTAGATTCCTAAAATGAGCAATAGTACGTATATGTTATAATGTATAAGTGGGGGTGCCCTTTTCTGATCCTGGTCGTCTGTGTCCTCAAGCAACAATGTCTCAAAAAAGGAATTCTTTTTGACAGAACTCCTTAGTACTGTTAATTATCATGAATACTTCCATGCAGTCTTTTCATACATGATCTTCAACCTTGTATTGGCATTGAGGCTGTATTAATATGCTATTTATGTCACTGTACTTTCTTGGTCAATACCTAAGCAAACTGCACTAAACCTCACATATTTGTGCTTCTAGTCCATAAATGATGAGATCACTTGGATGCATTTGTGATACTAATACATGTCATTAAGCACTCTTAAGTCTAATCATATTGGTCTACTTTGGGACATTGTTGTTTGAGTCAGCCCTTGATTTTGAAAATTGAGTTGCTGATTAGTCTTGATATTTGATTATTGTGGGATCGTGGATGAGAATTCAATGTAACTTCTATGAAGCTGAAAGATTATACTGGCTCGCATTTGTGTGTGTTGCAATTTTGAGAGTTCATGAGCTTTGACTTGCAAAAAGCAGTCCACCTTTTGTCATTGCTATATGCTCGTTATAGATTTTGGAAATCTCTGTTGACATCAGACTAAAGAATATGTGGTTTTTTTTTTTTTTCCCTCTTAGCTTTGCCTTCTCATTGCTCTTCATTTTACACTTCTTCAGCAGGAAGAAATCGTTTTGGGAGTCTGCTTTCTTTCAGTCATTCTTCAGGTAAATTAGACAGAATTTACATGAAAGGTCCAGGCGGACGTGGAGAAGTTGAAGTTGCTGTTTCTGGTGTAGAAGGTACTAGAATGTTTAACTGCTTCAATGGACTAGGTGACATATGTCTTATTTTTGATTTGTAGCTCAATTTTTATATGTGCTTGCATCAGCATCACTGCCTTGTGGTATGCCTTTTTTTTTTTCTTTTTTGTTATATATATATATATATATATATATACACATATATATATATATATAGACATATATGTATATATATATACATATATGTATATATATATACATATATGTATATATATATACATATATGTATATATATATATATATACATATATAGTATATATATATACTATATATGTATATATTATAATTCGTTGGACTTAATTGGCAATAGAGAGTAGAGATGCAAAATTTCCTTGAAATTTTTTAAAATGTTAATGTATAATTGTATATAGGTCCTAATACATGTCTTAGAGATTGTATTTAGCTTCTCATTCCTTTATTTTTATAAGTTACCTTTTTCCTATTTCTTGTTATGCTTGTCTCCATTTGTTTATGAATAATTAAGAAATTATTTGTGTAAATCAGTGTTACAAGGTTCGCGGTACGTAGCCACGAATCGCGAACTGAGTCGCGTGTATCGGAACACGGAACAAACGCGACTTGGGTTGCTGGGGTTCGCGATCTGGATCGCTGAAGGAGGCGACTTTGGTAGCAGCTAAGCGGTTATTCTTCTTGTACAACGTTCAATGGTTTCTTCCCGATATTTCCAATGCATTTTCTCTCTCTTCTGATTTTATTTCTTAGGAGTAGTTTTTTCTCTCTCCTCTCTCCTCTCCTGTTTTACACAGTAGTACATAGGGTGGCGGCTACGGTTCTGTTCCAAATGGGCTTAAGTCTTTGGGCTTTTTATTATACAAATATATATTATGTACTCTATTTTCTTAAGCAATTCACTAACCCACATAAATTCAAGCAAGGACTGATACAACTACGTTTTATATTATTTTCCAAATCAAAATCTTATTAATAAAAATCACCCATGTATTTTATTAATTTATTTTGTACCCAATCGTACCGGATTCATCATGGGTAGCGTACCGCGTATCCGTTTCCGTACCACGTTTCGTATCGAACCACGTACCTTGTAACATTGGTGTAAATTGGGGATGATAAGGGGAAACCTTTAATGGCAGATAATCTGAGTGGGAATAAAGCTTGGGTGTAGCAAAGGAAACCTCTTTCTTTAAAATTTGGTGAAAATGTTATTGTATATTTACTCCCTTCGTGTTTTTTTATTTATTTTTTTTAATTTTTATTTATTTTTTTAATTTGCATCACTTTCCTTTTATAGATGTTTTTTTTTTAAATGCATCACTTCTATATTTAGTAATTTTATACTTTTTATTTTTATTTTTATTTTATTTTTATCATTTCTTTTTCTTACTTTAAACCTCACTAAATAATTTTATCATTTCTCTTATCCATGGTCCCCATTTAAATAACAAATATATATCATTTCTCACGTATTTTCTCTTTCATAGTCCCCATCTTACTTTAACTATAATAATTTATTCACCCACTCTTAATATTATATTACTTTCCTGAAACTTTGTGCATTCCCAAGTATTGCAAATATAAAAAAAACAGAGGGAGTATTTTTTATTGGTATCAGGCCTGTCTGGCCCTTACCCTTACCATGTGCTGCCTGGCAGGGCCCAAAATTTAGGAGGCCCTTGTTTACTTCTTCCTTTAGCGTCAAACGTGTAAACAACTGTCATAATCTTCAATAATTTGGAAAATCACCATTATTCCTTCATCTCTCGTTCCCAAAAATCTCTCTTGCTCAACATTAATTGTTTCCCATTTTTCCACGGATAAACATCCTATATTCCATGTATTTAAATTTGTCCAATTTTGGGTACAATTCATCAATTACTCTCTCTAATTTTCAATCTCTTAATTGATCGACACTTTGGGAATTATTCTGATTTTCTTACTAACAAAAAAAAAAAAAAAAAAGAGAAAAGGTGTTGTTGCTTTGTTAGAATTATTAAATTTGACAGTAGCTCTTCGAGATTAATTCAATAATTTGGTATAAGATAACAAAGACGAATTTCGTGTGTGTCTTAAAGATTGCATGTTTAGCTTCTCACTCTTTATGGATTTGTTTATGGATACTAGTTAAAAAGGCATATATCTCCCTTAATTTAGTATTCGTCTTATATAGGTTTGATTGGGAAGTCTAGGGTTACGTGAACCAATAGTGATTATTCTGTATAGTCATCCACAAAAATCTTCCTCCATTGCTTATGATTAAGGCTTTGATTGACTCCATCTTTCCCTGTGTTTGAAAAAGCACGCCTAAGGCGCAGGGCGATAGGGGGTAAGCGCTTATTTTGGCTTGGGGAGGCGTTTTTAACTAGGCTCACCAGAGGTGCACTAGAGGCGCACCTGAAGCAAATTTCTGATTTTTATTTTAACAGTTTATATATTGCGCCTCACTTCAAAGAGGCGCACTGAGGCACGCCTTAGGCGCTGCATAACCCTTATCGCTTCAGCGCGCCTTGAGCTTTTTTATTCATTGATCTTTCCACATTCTTTATGTTGGTTCAGGGGTGATTAGGGAGTATAACTTTCATTCTTTCTATAGTATTATAGTATACAACTGTACATGTTATACCATCTAATCTAGGGATAACTTTATAGCTGGACAGGCTGATTGGGAAGGCTAAAGTTCCACTTTTGGTGAGAGCTTTTGTGTGGACTTTTAGCATTGGGTAGAAACGGCACTAACGATACTTTCCAAAGGAGAAGAACAGGTCCTTAGGGATGGCTAATTTGTCAAATATTTGCATGCTGTGTCATAGTACCAATGCAATAGATTGGTGAGTCTTGCTCCCCATGTGTTCCTTCACTGTGAGATGGTGAGTAATATTTATATGGTGTATGCAAACTGGGGTCATTAGGTTATCCATCGAGTTGTTTTTGGTCTTCTGCAAGTTTGCATTTGGGCCATGGAAGGGCAAAATAGATGTGGTGCAATGCTTGTATGCTGACTTCACGGTGGCTGTGGATAGAATGGAATGCACACATCCTCTCATGAACTAGTTTAACTGGGCTAAGGCAGTGGGGTTGAGAGAGAGGGAGGGAGGGAGGGAGAGAGAGAGAGGGGGTTTACAGTAAATTGGGATCTTTAAAAGGAACTGGTCTAATTTAATCTGATTTGCTGCTATGAGACAATGCATCAAATCAATTGGGGAAGTCCTAATGTATATCTGTGTGAGATTTTGCACTTGCACAGATACCAATTGACTTCCTTTTGGTTTATTGTTTGTTTGGTACCAACTGACCTTTTTTTTTCTGTACAAAATTGTGGTTCTTTGGTACCGTGTTATCAAAAAAACTTTGCGTGAAATTACCATTTTACCCTGTCGAGTCTATCTTAGATATGAGCTGCGACTTACTCCAAATAAATTACTACCTCCGTGTTATATTGTAAGCAACTTTGGAGGGCTGCATGGGACTCGTAGGAAGAATTTATTTGTTTATTTATATATTTATTTATCTTTGAACTTATATACTCGTATTTCTTTTTGGATCAGTAAATATGGTACTAACTTCCCCAAAAACAGAATACAAGTGTACAACTTTAAGCTTTTTGGGGATTGGGAAAAACTTTCTAGGTATGACTCCCCTGCTTCCTAAAGCTAAACTTAAAAGCCTTATCGAGACACTGTTCACATTTATAATTGATTGAACCATTCATTATCCATTCTTCTAACTTGCTTATTAGAGCTTTTATTTTACATTTTGTATTATCTCTAATCTACTGTTCAATTTTCCTTTTAGTATTAAGCTATTAAGTTTATAATTCTGTAGAAACCATATTCTGTAGACTAGCTGCAAACCATATTCTGTAGACTAGCTGGAAACCAAATTCTGCAGACTAGCCGCTACTGTTTTCAAAGTAATGTTTTTTTTTAAAAAAATTTGATCCTCATCTGTTAGATCTACTGAAAAAGATGACAAAGATCCTATTTGCTATAGTCCACACACACTTCTATCCAAACCATCTCTGCAGTTATACACTAAGAAGAGTAAGAACTATACTGAGAACTCAAAAAGTGTTTATGATTCAGCCCCTGCCCCCCACATGCCAAGCAGCTAGAACCGTTACTAATTCCTATCTTCTGCCATGCTATAAACTAATGTTTTAGGGACTTGTAACTTGTTCTAGATGCTGCTAAGCCCATGGTTCAACCACCTCGTCCCCACAGAGAAATTAATACATAGATTATCCACTCTTAAGATGCCACTGATGTTGCTGAAATCCTTGATGGAACTCATTCTGACTTTGTATATCTTCTAGCTAGCCCCTCGATGTGGGTTGTAACTCTACCAGTCACGCTCCTTCACATACACTTAATGAACCAATATCACACAAAGATTATCCTCTTTGGAAGCTGTCTTTTTTTTTTTTGTTAATACCGAGTGGCTGGATATATAGAGAAAAAATATAATGAGAGAGATAATCAGTGTTACATTAAATTACGGAGTACAAACATTATGTAGAATATAGATTGTAGCTGAACTGGTTAAGTTATCATTCTGAATACAGTAAATTGTATTTCAGATGCATTCTCAAAATTTTGTGCAATTTATTATTGTGCTTGGTGATCGATGAAAAAATTATCTTGTTTAACCAGACCAAAGCCAGCATTCATCAAGGCCTTCTTCACCTGTTGAATCAAAAAGTGGATTTGGTTTTGCTACAATTGTCCGGAGAGCTGCATCTGCTGCTTCTGTTGCTGCTAAACAGGCTTATGCAGCTGCGTCAAATAATTCAGATGATGAGATGTTGCCTCTTAACTGCTCTTTAATGTCTGTATCATTGCCTTGGGAACACATTGCACATGATCTCTTGTTTAAGGTAACAGTTTATGAAATTTATTACTATTGTGCACTTTAGTGCTGCAAGGTTTTTTTTTTTTTTTTTTTTTTTTTTAACTTCAAAATAGACCTGGCAATTGGGTCTTTCAGGTCGGGTCAGGTTTGGGTTGGGTTACTTTCGGGTCGGGTCATTTCGGGTCGGCTAAAATTCAGGTCGGGTATGGGTCAGGTCGATTCGGGTTTCTGGTCGGGAATTGGGTCCAATTCGGATTGGGGCAATTTCGGGTCAAGTATGTTTGGGTCATATTCGGGTCAGGTCAAAATCTGGTTGGGTCATGTTCGGGTTGTTTCATTTGTGAATCAAGCTCAAATCAATAATTTTATACGCTATATATATTTTGTTATTGTTATATCAAACACGACCAATTCAGTTTATGAGCCTATCTACGATTAAAGATGAACAATTTGAGTTAGTTTTGGTACAAGACATTTTAAGTTCAATTATATGGGAATTTTAATTCAGGACATTTCGGGTATCGGGTTTGTTCGGGTCAATTTCGGGTATCAAGTCTGTTTGGGTCAAACAATTCAGGTCAATTTCGGGTCGGGTCAACTGCAGGTCGGGTCAGTTCGGGTGTCTGGTCAACTCCATTTTCGGGTCGGGTAGGGTCAACTTCGGATTTTGGGTTAATGTTTTTGGGTCATGGGTCGGGTCATCGGGTTTGGGTCAGGATTGACAGGTCAGTTCAAAGTGAATGTATTCTAGCTTTGCTGGTCTTTTTACATTAGATATCTTATCAGTATGCTGCCTTTTCTTATACGTTTCCTTGTTCTATTTTCGTCAAAATCAGGGTGGTCCACCAGTGAGCATGTGATCTTTTATCCTGCTGAGCAGAGGGTGCACAATGCATAACTATCAAATACACAATTAGCAGACTATTCCAGATGTTGGATCTTCTGTCCATATTTTTAGATTGGAAACTCCCAGAAGCTGGGTTAATCGTGATATTTGTGGTGTTTTTGTGCTGGATGGTTCTAAATCTTCTAATGCGTCCTCGAGTTTGAGCAAACTGCATCCTACAACTATTGTATATATGTGAAGTTTAGTTCTTTTCTTTTCTTTTGCCTTGGTCTTTTCTTAAGAAATGGGATGAAACTTGCATAGGAATGTCAAATAGCTGATGGAGTTGAATCTGCTCCTGTATTTTGAGGTGCCCTTGTATTTTCGAAGGAGGTACAGAGAGGGAAGCAATATTTTTCTCTTTTGATGTGCATTGCTGCTGCTAGAATAATGTGAAAAACAAAAATAATAGCTATGATTTTTTTTTTCCCCACTAAATGGTTGCAGCTTGGTTTTTTTTTTCTCTGTTTTTGTTTTTGTTGTTGTTGGAAGGTGTTGCAACTGTAGTAGATGTAGATGCTTATTGGCTAGTTGTGGTTGCCTCGGACCTTGGCGCTTGATGGCAATGTCATCTCTAATTCTTTCTTACACAGGAGTGTAGCAGGTGCTGCTCTTTAGTAACTAATAACTAACTTTTCCTAAACCAAACATAGCTTACACATTAATGCACTTAAGCACATCATCACACAAGTCAAAGTTACCCTTGATCATGGTTTTCATCTTTATAGCTCTGCACCCACCCAAATGATCTCTATAAGCGATGCCGATTGGAACGGTCCTGACTGGCATTGTTCTACCTCCAGATGCTATGTCCTCTTGGGTGATAATCTCACTTCTTGGCATACAAAAAGAGTTACCTTGTCGAGTTGCCTCTATTCACAGGGCAATTCTGGCTTATTGTGATGATGTATATGCGCTTACTTATCAAACAAGCCAATTCAACACCAACAAACAAAGCAAATCGCCTGTTTTGTTTGTGAAAAAATTGCTACAGGTCATGTTTGGGTCCCACATATTCGTTCTTCTTATCAGTATTTCATCACTAAGGGTACGGTATACCTCGACAACTTCTTGGACTTCAGATTCAGTCTGAGAGTTTTTCCTTCTCCTGTACAAGGGTATGATAGAGTATAAATGTATATGTTAATTTTATCCGCATAAATTTTGTAAAAAATATTTTTTTGTAATTATATAAACCTAGTTTCTATAATATTAGGCTGTACATACGCAACATACCTATATAACTTTCCAAATCAAGGAGAATGACACACTTCTACACTACTCTATCAGGAAGTTATTGCATTTCAATCGATAACATTTGGACAAAGAATGTCAATTATGGTGGTACTTCAATGGATAACATTCGGACAAACAATGTTAATTATGGTACTTCAATTCAAGGACATTGTCAACATGTGATGACAATATAAAATTCAAAGTGGGAATACAATACACCTAAGGAAATGACCTCCATCTAGTGGTCTATAAGCTGGTAGTAACATGGAGTAGCACAAGCTAACTGCCAAGCATAGTAGTAAAGCAGAAAGCAGTGTTCAACAATAAAACCGTTCGAAAATAACTTTTGTCCTTTGGTTTTAGATAATTTATCTGCCTTTAAGTTTTATATACTAGAACTAGTACATTTGTTACCTTTGTTCTTTCTTTTAAACTTTTAACAAGTGTTGGGCCCGTATTAATATACGACCCAGTATACTTAGGGCACCAATCCAAGATCAAAGAATTCAGCAAAATAGACAAAACGACTTGATTGGAATAAACAAGGAAAGCAGGATCAAGAGTATCAATCAAGAAGATACTTGCCAAGAATACACCTACAGAACAGGGAACAGAATAAATCAAGAAGATCCTCTACATTTCGAATATATTCTGAATATCTATGTAACCCTAGGAATCCCTAGGTATAAATAGGAAGAGTTAGACATTATAACATTCATGTACGCTCGCACACAATTCAATATAAGTTGTTACTCTATTTTTGTCAACGGACCTGTGTCCCTGCTGAACAATGAGGCTTGTCCTTATTCAGTATTGCATCTCTAAACTCATCTCTATGATATTATCGAATACTTATTGCTTACTTATTAGTTATTTAATGCTTTATTATCATTCTTAATTGCTTTATATATTATTGGTGGAACGATTGTTATTACCCCTCATAACCTAGCAGATTCTTAGATGTCCTAGCTGAGATTTGCCTAAACAATTTGGCGCCCACCGTGGGGCTGATAATCAATTAACCTACCAATTCACCAAAAACCGAGACAATCGCCATTACTGGACAACCAGTACCCTTTACCATTGTCGAAATCAATGAAGGAATGAACGCATTCTGCAAACCTTATACCAACAGAAAAGCTAAATCGTCCAAACCGAAGCCAAACTCACTAGCTTAACCAAACAAAATGAAGGCCTCCGTAGCCAAATACAATAAGTTGCATCTAAAACCGTTAACACCAGAAAAAGCACCAAAAGTATAGCCATGCAGCTTGATATGTCTGGAACCTTCCACACCCCTAACGAGGAAAAAGGATCTAACAGTAGGGAAATTCCCCTAGAACTAGATTCTCTGGATGCAGGAACTCTCAAGAAGGATAGACAAGAAGGAATTGAGCATGGAAAAATAGAGAAGGTGGTTAAGGAGTACCTCAAGGCATTTGAGGCCAAGATCGCCAAAATCCCTTGAGTGCCAAAGCCCATGGAAGAAGAGGCAGCGGATGGCTATATAGATAATGGGACTGGTAGAAGTGCCAAAAAGGTTCAGCACGCCCAACATGGCTATGTACGACGGAACAACGGACCCTGATGAGCACGTGTCCCTCTACAAGCAAAAGATGATGACAAGCTCAATCCCTAGAGATATCAGAGAGGCTATCATATGCAAAGGCTTTGGAGCCACATTGTCAGGTCCAGCCCTAACTTGGTTCATTAATTTAGATAATGGGACAATTCGATCTTTTGCAGGAATGGTGAATCTATTCAAGATTCAATTTGCTAGTAGCAGAAAAATCGAAAAGCAATCCTCAGATCTGTACCGTGTTGTGCAAAGGCACGGAGAATCCTTGAGAGACTAACTTAACAGGTTCAACAGGGAGATGATTGGGATACACAAATGCGATGCTCCTACAACAATTGAAGCATTCGGAAGAGGGTTGCTAGACCATAGTGAGCTCTACAAAGAGTTGACCAAATATCCCTGTACGACCTTCGAGGATGTACAAGCCAAAGCTATGGCTCAGATCAGGTTTGAAGAAGATGACTATGCAAGAAAGACCCCAGAGCCATATCGCTAGTCAAGAAGGAACAACAATTTTCCCAGGAGAGACCATCGATTCAAATCGTATCAGCGTTCCCGCTTTGATGAAGGATCAATCAATGCTGTTGAGGAAGAATTCTCAGATTGGAGGGAAGATCCTGAACTCCCACCTAAATTGCATGAGTATTGTTTCAATGTTAACCCTGCAGGAGTAATTAGGACCCTGAACAAGATGGGAGACACCGTGCAGTGGCCTAGTGTAGACACCCATTTGTGTCTCCCCAAAACCAAACCCAGTGATGAGTACCTTTTACGTCGAATCATAATCGAATGAAGCAAAAGTGTGGAAAGTCTAGTGTTGCGGATAGTTTTAATTTCTTTTCTCTTCTCTCTGTTTTTGAAAACTTATTTTAAGAAAACAGTCACTCCAGTTTTGTTGGTCCATGATACGGTTCCAATAATAGTGTATTTGGATGGGGCTTGCAAAGACCTTTCCAACGATATATTATAAGCCCAATTCCGATAAATATTGAGAAAGTTATGGCCAATTTACTAAAATGGGCCCGGTTTGAGCCTTATACGCGGCCCAATGATCTAGAGGAGGGCCTAATATGATTTATCATTCCTAATGCAATTAGGAATGGTTTTAGTCTTCTAGATTCTTCTAGAAAGTTCTTTTCATTCCTAATTCAATTAGCATTGATAAATTGACTTTTGTTGACTTTTCAGAGTTTTAATCAAAATCAAATAGCATTTTCGAGGAAATTATATGATTTTATCCTCCAGTACGGAAAACTTATCTGATTTTCGAAAACGCGTTAAAACCAGGCTTGGCGCCTGACTCCAGGCACTGGCGCCTGGAACCAGGCCTGGCGCCTGGCGCTAGCCATTGGCGCCTGGCGCTAGTGTTGGTGCCTGGCGCCAGTTAGCCAGGGTTTGTGCCAGCTTTGTTTTTTGTGCGTCAGACTCTGTTTTGTTTATTTTATCTTTTTGGCTGATTTTCTCTATAAATAACGTATTAAAAACTCCGTTTTCATTCACCAATTCTCACGAATATTCACCTACAATCAGTTTTCATTCATCATCAATTCTCTCTCATTCTATTCTATAATCATATCTTTCTTTTTTTAAACTTTGTTTTTACACACAAAATTCCGCATTCACAAGATCTAGAAACACCTAGCCATATTCGAAGTTGCCTTCGCCCTAGACGTGAAAGGTTTAATTTCTTAGGGTTTGGTCCCAAATCTCTCTTTCAATTATTTAATTTAATTGTTTGTTTATTATTTTCCTTGAAGTTACTAACGTGTGTATTTTGTTATTAGAAAGAGGTACGAGGCATCAAAGTGTGCTTTAATGGTTTTAATTGATATTATGATGTAGAAATCATGTTTATATTGTTATTATGATATTCCTAGTATCATGTTTAGGGGAAAGATTATAATATCAAATATGCATATTATGTTTCCTGCGATGCTTCCTATGTTCTTCCTAATATTTATGATTGTTAGTATCATGTTAGGGTTAAAGATTTGATTTTTATTGCTTAGTGACATGCTAGGGTTTGTTATTAATCTTATTAGTATCATGCCTAGGATCTTGCTATTTTTATTATGCTTTAATATTAACATGAACATGATTATGATTATAGTTGTTATAATTTATGATTATTATTATTTTGATGATGATTATTTTATTATGATTATAATTTTGTTATCGCTATAATAATTATTATTATGATTAATATGGGTGTTATCATGATGATTATTCTTAATTATATTTGTGATGATTATAATTATTATTTTTTATTATTTATTATGTTGCTTGATTATTTATTCTTTATTGCTTGATCACACTTTTTATGCATGTTTAAAGGGAATTGATACTTGTAATCACGCTTAATAAGATAATTAATAATCTTGTTAGGGTTAATATGATTATAATTCAAGTGATCTCCAATAATAGATTTATTTGTGCATTAATTCAACCAACATAGATAAACATGTTTAGGGTTAAACTTATTGATTGCATGTTAATCAAAAAGCGCACATGAATATGATCAGAATAAAGTAGAGGCCTATTATTAGGGCAGTTTCAATCTCTTTTAGGTTGGATTTGTACCTTCATCCCCGACCCTTATTTGGTTCTAGACCTTATGGAGTTAACGATCTCTTGGATCGTTAAGGGGTGTAACCTTCACCTTGTAAACGGTTTACAAGTTCCTAAAAACTTGTTGGCGACTCTTTTGCTCTATTTTCTTCCCTTTTGGACGCCACCGTACTTTAGTGTATGATCACAGTGGGGTTCAAGCTAGTGGGATTAAAGCTTGAAATTATTCCCTACAGTTTTTGGCGACTCCACTGGGGAGGATTTCTATTTTAATTCCTGAATTTGTTTCGGCAATGATTTAGAATGAGTGGTTGAGACTCAAAACGTTCTAAGTATTTCATGTGCGTAATTTTGATTAACATTATTGTCATATGCATAAAAAAGATCTCATTGGAAAGACCATCCGTAATGAGTTAAAAACATAGGATTTTACACGTAGGAAATTTGAGAAATATCTTTCACAACTAGGACCGAAATAACACCGCGCGAAACTGAAAAATTTTATCGAGCACAGAAAGTTGCTGAGGCATGTGGGAAGTAGCGTCAAGGGCCAGAGCATTGGCGCCAGCATTTTAACCGTAGCGCCAGACGCCAATATTGGCGTCAGACGCTACAGTTAAAAGCTGGCGCCAGACTCTGATTGCTGGCGCCAATTTCCCCCAATACCGAGCCAGAAATATGCGTTCTAATTTCGACCGATTTTTCGTATTGTTTGCTCGATCCTACTTCCTGATTGAATTTTTTCTCATTTTACTGAAACCCATATGTGTTCTACATATGGACATAACCCTCTGGGAATTCATGCTCCATCTACCCGATTGAACGCTCTGTGCAACAAAGGGTACATCCGAGATGTTGAATTCACCAAACCATGGAAGCGAGTTTTTTCTAAAGCTCGCGGTGTCCCATCCACTCGCGCCAACCCTTCACGGTTAGGCTTCTGCGCGGTGCATCCGGACAATTAACCATGGACCCTCTATTGACTAAGCCATATCCCGATCTTTAGAGAATTAGAGCCATGGTTAGGTTGCAAACTCATTGCATCATATTGTGCCTACTTGACTAATTGTGCATTATTTGTTGTGCATACTCTATGTGATTTTTCCTAACCGTTTGTTTGACTTGTGTTAAGACTAAATAAACTGATTAATGAATAAAGGACTTTAATTAATTAATTAATTTGAGCTAAAAAAAATAAACTTAAAATCGAGTCATAGTCCCTTTAAGTCAACCCGGATTTTTTTATTCTCGTATACTGCACAAGCGTCAACGTGTTTTGGTCATAGCCGGAGTTCTAGGAAGAACTAAGAGTCGTACAACTTATGGATCTGTAGCCCCGAGTTTTATCTTTAATTTGGCGTTAGTTTCATCCAAATCAGAGTCACAGATAAAAAGTTATGACTAAAATACCACAGTTTATCCAGTTTAATGCATATACATGAAGTCTTAACTTAGTCTTTGCTTGAGTCTAGTCACATAGTCTAGCCGCATGGTCATGACACGAGTCTTAACATGTCACCTACGCTCACTAGTCTTAGCACACACTTTGAGTATATATCGGCATGACCATGTTTTAGGTTCATGCATGAGTCGGTCTTTTCCGTCATTTGAGTTGGGGGTACATTCTATTCCTAATCCTTCATATCCCTCCATCTAAATCTTCTTTCACATTCTATTCCAATCTTTCTTCATTTCCTCCATCCATTGCATGTTGAATAAAGTTTGAGTCAAATAATTAACAATGAATATCCCCAAATTCCTTTTCCACAATACTTGGTCGAGGAGAGAAGGGCGATTAATTAAGGACAACCTCTTTATTCAGGTTTCGCTTTTTGATAAACCAATTCGTCAAAAGAGGAAGGATAAAAAGATAATGGCAAGTCAAGAAGAAGTCAATGAGCTTAGGAACCAACTGGTTACCGTGACTGAGACACTGAAGCTACTCACACTTAAGATCGATGATCCCGTGAAGCAACAACAAATGAACCTCATGCAAGAAAGTTTGAGGAAGCTATCTAGTGACTATAAATTTCAGGGCATGAGTTCACAAGGGGTCTTGCTGGACAAGGAACTTCTTCCGCATAAGTTCAACGCCACTGACATCCCTAAATTCAAGGCAACATATAACCCTTACTTCCATTTAAGAGCTTTCGAAACCATAATGAACATTAAGGGTATCGATAAGAAGATTTTCCCCTCTATGTTCCCACTATCTCTCGAAACCGTTTGTCAACAATGGTTCTTTTCTCTCGAGAAAGAAAAGACCTCTTCTTGGGAGTCGATAACAAACGCTTTCATAGATAGATATAAGTGCAACATCCAAAACGAAACAGACCACAGACAACTTGAGATGTTAAAAAAAAAGAAAACGAAGGGTTCACGTCTTTCTTCAATAAATGGAGGGAAACTTCCGCTAATATGGTCAAGGCTCCCACTGAAAAAGAATCTGTGAGGATGTTTATCAAGAATCTCCAAGGGAAGTACTCAAAGCACTTAAAGTACCAACACAACTTGAATACTTTCAAGGCTGTCTATAATATAGGCATTGACATTGAAGATGACCTTCTGAAAGATAATAGTGCGAGAGGAAAAAAGAACGACCATCCTTCTTCTTCCTCTCCCATTAATGAAGTACATGCCGCGAACGCCTCTAAACCACGAATCCAAAGATCAAAGAGGGTGTTCACTCCACTTGGTATGAGTTATGAAACGGCTTTCGAGGAGCTACATCATAAAGGACTAGTCATGCCCATAGGGCCCATCAAAGATCCGGTTCCAGAAGCCAGGCCACCTAAGTGGGACCCTAATAAGCACTGCAAATATCACCAAGGAAAGGGTCACGACACTGAGGAGTGTTGGAAACTCAAAGAAGCTATTCAAGATCTGGTCGATAACAATGAAACTTCTGAGATTCTAGCCATCGAAGATGACCAAGCATCCTTCGATCCATCACTTCTTATCACACTTGTAGGAGAGCCCATGATCGAGACAGCTTATATGACCTCTCTCGATGAAGTGGCCATAATTGAGGAAGATGAAAGTCTTTTCTTAGATAATACCAGGGAAGACCCGTCAAGTCTAAAAGAGGACGTTCGAAAATTGGAAGATGTCATTGCCATGCTCTTGAATGTGGTAGAAGGACTAGCAAATCGGGTGATGGCCATTGAACAAAATTCTTGCCAAGGGTTTAATGAAGAACTCAATGCTCCTAAGCCACAGGCAAAACGGACCATTGAAGAATATACCCCAATAGGAATGACTTACAATGAAGCTTTTGACTGTCTTCACGATCAAGGTCTTATCCACCCCATTGGTCCTAGTCAAGATCCTCCATCTGAAAAATGTTTTCCCAATGGGGATCCAAATTCCTATTGTCGATACCATAAAGGTCGCGGTCACACTACTGAAAAGTGTCTCGCCCTCAAGGATCGTGTTCAAGATCTCATTGATTCAAATCTCTTTCATGTTCCTCCGCGCGACAAGAAGGTCAAGATTAGTAACAATAGTAATAGTGTTGGTACTTTCGACCTTAGTGAGATCCTAGCCATGGGTAATCGAAAGCAACCGAAAAGGGAATTTACCCCTATTGGAATTAGCTACGATGATGCTTTCGATCGACTCCATGCCAAGGGATTCATTACTCCCATTGGACCTATTCAAGATCCCCTACTTAAGAAAAGGTTGCCTAGTTGGAATCCAAACGAATACTGCAAGTACCACAGAGTAGGGGTCATGCTACTGAGAGCTGTTGGAAGCTAAAGGAGGATATCCAACATTTGATTGATAATAACAAGCTTCCCATGCCTCCAGTTAACAAGAAGAGCGAGTGATGATAAAGGAAACAACACAAGACAAAGAGGCGAACTTCAACGACAAGATTTTGTGACCTCTTTTTTCTATTTCTTTTTTATTTACCCTTTCCCCAATAAGTCTAGCATAGAGACCTTTATTTCCCCTTAGATTAATTTTGTAGATTATTTATTTTCTCTTAATAAAATGAGCATTTATTGTCTTACATATGATCATTTCATTATATTGCATTAAAAAAAAAATCCATGTCGAATTAAGCACAAGGTATACCAATGATTTAAGGCACCCCTTTTATCCATATTATATCTCTTTTCACCTTTCAAATTTACAATCCTTTCTTCATAAACCGCTTTGAGCCTCGTCTAACGATAGACCTTTCTTTTTTCAACCTACATCTACCTAACCTTGGGATGGGATGGCGTGCAACTTATGCAATTCTAAAAAGGCTTGAGTGATATCAAAAGATCAAAATAAAAATAAAAACAAAAAAATATAAAAGTGTACAAAAGGGCAAGTGTTCCAATGTCTTTGGTATGAAAATATCTGTGATAAGAACACGTCTCAGATTGCGTCTCTTATCGAGTGCTCGGTACCGTGCCTGAGAAACATGAATGCCAAGTGAGTGATAAACCGCATGATCGGGATTGCCCACACTTATAAAAATAAAATAATAGCTAAAGCAAAAGATAAAAGTGAGCTAAAAAAGAGTAGAAACTCAAGCATGAAAATATAAAGATTCAAAAGCGAAGTTGCACACCTTGGGGGCTTATCTAGGGTCTTGAGCCTTTAATCCCTTCTTCAAATCTTTAGCCTAACCACGTTACAATCCTTGAAAAAGACCTTTTTGAGGTATACACACTTGTGCAAGGTTCGGCTAGAGCTACGTTCGGCCTGATTCCTAACGGATACGTAGGCAACTTCACATCGAGGTGCGGCCGTAATAAAAATGAATTCATATTCACATTCACACACTTACACCATGATCATATCAAGGGATCTCCTATGCTCATCCCTATCCATGTAGAGCTAGACTTGGGGGCTTGATCCCTACATCATTAGCTTACCTAGCCTAAGAGTCACCACCATTTGACTCTTTTAACAAGTAATATCTTTCCACACACTTAGCTCTTGTGGCTTAGCTTTAGTATCACTATCACACACTGCACAGATACATGACCAAATATATTTCCCTTAGGAACCCTTTGTCATGAAATCTTAACATTGAAGCATGCCTTGTCATATCAACATCACTCATCAATCATAATTGTCATTGCATCACGAAGTATGAAGTGCTTAGCCTCCGTGCCTAAGTTACCTAAATACTTTCATCATTGAGTCAACAATTGAGATAGCCTAGGATGAGTTAATCATTGCACCTTGAGAGATAGTATCAAACAACATTTGACTAAGCTCGTTCAACATGCATCTTCAAACTTCGATTCTTTTTCGCGTCTTTCTTTTTCGGGAGCAAGTCGGTACCCTCCACAAAAATGATGGAAATTTTTTGCTTTTTAGCATTTTCGAGTCGCACAATCATAATACAATGCACACACGAGTCATGTTCACATTGAGTTATGTCGTGTCATATCACTTTGATTTGAGTCTAACACATGTGTCATTTCGCTTTGAGTCGAGTTAACCTTGAGTCAATCATATCGAGTCAAGTTTATGCCTTGAGTCGTGTCAAGTCAATGAGTCAAGCAACATTAAACCTTAGGTCAACCCTAAGATAATTAAAGAGAATTGGCAAAGTTCTATAGTCAAAATAAATACAGGTGCAGCAGAATAGAGAAGACCCTATTACAGCGTTCGGGGACAGAGTCAATTTTGGCGCCAGAGATATTTCAGCAGCGACAGAGCTCGAAGCCTCTCAAAAAGGTGATTTCAACCTCATACAACAATTTTGGGTTCCTTGGTACGCCAGTTAGCCCCTATAAGCAATTTGACATGATTAAGTAGTCAGTTTGATTACAATTGCAATAAGTGATCGACCTGATGAAAGATCGTCTCACTTAGCTTAAAGTGCCTAATCACGGAGACACCGACATACTGGTTTTAGCGGAAATAAAGTTCAGGCGAGCTTTAGAGATCGACAAACGTTGGTCTTCGGAAATTTTTTCTTCAAGACATTATCGCAACAAACGTTCAAGTACCGAAGCTCTATTGTTCAGAGACGCGTGAACATTTCCATCAAGCTCTTTTGCTCCAGAGACGCGTGGACATTTCATTCAAGCTCTATTGTCCAGAGACGCGTGGGCATATCAATCAAGCTCTTTTGCTCAGAGACACGTGGGCATCCTATTATCAAGCTCTTCGTTCAGAGACGCGTGGACACATCATTTAGAAGTTCATATTAAAAAAGAATATAATAAAGAAGCTCTTTGTTCAGAGACGCGTGAACATATAAAAAAGAAGCTCTTTGTTCAGAGACGAGTGAACATCGAAACAACAAGGTGGCGTTCCCTGGATTATGGAAAGTTGTCACAAACAACTGAGGATTGCTTCAAGAGAAGCAATCTTCGATAGTATTCCATTGGACGTGGAATATTATCAATGCGGATGAGGATTGTTTTAAGAGAAGCAATCTTCGATAGTATTCCCTTTGACGTGGAATATTATCAATGCTGAAGGTGATTTCAAGAGAAATAATCTTCAATGGTATTCCCTTGGACGTGGAATATTATCAACGCGGAGAGGATCGTTTCAGGCGAAGCAATCTTCCAAATTTGGAAGCAGTTACATGCGTAGCGGTTTTCAAGCGGGATGGCATTCTCTAGCTTGCAGGAGGTCATCAAAACAATTGGTTACTTTCAGAGACGTGTGCTCGACGGTGCAAGATATGCGTTTCTTAACTCTTTTATCTGTTTAACTAATGCTAGTTTTGCAGGTATCGGCATTACAAGAGTGATTTAGGATCGCAGAACGTTCTGAATCATTCACCGTCCCTATCGCTACTTTGACTTTTGTTTTCGAAACTCGCGTTTCTCCAAACTCGGTCAAAGTGGGGGCTTCTGTATACACTCATTTATGTCTCCCCAAAACTAAACCCAGTGATGAGTACCTTTCACGTCGAATCATAATCGAATGAAGCGAAAGTGTGGAAAGTCTAGTGTTGCGGATAGTTTTAATTTCTTTTCTCTTCTCTCTGTTTTTGAAAACTTATTTTAAGAAAACAGCCAATCCAGTTTGGTTGGTCCATGATACGGTTCCAATAATAGTGTATTTGGATGGGGCTTGCAATGACCTTTCCAACGATATATTGTAAGCCCAATTCTGATGAATATTGAGGAAGTTATGGCCAATTTACTAAACTGGGTCCGGTTTGAGCCTTATATGCGGTCCAATGATCTAGAGGAGGGCCTAATATGATTTATCATTCCTAATGCAATTAGGAATGGTTTTAGTCTTCTAGATTTTTCTAGAAGGTTCTTTTCATTCCTAATTCAATTAGCATTGATAAATTGACTTTTGTTGACTTTTCAGAGTTTTAATCAAAATCAAATAGCATTTTCGAGGAAATTATATGATTTTATCCTCCAGTACGGCAAACTTATCTGATTTTCGAAAACGCGTTAAAACCAGGCTTGGCGCCTGACACCAGGCATTGGCGCCTGGAACCAGGCCTGGCGCTAGCCATTGGCGCCTAACGCTAGTGTTGGTACCTGACGCTAGTTAGCCAGGGTTTGCGCCAGCTCTGTTTTTTGTGCGTCAGACTCTGTTTTGTTTATTTTATCTTTTTGGCTGATTTTCTCTAAAGTAACGTATTAAAAACTCCGTTTTCATTCACCAATTCTCACTAATATTCACCTACAATCAGTTTTCATTTATCATCAATTCTCTCTCATTCTATTCTATAATCATCTCTTTCTTTTTCTAAACTTTGTTTTTACATACAAAATTCCGCATTCACAAGATCTAGAAACACCTAGCCATATTCGAAGTTCTGTTCGCCCTAGACGTGAAAGGTTTAATTTCTGAGGGTTTGGTCTCAAATTTCTCTTTCAATTATTTAATTTAATTGTTTGTTTATTATTTTTCTTGTAGTTACTAACGTGTGTATTTTGTTATTAGAAAGAGGTACGAGACATCAAAGTAAGTGCTTTAATGGTTTTAATTGATATTATGATGTAGAAATCATGTTTATATTGTTATTATGATATTCCTAGTATCATGTTTAGGGAAAAGATTATAATATCAAATATGCTTATTATGTTTCCTGCGATGCTTCCTATGTTCTTCCTAATATTTATGATTTTTAGTATCATGTTAGGGTTAAAGATTTGATTTTTATTGCTTAGTGACATGTTAGGGTTTGTTATTAATCTTATTAGTATCATGCCTAGGATCTTGCTATTTTTATTATGCTTTAATATTAATATGAACATGATTATGATTATAATTGTTATAATTTATGATTATTATTATTTTGATGATGATTATTTTATTATGATTAAAATTTTGTTATCGCTATAATAATTATTATTATGATTAATATGGGTGTTATCATGATGATTATTCTTAATTATATTTGTGATGATTATAATTATTATTTTTTATTATGTGTTATGTTGCTTGATTATTTATTCTTTATTGCTTGATCACACTTTTTATGCATGTTTAAAGGGAATTGGTACTTGTAATCACGCTTAATAAGATAATTAATAATCTTGTTAGGGTTAATATGATTATAATTCAAGTGATCGCCAATAATAGATTTATTTGTGCATTAATTCAACCAACATAGATAAACAGGTTTAGGGTTAAACTTATTGATTGCATGTTAATCAAAAAGCGCACATGAATATGATCAGAATAAAGTAGAGGTCTATTATTAGGGCAGGTTCAATCTCTTTTAGGTTGGATTTGTACCTTCATCCCCGAACCCTTATTTGGTTCTAAACCTTATGGAGTTAACGATCTCTTGGATCGTTAAGGGGTGTAACCTTTACCTCGTGAACGGATTACAAGTTCCTAAAAACTTGTTGGCGACTCTTTTGCTCTATTTTCTTCCCTTTTGGACGCCACCGTACTTTAGTGTATGATCACAGTGGGGTTCAAGCTAGTGGGATTAAAGCTTGAAATTATTCCCTACACCTAGAAAGAGTGACATGCCTGGAGAGAAGAAAGATCCATCAAGATGGTGCGATTTCCATTCAGATATTGGCCATACAACCGATGAATGTGTCGCGCTCAGAAAGGAGATCGCTTACCTGCTGAAGAAAGGATATCTCAAAGAACTTTTGTCAGACAGATTCAAAGCTCTGGGGAAGGAAAGATAATCAAAGCAAGGAGGCCCCCCACCTCCTCCTCCAATTGTCAAAACCATTTGTTTCATATCAGGAGGGTCAGAAGTATGCGGCTTAACATATTCAGCAGCGAAACGACATGCAAAGGAAAGCAATAAGGATCAGCCAGACAGAAGGGAAAAATAAAAAATGGACATTCCCATCATGTTTGAAGAAAGCGATGCAATAGAAGGCCATCATGACGGTCTGGTGATTTCACTCCCAGTTGGAAATTGTATGATCAAGCGAATCCTTGTTGATAATGGAAGCTCTGCAAACATCGTCATGCTTGATGCCCTAAAACATATGAACATCGACGAGAAGAACATTATCAATAAGTCAACAATGCTAGTAGGATTCAGTGAGGAAACTAAGAATACAAGTGGAGAAATAACATTAGCTACCTATGCGAAAAGAGTTAACTTACAAGTTAAGTTCTTGGTGATTGACACCTTGTCATCATACAATATAATCTTAGGCAGACCATGGATACATGAGATGAAGGCCATCCCCTCCACGTACCATCAAATCATTAAATTCCCTACCAGGTGGGGTATCCAAGAAATTAGAGGAGATCCTAAGGAAGCCAAGAAATGTTACAAGATCGCAATAAAAGCAACATCTACAGAAAAGAGTTAAGCATAGCAATCAGAGGGTCAGCTGGGCCAAGAGAAATTGAGCATAGCAGAAAAACAGGAAGCCACGGAAGTCCAACTGAACCCCAACCATCCAGATCAAAAGGTCAGAATAGGATCAGAATTGAATTCAGATCTCCGTCAGCAAATTTATGACTTCTCAGAAGAAGAAAAAGATGTGTTCGCTTGGACCCACCAAGACATGAAAGGCATCTCCCCAGATGTGATCTTTCACAAACTGAACGTAGACCCAATGCATACACCAGTAAAGCAAAAGAGAAGGAAATTTGCGCCAGAAAGGAAAAAGATCATCAATGAGGGAATTCAAAACCTATTGGAGACATGGAAGATCAGAGAGGTGAAGTACCCAGAATGGCTCGCTAACGTAGTGGTAGTCAGAAAAAAGAACGGAAAATGGCGAATCTGTATTGACTTCACAGATATTAACAAAGCATGCCCAAAGGATCCGTTCCCTTTACCTCACATCGATGCCATGGTAGACGCAACAGCAGGGCACGAGCTTCTATACTTCATGGACGCATACAGTGGGTACAATCAAATCCTCATGCATAAAGACGACCAAGAAAAAACCGCTTTCATCACTAGGCAAGGAATCTATTGCTATAAGGTAATGCCTTTTGGATTGAAAAACGCAGGAGCAACATATCAAAGTTTGGTGAACAAGATGTTTGAGGAACAAATTGGAAACACAATAGAGGTTTACATAGACGACATGGTAGTTAAATCCAAGAATTCAGATGATCACGTCAGAGACCTTAGAGAAGCCTTCTCCATCCTAAAGCAGTACGACATGAAGCTAAATCCCACAAAATGCACATTCGGAGTACAGTCAGGAAAGTTCCTACGGTACATGGTTACGCAAAGAGGAATAGAAGCCAGCCCAAACCAAGTCAAAGCCATCCTGGACCTGGAGCGAACAAAGTCTAAGAAGGATGTACAGAGCTTAACAGGAAAAATCGCAGCACTGAACAGGTTCATCTCACAATCCTCAGACAAGAACAAAGCCTTCTATGAAGTCCTGAAGAAGAACAAGGAATTCAAATGGGAACAAGAGCACAACGAAGCAATTCAGAAGCTAAAGGAGTATTTGGCCAACCCGTTGATACTCTCTAAACCTAAGGAAGGGGAGCCCCTCCAGTTGTACCTCGAAGTGTCTGAAGAGACGGTCAGTGCAGTTCTCACAAGAGAAGAAGACAAAGAGCAATTTCCAATCTATTTCGTAAGAAAAACCCTACTTAGTGCAGAAAAGAGGTACGCATCCTTAGAGAAAATTATTTTAGCTTTAGTTACTGCCTCAATAAAGCTACGCCCATACTTTGAAAGCCATCCTATACGAGTACGAACCAACTATCCCATCAAAGCCATCATGAGAAAGCCAGAAATGTCAGGGAGAATGGAGAAATGGGCCCTACATCTGAGTAGGTACGATATACAATACGAGCCCTGAACTACAATCAAATCACAAGCCTTGGCAGACTTTAGCCCATCCCTTGAGGAAGAAGCACATAAAGAAGTGCTGGCATTACAGGAACCAAAGGCTACGCAGAAGTGGACACTCCATATAGATGGCGCAACAAATATACGCGGTGTAGGCCTAGGAGTCGTACTGACATCACCGCAAGGAGATAAAATAGCACAGGCAGTAAGGTGCAATTTCAAGGCCACCAACAATGAAGCCGAATACGAAGCACTAATCACAGGGTTAACTGTCGCAAAAGATATGAAGATACAACACCTGGAGGGTAATTTCAGACTCTTTGCTCATGGTAAATCAAATCAATGGGGAATACGCAACAAATGACGTCGGGATGGCAGCTTACCTAGAAGTCACAAGGAAGCTCATTAAGGAATTCAAGATAAAACAGGTACCCAGAAACTTGAACACTGAAGCAGATGCCCTGGCAAACTTGGGATAAAATATTAACCCAGAAAAATTTGGAGCTATCCCCCTAGTATACGTACTCTCTCCAGCCATAGAGAAAGAATAAACTATGAACATCTACAAAGTTCAATCAGACTCTACAGAGAAAGAGGACGGTAGCTGGAAAAAACCGCTGAAAGAGTACCTCTTAGACAAGACGGTACCAACAGGGAAAGTAGCAGCTCAAGCACTCGCTCTAAAAGCCTCAAAATATTGCCTAATCAGCAATGTACTCTTCAAGAAATCTGTAGCAGGTCCCTTCTTACGATGCTTAGAGAAAAAGGAAGCACGACAGGTCCTATAGTCCCTACACAGCGGAGGATGCGGAAATCATTCAGGAGGAAGGAATTTAGCCAATAGGGCTCTCAGAATGGGATACTATTGGCCCAACATGAGAAAGGACGCTGCAGAATTTGCCAAGTAATGCTTAGCATGCCAAAAACACGCACCTTTAACACATAAACCGTCAGAAGAGTTACATCCAACGTTGACGCCTTTGCCATTCATGAAATGGGGAATGGACATAGTGAAACTACCCTCGTCATCAGGGCAGAGAGTGTATTTCTTAGCAATGACAGACTACTTTTCAAAATGGATCGAAGCAGAAGCTTACAAGGAAATCAAGGATAAGCACGTCATCTCATTCATCAAAAGAAACATCCTAAGTAGATTTGGAGTGCCAGAGAGATCATTACAGACAACGGGTCTCATTACATCAGCAACAAAACCACGATGTTCTGTAAGGAATGGAACATCTCCCTCATCATGTCTACACCGAGATACCCACAAGCAAACGGACAGGCAGAGTCAAGTAACAAGGTCCTTATAGGCAACATGAAGAAAAGACTAGAAGGAGCAAAAGGGAAGTGGGCAGATGAACTACCCAACATACTATGGGTAAACAGAATAACTCCAAAATGCGCCACAGGTCATACCCCATTCTCATTGGTGTACGGATGCGAGGCAGTAATCCTAACAGAAGTAGAAGTCCCTATAGCAAGGTACGAGTTGATGACAGAAGAAAGGAACCAAGCGGAACTAATGCACAACCTGGACACAGTGGAAGAATTAAGGGAAGACGCAAAAATGAGAATGGCAGCATACCAGCAAGAGGTAGCAAGGTCCTTCAACAAGAACGTCAGGGCAAGAGTCTTCAAATTAGGAGATTGTGTCCTCAGAAAGGTGTACGAAAATACTAGAAAAGCAAACGCAGGAAAAATAGCACCCAACTGGGAAGGACCATACGAAATCATCAAGGTAGTAGGTAATGGAGCCTACAGACTCAAGAACGCAGAAGGAAAAGAGGTACAAAGAAGTTGGAACACAACACATCTAAAACTCTATCATTTCTGAAGAACAAAGGTACGTAGTTGTCATTTCAATTTCGTTTTCTTTTTACAAAAATACAAAATAAAAAAAAGCAACAAAAACACAAAAAAAGAAGAAAAACAGAAAAAACAAAAAATCTCCAACAGCCAAAGGCAGCACGACAGGTACTCTTCTTCACCTAAACTTTGTCAATTCAATTTATATTCACTACAAGTACTGACTTTGGCATCGGAGGGCCGTTGGGGAAACCCACGGCCACCCCTCACCCAATTCTGTTTTGCAAGGACAAACAAGATACGCTACCATACAAAGCACAAGAAGGCGACGACTATCTACCCCTGCAAGGAGCACCAACAAGGCACTAGCAACACAAACATGTAAGCAATGTTACGTACGTACTAAAACTGTAATACAACTGTGATGCAATAAGAAATACAGGCATAACATAGCAAAAGAGGTAAAAATACTTAGCAACAAAATAAGCAAATCATCCAGCTACAACAAGGCAGCACAAAAACAACACAAATTATCCAACTGCACTAGGGCAGTAAAAACAAAAGTTCTTCAAAAAAAATACTTAAATATTGTTCACAACTGGCAGGTGAAACAACACCATGGAAACTAATTCTCCCCAGTGTTATCAGCAGGGACCCTCTCTTCAGCAACAGACTTGGAATCCTCAGGACCATCCTTGACATCCTCGTTCATTGAAGAATCAACCTCTTCATCAGCATAGGCTAACAATAAGGTACCAGGAGCAGTAGTCCCTACAGGGAAAGTTTTCTCAAAGGCAGACTTCTCAGCATCATAGTCCCATGCCCCATGTGTAACACCCTAGAAATTCCTTTCCTTTAAATACCCATTCTACTCTTTAAAATACGATTTAGGAATATCTAAGACATTACCGCCACCGTGAAAACGGCTAAGGCAATTATCAAAGATACACAGCAGAAGAATCAAAATTAAAAACCGTTTAAACAAGTCAACTCAAAAGTCAACCAAACGAAAGTAAAGTTTAAAACCAAACAAAAAAAGTCAAATAAAATCAAACTACAACTTGGAACCGTTAAAGGCCCTTATTCAAATCGTTCCAAAACCAAACCTTTGTGTTAGTCCACATAAAATATGTCATAAATAAATAAAGCATAAAACACATCGTAACCTAACGAAAGTGTTTCGGGGTTTTCTGATGTCCTGCGGGAGAGTTACAATTCCGAGACTGGAACCGGATGCCTGTACCTGAAAAACAAACGGATGCTCCGGATGATTGGAGATCCGCCTCCGACGGTCAAGTTAGTACTTGATTAAGGAGTAATTAATGCGGAAATTAAAGTGATTGGGTCTCTCTAGGTGAGAGTGTTTAATGTATGTAATCTTCTTTTTAGCGTGTCCTCTCCCTTAATGAGGATTAAGGGAGGTATTTATAACCTCGGGAAACGTGTCAATCTAGGTTTAGGTTAACCTTGGGCTGATTGGGCTCCCCTCGGGAGTTGGGCCTAGGTGACCGGTTATCCCAGGTGTCATGGGAAGGACACGTGTCGTGTCGTAATTGGTCCATGGTGGACGGATCATTGCTTGACACGTGGCAGGCTCCTATTGGCCCATGTGACGGACACATGGCGGAACCTGATTGGTCCACTTGTCAGATGGTGATTGGTGGGGAAAAATCCCCTAATCATTTGCCCCTCACAGGTGGCACGTGACTGGTCACGTGTTACCTGTGACAGGTATCGCCCTGTAACAGGTGACGACCTGCTACAAGTGTCACTCGGCGAGAGGCCGAGAGATTCTCCCGCCAAAATTTTGAATTCTGGAAGTGACCCTTTGCCTTCTCACTTCGCCTATATAAAGGAGTGTTGACTTCGGTCATTTTCACACTTGAAAACTTTGTGAGAGAACATTCAGACCCCTGAACTTGCTCTGACATTTTGGACCCTTTCTGCCTACCGCCTGCTCTCACAAGCCGACTGCAAAGGATTTTCAGAACTTCATCAATCGTCACTCGTTCAGGTAACCGTCGGTTCTCTTACTCTTAATTTTCTCTTTACTTTTTTCTTTTTTGAAATGGCACCACAACAGCACACGACACGACCTAGGTTAGTGATCAGCCGGTCACCGGGGACGGCTGAATCTAGGACTAGGAGTGCCGCCTGCCCTTTGCCCTTTATACAAAGTCCGACTGTATCTGTGTCTATGCAGAGCATGATGGCCAGAACAAAAAAGACTGCCAGGATCTGAAACTCAGACGGCTCCTCCCACAGGGTGCCGATTAGTGAAACATCTGATCAGGCGCCAGATGTGGAAGTGAAACAAAGCGGCTTGAAAGCCGGCAGTTCTGAGGGAGGAGTCAAAGTGACCCCTTCCCATTTTACCGTTGACAATTCTACATTCTCTCCTGCTCCTTTTAAAGGAGAGGAGGCGGGCCCCTCCGGGAGAGGGGAGGAGTCGTCCTCTTCGGACTCGTCAGAGGACGATTCCGAGTCTAGCTCTTCTGGCCATGCTTCTCTGGACACAGAAGAGAAAAACAGTCGCCTACAAGAGGCGAGGCTTTCTCACGCAGTTGAGAAGGGGGACGATTGGGCGGAGCCATCCGCCTCTCACCGAGAGTAAAATACCCCCTACTACTGCACGGTACCTCGGGGCCGGATCACAGCCATGCAAGAGAAAGTGGAGAGCTTTATTGCAAACCATACAATGGGCCCCGACTTTTTAGTGTTCGTGCCGGATCCAGAAGACACAGTCATCTGGCCGGCTGGTACCAGTTATGATGGCGCCTGCTTTGGCTGCTACGAGGCGGCCATCAAGGTTGGGCTGCGCTTCCCACTACATCTGGCTGTTCAGCAGATCTTAGATGGGTATGAGTTGGGGTTATGGCAGTTAGTCCCGAACTCCTGGGTCAACCTACTCGGCTATGTGGCCGGGTGCGAACTGCACGGGGTGGAGCCGAGCTTCGAGGCTTTCGCCCACATGAACTACCTCAGCCGGACCCCTAAGGCAGGTGGTACCGGCTGGTATCAATTGACGAGCCACAGGGGCTACCTCATGACGAGAGGTAAAGCAAACAAAGGAAAGGACTAGCGGAGCACCTTCCTCATCATTGAGAGTTCAGACACAGAGCTGAACAAGCGCTTCAACAGGTGGAACAGGAATCCGCCCCTTCTTGCAGGCGGCCGCAGCATGCCGTCTGTTCCCCCCAAGGCTAAGAAAGAGATCCTAGATAAAGGACTCTTCAAAGTAGAGTCGAAGGTGAACTATACTTCAGGGGTACGAGAGCAAGTACCCCTGCACTGCGTCCCGAGCTTCAAATGGCTCTACGACGAGTACTTTTTGGCCGCCTGTGGCCTCAACAGTCGGTGCTCAAGAGGTAGCCGGCCTGTCGAATACTCTGTTGTTCCATTCATTTCTTGTTATGACTTTTATTAACTTTGCTATTTGTTTTTGCAGCGGACGCCATGAGCAAAATTACCGCCTCCAAGACTGCGGCGGCCATGTTGCGGGCCTCCATCATGCAACAGTCTTTAACCGACTCCCCCAACAAGGGGGCACTCTTGGTGGGCTTCGAACCTTTCACCCTCTTTTTGGAGTTGTGTTTATGTATATACTGACTCTTTTCTTCTTTTTTAGACGGGCGCTCCAAGAGCTTCTTCTTCCCAACAGCCGGACCCCAAGGCCCGGAGGACGACTGTTGCGAGCTCTCCTGGTTCTGCCAGGAAACATGCGGCGGCTGAGAAACAGCCGGCCACTTCTTCTAAAACTCCAGCTGGGCCACCTAGAAGTATGAAATTGTCCTTGTAAATTTTAGACTTGCTCCCTTCTTTACTAGGTCTAATCCGTTTGTTTATGCTTGATGCAGCCGGCCCTCACGAGCCTGACTTGGTCGAGGTGGCCAAGTCTATGATCAAGGTCGTTCCTTCTGCTGAAAGGGAGGCCGTCAGGGGTGTCGGCACCCTTGACCTAGACGGGATTGCAGGGGTCCTTGCTGAGGTATACTTAGCATATTTTTGAGTATTTGAATTCCAGAACGCCTGTTTTCTTTTTGTTTGGAAACTGACGCCTGTTCCCCTTTTTACTTAGGCCCTACTCCGAGTGAACGGCCTTCGCAAGCCGCTTGACCGGAAGAACAAAGAGGTAAAGGCTGCAAAAGCTATGGCCGCCTCTGACTGTGATAAGGCAATGTTTCAAATTGCCCAAAATAAAGTTCTGACCATTGATATTCTTTATTATCAGGCGCAAGCTACCGCCGCTATCCGGGCTCAGTTAGAGGCGGCCCAGAAGAGGAATAGCGAGCTGGAGGCGACCATCAACAACCTCAAGGCCGAGCTGAGACCTCTTCGCCAAAAGATGTCCTCATACGAAACCTTGGAGAAATCCTTGGCGAGCGTAAAGGTACGCCTGGTGACCCAGGAGGAGAGTCTTACTCAGGAGCTCTCGGAAAAGGCCGAGCAAGAAAAGAAAGAGCTGGTCCGGGAGATGATGGAAGACTCTGCTCAAATCCAGCGCATGACTTGGGGCCGCCTCTTCCCCAATGCCGACTTTTCCTCATGGGAAAAAACGTACCGCCAGTGTTCTGATAGATATAAGCAAGAGATCCTGGCGGCTGCTGAGGAAGAGGCGTTGGAGGAGGAGGAGCAGCCGGTAGTGGCGCTTGTGCCGCTTGGGGGTAATGCATCAAAGAAGGATGCAGCTGAAGCCGAGTCCAGCAAGAAGAGTGCTGACCAAGCGGCAGCTGCTGATATTGAAGATCTGCCCCCTTCTTAAGCTTTATGTCTTCTTTCCACGGCCTGCGTGCCGTTTGTTTGTATTTACCCGGCCAGGGGACCGGGGCTCTGAATATTTTGCCGGTCTTTAATGACCGGCTTCTTTTTAATGAATTTTTTTGTTTTGCTTCAAATTTGTTTAAGTATTGAATATTCTGATATCCAATTGTACACTATACCGACTGTTTTACATGGCCGATAGTTGCAGACAGGTACGGATAGTTAGTCACGCCGCCTATGCCCCTGGACGACTGGTTGTCTGTTTCCAGGCTAGACGATCAGTCGGCCATTTATCCAATCGGTATTCGAACCATTTTAAAGACTGGATCCCCTTTAGGCAGGCGGTCCTATCATTTGTAAAATTAACCAAGTAGGAAAGTGGTTTGACCAAGTAAACATGATTGTTACCTAGTCGCCAAGTAACTGAGTAGTAGAGGTATCAAGCGGTTGGTACCGGTTGTTCCCCTTTATTCGCCAATGTTTGTTGGCTTTTAACTCATAGGTTGTTAACCTAGCAGGAGTTGTGGTTGAGAGCCCCTGTTTGCTAAAAACAGGCGGACGACTCATACCTTTTAGGCTCCATACTAAGTTTGAGAGAGTGACTATGAGTTAACTTTGGAGTTACTCAGTCGCCGTCACTCCTGCTTGAGTAGTAAAGGTACCAGGCGGCGGAGGCCGGCTGAACCTTTTGATTCGCCAATGTTTGTTGGCTATTAACTCAAGAGGTACCCCCTGCATTTATCCCAAGTAACACAGGCGGTCATCTGACTCAGATGTCAACTGCTACCACTGGTTTGGTTAGTGATAGAGTTATCCTTGTCTCAAAAACGGCTACGTGGTTGCCCTTGGGGACAGTCGTATAGGTGCCGTGTAATTAGTTTATAAAGCAATGTTCCACCCAAAAGGGAGCTGTTCTCTGCGACGAATTTCATCCGGAGGGATGCCGCCGGACGCCTGCTATGATGTTGGGAAAGGTCGTAGATCATTTCCCCTTGCCTTTCATTGATCAAATGCTCGAACGATTGGCTAACCATTCCTTTTTCTGTTACTTGGATGGATATTCCGGTTTTTTTCAAATCCCCATCCGCCCTTGTGATCAGGAAAAGACTACATTCACATGTCCATATGGCACCTTCGCATATCGCAGAATGCCATTCGGACTGTGTAATGCCCCAGCCACGTTCCAACGGTGTATGATGGCTATTTTCTCAGGTCTCATAGAAAATTCTATGGAAGTTTTTATGGATGATTTTTCTGTTTATGGTTCATCTTTCGATATTTGCCTTGATAATCTAACAAAGGTGCTCCATAGATGCCAGGATGTCAATCTGATATTGAACTGGGAGAAGTGCCATTTTATGGTACAACAGGGAATCGTTTTAGGCCATGTAGTTTCAAACAAAGGGATTGAGGTGGACAAAGCCAAAGTAGAGGTCAAGATGGTCGGGCCCTTTCACGGTCTACAAAGCATATCCTTATGGCACCATTGAATTATGGAACAACACCGGGGGCACCTTCAAAGTCAATGGACAAAGGGTGAAGCACTATCGAGCGGGAGATCCTATTGAAGAAAAGTCAGATATCACATTCTCTTCCTCACCACAAACTCAATGAGGATGAATACGGTCAAGCTAATGACCTTCTAAACAAGCGCTTGCGGGAGGCAACCCGATTCTTTTTGAGGAGCCGTCGAGATTCCTATGCTCTCCTTACGCTGCAATGAGGCCATTGCCGCATTTAGCTTGGGGGAGTTGCTTCGTACATGTGGTACTCTCTCTCTCCTTATCTCTCTTATCTTTCTTGTTTTATTTTAGTGTAGTTATTTTAGTTGTTTTTAAAAAAAAAAAAAAAAAAAAAAAAACATACAAAAAATACGATCCAATGAATAATAAATCATGCTTCCCTGTGCCCCATTCATGAAAATTGTTTTAATTCTTGGTATATGATGACGAGTATTGTGGATAGGTTAGCCATGATTTGATGTTTGATTACTTGGATGTCTTAACATGAGTCAATTTTGCCCAACTACTTGTGAATATAGTGCTTGACTAGTTGATTTGGTTAGGAATGTGTGTTAGTTCCTGGTATGTCAATGAAGTTGAGTATTGGTTTATAACTTTGAGTAATGTTTGCATGACTCATTAATATGCACATTGAGGAGGACGAAGGCATTTGTTCCTCTAGGTGGCTTTCAGACGATATTAGATACATTTGTTCCCTTCTTGCTACCCATGTTGTTGCTTGTGCCCTTTTATTGTTTATTTTGCCACATTACAAGCCTATTTAAGCCCCATTGGTTACTAGTCCCAAGCTTGGCTTGGGGGAGCTAATAGTGAGTGAGGTGAGGGAGTTGTAGTGTGCATGTAATCTGCACAATTTTGGGTGGATTTGAGAAGTTTTTATTTGTTCTTATTGTTGTGGATTGAAAAAATTGAAAATTTATTGTGCAAAGAAAAAATTCCAATGTGAGATGAAAAAAAGGGAAAAGAAAGAGCAAAAGAAAAAAATTGTTTCAATGTTCAAGTGTTCTAATTGAAGGCTGCTCAAGAAAAAAAAGGAGAGTTCAAAGTTTGTTTGTTCACTCAAGTTCTATAATTTTATATTTTGTATATATGAGTGAAATTTTAAGTGTTGGAAATTTTTAATATAATTGGATGTTTGGTGAATTTTTGGTAGAGTTGAGTTGTGTTGGAGATGATTTGGTCATTAATTCATTTTGACCTTGGTTTTATTTATTAGGATTTTGGCTCCCTTAAGCATAGCTTTACTCTTACATTTTCCCAAATATTTCCTACCTTTTATCCTAGCCTTACATTACAAGCTTTGAAGACCTTCTGACCTTTGTGCATAGAGTTGTGTGAATGTGAAATTAGTTGTTTTCCAATGCAAAGAATGATTTGATATATTTCGAGTCGACTGCTAGGTTGAGTGCTTGTTTTCTTTAAACACACGAGTGCGTGAGTTTGGGAGGGCATTGTTCACATTTAAAGGAGTTGGATGGAGAGCGATCGAGTATATCTTTTACTCGCCACATAAATGAGAGTTGAGTGTGTGAACACTAGTCTTGAATTCTATATGCTCTTGGGGTTTGCTCTATTTGACTATTGTCAGACAGGATGAGTAGTCAGATGGATTTGATTGGTTGACTTTGATGCATAACTGTCGAGTTTACCTTTAATCGTATTTATTGATTTGAATTGCTTTTGGGGTGAAGTATTGATTTATTTATTCATTGCTTTGCTTAGGGACAAGCAAAGGTTTAGCTTGGGGGAATTTGATATACGTGTTTTATACAATGGTTTTCCCCGGTTTTACTTAGTAATTTTATATGGTTTTGAGCTCTACGGAGCCATTTCTTGCTAACAATCTCTTCTTCGCCCGGTCGGGCGCGCGTAACACGTTTCCAGAATTGCATCTTCATAACTTGACTTCTTCATCGCCCGGTCTGACCGGGCGAAGCCTGCCCGATCGGGCGCGCGTTGCACCGTTCAGAATTGGGCTTCTTCCTGTGAACTCTTCATTGCCCGGTCTGCCCGGGCAAGCCATGCCCGGTCGGGCACTCCACATAAATTGCAGTTCTTGGCTATCAACTCTTCCGAATCTACTAAAAACACGTCCAATTGCCTAGAAACGCTTCATATTCCTGAAAAGCTTACTAAAACAATCGAATACACTAAAGAAGAGATTGTTAGCAAGAAATGGCTCCGTAGAGCTCAAAACCATATAAAATTACTAAGTAAAACCGGGGAAAACCATTGTATAAAACACGTATATCAGTCGTATTAGTTTTGATGATTTGATCAGTTGGCTTGGCGCCTGGTCTGATCATTCGGCCTGTGGCCTTGGTTAGTTCTTGGTGAACGTAGGTGCTAAGTAAAAGGAGGGTAGCCGCCTGTTAGGCACAGGGTCGGCCAGGCCCTGATCATTTTTAGTCAAGTATAAGGGGGGTGGCTGTGTGTTTGGAACCAGTCGGCCCTCTTTTATGGAGAGTAGCCGACTATATGTCCAGACGGCATGCCCCTATGGTGATAGAGTAAAATATTCAATGGAGAGTAGCCGACTGTAAAGGTACAGGCGGCATGCCCCTCTGAAGATAGAGTAAAATACTCAATGGAGAGTAGCCGACTGTAAAGGTACAGACGGAATGCCCCTCTGAAGATAGAGTAAAATACTCAATGGAGAATAGCCGACTGTAAAGGTACAGACGGCACGCCCCTCTGAAGATAGAGTAAAATACTCAATGGAGAGTAGCCGACTGTAAAGGTACAGACGGCATGCCCCTCTGAAGATAGAGTAAAATACTCAATGGAGAGTAGCCGACTGTAAATGTATAGGCGGCCTGCCCCTCTTAAGTAAGAATAAAAATTAAACATGGAGAGTAGCCGACTGTTTGTTAGTAGGCGTGCCCCTCTTAGTACAAAATTGAATATTAAGTATGCAAACTTTTATTAAGTAGCCCTTGACTATTTACATCATTCAAAAGAAATATTTCTTAAGATTATCTACATTCCAAGTTCGAGGCAACGGTTGTCCGTCTGGTGTTCCCAGACGGTAGGTACTGTCCCTGACCTCTTCACAGATTCGGTAGGGTCCTTCCCAGTTGGGAGTTAGTTTGCCAGACTCATTAGCCCTACCAACTGCTTCCATTTTTCTAAGTACAAAGTCCCCCACTTTGAGTGGACGTCTGTGTACTTTTTTGTTGTATGATCTAGTCATTCGCAGGCGGTAAATTTCATGGCGCAAGACATCATTGCCCCTCTTTTCAATAAGTGAGTCTAATGCCAGGCGCATGGCTTCCCAGTTTGCCTCTTCTTTATATAGCATTACTCGAAGAGTCGGCTCGTAGTGTTCTATTGGAAGAACAGCTTCCGCACCATAAGTTAGGAGGAATGGAGTTTCTCCAGTCGCCCCTTTTTCAGTCGTCCTAATGGCCCAGAGAACATGTGGTAATTCATCCGCCCATAGGCCGCCTGCTCGTTCAATCTTTTTATTGAGACCGTCTGAGATGATTTTATTAAAGGCTTCTACCTGGCCGTTTGCTTGTGGACGGCCGACAGATGCAAAGTAGTGTGAAATTCCTTGGTCACCCAACCAGCTTTTGAGAACAGGCGTCTCAAATTGGGGACTATTATCAAAAACCATAGACATGGGAACCCCGAACCGAGTGATGACATTTTTCCAAATGAATGAAATTACGTCCTTCGTCTTGATTCCCTTTACAGCCTCCGCCTCTACCCATTTAGTGAAGTAGTCGATGGCAACAAGTATGTACCTCTTTCCGCCTGTAGCAGGCGTATATGGACCCAGAATATCCGTGCCCCACTTAGCAAACGGTAGTGGGCTATGAATGGTAGTGAGGTCAGTAGCCGGACGGTGAATTAGTTTGCCAAACCTTTGGCACTTGTCACATTTTTTCACCATCACTATCGCATCTGCTTCTAAAGTAGGCCAAAAGTAGCCCTGCCGCCTTACCCGTTGAGCAAGCGTCCTACCGCCTATATGGGAAGCACAGTAACCAGAGTGAAGATCATCTAGTATCTCTCGTCCCTTTTATGGAGTAACACACTTTAAGAAGGGTTGAAGGTACCCCCTTTTGTGAAGTTCTCCCTTTATTATTTCAAAACTGGTTGCTCGTTTTTTCAGTGCTGCCGCCTATTGATGATTATCCGGCAGGGTACCGTTTGTCAGATATGCCCTGATTGGATCCATCCAGGTTGAGCTTCTGTCTAGGATTCCAATAGGGTCTTCCTCGATGCTTCTCTTCTCCATTACTTCCCAAAAAACAGTTCGAGGAGTATCACAGGAGGCGGATGATGCTAATTTTGACAGTGCATCCGCCTGGTTGTTTTCTGATCTCGGCACTTGGGTCAGATGGAAATCCTCAAGGGAGCCGACTGCTTGTCGGACCGCCTGTAAATACTTGATCATGGCCGGATGGGTTGCTTCGTATTCGCCATTGTACTGACTCACTATCAATTGTGAATCGGAACAGGCGTCTATTTTTCTTGCTCCCGCCGCCTTGCACTTGCGGATTCCGGCTAGTAAAGCTTCATATTCTGCCTCATTGTTTGAGGCCTGAAAACTGAAGCGTAAAGCATACTCGTACCTGTCGCCCTCTAGCGACTGAAATATGACTCCTGCTCCACAACCTTTTGAAGTAGAGCTTCCATCCACATATACCTTCCAGACTTGGTCTGTAACTTGAGAGTCCGGAGGACGAGTCATCTCAACAATAAAGTCAGCAAAGGCTTGCCCCTTCACTGCTTTTCTAGGCTCGAAAGTAACTTCGAGGCTCTGTATTTCTATGACCCATTTGATCATTCGGCCTGACGACTCCATGATGGTCAGTGGCCGCTTGATAGGTTGGTCTGTATACACGACGACTGCATGTGCCAAAAAGTAGGGCTTCAATTTTTTAACAGCCATGAAGAGTGCAAGACCAAATTTCTCCACTAAGGGATACCTCAACTCGGCATTTTTCAGTACGTGACTGACAAAGTAGACCGGGAGCCGACAGCCGTCTCTTTCAGCAAGGAGAACAGCGCTTAACGCATGATCAGAGACGACCAGGTACATGTAGAGTACTTCTTTGGGCAAAGGGCTGACCAGCCTCGGCAAGGAATGCAAGTGAACTTTCAATTTCTGGAAGGCCGCCTCAGCAACCGGCCCCCATTCAAACCTTGCCTTTTTCTTAATTGCCTGGAAAAAGTATAGGCATTTGTCGCCTGATCGGCTTAGAAATCTTCCCAAGGCCGCCAGACAACCTGTTAACTTCTGAACCTCTCGGATGGTACGAGGCGACTGCATGTCAATGACCGCCTGCACCTTCTCAGGGTTCGCCTCTATTCCTCTCTGATTGATAAGGAATCCGAGAAATTTCCCAGACTCTACTCCAAAGACACATTTCTTGGGATTGAGCATGACATGGTGCCGCCTCAGTGTGGCGAAAGTTTCTCAGAGGTCCGACAGATGATCTTTCTGAAGTTTAGACTTGACAATCATATCATCAATATATGCCTCGACATTTCTCCCAATTTGATCAAAGAACACAGTGTTTATCATTCGCTGGAAAGTGGCAGGGGCATTCTTAAGACCAAACGGCATGACCGTGTAACAGTATAACCCCTGATCAGTGACGAAGGTCGTCTTCTCCTGATATTTCTTCCATAAACAAATTTGATGGAAACCAGAGTAGGCGTCCATAAAGCTCATCAAAGCATGGCCGGCTGTTGAGTCGACCAGGTTATCAATTTTAGGCAGAGGGTAACTGTCTTTGGGGCACGCCTTATTTAAGTCTGTGTAGTCTACACACATTCGCCAGGTGCCATTCAGCTTTTTAACCAGCACCACATTTGCAACCCAGTCTTGGAAGTAACATTGCCGAATGAACCCTGCATCAAGTAACTTTTTAACTTCGGCGGCTGCCGCCTGACTTCTTTCTTCGCCATGGTTCCGCTTCTTCTGCCGTACCGGCTTCTTTTTCGGATCCACGGCCAGTTTATGTACCGCCAGATCAGGACTAATGTCTGGCATTTCATGGACTTCGAATGCAAAGATGTCCTTGTATTCTTTCAATAGTTTGTGAAAGTCGTCACCCAGGACTCTCAGAGCAGCCGTCCCAACTTTGACTATTCGGTCAGGACGCGAGTCGTCTAAGATCAGGTCCGTATGCTCACCAGCCGGCTGAGGGCGGAATTCATCCGACCGCTCCTCTGCCAATGATTGCTATTTTCTGTCTTTTCTTGCGACCCCTGCCTGGGATGCCTTTCTCTTCTTGCCGCCTGCTTCTTGAACAGGCGCACTCTCCTTGACATTGTCAAGGTCTATTTTTCCACCACTCGACCCAGTGGCCATAACAGTGGGCTTGACATCCGAGAGATAGCACTCTCGGACCATCCTCTGATCTCCCCTTAGGGACCCGACTGTTCCATTATCCCTCTCAAACTTGAGCAACATAAGAGATGGGATTATAACAGCCTTGGAATTATTCAGGGTTGGTCATCCCAGAATCATGTTGTAGGCTGAGAGTTCTTCTACTACCAGGAACCGGACTACCATGTGTCGTCCTTCCCCTTTTTCGCCCAGGCGGATGGGTAAATCCACTCGTCCCACTGGGTGGACGACTCCTCCTCCGAACCCTACTAAAGGGTGGGATGTCGGATGTATGCAATCAGTCTGATATTTTAGTTTCGACAGACATTTGCTACTGATGAGATCTGAGGAGCTTCCGGTATCTATGAGGATTCGGCCAACTCTCTGGTTGGCCACTTTACATTCAATAACGATAGGGTCGTCATGCGGCCCTCTTACCCCTCCTAGATCTTCTTCAGTGATGACAATCTCAGGAAATGAATATTTGGAGGGCCGTTCTTGGTGAACGGAATTTACATCTAACCGTCTGATATTGTCTTTGTTGCCCCTAATAGTGGGGCCGCCTCCTGAGAAGCCGCCTGCAATGGTGTAGACGACTGCATCATCTGTATCGGAGCTGTCGGCCTGTTGATTCTTTTTGGTCGACTGCTTTTTTGAAGAAGTGTTCCCCGTAGATCTCGTGACATAAGTGTCAAGATCACCTTGCTCAGCCAGGCGGTCCAGATACCGCATGAGACTGATGCATTCATTGGTGTGATGACCAACATCTTCATGATAAGCACATAATTTATCTTGGTTCCGGTTGTTTGCAGAACCCTTCATGGGGACCGGCTTCTCAATTGAGATCCGTCCCTTGATTTCCTTTAGGATAAACTTGTTATCCTTGTTAAACGCATACTTTGGGGAGTATGTTTTGAATTCTTTTTTCTTTTTCTGGGCCGGCTGTTTAGAGGAATCAGCCGCCCAGACCTCTTTTCTCTTCTTGTCTTTGTTTGACGACTGTTTCTATCGTCCTTCTCTTTTGTCGGATCTTTTCCCGTCTGACTGTTTTACCGTACCACAAAGATCAGTCGCCTGTATATAGGCTTCCGCTTCAATCAAGGCCTCTTGAAGAGTCGCCACCCTCTTCGGACCAAATCAAATTTGAAGGTCGACCCGTCTTTGAGACCTCTGAAAAAGTCAGTATAGGCTACTTCATCCGGTAACCCTTGAATCTGTATTCTCATCAGGTTAAACCGCCTGATGTAAGAACGAAGCCCCTCCTTCTCGCCCTGCTGAATTGTTCCTAAATCAAGGGTCGTCTTCTTCGCAGGGATGTTCATGGCGAAGTTGGAGGTGAATAAGTAAGCAAGCGTCCTGAAGGTATTTACACAACCAGTCGGCAGGTTGCCGAACCATTGTTGTGCGATTCCTTTGAGAGTCGCTGGGAAACACTTGCACCAAGTGGGATCATCCAACCCTTGAAGGTACATCAGGTTGGTGAATGCCATCAGATGGTCTTCTGGGTTAGTAGTGCCGTCATAGGCGCCTACTAATACATTTTTCACTTTGGCCGGCTGAGCGGCTTCAGTAATTTCCTTGGAGAAGGCCGACGGCTGTTCACCAAGTCTAAGCAACCGTAGCTGCCAGTCCATAGGTTGGACATTTTTTTTCTGCATGTCCACCAAACGGAGGTGGCTGTAAAAAATACTGTTGTTGCGGTACAAACAGTAAGTTTGGTACCGCCTGGTCGCTATGAAAGCCGGACTGACGGGAGGTGCCGCCTGACTGACTCTCATGATACGACTGAGTATGCCTCATCGAGGTATTTCGCAGACTGTCTTGGAAGTTTGAAGTAGAGGCCGACTCTGACAATCAGTCACTCTTCTTCTGCTCTAGCAGTAGCCGAGCGTCTGTGTATGTTTTCCTCGACCCGTCCGCCTGAATATGACGAACAGGTTTCCTATTTCCTGGAGTAGGGAAACGGTATTTTGTGAAATCAAGGGCAGGTGGCTCCCACTTCCTAGATTTAGGATGAGGGGTCGCCTCTCGCCCTTGAACTGGTTTCCTCTTCAGTGAAGTGGAGGGTTTCTTAGCCGACTGCTCCTTGTCCAGAGCAGGCAGCTTCTTGTTGATCAACTCTTGAATTTCTCCCTTGAAGTCCCTAATGAAGGTCATGAGTTCGTTCCTTGTGATGGGAGCAGACCCATCAGTCGACTGCTGCCGAACAGGCGGTGCGCCTGCTGGCTCACTTCCAGTTTGAAGATGTTCCCGTTCCCTCCTTTCTGTATGACGGGTACGTCGGGCCCTTAGGGTCCCGTCTGAAGCTGTGTGAGCTTCAACTTCAAATTCATTCTCAGTATCGTGTTCCGACTGAACTAGAGGGTCGTCCAGGGGACGTCTCTCTTCAGGAGTCGGTACAGACGTGGATGCCGTCTCAGAAGTACTCTCCCCACAGACGGCGCCAAATGTTTCGGGGTTTTATGATGTCCTGCGGGAGAGTTACAATTCCGAGACTGGAACCGGACGCCTGTACCTGCAAAACAAACGGATGCTCCGGATGATTGGAGATCCGCCTCCGACGGTCAAGTTAGTACTTGATTAAGGAGTAATTAATGCGGAAATTAAAGTGATTGGGTCTCTCTAGGTGAGAGTGTTTAATGTGTGTAATCTGCTTTTTAGCGTGTCCTCTCCCTTAATGAGGATTAAGGGAGGTATTTATAACCTCGGGAAACGTGTCAATCTAGGTTTAGGTTAACCTTGGGCTGATTGGGCTTCCCTCGGGAGTTGGGCCTAGGTGACCGGTTATCCCAGGTGTCATGGGAAGGACACGTGTTGTGTCGTAATTGGTCCATGGTGGACGGATCATTGCTTGACACGTGGCAGACTCCTATTGGCCCATGTGACGGACACATGGCGGAACCTGATTGGTCCACTTGTCAGATGGTGATTGGTGGGGAAAAATCCCATAATCAGAAAGCTAGCAAGATTCACTTTTCTCTCATGCCCCATCATGATTATGCTGCAATACCTGAAAAGTTTATCTCTACTTGTTTCCACTACTCTCCATTAAAAATGGGTCATCATAGGGCCAAGGTAAAGACATGGCCAAACACACAAACACACACAATCAGCAAAGCTGAGTACATAAGCGTAAATTAAACACACTAACATGCTTTCACCTATCAACACACTAACCTCATTGCACCTGTTTACAAGCACACACGTCAATCAACAAAACACAATGACTAGACACTAAATAATTCATTTAGCGTTGATTACACATCGAACGGGTTTCCAACTATCCTCTCCCAATAAATTGAGGTTAACTAACACGGGAGCTAACCGTGCTAGCGACAAAACCATTTTAAGGTGGCGGTATTCTTGCGTATAATAATAAATAAAAAGGAATGTACAACGTCCTGTACTCCATTAGAAGTTATAGTTAAATATAAAACCCCATAAATCCCCCCATTGTTCATACTCAAGGTATATACGTTCCAAGAGTTTTGGTGCGTAATCTCTTTCACTTTACGTTATTTACATTTTATTGGACTTGGTGATGACTCTCACATCATAATAAATAAACTTGGTATATCTTTGGTGATGACTCTTAGTGTCCATATCTTGTCCTAAATGTGGTTTAAGGAATGTCTTCGTCGGCAACCCTCAATTGGTGATACCCAGATCTCAAGTCGATCTTTGAAAACACCGTGGCACCCTTTAGTTGGTCAAATAAATCATCGATTCTTGGTAAGGGATACTTATTCTTTATGTTTACTTTATTTAGTTCCCTGTAGTCAATGCACAACCTCATACTTCCATCCTTCTTTTTCACGAATAGAACTGGTGCTCCCCAAAGAGAAGCACTTGGTCTAAAGTATCCCTTGTCCAATAAAATCTTGCAATTGCTCCTTTAATTCACTCATTTCTGCAGGTGCCATTCGATATGGTGCCTTGGATATTGGGGCTGTTCCGGGAACTAAATCTATGGTAAAGTCGATTTCCCTCTTAGGTGGCATTCCAGGGATCTCCTCCGGAAATACATCCAGGAATTCGTTGACTACTCCTATATTTTATGGATTTGTCACTTGTTCATGGTTCATATTCCTAACACTACAGAAATATACTGGATGTCTTTCTTCATGTATTTTTGCTAATTTTAGCACTGATATTACCCTTGGGCACTTGGTCTTACCATTCATCCAGTAAGTCACTGGTTCATTTCCGCTTGTGACCATCTTCACTTTCTGTGATCTACAACTAATCTCAGCATTATACTTACTCAACCAGTCCATTCCCAGAATAAGATCAAAGTCGCTCAGCCCAAACTCAATAAGTTCAGACGGGAATAATTTTCCTTCTATTTCTAAAGGCACATTTCTAAAGATTTTGGTACATTTCACTACCCCACCTGTCGGAATGGTTATGGGTAAATCTACTACTTCTACTGTCTTTAAACAGTCTTTAAGTTTTGAAACAATACCCTTAGAAACAAAAGAAAAAGTTGCACCAGAATCAAACAATACTTTAACAGGAGTAGAGTTAATAGAAAAAGTACCAGTGATAACATCTTTCGTGGCATCCGCCTCATGCTTACTCAGAACATTCAGTTTCCCTGGAGTTTCACCCTTTTGTTGGCTATTCCCACTAGTGGCGTTACTGTTCTTCGCCCCATTCTGTTGCACTCCCTTGTTCCCAGTAAAGTTGTTGTTGTTCCCTTGGAAATTCCTCTGGTTTCCTCCTGAATTATTATTGTTTTTCCTGTTCCCATTGCTATTCTTGGAGAAACTCTCATATTCCCTATGCCCAATTTTATTACAAACACGACAAGCGACCAAATTGCCCTCGCAATCCTTTCCAGGGTGGTTATTCCTACACCTTTTGCAAAAATAAATTCTCCCATTATTGTTATTCCCCTGGGTATTGTTTCTAGCCCCTCCATTGTTATTACGCTTTCCTTGATGGTTATTACCCTGGAAGTTATTATTGTTGTGAAAGTTATTGTTATGGTGGTACTTCTGCTTCTTAAAACCATTCTGGTTTCCATGTTGGTTTCTAGAAACCTTCCCCACTTCCTTCCTCTTCTCTCTTCCTTCTATTTCAGTTAACTCCTTCTTCTTCTTTTCTTCCAAAGCATAAAGGTGTGCGGCCCTTCCATATACTTCATCCAGGGTCTCAAATACTTTCCCGCACAGCTTTAACTGCAAATCCGTAGTTAAGCCACTCTCAAATTTCCTAGATTTTGTTTTTCCGTAGAGACAAACCCTTCAGCAAAACGGGACAACTCAATAAACTTGGTATAGTATTCCGTAACTAACATCTTGTCCATCTTAAGGTTTGAGAATTCCTCAGCTTTCTGCTTCTGCAAAAAGCTAGGATAAAACTTGTCTCTCACATTCTCTTGGAATTTGGTCCAGTTGAACCCAGGTAGCGCTCTAATGGTAGTCTCATTTTGTTGCCACCAAAGGCGAGCTTCACCCCTCAAATAGTAAGTAGCACAACTCACTTTTGAGTTTTCAGGGCATCCCGCAGCTCCAAATAGTTTTTCAAATTCCCTCAACCAGTTTTCCAATATAATAGGGTCAGGCTCGCCTTAATATGTTGGTGGCTTACTTTGTGCAACCTTATTAAAGAGCTATCCTTGAGCATCCCCATTACCAGTTGAGTTTCTTGCCAATTGTTGGACAACTGCTGCCAATTGCCTTACTACTTCATTCAAATCGTTTCCACCATTACCAGAACCTCTTCCCCCTGCCATTTTTCTTCTCTTGAATCGAGGACAAGGGTTTATATTAGAAATGGCCATGTTTAGCTCTCAAGACATACACTCATTTATTACTTAGCACTCTTTAAACATTCACAATAAAATTTGAAGCTAACAATTTGGGATAGCGAAAGCTAAGAATTCCCTTAATTTGTAGCTTTATCAATCAATTATAAATTGCTAACCAACCATGCATTTAATAAAGCATCACATAGATAAAAAAAAAAATTCCCATAGATGCCCCTAGCTTAGAAATATTTGTTGGAATTAAGTTGCTTGGAATTTTGGTTATTGGAATAGTGATGTGAAATGGGAGATTTGGAAAACAAATGAATTTATTTATTTAAAAAGAAATTTAAGAAGAAGAATTTCCTAATTGTTGATTAGGAGGAGGATTGTTCCCTACTGGGTTATCGTAGTAGTAGTCAGGGTAGGGAGGATTTAAGTGCTGACAATGAGCTTTCTCCACTCTTACGAGATATTTAGTTAAGAAAATATAATCCGGATACCACTAGCCATAATAGTCTTTGTATTTATGGTAATTCGGAACGTCTCCTGGAAGGTAAAAATCAGAAAATCTCTGTTTGACAGCAATATAAGGGGGCTCCTCTGGAAGACAATGGACAATCATAGCCGAAATACGATCAGGGGTGTCATAAACTCTGTCTCGTAAGACATTGCTCATGTAGGAACAAAAGTATCTGATCTTTTCTACAAAGTCGTAGGGGTGTTCATTATGTTTCTTTACAAGAGATCCCATTTGTGTAAATTTGCTAGGAAAGATTGGCATCTTGTAGAGAAAAGGCTTAGAAAAGAATTCCCTTCCCAAAAGAAATAAATAAAATAAATAATACAGTCTTGTAGGAAATTAAGTTCGGTGTTCAATCATACAATTTCGAAGGATCACATAGAATAATACACATATTTCATGCTTTCATCAACAAACATTTAGTCAAACAACATGGTTGAACACTCAAAATAAAATTATGCACATAGGGAATAAATTAAATTCTAGCCTATATGCCCTTTCTTTTTCCTACCCAAGCTCACCAACATGTTAATAAAAGCTTTTAACACATAATTCTTACCTCAATCCTTGCTCCCTGCAATACTTAAAAAAAAAAAAAAAATTTACCCTTTTAAAAAAAAAAAAATTCGAATTTAATGAGAAGAGGGCCAAAATTTCGGCCCTACAAAAAAAAAAGAAATATATTTTCGACACTAAAAAAAAAATCGAGTGTCCCTTAAAAAAAATATCGGTCAAAATAAGATAAATAAATAATTAAAAAAAAAAATTTTGGCCCCATTTAAAAAATATATATAGATATATGTATATATATATATATATATATATATATATATATAAATAAAATCGGAACAATTAACGTTGCATAAATAAATTAACACTTGGCCAAGTTTAAATCACAGTAAGAAAAACATTTTCGGGTTAGTGGTAATTTAAAATCCCAACCTAAACTCTGATACCACTTTGTAACACCGTAAAAATTCATTTCCTTTAAATACCCATTCTACTCTTTAAAATACGATTTAGGAATATCTAAGACATTACCGTTACCGTGAAAACGACTAAGGCAGTTATCAAAGATACACAACGGAAGACTCAAAATTAAAAACCGTTTAAACAAGTCAACTCAAAAGTCAACCAAACAAAAGTAAAGTTTAAAACCAAACAAAAAAAGTCAAATAAAATCAAACTACAACTTGGAACCATGAAAGGCCCTTATTCAAACCGTTCCAAAACCAAACCTTTGTGTTAGTCCACATAAAATATGTCATAAATAAATAAAGCATAAAACACATCGTAACCTAACGAAAGCTAGTAAGATTCATTCTTCTCTCATGCCCCATCATGGTTATGCTTCAATTCCTGAAAAGTTTATCTCTACTTGTTTCCACTACTCTCCATTAAAAATGGGTCATCATAGGGCCAAGGTAAAGACATGGCCAAACACACAAACACACACAATCAGCAAAGCTGAGTACATAAGCGTAAATTAAACACACTAACATGCTTTCACCTATCAACACACTTACCTCATTGCACCTGTTTACATGAACACACATCAATCAACAAAACACAATGAATAAACAATAAATAATTCATTTAGCGTTGATTACGCATCGAACGGGTTTCCAACTATCCTCCCCCAATAAATTGAGGTTAACTGACACGGGAGCTAACCGTGCCAGCGACAGAATCATTTTAAGGTGTCGAAATTCCTGCGCATAATAATAAATAAAAAGGAATGTACAGCGTCCTGTACTCCATTAGAAGTTATGGTTAAATATAAAACCCCATAACTCCCCCCATTGTTCATACTCAAGGTATATACGTTCCAAGAGTTTTGGTGCGTAATCTCTTTCACTTTACGTCATTTACTTTTTATTGGACTTGGTGATGACTCTCAAAGCATAATAAAGCAATCAACAATAATTATTCAATCAACCAAACATACAAAATTAATTCTTGAATAATTAGTGACCACATATTATTTAATGTTGAACCCTTTTTAATTCTACCTCAGTGTCAAAGACACCTTAAACACATAATGCGTTAAAAATCCTATCCCTCGGTGTTAAAAACATCTTAAGTGCACAAAGGAACCAACATACAATTTATTCCTTGTGTACATAGACACTTGTATATCTCCTTCCTCATGCTTAAAGCATCAATAAAAATTATTTGAACCATAATAAAATTTCTTTTCAATATTACTAACATAATTAGACATGTAGTTTAATTGATCATGCATTCTAACATGCCATAAATAAAAGTGTAGTTCAAACACAACATGCCAAACATTAATTTTCCAACCATTAATCCATCTCAAATAAATCATACTTTCTAATTTAATCACCAATATTAAAAATCCACGATTCCAATCATAAATCTTAGCATGATACTAATTAGGATTAATTGAGTCAAATCTAGCATGATACTACATCACCAAAAATATGCTAAGTACGCGTACGTACCTTGAGTACGATTTTAAAATTGCCACGACTAGTAGAAATTGGTTACTTCAAAGTCTCAGCTTCTACACATTAAATTCATAATAGAGTATTAATATCCACTCTAAACAAATTTTCAGCAATATATACTATTTTAAAACCCCTCATAATTTAATTAAAGAAAGCTGAAATTATATTTAAAACACCATAATTAAGTCCCAATTAATGGGTAATTAAAATTTCTTCAAGAAACATAATATTAAGCATTCTGCATAAAATTCCAGCACTTTATTATAATTAAAACTTGTTAAAATTAAGCTTTAAAATACTTAAAACAAAGGTCTACCCCATTATACATCATAATCCTTCAATAACTCATGAATCAAGAACCTAGGGTTTCAAAAATTGGGGCTTTTTTAATTAAAACCAAATCTGAAAATTAATTAACATAATTACAATAATTAAACATCAAAATTAAATCTCCAAACTCATAATTTACAATTAGATTAAAGCCTAGATTAGATTTGGGTAAGAAATATTTGATTTTTAAAACTTTTTTTTCGAAGGATGTGACTACCGACAGCAGGCCGGCCCCACTGCCGGCTGCTGCCAGTGCCGGTGGTTGCCACTGCTGCCGGCTGGTATTGGTGGTCGGCGGCCCACCGGTGGTGGTGGTGCGCAACAAGAAGGGGAAGGGAAGGAGGGAGTAAAAGAAAAAGAAAGAAGAAAATAAAGAGAAAAGGGAGAGAAGTTTACCTTGGGTTTTCTCCACTCTGGGGAAAGTTGAATTGCCTCATAAGAGGGATATTTATACCCCTTCTCTATCACCCCTTTTACCCTAAACTTTCCTCCTTTAGTTTTTTTTTTCCTAATCCCTTCCCTAATAAAACTTGTTAAAAATCATAATTTCATAAAATAAAACCCCAACTTCTATTAATAATTAATTAAACAAACTTTCCTTTAGTAAAATATTCCCAACTTACATGGGATCAATAATTAAAACATCATAATTAAAATACTAAAATTATTTAAATACCCTTATAAAATACATATCTTAAATAAAATACATATAAAAATACGTATAAAAATATGGGGTATTACACCATGCTTCCCCTGATGGTAATCCTCCATCATCTCCAAGCGTGCCTTTCCAAAATAATAACTAGCCGCATCAAGAGAGTCGTTTGCAGCCTCCTTCAAGTTACCCTTCAACCCATCCCCATCTGCAAAGCACTGCTTGTACTTAGTCCTTTCAGCCTTCAAAGCATCAGTGGCAGCCTTATACTTATCAACAAGGGCATCACGTTCCTTCTTCATAACATCATAAGCCTAAGTGAACTCTGACACCTTGCTCAATACACCAAGGCACGACTGAAAACTCTGCAGAATATCACAAAAGGGTCAGGAGACGCAAAGGGGCACCCAAACTGATTTCCCGATTTTTTTTAAGGGAGTATACTATACCTGGAAAGACTGCGCGGCAGCCTCTTGAGAAAGGTCAGCGAAAGTCTGTGACGATTGACGCTCCTTGAAGGTTGGGAAGAGCAAGTTGACCACATGGGGAGCCAAAGAGTCATAAGAGAAGTCAGCAGTATCAACATCAACAGGGATCTCAAGCTTCCTCTTAAGGTTGGTACGAGGAGGAGGTGGAGGAGGAGCACTCCTTAGAGGCTTCACGTTAGCTGGAGCAGGGACATCCTCTGAACCCTTAAAAGAGGCCTGCGACCTAATGCGACCCAAGATAGAAGAAGAACTAAGTAGTTCATGAGACCTCAACGACCAGGAAGTATCTACACATTGCATGAAAAATTCAAAAGGGAATACAACAAAAAGTACCAGGTCTATAAGGAACAACAACAGATTTTATAAGAAGCATAAGAAACACCGATACAACAAACCTAACAGTGCATACAGATCAGCCCCAAAGGGAAAAGCAAAACAAGGGGACGATAAAATTTCAAACAACAGCATAAAGAACGTAATCGATATACCACAAGCAGATTTGCAAACAAGAGCAGCATAACAGCAATGTGTAGGGATAGCAAAAAGGAAAACAAACCTTGAGACCTAGCAGGAACAACCTTCTGTCAGAATCAGAATCGTCCAGGGACTCTATCTGGATAACTGCCTCAGGCTGCGTCAATTTGATGAAAGATCTCTCGTCCGCACTCAACCCGTACAACTTATCAACCAAAGATGGAGAATGAGAGCGCTGCTTCAACTTGCTCACTGCAACCATCAAGCAAATAAGCACAAATCAACAAAGAAGGAAAGCAAGACACAGGAAAACAAGAAAATAGAATACCTTCAGCCTCAACAGTGTCAATAAAAAAATCACAATCATCACCCAACAAATCAATCCTCACAAAGAAAAACTTGTGATACCGCGTATTGTCAAACGCCTTCTCCAAGTCAGTCACCAAAGGGCCAACACCATCCTTCAAACGGAGACCAACCCGACCCTTACCACTGACCTGATAGTATAAGGATAGCATAAATCCCTCACATCAAGTTCTATACCGAATTTCACACTCAGCTAGTCAAGAATTCTCAAAACCCTCCAAGTTTGGGGCAATAACTAACAAGGCGAGACCCTAACCCTAGACAGAAATTGACGAACAAGGGGAGAGAAAGGGAAGGTATCCCCAATCACAAAGGGATACTCAAAAAATCACACCCAACCAGGGGCAGTCCAGTCAGCTCTTTCCCTAGAAGATGGAATTTTCACCACCACTCCATCAGGAAATTGCGCAACTGCAGCGATCTTTTGAACCTCCTCCTTTGTCACAGTGGAGGGATAAACATGCTTAGTAGGGAAAACATTATGCGCAACCAAAGTCGGCTTCTTCACACCTTCATCCACCCCAGCAAACACTACTCTTATAGTACCATCCATCATAAAAACGCAAGAAAAACAAAGAAGCGAAGAAATAGAGAGGAATAGAGAAGAGAGAGAAAATACCTGATGAAATTCGAAATTGGGGCGAAGAGTAAAGTGGTTAGACATAAGCCTGCACACCCAATAAATACTGAAGAATGAAATAAACCGCCCTTCACGGTTACCGAAGAAATTTCCTTAAAAGTGCCACCACGTTCCTTATTTTTGTTAACCGTTGAAATAATTTCTAAAATTCGAAAATCCTTCAAACGGTTTCTTTAGGTAATTTTCACCTTCAATGCTTGAAAATAAAAATTAGAGGCAATTGTTGGGCCCGTATTAATATACGACCCAGTATACTTAGGGCACCAATCCAAGATAAAAGAATTCAGCAAAATAGACAAAACAGCTTGATTGGAATAAACAAGGAAAGCAGGATCAAGAGTATCAATCAAGAAGATACTTGCCAAGAATACACCTAAAGAACAGGGAACATAATAAATCAAGAAGATCCTCTACATTTCGAATATATTCTGAATATCTATGTAACCGTAGGAATCCCTAGGTATAAATAGGAAGAGTTAGACATTATAATATTCATGTACGCTCGCACACAATTCAATATAAGCTGTTACTCTATTTTTTTCAACGGACCTGTGTCCCTGCTGAACAAGGAGGCTTGTCCTTATTCAGTATTGTATCTCTAAACTCATCTCTTTGGTATTATCAAATACTTATTGCTTACTTATTAGTTATTTAATGCTTTATTATCATTCTTAATTGCTTTATATATTATTGGTGGTACGATTGTTATTACCCCTCAAAACCTAGCAGATTCTTAGATGTCATACCTGAGATTTGCCTAAACAACAAGCAAAAACAAAGCTCTCAATATTTATTAAATGAATGAATCAAGAAAACTTGGACATCGTAAAAGATAAAGAGTACAATATTATATGAGTGCTACATAGTACTTTGATTTTATCTAAGATAAGTGCCCTGAAATGCCAAATTACATTAAACTACATCACATACAACGCCTCCCCTTAAAACAGTATAAAAACAACAAATAATAGTATAATATAAAGATTCACTCTTTCCCTCTTTTTCCATCAGAATTCTCGCTAGAATTATAACAGTACAAACTATAAAATAACAACATATTTATCAATAATAAAAATATATTTATCAATAATAATAGTATAAATCGAAACAAAATTTTTTTTGGTATGGACCATACCATGTATGGCCTATACTTAATCCCCTCTAGGGCCTCTCCATAGGTAATTAATTTCATCAAATACATAATTAATCAATGTTATATCCCACAATTTAATACTCACCAGAGACACTTCAAGGATGAAAAGTCCCTTATCATTAGCTTCCTCTCTCTAAGCAGTCTTCCGCTAAGTTCAAAGATTTTATTTTTTCTTTCTAGTGTACAAGAGCCACAAATATAAAGATGTAAATAAATTTTGATCCCATATCTGAGAAAAATCCCTCAAAACTTTAACGCCCAACTAATTTAGTTGATTATCTGCTGAAAATCATGTTCTTAAGGCTTGTTCTCTTAAGTTATTTTCATTTCAATTCAGTTCCTAATTTCCTTCACTCATAAACAATTCATTTCATTTCAGTCTAGCTTCAATCAATTCAGTTCAACTCAGCTCAGTTCATTATATCATAATAGACCCTTAGTCTTTTAATTTATTGTTCTAAATGTAAGAAAGTTATAGTAAAAGGTATTACATATATTCTACACCTTGATTACATGTTTTGACAAGTAAAGGATGTTTCATCGTATGTACAAAAACAAGAACAACTTAAAAATTTGCTTAAATTTGATACTTATGTTATGATAATATCTAAATATGGATGACTATTATCCCATGTACAATCTAGAATACTCTAGAGTTGGATATTTGGTCTTATCCGTTGAATGAACCCTAGGTAATGTACATGTATATATATCCCGTACTAGATGGAATATAAAATACAACGTAACAATCTTCCCTCACCTCTCTATATTTTCTTTTCCATATTTAACACGTTATCAGCACCATTGCTAGTCAACTGAGTAGGATTACCAAACATTTATCTAGAACCGTATATTATTATTATTATTATTATTATTATTATTATTATTATTATTATTATTATTATTATTATTATTATTATTATTATTATTATTATTATTATTATTATTATTATTATTATCATGTAAGTATGATTGCAGCCCATAACAATTATAATTTAACATTTATCTACTTTTGCATGCTTATTTATTGGAATATCAACATATATAACGAATACAGAGCATGATATATAATTTAAGGTTCCATTCTTTTTTTTCTCCATGCTAACGTTTTCATCTTCTATTTCGTCCTTATTTATGCATGATTTGTATCATGTCTATTTATGCATGATTATAACGTTTACATATTTTGGATACCATTTATATATATTTATCTTTTAATATTATTTTGTATAGTGAAAAATGTCGAACCTTGACAAGCTCGAATTTGTGGCCCTTGATATTACCGGAAAGAATTATTTATCATGGGTGTTAGATGCTGAAATACACCTAGATGCTAAAGGGCTTGGTGAAACAATCAAAGAGGCTAATAAGGCAAAACCTCATGATAAGGCTAAAGTCATGATTTTTCTTCGCCATCACCTCCATGAAGGGCTCAAAAATGAATATTTAATTGTGAAAGACCCACAAATCCTTTGGAGTAATCTAAAGGAAAGATATGACCACAAAAAAACAGTGATACTCCCTAGAGCTCGTTATGAATGGTTGAATTTGAGATTGCAAGATTTTAAATCTGTTAGTGAATATAACTCAACTATGTTTAAAATAATTTCTCAATCGAAATTATGTGGAGAAAATATTACTGATGCAGAAATGCTTGAAAAGACATACTCCACTTTCCATGCTAATAATATTGTCCTACAGACACAATATAGAGAAAAAGGTTTTAAAAAACATTCTGAATTAATATCCTGTCTTCTTGTGGCTGAGAAAAATAACGAGCTGTTAATAAAAAATCATGAATCACGTCTTACTGGCTCTACTCCATCCCCTGAAGCGAATGTGACAACCCATAACGGGAAAGAAACTAAAAACAGAGACCATTCCAGTAGTAGTGGTCGAGATAGAGGTCGCGATCGTGGCCAATGGCGTGGCCGGGGTCATGGACGTGGATATGGTAGAGGTCGTGGAGGTCATTTCACAAACTCACATTCCTACCAGAAGTGGGAACGTAGGGATGATAAAGAGAAAAGTTATACCAATATATGTTACCGTTGTGGAGGAAAAGGTAATTGGTCTCGGGTTTGTAGAACTCCAAAGCATCTTATTGAACTTTACCAAGAATCATTGAAGAAAGGAAAGAAAGTTGAGGCAAACCTTGTTCTTGAAGATGGTGAAGGTAATTTTGATTTTGGCAATGTCAATCTATTTGATGTTGCTGTTTTCCTTACTTCCCCAGAAGGGAATAATTTTGATTTTGGCAGTACAACTCATTTAGAAGTTGCTGATTTCTTCACTGCCCCAGAAGGGAATAATTAAAATTATATTGTTTTGTGTCAGTTTTAAGTATTAGACTTATGTTTGCTTATTCTAGTGATTTACTTAAGTTTATTTCTTTCGTTGTAATAAGGACTTTTGCTTTATAAATTTATATACTATTTGAGTGTTTTTATTGATTTATTTATTTTATCATCTTTATTCTTATGCTTAATATTTTGACATGTATTTTATTTCGTGAAGAACATGGATATTACTTAAGTTCAATTAGCTATGAATGGTGAAGAATTATGTCTTGCTGACAGTGCAACTGCTCATACAATACTTAAAAATAAAAAATATTTCTCTCATTTGATGATGAAAAGGATTAATGTGAGTACCATATCGGGTAGTACAAATATCATTGAGGGCTCCGGAAGAGCCACTATAAAATTACCTTGGGGAACTGAAATTAAAATAATTGATGCTTTATACTCCCCATTGTCTCAAGGAAATTTATTAAGTTTTAAGGATATTCGCAACAATGGTTATCATATTGAGACAATCAATGAAGAAAATAACGAATTCCTTCAAATCACAAATATAACTCAAGGCTCAAAACATGTTTTGGAGAAACTACCTACATTCTCCAGTGGTTTGTACTACACAAAAATCAATGCTATTGAAGCTCATGCTTTAGTAAACTAGAAGTTTACTGATAATTTTGTTGTTTGGCATGACCTGTTAGGCCACCCCGGTTCAATAATGATGCGAAAAATAATTACGAATTCATGTGGACATTCTTTGAAGAGCCAACAGATTCTTCATCATAATTTTTCATGTGCTTCTTGCATAGAAGGCAAGTTGATTATTCGCCCATCACAGCTAAAATTAATTTTGAATCAATTAGTTTTTGGAACGTATACAAGGAGATATTTGTGAGCCCATACATCCCTCATGTGGACCATTTAGATATTTTATGGTTTTTATTGATGCATCAACTAGATAGTCATATGTGTCTTTGTTATCAACTCGTAACCTGGCGTTTGCGAGATTACTTGCCCAATTGCTCAAGTTACGGGCACATTTTCCAGATACTCCCATTAAGACTATTCGGCTTGACAATGCTGGTGAATTTACATCTCAAGCTTTTAATGATTATTGCATGTCCATTGGGATAAATGTTGAACATCCTGTAGCACATGTTCATACACAAAACGGTCTGGCAGAGTCATTAATAAAACGTATTCAGTTAATTGCTAGACCATTGCTTATGAAATCCAATCTCCCAATTTCTGCTTGGGGACATGCTATATTACATGCAGAAACACTAATTCGCATTAGGCCAACAAGTTATCACAAGTTCTTCCCATTACAATTGGTTTATGGTCAGGAACAAAATATTTTCCATCTAAGAATTTTTGGATGTGTGGTTTATGTTCCAATAGCTCCACCACAACGCACTAAGATGGGTCCTCAAAGGAGATTGGGGATATATGTTGGGTTTGATCCCCGTCAATAATTAAATATCTTGAGCCTACAACAAGGGATTTATTTAAGGCTCGTTTTGCAGATTGTCATTTTAACGAGTCACTTTTCCCAACATTAGGGGGAGAAAAGAGAGAGCTGGAAAAGGAAATTAAATGGAATGAATTATCATTATCCTATCTCGATCCTCGAACTAAACTATGTGAACTGGAAGTTCAAAAGATAATTCATTTACAAAGTTTAGCGAATCAATTGCCAGATTCGTTTGCTGACCCAAAAAGAGTGACCAAGTGACATATTCCAGCTGTAAATGCTCCATTTAAAATAGATGTCCCGGAAGGATAAAATAAATTTTCTAATGAGTCTAAACCACGTCAGAAACGTGGAAGACCAATAGGTTGCAAAGATAAGAATCCTCGGAAAAGAAAAGGAGCATTGATTGATGATGGTCAAATTGAAGAAACAATTTCCGAAGGATCTCCAGAAGAGAATTTAGACATGATACAAGAAGAAATTCAGGGACCTGATAATGAAGAAATTTCAACAAATTATATCATGTCTGGAATTACATGGAACCGAAATCAAATCGACGTCGATGATGTTTTTGCATGCAATGTAGCATTATATGTTATGGATAATAATGAGGATCATGAACCAAAATCCATTGAAGAATGTAGACAAAGAAATGATTGGCCAAAATGGAAAGAAGCAATTAAAGCAGAATTAAAATCTCTTGGAAAAAGAGAAGTATTCAGACCTGTAGTTCGTACACCTGAAGCTGTAAAGCCAGTGGGATATAAATGGGTCTTTGTGCGAAAGAGAAATGAAAAGGGTGAAGTTGTAAGATATAAGGCACGCTTAGTTGCACAAGGATTCTCACAAAGACCTGGTATTGATTATGAGGAGACATATTCTCCTGTGGTGGATGCAACTACTTTTAGATTTTTGATTAGTCTGGCAATAAGACAAGGACTTAACTTATGTTTGATGGATGTAGTCACAGCTTATTTATATGGCCCACTGGATAATGACATTAACATGAAGCTCCCAGAAGGATTCAAATTATCACATAAAAAAAAACTCTCGCCTCCCCTCTTCTCTCCTCCTCTTCTCTAGGGTTTCTCCAAAATCTTGGCCATTTAGGCCGAAAATAGTCTAATTTCTTCTTCGGAAATTAGACTATTTCCGACCCTTTTCCCTAAATTTTCTTTAGTTTTGCAATTTGAATTTCAATAAATATACACGAGTAAGTGTAGATACGTCCGTCTCCCTATGGTGGAGTGTCTCCCTATGGTGGAGTCGTTAGTTTTTGTTAGTTTAGTTGTTTGTTTATGTTTAAGGTTTGTTTGTGTGTTAGGGTTTATCAACAAGGTAATCATCTTTTGCCTTATTGTCAGTTCTTTGGTAAAGATTTGTTCGGGATCGCAACGGTTGTCAAGTTTTCAAATGCGTTCAAGCAAATCAGATGAAAATCATTCTTACGGCTACAACAAGTCGTTAGACCGTCTCTCCGAAAAGGCTGTATATTCCAGTGATGTGTGCGAGAGATGTACCACAGTGCAAGATTTTTTCAACGATCGTAGCTTTGATGAAGGAAACCCTATTTTGATTCAATTATATGTATTTGTTTATGTAGATTTCATTTGTAGATGCCGGATGGCTTTTTATTAATGAATTGATTTGATTCAAAAAAAAAAGAAGGATTCAAACTGCCTGAAGCAGCAAAATCTAGTTCTTGAGAACATTTCTGTATTAAATTGAACAAATCTCTTTATGGATTGAAACAATCTGGGCGTATGTGGTATAACCGTCTAAGTGAGTATTTGCTAAAAGAAGGTTATAAGAATGATCCTATAAGCCCATGTATTTTTATAAAGAAATTTGGATCAGGATTTGTTATAATTGCAGTGTATGTTGTTGATTTGAATATCATTGGAACTCCTGAAGAGATTTCAGTGACTGTAAATTATTTAAAGAAAGAGATCGAAATGAAAGATCTAGGAAAGACAAAATTTTGCTTGGGGTTACAAATAGAGCACCTAGAGAATGGAATCCTTGTGTATCAATCAACATACATAGAAAAGGTTCTTAAAAGATTTTCTTTGGATACAGCACATCCATTGAGCAGCCCTATGGTTGTAAGATCACTTGAAGTAGAGAAAGATCCATTCCGAACTCGGGAAAATGATGAAGAAATTCTTGGTCCTGAAGTACCGTATCTTAGTGCAATTGGAGCACTAACGTACCTTGCAAGTCATACACGACCCGACATATCATTTTCAGTTAATTTATTAGCAAGGTTTAGTTCATGTCCAACCCGAAGGCATTGGAATGGAATTAAACATTTACTTCGTTACCTTCAAGGTACGAAGGATATGGATTTATTTTTCCCAAAGTTAACCAAAGAAAATTTGATTGGTTTTGTAGATGCAAGTTATTTATCTGATCCTCATAATCGTCGGTCACAAACTGGATATGTGTTCACATATGGTGGTACTGCCATTTCTTGGCATTCCATGAAACAAACCATTGCAGCTACTTATTCCAATCATTATGAGATTTTAGCAATTCACGAGGCTAGTCGTGAATGTTTATGGTTAAGGTCGGTAGTTCAACATATAAAAGAAGTTTGTGGTTTATCATTTGGGAAAGAGGCACCAACAACTTTATATGAGGATAACGTAGCTTGTATTGCTCAACTTAAGGAATGATACATCAAAGGTGACAGAACATAGTACATCTTACCCAAATTTTTCTTCACTCATGATCTTTAGAAGAATGGAGATATAAATGTATTGCAGATTCGTTCAAGTGAGAATTTAGCAGACTTATTTACTAAGGCTCTTCTGACAGCAACATTCAAAAAGTTAGCTTACAACATTGGATTGCGTCGTCTTAAAGATCTCAAGTGATGTAGTCATGAGGGGGAGTTAATGCGCGCTGCACTCTTTCTTCCTTAACCATGGTTTTTTCTCACTGGGTTTTCCTGGTAAGGTTTTTAACGAGGCAGCATCTTATGCGCATTATAGTGTATAATTTTGTACGGGTTTTATAGTAAATGTTAGTTATTGTTTTATTCAATATATAGTCATCCAAGGGGGAGTGTTATGATAATATCTAAATATGGATGACTATTATCCCATGTATAATTTAGAATACTCTAGAGTTGGGTATTTGGTCTTATTGACGGAACCCTAGGTAATGTACATGTATATATATCCCGTAGTAGATGGAATATAAAATACAACGTAACGATTTTTCCTCATCTCTCTATATTTTCTCTTCCATATTTAACAACTTAAGCCTTGTACCTTTATTTATTTATTTATTTTATTTATTTATAATTTTTTTTAAACCAAGATAGAGCATTTTATTAATTAGCATCCAAATCCATCAAAGTAAGTAGGCTTTGGGGAAATGGAGCAAATCTTACAACCTCCACATTATCACTAGTATTACCATTTCGTTTAACGTGTGAAAGAAAGCAAATATTAAAGTAAGCTCCATCTCTAACAATATCATCAAATGTAGTATATAAAGGGGAAAAGCCTTGATCTTTTGCTAGCATACTTAGGCCTTATACCTTATATTTGCTAAATTGAAATGATCTTTGATAAATTGAAATAATTTTTACAGAACTTAAATTATTTTACCGCACTTAAATTATTTTTATTGACTCTCTTTTTTATTTTTTTTCTATAAAGTTACTAATTTTTAGAAATTAAAAAATAATTTTTGCCGAATGTTAAACTTTTCTTTACTTGATTGAAATAGTTTTTACTAAATTTGAACTATTTTACATTGGTTGAATATTTTTTTTTTTTAACTTTTTATGATTAAAAAGGCTAAACTAAGATTACAAATTACATTAATTATTTTTACAAAGGCTAAATCAAGATTACAAATTACACTATTAAAAATAGCAGTTATGGTTGTTATTGCTCCTTTAGAAGGCAATAAAGTTAAATTACAAATAACTTTTGATATCAAGTATTTCAAATCTATAGGAGTTCAAGTTCTAATTTAAAGTTTGTTGATCTAAAATATTTGTATATGATCTTGATATTGAACGTAATATTTTGAAAATAAAATTAATTTTTTTTTTTTTTGGTACTTTATTTCTATTCAATACAGACCATGTTCTATTATACTTAGAAATTAAATGTCTTTATTGGGTTTAAACTACATGTTCTTTATTGTTCTTTTTGAGGTTCATGTTATTTTTATTTTTATTTTTTTTTAACTCTTATGTTCTTTAAACTCATGTTCTTTTGTTTTATATATCCATTATAAAGGTTGTTTTTTTCTTTTTTATATGTTTTATTTTTTTTAATTTAGTTTTTATGTTTATTGGGTGCATAATGTGCATTATCCATTCGAGTGCACAAGCCAATAATTATTACAAATTGCTACTAATTATTATTGACTTAAATTTACTCAACATTCTACATAATTTCTAAAATTATTAAAGGGTTTTTCTACATGGTACCCCTGAGTTATTGGGTTTTCTAAATTGTACTTTTCTAAATCCAAAGTTCTACAAAGTGTCCCTGAGTTTTTGGGTTTTTTCAACTTGGTACCCTTGAGTTGTAAAAAAATGACTCTAACTTAATTTGACTCAAACCAACACCGTCTAAATGATCTATTTACCACTTCTATATTTATATTAGATGGAGGAATCATCAATCTTCATTATTCGCTATTTAGTGGAACTTTTGTACGATTGTTTGAGATGGAAGATAAGAACTTTTTTTTGCTCCCACAGTCCTACTTAACTAAAAGACCTTGTTTTAGAGGGGACTCAAGTTGTTAGTCCTTTTTTTCGCATTAAACACGCTAGTTGTGTCTTTGAGGGTGCTAAATAAGTCGTTTAGATGCTGTTGGTTTGAGTCAAATTAATTTAGAGTCGTTTATTTTACTAATCAAGGATACCATATAGAAAAATTCAAAAACTCAAGGGTATAATGTAAAATAAACTAATAACTCAAGGCCACCTTGTAGAAATTTGAATTTAGGAGGGTATAAGGTAGAAAACTCAAAAACTCAAGAGTACCATGTAGAAAAACCCATTGTTAAATGTACAAAACTTGACATTTGAACAAGCGATTGAGGATCCTCTAGTACTAATTCAATATACGGAGTAATTACCTTTTACATTATTATGCAAAGATTGACTTTAGCTTCTTAGAGTTCGTGTACATAATACTTTTCATGTTTTTTTTTTTTTTTTTTTTTTTTTTTATTTATTATTTTTTTTTTTAACAAATAGAACTAAGAAGTAAACCAACAAAGACAAACTAAAAGGTCTAAAAGAAAATGCCGAAGACGAGCCTGCACCGGTAACCAATGACCGAGCAACTTTTGGATTCGGCAAGCCTTAAAGTCCTCAGAGTCAGCCGTATGTCCCAAAGCAACCACATGCAATTGATGTTATCGGCACCAGAACCACAAAGAAGAGCAACCAACCAAGCACAATCAGAGTATATGGGAATACGCAAAAGACCTTTCCTCAAAGTAGCTCGGAGAGGCCAGAAACAAGCTTGTAATTCGGACTGAAGGGCGGGAGAGGTCCCACAAACTCGAGAACCCCCTCCCCACACTGCATCCACGGCCAAATCTCGGAGAATCCAGCCTGCACCCGCACGATTATCCCTACGATCCCAAGCCCCATCCAAAATCTGACAGACCTCTAGCAAATCCTGATCAAACCCCCTTAGCCAACCCGAGGGAGCAGCCACAATATGATGAAAAGAAGAAAGTGACAAGGATAATCGCCCAGCAATAAAAGAGACAGCCTATTTGCTTCGAAGAAACCAATCATGCGCCATAGCAGAAATAGTTGCCGGAGAGTAGACTGCACTACGAAAGACAAGGTTATTGCGAGTTAACCAGATTGCCTAAAAGCCTGACAGGAAGAGCAACGGGGCATGTTGGTGTATTGCTTCAAAATAGTTATGCCTTATTAGTAGGAGTAGTAGTTACGTGTACTTGGTCATGCCTAAAGGCTTTAGGAGTATGTTAGTGGGTCAATTTGTTTATTAGACAATTGCATGTTTATTGTTGTTGAGAAGTACATATTTGATTAATCTGATTGCAATTTTAATACACTTAAACAAAACACCACTTCCTTGCCTTATATAGGCCAATATCAAGTAAAAAACAAAGCTGAAAAATATGCCAACTAATTACTTAATATTACAGGAGCATGACTCCACTAACAAACCCAATATATCTCCTAATATTTCTCAACAACAATAAACATGCAATTGACTAATAAACAAATTGATCCACTAACATACTCCTAAAGCCTTTAAATTGTCGTATTGAGATTAAATTGTCGAGTTAAAGTCGTGGATTATATAGGCCAATATCAAGTAAAAAACAAAGCTGAAAAATATGCCAACTAATTACTTAATATTACAGGAGCATGACTCCACTAACAAACCCAATATATCTCCTAATATTTCTCAACAACAATAAACATGCAATTGTCTAATAAACAAATTGACCCACTAACATACTCCTAAAGCCTTTAGGCATGACCAAGTACACGTAACTACTACTCCTACTAATAAGGCATAACTATTTTGAAGCAATACACCAACATGCCCCGTTTCTCTTCCTGTCAGGCTTTTAGGCAATCTGGTTAACTCGCAATAACCTTGTCTTTCGTAGTGCAGTCTACTCTCCGGCAACTATTTCTGCTATGGCGCATGATTGGTTTCTTCGAAGCAAATAGGCTGTCTCTTTTATTGCTGGGCGATTATCCTTGTCACTTTCTTCTTTTCATCATATTGTGGCTGCTCCCTCGGGTTGGCTAAGGGGGTTTGATCAGGATTTGCTAGAGGTCTGTCAGATTTTGGATGGGGCTTGGGATCGTAGGGATAATCGTGTGGGTGCAGGCTGGATTCTCCGAGATTTGGCCGTGGATGCAGTGTGGGGAGGGGGTTCTCGAGTTTGTGGGACCTCTCCCGCCCTTCAGTCCGAATTACAAGCTTGTTTCTGGCCTCTCCGAGCTACTTTGAGGAAAGGTCTTTTGCGTATTCCCATATACTCTGATTGTGCTTGGTTGGTTGCTCTTCTTTGTGGTTCTGGTGCCGATAACATCAATTGCATATTATCTGCCTTATTTCGACTTCTGGATCAAAAGATATGATAAAAATAAAATCCGTAAAAAACTGTCTTATTGCGACGCAACAACTCTGCGACAGAACCAATTTTATTCCGATTCGAATTCTAACTCTTTTCTAATTAGGTCGTTTTTCTTTATAAATAGGGTCGATTCCTTCTGTTTTAATAAACAATAATCAACAATCATCTTTCTATTCTCTCTCTCTCTCAAAGCTGAAAGCTTATTCTTTCTCCCTCTTTCTAAGCCTTGCCCTTTTCAAAAAACTATTTCTCTCACTAGAATTAGACACACCTAGCAAGCTCGAATTTGCCATTGCTCTAGACGCGAAAGGTTGAGAATTTCTGAGGGTTTGGTCCCAAATCTCTATTTCAATCATTTAAATTAATTGTTTGATTTAATATTTTCATTGAAGTTAATAACGTGTATATTGTTTTGAAAGAAAGAGATACTAGGCAACAAATTTGTTTTATTGCTATATATCTTTAGAAAGCATGATTAGATTATTTTAGTTCCTAATGTCATGTTAGAATGCTTTTATTGCTTTCTAGTATCATGCTTAGGTTGCTTCCTATTTTCTTTTATCATGTTAGTATCATGTTAGGGCTAAAGTTTTAATCTTTATTGCTTAGTGACATGCTAGGATTTGTTATTAATCATGTTAGTATCATGCCTAGGATCTTGCTAATAATATTATTATAATGCTTTGAGATTGTTATGATGATGATGATTTGTTGTATCAATACTGTTATGTTGCTTGATATTATTATTGTTATTGTTTGATCACGCCCTCTCTTGCAGGATTGAAGGGAATTTGTACTTGAAATCACGCTTAATAAGATAATTAATAATTTTATTTAGGCTAATATGATTTTAATCCAAGTGATCGTCAATGATAGATTTATTTGTGCATTAATATTCGACCAACATAGATTAATCAAGTTTAAGATTAATATATTCATTGTATGTTATTAAGAAAGTGCACATGAATATGAGAAGAATAAAGTAGAGGCCTATTTAGGGCAGATTCAATCTCTTTTAGGTTTGATTTGTACCTTCATCCCCGAATATCTAGTCATGGTTCCGGACCACTATGGAGTTAGCGATCTCATGGATCGTGAAGGGGTGTAACCTTCACCCTCTGAACGATTTACAAATTCATAAAACTTGTTGGCGACTCTTTTGCCTTAGCTTCATTCCCTTGGGACGCCACCATGCTTAAGTGTATGATCACAGTGGGGCTCAAGTGTGGGATGTTTGAAATAATTTCCTTACAGTTGCTTAAGCTTCATTCCCTTTGGACGCCACCATGCTTAAGTTTATGATCACAGTGGGACTCAAGTGTGGGATGTTTGAAATAATTGAAGGAGTTTTGTCTTCGATAAGCGCAATTACTAGATATATCAAGGATCACTATTATGGAGATAATAAGTTCGTTCTCTTGGGGCGTCATCATCTGTTTCTAGACTATGAGAGATGATCTTTGGAATAGTCAAATAGTCCAAAGCCCGCTAGAATGGATCCTATGAGGTCGCACACAAGGGTATTGAGTTAAGCAAGTTAGAGGCCCATTAATGGGCCTCATGAGCAATTAACTAATCATGAAATGGATTGGGCTAGCATAGTTAGATTAGAATTAGGTTTTGGGATTTTGACATGGGCTCTTATTTAGAGATGAGATCTATAAATAAGATCCATGCCTAGGGTTGATAATAAGCAGTTATAATTCACACACAGTGTATTTTGACATCAAGGCAACCAATCCCAAAACCCTAATTCCTCTCTCTATCTCACAGCTATCTCTCTCCTCCCCTCGTCCGTACAGCCGACCATCCTTGGTGGCGCATGTGGTGGTTCGTTTCTCGTTCTTCTCCATAGAAGGTAAATTGAAGGGTTCAATTGCAGCTAACTAGGATTAGTGGAGGTCTTAAATCTGTGCCCGTGGACCAAGTAGAGAATCACACTTGGGGTTCTTTATCTCCCAATGTTCTTGCTCGATCGCACGTGGAATCACGCTTCAAAGGTACGATTATATGTTCTTTATGTGTTATGCATTAGATCTTAGGATTAGGTACTGTATGAATATGATTCATGTTTTTCCGCTGCGTAGTACCTATAATCTCCTACAGTGGTATCAGTTAGCCTATTGCATTTACGCATATTGACTATAATTCTTTGATAATCCACAATTTTAATTCAATTCGGAGGGAGATTAACGTAATTATGGTTCAATTGTTATATTTAATGTGATTAAACTTTAGGAATTTATTAAATGTGATTTAAAAATGCTCAAAATAGCCATGAAGAGATCCGAATCTTGCCCCTAATCACTCGAAAATTTTGAAACCCCCACCCTAATTTTTCTAAAATTTCAAAACCCTAACCCTAAATTATGGTGTTTTGGTTTTGATTTAATTCCTTTAATATGTAACTAATGATTTTAATCCATTTGATTTCATGATAAATTATGAATTTTTCATGATCAAATCATTTAATTTAAAAGTTAAATTAAATTGGGGATTAATTTCATGAAGAACCCTAATTTCAAGATTAAATGTGATTTAATTTTGAAATTAATTGGACCATATTAACATTAATTTAATTTTACAAAATATGTTTTGTTTTATTTAAATTTTAAAAAAGGGGTTTTTGCAACGGCAACCGCGGCTGGGTGGCGTAGCCGCGGCGGCTGCCGCTGTAGGTGGTCTAGAGGGAGGGGCGGGGCAGGGCAGCAGGTCGGGTCAGGGGTGCAGCAACAACAACACCGTGCAACAGTTGCATGGCATTACTTCTGCTGCTGTGCACCGCTGCAGAGCAGCGAACACCTCACGGTGTACGGCCACCGTGGTCGGTCTCGGCTGGCCACACCACGGTGGCTGGTGCATGGTTTTCAAAAAAAAAAAAATTATTTTAAAAATATTTCAAGATAAATATGATTTATTTTGGATGAGATAAAATATTTTTAAAATATGATCTTTTATTTTGAAAGATAAAATCGGTTTTATTTGGATAAAATCTTTTATTTTAGGATAAAATCAAACTTTCAAAAGTTGTTATGTTTGATATTATCCATATTTTAAGTTGTTATTTTGATAATTATCCATAATTAAAGTGGTTAATTTTGGAGAAGATTTGTTAGGATATTCTGAGCATATTCCAAAACGATAATAATTGATTTAAATAATGTGATTATCCCATAATTAATTTTGGATATAATTGATTTAAAATTTTGTGATTGGCTAGTAATTAGGATAGAATTTCCTAACATTGTTAGGATAATCTTTGAGGATAAATATGATTTATCTTTTAAGATTAAAATAAGATTTGATTCTATCTCATGACTAATTTAGAATATATGATATTTTATTGTTGGTCATGATTAATATATGATATTATCTAATTGCACTAATTAAAAATATGAGATATTTTGGTGCCATGTTTCCTTAATTGTGAACATTGGATTTTGTAGTTTAGGGAAGCATGATTAGTGATTTATTATGTGACAATTTTATAATATATGATGTTATTTATTGCTATATAATGACTAGTATGGCCCAGTAGATTACTAAATACGATCTGCGCATCGTGATGTATTTTTGTAATCTTAGTACGGTCTACGTACCGACAAAGTATTTTTTGTAATTTTATTTCATTTTATTTAAGTAGTAGATAGAATAAAGTAAAATTACAGGTTGCAGTTAATCCATGAAATCCATGGAGTGAAGGCCCAAAGGAGCAAGATGGATGAGATCCATGAAGGTTCAAGTGGGGGCATTTACTTTATTAGTTTTCTTAGGATTAGGGGCCATGCTATGTCTTGTTTATGCATTCAGTTTATTATGCATGTTAGATTTTATTGACGTTTTGTGATGATGCGGTAGAGTTCACTATTTAATCACAACATAATAAATCCAGGTCCCAGTAATATTGAGGTTGCTTTTCCAATTGTTGGACTTAATGATTTTGATGATGACACAACCTCACTTACTAACAAACTAATAAGTGCTTGATTGTTTAAGTGTGTACTCAGTTACAAAGACCAGGAGAATTAAGTGTCTTGTAAAAATACCATGAGGAACAAGAAGGCCAGAAGCAGAGCTATCCATATAGAAAAGTTCCGTCACAGGAACTGGCGCTTCTGAAATGAAGACTGGAGAAGAACAGGTTTCCTTAAGGAACAAAAGCTTTAGAAAAGAAGCCTCATCAGAGAAGAGAAGTTCCTCCCAAGGAACAGAAGCATTGGAGTAGAAGCTTCATCTGAGAACATGAAGACTAAATATATTTATATATTTTATGATTTATGTAAGTATAAGATATTAAGTTGCATTCGAAATACTGTGTGGAATTGGTCTAAAAAGATAATTTTGTGCTAGCTAATTTTTAGGGAAGTTGTTATTTTCTAAACGATTATCTTTTTAAACAAAAAAGAGGATTTTATTTTTATTTCTGATTTTTCAAAATATCTTCTGAAAATAAAATCTCCATGTTTCCCAAAACTTGCGGCCTACTCTCCCATGTTCTTCTTCAGTCATGGTTTTGAATATTGAGGAGTTCATGGTCCCTTAATTCAAGGGACATGATCTTCTTAGTGGGTATGAGTAGTGGCGTGATGGATTTGTTGCACAAAGAGGTTTTTCCAATATGTTTATTGCTCTATAAATAGTCTTTGAAATCTGATGGAAAAACTCACCCATACTCACATAAGTTTTCAAGCTTCAAATCGAGTCAAGTGTCAATTCCACACAAGTTCATTAGAGTGTTCTTAATGTTCTTATACTAGAGTTTGTTTATTTTTCGAGTTGTAATTTGGGGAATGGGGAAGTTTGAGTGAACGTTTGTGTATGAGAAAGAGAAGTGAGAAAGAGAAGAAAAAGGGAAGAGAAAGAGAAGAGAGAACAAAGAAGTGAGAAGAGAGAAAGAGAAGAGAAGGGTAACAAGTTGAGTGACTTGTTCCTCAGGGTTTCAAGTTCGTAGGGGAACTTGAGTTTGAGTCTTTAGTTTGTAATAGGATCATTTGCCCTATTATAGTGAAGATTCTTTTCCCAAAATCCCAAGTGGTCGTGATTTTTCTCCTTGTTAGGGCCAAGGAGTTTTCCACGTAAAAATCTCTCTTGCATTCTTTAGTTCCTTTAGTTAACCTTTCAGTTCCTTTAGCTAACTTAATTTTAATTCCGCAAAAAGTTTGGCTAATCTCTCATACTACAATTCGACCCCCTGTTCTTGTAGTATTCTTTTAAACAACAATTGGTATCAGAGCCTAACTTCTAGGAAAATCAGGAAACCCTGAAGAAGAAAGGTCTTGGAGAAAATGAATACTCATGAAAAGCTCGAGGAAGGATACTCAACTCAGAGGCCTCCTATGTTCAACGACAAGTTCTATACTTAGTGGAAGAACCGCATGGAGATCTTTATCAAGGCAGAGAACTACCAAGTCTTGAGGGTCATCGAGGTTGGTGATTTCGAAGTGACCAAAACAAATGCTTGGAATGAGATTCCTACAGATGAGCAGGTTAGGAAGGTTCTTAGAAGTCTTCCACAAGATCAGAGATGGAGAGCTAAGGTGACAGCCCTTCAGGAAACCAAGGACTTTACAAAGTTCAATATTGAACAACTAGCAGGTTCTCTCATGACTCATGAGTTACACCTTGGAGTCAACAGTGAACCCATGAGGAACAAGGGATTGACACTGAAGGCCGATGAGGAGGAGGACTCAGATGAGGCTGCCCTAATTGTGCGAAGATTCAAAAAGATGTTCAAGAAAGGCCGAACCTCAAGGAACTTCGGGAAAAAGACCTCAAATTCAAAGCCTGACTACAGCTGCCACAAGTGTGGATCCCCAGATCACTTTATCAGAGACTGTCCCGTTTGGGAAAATGATAAAGGGAAAGGAAAGGCTAAGGAACAAGGAAGAGAAAAATTCAGCAAAGCAAACTTTCAAAAGTCAGACATGAGGAAGGCCATGATAGCAGCCTGGGGAGACTCACAAAGTGAAGAAGAAGATGATGACCAACCAGAAGAGGAGATAGCCAATCTTTGTTTGATGGCCAAATCAGATGATGAAAAGGCTTACCTTGAGGAACTCCAAAAAGAGGTATTTCTTGATCCTAAACAGCTTAAAACTCTCTCTAAAGATGTCTTAATAGATATATGTCTAGAAGAAGAAGAATTCTGTAGAGATACTTGTGTAAAGTTGAACAAATGTGAAAAAGCTCTTAAGGTTTGCAAAGAACATGGTGCTTGGTTGGAAACAACCTATGCCAAGTCTCAAAGCAAATTAAGAGAGCTTGATTTTAAATACAAACACATAACTGAGATAGCTGATAGAACTAAGAATGAAAGTATTCTTCTGAATGTTGAATTAACTCAGTATAAGCTCATAAATTCTTATATTAGTTCTAGCAGTTCCTCATGCGATCAGTTGCTTAAATTCAATGTTGACTTTGAAAATTTTAAAAATGAGCTTTCTACCTTAAAAACTCAAAAAGATCAACTTGATTCGGAACTGAATGCTAGAAAGGATAGAAGTATTGACCCAAAAGTCATACCTAAGTGGATAGCTGAAGCTCAAGGAAAAAGAACTGAAGGCCTTGGTTATATGACTAAGAGGAAAGGTAAGCAAAATAAATATGTTGAGCTTCCTGGCATGAAGGTATGTACTTTTTGTGGTAAGACTGGAAATCTCTATGGACAGTGTAGGATAAGAGAAGAAGCTGATAAAAGAAATGTAAAACAAGTGTGGGTCAAGAAAACTGATATTGCATCCACGTCTAGGGAACCCAAGGAAACCTGGGTTCCTGATCCTAATGCTTAGTTTTCTTGCAGGTCCTAGTGAGGGGGAACAAATTGTGGTATCTCGACAGCGGTTGTTCAAAGCATATGACAGGTGATAAATCAAAATTCCTCTCACTAAAAGACTACCCTGGAGGAACAGTAACCTTTGGGGATAATAAGAAGGGCGAGATAATTGGAAAAGGCAAAATTGGAAAATCTAAATCTCATTCCATTGATAATGTGTTCCTGGTTGAGGGATTAATGCACAATTTGCTCAGTATATCACAATTATGTGACAAAGGAAATTCCGTATGTTTTAATTCTGATTCTTGCAAAATCATCAACAACAAGTCAGGAAAGGTTGTTTTAAAAGGAACAAGAAGAGGGAACACTTATACAGTTGACATTAACTTAATCCCAAGGAACAACCTTATATGTCTGAGTGTTGTTGAAGATGATCCCTTGCTATGGCATAAACGTTTTGGACATGCTAGCTTTTCATTACTGGACAAACTGAGGTCAAGGAACTTGGTTGTGGGACTTCTTATTATCAAGTTCCTACAGAACAAAGTTTGTGATGCATGTGTGAAAGGCAATCATGTTCTTTCATCTTTTAAATTGAAGAAAATGGTAAGCACTACAAAGCCTTTGGAATTAATCCATATGGATTTGTGTGGTCCCATGAGAATTCAAAGCAGGAGTGGCAAGAAATATGTTTTAGTTATTTTTGATGATTATTCTAGATTCACTTGGGTTATTTTTCTTGCTAGTAAAGATGAAACTTTTAACGAGTTTGTTGCCTTTGCCAAGAAAATACAGAAAATCAGTGGTCACTCTATAGTCCATCTCAGATCAGATCACGGAATTGAATTTGAGAACTTAAGATTCGATGAGTTTTGCAGGGAAAATGGCATGAATCATAACTTCTCAGCTCCATGGACTCCCCAACAGAATGGAGTTGTAGAAAGGAAGAATCGAACCCTTGAGGAAATGGCTAGAACGATGCTGATTGCAAGTGGATTGCCAAGGAACTTCTGGGCTGAAGCCGTGAATACAGCATGTTACATCCTTAACCGGGTAACAATCAGAAGTATCATCAACAAGACTCCCTATGAACTATTCAGGGGAAGGAAGCCAAACATATCTCATCTTAGAGCCTTTGGTTGTAAGTGCTTTGTACATAATAATGTTAAGAAAAACCTAGGGAAATTTGATGAAAGAAGTGAAGAGGCTATATTTCTAGGATATGCCTCTGATAGCAAAGCTTATAGAGTTTACAATAAAAGCCCAATGTGTGTTGAGGAATGCATTCATATAATATTTGATGAAGTTAACCAATTTGTGAGTGTACAGGAACAAGAAGAAGATAATGATTTTGAAATTGGATTGATAAGAGACAGGGATGAAGAAGAGACTAAAAAGCAAACCAAGGAAAAGCAGCCTGCTCTAGAAGAGGATCATCAAGAAAATGGAGAGGTTCCTCAACCAGATGAACAGGTGAATGAGGAACAAGCAGAAGAAGCAGAAGGAACAGAACCAGAAGCTCCTCAAATTGGAGTTCCAGCAAGGGAATTTCAACCCAGGCCATTCAAGTATCAAGGTTCCCATCCAACTGATCTCATTATCAGTGATATAGGAAAAGGAACTCAAACAAGATCACAAATGAGGAACTACTGTGCATTCCATGCTTTTCTATCCATCCTAGAGCCAAGAAATCATCAAGAAGCCTTGGGAGATGCTGATTGGATAGTGACCATGCAAGAGGAACTCAATGAGTTCGAAAGGAACAAAGTCTGACACCTTGAGCCAAAGCCTAAAGGAAAGAAAGTTATTGGGCTCAAATGGGTGATTAGGAACAAGCTTGATGAACATGGCACCATAGTAAGGAACAAGGCTAGACTGGTTATGAAAGGCTACAACCAACAGGAAGGTATTGATTTCGATGAAACCTTTGCTCCTGTAGCTAGATTAGAAGCTATTAGAATCCTAGTAGCTTTTGCTTATTTTATGGGTTTCAAACTCTATCAAATGGATGTGAAATGTGCTTTTCTTAATGGTTTCTTAAATGAGGAGGTGTTTGTTGAACAATCTCCAGGTTTTGAAAATCCTAAATTTCCAAATCATGTTTTTAAGCTTGATAAAGCTCTCTATGGGATTAAACAAGCTCCAAGAGCCTGGTATGAAAGGCTTTCAAAGTTCCTACTGAAAAATAATTTCAAAAGAGGAAAAGTAGACAAAACTCTTTTTTTTAAATCTCGAGGAACTGATTTTTCAGTTGTACAGATCTATGTAGATGATATTATATTTGGTGCTACTAACAATGGTTTGTGCAAGTACTTTGCTGAGCTAATGGGTGGTGAATTTGAGATGAGCATGATGGGTGAATTAAATTTCTTCCTTGGACTTCAAATAAAGCAAACAGCTGAAGGAATAATGATTCACCAACAGAAGTATGTCAAGGAACTTCTGAAGAAGTACAACATGGAGAATGCCAAGACAAATCATACACCTATGGGAACAGCAACAAGACTTGATGAGGATCCACAAGGAACAAGTGTGGATCAAACCACTTACAGAGGTATGATTGGTTCATTGCTATATCTAACAGCCAGTAGGCCTGACATTTCTTTTAGTGTTGGATTGTGTGCTAGTATTCAGTCTAATCCTAAAGAATCTCATCTAACGGTTGTTAAGAGAATTTTGAGATACCTCAAAGGAACAGATGACCTGTGTTTGTTCTATCCTAGAAGTGATGACTTTATGCTTAGTGGATTCACAGATGCTGACTATGCAGGTGAACTAGTGAATAGGAAAAGCACCTCAGGTATGGTTCAGTTCCTTGGCTCTTGTCTAGTTTCTTGGGGTTCCAAGAAACAAAATACTGTTGCATTGTCTACTGCAGAGGCTGAGTATGTAGTAGCAGCTGCTTGTTCTCTCAAGTCCTTTGGATCAAACAACAGTTGCGTGACTTTGGTATTAAATTTAATTGCATTACTATCTACTGTGATAACACTAGTGCAATTTGCATATCTAAAGATCCAGTCCATCATTCAAGAGTTAAGCATATTCATATAAGGCATCATTTCCTTAAGGATAATGTTGAAAAGGGTTTAATTAAATTAGATTTCTGCCAAACTGACAATCAAATTGCAGATATATTGACTAAACCCTTGAATAGAGAAAGGCATGAGAAGATGAGAATGGAACTTGGGATGATTAAGTTATACTAAGAAAAATGCATCAAGTTCCCTCAGGTAGGGCTGTACACCGGTCCAAAACCGGACCGGACCTAGATCGGACCTGTTAAGACCAGGACCTGAATCTCTATTCTTTAGGACCGGGGACCGGACCTGAATCAACAGGTCCGGTTCCAGACCAGACCTGAAAAAACAGGTCCGGTCCGGTTTTGGACCTGATTGGACCTGCTTTTTTTTTTTTACTTAAAAAAAATCAATTTGAAAAAATAAACATGTTAACCAAATTCAACTTGTTTATATTGATATTTAATATTAATTTTAGATTCTTCTTCAAAAAAAAAATTAATAATTATAAATTCAACTTAAAAAAAAGGAAGTAATTAGCACTTTTATTTATTATTTATTTTTTTAATACAGAAAAACAACCCATAAATTATTAACCAAAAGTTGCGAAGTCAGAGATTACAAAACAAATTGCTTCATGATGAACTTCCTCATCAATCCACACTCTTAATTCTCCAAAATGCTTGCTGAGGTGAGCAAGGCAGTTAGCACTTAATTAGCAGGCAGCAAGATTGCAGGAACCACCTCAACACAACATCCATAAAACTGTAAGCCCATATGTAGTGACTGCTGGGTCGCCGGAATCACGCGATCTCGTGGTTGCAATTGCTGGAGCCACGCGTTCTGGTGGTTGCGGTCGTTAGAGCCGCACAATCTGGTGGACGTGGTCTATACAATCGTGTGTGGTGGCCGTTGAGTTCGCGTGCGGTGGCTGATGTAGCGTGCAATGGTCGCGCTGGTGGGCTCCTGAGGGGAGCTTACAGTCGTGCAGCGTGAGGGATTGACTGATGTGGGTGTCGGCTGAGGGCTTGAGAGAGTAAAAGAGTGAGGGAGTTAGGGTTAGAAATGATACTGATTCTTGTTTTGAAAAAAAAGCTTTTTTTTAAATTTATTTATAAAAACACAATTTTATCAGGTTTCAGGTCCAGACTTGAAAACCCCGGTTTTAGACCTGATCTGGACCGAGATCGGAATCCTTAAATTTCAAGGACCGGGTCCGGACCTGAATCTACAGGTCCGGGTCAGGTCCGGTCCCAACAGGTCCGGTTCCGGTCGGTTTTCAGGTCCGGTCTTGTTAATGTACACCCCTACCCTCAGGTATGAAACTCAAACTGACGTGCTTAAACTATTGTATACTGTGCACAAGTGTTATATGTTTAATTAAATAGTTAAGACAGGTTGTTAGCAGGAGTAATATTTACTAAGGGCATGTAAATTTGAAATTCATAGAATATGAAAAGTCCAAAATTGGTTGCATGAGCCTTGTTGATTTGTTCTGTGTATCAAGTTGTATTTGCAAGGGTTCTTTACTGATAAAATTCAAGAGATAAAATTTTCGTGTTTATCCAATTTTCAAAATTCCAATTTTTTTTCTAAACACAAAATTCAGATGAATACATCTAATATTCATCATTATCTTTTGTTCAAAAGTAGCCCAAGTGCAATACTCTCATAAAACACGGTTTGCGTTTCCCTAAGCAATAAATAAGTGTGTCAAATCAACTAAATTCACTTCACCTCCCAAACGACACCTCACTTCACCAATTTACCTCCACCATAAAAGATGTCAGCCTCACAAACATTTACACCACACAAAAATCACTCTTTCTCTCATCACTCCGATCAAAATTAGTCTCCAATGTCTACCTCTCCAAAAACTCAAGTTGAAGCCGACTTAAACACAAACCCAATTCCAGATATTACCATGGAAATCCCACCGGAAATTGCCCCCATTGAAGATCAAGAGCCTCCCAAAGTAGATTCGACCACCGAATCCCAGTCTTCTCGAAAAAGGAAGTCCGATGACATGCAAGATGAAGAAGAAAGCGCTCCGGAACTAGGGGTCAATTACCAGGACAAGCCAGCAGCCATGAAAAGGCAAGAGAAAATCAGTGATCACTTTGTGACAGGTTTGGCTATTAATCTTCCTTGGTGTAAGTCTGTTAAGTTGTATGAATTGCTTGATTTAATTGAGGCTCAAAATTGGGTGAATTTGTTGAGTGAATGCTTTAATCGGAGTATGTATGTTGATGCTATGAGGGATTATTGCAAAAGTTTTAAATACACTAAAGGTGTTATTCGTTGTTGTGTGTATGAAAAAGAAATTGAGTTTGATGCGATGTATTTGGCTGAGTTGTTTGATGTTCCTAATACTGGATATGATTTATATTTTAAAATTAATGTGATAAGGAACCCTCTTCCTGATGCGAATATTGATGAAATAGTGGAGTTTCTAGGTGGTGACCCAGAGGAAACCTAAATAAATCACAATGACCTAACCCCTCTTGAAAAAATCCTGTTAAAGTTTGTCTTCAATGATATTATCCCTCGTACCCAAAAGAGAGACAATGCCAACAAGCTTGACTCTGTTCTCATCTACTGCCTAGCCAAAAAGATCAAAATCAACTTTCCCTCTATCATGGTCCAACACCTCTCCCACTGTGTTCCAAAAGGATGGAAGGTGGGATATGGTAACCTACTTACCTATGTCTTTGAAAGCTTTGGCATCTCCTTTGCTGATAAAGAACCCCTGCCCCTCAAAAATACCGAGTACATGCAGCCTGTTTTCCTTGAAAATCATAAGATGAAGGTTGTAGATGGATATTTTGAAGTTGTGCTGGAGGAAAAGGATAAAAGACTAAATAAAGTTGGTGCCATAGCTGAGGGGAAGAAGAGAGAGCTGCTAGGATAATAGAGGGAGTGGTGCAAGACATTCAGGAGGAGGAAGAGGAAAAGGTGGTTGAGGAAGTGACTGAGACAGGGGGAAGGAAGAAAAGGAAGAGCTTGAGGTTGATGAAGAAAAAGGAGCCCTCTGCACCCATTTGCATTGATATCACTGGGGTGCAAGAGGAATTGCAGAAAGTCACAAGCTCTCCTATTTCGGGCAAGCATGCATCTACAGGAACAGGTTTTGCAGCTTTCAGTTCTCTGCCAAAAGTTCCTAGCGAGGATGTGAAGGAGATGAAGGATTTGCTCCTGAAAGTGCTGAAGGAACAAGAGGAGTCAAAGAAGAATATGGCGGAACTGAAGAAGAGCATGCTCATTCTGAGCACTGATGTCAAGAAGCTGGTCTCAAGCACTGAACAAGGGAGACAGTCCATTGTGAAGGACATAGTGTCTCAAATCAGCAAGAAGCTGGAGGATCTTGCTGTTGATGATGACCAGAGCATTGCATCTTAACCTGTCCTTCCTTGCAGCCTCTTTATGTTGATGAAAATTCTATTTTATCTGCTTTTGGGAACAATTTTTAATTTGGTCAGTAATATTTTGGGCACTTTTTAAATTTCTTTTGGTAAACTTGCAAATTTGGTACATTTGGCCGATGTTTTGAATCGGTTTTAGATGATTATAATATAAGTTTCTTTTGCCTATATGCTTTGAGAATGTTTTCTCTCTATGCATGCTTCTTGTCTTAACACTAAATCACTAGATGGTGCTTTGTTATGGTATACTATATGCGTGTATGTTAGTTTTTGATAATGCCAAAAGGGGGAAAGGATGCAAACTATAAAGGAAACTTAATCATTCTATGGTCTCTGTTCGAAATCTTCATAAGCTGCCAAATCTCTACAAGCAGGTATAATGTATATACAAGTTTTTCAGTTTTTTTTTCCTAAAGTTAAGCATTGTTTTTAGTTCCTTAACATTAGTTTCCCTTCTGCATTGTATTTTGTTTTTGAATTTTCTTTTCTAATAAAATGGTTTATCTCTATTTCCTTGTAAGTAAGTTTGGTTTGTTTGTCATCATCAAAAAGGGGGAATATTGTTGGACTTAATGATTTTGATGATGACACAACCTCACTTACTTACAAACTAATAAGTGCTTGATTGTTTAAGTGTGTACTTAGTTACAAAGACCAGGAGAATTAAGTGTCTTGTAAAAATACCATGAGGAACAAGAAGGCCAGAAGAAGAGCTATCCATATAGAAGAGTTCCCTCACAGGAACTGGCGCTTCGGAAATGAAGACTGGAGAAGAGAAGGTTCCCTCAAGGAACAGAAGCTTCAGAAAAGAAGCCTCATCAGAGAAGAGAAGTTCCTCCCAAGGAACAGAAGCATCGGAGTAGAAGCTTCATCTGAGAACATGAAGACTAAATATATTTATATATTTTAGGATTTATGTAAGTATAAGATATTAAGTTGCATTCGAAATACTGTGTGGAATTGGTCTAAAAAGATAATGGGAAATTCTACATTATAACCCGCTACTTTTTGAAATTCTACGCTGTGCCCCTACTTTTTGAAACTTCTACACTGTAACCCCAAGGTATAGTAAGTAACTCTGTATATTACTGTAACCCCAAGGGAAGTTGTTATTTTCTAAACGATTATCTTTTTAAACAAAAAAGAGGATTTTATTTTTATTTCTGATTTTTCAAAATATCTTCAGAAAATAAAATCTCCATGTTTCCCAAAACTTGCGGCCTACTCTCCCATGTTCTTCTTCAGTCATGGTTTTGTACATTGAGGAGTTCATGGTCCCTTAATTTAAGGGACATGATCTTCTTAGTCGGTATAAGTAGTGGCGTGATGGATTTGCTGCACAAAGAGGTTTTTCCAATATATTTATTGCTCTATAAATAGTCTTTGAAATCTGATGGAAAAACTCACCCATACTCACATAGGTAATCGAGTCAAGTGTCAATTCCACACAAGTTCATTAGAGTGTTCTTAATGTTCTTATACTAGAGTTTGTTTATTTTTCAAGTTGTAATTTGGGGAATGAGGAAGTTCGAGTGAACGCTTGTGTATGAAAAAGAGACGTGAGAAAGAGAAGAGAAAGAGAAGAGAGAACAGAGAAGTGAGAAGAGAGAGAGAAGAGAAGAGTAACAAGTTGAGTGACTTGTTCCTCAGGGTTTCAAGTTCGTAGAGGAACTTGAGTTTGAGTCTTTAGTTTGTAATAGGATCATTTGCCCTATTATAGTGAAGATTCTTTTCCCAAAATCCCAAGTGGTCGTGGTTTTTCTCCTTGTTAGGGCCAAGGAGTTTTCCACGTAAAAATCTCTCTTGCATTCTTTAGTTCCTTTAGTTAACCTTTCAGTTCCTTTAGCTAACTTAATTTTAATTCCGCAAAAAGTTTGGCTAATCTCTCATACTACAATTCAACCCCCCCTTCTTGTAGTATTCTTTAAAAAAACACCAATCAAAAACCCGATGAAACCTTCGATATTTATGATGGGTCATGCCAAAGCAGGGTGTCATTATATCTTAGGGGAGTGGGGGTAAAACAAATTTTACACTTTTGATTGGTTATACTCAACAAGGTTACCTAAAGAGTTTAGAACCTTGAAGCTAAGGGTAATAATTAAACATGTGATGGTTAATTATTCAACTAAGAATTACAAAGGGTTGTAATCAATAAAGAGTTTACTCACCTTGAAAATGTAATGGTTGATGGTAGGGCCAAAGTTCGGTCAATTATTGCATAAATAAAGGATCTTGGAATCATTTTATTCAATAGGGATCAAATTAATATTGAATAAATGCTTTAAAGTTACCAACTTAATTCGCTTATGGTACTTTAAATTTTATTAAACATAATTGAATTTTGCGTTTACTTACAAGTAACATGTCGTTCTAATTTTATTTTTATATATAATCTCCTCGATTGAAAATAAAGTTGAGAAACGTTCTTAAAAGGTTAAAAGATAATCCATAAAACTATATTCCAATTTTGCTAAGATGGTATTAAAAGGCAAGTTTTAGAAACCCATGTCACATGTCTAAGGTTGGTTTAATTCAAAAAGTTTGAGTAAAATGCCAACACATCTTCATTTTGAAAAGTGTTTCAAGGGATACAATGAGATGGGAAGTACAAACCTTCCAAATGACATTATGGAAGTCCAATAAAATCTCTTATCTTTAATATGATTGAATATAAGAAAGTGATTGGAACTCTCTATGATCAAAAGTTGATCAAATGACGCTATTCTTCATCCACTTTATATAAGAGTTAAATAGTTGATTAAACTCTATTATAAATAATGATTGAATAGACTTAGCAAAATCATGAAAAGTGCTTAAAGTAATTAAGTAAAACATCATTTTGAACCTAAGAGAAATGTTCTAAGTGGCTCAAATGGGAAAGGTTTAGGAATATATGAGGATTGCATTAAGAAGTTATAGGCCATGAAATGCAAACAAGTTGCTACTTCTCAAATCTAAAACTACTTATATGCTAAAATTTGTTATGAACGACAAATGTTTCAATTTAAACGGACCAATTCCAATTGATTAGAAACTACCTCATATAGTTGGAAGGTAAAAGAATGGAAATGTTCCAATTTAAGAAGTATATTATAAAAATTGATTTAGCATAATGCTTCTTCTTGGACATAAGATGTCTTGTTTAGATCACTCATTTCACAATGTGGTTGAACTAAAAGAAGAAGTATGGCTAAAGGAGAAATAAATCTACAAGTTTAGAAGCCAATGTTGCTACTTCACACATAGAATCTACTAGTCTGGAAGCAAAAGTTGCAACTTTACAAGTAGAACATATATTTCACCTTACCTTGTTATTGGCTAGAATTAAATAAATGTTATTCATTCTTGCCATTATCAAAACACCATTCAATGTTAGTAATGACTAAGCATCGAAGATTTAAAAACGTGGAATAAATGTTATTCTATGCTTCATTGAGTCATAATGTGTTTTGAGATTGCTAAATAGGTTCAAAGTTCTATATGATAGAAATAATTAAACCATTTCTATATATGAATTGTCTGTAAGATATCAAATAATTCAAACGAAAATGAACATTGCATGTGAAAGATCTAAAGGGATGGACTTTCAATATCATTAGATTATGAATCCATTGATATATGTAATTATCATTCTAATTTGAAATTTTGAAAAGTCATCATTTAAAGAAATGATGATGTGAACTCAAGGTCCAATACATATTGATGTACGAAAACCAAAGGTTCAAAGGCTAAAGACGGACAATGGAACTTCATTTGTGATACGATCACTACTTGTGCTTAGTTGAAGCATAAGAGTGAAGATTTTTAAAAGTTCAAAATGTTCAGTATGAAATTCAGTATCCACTTGACAAGATAATGATTACTTTATATTTTGATTGAAATTGTGAAAAATTTAAGTCCAGACATTTACTTGGCAACACATTCAAAATATTGCGATATGATCGTAATAATAAGAATTTAAGCCAAGGCCTTGATGAACATCCAAGAGTTGTGAAATCGTTTTACGACAAACTCCGAAAGAAAACCTTGTGAAGTGTTTATGAAGGGAGCTATCAATCTATATGAGATATAATTTGATAATGGATGAAATTACCTATCCTCCAACCATTTTTCAAGAGATATACTTTTAAGATAAGCTACAAAACTAAACAAACTACATAGGTCAATCAAATAATAGCAAGGGCTTCATATGTGATATGGATAAGAAAAGTTCTTATTAAATCTTTCTACAAAGCAAGGAATAAATGTTGTATTAAATCGTTTAATACACGATCAATTCCTATACAGAGCACGGGGTACTACTACAAAAATCATACTTAGCACAAAATGTTTGTTTCTCAAGTAGGTGCCCTTATGGAAATTGTTCCAAAAGGTCAAGTGGGAGTAATGTAAATCTTGAAAGAGTTCGAGAAAAGCAACAAACAAACATGGTTCAAACCATGGTTGGTTCACCCTATGCTAAAAGTGCCTCCTCAAAAAGGCAAGTGGAAGTATAAGAATCTCGAAAAGTTCGAGAGCCTTGAAAGAGTTCAAGAAAAATGATTTCGAAAATCTTGAAGAAATTTGAGAGGTAATCGAATCAAATGACAAATGACAACGCGTGGTCTCATTAAGTGTAATGGGAGAAATAAACATGTATCAAAGGTAGTAAATTCCAAGTGCACATCCTCAAATTGTCGTTTCTCATTGAAAACTAAACAAAGTTGTTGTATGAGTCTCAATTGTTGCATAAAAACCCACAATGATGACTAGCATATGTAAAATTTAGCCAAAGAAATATGATTTCATATTGACTAAGAGTTCTAAAATATTCATTTTGGAACATGATGATTATGCAAGTAACAATGATGATTTGACAAGTAATAACTCCAAGTGGTTTAAAAACCAGGAAATCTGAAATAGATTCCAAGTCTGTAAGAATGTGTATGACACTTGATTAATTTGCCTATTTGGGTGAGACCCATTATAAGCAAAACAGACAACAAAGAAAAATATTTTCTAACTAAGCAAATAATTGTAAATAGATTCAACAAATTCATAGTATGACTATGATTACGATGAAACTTTTACATTAGTCATGTTGCAAAGATCTATTAAAGATATTTTAGTGATTTCTACCATATAAGATTTGGTGGATGGATTTCAAAACGCTTTCTTGAAATTGTTCATGAAATAAGATTTGTATATGATACAATCAAAAGTTTGAAAATCCAATAATCCTAAATATGCATAAAAGATCCTTTAATGGATTGAAGTTAGCATCATGGAGTTGATTAATGTTCTTAATTTTTGAGTTAATCAAATTGTTTGATGTTCTCGTAAAATGAAGAAAAGGTCTTGTGTGTACATGATGTTTAGTGGGAGCTATGAAGTCTTCTTGGTCTAGTATAAAGAGCAAATTATTCATTGTTTCAAGAGTCAAGTGGTGGGTAGTGCATTTTGTATGAAAAACCTTGAAGAGGATGATGAGTACATTTGGGATTCAAGATCTATAGTGATAGGTCTCGAATGATGTTTGAGCTTGTTTAAGAAACTTATATCGATAAGATTCTTATAAGGTTCAACATTATATTGAAAGGAGTTTCAATCCCATGTAATATGGCACGTTGCTTAATGATTCAATGCTTTGAGAAAGGTTGATGAAATTAAAGTTTTGAGTGATGATCCTCATGAAATATGCAAAGGATGCATCATGCATGTCATGGACTATACTCGTCTATTTGATTCACACATTTTAAGAACAAATGATGATAGATTTCAATCGAAATCCAATGTGATGTTGGAATACAAATTAGAAATTCCTAAGTTCCTTGCACAAGGACGAAGGAAAATTCTTAGTGGATGGAGATGAAAATGTTTCTAAGATTTAGAAATTGCAAAATTCATGTTTATGAGAATGTCTCATGAAATCTACTTAGTAAACCCCTTCTATTTCCAAAGCATGAGAAACATGCTAATGAAACTCGATTGAAGTAAATGATGTAATTAGAAGTTGTATTTGTTTTTGGAGAAAAACAAGTTACATATGTAATACATTCAATTGCAGAATTATGTTTATCAATTGAAACAAAGTTTCAATCTTATTTAATCGTGGTTTTAAGATTAAATAAAATGTCCAAAATAATTATGAATTGATGGGATCATTAGGTTGATGACCTGTTGAATGGAACCCCATAGATGAACTAAATTCATATATTATTTAACTTCCTAGTTTGAAATAATTAAAATGGACATAAATGATTTCAATTAATGGACTAGCATGTTAAGATTGATTGGATAGTGCAGTTTCATGGGCTACAGGAGCGTAGTGAAGCTCGGTCAATCACATGGATATGCATGAATGATGTATGATCGAACTATAGACCTACTTTGAAGTTCAAGTATATAGCTTCCGGATGTATTAGTGGATTCCTTTTACATGAGTGGAACATTGATTTCATTCAATGGATGTTATGGCTGTGGTACACTCAAACGTCTGCCCGTAACTGGAGATTATAAAGGGTTTTTCACGGTTATTTGAGCATGGATGGAGGAAATCTTTCAAATGATTCAATCACAAAGGCGATAAATTGGAGATCGTCAAAGCAAAGGGAAGATGTTTGAATAATCGGACGATGAATCTATTGTAGACTTTAGGGAAGCTGAAAATCTGGCCCTTGTGGCCATTACCGAGTCTTTATTTTCTAGTTCTAAGGACGAAGATCCCAAAAAGGATTCTTCTCTTGATGTACTCTCTTTTGATTTTAATAATATGAGCTCTATTTCTGAGTATATGCCTTCTCTTGAATCTTTCAAATGCTATAACAACCAATCTAATGAAGATGATAACATTAATAAATTGGTTGAATTAATGAATGAACAAGAACAAAAGAACCCTATCGTTGAAGAAACTGAAATAGTTAATATAGGAACTAAAGAAAATAAGAGAGAAGTCAAAATTGACTTAACTCTAAATCCGGAAGAGCGATCGACCCTCATATCGACGCTCAAAGAATTCAAAGACGTGTTTTCTTGGTCATACAAGAACATGCCTGGAATAGATAGGCAAATCGCGGAACATACCATTCCCTTGAACCCTACTTCTAAACCAGTAAAACAAAAACTTCGACGAATGAAACATGATAGAAGTACAAAAACAGTTGGACGCCGGTTTTATTTGCATATGTAATTACCCAGAATGGGTAGAAAACATCGTTCCAGTCCCTAAAAAGGATGTACGAGTTCGTATATGTGTCAACTTTAGGGATCTCAATAAAGCTAGCCCTAAAGACGATTTTGCTCTACCACATATTGATATATTGGTAGATAACACGGTTAAACATGCGATGTTATCCTTTATGGATGGATACGCAGGTTACAACCAAATTTTAATGGCAAAAGAAGATGAAGAAAAGACATGCTTTATTACCCCTTGGGGTACGTATTGCTACACAGTCATGCCATTTGGTTCAAAAAATGCAGGAGCTACGTACCAAAGAACGGCTACGACTCTCTTGCATGATATGATGCATAAAGAAATAAAAGTGTATGTGGATGATATGATCTTGAAGTCCAAAGATAGAATGGGACATATAAAAGCTTTACGCAAATTTTTCATTCGCATAAAAGAATATAAAATGCGATAGAGTCCACAAAAATGCGCCTTCGGAGTAACTTTTGGTAAGTTACTCGGATACGTAGTAAGCACACGTGCCATCGAGATCGATCCCTTTAAAATAAAGGCAATTGTTGACATGCCTCCCCCTCAAACAGAAAAAGAAATTAGGGGATTCCTTGGCAAATTACAATACATTAGACGACTTATCAACAAATTGACTGTGACTTGTGATTCAATATTTAAAAAAATTGAAAAAAGAGGAGAAACATGAATGGGATACCAATGCCAAAAGGCCTTTGAGAAAATCAAAGATTATCTCAAAAGTCCACCAATTTTAGCACCACCAGTACCCAAACTACCCGTTAGGCTATACATTACAGTTACAGACACAACCATAGGGGCCATGTTAGCAAAAGAGGTAGAAAAAGTCGAACGTGCAATATATTATATAAGCAAAAAATTCATCCAATACGAAACAAAATATAGCACCTTCGAAAAGACAAGCCTAACATTAATGTGGGAAACCAAAAAGATACGACATTATATGTTACCACACACTACTCATGTGATTTCTCAACAAAATCCGATAAAGTATTTTTTTGAACAACCACCCATACAAGGAAGGATATCTAAGTGGTTGGTGATATTGGCTGAATTTGAACTAAAATATATTCCTGAAAAATCAATGAAAGGAACAGTAATTTCCGACTTTCTGGCACAACATCCAATTCAAACAAGTCATGCAGAAACTACTCATCTTTCAGATGAAGAGATTCTCATGACACAAGATGACAAGTGGGTAATGTACTTCGACGGTGCGTCCAATAAAAAAGGATGTGGCGTAGGAGTGTTACTCCTAGGTCCAGAGGGAGCCCATACTCCAATCTATGTTAAATTAGACTTTGAGGTTACTAACAATGCCACAGAATGTGAAGCGTGCATTATTGGATTAGAAGCAGCAACTAGCATAGGTGTGCAAAAATTAGAGGTATATGGAGACTCCAGTTTGATTATAAATCATATATTAAAAAATGGAAAATAAAGAACTCCACAATGATATTATACCAAGCACATCTAGAGCAACTCATCGAGCATTTTGAACATATTGATTTTAAATATCTCCCAAGGGATGACAATCAATTTGCCGATGCGCTAGTAAAATTAGCCTCAATGATCAACATTCCAGATCACTTAAATATGATGCCAATATGCGTTGATAGAAGAGAAGAACCAGCTTATTGTAACGCATTAGATGAAATAAATGACATTGAAGGAGACAATCCTTGGTATGATCATATCCTCCAATATATTGCTCATGGCACATATCCCAAAAATACTTCATCGAAAGACCAACAAGCCTTACGAACACTTGCTGCCCAATATGGTCTAATAAATGGTCAATTATGCAAAAAAGGACCTAATGGTCAAAGCTTACTATGTATAGGCCAACCGGAAGACACACGCCTTATGGAAAATACTCACAAAGGTGTTTGTGGACCTCACATGAATGGTAAAATGCTTTCAAAAATAATTTTACGGCAAGGGTACTATTGGTCCACTATGGAACATGATTGCATACAACATGTTAAAAATTGTCCACAGTGCCAAATGTTGACTAATTTACAACACCTTCTACCATCCAAAATATACAATCTCACTCCCCCTTGGCCTTTTTCGACTTGGGGAATTGACATAATTGGAAAAGTCTCTCCAACAGGATCACGAGGGCACGAGTACGTATTAGTTGCCATTGATTACTTTACTTAGTGAATTAAGGTTGTTTCTTACGTGAATATCAATTCTAAACATGTCGCAAAGTTTCTCGAACGAAACATATTTTGTAGATATGGAGTTCGACATGAACTAATTAGTGATTAGGGATCTCAATTCAAAGCTGAAGTCGAGACCCTCTTAACTCGTTATAAAGTAAAACATCATCACTCTTCCCCATACAGACCTCAAATGAATGGAGCTGTAGAGTCGCCAAATAAAAATATAACAGTCATCATTAAGAAAATGGCAGAAAATTACAAAGACTTGTCGAATAAACTACACTTCGCATGATGGGGTTATAGAACGTCTACCGAACATAAAAAGGGGTAACTCCATACTCCTTAGTTTTTGGAATAGACGCATTTAAACTAGTCGAAATGGAAATACCATCTGTAGACACCCAAATGTGTCTCCCCAAAACCAAACCATTGATGAATACCTTTCACGTCATTTTATTATCGAATAAAGAAAAAGTGTGAAGAGTCTAGTGATAAGGATGTTTTTATTAAAATATCTCTTCTTTCTGTTTTTGATAATATTTCTTTTCTTACCTTATTTATGAAAAATGTACATTCCATTTTAGTTTGGTACATTATAAGGGTCCAATAATAGTGTAATTGGATAGGGCTTGAAAAGACCTTTCCAACAATATATTATAAGCCCAATTCTGATGAATAATGAGGAAGTTATGGCCAATTCCGATGAAGTATGAGGAAGCTATTAGGATTGATTATATTCTTCTAGAATATTCTAGAAGGTTCTTTTAAATCCTAATGGAGTTAGGATTGATAATTATGTTTCAAAGAGTTTGAAAATGAATAAAACTACTCCTTTTTAGAATCCTTTTTTGTACGAAGTGGAATATATTTAGATTTTATTTTTGTGTCTCATAATCTTTATCCAAATTTTATATGGTTGGATAGATCTTGAAATTTTATTTCCAATTATATATTATGATATTAAATCCGAGCTATAACGAAAAAGATATGAATGAGACATAAAAATCTATCCAAAACCGACACCCTTCCACTATTTCAACCATATCTTTTTATCTAAAAATTATTTTAATCTAAATCTAATTGGGTTGGAAAGTAGACTACAAAAAATTTCTAACGACATATTATATGCCTTATTTGGACTTCCGGATCAAAAGATATGATAAAAACAAAACGCGTGAAACTGATTGTTAGCGCCTGACGCCAAGCATAAGCGCTTGGCGCTAAGGCTTGGCGCATGGCGCTAACCTTCAGCGCCTGGCGCTAATATCAAGCGTCTGGCGCTAATCGAGTTTTATTCTCGTCGAAACTCTGATTCGTTTTTTTATCCATCCGACTGATTTTCTCTATAAATAGCCTATTAAAATTCTGTTTTCAATCATCAAAAATATCATTAATTCTCTAATTCTCTCTTTCACCAATTCTCATCAACTCTAATCAAGAAATTCTTGATTCTCTCTCTCTCTTTCTAAGCCTAGCTTTTTACAAACACAATTCCTCATACATTAGCATTAGACACGCTTAGCATAGTTCGAAGTTGCCTTTGCCCTAAACGTGAAAGGTTTAATATTTTTGAGGGTTTGGTCCCAAATCTAATCTAAAATTTCTTAATCTCTATTTCAATTATTTAATTTCATTGTTTGTTTTATTATTTTCCTTGAAGTTACTAACGTGTGTATTTTGTTATTAGAAAGAGATACGAGGCATCCAAATAAGTGCTTTAATTGTTTTATTGATATTATGATATAGAGATCATGTATAGGTTGTTATTATGATTCCTAGTATTATGTTAGGATGTTTTTCTTAATTTGATGTTTAGAATGACAAAAATTAGTTCCCTGTATCATGTTTAGGGTAAAGAATATAATGTCAATTATGACTTCTATGATGCCTTTTATTGTCTTTCCTAATAGTATCATGTTAGGGCTAAATATTTGATCTTTGATGTTTAGTGATATACTAGAGTTTGTTATTAATCTTGTTAGTATCATGCCTAGGATCTTGCTATTTATAATATGCTTTATTATTGTTATTATTATTATTATTATTATTATTATTATTTATTATTATTATTATTATTATTATTATTATTATTATTATTATTATTATTATTATTATTATTATTATTATTATTATTATTATTATTATTATTATTATTATTATTATTATTATTATTATTATGATTATTATTATGTTTCTTGATTATATTTATTGTTATTGCTTGATCACGCCTTTTATCCTTGTTTAAAGGAACTTGGTACTTGTAATCACGCTTAATAAGATAATTAATAATGTTGTTAAGAGTTAATTTGATTATAATTCAAGTGATCGCCAATAATAGTTTTATTTGTGCATTAATATTCAACCAACATAGATGAACAGGTTTAGGGTTAACCTATTGATTGCATGTTATTCAGAAAGCGCATATGAATACGATTAGAATAAAGTAGAGGCCTATTATTAGGGCAGGTTCAATCTCTTTTCGGTTGGATTTGTACCTTCATCCCCGAACTACCAGTCATGGTTCCAGACCTATTGGAGTTAACGATCTCTTGGATCGTTAAGGGGTGTAACCTTCACCTTGTGAACTGTTTACAAGTTCCTAAAAACTTGTTGGCGACTCTTTTGCTCTATCTTCTTTCCCTTTGGACGCCACCGTACTTTAGTGTATGATCACAGTGGGGTTCAAGCTAGGGGTAATGCTTGAAATATTCCCTACACCATCCCTACGCATTGTACTTGAAAGTAAGCTACCGGAAGCTGAATGGGTAAGAGCGAGGTATGAAGAGTTTTTATTCCTCGATGAGCGACGATTAAGAGCTTTGCATCATGTACAAGTCTACCAAAGGCGCATTGCGCGTCATTTTAATAAAAGGGTAAAACCTAGAAATATAAAAGAAGGTGACTTTGTACTAAAAAAGGTTAGGGGTCCACCAACCGATCCAAGAGGGAAATTCAAACCTAATTGGACAGGTCCTTACCGCGTATATGAAATCTTATCAGGAGGAGCCATTAGATTAATGGATATTGGAGGAGATGAAATTCACCAATTAATAAACATTGACCGCCTTAAGAATTATTACATATGAAATCCGGATAAAACTCATTCACTCATACTACTATAAATAATTAAGCATTCAATTGAAAGATTCTAAGTGTTATGCATGTGACCGAATAACAAGGTAAAATACATAACACTTGGGGGGGTAAGTTAGAAATAAAAAACCATTTTAAGTGTTCAAATTTTTTCAAACATCACGAAAAAATCTTCACACTTTGGGGGGTAACAATACGATTTTTGAAAAGAAATTTTTTTCGAGACATTCGTAGCACAGGTGTCGCGCGCAACTGGAATAGTTGCGCGCGGATGTGACGCGCAACTTAATTTGTTGCGCGCTACAGGCTCGCACAACTCGTGAAGTTCCTCACGCCACCTGATGACTAATTACGAACCCGGATTTTTGCGTCCGAATGAAGTTGCAATTTCTACTTACGGTAAAATAAGGGTGTTTCTTAAATATAACATTTACTTAGAAAATAAAATTAAACTTTGATTTAATTATTTTAAACAAGGTTTGATTAATTTTTCATTTAATTTCTATCTAAGAGATTAAAGAAAAATAAAATATATACATACAAAAAAAATTAGAACTACGCAAAGACCTGATTTCGTAATGCGAATACGTAGGCAATCTTTATGATTCAGTCATATCAAAATATAAAAATATAAAGCTCATTTTATTTCATTCAAAAATTTAAAAGAGAGACATTATTGAACTAGATAGTAAAAAAAAACATAGTAGTGATTACACTTTACTCGAAAAAAAAACTAGTGAAAAAATTGTGTAACACTCTAAGGTTTTACTATGTCCTCGATTGTCACAGATGAGGGAGGAGTAGTTTCCATCGCAATATTTTCAGAAACCTTGGAGCTTTCCCCTACACTCTTCTTTTTCAACCAAACATTGTTTTTCAATTTTGGGATTGGGGCTTTTGCAACCTGTTTTCCTTTCCCTTTGACTATTGGAGCTTTCTGGCGAGTATTTGGTGAAGGTTATTTGATTTTCACACCTTGTTGCGCGGGTTCGGAGGGAGCCTTTCTTTTTTTTTCCTTCGAACGAGCCTTAGGGGATAAGAAGTCTAAATTTCTTCTCACTCCTTTGTTTTGACCACTAGGAGGAGTAGTAGTGGTTGAATGCATCAAAGGCTTAGGTGGATTGCGAGCGGTGGTGGCTTGAAGTTGAGATCTAGCCTTGTTTAAGTCACCCTTATCCGCCACATTCATCCAAGCCTTTTAAAAGGAAGATAATGTGATACTCGCAGGAGGATTTTGTATTACCCACCTTGGAAGACTTGACCAATATTCCATCCAACGAGCAATCCTTTCGGGTTTAAAAGTCAAATCTTTAGGGGCATCACAATATTGCGGAGGAATATATTTCCTCATCCCGTATTGTCTCATCACCCTACAAGGAAAAATATAAGTATTACTAGATAGGCATAAAAGTCTATGTAAGGGCAATTGAGACTATTCCCAATCGTACTATTTATGTTCCACCAAGGAATCACTAACCTTATGTTAGGAACTCCGTGACAGAAAAACGACGTCAATTCCTCTTCATTCTTATGCTTATAAAAAATTCGACGTCCAGGGAATGTCTTTACTCCATTAGCCTCAAGGTTTTGAGGCTAATCAACAATTCGCAAACGCTCCATGAGCCAAATCTGAAAGAACAAAAAAAATTTAGTTTGTGATTTATTACACAAGCAGGTGGCGCGCGCAACTAAATCAGTTGCGCGCACCCTCTGCGCGCAACTCAGAAGATTGCGCTGGTCATACCAGCGCACCTTCTTGACTTGCGCTAATAAACGCCAGAAAAAAAAAACGTACGTGTTATAGGAGTGGACTTGCCGTGAAACTATTTTTGTTAGGATCTCCTCTAAGGTGATTCAAGCATAGAACGGTTTCCGCCAAAACCAAAGGAGCGGGTGAATGACATCCCTCAATTTGCTCTACTATGGACACCATTGAATAATCTCCGTATTCTTTGCCTGTCCTAAGTAAACAATTAACAACAAGACAATAACATAAAGCACAAATTTTGAAGCGTTGTTTGGTTATGTTTTCACGAGGGGCGACGAAGTGTTCAATAAATTGAATTAAGTTCATGCCTTCTTCAGTTCCTATGTTGGTCATGTCATTGTCGGACAAACCAAAAAATCTTTGGAATATAGGTTTGGGATCCGACAAGGTAGGCGAATAAGTCACAAGGAGAGTGTTTGTACGGAAATCAAGGAAGGCCTTGAACTCACCAGGAAGGGGGACAATTTCATCCCCTCTAAACAAGAAAAGATGGTGGTTAGAGTCCCAATGGTATACTGCGGCATGAAGAAAATCAAAGTTACCACTAGTTGCATATAATTCAATAAAGGGTCAAAGTGGTAAATCTTGAAAGCTAGTTTGTCCTCGGTTGAAAGGGAAGTGACCCATTGCTTTAAACGTTGTTCAAAGGTCTTCACCATTGTTCAAAAAAAGAGAGAGAGAATAAGATTTTAGAGAGATTAATTATTTTTAATTTCTTATGTTACTAAGCGAATGAATGCGAGAGGATCAAAAGCCTACACAAAACCACGTTTAAATAGACCCAAGAGGGGAAAATTTTCGGCAAATTCGGCTTAAAGAAAAGTTCATAGACAGGTGGCGCGCAACAAAAATATATGCGCGCGACAACCGCGCGCAACTCACGCAGTTGTGCATGACTTCCCTGACATGGCATGTAAGTTTGGTTAATTTCCGTATTTTGGCTTATTTAATGACAGAATCTTCGCGAGATCTTAAGAAGAATCATACGCTTGCCTTCTAACACTGTGTGTCCCTTTTCTTGCCTACTTTCTTATTTTCTTGTATTATTTTCTAATTTTCTTTTTTCCATTGTTTTCCTACTTTCTTTTTCTTTTCATTTTCTTTATTTTTATTTTTCCTACTCCTTTATTTTCTTTTCTTTTTTTTTTCTTATTTTATTTTTTCTTTTTTGAGTTTGTTTTTTTTTCGAGGGGGTAAGTCGGGAACCCTTTCCATCCCTCAAAAATTTTTCTCATATATACAAAAAATATACAAAAAATATATATATATACATAAGTTTCCTAAAAAAAAAAAAAAAACTTACGGCGACCATCCGATGATCACGGCATGACAAAGTCACGAGGGCTCTCCGATAAGCAGCTCGGAAATCACGTAAAGTCCTCACCTTGCCGTTCACGGTCTCTCGCGAAACCTGTTACAAGAATACAAGGACAGTTAGTAAACAAATGTATATGAAACAAAAAATAAATAAGATATTTAAGTAAATATACTTAAAAGACATACTGACTCAACCGTCTCAGGTACAAACGGTATCCCCTCATCATCCTCGACCACTGGAAGGGTATCACGAATAACCGATCCGGCAACATCGGTATACGTGATCTCCACTGCAGAAGGCACCCAACCACCTACCTCGACCCGCTAAAAATACATGTGACAAAAAACGATAAAAGGGTCAAAATTCCGAAAAATAAATAGAAGCACGAAAAAAAAAGAGTTAGAAAACTAACCGGAGCAAAGGTCGGAAAAGGAGTCAGCCTGGATGCTATAAAAGCCGGATAAGAAACATCCGGCAGCACTAGCTGCTCCGCTAGATAACCAAGGATCGCCTAAGCTCGATCCTCGGTAGATAGCAGGTCCAGACGCAGCATCCGGATAGGGGGATCCCCATGAACCAAAGGCTCCTCAGTCGAAAGCTGCAGAGTACACGCTCACCTAAAAACCAAGTGTCGTTCCTCTAGAACACCGAGAGTCCCGTATAGAGGGCCTAGAAACGGCAACGAACCATGCCAGACCGGATAGCCTCAGGGACTGCGACGATCAAACTCCAAGGACGGAGATCAATCTATAAAACACAACCACATGAAAAATCGTTAGAAAATAAGTAAAATTAAAATAAAAAAAAAGAAGAGAGAATATGTAGTTTGGAATACTCACCAACGCACGAGTCGCCGAAAGAATCCTCTGGCGAAAGTCGCTGGCAGAATTAGCTCGTCTCCTCTTAATCTCGACCAATCGATGGCTGATAGGGAAACGAGTAGCCCCAAGCACCCTAGGGGCTAAGAAAGGCATGTACGAATATCCCCAAGCCTGAAATCGAGAAAAGATACGCCTAAAGGAAAAAACGAAAGTAATAACCGAAAAATCTTAAAACACGTACCTCAAGGATACGACCATGCCATGTAAGCGAGATCCCAGGAAACTCAGTAGCTGCCGCGGAATCCATGACCCGGGTCGCCTTGCCCATAGCCGTAAGCATACGGGCATACCACACCTCTGCCCAACTCAGGTTACCTATTTGCCCCAAATCACTGAAGAAAATGAGTAACCCAATGGCGAAACGCTCTCCTCGATCACTGAAGATGGTGACGGAAAGAACGTGGGGAATGTATATCCAAGCCAGCTCCTCAGGTGTACAGTGCCGGTCAAGCTCATCAGCCGACAACTCATCGGCAAGAACCGAGTACAGATAAGTTGCACGTACACGTGAAGAGCCGACGCAAGACAGTCCCCCACAAGGTCACACAATCTCTCGTCTGACCCCTTAACGAACTCTACAACTACAGGCTTGCCTCCGAAAGGAAAACCCGTATTCATAGAGAAATCGAAAGGGGTAACCGTCATGTCTCCCCATGGAAAGTGGAAAGTGTTGGTGGAATCCCACCAAAACTCCAGCAATCCATGGAGGAAAGATGACGACGCAGACTGGCTCAATAAATCCTGAAGTGTCGCCACTTGGGAGTCAATCCCAGAAAGTGCTACCATCTCCTTTTCCACCCCGAGCAAACTCTCAATACAAAAAAAACGGTTATGGTTTTAAAAAGGTGAAGAAACAAAAGAAAAGAGAAAGAAACAAAAGCGCGGAAAACTCACGATGTCGCGCCACCCTCTGATCGAAACATGGTGTTCTAGGTCCCACTTAAGGACCCTAGGGTCCCAGTTGGGAGGAGCCTCCTAAACCACCTTCTCCTGGCGACGTCGGTCGGCCGCGACGCGTCGTTCTCGAACCTCCTCTCGAGGACGGGTCACCCTCTTTCGAGGGTGAACCGCCTCGTCCGGACCAACAAGAACCTCCTCGGCATCGACAAATGGAGGCGAGTCCAAGCTATGATGGATAAAATTTCTTTAAATAGTTTATTTTAGTTCCTAAACTAGACCAATATACGTATTCTAGACCCATATTGGCAGCATAACGGCTACCGATAGGGCAAAACACGAAAATCGAATGCCACCCATACTTGGGGGCTACGATACCTACAATTAAACTCAGTAAATGGGGGCTTTAAACACCCATAAAAGCCATCCTATACCAGTTTCAACTAAGCATTCAAGGGATTATATTCTAAAATCTCAAAGAATTAACTAATTCTAGACGAATAACATTAATATAAACATGATTAAACATAATTATCGTCTACCAAACAATTTTGGATTAAGAATATGGCAAAAATAGGCTAAGTATACACATCGCGCCCATTTTTTCGGATTCAAAATTTTCAAAATGTTAACTATGGAAGAAAAACTAGTTCTAATACTACAATCGTTGCATAAATAACAAGTATAACCAAAATGGGCAAACAAAATAACATAAAATCAAGTAAAAATTCAAAAAAAGAAGCAAGAACGAACTTGAAACAAGAAATGCTCATACAAGGTTCAATGCTTAACCATTTTTCATGAAATTTGTTGCAAAACACTCCTTAAACATATCATAACAACATAGAGAAAACAATTTCAAGAAAAATAAGCCGAATCGAAAACCCCCAAATTCGAAAATTGGGGTTTAACGATTCGAAAATCGTTCGAATTCAGCCGAAAAAGAGCAAATTTTAGTAAAAAACTTACATTGGATTACGGCAAATATGATTTGAGAACGGGATTAGCTTCCTTTAGCTTCAAAAATCGCAAAAACTGAGCTTTTTAGAGAGAGAAAGAGTCGAAAATGGCGAAGGAAGGAGAAGAAGGTGAAGGGAAAAATCGCGTCTGCGATTTTCACTTTACTGACATAAATGTCGCACGCAACTTTAGATCTTGCGCGTGACATACCAGCGCAACTCAAACAAATGCGCTCGTCTAGCCAGCGCGACCTTCTGAGCTGCGAGCGGATACTGGTCAATAAAAGACTGGGATTTTGATTTTGATCCGTTTGATCACTATTTTGAACGGTTTTTACTCGTTGTTAGACATAATAGCGCGCAAATTATCAAAATCTTTTTAATTGCTTTGCATATTGTAGTTTACTTTCTTTTTTGTTAGTTTTTTGCATCATTTTGTATGCACACCGTGCTTTGTGCCTTCCCCAAGCATACGTTTTGAACGTTTTTTTGTAAGAGTGCCTTAAGACGTTCCGTGGTGGTGCTTTACCTAAGAGCACTTATAGACAGGTTTGTCATTTTACTGTACTAACGCTACAAATATCCGGGTTTTCTTCTTTTTTCACGGCTGAAGAAAAAAGGAAGGCGTTTACATGCAGCGTAACAATGCAAATGGCGTATCGTATGGCGTAAAATTGTAAGGCGTAGGTGATGCCTAAAATTTCACTCAGCCCAAGCTTTGCGAGATCTACCTCTCGGGACTAATAGGTGGAGAATTACTGTAGGCGTTAGCTCAACGAATCGACAGGCGCGCCGAACCTTCAGGAACAAACACTTCTTGAATGTATACGGTAGTTAGTGTGCTTACTAACTTACCGGACATTTAGGGTGTCGAATCCACCCCCTGTATAAAGAAGCGACGAGACGATGTTGCACATATGTAGTCACGTGCTCCTAGTCCTGACACACGTGTGCTCATCTTGTGGACAAAACTGATGAGAGAGTTGCTGACTTTCTTCCCTCTCACTGAATTTGGATATGGGCCTCCAGTCCTCGGACATGTATTTCTATCTTGTGGACGTTCGGCTCGAATACCGGACCTGGCTTGAATACCGGACCATTTCGGCTTGAATACTGAAAACCCCTTTTTCATCTTTTACTTTGTTAAAGTCAGGCTAAAATGACATATCGAGGGACTTTAGACCAACGATGACACGATTGACCCTTTTATTCTTTTAAAACCGATCTCTTCTCATGACCTGACATCACCCAGAACACTTTTACTTGTAAGAGCGTTCTACAATTGCAAAGAATCAATCTAGATTCTTTAGCGCGTTAAGACTAGGAAGGACTTTTTCTAGCCTTAATGGCTACTTGTTTCAAACACTTAGTGAACCAAGGATTGTTTCGACATCCTTAAACATTATTGAAAGATTCTCTATTATTAGAGAACTTCGCAGAATGAGTCTCGAGTTTATTTCCTTGACTACTTTGATTGTCGACTATTTTGGACTTGATCAAAGTGGGGGCTAACTGTAGACATCTACTTTTGGCCTCCTGTCCCGACAGGAAGTGCAATGACAATAAATAAATCCATCTTCGTGTTGGATCAAAGTTAAGAATACTTATGGATAAATGGATAAGCCACAAAACACAAAAGACTAGCCCAAATTAAAGAAAAATCCAAAATAAAGGTCCAATTAACTAAACCCGATCATAATTAGGATTAATCTCGTTCTTAAACCCTAATGATGATGGATTTAAGAGCGCCTAAGTTAAAACATAGTGATGCCGCAGAAAAAGCCGCGCGCATTTCACAAAGTCGCGTTGGGCTGCCGCGCGCAACTATTTTAGTTGCGCGCAACACCCAGCGCAACTTTCAGAGTTGCGCTTTGGAATATTCAGAATTATTTGGAATTATACGGAAAATATAAAATCGAATCTTACCATAAAGCCGCGCGCAAGACCAATAGTTGTGCTGCACATAGCAGCGCAACTCTATAACTTGCGCCGGGATGCCGCACGCAACTTCATCTGTTGCGCGCGACACCTGGTTGCAGCAGATTTCTTGAAACCCTAAACCTAATCATTCTCTATAAATACGAGCTTAAACCGAGGTTTCAACACACATAAATTAACCTAAAATTTTGGCAAAATAACTAGCCCTCTTGTTAAAACACTCACCCTTTCGATACTTTGTTACTACAATGGAGGTTCCCCAACAAGAAGGTGTCCATAAGTGTTCTAAATGAAGATCTAGAAAAGAGAAGTGTTAAATTCTCGAGCACTTAGTTAAATCACTTTCTTTTTCTTGTTTAAAGGGACTTTAATTAATTAATTAGTGTTGTTTGATCACCTTCAAAATAATTAATTAATCAATTCCACATAGTATCTTGCGTTAAATAAAGATTAGAATTGAATTAAATAATTGTTGGTTGATCTTTTAAGCCAAGGAGAATCTTGTTTATTTATTGTTCTTTCACGAATATTATTAAATAAGAATAACGATTTTCATGATGTAATTCCTATGTGATTAATGTTTGTAAATAAAATCAACTAACATAGTTTTAGGTATTTCGTTGCATATATTATTTGGTGATGAAATTGTAAAAAAGGAAGAGCTAGTAAAGGCCGTACTAGGCCTAGGATGACGATTCATCTCTAAAAGGAACGTTATCTTAGTATCCTTGCTCCCGAACTAATTTATGGTTTATAGACCAATTTTGGCATGGATAAACATATGATTTGTGCTAATTATTCCATGAACTCCACATGGAAGAAAGGCATGAAGGAAGTTTATGAGTTTTTCGTAAAATTCATTTTTAACCCTAGCAATTTAAGCGCCGATTGATAATTTCGGGCCATTTCTTATTTATTATTATTATTATTTGGGCTAAAATAAGTAAATAAAATAAATAAAAGGTTTGGGCCAAAACAATAAAATAAATTAATAAATAAAAGGTTTGGGCTGAAATTAAAAACTATGCTTTGACCAAACATCAAGACTGATCCATGGACTATTTAAAAAATTGAATTTAATTAAATACGATCTTTTAAGCACTCTCGGGATTAAATACTGAACCCGACCAATAGTGACTGTAAAAGGTTGTTCATGATCGGGTTTGGTTTTGGGGAGACATTTTTAGGTGTCTACAAAAGCCCCCACTTTGATTGAGTTTGTAGAAACGTCAGTTTCGAAAACGATAACCAAAGTTGTCGATAGGGACGGAGAATGATTTAAGACGTTCTGCGATCCTAAATCACTCTGTATATACGCCGATACCTGCAGAAAAATGTTAGTTCCACAGATAAAAGAGTAAAGGGATAGAATGCTTATCTAACACCAGTGTTTCGGTGGCAAATGAGCTTGGTAGCTTCCTATGCTTGAAGGAATCCACCGGATGACGTTTGTTAAAATATTTTCCATGCATGAAGTAAGTCGAATGACGAGTTTGTTAGCTTTCTAAGCTTGAAGAAATCTACCAGATGATACTTTCCATGCTTGAGGAAATCCGACATATGAATTTAGCGGTTTTCTATGCTTGAAGAAATCCACCGGATAATACTTTCCATGCTTGAGGAAAGTTGACAGATGATGAGATTGCAAGTCTCTGTGTATCGAGAACCTTGCGCCGTGAAATTATGGTGGTTCGATTATCCCCAAACGTGGGCTGTAGTTGGTTCGCTTGTCCCCGAACGCGGGCAGTATATGGTCCGCTTGTCCCCGGACGTGGGCTGTAAATGGTCCGCTTGTCTCGGACGTGGGCAGTAAATGGTCCTCTTGTCCCGGACGCGGGCTGTAGATGGTTCGCTTATCCTCGGACGTGGGCTGTAAATGGTCTGCTTGTCCCCGGACGTGGGCTGTAGATGGTCTGCTTGGCCCCGGACGTGGGTTGTGGTTGGTCTGCTTGTCCCCGGACGTTGGCTGTAAATGGTCCGCTTGTCCCCGGATGTGGGCTGTAAATGGTTCGCTTGTCCCCGGATGTGGGCTTGTTGTAAATGGTCCGCTTGTCCCCGGACGTGGGCTGTAATTGAGACCTGCAAAATAAAATTTTCCAGAGGACTCGTATAGACTATGATTAACTTGACCAACTGACTTGACCAAGTTTGACTTGACACGACATGACATGACATGAGTATGACTTATGATTGTGTGTATATAGTTTGAGTGTGTGTGTGCAGACACAAGCAACCGAAAATGCAAAAGCAAAATTTTCCATCATTTTTTTCATGAGACGAGTGGAGGGTACCGACTTTCTCCCGAAAAATAAAGACGTGAAAAATGAAATTTTATTTTCGAACTTCCCTCGATAAAAATTTTGAAAAAGTTTTTGAACTTCCCCAAAATAAAATAATGAAAAAGGGAAGAAGTTTTGAACTTCCTCCTTGAGCAAGACGAAATGAATCGTATGGATTGAATTGCTTGTCCTAAAAATAATGTATGCATGATGCATGTTCTTAGGCAAGGAGGCTAAGGACAATTACATCATGTGACACGATAGATGAATGAACTTAAGTCATGGAGCTAAGCATCATATATGGTGTAAAGAAGCGATCTTGAACGTCACTTAGATCTGGAAGCTAAGCACGTATATAGATGAAGTGATTATGAACGTCGCTTAGGTCAAGGAGCTAAGAACGATATGCTTTGTATTATTACAAATCATTGATATAGAAATGTTTCTCAGCACATTATGCGATGCATGAAACAATGAACATTGCTCAGGTCAAGAAGCTAAGAAAGTATAAAACGTTTCTTCTGATGAATGTTGTCTTGAAAGATGATGAAGCATGCGCGGTAGGGAAACAAGATTTCATGATAAAGGGTTCCTAAGGGAAAGATGATATGGATATGTATGTGTGAAAGAAGTGTGTAAAAGTGATACTAAGGTGAGGCTGCAAAGGTTATGGTGATGGAAATATATGTGTGAAGAGTCAAAGATGATGACTCTTTAGGCTGGGTAAGCTAATGTGATGTGGGTTCAAGCCCCCAAGTCTAGCTCTAAATGGGTAGGGGTATAGAGATAAGCATTGGATATTCTTTGACTTGATCATGCGTAGATATGAATATGAATGTGGCCGCACCTCAATGTGAGGTTGCCTACGTATCCGTTAAGAATCAGGCCGAACGTAGCTCTAACCGAAATTTGCACAAGTGTATGTACACCTCAAAGACGTCTTTCAAGGGTTGTAATGTGGTTAAGTTGATGGTTTAAGGAAGAAAGGGGTAAAAGGCTCAAGACCCGAGAAAAACACCCAAGATGTGTAATTTTTAATTTGAAAAATTTTAATTTTGCAAATTTATTTTCAACATTTTTTTTTTGCTTTGATTTTAATTTCCATTCTTTTGAATCAATGTAGGAAATCTCAGATCATGCGGTCCATCACTCACTTAGCATTCATGTTTCTCAGCTACAGTACCGAGCACTCGATGAGAGACGCAATTTGCGACGTGTTCATATCAAAGATATTGGAACACTTGCCTTTAGACATTGTTTTATTGTTGCTTTGCTGCTTCTGTTTTTTTTTTTGCTTTTTTTACTTGGTTTTTGAATGTTATACAATTACACATCTTCCAATCCCAGGGTTAAGTAAATGTGGGTTGAAGAAATGAAGGCCAAACGTTTGACGAGGCTTAAAATGGTTAATGAAGAAATGGAATGTGATTGAACGGTTAACAGGGAAAGACAGGGTTGCAAGGTGCCTCAAGTCATTGGTGTACCTTGGGTTTAGTTCGGTAATTGATATTTTGAGATTTTTTTAGAATGAATGAATGAATGAAAAATTCTATGATCGAGATGTAAAGGAAATTTGCTCATTTTATTAATGGAAAAGGTGAAAGAAACACATGAAACATATAAAAATTCAAAATGGAAAACATATGCTAGACATGAATGGGGGAATGGAGATGAATGATAAAGAAAGAAATCATGAAATCTTGCAAGAAGGATCTTCTGTGCGCCTTGTGTTCATTACTTCTTGCATGGGGGAACGGAGATTAATGGACGGGAAGTTTGTTTGCATCCACCAAGTCTTGAATCACGTCCTTCAAATTTCAACATTGCTCCGTGGTGTGGCCCCTTCCTTGATGGTACTTGCAATGGGTATTGGGATTCCATTTGGCGCTCCTTTCTTTAGTTTTTGGCTTTGGAAATGGCCCAATAGGTGTGATCAAGCCTTGACCGTAAAGGCGATCAAAGGCCGCATCATAAGTCATCCCTAAAGAAGTGTAAGTTCTTTTCTTCTTGTGCATTGGAGCATCAAGAGCTAACACTTTATTGAGATCAACTTGGCTTATATTGTTGGTAGTATTTTTTTGCTTAGAAGACGAAGAATAAGATGGTCGTTCTTCTTATTTTTCCAAGTGTTATTTTGTTACAACCAGCTGTCTTTATTAGCTCATCCTCGATATTGATGCGGATGTCGTATCCAGCTTTGAAAGTGTTCAGTGGAAGAAATTTGAGATGTTCCCTATATTTATGAGTTAGATTCTGAATAAAGAGGCGAACCATCTCTCTTTCTTTGGGAGGATCTACCAAGAGTGAAGTTGTTTTCCTCCACCTGTTCAGGTAAGCGGTGAAGCCTTCATTCTCTTTCTGTTTGAGAATGGAGAGTTCACGTTCAAAAGTTTTAGTTTGAATGTTACACTTGTAACGATTCATGAAACTGTCGGTGACATCTTGACAAGTCGCAGTATGCTTGGAATCTAGGGAATAAAACCATTGTTGGCAAGCATTTTCTAAGGAGTGAGGGAACACCGTAGGGAAGAGTGTTACGTCCAATCCCTGAAGAGCCATGGTTGCAGAGAACGCCTTCAAATGGAATATTGGATTGTTAGTAAGCTTGAACTTTGGAATATCAGCAATGGAGAACTTTTTAGGGAGTATGTCCTTCACATTTAAAGGAGTGGGAGGCCGTTCCACATAAGTGAAATCCTCAGAAATCTTACTCATTTGTTCCTTCAATTTGTCAAGGGTGGAAACAGTGACCTTGTTTTGTTCCATGGTAGTGACCCTAGTGGTATGGGTTTGCATCATGGCAGACAGTGCCTCGATGGATTTGTTGATGTTCTTAATATCTTCTTTAGTGGCCATTGAAAGGTGATAAGTAATGTGGAGATGGAAAAGTTCTCTTTGAACGCCTATTAGATCTTAGAGATTGCTGCGGTAATGACTCGAAATGTATTAATCTATCCCTTCTCCTTGACCAAGTACTGTGAAATAAAATAATTCACCTAATTGTTTGACTCATTGCTCCAGATAGGAAAGAAAGGAAAAATAGACATTTGAAAACAGGTGAGAAAACTCCACTCATTTTTATATTATGACGGAAAAAGGGTGCATGAACCTAGTATACGATCATAAACGACCTGGTGCACGACTCGAGTCGGAACATAAAGAAAGTGTGTGGACTCGTGAGTGATTAAGTGATGCTATAAGACTCGTGGTATGATCGTATGGCTAGACATGTGAACAATAACCAAAATGACTGACGCGAGGACCAAATTAACACGGAAGACTAAAAAAAGCTGAACGGACTTATTTCAGGGGCACCGTGACACGGAAAACTGTACCGTGTCACGGTACAAGCTGCCGTGTCGCGGTGGTTTTTTTTTTTTTGCTGGAATTCCACCGTGCCACGGTGGAAACTGCCGTGACATGGTTAACTTTCCCGTGGCACGGTGGATGCTGACGTGTCACAGGAAAGTTGAGATTTTTTTTTTTTGGAGATCCACCGTGCCATGGTAGAAATGGTCGTGACACGGTGAACTTTCCCGTGACACGGTGGATGCTGACGTGGCACGGGAAATTTTTTTTATTTTTTTCTGCAAATCCACCGTGCCACGGTGGAAATTGTCGTGACACGGTGAACTTTCCCGTGACATGGTGGATGCTGACGTGGCACGAGAATTTTTTTTCTTTTTTTGGAAATCCACTGTGCCACGGTGGAAATTGTCGTGACACGGTGAACTTTTCCGTGACACGGTGGATTCTGACGTGGCACGGGATTTTTTATTTTTTGCGCTAATTACTAAGTGAGTACGGTCCATTGGCAATTGTTAGTCATAAAATAATCCACCATAGACAAAGAAAGATCGTTAAGGTTAGGATCAAAACGACCAAACATAAAACACGTAGGCACAATGATGTAAAGAACAGTTCGCAACCTAAGGTCAAGTTCTATGTTCGACTATGGTAAGGTTTATTTGGTGTCAATAGGGTAACGTGGTTAAGAGTTTGGACGCGTTAGCAAGGCAGCCTCCCTTGCGGGTGTATGCCAACAGGCGGCTCCGCGAGTTCGTACTGAAATCAAACTCGACTCCGTGGTTTGGGTGGATTTAATAACTCGGATGAACCCTTATTGCCATGAGCGTTTTTGGGTTGATAGAGCTTAAATCCCCCGGGGCTAAGACGCATGTAGAACACACACATTTTTTTAAAAAAAAATCGAAGGAAGTTGACTGTGAGAAGAGAAAACAAGCCACTAGACTAATTTTAGGACTTCCGTGACACGGCAGAGAGCACCGTGCCACGGTGCTGTACACCGTCAGACGGTGTACTGCACCGTGACACGGCAGATTGTGACGTGGCACGGCAGCCAGAAAATATGTCTGGTGTCCTGTTTTCCTTCGTACGCAATCAAATTATTCAATTTTTCCTACGGAACAAACCTAAATGCGACGTTTAAACGTCTATGCTTATGCAAAAATGCCAAATTAATTACAGGAATATTTTTCAAGAATCTTTCCAGTCTCATCCACTCATCTTAATTTAATATCGATCACTTAAATTGATAAATGACAAGAATCCTTCCTAGTGGAGTCGCCACATTGTAGGCGTCGTTCGAAGTGCGCCTACGTTAAAAGCATGTGGTGAATATGCTTGGCACTCATAGGAAGTGGGAATTGACATATACGATTAGGTACAACAATTAGGGACAAGGAAAGTAGGGAGCTGCCAACAAGTTTTTAAGGAACTTGTAAACCGTTCACGGATCAAAATAGGCAACCACGATAAAGGGACAACGAAGGCAACAACGATTGACCCGTGAAGGTTACACCCCATTCATAATCCATGATATTACTAACTCCATATGGTTCGGAACCACGAAAGAAGGATAGGGGATGATGGTACAAAGTGAGTCGTGGAGTCACATTCGCCCGTATTGGCCTCTACTCGATTCTTATAGTGAAAAGTGATTCCTGCGATCTCAAAGGCATACAAACAGAAAATCAATTCGCTCCAAACTATTATTATGCTAAATTGGTTGAATATTAATGCAACATATAATTCTAAAATATTAGTGATCACTTGATTAAACAACAAGATTAAAAAGGAACCTAAACCGGTTATCCAAATTACCTTATTAGGCGTGATTTTCAATTACATATTCCCTTTAAACATGCAATATGGTGATCATAATAGTAATAGAATAAATATTAATGTTGGAAGCAATTTAACAATAATTCCAACAATATAAAATCGTTAGAAAAATAATAGAAATAAAAGGAACATAATTCTTACTTTGATTCTGTTTGCTTGCAACTATAAAATAATAAATGAGTTAGTAACTTCAAGGAAATAATAATAAGACAACAAAAAAAACAAATTAAATAAAGTACAATTGATTTGGGGACAAACCCTCAAACAGTTCTACCTTTCACGCCTGGGTTTAAGGACAGAACCACGAGTAAAGTATGGACTCCTTGGAGTGCTTGAAGAAGGAATTTTGAAAGAATAAGGGTAGGCTAGTGTTTAGGCTAGAGCATAGAAGAGAGAAAAATAGAGAATTAATTATAGAAAAAATGTGATGAGGGGGTATTTATAGAAAAAATGTGATGAGGGAACACACGAAACCCTAAAATGATAAAAAAAAAACCTAAAAGAGTATACTGCGACACAGCAAAGTGTACAGTGACACAGGAAATCCCACCGTCAGACGGGAAATATTCTCGTGACACGGTGTACTTGTTGTTTGACGCGCGAAATATTCAGTTAACGGGGGAGAAAACGCGTTAAGGGTTTACGCAGAAAGGAAACAGAAACTCTCGTGTCACAGCAGATGCCCCGTGTCACGGGGAACCCCACCGTCAGACGAGACAGTTTCCCGTGACACGGTGGACTATTGTCGTGACGCGGGAGTTTTCAGTCTGTTTTTCTGTCTAAATTCATTTTTAACCCTAGCATTTTAAGCGCCGATTGATAATTTCAGGCCATTTCTGATTTATTATTTGGGCTAAAATAAGTAAATAAAATAAATAAAAGGTTTGAGCCAAAACAATAAAATAAATAAATAAAAAAAAGGTTTGGGCTGAAATTAAAAACTATGCTTTGACCAAACATCAAGACTGATCCATGGACTATTCAAAAAATTGAATTTAATTAAATACAATTTTTTAAGCACTCTCGAGATTAAATACTTAACCCAACCAATAGTGGCGGTGAAAGGTTGTTCATCATCGGGTTTTGTTTTGGGGAGACATTTTTAGGTGTCTACAGGTAGAAATAGAGGTCTCTGCTTCCCTAGAATTTACATCTTAGGGGACCTCTATCTGGATAGAAGTTTTAGTCGGACGAACCCGAACTGACATTAACGACATTGACTTAGAATGATAGAACTGGATGACCTTGCCTTGCATAACCTGATCCAAATTAGAGGAAGAAAGCCGAAGGGATGAACTCGAGCCATGTTGAGAAATAAACTTATGCATACGAGAGTCTTCTTGACGAAAAGGTGTTGAGAACTTACAATCTCCACCTTTACTAATCGAGTTCAAATGGAAATCACCCTCCATATAAACACTTACGGAATCTAGTGAAGAACCCTTACAACCCTTGTCTTTACTAACCGAGTCCGATTGAAAATCACACTCCATATCAGCACTCACTTAAACCGGTGGAAAAACCTTACAATCCTTGTCTTGACTAACTGATTTCGATCAGAAAGCACACTCCCGATAAGTGTCATTTATGGCTCTCAATTGGCTTCTTTTAGGATGAATTTCATGCTATTTTACAGCTCTTTTCTTTAGTTTTCCTTAGTTTTGTTCTTTATTTCTTTAGTTTGTGCTTTCCTTAGTTAGTTTTCTTTCTTTGTTAATTTCTTTGTTTATTTGGTCTTTTTCCCTTTTATTTGCTTGTTTTCGTGTATTTTCAGGTTATGATCGTGTTCCGAGGATTCCCGAACCTTCCTCTCATATTTCTCATCATTTTGGATGCCTCTTGCTTGTCATTTGGAGCTCAAGTTTGAAAGGAGTGCAAGGAGCAAGTTCATGAGATCGGTGCATGCATGCGGTGGAGGCATCATCTTTGGCATGAATCCACCAAAATGGCCATTTCAATACTGCCTACCTTAGTGTTCATCATCATCACCAAAACGAGCGCACCAGGATGAGCTAGGACGAAGAAGAGGATTGCTCCCCTGCTACCAGATGCGGGTGCGCACGAGGGTGGTACGGCCACACACCTGGGTGGCGCGGGCGCGCCTGCTTGGGTCCCTGATCCATACCCATTTTCCCGCGGCCGCGCCTCTCCCTTGATGCGACCGCACCTTCCGGGGTTTCTTTTGGGACGATCTAACTAACTCTTCTTTTGTATCTTTCCTTTATATAGTCTTTCCTTATATTTTTAGAGGGAGAATGATTAGAGAATTCAATTTAGATCATAATTAGATCATAATTAGAGAGATTTTAGAGAGAGAAACTCTAGGTTTTTAGAGGGAAAAATTCATGGTGGATTGTTGATGATTGAAGATTTCTTCATTTCCTTTGATTTTTGATCAAGTTTGTAAGGATTCCTTTTCTTTAATTCAATCTATAATTTGTTCTTTAGTTTGATTTCATTTGTTTTATTGATTGTTCTAGTTTGATTGAAGTTTGATTGAATTGTGTTTGATTTTAGCTTGTTTGATTTGATCATGATGAATTTGTTGCTTAGTGTTGTTTTGATCTTAATTTCAATGGCTAGTGAGTAGATTGTTTGCTAGGGTAATGGTGAAGCATGTATGAGTAATGGATTGATGCTAATTGGTGAAAATTGATGGAGTTGACTATGTGATTAAATTGGTTGATGCTCATGTGCATGTGTGTGATTAATTAAAGAGTAGCTAACTTTGATTGTTGCACTAGATTGCATTGTAAGTTCACATTGATACGGACCATTGATTTGTGTCTTGCATTTAACGATTGAGGTGTCTTGTGACGTTCCTAGCTAGAGTTTATCGTAGTTGATGCTAGTTAGACCTCTAGGAAAATATCTTGATACGCTATTTTGGTTGCATGATTGGTCTTCCCTCACATTGCTTGACTTAGTCACTTTGACCTTCCAATTAGTTGAATCTGTTACGATTACATGTGGATCCTAGCCCTAGCGTTTTACATGCTTTATTTCAATTCGTTGTTTAGTCATCCTTGATCTAGTTTACATACCTACACCCTACCATTTCGGAGTAGCTTAACTTAGGCAATAGATAATCGCCCACCGTTCCTTAGTGGTTCGACCCTCAACTTACCATTATACTTGTGTAAGGGTGTGTTGAGAGATTGCAAATTTTGTTTGGCCTAGGGTAAGGGTTAGTTTCAACGACCTAGTTCCGACCCTTGTGAAAATGGTGTCATTGCCGGGGAATGGTGTTGTGATTGTGTATTGTTGTTGAGTCTATTCCATCTTATTAAAAAATACAAAAAGATTTTTCTTCTTTCTTTTAGGCTACACTTGTAGCCGCGTTACTAACAATTTCTTTTGAGTTTTTGCATGCATAGTAGAACTCGTGATAGCTCCTTAGTTCCTTTGGATCCGGAAATTGAAAGAACTCTTTCACGAAGAAGGATAGCCAACTGATCTTTGAGCCTAAGTTCCTCAAGTGAAGAAGAGTTTGAGGAAGAAGAAGAGCAAGGCATGGGAGAGAATCCAAGAGTAGCTTTGAAGGAGTTGGGAATTCCCGGTGCTTATAGGTTTGAGAGCGGCATTGTTCCACCTACAACACCGGCGAATGATTTTGAAATAAGACCGGCCATGATTACTTTGATAGAACGGAGGCAATTTAGTGGAGCCAAGAGTGAAAGCCCGTTGAATCACCTAAAGGAATTTGAGAAGTATTGTAATACTATAAAGGTGAACGGCATTTCTCAAGAGTTAATTCGGCTAAAGTTGTTTCCCTTTTCTCTTATTGGTCGTGCCTTACAGTGGTTGGATAAGGAGGTTAAACCCAATTCCCTTAGGACGTGGGATGAAGTCACAAAGGCTAACTTGTCTCGCTTTTAACCACAAAAGAAGACGGCGGAGGCTAGAGCCTTGATCCAAGGATTCAAACAAAGGCCTAATGAGAATCTCTATGAAGCATGGGAGAGGTACAAGGAGTACCAAAGAGAGTGCCCACATCATGGAATTCCTACCTATCAAGTGATACAAATTTTCTATGGAGGCTTGAGTGCCCAAGGCAAGTCATGCCTAGATGGAGGAGCCGGAGGTCCTATAATGAATAGGACGGAAGAAGAGGTAGTTGACATAATTGAGGATGTGGTGAGATACTATAGAGATTGGCAAGAAGGAGAGAGGGAGTCTACGAGCAAGAGTGGCTTGACAGTTTATTCGGTGGATCATCTCAACGTGATTAACAACTTGTCCTCCCAAATTTCAAATCTAGGGAAGGAAATGACATCGATCAAGCCAAGCTTGAGAGTGTTTCTACGAATTCATTGAGTCTTCCCTCCCAATCCAAAGGGAGAGGTACACTTTCTAACTCTTCTCCTTCTACTTCCAATAACATGCCAAGTGGTTGTCTATTTTGTGATTCTTGTGGATCTTATGATCATGATTCTTCCATGTGTTCTCAAAATTTTGTTGATGGATGTAATGATGTTGAAAATAATGAATGTGAACATGTGAACTTTGTGTCTAATGCCAATGGTGGTCAACGGTTTGATGGACCTAAGAATTTTGGCAATAGGAATTCTCACCCCCAAGGTGGTTTCGATAACTACAACAATGGAGGCTATAGGAACCAAGGAAACCAAGGTTTCCGAGGTAACTATAACAACCAAGGTTATAGTAATCAAAACCCAAGCCATGGATATGGAAACCAAATTCAATCTCAAGGCTTTGGTAGCCATTACCATAATGGTGGCAATAGACAAGGCCGAGGCAATTGAAACAACAACCAAAATTGGGGAAGATTTCAAAATAACAACCAAAGGGGACCCCCACCCGGTTTTGCTCCAAAGCCTCAAGCCAATGGTGAAAATTATTATTCCCAACCATCAACATTTAAGACAAATTTGGAAGAAATGATTGATAACCAAACCAAGATCATAAACACCTCTATGGCGGTGACTGACAAGAAATTTAATGAGATGATGACTCATAACAAAATGCTTGAGACACAAATAACCCAACTAGCCAACACTCTAAAGGATTGTGCTTGTCCATCCTCTTTGCCTTCTTAAGGAGTGGAACCTAAGAAACCCGTGTATTCTATCACCACTATGAGTGGGAGAGTTCTTAATGAGGGAGTTTCAAGGTCCATTGAGGAGGATGAGGAGAGGAGTGACCCAAGAGAGGAAGTTGAGAAGGTTGTGCCTAAGAGTGTGAGTTATGAGGAGGTGCAAGAGAAAAAGAGGAGTAGTGAGAAAGAGCGTGAGGAAGTGTGGAGATTTGACCTTCCATACCCACAAAAATTCTTGAGGCACAAAATGGATGAGCAATTTGGAAAGTTTCTTGCTATGCTCAAGGAAGTTCACCTTTCTATTCCCTTCACCGATGCAATTACCCAAATTCCTAGGTACTCTAAGTTCCTTAAGGAGATTTTGAGTGGGAAGAGAAAGTGTAATGAGGTTTATTCGGTTGAAGTTGGGAATTGTTGTAGTGTTTTCATTCAAAATGAGTTGCCCAAGAAGATGGAGGATCCGGGTAATTTCTCTATTCCATGTGAGATCAAAGGAAAAATGTTTGATAATGTTTTTTGTGATCTTGGAGATGGTGTGGGCGTCATGCCTTATTCCATTTTCAAGAAACTCAAGCTACGTGAGCTCCTCCCATCTAACATTACCCTTCAATTGGCCGATCAGACTATTATGATTCCAAAGGGGAGAGTTGAGGATGTTCCTCTTAAGATAGGAGGGTTCACTATTCCCGTTGATTTCATTGTGCTTGAGATTGCGGAAGATGACCATATCCTTATCATTTTAGGAAAACATTTCTTAGCCACTTCGGGAGCCTTAATAGATGTGAAAGGAGGCCGTATTACCTTGAGAGTTGGTAAGAAAGAGGAAAGTTTTATGTTGAAACCAATGCATGAGTCTTTGTCTCTTGTGCAAGGAATTATGTGTGCTAATTCCCCTCGCTCTATTGATAATGTGTGCATGATTGATTCTTCAACTAACGATGTTCTTGAGAATTGTGATGATGCTCTTCCAAGTTTTGATGGCAAGAAGGTTAGTGAAGAGAAAATGATGATTCCCAAGCTTATGGACAAGGAGGAAGTTGAAATTCCTCATTGGTTTGAGCTATATCCTCAAGATGAAGGGGATGTTTCCATGAGTATGGATAGTGAGGAACCATCTACAATGAACAACAAAACAAAGAAAAAAGCTCGTGATTCTAAGAAGAAGAGAGAGAGAAAGAAGTTACGGAAAGAAAAATTTACAATTGAAAAGTCTTTGAAGGAAGTTTCATCAAGCAACAACAAGAGATTGCTAGAAGTTGAAGAGGAATTTTCTCTTTCCGCTACCTTGAAGAAGGTGGTGTTCTTTAATCCTCCATGATTTGGAGGAAGGGTCGAGCTTAGGACCATAAGCAAGCGCTTCCCGGGAGGCAACCCGGAGATTTCTAACTTTTCTTTTTGAATTTTGAATTTTTCTTATTTTTCCTTCTTTTAGTTTCTTTTCTTTCACTTTTCTACTTGTTTGGATTTGTAGGTTGCATTTTTGGGATTGGATTTCATTAAGTGTGCATAAGGAATGAGAAGGTGTTTGCGGTTTTTGATGTGATTATATTCGATATCATCGGAATTTGAGGTAAAAGGGTAAGAATTTTAGTGAGGTAAGATAGGGAATTTTGTGCTTTAAAGTTGAAGGTATTTTGCACTTGGTGGGTTCATGTGGTGCTACCATTATTTTGGGATTTTGAACCTACTAAAATCTTGATTTGAATCTGCCACTTTCAGTGGGTTCAAGAGCCCAAATGTTGATCTTGATCGATAAACCCACCGATGAACGCACCAAAAAAAAAAGAAGAAGAATCGGGCTAGGCAGAGGTGCGGACGCGCACGTGGTTGGTGCGGCCGCGCACCTGGCTGGTGCGGGCGCGCTAGCAAGCCCATGCCCCCCTTATCTTCTCTTCCTTCCTTCCTTCTTTCATTTCCCCTTATTTCCTCCTTCTACATTCGACCCCCATCAACCTCAAACCCTTGAAACCGCACCACTTCCCTCTCATTCTCATCAAATTTCAACACAAATCACTCAATTTTTCACTTCAAATTCACTAATACCTTCTACATTTTCATCCAAATCATCAAATTCATACTACTTTAACCAAATTAAACCTCCAATCAATCAAAAGCTTTTTGAGTTGAGGTTTGACTTTTGTTGACTTTCTCTCTTCTCTCTATTCTTCATGGTTCTTCATTTTTGATTGGTTTTCTTCATCAAATCTGGATATCAATGGCGAAGAAGAAGAAGCAAGCTATTTCTACACCTCAAGTAGCGCAACAAAAGACTGCTCATGAAGTTGTTGGTTCGATTTTGCAGAATTTGGGAAACTCAAGTACCTCTTTCGTTCCTAGCCCAATTCAAGAGGTGGATGAACTGCTTACTCCGGCGCCGGCGTTAGTTCAGTCGGCTTGTGGTGCTATTTCCGGTGTTCCATTGGATGCTGAAGCTACTCTCTTTGCTAAAGCTGCTGCTAGGCCGAGTCAGTGCAATGGAACAGTACCTAAGGTTTCTGGGTTTATTGTTCCATTGGATGCTGGTGGATCTAGGCACAGTGGTGAGCCAGGGCGTTCACTACATTATTCCTCACCCTCTCTGGAGCATAATGTGCACAAAGTTAATGAAGATCGAGTTGCTTTTCCCTCTACCCTGGAACTGAACTCGCGCAAGTCTGATGAAAACCAAGCTGCCTCTTCCCCTGTTCTGGAGCAGAATGTGAGTGATCGAGCTGCTCCTTTTACTGGGAAATTGGCTGCAAAAGGGGCTACATTATCCTTTGTTGCTCCGAAAGTGCAGGACGGGAAACTCATTGCTGAGCTACAGGCATCCGAGCTTGAGGCAGGTAATCGAAAATGGGCTAATGCTCTAGTCTTTTATGTGGTTGGCTTTTACCCTACTATTGTTGTTGTTCTTCGTTTCTTTGCTCAATAATGGAATGATATGCAAAAACCAGATGTGTATTGGCATGATGATGGGTACTTTATTGTCAATATGTGTTCTAGTGATGATAGAGATGCTATACTTTGTTATGGTCCTCATAGGTTCCTTGGAAAGCCTGCAATAGTGAAGCCTTGGTGTCCTAATTTTGATTTTCATGCTGAAATTCTTAGAACTATTCCTCTTTGGGTTAAATTCCCTAATCTCCCACTTAATTGTTGGGGATCTCACACTCTTAGCCGCCTTGGTAGTTTGCTTGGAGTGCCAATTTGTGCTGATGAGTGTACTACTAGACAACTTAGAGTGTCTTTTGCTAGGGTTCTGATTGAAATTGATGTTACAAAGCCTATGCCCACCTCTATATGGGTTGAGAGTCCTTCGAAGGAACTATTGGAGATCAGGGTGGTGTATGAGTGGGCTCCTTCTTTTTTCTCTAAGTGTAACAAGATTGGTCATGATTGCTCTGTTAAGCCTCCTATGTCTAAGCAGGCTTCTAAGCAACCGGCTCCTGTTCCTCCTAAGCAAAAGCAAGTTTGGGTTCCTAAGCTTACCCATGTTCCTGCTTCTACTACTGCTGTTGATGTTGGTGTTTCTGTTCATGGGAAATCTATTATTACTCCACAGGTTCATACCTCTAAGAATTCAGATGAGGGGTGGAGAATAGTAGGGAGGAAGACAAAAAGCCAGCAAACTAGAGTTCATCAGCCTACTTCTACCTCTAATGCCTTTGTTGCTTTATTTGCAAATGAAATGGATGGTGTAGGTGGTTTCACTATAAATCCAAGCAAGGGTGAGGTTAATCCCCCTTTGGTGTCAGGATTTACTCTGTTTGGAATGTCAGGGGCCTGAATGACCCTGGCAAAGTTGCCTCTGTAAAGAGGTTGCTTCACTCTCATTCAGTTGATGTTGTTGGATTGCTTGAAACAAAAATCAAATTGAAACATGTTCTCACTTATCAGAGGAAGTTTGGCTCTTCTTGGCTTTGGTTGTGTAATTATGATCATTCTCCCAAAGGGAGGATTTGGCTTGGTTGGAATGCGGATAGAGTAACTGTTAATGTCTTGAAGGTTCATGAACAGTTCATTCATTGTACTGTTTCTTCTAAGGATCTCTCTACTCAAATTTATCTCACTGTTGTTTATGGTCTTCACTCCATTCATGATATGCTTCCTTTGTGGGAGGGGCTCAGAAGCATCTCTATTCAGCATTCTCCTTAGCTTTGTGTTGGTGACTATAACTCTGTTCTTCGTACTTCAGATAGGCTTCATGGTGCTGATGTTACTGATTATGAGACTAGAGACTTTCAGAGTTTGGTTAATGATTTGGACCTCACTGAGATCAAAAGCAAAGGGTCCTTCTACTCTTGGTCTAATAAGGCTCATCCTGGCCCTAGAACGCTCTCTAGACTTGACAGAGTCTTTGGTAATCAAGCTTGGTTAACTTCTCATGGGCATGTGGAGACTGTTTATCTCCCTCCTTCTTTATCTGATCATAGTCCAGTTATGTTGGATATTTGCTCTGGCCCTGTGGGGAAAGGTAGACCTTTCCGATTTCTAAATTGTATTGCTGATCACCCTGACTTTCTTGATACTGTTTCGCAGGCTTGGGGTTCTGGTAGGTCTGTTGGGCAGAAGCTTAACTCTGTGAAGTCTAGTATCAAATCTCTTAATAGCAAGCAGTTTGGTAACATTGAGGAAAAGATTGACCAGGCTAATGCTGAGCTTTCTGAAATTCAAAACTTAATGGCCCAGAACCCTGATGATTTGGATTTGTATGCTAAAGAATCCGATGCTATTAAGGTTGTCAAGCACTGGAATGATATTCAGGAAAGCATCTTCAAGCAAAAATATAGAAATAATTGGGTTAAGCTTGGAGATGGCAATTCTCACTATTTCTTCTCTGTGATGAAGACTAGGCAAGCAAGGAATAGAATTGACTCCATTTTCGATTCTAATCAGGTGTTGCTCAAGGATCCAGATGCTATTTCTCATGAAATTATCTCTTTCTATAAGTCTCTTCTAGGGACTCAGGCTCCTTGGCTCCCTGTTGTTGACCTTGTTACTATGAGGAGGGGTAAGCAGCTTAGCTCTGCTGCTCAGAGCTACCTCATTAGGCCTATTTCTCATGCTGAAATTGATGTCCTCCTTAAGGGAATTGATAACACTAAAGCTCCTGGTATTGATGGCTTTAACTCCTTTTTCTTTAAGAGAGCTTGGCATATTGTGAAAGATGATATTTATGCAAGTGTTATTGATTTCTTTAATAACGGGACTTTGCCTAAGTAATGGAATTTCACAACTATCACTCTGGTTCCTAAAGTCCTTTCTGCTTCTCATGTTAAGGATTTTAGACCAATAGCTGGTTGTACTGTGGTCTATAAGCTCATTTCTAAGGTCATAACTGCTAGGCTTGCTACTGTCATTGGTGAGGTGATTGATGATGCTCAGGCAGGCTTCATTCCTGGCAAGCACATTGGTGACAATATTCTTCTTGCAACTGAACTGATCAAAGGCTATGATCACAAATTTATCTCTCCCAAGTGTATGGTTAAGGTGGATTTGAAGAAAGCTTATGATTCAGTTGAGTGGGGATTCTTGATCACTGTCATGCAGGAGCTTGGTTTCCCTTTCTCTTTGCCATTGGTATGGAATACCTCTCCAGATGCCTTGATGAGCTTAGGTTATTGTAGACACCCATTTGTGTCTCCCCAAAACCAAACCCAGTGATGAGTACCTTTCACGTCGAATCATAATCGAATGAAATGAAAGTGTGGAAAGGTCTAGTGTTGCGGAAAGTTTTATTTCTTTTCTTTTCTCTTCTTTCTGTTTTTGAAAACTTTATTTTAAGAAAACAAGAAATCCAGTTTGGTTGGTCCATGATATGGGTCCAATAGTGGTGTAGTTGGATGGGGCTTGCAAATACCTTTCCAACGATATATTATAAGCCCAATTCCGATGAGTATTGAGGAATTTATGGCCAATTTACTAAACTGGGCCCGGTTTGAGTTTTAAGTACGGCCCAATGATCTAGGGGAGGGCCTAATATGATTTATCATTCCTAATGCAATTAGGAATGGTTTTGGTCTTCTAGAACATTCTAGAAGGTTCTTATCATTCTTAATTCAATTAGGATTCTTTAGAGTTTTAATTAGATCAAATAGCATTTTCGACTGAAATTATATTATTTTATCTTCTAGTACGGGAAATTTATCAGATTTTCGAAAACGCGTTGAATTCCAAATAGGCGTCCAAACCCAGGCCTTGGCGCCTGGAACCAGGATTGGCGCCAGACGCCAGCCATTGGCGCCTGACGCTAGCCACTGGTCCTGGCGCCAATGAGCCAGGGCTGGCGCCAAGGTGGTTTTGCGATCTTCAGGCTCTGTTTTGATAAATTATCTTTTTTGGCTGATTTTCTCTATAAATATCGTATCAAAACTCCGTTTCCAGGGGACATCTACATTTATCATTCACCAATTCTTTTTATTCTTAAGTCTTCATCAACTATCTTCATCATTCACCAATTAGCATTCATCTACAGTCAAATAATCCTTTTCACTCATCTCTTTTCTTCAACTTTCTTTAATCTTTCATTCATTCTTTCTTTTCTAATACTTTGCTTTTTTTATACAAAATTCCGCATTCGCAAGATCTAGAAACACCTAGCCATATTCGAAGTTGCCTTCGCCCTAGACGTGAAAGGTTTTAGTTTCTGAGGGTTTGGTCCCTAATCTCTATTTCAATTATTTAATTTAATTGCTTTGTTTATTTTTTTCCTTGAAGTTACTAACGTGTGTATTTTGTAATTAGAAAGAGGTACGAGGCATCCAAGTAAGTACTTATTTGATTAATTGATTTTATGATGTAGACATCATGTTTATGTTATTATTATGATATTCCTAGTATCATGTCTAGGGTATTTCTAATATTAAGCGTGATTAAGAATATGATGCTTCCTATGTTCTTTCTAACATTTATGATTAGTAATATTATTATTATTGATGATGATTATTTATTATGTTGCTTGATATGCATATTATTATTTTATATTATCGCTTGATCACCTTTTATTGCAGGTTAAAGGGAATTTGGTATTTGTAATCACGCTTAATAAGATAATTAATAATCTTGTTAGGTTAATTGTGATTATAATTCAAGTGATCGCCAATAATAGTTCGTTTGTGCATTAAATTCAACCAACATATATTAAACAGGTTTAGGGTTAATCCTATAGATTATATGTTAATCAGAAAGCGCACATGAATACGAGCATAATAAAGTAGAGGCCTATTATTAGGGCAGGTTCAATCTCTTTTAGGTTGTATTTGTACCATCATCCCCGAACCCTATTTTGGTTCATGACCTTATGGAGTTGACGATCTCTTGGATCGTTAGTGGGTGTAACCTTCACCTCGTGAACGGTTTACAAGTTCCTTAAAAACTTGTTGGCGACTCTTTTGCTCTATCTTCTTCCCTTTTGGACGCCACCGTACTTTAGTGTATGATCACATTGGGGTTCAAGCTAGTGGGATTTTTAAGGCTTGAAAATATTCCCTACAGTTATCTCCTGATTTTAACTTTCACCCTAGATGTGAAAAGTTAACCTAACTCACATGATGTTTGCTGATGACTTATTGATGTTTTCTAGAGCTGATAGTGTTTCTGTTAAGCTTCTCTTCCAAGCCTTCTCGAACTTCTCGGGTGCCTCTGGGCTTTCTGCTAATCTTGATAAAAGTGAAGTCTATTTTAGAGGGGTCTCTGTTGATATCCAGAAAGAGTTGAGGGAGTTTCTTGGTGTTTCTCAAGGTACCATTCCTTTTAGGTATCTTGGGGTCCCTCTCTCTTCCAAAAAGCTTACTATTTCTCAATGTAGGCCTTTGGTGGAGAGGGTCACTGCTAGAATATAAGGGTGGATGGCTAAACACTTGTCCTATGCTGGGAGGCTTCAATTGGTGAAGAGTGTGTTGTTTGGTATCCAGACTTATTGGGCTCAAATTTTTATTCTTCCGAAGAAAATTCTGAAAGAGATTGAGGCTAGGTTTAGGTGCTTTCTTTGGACTGGGTCCTCTGCCCCTGCTAAGAAGTCTTTGGTTGCTTTGAATAATGTTTGTCTTCCTAAAGTTTGTGGTGGCTGGAACTTGCTTTCTCTTCCTGAGTGGAATAAAGCAGCTGTCACTAAGTTACTTTGGGATATTGCTCACAAGGCTGATAATCTTTGGGTTAAGTGGGTCCATATCTACTATTTCAAGCATAAAGATTTTTAGACCACCCCTACCCCTGCTAGATGCTCTTGGTTCTTGAAGAAGATTTTGAGTTGTAGAGATGTCGTGAATGATCAAGGGGGATGGGATGGTTTCATACAGGGAAACAAGTTGAAAATCAAGAAGCTTTATGCTGCTATTAGGCCTCAAGTGCCTAAAGTTCCTTGGAAGAGAGTTACTTGCCATAACTAAGCAACTCCCAAAAGTGTTTTTATCTTGTGGCTAGCTTTGTGGAATAGGCTTGTCACTAAGGATAGGTTGCTTCAATGGCACATCTCTTGTGATCCAAGGTGTTTCTTATGTCTGAATGGCAATGAAAGTGTTCAGCATTTATTTTTTTATTGTGATTTCTCTAGGATGGTTTGGAGTAAGGTGTTGGGTATCTTACATGTTTCCAAGCCTGTTCAACACTTTAGTGATGAGGTCGATTGGATGAAGAAAATCTGCAAAAGTTCCAGATTGAAGAATAAAGTGATCCAAGTGGCCTTCACTGAAACAGTTTATGGTATTTGGATCCAAAGGAATGCAGTTCTCTTTACGGGTTGCTGCAAATATGTTGATGCCCTAGTTAAGGATATTGTCTTTCATTCAGTTTGTAGAATCCCAGCGGGAAGCAAATATTTGATCATTTAGGAGCTTGTCTCTAGCTCCTAATGTTTGCGTTCTGGTTTCTTTTTCACTCAGATTATCTGTCTTGTTTTGGTTGCTCGTTTGGCTCTTTTTTTTTTATGATGGGTTCTGATGGTGCTTTTATTTTCTTGATGCTGAGGTTTCCGTTGCATCTTTTTTGTATTGCTGCTCTTTTTCTGCTGACTGTATCTCTCTGTTGTATGCTGGTTGCTACTGTCTACTTTGCTGTCTATGCACTGCTGGTGATGTGTTCTGCTGGTTGTGCTGCTATGCATTGCTGGGCACTGCTGTCTGCTTGCTGTTGCTGCTGCACTGTTGTTTGTGCTACTGCACTATTGTTTTGGCACTGCTGTTTTGTTGCTGATGTCTGTTGATGCTGTTTAATGCTGTTTGTTGCTGCTGCTCTGCTGTCTGCAGCTGATGTACTGTTGTTTTGCTGTTGCTACACTGCTGTGTTGTCTCTGCCCTACTGTGCCTTGCTGCTGGTGCTGTGCATTGTTGTTGGTGCTGCTGTGCCTTGCTGTCTGCTGTCTGATGCTCTGTGCCATGCTGTCTGCTGACTGCTTGTGCTGCTGTTTGCTGGCTCTGCTTGCTTTTGCTGCTGAGCTGCTGTTTGTGCTTGCTGCTGGTCTGTGCACTACTATCTGCTGTCCGTTACCTTGTTCCCTGTTGTCTGCTGTTGGTGCAAGCTTTGTTGCTTTTGTTGTTGCCTGTGTTTTGTTTTTGTTGGTTTTCTGGTCAGTTTGTAGGCTTGTCTGCTTCTTATTGTTGTTTTTGGTGATTTTTGGGTGTTTGGCTTTGTTGTTTTTTTTGCTTTTTTTGTTGTCTGGTCCTGGTTTCCGGAACCCTTCCTAGAAGGTGGCTGGAAATCCGAGTCCAGTTGTTCTAGGCCCTTCCTAGAACCCTTCCTAGAAGGTGGCTAGGTTTGGATCTAGAACTGGTTGTGGGGTTGGCCTGTTGTTTTCAGGTCTTTTGGTGTTCTGGTGGTAGTTATAACTTAGCTTTTGTAAGTTGTAACTTTCTCTCTTTGGTAATAAAATCTTATTTTCCAAAAAAAAAAAAAAAAAAAAAATTAAACCTCTAATCTCTCTCCTCCATACTTGGGTATAATTTAGGGCTTTTCAATTTGGTGGGCATTGGTGGCTAAAAGTGGTTCAATCTTACTTAATATATGGTATAATCATCTTCTCTAGATTTTAATTGCTTAATTATGTCATATATTTGCAAGTTTTGATTTGTTCATAAGCATGAATAGTAGTAGTATCATTTTTGATGATTTTGATGATTGATATTGGTTTTTGGATGATTAATTGATTTGTTTGTTGTTTGATTTCAACTCACATTGTGTTGTTTGTTGATTTTGTAGCATTTGTGAGCAATTTTGTTGAGAAATTTGAAATTTGAATTTTGGTAGTTTGGGTAGTAAGGTGATATTGTGGTATTGGTTGATTCTTCTTGTGATTTTGATTGTGTGGGAAGAAATTGTTGGTTGTTTGGTGTTGTTTGGAAATTTGGATTGGAATTGTGATTGGTAGAAATTGAAGTTCTTGGTTGGTGAATTTTGCGGATTGTTGTTGGAAATTTTGTGATTGGTTTTTGTGATCTTACACTTGGAGTTCATCATGTCAAAAGTCCTCAAAAACCTTGTCAAGAAACGCAAAACAAACACCTCCATTGATGAACCTACCCCAAGCACATCCACCTACTAAACACGCAAACCTACTCCACTACCCAAAAGAAAAATCCACGATAAAAAACAAAAGAACCGATACCATCAATTAAAGGAAAACCGCTCCCTTAAGCCCACAAGGCACTACTTCCAACCCGACATGTCCGCGTTGGGGATTGATGAGGATGTAAGGGAGTTGTTGATCAACCTTCAGATGATCACATTCATCTCCCATAGCTACCGCACCTATGTTGAGCCCACTCTCGAGTTCTTTGCTACGGTTGAGATAGTTCCCGTAGAAGGTCAATATAGGGTTCGATTCCAGATTTTCAACAACTTCTTCGACTATTCCTTAGAGAAATTCAATGTCGCTCTAGATTTTGATCCTCATTGTGACATCTTGGATCTAGAGCCTTATATTTTGGAGGAGTATGATCAGGATTCTTGGTGGATGATATCTCCGGAGGTGGTGAGTTTGTCACCAAATAGGCCAAGATTAGCAACGTGTACCAACCTTGTCTTCGGGTTGTTCACCGTCTTTTGGGGTACTCGGTTTTACCCAAGCAAGAGTTGGGAAAAATGAGCAAATTGGAGCTCAAAATTTTATGGTTGGCCACTAGAGAAGAATATATATCGTGGCCGGTTGAACATGGGGTACATCTTTGCCACTTACTGTGTAGCTTTGCAAGACCGGGACACCGGGAAGATTCCTTGTGGGGGAATGGTCACTAGGCTCTTGACCAACCTCCACCTCGATCTTCATTTGCCATATTTTAATCGGGTTGGAGATGTCGCCTCCCTATACCTTGATATGAAACAATTAGGGCAAATTCAATTCATCTCCAAGCATTATGAGGATGGGCATTATGAGTGGCTTCGGGATAACAAGCATTGTGCTACCTTCCCAACCCATCTTCGACATCTCTCCACCGGATGGAAACCCCTAATGTGTGGCATGTCCCCAAGAGCTTACGTTGCCCCTGCTTTGACTCCGATGAGGAAGAAGAAGAAGAAGAGCCACAACATCAACAAAATTAACAACAACAACAACAACAACAACAACAAAAACAACAACAACAAAAACAAGGGCAAGTGCAAGCTAGCTCCGACTAGGAGGCCCTAAGAAACCAAATGAGTGGGTTGCAAATTCGCTTAGAGGTCATGTATAACCAAGATTTTGAGGCCCTCTACTCCCAAATGCGAGGTATTTCCAAATGCAACAAGGTATGTTCATTCAACAATAACAACTCTATGATGCGGAGGTTAACCGAGCGAACATCACTCCCCCGGTTAACTATCCTTACTTTCCGCCTCAGCAAGGTCCTATACCTTCGCATGGGCATCCTTATTAGCAAGGGCCTTTAAAGCCCGGTACCGAGCCTCGTTCTTACCCGGACGAGCATGGTAACTATGATTAATGTGCTCCCGGAGGGTGTGACTATAGGGGTGACCCTAATTACCCCTATGTGCACCCTAACCATCCATTTGAGCTTGCCTTGCCCGAGAAATTCACACCTCTTGCCCCTTGGCAGCAAGATAACTTCAAGGGGCATTATGGTTGGCCCGAGGGATTCACCGGAGGTTGGGCTCTTTACTCACCCCCAACCTTCGATGACTACATGGGCAACAATGATTCCAATGAGGCCGGGCCAAGTGGTGGTGGTAATGATGAGTCTTAGTTCCCTCATTTTTGTGCCTTTTACCTCCATCCCTTATGTTTTATGTGCTTGATTTGTATTGTTGGGATGTTGAGATGTATTCATGTTTAGCTTAGGGGAACTTCATTTGTATCTCGGTTGCCAATATTTGTTATTGTTGCTTACCTTGTATTTTATTTGCCTCTTGCATTATGGTTTTCATTTCTTGGTCTTTAGACTTGATGATGCTTGTTGCTAGTCCCATGAGCTTGTTTTTCCATTGTTGTTGTGCTGTTTTCTTTGTGATGATGTTGATTGATTCTTGATCCCTTATATCCAAAACCCTTGAATCCAAATCCCTTTGAATCCAAATCTTGTAGTCTAGTGTTTTTTAGTTAGTTATTAGTTGTTTAGTTGTTGACTTAGTCTTTCTTTACTTTCCTTTTTGGTCTTTGTTAGCTTACTTTTGCTTAGTTGTTTAGTGTTTTTGTTAGCTTCGTTTAGTTTTACTTTTTAGTATATTTTTCTTTTGTTTTGAAGTTACTAACCTTTTTCTTTGTTTATAGCTTCTTTTGTTTTTCTTGTTCTCACATGGCTTTTTGATGATGCTAACGATTTTGGGGCGCAACGAAGGTGGTTCTTTCTATCGCCTTTGTTTATTATGCTAAGCATGGATAGCCCGGTGAAACCTTTCTAATTTTTCTCTTTATTTTCTTTCGATGCATAGATTGGGTTTAGTTTAGGGGAAGTTGAACAGTTTGAGGATAATTGCTTGTTAACATTAATGTGTTTGGGATCGTTGACGATGTTGTCATTCGATCACTTGTATGTCGATTGGGATATATGTGTTTAACTTGCTTTCTAGTTCCTTTCTCAATTTTTCCTATTCTTCCTTTATCTATGGCTTTCCTTTTCTTTTCTTTTCCTTTTATTTTTCTTTTCCCTTATTTTTACTTTGTTCTTGTCTTGGTATGTGGTATGCTTTTGAGGCTTGTTTTTCACCCCTTTTTGTTTTCCTTATGAATTGGACTTTGTACATTGGACTTTGTCTTTTGAATGAATTTCTTCCTAGGTAGTAAAGGTATGCACGGTTTGAGACTATGCTTGGTTGATTCTAGGATAGGTGTATGCTAGGGTAGTTGGTTTGAACTAGGTGGATCATGATGCCGGATTCTACTTGTTTGTGGCATGCTTGGTAGTTGCTCCCTATAGTCGATTTGACACCACTAGTGTGTTTTTGCTACATCCATGTGAGGTTCATTGTTTTTCAAGCCTTCAACCTATTTTGTATGAGCGGCGTGGATCCTTGACTATTGCGGACCTAATCTATAAAGCTTGATTTATGATTCTTCAACCCGAGACCGAGCTGTCTAGGGAGGACAAAGGCATCTTTTCGGGGTGGTATTTTTAATTTTTAGGATAGTTTGTTTCATCTTTGTTTTTGGGTTTACATTTGCCTTCTTGCAACCATTTGAGCCTATTACCTTATTTTCAAGCCACTTTTTTAGATCTTTGGCCTTTTATTTCATTTTCTTTCTTTTCTTGTTTTTTGTGCAGCAATTGATCATTCTTGATGGAGTTTGTGGCGAAAAATTTGGGATATGTGGTTCCCTTGATGCTAGCTTGTGTTATGTTTTCTTTGTGAATAATGGCAAATGAGTATAAGTAAAAGTCGTCCTAAATTGAAAAAAGGCATGGACAAATAAGTGCAAAATTGAAAAAGTCGTCCGAAGTTGGAAAGACACAAGGACAAAGCATAGCAAACAAAACAAAATAAAAAAAAATTCAAAAGTGAAAAAATTAAAAAATATTTTGATGTATTCTTTTCTCCTTTTAAGCATCGAGGACAATGCTTCATTTAAGCTTGAGGAGAAGCGTTTACGCTTTTTGTACATATTCTTGTGAGTATAGCTTTGAATAAGCTTGGGGGTGTAGTTGTTTTTGTTTGGTGATTTCTTGATCGTGATGTTGAGGATTGATCACCCTTTTGCTTCACTATTAAGGAAAACCGCCAAATTTTAAATTTTAGCCTGCCTTCACCCTTTATGCCATAAGTTACAACCTTTGGGAAAGCCCTTTCGACCTAGAAGTTGAGTCACTATTCGGGGGAGGGAATCATGGGTCATTGCCTAAGGAAAGGGATGCATAGTAAAGATTTTCGAGTAGCCTAAATAAATTTCTTCTTCCGGTTCCTTCGAGGAATCATTGAGATGCTCACTAAGGGGAGATTTGAGACTAGTGGGGAGAATGCGGTAAGATCGTTGGGATGAACGTGGATTGTGATGTCTAGTTCCTATGCTTAGCATACCTTATGTTTCAATCAACCTTAGATATCTTGGAATGTGCATACCTTGATTTCTTGAGAAAGATTTTCATTCATTTGCAATGTAGTCTCTTTGTAAGTCCATTTCGCAAAGGTTTTGTTTTCCCTTTTCCCTTTTTCTTTTCTTTTTATGGTTTTGCCTCTTAGATGTTGGGGGAGAGTTATGGGTAAACTCTTAGGATACCCTTACGAGAGCATTACTCGTCCTCTAGGGCAATCTAGGGGTTTAAAATGGCTTGATGTAGCTAAAAACAACCGTGATTCCTACGACATTGAGTCTTAGTGTATATTCTCATCTTGAGTCTTTTTTATTTTACTTTTTGCATAAGTCTTTCGTCCTTATTCTTTCTTGCTTTGTTTTGCTCGAGGACGATCAAAAATTTAGCTTGGGGGAATTTGATAAGTGTCATTTATGGCACTCATTTGGCTTCTTTTAGGATGAATTTCATGCTATTTTATAGCTTTTTTCTTTAGTTTCCTTAGTTTTGTTCTTTATTTCTTTAGTTTGTGCTTTCCTTAGTTAGTTTTCTTTCTTTGTGCATTTCTTTGTTTATTTGGTCTTTTTCCCTTTTATTTGCTTGTTTTCGTGTATTTTCGGGTTATGATCGTGTTCTAAGGATTCCCGAGCCTTCCTCTCATATTTCTCATCATTTTGGATGCCTCTTGCTTGTCATTTAGAGCTCAAGTTTGAAGGAATGCAAGGAGCAAGTTCATGAGATCGATGCATGCATGCGGTGGGGGCATCATCTTTGGCATGAACCCACAAAAATGGCCATTTCAAGACTGCCTACCTTAGTAATCATCATCATCACCAAGACGAGCGCACGAGGATGAGATAGGACGAAGAAGAGGATTGCTCCCCTGCTGCCAAGTGCGGGCGCGCACGAGGGTGGTACGGCCGCGCACTTGGGTGGCGCGGGCGCGCTAAATGTTGGCGCGGGCGCGCCTGCCTGGGTCCCTGTTCCGTACCCATTTTCCTGCGGCCACGCCTCTCCCTTGATGTGACCGCACCTTCCGGGGTTTCTTTTGGGACGATCTAACTAACTCTTCTTTTGTATATTTCCTTTATATAGTCTTTCCTTCTATTTTTAGAGGGAGAATGATTAGAGAATTCAATTTAGATCATAATTAGAGAGATTTTAGAGAGAAAAACTCTAGGTTTTTAGAGAGAGAAATTCATGGTGGATTGTTGATGATTGAAGATTTCTTCATTTCCTTTGATTTTTGATCAAGTTTGTAAGGATTCCTTTTCTTTAATTCAATCTATAGTTTGATCTTTAGTTTGATTTCATTTGTTTTGTTGATTGTTCTAGTTTGATTGTAGTTTGGTTGATTTGTGTTTGATTTTAGCTTGTTTGATTTGATCATGATGAATTTGTTGCTTAGTGTTGTTTTGATCTTAATTTCAATGACTAGTGAGTAGATTGCTTGCTAGGGTAATGGTGAAGCATGTATGAGTAATGGATTAATGCTAATTGGGGAAAATTGATGGAGTTGACTATGTGATTAAATTGGTTGATGATCATGTGCTTGTGTGTGATTAATTAAAGAGTAGCTAATTTTGATTGTTGCACTAGATTGCATTGTAAGTTCACATTGATACGGACCATTGATTTGTGGCTTGCATTTAACGATTGAGGTGTCTTGTGATGTTCCTAGCTAGTGTTTATCGTAGTTGACGCTAGTTAGACCTCCAGGAAAATAGCTTGATATGCTCTTTTGGTTGCATGATTGGTATTCCCTCACATTGCTTGACTTAGTCACTTTGACTTCCCAATTAGTTGAATCCGTTATGATTACATGTGGATCCTAGCCCTAGCGTTTTACATAGTTGATTTCAATTCGTTGTTTAGTCATCCTTGTCCTAGTTTACATACCTACACCCTACCATTTCGGAGTAGCTTGACTTAGGCAATAGATAATCGCCCACCGTTCCTTAGTGGTTCGACACTCAATTTACCATTATACTTGTGTAAGGGTGTGTTGAGAGATTACAAATTTTGTTTGGCCTAGGGTAGGGGTTAGTTTCAACGACCTAGTTCCGACCCTTGTCAACTCCATATCAGCACTCACTGAAACCGATGGAAAAACCTTACAATCCTTGTCTTGACTAACTGTGTCCGATTGGAAATCACACTTCATATCAGCACTCACTGAAACCGGTGGTGGGAGAAAATTATCTTTATCACCACCAACTGAATCTGGCAATAAAACTGGCTCCAAAACAACATCTAAACTTAAGGCACTGCATTGAAAGTCAGCAATCGGAGTAACCATTTCTGCAGTATGGCAATCCTCTTTGACCTAACAACTCGCTATATAATCATCGGGAACTTAGCAAGTCGACTCAACTTGGGTAACAGACTGGACCATCCTACCCTTCATTTTCTGATCGACCAAAGAATTATCATGTAACAAATCCTCAACATGGTGCAATTTTGATAACACTTCTATATTATTTGGCTCGCTTTTAGCAGCCTTAACCAAATCTTTCCTAGCGGAACGAAACTTACCCAATTCTTGATACGCAGAAGCCCTCCTATAAAGAGCCTTAATATGACAGAAAATCAAACTCTAACACAAAAAAACACTAACGCACAACAGCAAAATAATCAAGAAGTTTCAAAGCACAAGCTACAAGATTGAGATGCAAAGCAAAAGCCAAAGATCGAAAGGAAGCAAAAGCTTCCAAAGAACACGGCATAGTAAAACACAACAATTTACTAGCCCACTCATAATTAGAAAAGGCAAGTTTAAACTTGCCATTCTTGGAGAAGGAGTTCCCTTGCTCCTTGAATTCCGAGGAATGAACTACAACATCACTTGGATTATCCATAGAGGAAAGAAAATGAATAATACTATCATCATTAAAATCATCCGGAAGATGAAAAGAAAAGAAGGTGGGAAATAATTCCATAATAAGACCCTAAAGGCAAAATAAGAGTGGGAAAAAAAAACCTACACAAGAACAATCAACAACTTAGAAAAAGGAAACTTCACTTAACTCACCAACTCATCATTAGCTACGAAAAACCAAGAAAAACCTAAAACTCTAAACCAATAAACTCATAACTTAAAAACAACTGTATCAAGAACCTTTAACACAATAAAACTAGACTCTAAAATAAACCCAACAAAGCAAAAAAAACCAAGATAAAAACAAGATACACAGCCTAAAAAGGAAAGAGAAGAACAAAAGACATAATTTAAAAAGAATAGGAAACTTCAGCAAAGAAGGAAAACAAGAGTAAAAAAAACAAAAGTAAAAAACTGAAAACTAAACAGAGGAAATAAAAAAGAATTGAAAAAAGACATGAATTGAGGAGTAAGCAAAAGGAAAAGGGAACAAAACACCTAGAAAGGAAGCAGTCAACTAAAAAACCAAGCAAACGGAAATTATATTCTTCTGTTCGTCCTCCCTCATTAGCGGTAACCCAGTACGGAAAAGAAACGCGGATGGCAGGCCTCGTCGGCGACGGCTAGGAGAAGAACGCCGGTCGCCGGCGAGCAAACAGTGAAGAAGAAAAGGCGGTGGATGAAGCGGTGAGGGTTTACAGAGAGAAAGTCTAGGTCGGTGAGGCGGAGTTAAATTAAGTTGTTTGTAATTATTGTTCAGATAGATAATTCTGTACAACCTAAATTTACCATTGATAATTGGAAAATCATAAGTTGTTATAGAGAAGACTTCAGCAACTATGTAATATTCATTCCAAAAAATTATAAATTTGATTATGTAATACAAAAACATACAATAATATAATGGTCTTTTTAGGACCAACAAAGTAATTAATGGCTTACTTGATTAGTTTCACACTTAAAATCCTAAATAAGAATTGAGGTTTAACTCATACAAAGGGCTTGTTTAGTTCATCTTATTTTTAATTTGCTTATATTGTCTAATTTGACCAAATTTTCAAGTGTCTAGCCCAAATACTAAACCCAAAAATTTATGAGGGTTGAAATCTTGTCCGCATTCTCTTTTCTATTACAAAAATGGTCTTTTTAGTGGAGTATATAGCCTTTTCATGGAAAATATGTTGTTTTTTTCTTCTACCTTTGTTGTATCAGCTATAAGATAATCTTAAATCCCTGCCTTTTACCTTTGTTTGCTTCTTTACCATTCGAAGATGATGCTGAAGTTACCTCTAACCCTGATTCAACTCCCATCACATCAGTTATGCATTTAGAAGTAAAAAACTTAGAGTTACCTTTCAAAGTCCAGAGATTGAACTAACCTTTAATTTCCAGGCGTTCCAAGCGTAATCTACGGCGTTTCTGCAGCCAGTCGGTAGTACAATAGCGAAGTTGTGGTAGGCAATCAAGAGATTGAGATCTTTCATAACTCCCTGCAATCGGTCTAGCCCGCTTCCGAGGCCATGAGTGGGTGGTTCAACCCGCATATGTACTTGTAGAGATTCTTGAGCTCCTACGAGAAGAACTGGGAATCTGCAATGTGTTGTGTGGTTTGTTGTGCGACACCCTATAATCCTGCAGCAGAGAAAGAAGCACCGTCTCCTCTGATGATATCGGCGCAAATTCTACAGTCGGAGTGGTAATAAAGATGGGAGCCGGAATAGGGTAAACTTTGCTTCTGTTTTTAAGAGCACAAAGAAACGATCTCATCTTTCTCACAGCTTTTTATACACCCAAGAATTGCAGTACCTGGCCCTGAATTGGAGGTATGATTGTCCTATGTAGGCATCGTTTGAAGTGTGCCTACATTAAACATGTTTTTATATGCTTGGCACTCATAAGAAGTAGGAATTGACATATACGATTAGGGACAACAATTAGGGACAAGTAAAGTAGGGAGCCGTCAAAAAGTTTTTAAGGAACTTGTAAACCGTTAACGGATCATTTAAGGCAACTACGATAAGGGACAACGATTAACCCGTTAGGGTTACACCCCCATTCATAATCCATGAGATTACTAACTCCATATGGTTCGGAACCACAAAAAGAGGATTGGGAATAATGGTACGAAGTGAGTCATGGAGTCACATTCGCCCGTATTGGGCTCTACTCGATTCTTATAGTGAAAAGCATTCCTGCGATCTCAAAGGCATGCAAACAAAAATTCAATTTACTCCAAACTATTATTATGCTAAATTGGTTGAATATTAATGCAACATATAATTCTATAATATTCTTAATCACTTTAATTATTAACAAAATTAAAAGAACCCTAAACCGGTCGTCCAAATTATCTTATTAGGCATGATTTTCAATTACATATTTCCTTTAAACATGCAATATGGTGATCAACAAATTTATAATAGAATCAACATTAATATTGGAAGTAATTGAACAATAAATTGTTAGTTAAATCAAATAATAATAAACCCTAATCATGATACTAGCAACAAGAACAAAAATAAGAGTAATTAAGTGACTAATCACTCACTTTCCGCGTTTCCTTGAATTGCTACATCATGGATAAACTGTTAGTAACTTCAATAAATATAGAAATCAAATTGATATAATAAAATTAAATAAAATTTAGAGTTGATTTGGTCCAAACCCTCATTTAATTATACCTTTCACGCCTTTGTTTAAGTATAGAATTTCGGGTATTGTATGGACTCCTTGGAGTTCTTAGGGGAGGCTAGTGTTTAGGCTAAAGAGGGAGAAGATAATGATTTGGTGATCAAGCTTGTTGATGATTAAAAAGGGGGTGATATGACTTCTATTTATAAATAAAAAATTAAGGGTCGAAAAATTAAGATAAGATCCGAATTCGAATCGGAATAAAACTCTTGCGATAGACAACAGTTTTTGCGGTTTATGTTTTTATCATATCTTTTGATCCAAAAATTGGAATAAGATAAATTATATGTCGTTGGAAAGATATTGAAGTCTACTTTCTAACCCAATTAGAATAGGATTAAAATAATTTTATAATAAAAATATATGGCCGAAATAGTGGGACAATGTCAATTTTGAATAGAGTTTCGCATTTCTTTTTTATCTTTTTCTTTATAGCTCGGATTTAATATTATAATATATCATTGAAAAGATAATTTTCAAGGGCTATCCAAGTATCTAAGATTTAGATAAAAACTATGATTCACAAAAATTATATCTGACTATCTTTGAACGTCTTTTAATTTGAATAGAATTAGGACTTTCAAAAGGAGGAGTTTCATTTGATTTCAAACTCTTAATCATATCTTTTCATAAAGGATAATTAAGATCTTTTAGAAAATTATAGAAGATTACAATTAATCCTAATTGGTTTAGGAATGGGATTAAATCCTTTGGACCCTTCTCATGATCCCTAGTTCGTAGGTAAGGTGGGGTTAGGTTCGGTTTAGGCTCAGTTTAGTATTTTGGCCATAATTTATTCGTTATAAATCAGATTTGGACTTAGAATATATCGTTGAAAAGATATTTTCAAACCCTATCCAATTATTTAATCATTTGACCCAGATTATGGACCAAATTAAACTGGTCTAAATGTTTTTATAAAAGGATACGAAATGAATGATTTTAAGGGACACGAAATGGATTATTTTGGGTTTAAAGGCACGTAAAGAGGAGAATAAGTTATGGTTTGGTGAAATGGGCTAGGAATTGGGTTGTTTTATGAAATGTATTGGGATTGAATATAGATTTAAGCACTCCAAGATTAAATACTCAACCCAACCAATAATGGTGGTGAAAGGTTGTTCATCATCGGGTTTGGTTTTGGGGAGACATTTTTAGGTGTCTACATCCTGTATCCTCCTTCAATATTAACTTGACACCATCCTTCGCAAAAATGTGTGTGAATCCCATCAATTAACACATATAGTCGTACTTGTGTGTCTTGTGATTAAAGCGGAGAGTTCTGCAATGTGTTTATATAAGTATACAAATAAACCCTAATACGGAGGCACCCCCTTTACTACACTCTTACTCACTACATCAATCACAAGAAACACAAGTAGGACCATATGTGTTTATTGATGGGATTTACACACCTTTTTGCGAAGGATGGTCTCAATTTAATATTGGCGGAGGATACAGGCCAATCATACCGCCAGTTCAAGGCTAGGTACCACAACTCTTGGGTGTATCTAAAGATGTGGAAAAGATGAGATCTTTTCTTCGTGCTTTTAAAAACAGGAGCAAAGTTTACTCAGTTCCGGCTCCCATCCTTATTACCACTCTGACTATAGACTTTGCGCCAACATCATTAGATGAGACGATGCTTCTTTCTCCGCTGCAGGATTAAGGGTGCCGTACAACACAACACACACCACATTGCAGATTCCCAGTTCTTCTTGTAGGAGCTCAAGAATCTCTACAGGTACAGATGAGGGTCGAATCACCCATTCATGGCTTTGAAAGCGGGCTATACCGTTTGCAAGGAGTTATGAAAGATCTCAATCTCTTGATACACTACAAGAAAAAGGGAAATTAGAGACTGATTTTTGCGACTAACATAATAATTTGTCGCAAAAATTATTTTTGCGACTGAAAAAAATGAGTAGTTGCAACTTATTTTGAAGTAGTTGCTACACAGTTGCTAATTAGCAACTACCATAATAATTAGTGGCAGGAAGTATTTTGCGACTGAAAAAACAAGTAGTTGCCAATTTTGCAACCGACTTTGTAGCAGTTGCTATGCGGTCGCTAATCTGCGACGCTCCTATAACTTTTGGCGACTAAATTTTAGTTGCTAAGGTTAATAATTTTGAAACAATTTTTTTAAGAAAATTGCAACTACTATTGCAACTCGTTACCATTATTTTTAAAATTTATTAATAAAGAAATAAGAAACCCTTAGTATGATAAGTGTTGCCGCATAAAAAAACAAAAACTACTATCACTCCTTATTCTTATTCCTTTATTCATAATTATACAAGACTCTTTTTCCCGAAAAAAAAAAACCGCCTCCCATCTGAATTTGATAACAACGAACCTTTTGTCCTCGTCGTCAACAGTCACCGCTGCACCACCACATCTCCTCCCAGGTCAGTAACTCATTCTTATCCTTCATATAGTCCATTCCAACTTTCTCTTACTATAATTTGCCAATTGCGAATTTTAAGGTTATCATTGTGTTTTTCTTTTTCCATTTTTTGATTTTAATTTGATATCAGTTGCTAATGGCGAATTGGTTTTAATCTGATTATTGATTGAATTACGAGTTAATTGATTTGCAATTTTTTTTATCTGATTAGATTACGAAGCATAAATTGTTCTTGAAAGTTGCAAATTGAAGTATGTTATATTCAAATTGGTTTTTTTTTACGGAATATGGCAGTAGCAAGAATTGTTTTTTATCTAATACTTACATGCGAATTGCAAATTGGTTTTAATGGTTTTTTATCTGATACTTATATGGGAATTGCAAATATGGCAGTAGCAATAATTGTTTTTTTATTTGTTACTTACCTATACTTATATGCAAATTGCAAGAAAGTATTTCTCAATTATTTTTATGGGTTAAGGGGGCTTGGAAGTTTTGGTGAGTTGTCAAATTTAATACTTTGATTAAAGTGATATGATAATTATATTCTAGCATTGTTACTCATATTATGTTTGGTGAACAATCTGTTGTGAAGTTTTAACTTTCTAATTCATATTTTCGATTAATATGCAAAGTGGGGATTTCGATACTAGAGTTGTGTTGGTTTCAACTACTTTATACTGCTTATAACTCCTAATTAAAGCTTTATTTACCTTTAATTTGATTCTCACTTACTTTGATTATCTCTAATAAACATTATCTTTTGTTATGAGGCACCCAGGGAGATGTCAAGTAGCCAAACATATCAAATTCTGAACATGCCAAAAAAATTGCAGTACTCAGTGGTTTTGATTTGTGCTTCTAATTTGTTTGAATATATGTAGTAAAATCTGATTCTTGGGTCATTTAATATTAATGCTACCAATTCACTTTCAGAAAAAACTACAGTATTTAGAGTCTCTGATAGCTATGACTACCTTTATGTATATTGGGCATCTTGATAACCATTAATCAAATATTTTGTAGATAAGGTAGTTTTTTCAAGACACCTAAGGGTGTAGTTCCTACCCTTGATAGTAATATGTTGGTTGAGCTTTAGAGGATTAGAAATCAAAGTTCATTTTCACTTAGAAGCAATGTGAATGTAAATTGAATAAAAGAGACTGATAATTCAATAGAATCTCTCTCACTCCCCCCCCCCCCAGAGTGAGTGAGCTAGAATGTCAACTATATTACATATGTCTCTCCCTATAACATCTCTCTCTCTATAGCAAGTGTGATAATTTATGAGCATATATAAGAAGACTATATTACATATGTGTAGATCGGCTATCTATCTATAGCCTATAGTTGTGTACTAAATTACATTTATAATAAGAATAAATTACATATATAAGAATTTCTTGGAGTAGGGCTGCCGAGCGTACTTGTGGAATTATGGACAATGGTATCAATTTGTCTAAGAAAGCTCTTGTGTCTTAGGAGAATGTATGCCATCTAAAGTCTGCAGTTTTGAATAAATGTAACGATTTTCATATGGAAAAAGCAGCGCTCGTGAATTTACTTTGGGTTTTAGCTTGGACGAGCTGTGGGTGAGATGGGTTCAATTTTTTATTGGAGGTCAATTCCTCATCAACTATGAAGTGGATGCTATATTAGGGTCTTGGATAGAAGCATGTTGCTGATCAGTAGGAGGGGGATGGGATAATTTATTCTAGGGGCATTAGTATTCTGTCCTTTAACATGTTCCCAATTTCAGTGGTATTGTTAGCTCTTCTGAACAAGTTTGACAATAGAAAAGGCGGACTGGTGGAATGTTCTTCCTCCTTTATCTTCTGCATGCCTTTTGATGCTGCTACAAAAATTTTTAGCATTTTTTTAGCGTTCTTATGCAGCTGTTATTGTGCGGAGATGCCCGGGTATTCTAAATGTAAGCAAGCAGGTTTACGGCTTATTGAGAGCAAGCTCTTATTTTCTATAAAAGCTAGTATATACAAAGATCTGATGTCTAAAGTGTATCATGCTTGTTTCCATCTAAACAAAAATTGAAAGGAATGATGTCCTTCGAACAAGTGTATTATTCTGATAGTGGGTTCAGAATTATTAGAAAACTAATATATTTAGTAGGGTCAAGTGATCGGAATGCCTAGGTGGAGGCCGCTTCCGATCAGTAATATTAATGTATAATTAATATTACAGCTTAATCTTAATTGAACCCTTCGAGTCACACCCAAGCAATGAACGAACCGACACGACGAATTAATTCGGAAGAAATTAATGAGTCGCCCGAGTAATTAATATATAGACGTCGGAAATTCGAGCTTGGAGCGTCGAAACCGAGCGTTAGAGAATCTCAAATGTCAAGCCAAAAATTTAGGATTTGGCAAGACGGGAAAATGCTTCAAGTAACAAGTAAAATCCTAGCCACGCGAAAGGCAAGAAGAGTGCTCCAAATAGGAGCGTGCCACGTAGCAGCATGCCACGGTGGCGGCGCACCACGGTGGCGGCACGTGTGGCAAGGGGCCATGGACCCGGGTGGCGGGTCATGGACACGGGCCAAAAGAAAGTGGCCCAACCGAACCCTACTTGGGGCTCAAGGTTGGGTGACACATGGTTAACTCACAATGCATGTGAGTTGCCTTGGGGACCAAGTGGGAAAGTGGTCCTCACCTAACAATGTGACACTTGTTACTTGTTCCTTGGTTTATTTAACTAAGTTGAATTCATAAATCTTTCCATGTGGGATCTTTTTGTGAAAAAGTCCCACATTGAAAGATGAGTGGAATTCACAAGCTATCCTTCCTTATAAATAGCCAAAGCATGGCTTGAGAATTCTTTGCTTGAGTAGGAGTTCAATAAGGCATTGCATTTGCAAAAACCCTTAAACTCATATATTCTTCGGGTTTTTGTCGAGCCTCGCTAACCTCGAGGCAACGGACCTAAAAGTCAGTAGTCGTTCTTGCAGGTGGATTTCCGTTGGAGGCTCTCGTGTTTTCAAGGCTAAGCTTTCAAGTAAGAGCCCATTTGGTCGGGCGAAGCACGCTCCAAAAGGTAATCGTTTTATCTTAATCTTGCGTTTAATTTAAGTATGTTTATGTTTTTATTTTTTGCGAGTGTGGTCTTGTTTTTGGGTTTGTTTCCACGGTGAGTCGGACTCACCAAACCCGAACAGCGGTATCGGAGCCTCGCTCGTTTAATTTTAAAATCATAATATTTTTCAATGTATTTTTATGGCTTAATTTTTCTGGTTATAAGTTGCTAATTAGATTAGTAGCTTGTTTTATCCATTTTAACCTCGTATTAGCTGACTTCAGCTCCCGAACCCAGATTTCGACCCAAAAATAGTGAATTTTGGGTGGAACAGGCGTTTTGGAAATGGTTTTTCCCTAATAGGACTCGGTTTTTAGCCAAAAAACAATCAGAAATGCATTTTTGGAGAGGTTTTTTGTTTTTACGAAAAATTTTAAGTCTTTCTAACCTTGAAAATTAATTTCATATTTATGGTGGTTATGTAATTGGTTCAATACATATTTTATATGCAATTTTAAACCTCTTTAGGCATGATTACTTGGTGGTAATTTGTGTTTGAAAACTTGGTTTTATTTTTCACATAATTGCATTAAGTGTGAAATTGTTGTTCTTTTAGGCTTCTAAGTACTAAAGATTCAATCTTTAATTATGTTAAGTGATTGAAATTTGAGTTACTAAATTCCATGAATTTTATGTTGAACTTTGTTGATTTAATCATATTTTAATTTACTGGAATCATAAAGTTTGAAACTTGTGATAGAAATTATGATATCTTCATATTGGAAGATATCATTTTTAAAGGATTCACAAGTATTAAAGTTGGAATCTTGATTGAACTTATGCTTATTTTTTCAACTCCCTTTTATTTTTTCAAAACACAAGATTAATTTAAATTAATATTGAGTAATTTCCTTCTTATTTTTGTTGCACCAAGTTAAACCAATTTTATTAAAGAATGGTTCTTGGAATAATTTTGGTTTTATTCACTTGGATGAATTTGTTTAAGTAAGACTTGTTATAATTTTCATTTTTCCTCAAAATTAATTGATTCTAAAATTAATTTTGTAATTGATTAAATATGTCACACAAAGTCGGGATTTTTCCCGAAGCATGAGCATCAAATCGAGGCCTAAGAACCCCTAGCATGCTCTCGGCCAGCCGGGTTGCTCACGCAACCCACGTGGGGCTGCCGAGGCTGTTAAGCGCCTCGGAATGGAGCACATGCTCGTGATGGCTGCTGCACGTGCAGCCCTTGGCGCACCACGGCAGCCTTGTGGCTTGCCGTGGGTAAGCCGCCTAGGGTGCTTGCATTTGAGCTTACTTGAGGATTTTTTTTTTGTGCATAGCTTGGTACATCATTAAGAGGAATATGCGTAGACATTGCTTGTGAAGCAATGTGGTGCAATGAGATCGTGCGAGTTGTGAGCACTCAAAATCTTAGTGCTAGGCACTTGGATATTTTGAACTACGTAAAGTTTTTCTTATTGTTGTGTTAATTATTTTATTAATCTAATTTGGTTTTAATTATTTTAATAAATTTTAGAGCCTAGGCCTCGATTTTTCAAGAGCGGCATTTGCAAATTTTATTTTGGCAAATAATTGGGTTTTACCGGCTTAATTAATTGGATTAATTGAGTTGGATGCGGAATTTAGTGGGAGCTTCAAATATTAATTGCGTTTATTTACATAATCAGTTAAAAAAACCTTTGACTAGTTTTAATTAGGCGTGTTAATTGGATTAACCACCTAGATTAGTTACTAGTTATCGCGTGTTTATGCATTGTTACTTGTTTATTTTTGTAATATGCATGGGCCATTCACAAATAGTGAATGGATGAATGGAATGTATATTCTCTCACAGGTTTTATAAAAATGGCAACTAGTGGGGCCCGATTAGGACAGAAAATACGGACTGCGATCCGTGATGTATTTTTGTAAATCTAAACACGGTCCGCGTACCGTTGAGTATTTTTGTACCTTAATATTTAGATTAGTCCAAATTGTAGTTACTAGTATTGCATAATTATGGTCAAGTCTTAAAGATGGAGGTTCTTAGAAGACAAAGCCATGAAGTTGCAAAAGAAGACCTTTTGAAGAATTGAAGAGTTCAAGGAGTCATGCTAATTGCCAATATGCATCAAAATGCTTATGTTTTACATATTCATGATTATTTATATATGAATTATATATTAGATGCATTTTAGGATTTCGAATGTTGTGATGATTAATTAAGTTCACTTAAATCAACAACATAGAAAATTGAGTACAATTGCCATTCCAAAACAACACTTATCGACCTATTGAGAGCAGTGATGGGCTACGCCAAAGCGAGGCATCACTATTACTCCCTAGACTCATAAGGCATACCGGGTATGCAAGTTGGTTTTGGTTGTACTCAACGATATGAGTGATGGAGTCCTAACATGTCGTGGCAAAATGAATAAATTGTTGAGAGAGCATTAGACTCGAGGATTTATTCAACCAAGAGTGGCTTGGAGCCATTAGCAAAGCGTTGCTTACCTTGGGAGATTGAGTGCTAAGACAAGCCAAAGCATGCTTAGCCACTCTTTGTTTCCTTGGATCTTGGAATCGACTTATTCTCGCCAAATGGGGACAATTTTAATGCATGGATAAGTTGTTTAATAAGATTGAAAATTTGCATGAATACCTTTTAATTTTCAAACTTATTATGTTATTTACTGGATAAATGGTTATACTTTGCACTTATATTTGTAGAATTTCAAATCAAGCTGTATTGCTTTCCATGATTGGTAAAAGAAATCTGTGAGAATGGTTCTCAAAGAAAAGTAAAGCATTTCTAAAATACAATTCTCATAAATGACTTTTAAAGACGGTTGGACATCATGTATTCAAAACACTAGGTAGTTTTGATAAAACATGAAGTATTGAGTTGCAAACTCAAAATTGTCAATATTGACAACCAACATATGTTTTCGCTTAATACATAGATAAGTAGGACTCATTGATGTAGTAATTCGAGCGTGAATTAAAGGAAAAGATGGAACTTTGTTTTACGGCACATTAGATGCTTAATTATGCTTTAAAAAGTATAAAAGTAAAAGACTCTTAAAGAAATGGTTCTTAAAGATTATGAGATAAAGTATGATAAGAAATATAGGAAACGAGGAACAAAAAAAAGGAATGAGATTCCATTTTACTAAAGAATTTATGTTATTGAAATTAACTTAGCAACTCATTATCTTCACAAAGTATCGGATACTGCTTGAGTGTTCCACTTTGAAAGTGACCTCAAACTATTGAAGATAAGCTAAGTTATCGACTTACAAGCTTTGAATGAAGCAAGTGGTGCTACATCAGTTGTAAGGTTGTATGCTTTGTTTAAAGACCTTTAAGCTAAGGCTAGAACAAATAAATGGTTATTGTGTTCCATAATTAGCAATTGATCCGTTTACACATCGAAAGACTCACATTCAAAGCAATGAGCAATAGTTGTAAATTTATTTGAATGGCATGGTTATCTAAACCATGAGTCAAGAATGCTTGATTATAGACAAACATTTTCTTAACATGATAAACTAGCAAAAGCTCAAAGTCATGGGCATGATTTGCACTTCGAACATCCTTAGCAATGTCAAATCAACAAGAACGTACTCAAGGCTCTATTAGATAGGCTCTTGATAGTTGATCGATTTGAAATCTTTCTAAGATAGGAAAGTCTTACTTGTTGAAACCGGCTAAGTAAAGAGCTATTGTTCTTGGTATAGACAATTGACTCCGAAAGCTAAAGAAGATTCATTTACTTCAACGTTTCACAAATAATTTGAAAGAATATGGCTATATTCATCAAATATTAACAAATTTGACCTTGAATAGTTCAAGAGTTCAGTGAAGTACAAAATCGACTTGGAAAGATATTGAAACTTCTAGATTAGATCGAGCGATGTTTTCTTGAGACAAGCGTGAACATCACAAAGTTATGAAATTGAAATTTTCATAAATAACTCCACAAAGAACATAGTGTGACTTCACGGAGACCTCGATGCCATTTAAAAATGACTCGAACAATGATGGATCACATCCCTTCCTATAAAGTTCTTAAGATTTGCACGAAGGACTAATGTTAAACTATACAAAATGTCAAAGCTAAGAAAGGACGCCACATTCAGTTATGGATAGAATTATCTTCTAAATGTCTCTTCAAGTATATGTCTAAAACTCTTAGCCACAGTGGGAGTTCACTAGCTCAGTGGGAGTTAAGTGACTTAGTGGGAGCTCATCGGCTTAACAAGAGCTAGGTGGTTGAGTGGGAGCTTAATGGCTCATTAAAGGCTAAGATAGCTCAAGTGGGAGCTAACTGTTTGTTTTGCAACGAACTTTTACCCAAAGACAATGTACATGTCTCTTTGTAAGCATTCAAGGGAGACCATGGGCATTACCTCCACAACCTAATTGAGAACATAGTGTTTGTTGCTCTAAGTGGTGTCTTTCTGGAAAGTAACACATTTCCAAAACGACAAGTAGGAGGAAAATGAACTCGATGACCATCGAGCTTAGCAACAAACTAGAACTGAGAATCTCATAAGACCTTAAAAGGAATTTGTGAGAATGCTTGATCAAGAATACTCAAAAGGACTTTACAAGTGCCTTAAAAGAGAATTCGTTACTCATAAAACATCAGAAATGTTGGAGTAAGATCAACATAATAAAAGGGCTTTGGAAGCGCCTTGAAACTCAGTGGTTGATGCAATTGCCCCATAAAGGTATAGAATTCACCAAAGGCTTGGATTGAATCCTATAAATTTCTATCAAGTTAGAAATAAACCTAAGACTTACAAGCATACTATTTACTATTAGATAGTAAAGCAATAATGTCTTGTTAAATAGCTACGACAAATCCAAATTTCAAATATTGGTTAGAGGCCATGAAAATCCGAAACAGACCTCATGTTTGAAAATCATGTTTGAAACTTGATTAATTTGCATGAAGGGTGAAAGACCCATCGATTGTAAATAAGTTTTCAAGAAGAAAACTAACAAATGTGGAAATGTATATGCATACATAGCTAGATTGGTTGAAAATGATACAATTAAATTCACAGAGGTGATTTTAATAAAAACCTACTCACCAATCAGAATGCTCAAGTCTTTTCGTGATTGTTCTAGCAAAATTGCACATATGATATATGGAAAAATAGATACCAAAACCGCCTTCCTAAAATAGGAGTTTAGAAGTGACTATAAAATAGTCTAAGGGTTTTGAAAATTTAAAATAATGCTAGATTTGAAAGCAAGCTTAAAGAATCCATTATGGGATTTAAGGAAGCATTGCATATAGGAATTGGAACATGTTTTCTCATGAAGCTAATAAGAGGATTGACTTATGGAGAAACATATAAATTCTTATGAATAAGAAGTTTAGTGCGAGCAAAAGTAAATTATATTAAGGTCCAATGAAAAGTTTATGAGCTCTATTGTGAAATAACTATCAAATACTAAATGCTTAGTGTAGGGAATATTTCAAGCATTATCCCTAGCTTCAACCCAACTGTGATCATACACTAAAGTACGGTGGCGTCTAAAAGGAAAGAAGATAGAGCAAAAGAGTCGCCAACAAGTTTTAGGAACTTGTAAACCGTTCACAAGGTGAAGGTTACACCCCTTAACGATCCAGGAGATCGTCAATTCCAATAGGTCTGGAACTATGACTGATAGTTCGGGGATGAAGGTACAAATCCAACCTAAAAGAGATTGAACTCGCCCTAATAATAGGCCTCTACTTTATTCTTATCTTATTCATGTGCGCTTCCTGACTAACATATAATCAATAGGATTACCCTAAACCTGTTTATCTATGTTGGTTGAATATTAATGCACGAATAAAACTATTATTGGTGATCACTTGAATTATAATCATATTAACCCTAAACAAGATTATTAATTATCTTATATAAGCGTGATTACAAGTACAAATTCCCTTTAAACACACATAAAAAGGTGTGATCAAGCAATAACAATAACTATCAAGCAACATAATAATCAGAATTAAAATAATCATAAATCATCATCAAAACAATTACAATCATAATATTCATGTTAACGCATAATAATAGCAAGATCCTAGGCATGATACTAACAAGATTAATAACAAACCCTAGCATGTCACTAAACAATAAAAATCAAAGCTTTAGCCCTAACATGATACTAACATGATATTAATATTAGGAAGGAATATAAAAGGCATCATACTTTTAATCATACTTGGTATTAAAGCTACCCTAGACATGATACTAGGAATTTATTGTTGTCACCCTAAACATCAAATTAAGGAAAACATCCTTACATGATACTAGGAATCAAAATAACAATCTAAACATGATTTCTATATCATAATATCAATTAAACCATTAAAGTACTTACTTGGATGCATCGTACCTCTTTCTAATAACAAAATACACGTGTTAGTAACTTCAAGGAAAATAATAATCAAACAATTAAATTAAATAATAATTGAAAGAGAGATTTGGGACCAAACAATCAGAAATATCAAAACCTTTCACGTCTAGGGCGAAGGCAACTTCGAATTATGCTAGGTGTGTCTAGGTCTTGCGAATGCAGAATTTTGTATTTGAGAAAAGGCTAGTTTAGAAAAGAGAGAGAGAGAGAGAGTAATCAAGAATTTCTTGATGAGAGTTGGTGAACGAAAACGGAGTTTTTAGAAGACTATTTATAGAGAAAATCAGCCAAAAAGATAGAAAACCAAAACAGAGTTCTAACGCGCCAAACGAGGCTAGCGCCAGGTGCTGTCATTAGCGCCAGCGCTAACGCTAGCGCCAGGCGCCAAGCTTAGCGTCAGGCGCTAATGCTGGCGTTTGAAGCTAACTTAATTATTAACGCGTTTTTTTGAAATCAGATAGAAATTTACCGTACAGGAGGATAAAATCGTATTTTCCTCAAAAACAATCTTTTATTATGATTAAAACTCTAAAAAGTTAACTTTCGCGTCGAATCATAATCGAATGAAGCGAAAGTGTGGAAAGTTTAGTGATGCGGAAAGTTTTATTTTCTTTTCTCTTCTCTCTGTTTTTGAAAACTTATTTTGAGAAAACAGCCAATCCAGTTTGGTTGGTCCATGATATGTGTCCAATAGTAGTTTAATTGGATGGGGCTTAGAAAGACCTTTCCAACGATATATTATAAGCCCAATTCCGATGAATATTGAGGAAGTTATGGCCAATTTACTAAACTGGGCCCGGTTTGAGCTTTATGTACGGCCCAATGATCTAGGGGAGGGCCTAATGTGATTTATCATTCCTAATGCAATTAGAAATGGTTTTAGTCTTCTAGAATCTTCTAGAAGGTTCTTTTCATTCCTAATTCAATTAGCATTGATAAGTTGACTTTGTTGACTTTTCAGAGTTTTAATCAAGATCAAATAGCATTTTCGAAGAAATTATATTATTTTATCTTCAAGTACGGTAAATTTATCAGATTTTCGAAAACGCGTTGAAATCCAGTTTGGCGTCCAACCCCAGGCCTTGGCGCCTGGAACCAGGCTTGGCGCCAGACGCTAGCCATTGGCGTCTGGCGCTAGCCACTGGTGCTTGGCGCCAGCTAGCCAGGGTTGGCGCCAATCTTGTTTTGCGTGCGTCAGACTCTGTTTTGTTAAATTATCTTTTTTGGTTGATTTTCTCTATAAATATCGTATCAAAAACTCCGTTTTCATTCACCAGATTTCATCAATTCTAATTTCAATTCACCAACTCTCATCAAGGTTTCCTTGATTATTCTCTCTCTCTCTCTTTTCTAAACTTTTTTTTTTCATACAAAATTCCGCATTCACAAGATCTAGAAACACTTAGCCTATTCGAAGTCGCCTTCGCCCTAGACGTGAAAGGTTTTAATTTTTGAGGGTTTGGTCCCAAATTTCTCTTTCAATTATTTAATTTAATTGTTTTGATTATTATTTTTCCTTGAAGTTACTAACGCGTGTATTTTGTTATTAGAAAGAGGTACGAGGCATCAAAGTAAGTAATTTAATTGATTTATTGATATTATGATGTAGATTTCATGTTTATATTGTTATTATGATTCCTAGTATCATGTCTAGGGTATTTTTAATATATTAAATATGATTGTTACGATGCTTCCTATATTCTTCCTAATATTAATTCATGTTAGTATCATGTTAGGGCTAAAGATTTGATTTTTATTGCTTAGTGACATGCTAGGGTTTGTTATTAATCTTGTAAGTATCATGCCTAGGATCTTGCTGTTTTTATTATGCTTTAATATTAACATGAATATGATTATGATTATGATTATTATTATTTTGATGATGATTATTTTATTTATGACTGTAATTTTATTCATGATAATTATTATTGATTATGTTGCTTGATACATTATTTATTCTTTATTGCTTGATCACACCTTTTATGCATGCTTTAAGGGAATTGGTACTTGTAATCATGCTTAATAAGATAATTAATAATCTTGTTTAGGGTTAATATGATTATAAATTCAAGTGATCGCCAATAATAGTTTATTTGTGCATTATATTCAACCAACATAGATAAATAGGTTTAGGGTTAATCCTATTGATTGCATGTTAATTAAAAAGTGCACATGAATACGATCAGAATAAAGTAGAGGCCTATTATTAGGGCAGGTTCAATCTCTTTTAGGTTGGATTTGTACCTTTATCCCCGGACCCTTATTTGGTTCATGACCTTATGGAGTTGACGATCTCTTGGATCGTTAAGGGGTGTAACCTTCACCTCGTGATGGTTTACAAGCTCCTTAAAAACTTGTTGGCGACTCTTTTGCTCTATCTTCTTCTCTTTTGGACGCCACCGTACTTTAGTGTATGATCACAGTGGGGTTCAAGCTAGTGGGATTTTAAAGGATTGAAATTATTCCCTACAGTTTTTGGCGACTCCGCTGGGGAGGATTTCTATTTTAATTCCTGAATTTGTTTCGGCAATGATTTAGAACGAGTGGATGAGACTCGAAAAGTTCTAAGTATTTCATGTGCGTAATTTTGATTAACATTATTTTCATATGCATAAAAAGGTTCTCATTGGAAAGACCATCCGTAATGAGTCAAAAACATAGGATTTTACACGTAGGAAATTTGAGAAATGTCTTTCACAACTAGGACTGAAATAACACCGCTCGAAACTGGAAGATTTTATCGAGCACAGAAAGCTGCTGAGGCATGTGGGAAGTAGCGTCAGGGGCCAGAGCTTGGCGCCACACTTTTAGCCGTAGCGCAAGACGCCAGTATTGGCGCCAGGCGCTACAGTTAAAAGTTGGCGCCAGTCTCTGTTTGCTGGCGCCAATTTCCCCCAATACCGAGCCAGAAATATGCGTTCTAATTTCGACCGGTTTTTCGTATTGTTTGCTCGATCCTACTTCCTGATTGAATTTTTTCTCACTTTTCTGAAACCCATATGTGTTCTACATATGGACATAACCCTCTGGGAATTCATGCTCCATCTACCCGATTGAACGCTCCTGGAAACAAAGGGTACATCCGAGATGTTGAATTCACCAAACCATGGACCTTCTATTGACTAAACCATATCCCGAACTTTAGAGAACTAGAGTCATGGTTAGGTTGCAAACTCATTGCATCATATTGTGCCTACTTGACTAATTGTGCATTATTTGTTGTGCATATATATTCTATGTTTCTCTTAACCGTTTGTTGATTTGTGTTGAGATTAAAATTAATGACTTAAAGAACTTTGCCTATTTAATTAATTAATTAACTAGTTTGAGTCATTAAAGTTTTTTTTTTTAATCGAAATTGACCTAGTACTACCTTAGGCATACCCTAGCTGACTAATAATACCGAAAACAGTCCTAGACCGAAGCTCCAATATTGGCGCCAAAGTCTGAGCTGTAGCGCCACGTTATAGTGTACAGCGCCAGACATTTACTAAATTGTCTAGCGCCAACCACCATAGTGCGACGCCAGTCCTGTCGCTTGGCCGACAGTTCGGATTATTGGTCGAGTCATCACCTAGGGTCTAATTAACCAGTTTACTAATTAATTCGGTTAATTTTCGCTGTCAATAACACCTTGTTGAGTCATTAATCGAGTCTTGGTCACATAGTCTAGCCACATGGTCATGACATGAGTCTCAACATGTCACCTACACTCACTAGTCTTAGGACACACTTTGAGTACACATCACCATGACCATGTCTTAGGTTCATGCATGAGTCGGTCTTTTCGTCGTTTAAGTTGGGGGTACATTCTATTCCTAATTCTCCGTATCCCTCCATCTAAATCTTCTTTCACATTCTATTCCAATCTTTCTTCACTTCCTCCATCCATTGCATGTTGAATAAAGTTTGAGTCAAATAATTAACAATAAATATCCCCAATTTCCTTTCCCACAGTACTTGGTCAAGGAGAGAAGGGCGATTAATCAAGGACAACCGCTTTATTCAAGTCTCGCTTTTTGATAAACCGATTCGTCAAAAGAGGATGGCTAAGAAGATAATGGCAACTCAAGAAGAAGTCAATGATCTTAAGAACCAATTGGCTACTGTGACTAAGACACTGAAGCTTCTCGCACTTAGGATTGATGATCCCGTGAAGCAACAACAGATGAACCTCATGCAAGAGAGTCTAAGCAAGCTATCTAGTGACTATAAATTTCAAGGCATGAGTTCACAAGGGATCTCACTGGACAAGGAACTTCTTCCGCATAAGTTCAACGCCACTGACATCCCTAAATTCAAGGCAACAGATAACCCTTACTTCCATCTAAGAGCTTTCGAAACTATAATGAACATTAAGGGTATCGATAAGAAGGTTTTCCCCTCTCTATTCCCACTATCTCTTGAAACTATTTGCCAACAATGGTTCTTCTCCCTTGACAAAGAGAATACCTCTACCTGGGAATCGATAGTAAACGCTTTCATTCATAGGTACAATTGCAATATCCAAGTTGAAACCGACCATGGACAACTTGAGATGCTAAGACAAAAAGAGAATGAAGGTTTTACTTCTTTCTTTAATAAATGGAGGGAAACTTCCGCCAAGATGATTGAGGTCCCCACCGAAAAGGAGTCTATGAGGATGTTTATCAAGAATCTTCAAGAGAAGTATTCGAAGCATTTGAAATATTAACACAATTTGAATACTTTCAAGGCCGTTTATGACATCGGAATTGAAATCGAAGACAACCTCGCAAAGCAAAAAGCTACTGACAACAACAACCACGGCGGCTGGAAAGGAAAGAAGAGCGACAATCCTTCTTCTTCCGAAAACGCCCACTCTAGTAATAATGTTAGTACCTTTGACCATAATGGTGTCTTATCCATGGACAATCAAGGATCTAAAAGGAAACCCAGGCGAGAATTCACGCCCATTGGAATGACATACGATGCTGCTTTCGATCGTCTCTATGATCGAGGATTAATCAAACTTATTGGCCCTACCGAGGATCCAACACCAGAAAATCGATCTTCGAGATGGAATCCAAGCTCCTATTGCAAGTACCATCGAGGGCACGGTCATACCACTGATGAATGCTACAGGTTTCAAAACCTCATTCAAGATCTCATAGAGGCAAATAAGATCCCATTGCCTCTAGCTAGCGAGAAGACTGGATGATGTCGGAGCAAACAACACAAGACAAGAGGTGAGCTTCAATAACAAGATTTCATGGCCTCTTTTTCTATTTCTTTTTCATCTTTTCTTTCCCCAATAAGTCTAGCATAGGCACCTTTTCCTTTCCTTAGATTAACTTTGTAGATTCTTTATTTTCTTCTAATAAAATGAGCATCTATTTCCTTGCACATGATCACCACATTGAACTGAATACAAAAAAAAAAAAAAAAAATACTAATAAAAAAAAAATCCATGTCGAGCTAAACACAAGGTATACCAATGATTTGAGGCACCCCTTGTAGCCACATCATATCTCCTTTCACCTTTCAAATATACAATCCTTTCTTCATAAGCCACTTTAAGCCTCGTCTAACGATAGACCCTTCATTTTTTCAACCTACATCTACCTAACCTAGGGATGGGATGGTGTGTAACTTATGCAATTCTAAAAAGCTTGAGTGATTTCAAAAGATCAAAAAAAATATTAAAAATAAGCAAAAGCAAAAAAATAAATAAAAGTGTACAAAAAGGGCAAGTGTTCCAATGTCTTTGATATGAAAATTTCTTTAATAAGAACATGTCTCAGATTGCGGCTCTTATCGAGTGCTCGGTACCGTGCCTGAGAAACATGAATGCCAAGTGATTGATAGACCGCATGATCGGGATTGCCCACACTTATAAAAATAAAATAGATTCTAAAGCAAAAGATAAAAGAGAGCTAAAAAAAGAGTAGAAAACCTCAAGCATAAAAATACAAATATTCAAAAGCAAGGTTGCAAACCTTGGGGGCTTATCTAGGGTCTTGAGCCTTTATCCCCTTCTTCTTCAAACCTTTATCCTAACCATGTTACACCCTTAAATGACCTTTTTGAGGTATACACACACTTGTGCAAGGTTTGGCTAGAGCTACGTTCGGCCTGATTCCTAACGGATACGTAGGCAACCTCACATCGAGGTGCAGCCGTAATAAACATGCATTCATATTCACATTCACACACTTACACCATGATCATATCAAGGGATCTCAAATGCTCATCCCTATTCATTTAGAGCTAGACTTGGGGGCTTGATCCCTACATCATTAGCTTACCTAGCCTAAGAGTCACCATTATTTGGCTCTTCTAACAATAATATTTTCCCACACACTTAGCTCTTGCGGCCTAGCTTTAGTGTCGCTTTCACACACTTCACAGATACATGACCAAATATACTTCCCTTAGGAACCCTTTGTCATGAAATCTTAACGCTGAAGCATGCTTCGTCAAAATCAATCATAATTGTCATTGCATCACGAAGTATGAAGTGCTTAGCCTCCGTGCCTAAGTTACCCAAATACTTTCATCATTGAGTCAATAGTTGAGATAGCCTAGGATGGATTAATCCTTGCACCTTGAGAGATAGTATCGAATGACATTTGACTAAGCTCATTCAACATGCATTTTCAAACTTCGCTTTCTTTTTTTTTTTCCGGGAGAAAGTCGGTACCCTCCACAAAAATGATAGAAAATTTTTGTTTTTTGCATTTTCGAGTCGCACGATCACATTACAATGCACACACGGGTCACGAGTCACATGTGTCATGTTACTTCAAGTTGAGTCAACCTCAAGTCAGTCAAACATATCGAGTCAAGTTTATACCTTGAGTCGTGTCAAGTCGATGAGTCAAGCTACATTAAGCCTTAGCTCAACCCTAAGATAATTAAAGAAATTGCCAAAGTTCTATAGTAAAAAATAAATACATGTGTAGCAGAACAGGGAAGACCCTATCACAGCGTTCGGCGACAGAATCAATTCTTGGCGCCAGAAATATCTCAACAACAACAGAACTCGAAGCCTTTTAGAAAGGTGATTTCGACTTCATACAACAATTTTGGGTTCCTTGGTGCGCCAGTTAGCCCCTATAGCAATTTGACATGATTAAGTAGTCAGTTTGATTACAATCACAATAAGTGGTCGACCTGATGAAAGATCGTCTCGCTTAGCTTAAAGCGCCTAAGATATGGCTCATTACGGAAACACCGACATACTGGTTTTAGCAAAAGCAAAGTTCAGGCGAGCTTTAGAGATCGACAAATGTTGGTCTTCGAAAATGTTTTCTTCAAGACATTATCGCAACAAACATTCAAGCACCGAAGCTCTATTGTTCAGAGACGCGTGAACATTTCCATGAGAAGCTCTTTTGCTCCAGAGACGCGTGGGCATATCAACCAAAGCTCTTTGTCCAGAGACGCGTGGGCATATCATCAAAGCTCTTTTGTTCAAAGACGCGTGGACATTTCATTCAAAAGCTCTTTTGCTCCAGAGGCGCGTGGGCATATCAATCAAGCTCTTTTGTTCAGAGATGCGTGGAAAATCCTTTTCAAGCTCTTTTGCTCAGAGACGCGTGGGCATCCTATTATCAAGATCTTCGTTCATAGATGTGTGGACACCTCGTTCAGAAGATCATATAAAAAAAGACGCTCTTTGTTCAGAGGCGCGTGAACATATCAAGAAGAAGCTCTTTGTTCAGAGACGAGTGAACATCGAAACAGCAAGGTGGCGTTCCCTAGATTGTGGAGAGTTGTCACAAACAACTGAGGATTGTTTCAAGAGAAGCAATCTTCGATAGTATTCCCTTGGACGTGGGATATTATCAATGCGGATGAGAATTATTTCAAGAGAAATAATTTTCGATAGTATTCCCTTGGACGTGGGATATTATCAATGCGGATGAGAATTATTTCAAGAGAAATAATTTTCGATAGTGTTCCCTTGGACGCGGAATGTTATCAATGCGGATGGAGATTGTTTCAAGAGAAATAATCTTCGATGATGTTCCCTTGGACGTGGAATGTTATCATAGCGGGGAGGATAGTTTCAGGCGAAGCAATCTTCTAATTTGGAAGCAGTTACGGGCGTAGCGGTTTTCAAGCGGGATGGCATTCTCTAGCTTGCAGGAGGTGATCAAAACAAATCGGTTACTTTCAGAGACGTGTGCTCGACGGTGCAAGATACGCGTTTCTTAACTCTTTTATCTGTTTAACTAATGCTAGTTTTGCAGGTATCGGCGTTACAAGATTGATTTAGGATCGCAGAACGTTCTGAATCATTCTCCGTCCCTATCGTTACTTTGACTTTCATTTTCGAAACTCGCGTTTCTCCAAACTCAGTCAAAGTGGGGGCTTCTGTAGACACCCATTTGTGTCTCCCCAAAACCAAACCCAGTGATGAGTACCTTTCGCCCGAATCATAATCGAATGAAGAGAAAGTGTGGAAAGTCTAGTGTTGCGGAAAGTTTTATTTTCTTTTCTCTTCTCTCTGTTTTTGAAAACTTATTTTGAGAAAACAGCCAATCTAGTTTGGTTGGTCCATGATATGGGTCCAATAATAGTGTAGTTGGATGGGGCTTGCAAAGACCTTTCCAACGATATATTATAAGCCCAATTCCGATGAATATTGAGGAAGTTATGGCCAATTTACTAAACTGGGCCCGGTTTGAGCTTTATGTACGGCCCAATGATCTAGGGGAGGGCCTAATGTGATTTATCATTTCTAATGCAATTAGAAATGGTTTTAGTCTTCTAGAATCTTCTAGAAGGTTCTTTTCATTCCTAATTCAATTAGCATTGATAAGTTGACTTTGTTGACTTTTCAGAGTTTAAATCAAGATCAAATAGCCTTTTCGAAGAAATTATATTATTTTATCTTCCAGTACGGTAAATTTATCAGATTTTCGAAAACGCGTTGAAATCCAGTTTGGCGTCCAACTCCAGGCCTTGGCGCTTGGAACCAGGCTTGGCGCCAGACGCTAGCCATTGGCGTCTGGCGCTAGCCACTGGTGCCTGGCGCCAGCTAGACAGGGTTGGCGCCAATCTTGTTTTGCGTGCGTCAGACTCTGTTTTGTTAAATTATCTTTTTTGGTTGATTTTCTCTATATATATCGTATCAAAAACTCCGTTTTCATTCACCAGATTTCATCAATTCTAATTTCAATTCACCAACTCTCATCAAGGTTTCCTTGATTATTCTCTCTCTCTCTCTTTTTTAAACTTTTCTTTTTCATACAAAATTCCGCATTCACAAGATCTAGAAACACTAAGCCATATTCGAAGTCGCCTTCGCCCTAGACGTGAAAGGTTTTAATTTCTGAGGGTTTGGTCCCAAATTTCTCTTTTAATTATTTAATTTAATTGTTTTGATTATTATTTTTCCTTGAAGTTACTAACGCGTGTATTTAGTTATTAGAAAGAGGTACGAGGCATCAAAGTAAGTACTTTAATTGATTTATTGATATTATGATGTAGATATCATGTTTATATTGTTATTATGATTCCTAGTATCATGTCTAGGGTAATTTTAATATATTAAATATGATTGTTACGATGCTTCCTATATTCTTCCTAATATTAATTCATGTTAGTATCATGTTAGGGCTAAAGATTTGATTTTTATTGCTTAGTGACATGCTAGGGTTTGTTATTAATCTTGTTAGTATCATGCCTAGGATCTTGCTATTTTTCTTATGCTTTAATATTAACATGAATATGATTATGATTATGATTATTATTATTTTGATGATGATTATTTTATTTATGATTGTAATTTTATTCATGATAATTATTATTGATTATGTTGCTTGATACATTATTTATTCTTTATTGCTTGATCACACCTTTTATGCATGCTTAAAGGGAATTGATACTTGTAATCATGCTTAATAAGATAATTAATAATCTTGTTTAGGGTTAATATGATTATAAATTCTAGTGATCGTCAATAATAGTTTATTTGTGCATTATATTCAAACAACATAGATAAACAGGTTTAGGGTTAATCATATTGATTGCATGTTAATTAAAAAGCGCACATGAATACGATCAGAATAAAGTAGAGGCCTATTATTAGGGCAGGTTCAATCTCTTTTAGGTTGGATTTGTACCTTCATCCCCGGACCCTTATTTGGTTCATGACCTTATGGGGTTGACGATCTCTTGGATCGTTAAGGGGTGTAACCTTCACCTCGTGATGGTTTACAAGTTCCTTAAAAACTTGTTGGCGACTTTTTTGCTCTATCTTCTTCCCTTTTGGACGCCACCGTACTTTAGTGTATGATCACAGTGGGGTTCAAGCTAGTGGGATTTTAAAGGCTTAAAATTATTCCCTACAGTACTCATCACTGGGTTTGGTGTTAGGGAGACACAAATGGGTGTCTACACTTAGATTTGAAAGTAATTTCGACAACGGGCCAAGAAAAAGACGATACTTAGTACATATTGGTATTAAGATATATTGTATAGACTTAATAAAATGTTTGAATGCGTAAAGGATTTTACCGTGTTAAACATGAATCGAAGGACTATGAAAGACTTTCGACCCGTATGTATAAAACTAAGTAAATGTTTGAACTAAGTATAAGCTAGGCTAAATACTAAGTCAAACATGAAAGACTCAAATAAAGACTTTCAACTATATCACATAGCAAACAATTTAGCAAAGACTCGGTGAAACTAAATGAGCTAAAATGACAAATTGATGGAATAAGATTGAGAATTACTCTGCAATTTAATCCATCATGTACGTTGTGATATGGAATCGTCGCACGACTTACTTGCTTAGAGCATGTGAAGTATGTATGTAGTACCAATCAACCTGAATCTATGTAATAGATCGTTATATTATGGCCAAGAACATCCAAAGTACTTGGATAAGTAACAGGATGAGTTCTTGACTTGTGGAAACAAATAAAATTTGAGAATTGATGTTGCAAGCACAAACCTTAACAACGAAGTCGTTTATAAGCACGGGCTAACAATAAGTCATGGCATGAGAATGGTAACATGGACGTGCATCTATGTGTAATGTGAAGGAATCTAAGGAAAATTTCCATGATCACAAGTGATTAGGGTATCCCAAATCATTGTGAGCCGTTTGGAGTGAAACCCAAGCAAAGCATCATCAGGAAGTCTACTAAAATATATGTTGAGAATATTGTTGCCTTAATGGCAATAATAAAGAAGATGTTCTATGGAAAGTTCATTGCTGAAATTTAATGATTGTAGGTTGTCAAGTTGAAGGTCTCAATCATGAAAATGAGTGGGAGCCATCACTTGGACAATAAATCCTAAATCACATATAATCTATGACACTCTCAAATTTTATCATCTTATTATGAAAGTGATCAGTAATGAAGATGCTAAGATTAGCAAAGTAGTTATAACTAAACCTATGCAATAAGTGAACGACAACATTCACAATTGCATGAAAGAAATCAAGCATATTAGATATGGGTGTGATTTCTATAGAAGTTTTATGAAGAGTGATACTCTTAAAACATTCAGAAAAACCATTTATCATAAGATGAACCATTAAGGTTTTGGAGTAATTTAAAATTTCATGCAATTTTTATCACTCCATTTGTTATTTAATTGTGGTTTAGAATTAAATAACGAGTCCATTCGATTCTTAGAATATTCAAAATAGGATACCAAGACCAGTCTTGGTAAGGAAACATCTATGAAGTGAACGTTGAATATTATAATAAAAAATTATCCCTAATCGAGGTCATTTAAACGATGGACGATTAATGACCAGTTGAGATTAGTATGTAGTTTGATTCATAGCACCGTTTCATGTGCTACAAGGACATGATTGTCATGAATCATTTGCACAGGTATTGGTTTAGAACCATACTGGATCGACCTATGAGAATATTTTTTAAGAGATTAAAAATTGTCATAAGTGTACTTCTCATTATTGCTATCGGAACCTTTTTCCCTGACCATGAGTTTTGTGAGCTTTCTTGTTTGAGTACTAGTCCGCTTTGATGATTGTCAAACGTCTGTCGTAACAGGGGATTATAACGGCATCACTCAGGCGGCTAGGTCCTCTTAGTAAGAGAAGCTACATTACAAGACTAGGAATGTCCCCCTACTAACAATAGGGAGCATGTCTTGTTGTTTACAAGGCCTCTCGAAGAGCGAGACTGTGAAAATGCATGGTCGTGCTCAGATGAATTTTAGAAATCATCTGCTTATTGACAGTCAAACTCGGATTTCGAGAAACACTTCTGGACGTAATAGGGATGACGAATAATCTTACCCTATAGTTCATGAAGAGACATAAGAAAGGGGTTATACACTGAAAGCTCACTTGTCCGGAAGGATAAGTGGGAGATTGAAAGGAATGTTGTCCTTCAAACAAGTGTATTATTCTGATAATGGGTTCAGAATTATTAGAAAGCTAATATATTTAGTAGGGTCAAGTGATCGGAATGCCTAGGTGGAGGCCGCTTCCGATCAGTAATATAAATGTATAATTAATATTACAGCTTAATCTTGACTGAACCCTTCGAGTCACACCCAAGCAATGAACGAACCGACACGACGAATTAATTCGGAAGAAATGAATGAGTCTCCCGAGTAATTAATATTTAGACGTCAAAAATTCGAGCTTGGAGTGTCGAAACCGAGCGTAGGAGAATCTCAAATGTCGAGCCAAAAATTTAGTATTTGGCAAGACGGGAAAATGCTCAAGTAACAAGTAAAATCCTAGCTAGCCATGCGAAAGACTAGAAGAGTGCGCCAAATAGGAGCGTGCCATGTGGCAGCACCACATTGGCAGCCGCCACGTTGGCAGCCACCAAGTTGCAGCGTGCCACGTAGCAGCGCGCCACGACGGCGGCACGTGCGGAAAGGGGCCGTGGACCCGTGTGACGGGTCATGGACACGGGCCAAAAGAAAGTGGCCCAACCGAACCCAACTTGGGGCTCAAGGTTGGGTAACACATGGTTAGCTCACAATGCATGTGAGTTGCTTTGGGGACCAAGTGGGAAAGTGGTCCTCACCTAACCATGTAACACTTGTTACTTGTTCCTTGGTTTATTTAACTAAGGGTTGAATTCATCAATCTATCCATGTGGGATCTTTTTGTGAAAAAGTCCCACATTAAAATATGAGTGGAATTCACAAGCTATCCTTCCTTATAAATAGCCAAAGCATGGCTTGAGAATTCTTTGCTTGAGTAGGAGTTTAATAGGGCATTGCATTTGCAAAAACCCTTAAACTCATATAATACTCAGGTTTTGGTCGGGCCTTGCTAACCTCGAGGCAACGGACCTAAAAGTCGGTAGTCGTTCTTGCGGGTGGATTTCCGTTGGAGGCTCTTGTGTTTTCAGGGCGAAGCTTTCAAGTAAGAGCCCTTTTGGTCGGGCAAAGCACGCTCCAAAAGGTAATCGTTTTATCTTAATCTTGCGTTTAATTTAATTATGTTTATGGTTTTATTTATTGCGAGTGCGGTCTTGTTTTTGGATTTGTTTCCGCGGTGAGTCGGACTCACCAAACCCCAACAAAAATATCTTCAGTGGTCAACATGTTACACTTACTACTCTGTATGTGCAGGTCTTTTTTCGGGTGGCTTGCAAAGGTTTTGAACCTATGGTGCAACTGTTAGTTTATTAAGTTGTTTTTAGTCTGTTGGTTTAGGAGTCCCTAAAGCTTGACTAAGGGGCGTTCTTTTAGTGCCATGAAAATGAAGAATCCTCTCCTTAACCCTTCCTACAAGGTGTAAGGAGGTAAACTCTAGCGCCATCTTATTTGTATGATGTACGATCTCAATCTTTATTTTGATATAATATGACTTGCCAAAAAAAAGTGTTGATTAATAAATTCACAACTGCTGTTATCAAATAATGTAATTAGAAGAGTACAAAAAATGTTATATTCCACCAAAATTGAAGGGCTAATTACAATTATGCATCGGGGATGTTTAAAACTATTTGCCAATTATGCATTGTATGCAGCTGCTCTGTGTCATTATTGCTCTGGCTTTTGAATGGAAAAGCTAGAATATGCTCTGTGTCAGCTCCTCTCTTATATATTCTTCAGAAGCAAGCTAAATGTGGTTATGCTAAATTGTGTCTGATTTATACTTTGTTGCCCTGTTGGAGTGTTGGCACAATTGTGTGTCTTGTTTATATGAAGTCCAACTGCCGTCTGTTGAGAACTAGTGATATATTGTGAAATCAATCTGAAGTTAGGCTGCTTTTTGTTAAATAAATTAGAAATAAAAAGTTCTTATGCCTTGTTTAATTATATATACAAGCATACTACAAAAGGTAATACAATCCTTAATTGCATTAATGATAGTACTTGTAAAAAAATAATTTATGAGATTATTTATGTATAATATGCTATTTTGAGTTAAAATTTAAAACTTTACTTGTTAATTATGTGCAGCGTACATATACTTGGAGACCCGAGTTCGATGCTAAGGCTAGGAGAGAATTTGACAAAAAAGCTGGGGACAGACTTAGGGGTACATTGAACCAAGTTTACAAAATGTCTCTCCATAAGCAAGTTAGTTTCATGACTGACACTGTTTGAGCTGAATTCTTTAATAAGCGTAAGCATCCTGATTTTCTGAAACGTTCTAACCAAGCAAGAGATAATCGGTTATGTGGCCAAACATTAGAGAAGTTTGACCCTGGCCATCGCCAAGGTAACGTATATACTCCTTAAGTGGTTAAAAAAATTGGTAAGTGTATGATTTTAGCAGCAAACTTATGATTTATAATATAAGATTGAAGCAAGTAGAAACTTTTTAGTCACTAAGAGATAACTATAACTGGTCTTTATTACAATTGCTCTGTAGTCTATTTCTCCCAATTTTTTGTTGTATTATTTTTAGTGCTAACAACTTCTTTTAATACAAGGCAAAGAAAAAGGATGGAATTTAGCTGTTGAAGTCTATGAGAGCACTCATTCTGTTTGTGTGGGCAATGATGAAGTTGAATTGATGGGTGACAAGTCTCAAAAAGTCATGGTATGAGTATACTTCTAAATTTTGCTAAGATTACAAAAAAAATATATGGTAGTTAATGTTTAGAGATATTATAGATTGTTTATTTGTTTGTGTGATTGAGTTGGAGGATAAAATGATTTGCCGGTGTTAATCATATGATTAATGTGGTATGGCATAATGTGAATTGAAATAGGTTTATTTTGAAGCCATACCCTATAGGGGGGAATTCTTCAATTTACTAAGGAGATTCTGCCGAAGTTTTTACTAATAAATGCTTACATAAATTATTTTGCAATAAGTGTTGCAATTTTTATTTGAACTTTTTTTTTTTTTAATGTTTTTAGCCTTTTTAAGTTTTAACATTGGAGATCATAGTTACTAATACATATCTTAATGTAGGGAGAATATATGAAAAAACATGAGGAATATAAGAACAAAGGAATTGAGATAAACCCTGACAAAGTCTACTTGGAGGTTGTAGGTGGGAAAAAGAAAGGAAAAGTCTACGGTTTAGGGATTGCTTCACAAATGTATTACAAGAGCGATTCTACTTCTCAACTCACTGCATCATCTTCCACTCCTTCCATGATTTCTCAACTAAGCTCTCAAGTTGAAGATTTAAAGAAGATGGCGGAAGAAAACCATAAAAAGGTAGAAGAAAGCCAAAAAATAGTGGCATAGAGCCTAAAATATGCTAAGGAATTCGTCGAAAATCATGAGATCGAAAAAGATACATGGAAGAAGGAAAAATTAGCTATGCAAAAAACATGCAGGAAATGGCATCACTTGTCCAACAACGTTACCGTCCTTCTGAACCTCCTACACCTACAATCACCCGCTCTCGTGATACAACTAAGTGATTTTTATTTTCTTGGTGGTAATATTGTGAGCAACTGGTCTTTTACATTGTCATTAGTTCTTATTTGAAGTAGCTTTTTTTATATGGGAGGTGACTTTTGAAACAATTAGTCATATGAGTTAAATATTGTTTATTAATACATTGATACAAAATTGATGATATTTTGGATATTTGAATGAAATTAATATTTTGGTTATTTGAATTTATGCGTGGTTACCGTATTTTGTGCTTCATATTGGTTGTCGCTAAATTATGGTCTCAAATATTGATAGTCAGTCGCAAAAATTTAGCGACTGCAAATTTGGTTTAGAGACTAATTAGTTAGTTGCAAAATAATTATTCTCAGTAGTCGCTAATCTGTTACAAATAATTAGTTTTGTAGTCGCAAAAGTTTGGTCTCGTAAGTAGTTGCTAATCCGTCGCGAAAGAAATTAGTCTCAGTTTTCGCAAATCCGTCGCAATAAAACTAGTCTCTATAGTTGCAAAGGTTTAGTCTCGTAGTTGCAAAAGTTTGGTCTTGTAATCGCTAATCCGTCGCAAAGGTAATCTTAAAACATTGGTCTCTGTAGTTGCTAATCCGTCGCAAATATTTTACGACGGACAATGATTTAGTTGCTAAAATTTAAAAGTTAGTCGCTAGATGGCAGTTGCAAATCCGTCACTAAATTTGCAACTGTTCAAAAATTAGTCGCAAAAATGGATTTGTGATGAGGTGTTTGGAAACTAACCAAAGTAGTTGCAAATCTGTCGCAAATTCATTTTTGCAATGGATTTGCGACTACTTTGACCGTCGCTAATTACCCTTTTTCTTGTAGTGCTACCACAACTTCACTGTTGTACTAATGACTGGTGTAGACATCTACTTTTGGCCTCCTGTCAGCGCAATGACGATAAATAAAACCATCTTCGTGTTGGATCAATGTGAAGAATACTTATGGAAGAACACTTATATAACAACTAAGTTTTTTGTTTATTCACCATAAACCCTAAAACTTTTCAAATACACCTTAACCCTCAATTTTTCTCAAAAATATACAGATACCCTTAATGACTAATAAATGTAAGCTTTATCAATCTTTAGGGTTAATTATGCCCTGAAATGTAATACCTCCAATTTTTAAAACGTATTTTCTAATTAATTAATTAATTAGTATTTTCTTAAAAGGTTATTTTTACTAATTTATTTTACTATTTGAATTTTTGAGCCAAAATTATATTTAAATTTTGGCGCCAACAACTTTTTTCAAAACTCAATTGTTATTTTGGACTTTGAATAATATTTATTTTCCATTTATCATTTAATAAAATTTGGATTATATATATATATATATATATATATATATATATATATATATATATATACATATCATATATTTTAATTAAACAAAATTATATTTTAATTATTTGATTAAGAGGTCTGAATTTCCTAAATAATAAGCTATGATTTTCGAATTTTCTAAGTGTAGAAAATATTATTTTCTTAATTAATTATTTTATACAAAATATATTATTTACACAATCAATTTTATTCCTAAAAATTGGCAAAATAATTGCCTAAATATTTAAAGGGAGGTCCAAAAATATGAGCTTAGGAAAGCTCAAATTTTTTGCCACCATGTTTTATTTTAAGCAAAATTATTTTGGTAATTTTTGTAATTTAATTATCTTCCTCAATTCTATTATTTTCCTTAATTTTTATTTTCTATCTCTTAAATATTTGATCATCTTATTTCCTTATCTTAAATCGTTCTTGATTATTCCCCAAGCAAAGCCAATTGCCATATTATTTTTCATAACAACACATTTTTCATAATTAATTATTTCTTAGTCACCATAATATTAAACCTTCCTTAATTTTTAAACTCACTTCTCCAAGTAATATCCTTAAACCAATGCAATTTACCATAATTCTTCCTACATTCTCCTATCATAATTCTTGCATGAGCTGGCCAATAAATACCCCTCATACCTCTCATTCTTCACACTAAAACCCAATTCTTTTCTTCTCTCTTACTCTTCTTTTCCCTCAACCTTTTCCTAATTTTCTTCTCCTCTTTTCTGAAAGAAAATCAACTTGTATATCTTTAGATCCAATTTTCGGGAACTTCTGGTAAGTTTTGGGGTTTTTCTATTTCACAAAACATTGTTCCTCTCAAAACATCCTTGAGTTTAGGCTCAAGAATCACCCAATTCGAAGTTATTTTGAGGGATTTATGACCCCTACAAGTTCTGCCTATTCTTTGTAACGCAAATTCAATTGTCTTTAATTCTATTTCTCTATTTTCTCAATGGTTAGTTTTCAAAAATATATGTACTTATTTCAGATCTATAATTTTATATTAAAATATTATTTTTAAAAGAGTGTTATAGTCCATGCACATTAGATTTAGGTTTATGTCTAAAGATGTTGTGATAACATTATGGTTATGTTAATTGCAAGCTAGGTGTATTCATGATTGAACTTTAAAAGTGCAAAGTGTTGATTGATATTCGGAACAAAGGTATGTTTAGGTGGCTGGATACCTTCGAAAGTGATTGGTTTGAATAACATATTTTATATGATTTTATTGTTAATTGAATTAAATTGATTTGAATTATGATTTATGAAATAAAGTATAATCGGAAGAATTGATTTTAATATTTGTTTTAATAAACGTATTTTTGAAGGATATCTTAACATCATGTTTTGAATTGTTTGAAATTATTTATTATGTTTAAAGGAATTTGGTTGTTAAAAATATGTTGGATAGATTTAAAGAGTTTTTAAAAAGGTTTTGAAAGCTTGTTGAATTAAATACAAAAGGAGTTTTTGGTTATACTATTATAGAGTTTGATTTATTCAAAAGAGGAATTTAAAGAGGATTTAATAAATTATAATTAAAGCTTTATAAGTATGTTAATAGTAATCCCATAATGCGGATTTTGTTGATAAGAATATGAACTTTGTATGACCTAGTCTTTCCTCAAGAATAACCTTGTAATAGAATTGGTTTTAAAAGAAGAATTGGTTTTAAAAAGAGGAATTGGTTTTATAAATCATTTTTATTGAATTATTAAAATTGTTTTGAGAATATTGAGAATTAGTTTGAATCACTACTAAAAAACAGGCGATTTTCGTCGGAAACACCTTGTTTTCCATCAGAAATTAGGGCTCTTACGGAATTCCATCAAACAATTGGGTCGGAAACGCGTTGGTATGAAAAAGGCCTTTTCCAACAGAATTTCCGTCGAAAACACTTTTCCGACGGAATTTCCAATGGAATTTTCTCTCGAAAGAGATTTTCTGGCACCGGAAAAGTCTGTCAGAAAGTTACAACGGATACAAATTCGTAGGAAATCTTCGACGAGAATTATGTCGGAAACCGCTGCAAAAAAAAAAGGCGCCCCACTGTAGGCGTCGTTCGAAGTGTGCCTACGTTAAAGCATGTTGTGAATATGCTTTCACTCTTAGGAAGTGGGAATTAACATATACGATTAAGGACAAGGAAAGTAAGGAGATGCCAACAAGTTTTTAAGGAACTTGTAAACCGTTTACGGATCATTTAAGGCAACCACGAAAAAGGGACAACGATACCTGTGAAGGTTACACCTCATTCATAATCTATGAGATTACTAATTCCATATGGTTCGGAACCACAAAAGGAGGATCGGGATGATGGTATGAAGTGAGTCATGGAGTCACATTCGCCCGTATTGGCCTCTACTCGATTCTTATAGTAAAAAGTGATTCTTGCAATCTCAAAGGCATGCAAACAAAGATTCAATTTTCTCCAAACTATTATTAGAGTAAATTTGTTGAATATTAACACATAATTCTAAAATATTAGTTATCACTTTAATTAATAACAAGATTAAAAAGGAAACGAAACCGGTCATCCAAATTATCTTATTATTCATGATTTTCAATTACATATTCCCTTTAAACATTCACGGTGATCAATAACAATAGAATCAACATTAATATTGGAAGCAATTTAACAATAATCCAACAATATAAAATCTTTAGAAAAATAATAGAAATAAAAGGAACATAATTCCTTACTTTGTATTTGCTTGCTTGCAATTATAAAACAATAAACGAGTTAGTAACTTCATGGAAATAATAAAACAATAACTAAAATGAAATTAAATAGAGTTGATTTGGGGCCAAACCCTCAAATAGTATACCTTTCACGCCTTTGTTTAAGGACAGGATCTCGAGTAAAGTACGGACTCCTTGGAGTGCTTAAAGGAAGTATTTTGAGAGAATAAGGTAGGCTGGTGTTTAGGCTAGAGCATAGAAGAGAGAAGAGAGAATTAATTGATGCCCCGAACTGCAGAAATAAAGGGAGTATTTATAGGGAAAATGAGCAGAGGAACCACATGGAACCCTAAAATGACAAAAACTCTAAAAAAAGGTTGTTGCGACACGTCAGCAGTATGCCGCAACACAGCAAAATATGCCATGACACGGTATAATTTAGTGTGATGCGGGAAATATTTCACCTACAGAGGATAAAGCGCGTGAAGTTTGGTACACGAAAAAACACCGGAATTTCCCGTGTCACGGCATGAGCACCATGACATGGTAAAATATGTCGTGATGCGGAAAGATTTCCCGTGGCGCGGCACCTGTTACCATGACACGTTGGAATTTATTTCCATTTTTACGTCCAGATTCAACTTAACCCTAATTACGCTCAGCATTTTTAAGTGTCGTTTCATAATTTCGGGCTATTTAGGTTTATTATTTATTAATTCGGCTAAAATAACAAATAATATGAAATGAATAAAAAAAAAAGTTTGGGCCAAAATATAAATTGGACAACGCTTTGATTAAACATTAGGACTGATCCGTTGACTACTTTACGAACTGAGTTTGATCGAATATGAATTTTCAGCACTCCCGAGATTAAATACTCAACCCTACCAAAAATGGCCACGATCAGTACCGCCACCACCACAACCAAAAACCCACTAATTACTCCCCACAGCCCCCACCACTACTATCAGCCCCCACCTCCTTAAACGTTAACCCATGATCTGCAACCTAAACCCACCACCACCTTAACCCACGTTTACCCATTGAAACCCACCACCACCTTAACCCACGTAGACCCACCACCACGTTAACCCACGATCTGCAACCTAAACCCACCACCATCCTAACCCAGATCTACAACCTTAAACCACCTGAACCCACGCACCTAAAACCACCCAAAAACCACACCCATAACCACCCGAAAATCACAATTAACTTTAAAAAAACCAGAAAAAATCAAGAAAAAAGAAATAAAATTATAAAAAAGAAAATATACCTTATAAATTAAAAATGGCCTTGATTTTCAACTCAAATTTGGTTTAAAACGGCCAAATTTGACCATGAAACCTTCGTTCTTGCCAAATTTCGCGAATATTGTGATAAAACCAGTATTTCGGCCATGAAAACCACCAATATTCTTGCGTGGTGTTAATTTTAAAAGCAAAGAAGAAGAGAGGAGGTACAACCATGACAAAGAAAGAAGAAAAGGAAGGAGAATAGGAGATATAAAGACGAAAAGGCAGGAGAAGAGGAGATAGAAAGAAGGACGAAAGAGAAGGAGGAAAGAGAAGGACGAAGGAGAAGGGGGAAAGAACGGAAGAGGAGGAAAGAACGGAGGAGATTTGGAGAAGGAGGAAAGAGGAGAAGGAAAGAGAAAGAATGAAGGAAAGAAAGAAAGGAGGAAAGTGGTGCCTCCACCTAAATTTAGGGTTAGGGATTTTTTTTAAAAAAAATTAATTTAATTGGTTCCGACGGAAAAATCTGTCAGAAAGCACTAATTTTTGGACGGATTTCAATTACCTATTTTTCTACGGATTTAAGTTATGTCGAACGTTTCCGACAGATTTATTGAATTTGTTGGAAATATCCGACGGAATGTAAATCTGTAGGAAAATTTAGTTTTTCCGACAGAATTACGTGTTTTACGTGCCCGTAGAAACGTATCCGTCGGAAATCAACTGATTTCTTGTAGTGAATCATGAGTTTTGGGATTATTGGAATTGGTTTTAAAAGCATGTTTGCAAATAAATTGAGTTTACATTATCTTGCACTTATAGTACTTAGCATATTTTGCTAATTTTTATTTCCTATTTGTTAATTTGGTTCGCCCTGTTTACCTTAATGGTAAGCGTGTTGTCTATTTTCAGGTGAATTCATGAATGAGCATATGGGAGTCACGAGATTTGCTTCACCTTGTTTAGGAATGTTGGTTTTGTCTTTATTTTGAGTACTCATAACAATATTACTATTTTTATAAGCATTAATAAAAGAAAGTTGAGTTTCCGCTGCAAATTTTATTATTTAGTTAAGTATTTTTTAGTAGCCTTGCGTAATCTCGCGGCGGTAATACTCCTAAATCTATCTCTACGGTAAAATTATACTTATTATACTAATATTTCCGTAGAGGGATATTTGTTGGTGCTACATGAAACCACCCTATATCCCTTCCCCCACCCCCGAAACCAACTACCCTCCCTTCCCATACCCTCAAAAACATCTTAGATCTCCTTTCCCCAACCCTAAAACCAATCATTCAAACATGGTTTTGGATATCTTGGGTGGCTTCGGGGGTTGGGGAAGGGAGGGTGGTGGTTTCGGTGGTAGGGGAAAGGATATGGTGGGTTTCGTGGCATAATTAATTAACCAAATTTCACTTATCTTGTAGTCATTAAGGGTATACGGTGCATTAATTTTCTAAACATTTATGGTCATTCAAGGGTATATAGTGCATTTTTGTAAAAACACATGGGGTATATGATATTTTTTTAAAAGGTCTAGAGGTATATGGTGAATAAACTGAAACATAAGGGTGTATGGTTTAAAAACGGTACATCTTATTTAATTAAACATGCTTTGAAAACAACTAACTTGATTAAACCATGTTTATACAAACCTTCCATATATATATCCATATATAGATCTATGTCAAAATTGGTAAGTCTTTTTGAGAATAGATTTCAGTATAAGAAAGTCAACTTTCCATTAATCCCATTTTTTTTATAAGTGTGCACATCCTCAAGCTAGTATCTTTATGAAGAAAGAGTATTCCTGAGGAAAGACTAGATTATACAAGTTTCGGATAGAGGGAACAATATTCAACCCGTAAAAGCTTCAAAATATAATTAATTTCTTTTACTTTATAATTGTAAATTAAGTAATCATAAACTACTTTTAAATTTGCGACTATTTCACCAAATACCACTTAGCACTTTTGATGTGTCTATTTTATATAGTATTTTACCCCCGTCCCTTGGTCATAATTAGTAGTGTTTTTGGCTCTTTAGAGCCATTTTTAATACTAATTGGTGTTTTCTAGTGTTTTCGTAGATTTGGTTGACTTTTGCAGGGATTTATGCTTTTGGAGTATTTTCCCGAGATATTTTGGAGCAATCACGAGCATTGGAGAAACACGACCAGATTCCATAGCCCAGGGCCGGTTAGAGCTATCGAATCGTTGATTAAGGGCTTGGTATGTGTGATACCGGGGCATTTGGACCGAGTATTCAAGACCAAAAGAGGAACCCCAGATTGGCCCGAAGAATTGGAGCCCAATCGTAGTTCAAATTTTGGCCCAAGAGAGCCGCCCGGCCAAAAAGGCTGGCGCCCGGAGGCGCGCCCTGCCGGGCGGGAGAAGCTTAGGCTGGCGCCCGGTGACGCGCCCGGCCGGGCGCGAGATTAGTAGTAAGAATAAAAAGGCGCGCCCGATCGGGAGCGTGTATTTATTAGTGGACGCTTAACGTCGTTTTAATTTGTTTTAGTTTAGGATTTTGTACGGAGTATAAATACTCCTCCGTAATACGATTTTAGGATCATCTTTCTCTCTCTTTTTACTCTTTCTTTACTCTCTTAATTGTTCTCTTAGATTTCTTTCTCCAAAATCTTTGTTCTTAATTCTACTCTTAATTCCAGATTTATTTTGGTAACGATTTCTCTTCTCTTAATCTTAGTTATTTACTTTATTCTTTTTATCATGTCTTGCATTATTGCTTTGATTAGTTTAGTTTTTAATATGTGTGAGTAGTTTTATTTCTAGGGTTGATGGGGATCCATAAATAATATGAAGGGGTAATTTATTGTTGTTAATTATCAATGCTAGATTAATTTCCTATTGATTGATTTAGTGCTCTGTGACTAGATTAGGCCTATCTTTTATGCATGAGTTTGACAATGTTGATTCAAGATTCGAGAGATGAGAATTAATGTTTAGGTCTAGTTTCAATAGGCAGATTAATTTATAAATGGTTAAGTCGAGATTCGTGAGATGAGATTTAATACCGGTAGATTAATTGTGTGATTGTAATACGTAGCAAAAGCCCTTTACAATCTGGTTAATTGATGCATTGATGATTGACTATTATTGATTATTGGTATTGCATGATAATTTCTTATTGAATTGTTTTAACGTTTTACAATTGCGGCTTGTAAAAGTATAGCAATATTAAATTGATGAATCGAGCAGATGTTAATTTGATATTAAAGGCTATTTTCAATAAGAACTTAGATCTAGTAAATTGCGAGAGCCTGTTAGATCTATGGTGATTAATAAATTGCGAGAGCCTGTTAATCGTGTTATTTATGAAATGTCAATAATTGATTATTATGTTTTACCCTGGAGTATTATTTATTGGTGAACCTATACCCTAAATCCTTTCATATATTGTTTTCTCTCTATTCTCAATCTTCGTAGTTTAGTTTCTTATTCGAATATAAATATTTGTTACTTAGATAATTTAGATTATAATAATTAATTAAGAGTAAAAAGACTTGTTTCCTTGTGGAGATCGACCCTACTTCCCTATCTACTTTAGTTAGAGGACTTAGGAATTATTTTTGATTAGGGGATAAGACTTTACCCTGTCAAAATTTGGCGTCGTTGCCGGGGAAACGGTTCTATTTTTATTTCTGATTGTTTTTGTAGTCTAGATTATTTCCCTTTTGTCTCGGAAAGCGTTAGTTCTTTGAGACAAATATCATATTTGCTTCTAGTTTTTGTTTATGCCCAAGTGTTCTAGATCAGGTTACATCCCATTCGATCCTTAAATCGAACGTTCCTTCCATAGACAGATAAATCTCTACAAGCAAATCCTGGCGGATTCTGGTGATAATAATAATAATCACCGAAACCCTCCAACTGGTTCTAGCGATTCAGAGACATCATTAGACGCAGAATCAGAGATGACGGCTCCAAAGAAGCTTAGTGATTATTCACAACCAAAGCTTACGGATTTTCCACATCTCACCCCTACTCCGGCTCTCGATGGGGTTCAATTTGAAATTAAACCTCAATTTATAAGGATGATAGAGAGGAAGCAATTCAGTGGAGCCAAGGATGAAGACCTGAATCTTCACATTTCCGACTATTGTCAATATTGCAACACCATCAGGCAAGCCGGGGTCACTTAAGACCAAATCAGGGAGATTCTCTTTCCCTTCTCTTTAACTGGAAAAGCTAAATTGTGGTTTAATGGCTTGAATAGAATACACTTGGTATAACTGACTGGAAAACTCTTGTTTTAAATTTCTATAAAAAGTATTATCCTGCAGAGAGAACAGCCATACTACGGAGTGCGATTCAGAACTTCGCCCAAGAAGCCGATGAGTCTTTATATGAGGCTTGGGAGAGGTTTAAGGACTTACAAAGAGAATTCCCTCACCATAATTTAGCGCAATGGCAGTTAATCAAGCCTTTTATAACGGCATTGGAAATTCCTCTAGAATAATTTTAGATTCTGCAGCTAGTGGGAGATTTATGAATCTTGATGTTGAAGATGCAGGTCAGGTTATTGAAGACATGGCGATACACAATTCCTAATATGAGAATCCTAGAGGATTTGCTAACAAGGGGAAGCATTGTGTCGACTCTGTATCCTTTTTGCAAGCTCAACTAACTTCTATTTGCCAAAAATTAGATAATCTGAGCACTGCTAATGTAGCCAATGTTTCTGCGATCAATAATAATTCTAATGAGGCTTTTTGTGAAAATTGTGGTATTGTAGGTCATTGGGAGCAAGATTGCAGGAGTTCCGTGGAGCAAGTTAATGCCTTCCAAGCTTATAGGCAGAATAACCCATACTCCAACACTTACAATCCTGGGTATCGAAATCATCCGTACCTTTCCTACCGGAGCACTAATGTTCAAAATCCACCACCACAAGAACCACAGGCGCCACAGCAACAGCAGCAGAAAATTATCATCCCAATGCTAGCCAGAAGAACCAACCACAACAACCCTCCTCATCTTCTGACCCTTCTCTGGTGGAAATTAGAGCAATGTTGGTTAATATGCAAAAGCACATGGAGGGCAGAGATGCGACAATTGATCAAATTCTAGCGCATAATAAAATTATAGATAATCAAATTGCGCAACTCTCCGCTACCCTACAAGCTCGCCAACAGGGAGCTCTGTCGGCACAGCCGACTAGGCCTACAGATCAAGCATTTGCAATTACTCTAAGGAGCGGTTCAAACTATGAAGGGCCCTCTATGCCCAGAGTTGATGAACCTGTTTTATTAAATAATGCTAATCTTAATTCCGTTAAACCAAACAATGTAGTTGATAGCCCTGCAGGGCTAAGGGATAATACTAACATATCTAATTCTACATTGCAGGGTACAACTCCAGAGAAGGTGGCTACTCCAGACAAGAGTTGGCTACTCCAGACAAGAGTAATAACACTCCAAAGCCAATTATCAAACTTCCATTCCCCAATCATCAATTGAAGACAAACTTGGATAAGCAGTTTGGTAAGTTCCTGGAGGTGGTAAAAGATTTGAAGGTAATAGTTCCCTTTACTGAATTGATCACCCAAATCCCCTCGTATGCAAAATTTATGAAAGAAATATTGCCGAGAAAAAGGTCTATTAGTGAGGTAGAGACGGTATCTTTCACTGCAGAGTGTAGTGCCGTACTTCAAAATAAGTCTCCACCTAAATTAAAAGATCCGGGTAGTTTTTCTATCCCTTGTCATATTGGCAATCTCTTGATTGATAATGCATTATATGATTTGGGTGCCAGTGTTAGCGTCATACCATTATCTGTGTGTTCTAAGTTGAATATGGGTAAATTAAAAGCTACCAATATAACTCTAAAAATGGCCGACCGTTCTTTTAAATACCCCTTAGGTGTTTTAGAGGATGTCCCCGTTAGAGTAGGTAAATTTTATATACCTGTAGATTTTGTTGTTCTTGATATGGCTGAGGATATGCAAACCCCAATTATATTGGGTAGACCATTCCTTAACACTGCAGGAGCAGTCATAGATGTAAGAAGTGGTAAGTTAACATTATCAGTAGGGGATGATAAAGTTGTTTTTAATCTGAATAATGCCCCTAAAAGCTCCATGACTGAGGAGAAATGTTTCAGTGTTAATGTGGTTGAAAATTATTCTAACAAGCCCCAAGCTCTTGAAAAAGATCCCTTGGAAGCGGTATCTTGTGTTGCATCCTTTTCAGATGAGATAGACAAATGGCAGAAGGAAGTCGATGCAATAGAAAGAGCACTCTACAATGTTGGTCTTGGTTTCGAGGATGAACAAGTGGAACCGATCGAGCAAGTTGTGCAAATCGAGCCTACGGTAAGTGTTGCGCCAGATCGAGTTGCAAGTGTTGAACGAAATGACAATTTGAAGCAATCTTCGATCGAAGGAGGATTTTTAGTGCGTAGCATTGAAGACCCCCCAGTCCAAGTCAAGGAGGATCCACCAGATAAGGTGATTTGGCGTCCCACAGGGTATGTCAGGAAGCCGCATCGCAGGCTGAACACCACTAAACCGGGTGAGAAACCACCCGATCAAGCATTAGGCCAAGGGTCCTAGATATTGTACTTGGTAAGAAGGTCGTGCGGGACCTAGATAAACCAACTCTTTGCGGGAGGCAACCCATATTTTTAATGCTTTTTAGACTAGTTTTTCTTTTCTTTTTCTTATGAGAGGAGAGATGAGGGAATTTAACGAGTTTTATGAGTGTTTGTACAGGTTTGAAGAAAAAAAAAAGTTAGCCAAATTTTGGAGAAAAGAGGAAAAATAATATTTCGCCAATTAAGTCTCGGGCCCGACCGGGCTAAGCTCGCCCGATCGGGCGCGAGAGCAAGGATCTGAAAATAAGTAATTTCGCCCGATCGGGCGCGAAACTTGTCGTTTACGAACTAAATTGTCCGCCCGATCAGGCAAGCCTCGCCCGACCGGGCGCGAGAAGGGCGAAATTTTAGAGCTACAGATCGTCCGACTGGGCGAAGGGCACCCGACCGGGCGCGAGACCATGAGAAAATCTTAACATTAGATCGCCCGACCGGGCAACGGGCGCTCGACCGGGCAACGGGCGCTCGACCGGGCGCGAATGGCGTCCGCGTCATTTTCTTCTTCCTTTCCTTCTTTCTTCCTTCATTTCTTCTTACCTTCATAACTTTCTCTCTCTAAAACTCAAATTCTCTCTACCTTCTCTCTAAGATTTATCCTTCATCCCTTAACCAAATTCAAAGCTTTTTACATATTTGTGATCCTCTTTTCATCCTCTACACTTTCATATAAAAAATTTTCAGATTTAATTCAATAAATTTTCAAACCCATTTCCTAAACATGGCTTCAAAGAGGGCTGGGTCCATTTTTGGTAGGAGCTCCAGTTCGAGGGAGGAATACGACCCAGACTTCCAACTCCCGTACTGGCCGACGATCCGGATTGCGAGCCGAGAGCAAAAGGAGCGGCTAGAGCACTTAATCGGCCGTGAGGTAATTCCTTCTCGGTGGCTACACCGCCCTACCCTAGAATCATTAGGTTTGTATGATTTTGTAAAACGATTTTTGAATGACATTGGCATGAGAAAATTTGTTGATATGCACTATCCTACTTACCGAGAACTTACTTGTGAATTCCTGTCTACTTTCCATGTTGTTAGTAGTAGAAATGGGCCAAATTTATTTTTCAAGTTAAACAATAGAAATATTAGTTTAAATTTTGTAGAATTTTGTAAAATTTTTGAATTAAATTCTTAATTATCTCACCAATGGCATGCGGACTATAAAATGGGTGACATATATTATGTTTTGACTGGTTTGCCTACCCCCGACCCCCAACATGCTAGTACCAAACCTATTCACCACCCTGTCCCAAAAATCTGGCAAAGATTTGCGGGTTTGTGTTTTTTAGGTAGGGTCGAGCCCCATAACGCTCAATCTGACGAACTAGCTGTCATAGGACACTATGTGTACGGGTACGGGAAATTGAACATAGGTAGGTTTATAGTTCACCATTTGAGTAGGCATGCCACAGCGAGCACCACTTCCAAGACCCCTATCCGTTTAGGTGGCCTTATCACTCGAATAGCAGTGAAAAAGGTCGGCTGTTTAGTAGACGGACCCCACCAGCTGACTAACTGTGGACCAGATACCTATATGACTGCTAAGTATTTTGAGGAGTTGGGTGGGTTAGACCGGGTAGCGAGCAGACACCCTTTTGGTGTATTCGGACTGGGAGCGAGCAACCTTTGCCCATTTTTCCCCTACCCAGTCCTGATTTGACCGCCTTTCCCCCAGGGCAACCTTCTTACACTTATGATGTTTTAGTTGCCAACGCTAGGGGGCAGGCACCACCACCACCAGTTCCACCACCCCAGCCTCAGCCCGAGGTGGCTTTCTCTCCACCTCGTATGTCCCACTCCGTCCCTCATGTTGACTCTGACCCAGTTTGGGATCTTCAGAGTATAGGTCAGGCCCTAGGACGTATCGAGCATTCCCATACTGACTTTAGGAGGATGGTAGGCTCCTTAGACCAGAGGTTAGGGTACCTAGAGAGGAACCAGGGTAGAGCTCTCTACCCTATGTATGATGATTATGCTCGTCGGAGCAACATTCCCGACGACGCTATTCACCCTGACTGGTTTCAGCCATTACCCCAGGGATACGATAGGGATCCCACGCACTGCTTGAGGTTTTTACACTGATTATTTTTCTTTCTTCGGGTACGGCCATGACATTCCTTTCAGGGGACCGGCGGGGGGAGGGAGTTTTCACGCTGATTATTTTGGTGGTAGCTCTTCTGGTGCAGGTGGTGCAGGTGGCAGTGGAGGTGCGGGTTTCGGCTCGATGGATGAGGATGATCAGGACTAGCTATGTTGGGCTAGTTCCCGAGCCAATGAGGACATTGTCTGATTCTGGCTTGGGGGAGATTTTGGTTTGGTATATTTCTTTTTCTCTTTTCTTTTATTTTTGGTGTGTTTTCTTAGGTTAGATTTCTTGCTTTGTAGGTTAGTTTTATTGCTTTCTTATATATATGAAAAATACAAAAATTAAAATTCAAAAATAAAAAAATTCAAAAATACGTTCGAATGAATTATAAATTATGCTTCCCTATGCCCCTTACTTGAGGAAATTTTTTTGATTCCTAGAATTTGATGATAAGCATTGTGGATTAGTTGATCATGATTTGAAGTTTGATTGCCTTGAAACCTTTACATGCGTCAATTTTGTCCAACTACTTGTGAATATAGTGCTTGACCAGTTGATTTGGTAAGGAATGTGTGAAAGTTCCATAGTTCCTGGTATGTCAATGAATTTGAGTATTGGTTTGCAACTATTAGTAATGTTTATATGATTCATTATTATGCACATTGTGGAGGACGAAGGCATTTGTTCTTTTAGGTAGCCTCCAGACATTGTAGATACATTTGTTCCCTTCTTGCTACCCATGTTGTTGCCTTGACCTTTCGTTGTTTATTAGCCGCATTACAAGCCTATTTTGCCCCATTAATAGCTTGGCTTGGGGGAGCTATTAGTGAGTGAGGTGAGGGAGTTTGTAATGTGCTTATTATTTGCACAATTTGGGTGGGTTTTGAGAAGTTATTTTGTTGTTAATCATGTTTATTTTTGATGAGTTTGAGAATTATATTTTCTTGAAAAATAAAACATGATATTATGGAAAAAAAAAAGAAGTTCAAAGAAAAAAAATGTGAAAAAAAATAAGTGAACTTCGAAAGAAGAAAAGTGTTCAAATGTTCTAGTTTAAGGTTGATCAAAGAAAAATAATTTAGAGCTTCAATGAAAAAAATATTCAAGTTTGAAAATAAAGTTTGTTTATTCACTCTACTTCTTCATTATTATATCTTATGAGTGAAATTGTAAGTGTTGTGATTATTTATTATGATTGGAGTATATTTGGTTGATGTTAGAGTTGCTTATGTAGGAGATGTTGATCATTATTTATTTTGATCATGGGTTTTGATAGGATTTGCTCCCTTAAGCATAGCTTTTCTCTCACTTGTTCCCAAATGATTCCTACCCATTACCCTAGCCTTACATTACAAGCTTTAAAGACCTTCCGACCTTTGTGCATAGAGTTGTATGAATGTGAAAGTGTTGTTTATAATGCAAGTTATGATTTGGCATATTTCGAGTCGATTAGTAGGATTGAGCGTTCATTGTTTTATACACACGAGAGTGTGAGTTGGGAGGGCATTGTTCACATAAAGGGGTTGGATGGAGAGCGATCGAGTACATCTTTTACTCGCCACAAAAATGAGAGTTGAGTGCGTGAGCACTAGTCTTGAATTCTATATGCTCTTGTTGTTTGCTCTGTTTGACAATTGTTAGGGAGGAAAGGTAATTAGATGGATTTGATTGGTTGACTTTGAAGCATGTTTATTTGATTTACCCTGGATCGTTTGTGCTTGATTTTTACTTTTCGGGGTGAAGCATATTTATTGATTCATTGATGAGATCTTTGCTTAGGGACAAGCAAAGGTTTGGCTTGGGGGAGTTTGATGTGTCTATTTTATATAGCATTTTACCCCCGTCCCTTGGTCTAATTAGTAGTGTTTTTGGCTCTTTAGAGCCACTTTTACTACTAATTGGTGTTTTCTAGTGTTTTCGTAGATTTGGTTGACTTTTGCAAGGATTTATGCTTTTGGAGTATTTTCCCAAGATATTGGAGCAATCACGAGCATTGGAGAAACACGACCAGATTCCATAGCCCAGGGCCGGTTAGAGCTATTGAACCGGTGATTAAGGGCTTGGTATGTGTGATACCGGGGCAATTGGACCGAGTATTCAAGACCAGAAGTGGAACCCCAGATTGGCCCGAAGAATTGGAGCCCAATCGTAGTTCAAATTGTGGCCCAAGAGAGCCGCCCGGCCAAAAAGGCTGGCGCCCGGAGGCACGCCCGGCCGGGCGGGAGAAGCTTAGGCTGGCACCCGGTGACGCGCCCGGCCGGGCGCGAGATTAGTAGTAAGAATAAAAAGGCGCGCCCGATCGGGCGCGTGTATTTATTAGTGGACGCTTAACGTCGTTTTAATTTGTTTTAGTTTAGGATTTTGTACGGAGTATAAATACTCCTCCGTAATACGATTTTAGGATCATCTTTCTCTCTCTTTTTACTCTTTCTTTACTCTCTTAATTGTTCTCTTAGATTTCTTTCTCCAAAACCTTTGTTCTTAGTTCTACTCTTAATTCCAGATTTATTTTGGTAACGATTTCTCTTCTCTTAATCGTAGTTATTTACTTTATTCTTTTTATCATGTCTTGCATTATTGCTTTGATTAGTTTAGTTTTTAATATGTGTGAGTAGTTTTATTTCTAGGGTTGATGGGGATCCATAAATAATATGAAGGGGTAATTTATTGTTGTTAATTATCAATGCTAGATTAATTTCCTATTGATTGATTTAGTGCTCTGTGACTAGATTAGGCCTATCTTTTATGCATGAGTTTGACAATGTTGATTCAAGATTCGAGAGATGAGAATTAATGTTTAGGTCTAGTTTCAATAGGCAGATTAATTTATAAATGGTTAAGTCGAGATTCGTGAGATGAGATTTAATACCGGTAGATTAATTGTGTGATTGTAATACGTAGCAAAAGCCCTTTACAATCTGGTTAATTGATGCATTGATGATTGACTATTATTGATTATTGGTATTGCATGATAATTTCTTATTGAATTGTTTTAACGTTTTACAATTGCGGCTTGTAAAAGTATAGCAATATTAAATTGATGAATCGAGCAGATGTTAATTTGATATTAAAGGCTATTTTCAATAAGAACTTAGATCTAGTAAATTGCGAGAGCCTGTTAGATCTATGGTGATTAATAAATTGCGAGAGCTTGTTAATCGTGTTATTTATGCAATGTCAATAATTGATTATTATGTTTTACCCTAGAGTATTATTTATTGGTGAACCTATACCCTAGATCCTTTCATATATTGTTTTCTCTCTATTCTCAATCTTCGTAGTTTAATTTCTTATTCGAATATAAATATTGGTTACTTAGATAATTTAGATTATAATAATTAATTAGGAGCAAAAAGACTTGTTTCCCTGTGGAGATCGACCATACTTCCCTATCTACTTTAGTTAGAGGACTTAGGAATTATTTTTGATTAGGGGATACGACTTTACCCTGTCAACTTTAATAATTCATCAAACGCCATAAAGGTTTTCAAAATTCACCAAATGCAACTGAATTTTAAAAAAATTCACCGAGTGCCATTAATGACTAATGGTCATTAACTCTTTTAATTATTTGGGTTTAATCCTGACACATGTCATGATATGAGTGCTTCGTTTTCATTATTTATTTTAATTAATAAGTATAAAAAAAATTCTCGATTTTCTTGAAAAAAACTGTTCGGGTAATGTTTTGGGGTTTATTTTGAACCTTTATGGAATCAAATTAAGCTCGAAATTGGCAAAAAAATAACATAAATGCCCCATTTTGTGTGTCAAAAAATATCTCGATTAGAGAGTCATTATTTGTTAACTATGAAAATTGATCATGTAAGGTTTTGGAAGTTATTTGACCCTTTATGGATTCAAATTAAGCTCAGAATTGACAAATAATAACATAAATGCCCTGTTTTGTGTCTCAAGAAATATCTCGTTTAGCGTGTTGTTTTTTTAACCATTAAATTGACCGTTTAAGGTTTTAAGGGTCATTTTGATCCTGTAAGAATACAATTTAAGCTCATACTTCATATTTTGCAAAAAATTAACGTAAATGTCCCGTTTTGCAATTTTTTTGGTTAAAAAATAACGATCTTAAGACGCAAAACAAGACATTACATTAATTGTTTGCCGATTCCGAGCTTATTTTGGATCCATAAAGACCCCAAATGACTGCAAAAATCTTACCTTGACAATTTACACAGTTAAAAAAAAGTCGCGCTAATCGAGATATTTTTTGACACACAAAATAAGGCATTTACATTTTTTTTTGCCAATTCCGAGCTTTATTTGAATCCATAAAAGGGTCAAAATAACCTCCAAAACCTTACGCGATCAATTTTCGTGATTAAAAAAACTACTCGTTAATCAAGATATTTTTTGACACATAAAACGGGGCATTTACGTTAATTTTTGCCAATTCTGAGCTTAATTGAATCCATAAAGACTCAAAATAACCCCCAAAACTTTACCCGAAAATTTTCGTCTCGAAAATTGAGAAAAAAATTATTTTTATTGATTTAAATAAATGATTAAAATAAACTAATCATATCGTGACATGTGTCATGCTTAAACCCTAATGACCAACGGAATTAACGGCCTTTAGTCATTAATGGCACATGGTGAATTTTTAAAAAACTCGATGACATTTGGTGGTTGAAAACCTTGATGACGTTTGGTGAATTATTAAAGTGCTCAGTAGCGGCATTTGGTGAAATAGCCGTTTAAATAATTTGTTCTTGTAGAGATAAAACATTTGATTCATAAAACACATTATTCACATGCATTATTTAAAACATTTATTCAAACATTCACTTAAACATTCATAAAACATTCTTCAAAGATGCATTCAAAACTATATCAAAGGTCTAGCCACATATATGTATTTGACCTTCGCGAATTATTATCCCACCATTTATAATGGATCGGGAATTGGGGGATGAACTTACATTGGAACGAATAGGCAGAATTTGTAGAGGCCATAACTCCTACAATATAACTCTGATTTAGGTGATTCTTTTGTTAAAAACGACAAGAATTGCCCAAAAACTGGCTTTTAAGGTATAAGGGCTGATTATTTTACGAAAAAGGTTAAAAAAAACCTAAGAAAAAGTTTAGGGAAACGAAAAATAAAAGAGGAGAAGAGAATTGGGTTTTGGTGTAAGGAATATGAGATGTATGAAGGGGGTATTTGTAGTTTTCAAAAGGTAAAAAGATAGAGATTGAGATGAATTAGGGTTCGTAAAAGATAGGCTTAAATTAAAGGTAATTAAATTAATATAGCTAGATAGAATTAAATCTAGATAATTGTGTAGAGATTTTAATATAAAGATGAATAAGAAAATAAGATGAAGTAGATGAACAATAGTTTTAATGGAGGATAAATGATAGAAATTATTTAAGATAGATTTGTAGAGGGATCTTAGATATTAATTAAGCTTAGGATTCAAATGATAAGAATCAACAATTAAAGATGATAAAATTACAAAAATAACTTTTTTTATAAAAATGACAAGTTGAATAAATTAATTAATATTTAAAAACCTGAACCCTAAATTTATAAACTTTCAAAAATAATTATATACTTCTAATATTTTTGGCGCCATATTTAAGTAATTAGGATAATTTAATAAAATACTCTTTCTTTAGATAATTATTAATCATAATAATTAGGAAATAAGTCTCAAAATTATGGGGTATGTATTATATGAACTTAAGATTTAAAGATAACTATCATGTTAACAAAGTTAGAAAATTGAACGTGAGAATATTATGAATACATGCGTAATTGAATATTGTAATATAGTATGATATTGTTTTCTATTGTAATTTGTATGGAGTTTTAGAAAACAAATCAAGTTGTAAATATATAATTTAGATAAATGAGAAAGCGAACTAAATGAAATTATTTTCTCATAGTATCAAGATTTTAGCTTAAAAAATGCGCAAATGAGAGAGGAGTCGTGAATTATGGTGAATATTGAGAAGTTGCATCAACTCCACCTGAGAAACCACCGCCACCACAACCAATGGACAATCTTGATTATTATTTTGCCTCACGTGATCATCCTAATGTGGCTATTACACCTTTAAAATTACATGTCTTTACTATGATGATTGGGCAAAGGCTATATGTTGTTTGATGATGAGTAGACTAAGGCTAGTTCGGATTCGTTAAGGGATCAATTAGGAAGCCTAATTCAGGTCAAACGAAAATGAGACATTGGGTTGTTATTATGAATTTTTTTTATAAAAGTTTTTCAGAAATTTGAGTTAACATTAAAAAAAAAAAAAAAAAAAAAAAAAAAAGAAGAAGAAGAAGAAGAAGAAGAAGCAAAAAAGAAACTAATTGCAGTACTAATATAAGTAGTACCTTTTACAATTTACTGCATCCATTCTTCTTAAATAAGCTGAAAAAAAAATAATAATATGATTAGTATGACAATAATTATCTACTCTAGATTATATCAAAACCGAAAACATTGAGGAGCTGAGGCAGGGTATATAATTTTTGGGTTTCTTGATAATATAAAAAAGAACCAAGCCCCAAGACCCGCACATAAATAAATGCAACTAAAAACATGCATATTAAATAACAACATAATTAATAACATATATAATTAATAAACAAGAAAAGAGAAAGACGAAATTACCCATGACGTGTGCTTCGCTCCGAATGAGCTCTTACTTGAAACTAGCTAAGCTTCGCAAATGCGAGAGCCTCCTACGGCTAACAACCTCAAGCCCGACTTTTACAACCCCTAGCCGGAACTTAGCCGGGGCTAGACCAAAAACTTAGAGTATTATGAGTGAAAGTGCTCACGTCTTTGGTGATCTTTCAAGCTCACAACTCAAAAGTTGTTTTTCTCAAATCCCAAGGTCGGGTATTTATAGAGAAAATCTCATGAACATTCCCCAATCTCATGAACATTACCCTCTCCCATCAATGTGGGAGAGTTGGTAAAATCCCTTTTTCTAATTTTATTTAAATAAAAAAAATCAAAAGAAAAAGGCAAAACAATCAACAATCAACAAGTGTCACCATATAACAAAGGGAGTAGGTGAGGACCACAAAGGGGAGGGGACCAATTCCCTTGCCCCCCAAGATTCCCACATAAACCGGCTCCCACATGCAGTGCACTAATCAAAGGCTTCCAGCTGGCCTCGGCCTTGAGCACCAAGGCAAGCCTTGCTAGGCAGCTCGAGTAACGCGCAAGCCCAGCAAGCACAGCTTGCTGTTGCGGGCTGCTATGCGCGTGCGGCTGTGCGTGATACGGTAGCAGCAACTAGCAAGGCCCATCACGCTGCTAGCACGCGCATTGTGCGCACGTGGCTAGCATGGCTACCTGCACCACCCAGCGATGCTAGCATTGCTTGGCTTGGTGCGGCTGCCATGCCCGAATGCCCCTAGCACTCGGTTTGCTCGGGGCATTCCAATGCTAGAGGTATTTACGATTTTGTTGATTGATTGATTTTACCGTCGCGTCGTTTCATAAATTCGACTAGAATTGAGATGCTTGGTTTTGATGCTCCTAGCTCGATATCCGAAGTCTATGCTCATACGACTCATTAATTCCTTTCGGATGAATTCGTCCTCACGGATTAGTTACTTGATTGGGTGTGACCCGTAGGGTTCAGTCAAGATTAATTTGTAATATTAATTATACATTAATTTACTAATCTAAAGCGGTCTCCAGTTAGGCATTTCGATCACTTGACCTCACTGAATAATTAGCTTTCTAATAATTCCGAATCCTCTATCGGAATAATACACTTATTCGAAGGACACCATTCCTATCAATAATTTTAGGATTGACATGATAACTATGATTTTGGTTTAGATGTCAATTTTATGATGAGAGGCCTAATTTTTTTTTTTTCGTGTCAATGCATTTCATTGTTTTTTGTATCATATCTATGATGTTAGTATCGAATTATCTTGAAAAATTGGATATAAATTGAGAAGTACCTGGGCACCTTTAAACGGAAAGGATGTGTACTAAAAAATACACAATATATTCACGGTAACGTACACTATTTATCTAGGAAATTTTGTCAAGAACTATCAATTAAAGGGCGTGTTTTGAAAACAACTACCTATTAAATTTTAAAAAATGGGCTTAAAATAGTTCACGTTGTGTGCAAAATAATACAACCTTGACTATTTACTATTAACAGTATAACCTTTTGTACTATATGCGCAAAATGGTACCCCAGCCACCGAAAAAGACATTTTAAGAAATATTCTGTCCATATTCATTATTAAATTATTTTTATTATAATTTTTTAAAAAAAAAATACATTTTATGTTAATAATTTCATGCCTACTCAAATGTTAGGCTAGTAAATTAATAATTTTTTTTTTGAAATAAATATATTTTATATATGTACCTCATAAAATAAAAATATAGATAAATAAATAATTTTGAAAATAGTAAAAATTTAACCAAATTATACTATACGGAGTACTCTTAAATCGCAAGTAATTATATTTGGAAGCCAGATAGTTTTTTATAAAACCATAATAATGTAAAAAAAATAAATAGAAAATAACATAATATAATAATTGTCTTAAAAAAAATATTCCGTATATATAATTTAATAATTAAAGGTAAAAAATAAGAAGGTTTAAAAAAACAGTAAAAATAAAAATAAGAATATGATATTAGCAATTGATTTAGGAGAGAATTTTTTTTTACCACAACTTAACATTTGTGCAACTTAAATAGGGGATGATGTCATCGCTTGTTACTTTAGTTATAATTATAGATAGATTTCTAGTCTACAAAAGTATGTGTGTAGACACCCATTTGTGTCTCCCCAAAACCAAACCCAGTGATGAATACCTTTCATGTAATTTGATTATCGAACAAAGCAAAAGTGTGAAAAGTCTAGTGATGAGGATGTTTTTATTAAAATATCTTTTCTTTCTGTTTTTGAAAATATTTCTTTTCTTACCCTATTTATGAAAACGTGCATTTCAGTTAGTTTGGTCCATGATATGGGTCCAATAATGGTGTAGTTGGATGGGGTTTGAAAAGACCTTTCCAATGATATATTATAAGCCCAATTCCGATGAATAATGAGGAAGTTATGGCCAAAATACTAAATTAGGCTCGAACCGGATCTTACCTACGGCCCAATGATCATGTGGAGGATCTAAAGGTCTAATCCTATTCCTAAACTAATTAAGATTAATTAGAACCTTCCATAAGTTTCTAAAAGATCTTAATTATCCTTTTTGAAAAGATAAGATTAAAGAATTTAAGTTAAATAAAAACTTTCCTTTTTTAAAACTTTCCTTTTCTTAAACCCTAATTCTATTCGAATTTAAAGATGTTCAAAGACAGTCAGATTTTATTTTCGTACCTCATAATATTTATCCAATTTTTATATGAATGGATAGATCTTGAAATTATCTTTCCAATGATATATTATAATATTAAATCCGAGCTATAACGAAAAAGATATGAATGAGATATGAAACTCTATCCAAAACTGACATCGTCCCACTATTTCGGCCATATATTTTTATATACAAAATATTTTAATATGATTCTAATTGAGTTAGAGAGTAGACTTCAAGAGCTTTCCAACAACATATTATATTCCTTATTTAGATTTCTAGATCAAAAGATATGATGAAAACAAAATCCGCAAGAACTGCTGTCCATCGAGTTTTATTTCGATTCGAATTCGGATTCTTTTCTTATTCTTCGACTCTCTTTTTTCCTATAAATAGAGATCATATATCCCCTTTATCAATCACCAACTCTCATCAAGAAATTCTTGATTCTCTCTCTCTTTCTAAGCCTAGCTTTTTACAAACACAATTCCTCATACATTAGCACTAGACACACCTAGCATAATTCGAGTTGCCTTCGCCCTAGACATGAAAGGTTTTAATTTCTGAGGGTTTGGTCCCAAATCTCTATTTCAATTATCTGATTTAATTGTTTTTTTATTATTTTCCTTGAAGTTACTAAAGTGTGTATTTTGTTATTAGAAAGAGGTACGAGGCATCCAAGTAAGTAATTTAATTGCTTTATTGATATTTTGATATAGAAATCATGTTTAGGTTATTATTTTGATTCCTAGTATCATGTTTAGGGTAGTTTCTAATATCAATAATGATTAAAAGAATGCTTCCTAGTATCATGTCTAGGGTAAAGAATAAGTTTTATAAATCAATTATGATTTCTATGATGCCTTTTATTTTCTTTCCTAATATTCATGCTAGTATCATGTTAGGGATAAATATTTTATCTTTATTGTTTAGTGACAAGCTAGGGTTTTTTATTAATCTTGTTAGTATCATGCCTAGGATCTTGCTATTATTATGCTTTAACATGATTCATGATTATTATTATTATTATTATTATTATTATTATTATTATTATTATTATTATTATTATTATTATTATTATTATTATTATTATTATTATTATTATGTTGCTTGATATTTATTGTTATTGCTTGATCACACCTTTTATGCATGTTTAAAGAGAATTTGTACTTGTAATCACGCATAGTAAGATAATTAATAATCTTTTTAGAGTTAATTTTATTATAATTCAAGTGATCGCCAATAATAGATTTATTTGTGCATTAATATTCAACCAACATAGATAAACAGGTTTAGGGTTAATCCTATTGATTGCATGTTAGTTAGAAAGCGCACATGAATACGATCAGAATAAAGTAGAGGCCTATTATTAGGGCAGCTTCAATATCTTTTAGGTTGGATTTGTACCTTCGTCCCCGAACTACCAGTCATGGTTCCAGACCTATTGAAGTTGACGATCTCCTTGATCGTTAAGGGGTGTAACCTTCACCTCGTGAACGGTTTACAAGTTCCCAAAACTTGTTGGCGACTCTTTTGCTCTATCTTTCTTCCCTTTAGACGCCACCATACTTTAGTGTATGATCACAGTGGGGTTCAAGCTAGGGGTAATGCTTGAAATATTCCCTACAGTTTTTGGCGACTCCGCTGGGGAGGATTTCTATTTTAATTCCTGAAATTTATTTTGGCAATGATTTAGAATGAGTGGATGAGACTTGAAAAGTTCTAAGTATTTCATGTGCGTAATTTTGATTAACATTATTATCATATGCATAAAAAAGATCTCATTGGAAAGACCATCCGTAATGAGTTAAAAACATAGGATTTTACGTAGGAAATTTGAGAAATATGATTGAGTTTTTCTCACTTTTCTGAAACCCATATGTGTTCTACATATGGACATAACCCTCTGGGAATTCATGCTCCATCTACCTGATTGAACGCTCTATGCAACAAAGGGTACATCCGAGAATGTTGAATTCACCAAACCATGGAAGCGAGTTTTTCTAAACTCGCGGTGTCCCATCCACTCGCGCCAACCCTTCACGGTAAGGCTTCCGCGCGGTGCATCCAGACAATTAACCATGGACCCTCTTTGACTAACCCATATCCCGAACTTTAGAAAACTAGAGCCATGGTTAGGTTGCAAACTCATTGCATCATATTGTGCCTACTTGACTAATTGTGCATTATTTGTTGTGCATACTTTATGTGATTTTTCCTAACCGTTTGTTGACTTGTTTTAAGTCTAAATAAACTAACCAAGGACTAAAAGAATTTTCTTAATTAATTAATTAATTAATTAGAGCTAATAAATATGTCTAAAATCGAGTCATAGTTCCTTTAAGTCGACCCGGATCTTAATTCCCGTATACTGCACAAGCGTCAACTTGTTTTGGTCATACACGGAGTTCTAGGAACAACTAGTCGTACAACCTATGGATCTTTAGCCCCGAGTTTTATCTTTAATTTGGCGTTAGTTTCATCCCAATCAGAGTCACAGATCAAAAGTTATGACTAAAATACCACAGCCTGTCTAGTTTAATGCATACACGCGAAGTCTTAACTTAGTCTTTGCTTGAGTCTAGTCACATAGTCTAGCCACATGGTCATGACAAGAGTCTTAAAATGTCACCTACACTCACTAGTCTTAGCACACACTTTGTATATGTCACCATGACCATGTCTTAGGTTCATGCATGAGTCGGTTTTTTTTTTCCGTCATTTGAGTTGGGAGTACATTCTATTCCTAATTTTTTCATATCTCTCTATCTACATCATCTTTCCATTCTCTACATGATTTCTCCATATCACAACCTTCATTCTTCCTACCTTCTTCCATTCATTGCATGTTGAATCGAGTTTGAGTCATGTGATTGACAAAAAAAAAATAAAAAAAAAATTTGAGGGTACCAATGAAACAAATGCACAAGGAAAGCTTCTCACCAAGATTTCATGCTTTCTTCTTCTTTTTTTTCGAACCCTTTCCCCAATAAGTCTAGCATAGGCACCCTTCATCCTCCTTGAATTTATTTCTTAGAGTTTGATTTTTACCTTTCACTTTTTAGATAAAATGAGCATTTATTTCCTTATATATGATCATTGCATTACATTGCCCCAAAAAAAAACAAAAAAAAAAAAAAAAAAAAAAAAAACCATGTTGAATTAAGCACAAGGTATACCAATGATTTGAGGCACCCCTTGTAGCCACATCATATTGCCTTTCACTTTTCTAATTTACAATCCTTTCTTCATAAACCACTTTGAGCCTCGCCTAACGATAGACCTTTCATTTTTCAACCTATATCTACCTAACTTTGGGATGGGATGGTGTACCGCTTATGCAATTTTAAAAAAGCTTGTGTGACTTCAAAATATAAAAAAAAATAATAAAAGTGTACAAAAGGGCAAGTGTTCCAATGTCTTTGATATGAAAATGTCTTCGATATGAACACGTCTCAGATTGCGTCTCTTATCGAGTGCTCGGTACCGTGCCTAATAAACATGAATGCCAAGTGAGTGATAGACCGCATGATCGGGATTGCCCACACTTATAAAAATATAAAATGCAAAAGCAAAAAAAGAAGAGAGCAGAAATAAATAAAGCAAAAAAACAAAAAAGAGAGCTAAAAAAGAGTAGAAACTCAAGCATAAAAATATAAAGATTTCAAAAGCGAGGTTGCACACCTTGGGGGCTTATCTAGGGTCTTGAGCCTTTATCCCTTTCTTCTTCAACCCTTAGCCTAACCACGTTACTACCCTTAAAAAGACCTTTTTGAGGTATACACACACTTGTGCGAGGTTCGGCTAGAGCTACGTTAGGCCTGATTCCTAACGGATACGTAGGCAACCTCATATCGAGGTGCGTTCGTAATAAACATGCATTCATATTCACATTCACACACTCACACCATGATCATATCGAGGAATCTCCTATGCTCATCCCTATTAATTTAGAGCTAGACTTGGGGGCTTGATCCCTACATCATTAGCTTACCTAGCCTAAGAGTCACCATTATTTGACTCTTCTAAAAATAATATTTTCTCCACACACTTAGCCTTTGCGGCCTAACTTTAGTGTCACTATCACACACATCACAGATACATGACCAAATATACTTTCCATTAGGAACCCTTTCTCATGAAATCTTAACACAACGTTGAAGCATGTATTGTCATATCAAAATCACTCATCAATCATAATCATCATTGCATCGAAGTATGAAGTGCTTAGCCTCCGCGCCTAAGTTACCTAAATACTTTCATTATCGAGTCAACTAGGATAGTCTAAGATGTTACAATCCTTGTACTATGAGAGACAACATTAACGAATTAAGCTCATTCAACATGCACCTTCAATAACTTTGATTCTTTTTCGCGTCTTTATTTTTCGGGAGAAAGTCGGTACCCTCCACAAAAATGACAGAAAATTTTTGCTTTTTGCATTTTAGAGTCGCACGATCACATTACAATGCACACACGAGTCATGTACACATGTCGTGTTATCACATTGAGTCAACACTAAGTCTTAGGTCAACCCTAAAGAAAGATAAGCAAAGTCCTATACTCAAAAATAAATGCAGGTGCATCCCAACAAGCGAGGACATTCCCGGATTTTTTTCAAAAAAACCGCGAATATGATAAAGGAGATTCCTCCAAGATAAGAGGAGTTACATGGATTAGTAAATTAGAGATGAAGAGCTTTAATTTACAAAAGATTTGAGCATATTTGGTTGAAAGGAAACGACCAAGCTCAAAGTTCAGAGCAAAACCAAGCAACAGCGGCAGCAAGAGCAGAATAGGGAAGACCCGACTCCAGCACCAGACGACAAGGCTGTCGTCTGGCAACAACATCTGGCGTCTGGCAGCAGAGTTCAGCGCCTTACTCTAGATCTCAGCGTCTGGCGACAAATCCAATTCTTGGCGCCAGCGATATTTCAGCAGCGACAGAGCTCGAAGCCTCTCAGAATGGTTATTTCGACCTCATACATCAATTTCGGGTTCCTTGGTACGCCAGTTAGCCCCTATAAGAAAATTGACATGATTAGTAGTCGGCTCGATTACAATCGTAGTAAGTGATTGACCTGACAAAAAATCATCTCACTTAGCTTAAGTGCCTAAGCATTGGCTCATTAAAAACACCAAGACATTGGTTCAAAAGCAAGCGCATCACTTATACAACAATTTTTCCAAGATTGGATTGTCATCTCCGACTGACAATATTTCCAAAATATGGATTGTCGCGCATCTTCTTAAACGACAATATTTCTAAATACGGATTGTCGCGCATTCTTCTTAAACGACAATATTTCCAAATATGGATTGTCGCGCATTCTTCTTAAACGACAATTTTTCCAAGATTGGATTGTCATCTCTAATTGACAATATTTCCAAAACATGGATTGTCGTGCATCTTCTTCAACGACAATTTTTCCAGGATTGGATTGTCATCTTTGGCAAAGTTTCCAAGCGTGGATTGTCGTGCTCCTTCTCTGTTTGGCAATTTTTCCAAGTTCGTATTGTCATCGCTGGCAAGTTTTCCGAGATTGGATTGTCATACACCCAGTTCCCTATGGCAAAATTTCCCAAAGGATTGTTGTAGGACTCTATTCATCATAAATTTTGGCAAAGGTTCCTCAACGTGGATTGTCATTCATTTCAGCAATGGGCAAATTTTCCCGAAGTGGATTGTCGGTCGACTCTTTTTTGGCAAATGTTCCGAGACACGGATTGTCAATTGTGGTAATATTTTCCTAAATGGATTGTTGTATAGGCATTGGCAAAGTTCCAAGGTGGATTGCTTTCAAGAGCTATATTCCAAGATGTGGATTGTCGATCGTAGCAAAGTTCTTATGATAGATTGTTACGAAACATTGGCAACTTTTCCCAAAATTGGATTTTGGCAAATTTTCCGAGATACGGATTGTCGCTTCATCGTAGCAACATTTCCAAGGATGGATTGTTACGAAGCATTGACAACTTTCCCTAAATCGGATTGTCATACATCATATAAGAGTTGTGTTGGCAACTATTCCCAAAGAAAAGAGGATTGTCATCACAGCAAAAGCACCGACATACTGGTTCACAAGCAGCAAAGCGCCAACGTACTGGCATAGCAGCATTAAGGATCAACAAGCAATGATCTTTTCGAAGACTATCACAGCGGAAATTGGAGGCAGTTACAGGCGTAGCAGTCTTCAGGCGGTATTCTCTAGCTTTTGGAAGATCGTCACAACAAATTGGTTACCCTAGAGACGTGTGCTCGACGGTGCAAGATACGCGTTTCTTAACTCTTTTATCTGTTTAACTAACGCTAGTTTGCAGGTATCGGCGTTACAACAATGATTTAGGATCGTAGAACGTTCTGAATCATTCTACGCCCCTATCAATACTTTGACTTTTGTTTTCGAAACTTGCGTTTCTCCAAACTCAGTCAAAGTGGGGGCTTCTGTAGACACCCATTTGTGTCTCCCCAAAACCAAACCCAGTGATAAATACCTTTCATGTCATTTTATTATCGAACAAAGCAAAAGTGTGAAAAGTCTAGTGATGAGGATGTTTTTATTAAAATATCTCTTCTTTCTATTTTTGAAAATATTTCTTTTCTTACCCTATTTATGAAAACGTGCATTCCAGTTTATTTTGGTCCATGATATGGGTCCAATAATGGTGTAGTTGGATGAGTCTTGAAAAGACCTTTCCAACGATATATTATAAGCCCAATTCCGATGAATAATGAGGAAGTTATGGCCAAAATACTAAACTAGGCTCGAACCGGATCTTACCTACGGCCCAATGATCATGTGGAGGGTCCGAAGGTCTAATCCTATTCCTTAACTACTTAAGATTAATTAGAAACTTCAATAAGTTTCTAAAATATCTTAATTATCCTTTTTGAAAAGATAAGATTAAAGAATTTAAGTTAAATAAAAACTTTCCTTTTTTAAAACTTTCCTTTTCTTAAACCCTAATTCTATTCGAATTTAAAGATGTTCAAAGACAGTCAGATTTTATTTTCGTACCTCATAATATTTATCCAATTTTTATATGAATGGATAGATCTTGAAATTATCTTTCCAATGATATATTATAATATTAAATCCGAGCTATAACGAAAAAGATATGAATGAGATATGAAACTCTATCCAAAACTGACATCGTCCCACTATTTCGGCCATATATTTTTATATACAAAATATTTTAATATGATTCTAATTGAGTTAGAGAGTAGACTTCAAGAGCTTTCCAACAACATATTATATTCCTTATTTAGATTTCTAGATCAAAAGATATGATGAAAACAAAATCCGCAAGAACTGCTGTCCATCGAGTTTTATTTCGATTCGAATTCGGATTCTTTTCTTATTCTTCGACTCTCTTTTTTCCTATAAATAGAGATCATATATCCCCTTTATCAATCACCAACTCTCATCAAGAAATTCTTGATTCTCTCTCTCTTTCTAAGCCTAGCTTTTTACAAACACAATTCCTCATACATTAGCACTAGACACACCTAGCATAATTCGAGTTGCCTTCGCCCTAGACATGAAAGGTTTTAATTTCTGAGGGTTTGGTCCCAAATCTCTATTTCAATTATCTGATTTAATTGTTTGTTTATTATTTTCCTTGAAGTTACTAAAGTGTGTATTTTGTTATTAGAAAGAGGTACGAGGCATCCAAGTAAGTAATTTAATTGCTTTATTGATATTTTGATATAGAAATCATGTTTAGGTTATTATTTTGATTCCTAGTATCATGTTTAGGGTAGTTTCTAATATCAATAATGATTAAAAGAATGCTTCCTAGTATCATGTCTAGGGTAAAGAATAAGTTTTATAAATCAATTATGATTTCTATGATGCCTTTTATTTTCTTTCCTAATATTCATGCTAGTATCATGTTAGGGATAAATATTTTATCTTTATTGTTTAGTGACAAGCTAGGGTTTTTTATTAATCTTGTTAGTATCATGCCTAGTATCTTGCTATTATTATGCTTTAACATGATTCATGATGATGATGATGATTATGATTATTATTATTATTATTATTATTATTATTATTATTATTATTATTATTATTATTATTATTATTATTATTATTATGTTGCTTGATATTTATTGTTATTGCTTGATCACGCCTTTTATACATGTTTAAAGGGAATTTGTACTTGTAATCACGCTTAATAAGATAATTAATAATCTTGTTAGGGTTAATTTGATTATAATTCAAGTGATAGCCAATAATAGATTTATTTATGCATTAATATTCAACCAACATAGATAAACAGGTTTAGGGTTAATCCCATTGATTGCATGTTAGTCAGAAAGCGCACATGAATACGATCAGAATAAAGTAGAGGCCTATTATTAGGGAAGGTTCAATCTATTTTAGGTTGGATTTGTACCTTCATCCCCGAACTACCAGTCATGGTTCCAGACCTATTGGAGTTGACGATCTCCTTGATCGTTAAAGGGTGTAACCTTCACCTCGTGAACGGTTTACAAGTTCCCAAAACTTGTTGGCGACTCTTTTGCTTTATCTTCCTACTCTTTCGACGCCACCGTACTTTAGTGTATGATCACAGTGGGGTTTAAGCTAGGGGTAATGCTTGAAATAATCCCTACAATGTGTAACATAGTATGTATTTTTTTTACAAAAATTTATAATTATTATAGAGTATAAAAATAATATAATAATGACTATAGACGAAATATTCTACGAAATACCTTCTCTGATGGCTAGCAAATCATTTTGCACACATACTATAAAAGGCGGTACCGCTGAAAGCAAATAAGTGAGGTCGTATTTTTTTACACCTATCGTGAATAGTTGAGATTATTTTCAGCCAATTTTCCTTAAATTTATTTATTTTTTAAAATAACTACCACAAAGTTGTAAAAAGTTTATGTAGGACTACCACTCTAATATTTCTAACTAGAATATTCGGCATGTAGGTTCAACTTTTTACCTTAACCTCATAAATTCACCATCTAAATTGACTAAATTACCCTTCATAAAGGTAAAAAGGGATAAAAAGTGAGACCTAAATGCCAGAGATTCTAGCCAAAATTGTTAGTTCCTTTTACAACTATTTACAACTTTGGTAGTTCCTTTTAAAAACAACTTAATAGTTAGTTGTTTTCAAAACACGTGCTTTAATTGGTAGCTGTTGACAAAATTTCCTTTAATTTATAAGTACAATATACATTAAGGTGTCAAGGCATAACAAAATTTAATGAAATTGAAAACAAAATCATAAACGTACACAAAAATTATTAAAATTGAATATAAAGAAAACTTCATTGATAAAGCTTTGATGGTAGACTAAAAAATTAATGATACTTAACCTTATTTATAATTATAATTGTGTGGTGTATTCATATAAGAGTAATATTCTATTGTTAATTGAATACTCATATTAATTAGGCAAAATTGACCTCAACATTTTGAACTATGTCTTTGGTGCATCCATCACCCTGTACTTTTCTTAGTTGTCAAAATAACACAAACTAATAATTTGAGTGCAAAGCGCATCTTTAGTGAGTTTTTCGGCCACCATTCTCGTGGGAGCCAGGAAATTTTTTTGATTCGCGTGCTGAAAATTATTCCGTAATGGATTTGGGGGTCATTTATAATAAACATTATACTGTGATATTTTATAATACATGTGAAAAGGAAGGAATACGGAGTAATAAGATTTTTAGTATTCGTAGTAGTAAAGCTTAATCTTATTCTCAATTAGGTAACATTTTGTATATACTTTCCTACTACACTTTTATGTTTTAATTTAAATTATTATGGTTGTGCATCACCCCTTCCCAAAATATAAGGTAAAACGTAACAAACTTCTTTCAATAACCGAAAAAAAAAGTAACAAACTTCAGCTCTTCTTGTGTGCGGCCGACTAAACACCGTGTGACCACTTAAACTAACCCCTATAACATTGATAAAGTAACCCCTGTAATACCAATCAAGGAACCCTTATAACACTGACCGAGTAACTCTATAATAATAATGAAGTAACCCCTTTAACACCGATCAAGTAACCCCCATTACACTAGCAAAGTAACCCCTAATCCCCTATAGTGGTTGGCCACACATTGTGGCCAGTTACATATAAGACTTTGTGAACAAACTTTTAAGCGGAAATTTTTTTTAGGAAAATTTGAATTTTGGTACCTCAAAAATGGGGGTAATTGAATTTTGGTACCCATCTAACATTTTATTTTAAATTAGTACCTCAAAAATGACTAAAATATTGGTATCAGTACCTCCGTTAGCATTCTGTCAACTTTGTCGTTAGTGGGTCCCAGTATAACGGCTAGTTTGTTAACTCCCTCCTTTTAAAGAACGATTTTGTTCATTATTTTCCCATTTTGCTGCTGGTTAAATTGAAGAATCAAAACACTAAAATTCTGGGAGACAAATTGAATTACACTTAGGGTTGTTGTGAATTGCTGAATTGCGAAGGTTGTGCAAAGATTGTAGAAGAATTTTGTGAAGGTCTGGTTGGCGGAAAAAAGAGGTCAGTTTAGACAAATTTTGTATATAATTGCTATATTTGTAGTTGATTTGAGTAGAATTTTGATGTATTTGTGGTTCATACGTTATTGACATTGTAGTTTGTACTACCAATTGTGTGATTAATTGAATAATGTTCTTGTAATTTGTTTTTTGACGCTGTAGAAAAGTTAGGGTTCTTAAATTGGATTAATATTGGGAACTATTGTTTTATTGAAATTAATGTTGCATGTTTGTAATATTTCTGAAATTGGGGTTTTTTGTTGTATATTTTTTTCAATTTTATTTGCAGAATGGTTGATAATAGGGTGGTTTTCAGATATAAGTTCTTGAGTGTAGTTATTGACATTGAAGTAGAAATAGGTAAAGACAACTTGATGGATAAATGCCTAGAGTGGGAAGACCATTTGCGTGAAATGGATGATCCAGTAGAAGGATCTATAGATATCTTGTTTCCCAAATTCCAGTACATTTATAAAGGGAAATATAGGGATTTAGAAGATGATGGTGATGTGTTCAAAATGATTAGGAGGCTACCTAATAAGGACATCTACACCATTCATGTGGGCACCACTGATGATCCTGGGTTCTTGGCAGATTGTATGTGGGAGTTTAGGCAGAAACAAAATGGGAATTGGCTACCCCCTGGCTATCCTTATAATGGTGGTCAGCCACCAATTTGACAAGGTTTGTGTGAGCTTGGTGTGGCTAAGTGGTATTGTTGTTGTAGTTTATTTTGTCTAATGCCTCTTTATTTGGTTTGACATCTACACCATTTATTTGGTTTGCTATTTGCAGGAGTAAAAATGTCCTGGAATACTGAATCTCCCTCTAACTGAAGAAGTGTAACTGTGGATTGCCACTAGCAAATCTGACATCTTGGACAAGGGACAATCTTGGGCGCAAGTTCAAGGCTTGCAAATTTTGGGATCCAAACACTGAGACAAGGGGATGCAAATGTTTTGAATGGGTTGCTTCAGATCAAACTGATTGGCAAAGGGAGGTGATCAACCAGCTGCTGCTTGACAAGAAGTTGATGAAGTCTGAGATGAATTCTTTGCAAAGGGAGGTTGATGATCTTGTTGGGCAAAGGAGGTGTTTGCTTAATGAAGCTGACACATTGAAGACTAAATGCAAGGCCTTGTCTAGTGATAGGAAGAAGATGACAGACAGCAATGGGAATGGTGACAGGGTTCAATTGACTGTAGTGGTTGCACTTTGTGTATTTCTTATGGTTTTAGGAGTTAGTGTAGTCATTAAACTTGTTTAGGGGAGTTTGAGGAATTCCAGGATATTATGTCTAAGTAATGTACTTAATTTTAGTTGTTGTTGGTTTGTAGTGAACTTGCTAACAATTATTTAGATTTATGTATGAATACCATTTCAAAAATTATTGCCCTTGAAATATATGTGCTTCATTTGTCTACTAAAATAGAGTAATATGATATATACATATACATGTCTAAGTACATGCGACTTAGTATAAAAACTGACTACTAAATATATAAGTTCATCAAATTGAATACATATTGGAAATTGTCAGAGGAACAGGTTCAACAAAGTTCAAACTTAGCACTAATTTTTTTTCTTGCTTTGCCGGGTTGCTGTTGTTTTTTTTGCTGTTGTTGTGGTTGATGCTTGGCTACAGAGGTATGGTTCAGCTCCTACAGATTGCCTTGACCTTGTATTAGGTCCTTGAGAAGATGCTACTGCTCCTTGAGATGCTGTTGCTCTTCCTGCAGCTCCGCTTTTGGATGCTTCTGCTCCTTGAGATGCTGGTGCTGCAACAGCTTTTGAGGATGCTTTTGCTGCAGCAGCTGCAACTTTCTTCTTAGCCTCCTCTTATGGGAACTTCTTATTTGCAATGCTGTTAGGTCCTGCTGAAGCTTCAGGAGTTGTCTGCAAATATGGAGGGATGGACACCAATTAAAACATAGCAAAAAAGGCAAACTCACATGAAAATGGGAAAAAATTCAGAAATGACCTTGTGTAAAGTCCTTGCTGCTTTGATTCTCCTCTGTTCTACCACCCATTGTGTGTTTACAACAGTTTTTCCCTTTGTGTTAGGAAGGGAAGAAGTCTGTTTCACTTCTGCAGGCATATTGGAGCAAGTTTTGGCATAGTTTCCAAATTGAGCACATTTTTGGCACCTCTTCTGCCTTTTTTGTGAACTACCCTCTGTTGCATATGGTACACCCTCTCCCCTTTCCTTCTTTCTCTTTTTGGACTTAGGTCTGCCAGGCATGACTCTCACAAGTGATGGCAGTGGCTCCCTTAGCAGAATCCTTTCCCAGTGCTTGGGACCTGGCATAGGCTGTACAGGCAAGTCATATGCCTCTAAATATCTCTCCCTTGTGTAATAGTGGTCCATATACTCTTCTGGATCACTTCTCTTGTCTAATATACAAGCAAACCCATGCACACAAGGGAGGCCAGTTAATTGCCAGTGGTAGCATGTGCATGTTTTACTTTGAAGGTCAACTGTGACTTGGTCTGCATTTAGGTTGACCTCATAAGTGTCATCCCTTGAAACCTGCACTATGTAGTGCCTAGCCACCCTCTCCATTCTCTCAAACAGCTTACTCACATAAGGCATCACTTTTCCTTCAATTTTTTTCACACCCTCCCACTTGTCATTGTGCCTTTTCATTGCATACTTCCTTAACCATTCCATTTGGGTTAGGATAGGTTTATCCCTAGCTTCTCTAATGCAAGCATTGAAGGTTTCACACATATTGTTTAAAAGCATATTAGATTTGCAATTAGTTGAAAAGGCATGCCTAGACCAATGTTGGGCAGGGATGTTGTCTAGATATTCATAGGCATCCTCACTAAGGAACCTTATGGATTCCATTGCAATTTCAAAATCGGCCTATAATAAGTGAAGAGCAATACACATAAGGGTCCTAAAATACCACTCTAAATTGAGCACATAAACTCATCAAAAAAATAAGCCAAAAAATAAGCACATTACGACCATAATTGAGCACTGCCAGAACATAGCCTAGAGTAGCTCACACTGACAGAAGCTTGACAAAAAGGCCCTAAAATACCACTCTAAATTGAGCACATAAACTAAGCAAAAAAATGAGAAAAAATGAGCACATACACTGAGCATTAACTGAGCATACACTAAGCATAATACAAAATGAGCACATGACCACATAAACAGACCATATAAACCGAGCATTCAAATTGAGCTAACAAACTGAGCATACAAACTAAGCATAATACAAAAAAATGAGCTAACAAACTAAGCATACACAAACAAGGAAGAACACATACACTGGCCACATAAACTGAATTCAAAATGAGCACATACACTGAGCACATTAACTGAGCATACAAAATGAGCATAATACAACATTCTAATATAAAGGAAATGACCAGAATACAAACTTAGACCACAAAGTTACCATTCATAATACAAATTGAGCACATAACTGAGCACATAAATGCTTACATACTGTCACTTGGTAATAATTCACAACTTTGTACATAAGTGCATGCTAATAAACAAACAAGGAAGAGTATCATAAGTGCAGTTCATACCCAAGTTGTGGCTCTAGCAGCATTCCAAAACAACTCTTTGAATGTGGACCCTGTGAACTGCAATTTGAAATTGGCCCATATATGCCTCACACAAAACCTCTTTTCAGCAAAGGGCACCACCTCCTCAAATGCTTCAAGGAGCCCCTTAACCCACAAAATTGACAAGTAATTTTCAGTTACAAATAAAACATATTCAAATCAAAATCAATAACACAAAATAAAACTAAAATGATAGATGTTGTTCTAACCTTCTGCCTATCTGACATGTAAGTGAAGCCACCTCCCATTGCCAAATCATCTAGACTTTGCTTCAAGCACTCCAAGAACCAGCACCAAGTTTCTTTGTTCTCAACCTCTACAGTAGCCCATGCAAAGGGATAGATGCTGTTGTTCCCATCCTTTCCCACTGCTACCAAAATCTGACTAGGGTAAGAGCCCTTCAAATGGCATCCATCCACCCCTATTAAAGGCCTACAGCCTTTCAAGAAGCCCCTTACCAATGGGGAAAGGCACACAAACATCCTAAAGATTAGTGGTGGCTCTGGCCTATCCAATTGATCAACCACCACATTCACTACAGTCCCTGGGCTATATTTCTGCACTGCCTTCCCATAATCCCATACTCTGGCATACTGTTCAGAAGCAGACCCATAAATCATGAGTTTTGCCCTAGCCCTAGCTAACCATGCCTTGTAGTATCCAATATTAATGCCCAAGTCACTTAAAACCCTATCCCTAAAGTTTTTTATCTTCCAACTAGGGTTGCTTCTCCACTCTTTAACATATTTCTCAGCTAAGTACTCTACAGTAACATTTGCATTCATGTTGCTCCTCATACAATTATGTTCCAACTTTAGATCCTGAATTTGCCAAGCACTACTCTTGAACAAAGGCCTTGCAATTACCTTATACTTGCATCTCCTCACTTCCTCACTGCACTGACAAATAGGCAGCTTACTCCTCTTTGAATCCCATTGACAACCACATCTCTTCCTACAGATGGTTAACTTCTCTTTGTTGTTGTGTAGGAAATAGAACTCATATCTATTTTCAATGGCATGAGTTCTTAGGGCTTTCCTAAGCACCAAAATGCTAGTGAACTTCTGATTATGCACCAACACAACAGGTTTCTTGAAATTTGTATCCTCTCTAAACCAAGGATTGTCATCTATCTCCTCATCAGAACCATGCTCACTTCTCAGCTCATCATCATCAATTTCTTCTTCCTTAAGTTGTACATCAGCCTGCCCTAGATCTTTAACAAGTTGATCCAACTTATGCTTACTCCCCTGTCCTGAAAACCCAGGCTGCACCAATGCCAAACTCCTTTCCACATCACCTAGAATGTTACCAGTAGCCTCATCCAACCCCTCATCTTCAGAATCACCCTCTTCCTCCTCTCTTTGATTCCAATCTATATCTATATCACTAAGATCCTCACTTGAAGAACCAGAATCACTCTCCTCATCATCAATGAACAACTTTTTTTTGTGCCTTACCCCTTTGATTTAGCTCTCTAGTTTCCCAACCCAGCAACTTCAGTCAGCTTCCCTTTCCCTTTATCAATTCCCACCCTCAATTCACTTCCTGAGTAAAACCTAGGACTCCTCCTAACTAATGGCTCCCTAACTGTAGTATCACTTTCTTTTACTAGGTTGGACTGTTTCCACCTAGGGCTCCTCCTCAACACTAAAGAAGTACAAGTTTTTTGGGAGTGTGTTTACCTAGGCACTTTTCTTGAACTTGGGGTTTGGTTCCTTTTTCAGTAAGTGTAGATTGAGGTGGGCTGACTTTAGGGGGATTTTCAATGGCTTTGGGTGGGCTTATGTTTGGATTTTGACTTGGGCTTACAATCTGAGCTGAATTTGTTTGGCCAGGGGGTTTTGCTCATAAACAGTAACAAACAACTCCAAGTACCCATCTTTGTGTTTTGCCTTAAGAAACCCCTTTAAAGCCTCATCATCCTCTAATCTCCTTTTCCCATTCATCCATGTTTGTCCCTTCTCTTTGTACCACAGGACATAAATGTGAGGGACTGCCCACCCCTTTTCCCTAAACCCTTCAGCACATAACCATCTCAAGTACAACACAGTTATAAATGACAAAGGCACATTCAACCTCCAATACACAAAACCAGCCTCATATACTTGATACTTACTCCCCTTTCTTTTTCTTTTCTTAAACACAAAACCCCCAAAAAGTCTTATCTTAATGTCAACAGTGTTATCAAGCTCATCCATTTGAGTAATCTACAAATTAAGGAATAAAGCATGTAATTAACCATTTATCTATATCACTAACAACAATTTCAGCAACTGTAACAACTGTAACATGCTTTATGTCACACCCTAAACCAATTCATTACACTAAAGCACACAATACAGTAACTTCAACAACACAAATACCCTAACACATGCATCTGTAACAATGAATTTTAAATCTATTTCAATTTAATTGATAATTTAATCCAAACACATTAATCTAGGGTTTACTTAATTTTTTTTCCAAAAATGCCCACAAATTTCAACAAAATTGCGCAACAAACCATTAATGGACAGTAAAAAAAAGTCAAGGGAATCATACCTGGTCGTTGTCAGAAGAATCTCCTAATTATGTCAATGGGGATGACGACTCCAAGCTTCAGCCTTTCTCAGTTGCTTGCTGATGTGTGGTTCGAGTCAAAAGAAGAACACAAGCTTTAGTCAATTGAAGAGGTACAATGAAAAAAAAGGCAAAAAAATTTACAGCCTTGCAATTGACAGGGGAGAGAGAAAGTAATTGTGGTTGAATTTGGACAATGGAGTAATTGCATATGGTTGAGAGCTTTGATTATGGATGAACAGGGCAAATAGAGAGAGAGAGAGAGTATAATGGAGGGAATTCAATTAGAATCGAAGAGAGAGAAAGAATAAAGGGAGGGAAGTTTGGTAGCTGGGACCCACTAACGGCAAAGTTGACAGAATGCTAACGAGGTACTGATACCTATATTTTAGTCATTTTTGAGGTACTAATTTAAAATAAAATTTTAAATGGGTACCAAAATTTAATTACCCCCATTTTTGAGGTACCAAAATTTAAATTTTCCTTTTTTATCAAGTAATCCCATGTGTACAATAGGGATAATTATGAGGATTACTTTAATATAGAGTACAAAAGATTGAATTTGATAGGGGTATTGATGTTACTTTATCTAATTCAAAACATAGAAGTACGGAGTACCTACCAAAGCCCGCCCAGGAAATCCCTCTCTTATTTCAATTCAAATAAACTCTCACTCCATTGCAACGGAAAATAAATTTATTGAGCAAAAAATTAAAAGGGAGAAAAAATGGAGAAGATTTGTGTTGCAGTAAGAGTGAGACCTCCAGTAACTCAAGAATCCTTTAATGGAACCTTCTGGAATATTGATGATAATCGCATTTCTCTTCACAAGTCTTCTGGCACACCCATTTCCGGCGTCGCCTTTACCTTCGGTTTGAAATTTTGTTTCACTTTTTCTTCCTATTTTTTAATTAATTCATTCTTAATTTGAATATTTCTTGATTTTCTCTGGTTTCTTTTTACAGATCATGTTTTTGATCAATCTTGCCCAAATTCTAGGGTTTATGAGCTTCTTACTAAGGATATTATTAATGCCGCAGTTGAAGGATTTAACGGTTTGTTTTTTCCTTTTTAACATGCTAGTTGTAGCAATTTTCTAGCATTAAATCGAATATTCTTGCCGTAATTTGTAAAATTGATTATAAATTTATAATAAAGGCTGATTGTTGTTTTTCTGTTGATTTCAATTATGAAAATCAATTTATTTTATTTTATTTTATTTATTTATTTATTTATTTTTTTTTGTTGAAAATTGATTGATTATAAAAGGATGATTTAATTTAGTTGATTTCAATTATAATTTTTGCAGTTTTCTGTTAGATTTCAGTCATAAAGTATGATTGTAATTTTTGTTGTTGATTAATGATGATTATGTTGTGCAGGGTAGTTATTTGTTTCTTATAATTTGTATGTTTGAGTGCATTGTAGGCACTGTTTTTGCATATGGGCAAACTAGTAGTGGAAAGACATTCACCATGAATGGTTCTGAAAACAATCCCGGGATCATTCACCGGGCTGTCAAAGACGTTTTTGACATGATAACAAAGGTGAAATTCTGGTCTTTGCCTTGGTTGATCCTCATTACGACATAGACCTCATAGTACTGCGATAATTTCGTAGTTGATTGTCTAAGCTACAAGATTACTATTGTTTTCAGCATGATGAGAGAGAGTTTTTGATTCGTGTGTCATACATGGAAATTTATAATGAAGAAATCAATGATCTTTTGATGGTTAATAACCAGAAGCTGCAGATCCATGAAAGTTTGGAGGTAAATTTAGTAGCCTATGCTATTTCATTTTCAGTTTCAAGTGAGAAAGGTTCACTAATTGTGATTTGATTGTAGCGTGGCGTTTTTGTTGCTGGCCTTAGAGAAGAAATTGTGAGTGAAGCTGAGCAAGTGCACAAGCTTCTCGAAGCAGGAGAAGGTTTATTTAGCCTTGCTGCAATATGCACTCGAGTTATATTTAGTGAATTGTAACAAAAATTCTAATGCTTGATTTCTGAATTGAATGATGCAGTCAATAGACATTTTGGTGAAACAAATATGAACGTACGAAGTAGCAGGTCACACACAATCTTTAGAATGGTAGTTTCTCAATGCTGTAATCTGATTTGAGCTTTATTAGTAATTTGCGAGCTTTTGTAACTGTTTGTTGTTCCATTTAAAGGTCATAGAAAGTAAGACTAAAGAGATGGATGGTTCAAGTTCAGATGCTATCCGTGTTTCTGCTTTGGTTTGTTATTTCTTTCTATCATTTATACATACTTCGTATATCACTTTCCTTTTTTCAGTGTTATGGGTTTTAATATGCTTCTTTTGTTCAATAAAATTTAGAATTTGGTGGATCTGGCGGGGTCTGAGAGAATTGCAAAAACTGGTGCTGATGGAGTTAGATTAAAGGAAGGAAAACACATTAACAAGAGCCTGATGGTTCTTGGCAATGTCATCAACAAGCTCAGTGAAGGAGCTAAGCAAAGGTTTATAACTCACTGGCATTAATTTGATCTCAATGGTTAAGTCACTCACAGTCTCACACATATTTATGGGTTTGGCAGGGGACATATTCCTTATCGTGACAGTAAGCTGACTCGCATTCTCCAGTTTTCACTTGGTGGCAATGCTAAAACTTCAATTATCTGCACAGTAGCACCTGAAGAGGTTTGCTCGCTTTAAGACCAGTTGATTTGAATTAGTGCATTAAGATTATTTTGAGGTGTTTGACTTTGATGCCTTTAAATGGTTAGGTTCATGTTGAAGAAACTAGGGGCACTCTTCAGTTTGCTAACAGAGCTAAACGTGTTACTAATTGTGCGCAAGTGAATGAGGTTTGTTACACTCTTGCTTGGTTTTTTTTTGCTCTTTGACACCATTGAGGAACATATTTGATCTCACTCAATATTTAAATATGTGTTGGCTACTGCGTTAACTAAATAAAGAGTTGAACTTGTAGATGAACTAAATATTTTCGAGACAGAAGTGAATCTGTATTCATATGGGAATTTATCTACTTAATCATCAGAAAAGGGAATTATTTGGTGTAGGGGCCTGTACTAACTTACAAACGTCAAAGCACTGATTCTGACAGTATAAGAACATATGCATATCTCTTGTTACTTTGCAGATAGTTAATTAGTCTTTCTACTAATTATTTTTAGCACTTACGCCTGCTGTTAACAAATCCAGTTGTTTTACTCCTTATTAGTGTGTGATGGCTAAATTTTCATTTTTATCAATGTTTTGTTTTGGAACCATTTTTTTGATGAAAGTAAAGGGTCTATTATTTGCCGTTCATGTATACAATTGATGATGGCCTGCCGATCAATAATTTTTGTATTAGATCTTGACTGATGCGGCGTTGTTGAAGCGTCAAACTTTGGAAATAGAGGAACTACGCCAAAAACTTCAGGTTAGTTTATTTGCTAACCTTGACTTTTGTGGGCTTGTGGCTCATTATATACCTAATTAATATTCTCTTGTTTAGGGATCTCAAGCTGTTGTTATGGAACAAGAAATATTGAAATTGCGGAATGACTTGCTTAAGGTGCAGTATCTCTCGTTGAGTAGTCTCTTGTACTTGTTCTATCCCTTTGCTAAAAAAATAAAGTTGAGGTATTCATTTATCATTCTCTTATTAGTATGAACTAGAGCACGAAAAGCTTGCCATGGAGCTTGAAGAGGAGAGAAAGCTTCAAAGACAAAGGGATTTGCACATCAAAGAGCAACAAATTAAAATTAACAACCTCAGTAATATGGTGAACTTTTCAGACAGTGAGCGAAAGAGCAACACTACTCAGGTGTGCTTGAGACAATAGAATTACCAAACCATTTTTTAAATAGCCTTCCATCTGAGATTTGTTTTTCTTTGCTTATTGTAGCACCAAAGTTTATCAGGTCAAGGAATGGGGGAGAGGAGCATTAATAGCCAGCATATGCGGCAAGAAGAAGCTTTCAGTACCCCTGGCTTCAAAGAAGCTCCCAAATCTTATGTTGTCCGACGATCAAATTATGCCAGAGTGTCTGATTCTGATGCTAGCCCCCTTCCGGATGCATTCAATGATGTGGCAGACGAAGATGCATGGATGAAGATGAATAAAGGATATGTAGCCGACCTTGATTCAATTTGTATGACTCCAGCAATTAAAGTTCGGTCCCTGTCTTCTGATGGCATTAGTCCTGTAAGATTCATTCTTGAAGCTTAGTGGTGTCCTTTGAGTAGTTTTTAACATTCTTAATGTCGTATCCCAACAAATCCTAGAATCCAATAATAGTAACTTATTTCTGAGGTTCTGAATCTCGTGCTCGTAACCACCTTTTGAAAAAGTAGAAAGGTAAGTTGGTGCAAGAAATGATAAAAAAAATTAAGTAGAGAGAGTGGGTGGGAATGTGGTATATTTTGTGAGATACATATAATAAAAACTTCAAAATGAAGAAATGAAGGTGGGTTTATAAAAATCTAATACACGGAGTAGAAATAATAAGGGTAGAAACTTGAAAGGGTAGTTATAAGAAATTGTAAAGTAACTGAAGATGTGAGAATGTGGGAAGATAAAAAATTTTCTGTCTCATTTTGTTGTCAGAATTTAGCAGTAATTCTCATTTTACAAATATAGATAAAATGTGTCATTGCTCTAGTACACTTGACTCTTAACAGTGAAGAGATTGATGGCGATAGAGTGAAACTAAGGTTCATGTAAATTGAGTTGGTATCGACTGTTTGGGATCTCTTGAAGTTAATTGCTTTGTAAGATATGTTTAAATTAAAAGGTTTTTGCTTTGTAAGATACATATAACAAATTAAAAATTATTTTTATCAGGCTTTCTCAAAAGGTCGTTACGAGCACGAGATTCAGAACCTCAGAAAGCAAATGGAAATTGCAACTAAAGAGAAAGACGAACTTGAGGTTAGTTGGTGAAATTTATCCTTGTTGCTCACATGAACTTCACTTAGTGCCTACATTACTTACATTATAATGTATCTGCTGCAAATCATTGTTTGAAGTTATTATATGTATCCACTTTTCTAGAATTAGTTGCTCTTTTGGTTTGTGAATCCGAATTACATTTAGGAACTAGACTTATATACATACTCTTAAAGATTTTTATTCTTTTTTAGATTCATATCTACATGTATGATGTATTTGCAGAAAAATCACAGAGATCAGGTCTTGTTGAATAATAATTTAACCAAAGAGATCACGGAACTTCGGGAGGAGGCCAAATTGACAAGAGAAATCCCTCAAATGCTGTTTGATTCTGTGACAACTTGTAAAGACATATATAATGATGTCTTATCTGTTATGCAGGTATACTGATATCACAATGCTCTACATATACAAATTTATATGTGAAGTGACTCCATCCGGCTTGAGTCTAACTGTAACCTTTGAGATTTTTGCAGCGTTCTGTTGATGATGAAAAATCGTTTGCAAATATCTTGCTAACCTGCATGACTGAGATTGGCTCAAATCTTTTTTCAACATTGGAAACTCACTGCAGAATGGCTGTAGATGGTTATCAAACTTTCAGCACGGATACCTCTATACTGCAAGAGCAGTGTAAAATTCTTTGTGATAGATTAAACAATTCTGTTGCATTGTTGGCATCATCAGATGCACAAACAACAATGGAGAAAGAATCGACAACCAGACAATGCGGCTCTGATTATAAGGTAGTTTCTAGGCTAATATTGTCCAGATTTTACTCATTATTTTTTGTGCTACTCCTTACCTTGACATTAGGCTACACTATATTTCTTTCCAGACTTTTGATCTAAGCATCTAACTTTATGCCTGTATTATCCTCTCTACAAACTGTTCATTCATTACTCTATTGTCAAATTTATCTCATGTTTATTACTAAATCACAAAGTTATAGGGATAAATGAAAGAAAAGTCACTTCCAGAGTTCTGAACTGTTTATTGTCAAAATTATCATATCATGTTGCAAAATTAATTTAATACTCATATGTTGTTGATATTTATAATGAGTTTCACCAAGGAAAGATTATGGAGTAATAAAGTTTTTATGCATGAACGAACCAACTGTTGGGCATTACATGATAAATTGATAATATTGAAAGTCAGTAGGTTGCTGTTGTTGGGAAAGATGAGGGTACCGTAGAATGCATGGTTTCTTATAATCTTATTGTTTGATAACTATTAGGAGGATCTCTGAATTAGTTACATTTCCTTTTTCTTTGGTAAAGGGTCTTGAGTTTGGGGAAGATTTCGCTTGTTGGAATGAGAAATTGAGCAATGAAATCAACACATTCAGAGACAAATACATAAGCCTTGAAAAGGATCATGATCATTTTAAACAGGTTCTGGAAGAGTCAAATTCAAGTTACCTTGACCTTGAGAGAGAATTACAGGTTCTGCAACAAGATAGGGAAACCTTGCTTGATAAAGTATTTAAATCCAGCCAAAATCTAAGGTTAGTATCAGAAGAGAGAGATATGTTGTTGGAGAGATACAAGTCTGAGGTACAAAAAAGAAAGAGTCTCAAACAAGGGATCGAACAGTTTAGAGTGGCATTTGTTTCTCGTCAAAGATCAATGGCATCCTTTCACAGTGATTGTAAATCTAGGCTTGAGGATCATATGTCTCAGAATCCAGTTGTGGAAGTCAGCTCTTTCGGGTTTTAGAATTGTTAGTATCTGCCCTACAACCTGCAACCATTCTAAGTTAATCTGTCATGAATTTTATTGCGAGATTGATAGAATTGTCGGCTGTGTAAATTATAAGTTGTGTGTCTCCTTGGGTGTATTAAGACTTGGCTCAATTAAACTTTTGAGCTTTGTTTGATGTAAGGCTTAAGCTCCTTCAATTGTATTGGTCTATTTGTTATCAGATCCCTTACATTTAACACGTAGTTAATGCATGCTATATTTATCTAAGTTAGCCTTCTTTAAAGTTCAGATGAGAATTCTATGACATGATGAGAAGCGTGTGGTGTTGCTGGCTAAACCAAATTGATCCTTAATTGAGAAGATTACTGAACATAAATGTGATCACAATCATTCCAAAAATGACTTTGGTTTTTTAATCCCATTTGAAAGATAAAAGTCAAGTAACTATCTCCTACAAAAGCTTTTTTATTTAAATATTTTTTTCCTTAAAGACCATCCTTTGGGCTATTCATTTGGTAAAGCATTTTGTAGCTTCTCAAATGTTAACTTTTGGGGAACAAAAGTCTTTGATAAAAAATTCTTTGGTAATCTCACTTGTGGACAATAAAGTGAGGTAGAGAGGAAGCAAATTTAGTGAGCGACAGAGATAACAACACATAGGGTTTCAAAGAGAGTTCATTCATGTTTTTTAGCGAGCAGTCCTAGAAATCACCTTCTATTGAAGCTCATTCATAGTTTGATTTAGCTCAAAATTTGACAGCTTGTTTGGGGCATCAAAAGCTTCATCTTCAACAGTGTGATTGCCTTTGCTACCACGGATTGTGAGATATCGCTGAACTCTTATCTTTGGCGATATTTTCTCAATTACTTCTTTTGTAGTTTAGCTTTTATGATTGCTGTTGGGTAATTGTGTACCCACTTATGAGACTTGAAAATGTGTTTATGTAACATTCATTTATCATAATAAGTGCAATTGGGTGGACTCCCTAATTGTTTCTAGTATTTACTCTTCTACTTGAAGGGGGTTTCCACGTAATCATGGTGTATTTTATTGCTTGTGTTGGTGTGCCATTGAACAACTAGTAGTGGGAATTGGTTTGGTTTATCACTTGATTATTTTGCAAGAAGTGTGTTTTGGCAACACCATCATCATGGAGTCATGATATATGATTTGTTTTTTTTTTTTTTTTTTTTTTTTTTTGACAGCCATTGAAAAGGAACTAGTCCCCAATAAACTTACAGCTATTGATACTAAAGCAATGCAAACTAGGAAGTAAAGACTTAATTTTATGAATTTTATCACGAGCATGGAAGGGTCCTACACTATCTTCATGTAACCATTTGGCTAAATTGTGAGTTGGAGTGTTTGCTTTAATATGCCAAAGATTCTGTCTCATGGCAGTTGTAATTCCACAAAGAACAGCATCCAACAAACTGTTAGAAAAGCCCTGCTTCACAACCTTTTCCACATTAGTGCTGCTGTCAGCAAAACCAATGAGCTTCCAGCTCCATTGAGTCCTGCTCCTGCACTTAGACTGCTGAATATCAAGAGAAATGGTAGCACACACACTGTTTCCTACAATTAAAATATCCCTTTCCTCTAGCTGTTGTGGAATCCTATTCTTGATCTCTGCCTCAAAACCTGGTGGATAGTCTTCAACTGTACCTGCACACAGCTTTCCCACATTGCTGCTATTGCTTATCCTTTGAGCTCTTACCTTAAGCTCCATTAGTTTGATCGTTGTTCCAGCATCCTGCTTGTTGCCTCTGAACACCATATTATTCCTCACCTCCCAAATACTCTCTAACCCAGCTAGTAACAAGCCATAACTCTCCTCCAAACCCCTTTTCCTGTCACACAAAATATGTTGCCAATTTTGGATCCAGTTAGCTATAGGGATGTTAGACTGGTGAGCAGCATTGATGCCCAACCTGCAGCCCTTCCAAATATGGCAAGCAAAAACACACTCCCTAAATAGATGTTCTAGGGTTTCCAAGTGTCCATTCTCATTTTTCAGTATTCAAATTGCACAACACACAATGGTGGGCATTACCAAGTCCTCTCTTTTTTCTCTCACTGCCCACTGGTAAGGTACCCTTGAAGATCTTCCACAGCAAAATTTTCTGTCTTGCACCTCCTAGAGATTTCCAGAATTTCTTCCAGTTAATGCTATTTGTCATGTGTTGCTAGTGTTGAGTACCTTCAGACCTGTACCTTTCAGCAAAGATAAATTTGTAGCCGCTCTTGACAGAGTAGACTCCCTTCCTATCTCCTTTCCAAATGATGAAGTCATCGAAGCCAGCTTCCATAGTGGTAATGGTGCTGATCTTGTCAACTGTAGCTCTGTCAATCATCATGTTACATGATTCCATATTCCAACAGCCACTACTGGACAGCAAGGAAGCCACATTATCATTATTGGGAACATAGTAACCATTCCACTTCGGCACGTTCCCGTGGATCCAAGGATGGTGAATTTTAGCAGTGCACTCATCCCCTATAGACCACGAGCAGCCCTTTTAAGCACCCGTAGACCCCATTCAATCCCTTTCCAACCCCAAGAGCCTGTGTTAATGCCAAGCCAGTTGCTGCAAAAAAGAGTCTTCTTCTCAATTCTATATTTTGCCCAAAAAACTTTGCTGATAAGGGACTCGGTGTTCATGATGATACGCCAACCTTGTTTCGCCAGCAAAGCTTGATTAAAAAACCTTGCATCAAGGATACCCAAACCTCCATTCTCCTTTGCATTAGTGAGGTGCTTCCAATTCCTCCAATACACCCCTTTACCATCCTTAGTACCTAGCCACCAAAATTTGGCAATGATGCTATTGATATTTTTAAGAACTCCCATTGGGCATTTGAAAACAGAAAGAACATAAGTCCCTAAGCTAGAGAGGACAAACTTAATCAGTGTTAGTCTTCCGGCATGGGAAAGGAACAAAGAGTCCCAAACATTCAGCCTCTCTTTTACCCTATCCACCATAAATCCAAAAATTTCTTTTTTTGTGGTTCCAAAGTCTGCTTGAATGCCCAAGTAAATCCCAAAACTGTTGCTTCTGCTAATACCTAAGACCTCACTAAATTTTTCTACATCCTCTTCCTTTGAATTTGGACTAGCCAGAAGAACCGACTTGCTCTGACTTATCGCTTGACCAGAATCCTTACAATAAGTGTCAAGAATATGCTTAAGAGCCACCACATTGCTTTCTTTACCTTGCAGAAAAAAAGCTAAGTCATCTGCAAAAAACAAATGGCTAATATTTGGTGCTTTCTGAGCTACTTTGAGGCCTACTATTCTCCCTGCCATCTCTTCACTTCTAATCAAACCAGATAAACCTTCCATACATAGAATGAACAGGTATGGGGATAACGGGTCCCCCTGTCTTAACCCACATCCCGGTCTAAAGGATTTTTGAGGACATCCATTAATGATCACAGAGAATGAGACAGTACGCACACAGTTCATAATAGTATTAATCATCAGACTTGGCAACTCAAACTTACACAAGATTGCTTCCAAAAAGTCCCACTTAATTCTATCATATGCCTTACTCATGTCGGTTTTGATTGCAATTTTGCCTCTTATTCCTTTCTTAGACTTCCTTATTTTCTCTAGAAGTTCATGAGCAAGTAGTATATTATCCGAGATGATCCTACCCGGAATGAAAGCATTTTGAAATTGACTAACCAAATCATTGATCACCTTTCTAAGCCTATTGGTAATGCATTTCGAAATAATCTTATAAATCACATTACATAACTTAATAGGCCTTAGTTTGTCCATAGAGTCAGGACTATCACATTTTGGGATAAGGGCGATATTAGTGAAATTAAATTCTCTCAGGATACCTGAAGATAAAGCCGATTGAACGGCTCCAATAACATCATCTTGTATCCACCTCCAATTTTTCTGGTAAAACCCGGCAGGGACCCCATCCGGACCCAACGCTTTCCACGGCTGCATTGCAAACAAGGTGTTTTTTATTTCCCTCCTTGTGTATGGTCTAGAAAGCATATCCTTTTGATCTTTAGAAAGCTTAGAAGTGATGCCCTAATCCCTTGGGTAATTTCATCTTCTCTGATCGGATTTGGGATAGAATTGCTGTTTCTGCCATAAAGGTCCTGGAAATAAGAACACGCAACCTCTGCAATTTCCTCTTCTTCTATTATCCAATCACCATAAAGGGCGATATAGGATTTGTTACAATCTCTTTCTCTACCACTTTCTTAAACCTATACATTATTTATATCATCCATGAATTTTTGCCATCAAACTTCACTACACTTGGACAAAAATGTTACTCGTCCTCCTCTCCTATAATGATAATAATAATTTTTTTGTTTCAAAATATGGCAATGTGAGTGTATTTATAGCTTTGAAAATATCATGAATATTGATATCAATTTTTTTCTTTTTTTTTTTTACAATTTTTTTTTCAGACCTTTATAAATAGAAGGCAAATTACAACCTAAGTGCTAAAAAAAACTAAAAGGCAAGCGAACACACGAAACTAAAGAAACTAACAGCAAACTAGCAACCTTGTGTAACTTTGTTGAGGACCAAGAACTGGAGCCGTGATAAAGACCACCAAATGCATAACACCATTGACTTCGGAGTCGGGAAAACCAAAAGAAACCCACCAAAACTTCATCGTGGACCAAGAATAGCCAATTGGACCAAAAGACTAGAGATGGACCAATAGAGATCTGAAGCTTGCAATAACCCAAGAGCAAAAGCACAAGTAAAGTTGTTGAGACCAACACCGACCGAAAGACTGCATCCTGTTGTAGGAAACGCGAACATTGACACCATTCCACTCCCAGGGATGTCAAAGCACAACTACTTCCTAGGAGTCTGGGAAAACTACCAAAAGAGTCATTTTTCCTTATGACTCTACCTTGAGAATCCTTGTACAACAATGCAAGTTCTCTGCTTGCAACTCTATCAACAAAGAGAGCAGGACATTGGAGGACTTTGCTTACCCCAAACTTTAAAGATGGGGAGCCTCCTTCAAGATATGGCTGACGATGCCACCATAAACACTAACAATGGGATGATAGTAATTGACTGAATACTCTTATCATCCCAACACCACGAAACAACAGGACGAACCAACAAACCTCTCCACTCAACAACACCTACAACCGACAAACTCCAAATGCAGAAACCTACCCCTGGAAGACCACACTACTAATAAACGAAACCTCTTTAAAACACTCGGTGACCCACTCACCTATAACTTCCAGAGAACCATAGTCACACCCCATAAAGGCACTCAATAGGACCACCAACACCACAACCAAGGTTGAACTTGAACTTGCAATTTCTAACAACCAGAGCAAAATTGCCCAATAAGACCCCAAAGATAACACTTCTTTATCCTTCATAAGAGGTACTACCAAAGGAAGCCCCAGCACAAGCCAAAACATCAAAACCAAAGACTCTAGGCAAAAAGCCCAAACAACCAAAGCAAACTACGCAAGTTAAAACAAGAACAAAAGCAAACAGAGTACAAAGCTACTTTAAACTAAGAGAAGATAACAAGAAACTACCGCACCTTCGAGCTCTAAACCACCATTGAGAACAGCCACCAGAGCCCAACGCAAGAAGAACCTCCTCACCCAAATTGAACTGTGGATTATTAGTTTTATAGAATGACTTTTAAATGTTAAACTAGTGTGTGGCCCGCACGATATCCCGGGTTGCTAGTTTGTACTTGTTGGTTCGAGTTTAAGTCTTGCTATAAACATTTTTTAATTGACAAACTCAATCATTACATATTGGAAACAAATAGTATAATAAAACATCAATTAACTTATCTAAGTTAACCATAATTTTGTTGGATAAAAAAAAAATTAATAAATGGCTAAGATGGTAAGACTTGTAACTTAAGACATGTTGGTGACATGTCATGTTTATAGTGACACGTGGCACATATTGCTGACATGTCGAACTTAAAAAAGGTAACACGTGGAACATATTCTGTTAATTAGGAATGCTTTTTAATATATATAAGTATAGATTCAATAATAATTTTGCATAGATCGAATTTGGTGAGCTAATACTCAGATCAACCTCTATTTGGCTTTCCTCCGGGAAAAAAAAAATAAAACCTCTATCTAGCTTAGTGAGCCATTTTTGTATTGACAAAGCCTAATGTAATGCTCCCAATGGTTAAATCTCAAACATAAAACATACTCCGTATTAGCTAAAGGATTGAAATTGTGTTAATTGAACTATTTTTTTAGCTTCATTCTATTCACAATCAATCGGAGCTTTGTTAGCCAATTATATATAGGAAAAGACTCCTTTTATAAGAACACATTTTTCCTCTTTGTGAAATCTAAATGAGAATTATCTCTCTACCATACAATTTTGGTGATTATTGTAAATTTAGTGATTCCCCTCAATCTTTCCAACATTTGTGTAAAGTCAAAGATTGATACCGCCTGTCTTCTTTTGCTTCTCTAAGGATGTCACAGGCGGCTAAGTTGGTAATCATAAATTCTATCCTGATCGCTTCGTTTAACCATATTCTTTCTGTTTTTAAGGTGCCCTCTTCCATTTGTGATCGCTTGGACTCCCCGATCTCCCGGTTTTGGTGGAAATCTGGTAAGGATGCTAGAGGTATGTCTATGACCCCTACTTCTTTACTACATCTCCCTAAGGGGTTAGGAGGGCTTGGTATTCGCAACTTTTGTTCCTTTAATGAAGCCCTTTTGGCTAAGCAATCGAATCGATTGATGCAATACCCTCAACTCCTGGTTTCCTGAACCTTGAAGGCCAAGTATCCGGATCTACTTTCTTCTACACCCCGTATTTCTTGTCCTCGTCCTTCTTGGGGTAGTAGAGGTTTGTTGGTTGGTTGTTCGGTGTTATCTAGGGGTTCGGTCTGGAAGATTGGTTCAGGTGCTTGTGTTAGTATTTTGAATGACTGTTGGGTTCCTTGTCTGGAGGTCTCGTTTAAGAATTCTGTGCCTGAGTCGGAAAGACCTTCTGTGGCTGAGTTATTATCCCCTGTTGATTTCTCATGGAAGACTTCTCTTGTTCGATATCTTTTCCCGCAGCACATTGCTTCGGCTATTTTGAGTTTGGAGCGCCCGAAGCAATTAATGGATGATTTCATGTACTAGAAGTTTACTAGGGATGGCTCTTCTCTACTAAATCTGCCTACACTTTCTTACTCTCTCACTGTTTGGCGTCTATTTCTTTGGTTTTGCCTCCTACTTGGTGGAAGCATTTTTGGGCCTTGCCGATTCTTCCTAAATGGAAGTTATTTGTTTGGAAGATTTTACATAATGCTCTCCCGACTGCGTCCTCACTTGTGTTATGGGGGCTACCTATTGACCCTGCTTGCATTTTCTGTGGCTGTGCCTCTGAATCCGTTGATCATGTTTTCCGTGGTTGTTAGTTTATTCAGTTGATTTGGGATATGGTTCCCTAGGGTACTCTTCCGATACCTGTTGATTCCATCCCTTTTTCAGTCTTGGTTTGCAGGTGTTATTATGCAGTCTGCAACTTCTAAAAACTGGGTTTATTTAGATAAGCACTTTGGCCTTTGCTGGGCGATTTGGCTTACTAGGAATGGGGCCAGATTCCGCTCGGAGGTGTTTTCTTCGCATACTATAATTGACTTAGCCTCGTCCTGGAGCGCAAGAAGTGATAAAGCTCGCCAAGTGGAGAATGTCTTGGTTTCCTCCCCTCCTGGTTTTCCCCCTTGTTCTCAAGCTTATATTTTGCAGGGTGCTCCCTTGGATGTTTATGACGTCTTGTTATTTTGTGATGGTGCTTGGGATTCGGGCTCTTTCTGTGCGGGGACTGGTTGGTGTTTTCGGGATCCTGCTTCTTCTTAGGTTTTAGGTGGTGGGGCTAGGGCTTGTATGGCTAGTTCTGCTCTTCATTCTGAATTGTTAGCCTGCCTCTGGGGTCTTCAACACGTTCGTCAAAAAGGGTTTACCAAGTTTAGGATTTTCACTGACTGTTCTGCTATGATGCAGTTGCTGTCGGCCTCTCGTACGGTGGATATTTTGGTCACTTGGATTGTCGATGAATTCCGGTGTATTTTGTCCTCTTTTGTAGCCTGCTCCATTTGCAAGGTTTCGAGATTTGATGTGGGTGATACGCATTCTCTTGCTGTTGATGCTCGTCGCAGGGAGTTACTGTTTTATGCTTTCTAGTGCTTTGATAGTTTCCTTTGTAAAAAAAAAAAAGATTGATAACCTCGATTTTATTAATTTTGGCAATTAGGCGTCGTTTGGTTGGGGGTATTCATCAAAGGAAATGAGAATCAACTACCCTCATTCCCTTTGTTGCTGTTTGTTAAGCCTTTTTTCCCATTCCCCTTACCCTCTTCATTCCCCACCCCCGGTATTTCCATTCCCATTCCCTAGCCATCCTAACACCACCATGCCACCATCCTACTTCCTACCAAAACCACCGGAAAACCCAGCCCCTCACCGTCGGTTGTCCCCCCTCCCTTCGCCGCACCTCCCTCTCGTCGCCGCTCACCGCGATCTCACAACTCTCCTCTCCCCCCAAAAAAACCTCCCCCAACCCCGCAAAAACCCAGATTCAGCTTCTATCTCCCCGTAAAATCTCCGACCGGCGTTCCTACCACCCTCGAAAACTTAGACACTAGGGTTTCGAGGGTGGTGGGAGGAGCTGCCGACGATTTTAAGGGGAGAGAGAAAATGATTCTAGGGTTTCGAAGGAGAAGAGAATTGTGTAGTCGGGGGCTCACGGTGAACGGAGGCGAGGGGCGGAGGAGGACGACGAGTGGTGGGGGAGGGGAGGTGAGTGGTGAGGTGGCTGGGGGTGGCTCGAAAAGGTGGGAAGTGAAGCAATTGGGTACTTACGTGGTGGTGGTGTGGGGATTGGATTGGTAGCAGTGTGTCCTTTGTTAGTCAAAATAAACAACACAACAAAATTGGGGGATTTTCATTCCATTCCGATTCATTCCCTTTGTTCATTCCATTCCGATTACCCCGTGCGAACCAAACGGTCCCTTAGTGTATCTTTATGGCTCTTCTTTAATTTCACACAAAATGCTAACAAAATTATATCTTGGTATTTGAAATTAGGACATGTCACTCGTTATGTTTATGTGTATGCCTCTAAAATTAGGTTTACATTGAATTAGGTAATTGGTCACTAGCAACAAACAATAATATAATGACTTTTGTCATCTGCTATGTGTACAAAGACCACACGTCCACACCACATATACTATACATGTAACAATTTTCTTAGCTAATGAAAACAAACTTAGACTTAATAATATTTATTATCTTGATAATTTGTAGCTGAAATTTCATTTTTTTTTTGCTATGTGTTATTCTAATTTAATTGCAAATGTGACCCAAGACCGTTAATCATGTCAATGAGGATTGAGGAACGACAAATATGGTCTAAAAACTCTAAATATATACAGAAATATGTCTGCATCACTTTAATTATTGTTGGTGGTTGAGTTAATGACATCAACATCCACATACTAATCTTCTTTTTTTTTTTTTTTTTTTTTTTTTTCAACATACATTCCAAACTATATTATTCTTTCCTATTACTAGTGCTGTCAAATATTACTAATTATATACATTATAAAAGTAATACAACCCCCTAAAAAAATCTCTCAATTTATTTTTCGTACTTTTTGGGTATTGTGTTGCCGTGTTGGGTCATTGATAATTCGATATAGACTTTATACGGAGACTTTGACACATAAATATTTACACAAAACAACCGAATCAGACACTTATATACGTACTCATGTAAAATATACTAATACTCATTAGTGATCAATCGTGTCACTGATAATATGTTCTGTAATATCATCAAAGATACAATTTCCAATTTCAGCAACAATTTCTCTCTTCCATACTTCAAAGCCACCCCATTCATCATCTCCTAATAAGTCCATTTTTAGTATCTGTTTGATGTTTGTTTTATCAGCAGACAGTTTTCCCCATTCTTTCAAGTTTCTACAAATGAACTTCCCAATTTCTTCAGGTCCCATTTTCAGTCCATTTTCTCTGTTGCTGTTGTTCTGTTGCTTACCACTTTCCACCGCCTCTCTCACGCAGTCGAACATCAATTGTCGATTGTGCTGTAAGGCTTTCTTTGAGTTCATGTACTCGGGGAACGGTTTTCTCCTCCCTTGCTGCTTTGGCTTGTTTCTGAAATGCACCAGCAGCTCCCAAAGCGAGGCCGATACAATGGCATCCTCTGAAACATTTCTCTGAAACCTTATTCTTGATTCTACTGGTGTTCTCTCTTGCGGTTTTTTTGCTGTTTCAACCGCACTTATCAATACCATATATCATTATGAATTGATCAATTTTTAACTTTTGTATTTGAATTCAAATTTTCTTAAGAGTGCCAAAAATATGACTCAACAATCAATTTAGCACTATGTACACAAATTTTGACACATGAAAATTGTAGGCTTTGTATAAACTTATTGACGTCACTTAAAGATTATGATAAAACAAACTTACCATTATAAACAGGGATAGCCTCAAAATCGAGTTCATCAAGGACTGAATCCGGACTGCATTGCTTGTTATCTTCGACGTTTCTCCATTCAATCATCAATCTATCTGATGCTGACTGCCAGCAGATATAAATGAGTTTCCGACCTCACAACAATAACATACACAAAATAGTACTAAAAAATTTACCTTATCATCACGAGTAGTCTCGTTCTGAGCCGGAGATGAGATGCTGATAGTATCTCCATCTGTACCGCCCTCAAACCATGTATAATTTGACACCGTAGTTGAGCCGCTATTAGAAGAATATTTATTAGTAGGCTCGACTTCATTCTCTTTTGTTGCTCTAGTTCTCCTCCCCTTCTTCGAAACGAGTTTATTAACTAGACTCCGAGCGATGCTTGAAATAGAGCTACTCTTACTCGGTACATGATAATTCGAGCTCTTTTTCGAATTCTGTTTGCTTGAGCTGTTCTTAACATTATAATTCGACGTAGTAGAACAACCAGTATATCCACTCTCTAACTCCAAGCTTTTTCTTATTCGATACCCTCTTTCACGTAGGTATATCTCTAGCACGAACGGTTCTTGCTGCTCGTTAAGAAGCTCCGATAATCGCCTCGGAGCCTCTACTTTGGTTGAAGCTATAGCCATCAAATCAAAGTTGTTTAATCAAAGAAGTTTTACGAGAACAGATTTTTGTTGTTTAAACAAAGAAGTTTAAGGAGATTTTTTTTCCCCAGATTATACAGCAGAACAATGCATTGATTAGTTGATCGGGGTTGCTAAAACATATCTATCTGTTAGAGACTTGACAACAAGAAAAACAAATTAAAAAATATGTTAGAGAATTTTTTAAAAATTGGAAAACTGAGTTAACATAGTATGCAGGTTTATGTATATGAAGGTAAAATTTAAATGCCAGCAAACTTTAAAATAATTAAAGTTGGCTCCAAGCAAAAAGGGTTGATGAAATTCATGATTTTTCTATCTTTCATTCCTAATATTATTTTATTGTTATTTTTAAAAATTTGAATAATTATGATGTCTCTATATACTTCCTTTTCCATCCTGTCATATAGTCCATAGAATTGATTAAAAATTATTTTAGTTGTTTGTTAATATTCTCTAATAAATAATTATGCTACTATATGGTCCCTATGAAAACGTTATTTTCTGAAAGTGAAGGATAGGATTAAACCATGCTTATATATGATGGGTACAATTGAATGCTTTTATCTCTTAACATTTTGAAATTGTTTTGGTGGTTAGATTTTTAGCTTCTTTCAAGCTTGTGCTGTTTGGATATGGTACTCAATTGGACTCTAGTTTGGGTGTCATTTAAATTTTTCTTAGGATGAGTCCTATATCTTTATCATCATCTTTTTCATTGGAAGATCGATAAACTAACATGGGATCAAAGAAGATGAACCAACACGAATACAAGATATGATAATAACAATATGAAAAAATATCAACAATTTGTAACTCGTTACAACCGTCTTCAGTTGATGATTTTTGTTTCATATATCGCCAACAATGAATTGTACCTTAATGCTTTTGTTCATGTCCAATTGCACCTTACCACTAGACCAATAACATTTCTTTGTTACAATTAATTATTTAATAATTACACATTATATCTTCATTTCCTTTATATATTGTCTAATTTCGAATCATGCCCATTTTAAAAATTTAATAGTTACAAATAAAATAGAGAAAAATTAAAACAAGATTTCATATGACATAACAGTTTTATATACTACGAATTTATCTACTATATTCATTTCATATTTTTTGCAACTTTTGAGTATTATTTATAAAATATAAAATATTCCAAAGTTGTAAAAGATATAAAATGGAGGTAGTATTTTTTAAGGCAAAAGCTAATTTGCGCCTCCCGGGGCGTTAGATAAGGGAATTAAAAGTGAAAATATTAGAGTAAAATTAACATTAATTACATCGAATGACGCATAATTTTGTCATGCATTCATGACTTAATACTATTTCAACCAATATAATTATTCCCTATCAAATGCTCCGGGCGCTTGTTAACAAATTTCGATTAATGTGCATTTTTATTTTAGGTGCATACAAAATCTCGAAGAACAAATAATTAATTGAAATCCCATCTCTATCTTTAACACATACCTAAAACTATGTGAACAATTAAATTAAGCAGCATTATATATAAAGTACACCCAAACATATAATTACATTAACCACGGCACCGTGTATAAACAAAGGACACAAACCCTAAAACTACACTTTTCTTAATTTGCACTCATCGACGTACCCAATAAATGACTAAATATATTATTGCTATTGTTGAAGATTACTTATTGCAACAAAAGGATAAAGTAAAGGAAATCCAGTAAAATAAAGTTGAAAAGGCAATATTTGAACTAGTTTTTGAATGATAGATTTTGATGCCACATGGTGAAGGGTCACTATATAATTTATTATTATTATTATTATTATTTTGAGGAAACAATAAATTACTTATGTTGTCAAAAAAAAAAAAAAAAAAAACAAAGTTATATAAGTGAGGCCAGTTGGTTTGCCAATAAATCAACAAAGTGGCAACAAATGAGATGTCAATTAATCTTATTTGTTTATAATTAAATTCCAAAATATACAGGTATATATACTTGACTTCTTCTAAGAGAAATGCAACTACTTTTGAGTGAAAGCTTTATACCAAGTAATTTACTAGTAACATCCACTTCAACGAAAAAGGACACAAATCCATGAAAACCAGGGATGTTGCCATAATCCTTTTTTAGAAATAGGCAGTGTATTTTTGCTAATTGCTAAATGATAAAATGGATTGTACTCTGGTTGGACGTGATGAAAAAGACTATTCATGCACGAGAGAACACTTGGTCAATTTGCCAAAGCAGTAGTAAAGCATAATTATAGTTCTTGAAATTTTGTATTTGTGTACTTTTAGTCCCTCAACTTTTATTTGTGTATTTTTGTCCCTCAACCACCTCTCTTGGTATTTCTGACCAAAAGTTAAGGGACCTAACCTCTCAGCATTAATTTAGGAATTATGACTCATATTTTTTTGTTTGAATTTATTAAAAAACTAATTTTTTAATTAGTATAGGGACCATACTGTATTCTAATTTCTTTTTTTGTTTTTTTTTTAATTAAACTTGTCTTACAGAAATAGGAAAAGAAATAATATAGAAAGAATAGGAAATAAACCCTGTCATCGACATCGATTTTAGGGAAGATGTGATTTCTCAAAATATCAGCATTTGCCCCTATTGAAAAAACTCTAGGTACAACAGACCCTTCTAGGTCTTCCTAGATGACTAGCCTCTTTATATGTTTCCACTTAGAAGTTAGAACATCTGTCCATAGCCAAATAATGGTTGGACATTCACTAGGATACTCGACAGTGTAGAGATTTAGGTACTCTAAGATGAATTTTATTTATACGCACCTAAAATAAGATTATATATTCACATGCATAACACACATGAAACATATAATTATAGCATTAAAGCGTGATTTTCACGTTGCGATTGACTAAAGTGTTGCTTCTCTACTTAGTCCACTGGTTTCGAACGAGTCGTCCACCCAAGTTATATTGGTCGGATGATGGAGGAATGCATCTTGATCACCACCTTTATGGACAACCGACCATAACAACGAACACCACCACTGTGCACGCACACCGCCGCAAGGGGAGAGAGAGGTTAGGGTTTGTGTTTGCTAATTAGGGTTTATTAAAAAATCACTCAATCTTGTATGCAGGAATGGCAATGAGTTGGGTTTGGGTCGGGTCCACTGAGACCCAGATCCAGAATTTTAAAAGTGGATCCAGATCCGACGCAGACCCATCGGGTCTTAAAAAATCAGACCCAGACTCAGATCCATCGGGTCTAGCGGGTTTCGGGTCTAAAACGGGTCCAAATATACTTTTATATGATTTTTTATAATCTTTTATTATTTTTCATAATCTTTTATATACTTCCTTCGGTAATGGTTAATTGCAATAAAGGGGTATTATTTGTGAGATATAAAATATTCCTTTGTTGCAATTAACCATTAACGGAGGAATTATATATTATAAGCTATAACTATACTACTACTTGATATAATAAAAGATGCATAATAAAAAAATTGTTCATATTTTTGATGCACAAATAATTTGTTCATTAAAAAGTAAAGAAAATATATGAAAAAAACTTAAAAACTAAGATTGCTTGTTGTTTTGCTGACGTACTCTCTCTAAAATCTATGGTTTATTTTAATAATATTATGTCAAGTATACATTTTTTATTTATTAAAAAAAATTTTAAAAAATAAAAAACGGGTAAATGGGTCACATCAAACCCAGACCTAGATCCGACCTAGACCCATCAGGTCTAAAATTTAAGGACCTAGACCCTAAAATATGGGTTGGGTCCAGGACCCTAAAATATGGGTCGGGTCTAGGACCCATTTCCATCCCTCACTTGTATGTTCAACCCTATACACCTAGTTTATTTATAATAATATTATAATTATATTAGGAATCAAAGCCTAAACCCTCTAACACTACTAAAATTCTAGTTTTTAGAGAGAGATAGTTCCCTCTAGGTTTTTCCCTTGGGAGGGTTTTTCCTAGCCTCTTTTGCTAGGGTTTTTTCTTTGTTTTTTCTTCAATCCTTCCCTATTTTTTTCATCTCCTTCATTCTTGATTTTTATTTGTGAATTTTGTAGGGGCTTCCGCTGGTTTTTACCGGTGGAAAGCCCAAAATCTCTTTAATTGCTTTCAATAAAAAGATACCATCCTTAAGATGGTGTTCATGGTAGAGATTTTAATTACTTGTTTATATTGAAGAATGAAGATCGAAGGTTTCACAATTTCTACCGGAGTTTAGAAGACCACGAAAGGATATTCATCCAAAAAATTATGCATCTGCAGATCTTATGCCGAATTAGAGCGAACTCACAGATTATATTGCTTTGGATGAAGTTTTTTTTGTTAAGGCTATTATCAATTGATTCTGCGATGTTAATTTTAGGGTTTTATATGTTTTTGTTGGAATTTTAAATTTCTCAAAAATTGATTGTAAGTGCCGTTTGGCTATTTCAAAAATGAAATCTTTAATCTTCCCGTAAAATTCGATTAAATTGCGACCGGTTTTCTAGACCTTCGTAAAAACAGTCGCAAAAGTTGCAATATGCAACCGTTTTATAAGTGGTCACAGAATTGCGACCGTTTTTGTCCCAAAAAACGGTCGCAACAGTATTTGAACAATTTTTTTTAAATAAATTGTAAAAAAAAATTAATCTATTACGACCGTAAAAAGCGGTTGCAAATTGCACAAATTGCGACCAACGGTCGCAAAATTGCGATCGTTTTTAACGGTTATAATAACTGTTTTTTTTTAAAATTGGGTATATAAGGGGTGCTCAATTCACCCTAACCCTAATTTTCATTCTCACGCCACTACATCTCCTTTTTCCTGTCTTTTTTCCCACGCCCCTCTTCTCTTTCTCTCTCTTCTCTTTCCTCCTCCCTCTGTTTTTTGAACGTTGCTCCAACCACCTTTTCTCTTTCTTCCTTCCTATGTTCTCTTAACAACGCTCCAGCCACCTCTTCAATCTCCTTTCTCTCTCTTCTCTTTCCTCCTTCCTTTACTCTTTAAATGTCGCTGCAGCCACGCTCGCCTTCTTCACAGGTGCTCAACTTATTCAATTCACCGGCACTCCTCCTCTACCCTTTTTTACTCACTATTTCTTTGTTCCTTTTTGGATTTTGGTCCAAGGGTTTGAGCAACGAAAACAAACAAATTTTGGTGTTCATGGTCGAATTCAATCATGAAAATTCCAGATCTGGAGTTTTCATGGTCAAATTTGACTATATAAACCCAAAGAGGATGAAATATTTGTAAAGGTATGTTGATTTTTCTGGATTTTTTTTTCAAATTTCCATGTTTGGTTTTTGTTTTTCGTTAATTTTAGTTAATATTTGTTTTTGTGATTTTTTATTTCGTTTTTGTTCGAATCGGGAGTTTAGCATGCATTTATTTTTATTAGTTTTTGTTAGATTTCTGTTGTTTAAGTTTTTTTCATTTTGGGTTTGATGTCCATGATAAATTTGTTTGATTTTATTTCGTTGGTTTTTTTTTGTTTAACTCGTTTATTTTTTATTATTATTTTAGTTCGTTATTTTGTTTGATTTTTTTTTTGTTTATTTTGGGTTCGATATTCATATGAATTTTTGGTTTTATGTTTAATTTCATAATTTTGTTGGTTTAGTTTCATGGTGTAGACACCTATATGTGTTTCTTCAAAATCAAACCCAATGATGAATACCTTTCATGTCATTTGATTATCGAACAAAGCGAAAGTGTGAAAAGTCTAGTGAAAAATGGAATATGAAACTCTATCCAAAACTGACACCCTTCCACTATTTTGGTCATATCTTTTTATCTACAAAAGATTTTAATCTGATTTTAATTGGGTTGGAAATTAGACTTCAAGAGCTTTCCAGAAACACATTATATGACTTATTTTGACTTTTGGATCAAAAGATATGATAAAAACAAAATCCGCAAAAACTGTTTCTAGTGCTTGACGACAGGATTAGCGCCTGGCGCTAAGACTTGGCGTCTGGCGCTAAGACTTGGCGTCTGGCGCTAATGTCTGTGTTTGGCGCCACGTGCGTGTTTGACGCTGCGATCGTATTTTATTCTTTTTGAAACTCTGATTCGTTTTTTATCACATCCGGCTGATTTTCTCTATAAATAGCCTCCTAAAACCTTTGTTTTCCATCATCAATTCTCATTCTTTCTAATTCTTTCTTCTCGTCAACTCTCATCAAGAATTTCTTGATTCTCTCTCCCTCTTTCTAGCCTTGCCTTTTACAAACACAATTTCTCATACATTAACACTAGACACACCTAGCCAAGTTTGAAGTTGCCTTCGCCCTAGGCGTGAAAGGTTTTAATTTATGAGGGTTTGGTCCCAAATCTCTATTTTAATTATTTAATTTAATTATTTGATTTTATTATTTTCCTTGAAGTTACTAATGTGTGTATTTTGTAATTAGAAAGAGGTACGAGGCATCCAAGTTAGTGCTTTAATTGATTTATTGATTTTATGATTTAGAAATAATGTCTAGATTGTTATTATGATTCCTAGTATCATGTTAGGATACTTGATGTTTTGAATGACAACAATGATTCCTAGTATTATGTTTAGGGAAAAGGTTATAATATCAAATATGCTTATTATGATTCCTGCGATGCTTCCTATTTTCTTCCTAATATATTCATGTTAGTATCATGTTAGGGCTAAAGCTTTGATTTTTGATGTTTAATGACATGCTAGGGTTTGTTATTAATCTTGTTAGTATCATGCCTAGGATCTTGCTATTAATATTATGCTTTAACATGATCATGATTATTGTTATTATGATTTATTATTATTGTTATGATTATTATTATGTTGCTTGATGTTTATTATTTATTGTTATTGCTTGATCACGCCTTTTATGCATGTTTAAAGGGAATTTGTACTTGTAATCACGCTTAATAAGATAATTAATAATAGATTTATTTGTGCATTAATATTCAACCAACATAGATTAAAGAGGTTTAGAGTTAATCTAATGATTGCATGTTGTCAGAAAGCGCACATGAATACGATCAGAATAAAGTAGAGGCCTATCATTAGGGCAGGTTAAATCTCTTTTAGGTTGGATTTGTACCTTCATCCCCGAACTACCAGTCATGGTTCCAGACCTATTGGAGTTGACGACTCCCGAATCGTTAAGGGGTGTAACCTTCACCCTGTGGACGGTTTACAAGTTCCTAAAACTTGTTGGCGACTCTTTTGCTCTAGCTTCTTTCCCTTTGAACGCCACCATCCTTAAGTGTATGATCACAGTGGGGTTCAAGTTTGGGCTAATGCTTGAAATATTCCCTACACATGGGTTATTATTTTTTTTTATAATTTTTTTGGGTTAAGCATAAATTAGGGTGGCTGGTGGTGGTGGGTAGAGGTCGTTTAAGGTGTGTAGTGGTGATGGGTGGAGTTAGTTTGGATGGGAATTTTCGGTGGGGGCTTGGTGACTTATGCAAACAGTGGGGTGGGGAGGGTTTGTTTTCATTTTTATTTGTTTTTTAAAAAACATCTTAGCGACCGCCAAAAGCAGTCGCAAATAGTCAGATTTGCGGCCGCAGCCTCAACAGTCGCAATTATTTAAGTTTACCACCGGTGTACAAACGATCGTTGAAAATAAAAAAAAACGGTCATAAAAAATTTGCGACTGTCTGTTAGTCGTACAAATTTAATTTTGCGACCAAGTTAATGATTACTTGGTTACGACCGTCTACGGTCGCAATTATTTTCAGCGACAATTTTTGCTATTTTAACGACCGTTAGCAACAGTAACTTGTAGACACCTAATTATGTCTCCCCAAAAACCAAACCTAATGATGAATATCTTTCACGTCATTTGATTATCGAGCAAGGTGAAATGTGAAAGAGTCTTGGATTCCTCTGTATTTAATTAAAATACTTCAATCTGTTTTCACAAATCATTCATTTCGTACCATATTTATGAAAAAGGTCCAGTCCAATTTAGTTTGGTTCATGATAAGGGTTTAATAATGGTGTAGTTGGATGGGGCTGATAGGAATGGTGTCTTTTGAACAAGTGTATTATTCCGGTAGAGGGTTCAGAATTATTAGAAAGTTTATTATTCAGTGAGGTCAAGTGATCAGATTGCCTAGGTATGCCTAGGTGGAGGCCGCTTCCGATCAGTAATATTAATGAGTATTTAATATTACAGCTTAATCTTGATTGAACCCTTCGGGTCACACCCAAGAAACAAACGATCCGACATGACGAATTAATCTGAAAGGAATTAATAAGTCACTCGAGTATTGTGAACAAAGACGTCAGATTTCGAGCTTAGAGTGTCAGGACGAATCTTAAAAGTTAAGCCAAAATTTAGGAATTGGCGAGACGGGAAAATGCTTCAAGTAACAAGTAAAAACCCTAGCCAATCAAAAGGATAAGGAAGCGCGCCAAATAGAAGTACGCCACATGGCAGCGCCATGTGGCAAGGGGCACGGACTCGGGTGACGGGTCATGGACGCGAGCCAAAAGGTGGCGACCCAACCGAACCCAACTTGGGGCTCAAGGTTGGATGCCACATGGTTAGCTCACAATGCATGTGAGTTGCCTTGGGGAGCAAGTGAGGAACTAGTCCTCACCTAACCATGTGACAGTTGTTACTTAGTTATTACTTTGTTTATTTAACTAGGGATTGAATTCAACATTCTTTCCATGTGGGATTTTTTTGTGAAAAAGTCCCACATTGAAAGATGGGTGGAATTCATAAGAAAACATTTCTTATAAATAGCCAAGGCATACCTTGGGATTGTTCACTTGAGTAAGAGTTAGGAAAGGCATCTTCATTGAGGAAACCTTTAAACTCATAATTACTCGAGTAGTTTGATCGGGCAGAGTTAACCTCTAAGAAATAAACGTAGTCGGGGTCGTGTTGTGGGTGGATACCGTAGGAGGTTTTCGCCTATTGCGAGACTTAAGATTTCTCAAGTACGAGCTCGGTGTACGTGTGAAGCACGCGTAAAAGGTAATTATGTCTTTCCTTAATTCTTGTTAATTATGTATTTTGATTATTTTAATTTTGAGTGTGATCTTGACTCGGGTTTTATTTTTTGCGATGAGTTAGACTCATCAAAACTCAATAGGGGCTCGAAAAGAGATTTCTAACGATATATTATAAGCCCAATTCCGATGAATAATGAGGAAATTATGGCCAAAATACTAAATTGGGCCTGAAATGGTTTTATATGGCCCAATGATCTAGTGGAGGGTCCATTAATTAATATTAGGATTGCTTTTAATCTTCTAGAATAATCTAGAAGATTATTTTGAATTATAATCGGATTAGGATTAATAATTATATTTTTTATAAAATAAAGAATTCTATTTGGATTAAAAAAAGTGTCTTAAAGAGATTAAATCTAATTTTCAAAGATAAGTACGGACGTTAATTAATCGAATTTAATATTAAGGATTCTGTATGGATTTTAGAAAACACGTGAACCATCTCAAAACGAAAGAACAAGCGCGCCGCAAAAAAGCTTTTGAACCATGACAAGGCTGACGCGCCGTGACAGAGGTACATAGTTTTATTCTAGGTTTGATTCAGTCCTTTTCTGATCATTTCTGGGCTAATTTTCTTATAAATACGGTCGTATTTCCCCGTTTTTAATCAAAAATCATCTAATTATCTCTCTTAAGCAATAACTTACTCTTTCTCTCTCTTTCTAAGCCTATCCCTTTTACAAACACAATACTGCGTTCACGAGTTCTAGACATACCTAGCCAAGCTCAAAGTCGCCTTGCGCCCTAGACGTGAAAGGTTGATAATTTCTGAGGGTTTGGTCCCAAATCCTATTTTAATTATTTATTAATCATTTGATTTAAATATTTTTCTTGAAGTTACTAGTGTGTGTACTGTTTTGATAGAAAGAGATACGAGGCATCAAAGTAAATAATTAATTACTTAATTATTCTCTTGTTATAGAAATCAAGCTTAGATTATGTTAATTCCTAGTTTCATGTTAGGATGCTTTTATTGCTTTCTTTTATCATGTTAAGGTTGTTTCCTATTTCTTCTACCATGTTAGTATCATGTTAGGGTTACAGATTTGATCTTTATTGCTTAGTAAGATGCTAAGATTTGTTATTAATCTTGTTAGTATCATACCTAGGATCTTGCTAATATTATGCTTTCATGAGATCAAGAATATTATTATGATGATGGTGATTTGTTGGTGTCAATAACATTATTGTTGCTTGATATATTATGTTATTGCTTGATCATGCCCTCTCTTGGAGGATTAAAGGGAATTTGTACTTGTAATCACGCTTAGTAAGATAATTAATCATCTTGTTTAGGAAAATATGATTGTAATTCAAGTGATCGCAAAGAATAGATTAGTTTGTGCATTAATATTCAACCAACATAGATTAAACATGTTTAGGATTAATATATTGATTGTATGTTGATGGGAAAGCGCACATGAATATGAGAAGAATAAAGTAGAGGTCTATTAATAGGGCAGGTTCAATCTCTTTTAGGTTGGATTTATATCTTCATCCCCGAATATCCAGTCATGGTTCCTTACCACTATGGAGTTAGCGTTCTCATAGATCGTGAAGGGGTGTAACCTTCACCCTATGAACGGTTTACAAGTTCCTAAAACTTGTTGGCAACTCTTTTAGTCTAGCTTCCTTCCCTTTATACACCACCATGCTTAAGTGTATGGTCACAGTAGGGCTCAAGTGTGGGATGCTTGAAATATTCCCTACATCGCTAAAACTGTAATTTTTAGTTGTTTAAAAAGTCTCCTCATGGCCAACCACCTAGAGGGATGAGGCACATCATGGGCTTATTCCTCTTATGTTCAATATAGGCCCTTTTTTTAGACCTTATAGGATTCATTTAGTTGGGTTTTGACTATTTTACTAGCTCAAATATTGTTAGTACCTCTAGCTATGATATAACGACGATCCTAAAGAACGAACTGAATTATTTCCATAATTTAATCCATTACATATCCAGTAATTGCATTTGACGAAAACGTAAAACCTTTAACCTCCCAATTGTCTAAGACAAGTGTGCAATATTCATATCCTTTAGTCAATTTGTGGTTATTTGATGATATGACTGCATCACATGCCGAGATCATATTAATCTATAATTCATTTCTTGAAATCTATGTAAGAATTACAAACCAAATGATTACTATGTAATCCATTTAAGCACGACCATGCATTTTCTCAATTCTCCCTCTTCAAGAGGCCATGACACATTTTCTATATATATACGCAGACTTAATCTAATCTTGTGCAAACTAAAGCTCCCAGTCAACTTTTGAAGTAACCAAGAAATTGATGAATCTTATTTATCTAACATTCGTAGTCACGTTTATGCTAGTTTTTATACCTTTTTCTTAGTCTTTTTGGCCGATTTTAGGATCATATTTTCATAGGTCATAATTTATTGCTCTATTACGTTTCGTTTGTGTATTTCTTAATGTTTCAGGTGATTTCATAGTCATTTGGATGTTTTGAAGGATTTATAGTTGATTCGGATGATAGTTGGATGGAAGCCGATAGATTAAGTTGTTGATTGAAGATTCTATGCTTGTTGAAGTTGATTTTGATTAGTGTGCACATGGAAAATATACATATATATAGCATCCTTAAGAGGTCACTATGCACCAATCTAGATTGAACTTGAGTAAAAATGATGCAAAATACTAATGAACGACGAGGCAAAAACGGACCCTTGTGCACTATGTGAGCCATAACTTAAGTTCTATAAATCCAATTGAGGTGATTCAAGTTGGTTTAGAAACTAGACTTGATGATCTTTCTAATGATAGGTTTCACGCCTTCATAAAATCCCTAGATTTTAAGTTACAACCACTAGAATTCAGTCCCGAAAATCTGCCAGTCAAGCACCTAGCCATCGGGCGATGGAGCTGCCGCACACACGACCCTTCGAATCTGCCTGGCCCGCTGGAAATCCATCGGGTGATGGTCAAAAATCGACTTTATTGCAACCCTTGATCACTCGAACATCAGCCACCCATTGGACGATTGGTTTGTCGTGCGGAAATCATACAATTTGTCTTCCATCGATTTTGATTCTCCAAGCGACCAATCACATGACGAATTTTGTTATTTTTATTTCCTTATTTTATTTTATTGATTTATTTTATTGTGAATTAGGCTTTAATATAAATACTCGAGAGGATTTTATTTTCTTCTCTTATGCCTTATTTTCTAGAGAGAACGCTTCTTTAGTTTTTCTCTCCATTGTTGAACCCTAGTATATTACTCTCCATTAATTCAATCATCGAGGTATTTTATTTAATCTTTCGTTCTTTATTTTATTAATAATGAATTCTATTTTATTTATCTCTTTTTTATTGTTAATTTTTTTAATTACTCCTTTCGTTTTTAAATACTCACAGTGGGGCTCAAGTGTGGGATGCTTGAAATATTCCCTACAGTTTTTGGCGAATCCACTGGGGAGGATTTCCATTAAAATTCCTAAAATATATTTTGGCAATGATTTAGAATGAGTGGATGAGACTGGAAAAGTTCTAAGTATTCATGTGTGTAATTTTGATTGACATTATTGGCGTAGGCATTATAAAGGTCCGCATTGGATAGACCATCCGTAATGCGTCAAAAACATAGGATTTTTACACGTAGGAAATTTGGGAAATATATTTCACAACTAGGATCTAAATAACGCTATGAAAAATTGGAAAATTCTAAGAACAGAAAGCTGCCGAGGCATGTAGGAACCGGCGTTGAGAAAATAGTGCCTTTCGCAGTGTGATGGCACTGTCACTTCGCACAGCAATGTTGCGTGGCTACAAGGTCATCGTCTTGCGACAGGCCCTGTTGTCTCACACTAAGTTCCTAATACCGAGCTAGAAATATACCTTCTTGATTTGACCAGTTCTAGTACTGTTTGCTCGATTTTACTTCCTGATTGAGTTTTTTTCTCACTTTTCTGAACCAATATGTTTTCTACATATGGCCATAACCCTCTGGGAATTCATGCTCCATCTACCCAATCGAACACTCATTTCAAAGAAGGGTACATTCGAGTTTGTGAATTCACCAAACCGTGGAAGCAAGTTTAACTTGCAGGGTCCCATCCATACGCGTCAATCCTACCAAAGGTAAGGCTTCTGCGCGATGCATCTGGACTCATAACCATGGAATCTCTTTGTCTAACCATAATCCTTGAACTTTAGAGAAATAGAGCCATGGTTAGGTTGTAAACTCATTGCATCATATTGTGACTATTTGACTACTCGTGCATTATTTGCTTGTGCATATTTATATGTGATTAAACTAACCTTTTGATTTGACTCGTGATTATAAATATGCTTAAATCAACTAATCAAAGACTAAAGGACTTTGCTTAATTAATTAACCAATTAGTATAAGTAATTAAAGTCTAAATAAATTGATCGAACTTGACTTAGTACAGCTATAGGTTTTTTCCTCTAAGATAGAACGCTGGAAACATGCTCAGACCAACGTTTCAGTAATGACGCCAAGGTTTGACCTGTGGCACGGCACGCTAGTGTCCTTCGTGAAGCGACATCAATGTCGCGCTGTGACGGTACTAGCGCATCGCGATAGTCCCATTGTTTGCGCGATGGTCTAGTTTCCTGCTTGAGTCTTCACGTTGAGTCTAATTAATCAGTTTGTTGATGGCAGAAACCATATTTTTGTTGGGGTTTGGTGAGCCCGACTCACCGCGGAAACAAACCCAAAACCAAGACCGCACTCGCAATAAATAAAACCATAAACATAAATAAATTAATCACAAGATGAAGACAAGATAATTACCTTTGGTACGTGCTTCGCCCAAATGGAAGGGGCTCTTACTTTGAAAGCTAGCCTCAATACGACGGCCTCCAACGATAGTCCACCCACAACTCGACCACCGAAAACGGTCTAATGCCTTAGAGTTAGCAAGGCCCGACCTAAACCCTAGTGATTAATGAGTTCAAAGGTTGTCACAATGGTGATGCCTTTTTCAACTCTCACTCAAGTGATTTTCCCAATACCCCAACTTGGGTATTTATAGGAAAAATAAGAGAGTGAAAAGCTCTCTCATCAATGTGGGAGAATTTGATTTTTCCATTTTATTTTAAAGCTAAAATAAAATTAATAATCAAACTAATAATAAATCAACAAGTGGCAAGCTCATGTGACAGGTTAGGTGAGAACCATTTGGAGGATGGGGGACCAAACTTGCTCCCCACTCTCTCCCTCACCTTGCGACACTTGGAAACTTCCACTTGGGCACCATGGCACCCAAGTGGGCTTCCAATTTTGCTCCTGCCCTTCTCTCGGCCCAGCCATCCCTGCAACATAAAATGCGGGCTGCTGCTCGCATTCTCTCGGCCAGCACCCATGCACTTGCGTGTGGGTTGCTGCTGCTAGCATGCCGCGCACCTAGTGTGGGCTGCTAGCTGCAGCATGCTAGCACGCCACGCACTAGGTGCGGGCAGTTAGCCGTAGCTTTCTAGCAAGCCCTTGCACTTGGTGCGGGCTGCTAGCTTAGCTATACCCCTTAGCACTCGGTGTTCTGATGCTAGGGGTATTTTGGTCTTTGTTGATTTATTATTATTTTTATGTCTCGTCTTTTACCATTTTTTGACTCGACTTCCGACGTTCGGTTTCAACGCCCTAAGCTCTAATTCCCGACGTATAAATATTAATTAAATAGTTGACTTATTAATTAATTCATAATTAATTAGTCGCTTCGGTTCGTTAGTTGCTTGGGTATGACCCGAAGGGTTCAGTCAAGATTAAGCTGTAATATTAATTATGCATTAATATTACTGATCGGAAGCGGCCTCCACCCAGGCATTCCGATCACTTGACCTTACTGAATATATTAGCTTTCTAATAATTCTTAACCCACTAACGGAATAGTACACTTGTTTGAAGGACACCATTCCTTTCAATCTCCCACTTGTCCTTCCAGACAAGTGCGCATTTAGTGTACATCCTTTTTCCTATGTCGCTTAATGTCTCTTCATGAACTATAAGGTAAAATTATTTCGTCATCCTTATTATGTCCAGTAGTGTTTCTCGATTCCGAGTCCGACTATCAATAAACAGATGATTTCTAAAATCCATCCGAGCACGGCCATGCATTTTTACAGTCTCGCTCTATGAGAGGCCTTGTATACAACAAAGACATATTCCCTATTTTAGTAGGGGGACATTCCCAGTCTTGTAATGTAGCTCCTCTTACTGAGAGGACCTAGTTGCCCGAGTGTTGCCGTTATAATCCCCTATTACGGCATATGTTTGACAACATCTAAGCGGACTAGTACTCAAACAAGAGAACTCACAATACTCATGGTCGAGGAAATAGGTTCCGATAGCCATAATGAGAAGTATACTTATTGATTAGGGGATTTTTATCCACAAATCACCGTCTGACAAGTGGACCAACCAGGTTCCGCCACGTGTCCTTCACGTAGGCCAATAAGAGCCTGCCACGTGTCAATCACAGATACGTCCTCTACGGACCGATCGAGGCACGCCACGTGTCCACCCATGCCAAATGGGAAAACCGGCCAACAAGGCCCAATCCTGTCTAGAGGCCCGGTCAGCCCTAGGTTTACCCTAAACCTAGAGAGTGGCACGCTTCTCAAGACTATAAATACTTAATTAATCCTCATTAAAGGGGATCAAGCAAACATCAAGCAATTGAGGAAGCAATTGATCAAGCAATTAATCTCACCTGAAGAACAGAGAAGAACAGAAACATTACGGAACACTAATAACCGGCTAATCTCGCTAACAACGCAGATTACCAACATTAAACACTCTCACCTAGAGAGATCTTATTACTTTAATTTCCGTATTAATTACTCCTTAATCAGGTACTAACTTGACCGTTGGAGGCGGAGCTCTCAGGAGTCTCCGTTATTTTGCAGGTACAGGCGTCCGGATCCAGTCTCGGAATTGTAACTCTCCCGCAGGACATCAGAAAACCCCGAAACATTTGGCGCCGTCTGTGGGGAGAGTACTTCAGAGATGGCATCCAAGTCTGTACCGACTCCTGAAGAGAGGCGTCCCCTAAACGACCCTCAAGTTCAGTTGGACCATGACACCGAAAGTGAATTTGAAGTTGAAACTCATACAGCTCCAGACGGGACCCTAAGGGCCCGACGTACCCGTCATACCGAAAGGAGGGAACGGGAGCATCTTCAAACAGGAAGCGAGCCAGCAGGCGCACCGCCTGCTCGGCAACAGCCGACTGATGGGTCTGCTCCCATCACAAGGAACGAACTCATGACCTTCATGAGGGACTTCAAGGGAGAGATTCAAGAGTTGATCAACAAGAAGCCGCCTGCTTCAGTTAAGGAGCAGTCGGCCAAGAAACCTTCCACTTCACTAAAGAGGAAGCCAGTTCAAGGGCGAGAAGCGACTCCTCATCCTAAATCTAGGAAGCGGGAGCCACCTGCCCTTGATTTCACAAAATTCCGTTATCCTACAGGAAATAGGAAACCGGTTCGTCATATTCAGGCGGACGGGTCAAAGCAAACGTTCACAGATGCTCGGCTACTGCTAGAGTAGAAGAAGAGTGACCGATTGTCAGAGTCGGCTTCTACTTCAGACTTTCAAGACAGTTTGCGAAATGCCTCGATGAGGCATACTCAGTCGTACCATGAGAGTCAGTCAGGCGGCACCTCCCGTCAGTCCGGCTTTCATAGTGCCCAGGCGGTACCAAATTTACCATTTGTGCCGCAACAACAGTATTTTATGCAGCCACCTCCATTTGGTGGACCTGCAGCAAAAAACGTCCAACCTATGGACTGGCAGCTACGGTTGCTTAGACTTGGTGAACAGCCGTCGGCCTTCTCCAAGGAAATTACTGAAGCCGCTCAGCCGGCCAAAGTAAAAAATGTACTAGTAGGCGCCTATGACGGCACTACTAACCCAGAAGACCATCTGATGGCATTCACCAACCTGATGTACCTTCAAGGGTTGGATGATCCCACTTGGTGCAAGTGTTTCCCAGCGACTCTCAAGGGAATCACACAGCAATGGTTCGGCAACCTGCCGACTGGTTGTGTAAACAGCTTTAGGACGCTTGCTTACTTATTTGCCTCCAACTTCGCCATGAACATCCTTGCGAAGAAAACGACCCTTGATTTGGGAACAATTCAGCAGGGCGAGAAGGAGGTGCTTCGTTCTTACATCAGGCGGTTCAACCTGATGAGAATACAGATTCAAGGGTTACCGGATGAGGTAGCTTATACTGACTTTTTTAGAGGTCTCAAAGACGGGTCTACCTTCAAATTTGATTTGGTTCGAAAAAGGGTGGCGACTCTTCAAGAGGCCTTGATTGAAGCAGAAGCCTATATACAGGCGACTGATCTGTGTACGATAAAACAGTCGGACGGGAAAAGGTTCGACAAAAGAGAAGGACGACAGAAACAGTCGTCTAACAAAGATGAGAAAAGAAAAGAGGTCTGGGCGGCTGATTCCTCTAAACAGCCGGCCCAGAAAAAGAAAAAAGAATTCAAACCATACTCCCCAAAGTATGTGTTTAACAAGGATAACCAGTTTATCCTAAAAGAAATAAAGGGACGGATCTCAATTGAGAAGCCGGCCCCCATGAAGGGTTCTGCAAACAACCGGAACCAAGATAAAATCTGTGCTTATCATGATGACGTTGGTCATCACACCAATGATTGCATCAGTCTCATGCGGTACCTAGACCGCCTGGCTGAGCAAGGTGATCTTGACACTTATGTCAAGAAATCTACGGGGAACACTTCCTCAAAAAAGCAGTCGGCCAAAAAGAATCAACAGGCCGACAGCTCCGATACAGATGATGCAGTCGTCTACACCATTGCAGGCGGCTTCTCAGGAGGCGTCCCCACTATTAGGGGAAACAAAGATAATATAAGGCGGTTAGATGTAAATTCCGTTCACCAAGAACGGCCGTCCAAATATACATTTCCTGAGATTGTCATCACTGAAGAGGATCTAGGAGGGGTAAGGGGGCCGCATGACGACCCTCTCGTTATTGAATGTAAAGTGGCCAACCAGAGAGTTGGCCGAATCCTCATAGATACCGGGAGCTCCTCAGATCTCATCAGCAGCAAATGTCTGTCGAAACTGAAATATCAGACGGACTGCATACATCCGGCCTCCCACCCTTTAATAGGGTTTGGAGGAGGAGTCGTCCACCCACTGGGACGAGTAGATTTGCCCATTCGCCTTGGCGAAAAAGGGGAAGGACGACACATGGTAGTCCGATTCCTAGTAGTAGAGGAACTCTCGGCCTACAACATGATTCTGGGTCGACCAACCCTGAATAAATCCAAGGCTGTTATAATCCCGTCTCTTATGTTGCTCAAGTTTGAGAGGGATAATGGAACAGTCGGCTCCCTAAGGGGAGATCAGAGGATGGCCCGAGAGTGCTATCTCTCGGATGTCAAGCCCACTATTATGGCCACTGGGTCAAGTGGAGAAAAAACAGACCTTGACAATGTCAAGGAGAGTGCGCCTGTTCAAGAAGCAGGCGGCAAAAAGAGAAAGGCGTCCCAGACAGAGTCCGCAAGAAAAGCAAGAAAATAGCAATCATTGGCAGAGGAGCGGCCGAATGAGTTCCGCTCTCAGCCGGCTGGTGAGCATGCGGACCTGATCTTAGACGACTCACGTCCTGACCGAACAGTCAAAGTTGGGACGACTGCTCTGAGAAACCTTGGTGACGACTTTCACAACTTATTGAAAGAATACAAGGACATCTTTGCATTTGAAGTCCATGAAATGCCAGGCATTAGTCCTGATCTGGCGGTACATAAACTCGCTGTGGATCCGAAAAAGAAGCCGGTACGGCAAAAGAAGCGGAACCATGGCGAAGAAAGAAGTCAGGCGGCAGCCGCCGAAGTTAAAAAATTACTTGATGCAGGGTTCATTCGGCAATGTTACTTCCCAGACTGGGTTGCAAATGTGGTGCTTGTTAAAAAGCCGAATGGCACCTGGCGAATGTGTGTAGACTACACGGACTTAAACAAGGCGTGCCCCAAAGACAGTTACCCTCTGCCTAAAATTGATAACCTGGTCGACTCAATAGCCGGTCATGCCTTGATGAGTTTCATGGACGCCTATTCTGGTTTCCATCAAATTCCCTTATGGAAGAAAGATCAGGAGAAGACGGCCTTCGTCACTGATCAGGGGTTATACTGTTACACGGTCATGCCGTTTGGTCTTAAGAATGCCCCGGCTACCTTCCAACGAATGATAAACACTGTGTTCTTTGATCAGATTGGGAGAAACGTCGAGGCATATATTGATGATATGATTGTCAAGAATAAACTTCAGAAAGATCATCTGATGGACCTCCGAGAAACTTTCGCCACACTCAGGCGGCACCATGTCATGCTCAATCCCAAGAAATGTGTATTTGGAGTTGAGTCTGGGAAATTTCTCGGATTCCTTATCAATCAGAGAGGAATAGAAGCGAACCCTGAGAAGGTGCAGGCGGTCATCGACATGCAGTCGCCTCGTACCATCCGAGAGGTTCAGAAGTTAACAGGTTGTCTGGCGGCCTTGGGAAGATTTCTAAGCCGATCAGGCGACAAATGCCTATACTTTTTCCAGGCAATAAAGAAAAAGGCAAGGTTTGAATGGGGGCCGGATGCTGAGGCCGCCTTCTAGAAATTAAAAGTTCACTTGCATTCCTTGCCGAGGCTGGTCAGCCCTTTGCCCAAAGAGGATCTCTACATGTACCTGGCCGTCTCTGATCATGCGTTAAGCGCTGTTCTCCTTGCTGAAAGGGACGGCTGTCAGCTCCCGGTCTACTTTGTCAGTCACGTACTGAAAAATGCCGAGTTGAGGTATCCCCTAGTGGAGAAATTTGGTCTTGCACTCTTCATGGCTGTTAAAAAATTGAAGCCCTACTTTTTGGCACATACAGTCGTCGTGTATACAGACCAACCTATCAAGCGGCCGCTGACCATCATGGAGTCGTCAGGCCGAATGATCAAATGGGCCATAGAAATACAGAGCCTCGAAGTTACTTTCGAGCCTAGAAAAGCAGTAAAGGGGCAAGCCTTTGCTGACTTTATTGTAGAGATGACTCGTCCTCCTGACTCTCAAGTTCCAGACCAAGTATGGAAGGTATATGTGGACGGAAGCTCTACTTCAAATGGTTGTGGAGCAGGCGTCGTATGTCAGTCTCCAGAGGGCGACATGTTCGAGTATGCTCTACGCTTCAGTTTTCAGGCTTCAAACAATGAGGCAGAATATGAAGCTTTACTAGCCGGGATCCGCATGTGCAAGGCGGCAGGGGCAAGAAAAATAGACGCCTGTTCTGATTCACAATTGATAGTGAGTCAGTACAATGGCGAATACGAAGCAACCCATCCGGCCATGATCAAGTATTTACAGGCGGTCCGACAAGCAGTCGGCTCCCTTGAGGATTTCCATCTGATCCAAGTGCCGAGATCAGAAAACAACCAGGCGGATGCACTGTCAAAATTAGCATCATCCGCCTCCTCCGATACTCCTCGAACTGTTTTTTGGGAAGTAATGGGGAAGAGAAGCATCGAGGAAAACCCTATTGGAATCCTAGACAGAAGCTCAACCTGGATGGATTCAATCAGGGCATATCTGACAAACGGTACACTGCCGGATGATCCTCAACAGGCAGCAGCACTGAAAAAACGAGCCACCTGTTTTGAAATGATTAAGGGAGAACTTCACAAGAGGGGGTACCTTCAACCCTTCTTAAAGTGTGTTACTCCTGAAAAGGGACGAGAGATACTAGATGATCTTCACTCTGGTTACTGTGCTTCTCATATAGGTGGTAGGATGCTTGCTCAAAGGGCAAGGCGGCAGGGCTACTTTTGGCCTACTTTGGAAGCAGATGCAATGGAGATGGTGAAAAAATGTGACAAGTGCAAAAGGTTTGGCAAACTAATTCACCGTCCGGCTACTGACCTCACTACCATTCACAGCCCACTACCGTTTGCTAAGTGGGGCATGGACATTCTGGGTCCATATACGCCTGCTACAGGCGGCAGAAGGTACATACTTGTTGCCGTTGACTACTTCACTAAATGGGTAGAGGCGGAGGCTGTAAAGGGAATCAAGACGAAAGATGTAATTTCATTCATTTGGAAAAACGTCATCACTCGGTTCGGGGTTCCCATGTCTATGGTTTTTGATAATGGTCCCCAATTTGAGACGCCTGTTCTCAAAAGCTGGTTGGGAGACCAAGGAATTGCACACTACTTTGCATCTGTCGGCCGTCCACAAGCAAACGGCCAGGTAGAAGCCTTTAATAAAATCATCTCAGACGGTCTCAAGAAAAAGATTGAACGAGCAGGAGGCCTATGGGCGGATGAACTACCACATGTTCTCTGGGCCATTAGGACGACTGAAAAAGGGGCGACTGGAGAAACTCCATTCCTCCTGACTTATGGTGCGGAAGCTGTTCTTCCAATAGAACACTACGAGCCGACTCTTCGAGTAATGCTATATGACGAAGAGGCAAACTGGGAAGCCATGCGCCTGGCATTAGACTCACTTCCTGAAAAGAGGGGCAATGCTGTTTTGCGCCATGAGATCTATTGCCTGAGAATGACTAGATCATACAACAAAAAAGTACACAGGCGTCCACTCAAAGTAGGGGACTTTGTACTTAGAAAAATGGAAGCAGTTGGTAGGGCTAATGAGTCTGGCAAACTAACTCCCAACTGGGAAGGACCCTACCGAATCTATGAGGAAGTCAGGGACGGTACCTACCGTCTGGAAACACCAGACGGACAACCGTTGCCTCGAACTTGGAATGTAGATAACCTTAAAAAATATTTCTTCTGAATGATGTAAAGTAAAGAGCTACTTAATAAAAGTTTGCACTTACTATTCAATTTTGTACTACGAGGGGCATGCCGTCTATACCTTTACAGTCGGCTACTCTCCATTGAGTTTTTCACTCTATCTTCAGAGGGGCATGCCGTCTATACCTTTACAGTCGGCTACTCTCCATTGAGTTTTTCACTCTATCTTCAGAGGGGCATGCCGTCTGTAAGTTTACAGTCGGCTACTCTCCATTGAGTATTTTACTCACAATACTTAGCTAAAAAGATTAGGGCCTGGCCGACCCTGTGCCTAACAGGCGGCTACCCTTCTTTTACTTAACACCTACATTCACCAAGAACTTACCAAGGCCACAGGCCGAATGATCAGACCAGGCGCCAAGCCAACTGATCAAATCTACAAAACTAATACGACCTGTCCCAACATCATAGCAGGCGTCCGACGGCATCCCTCCGGATGAAATTCGTCGCAGAGAGCAGCTCCCTTTTGGGTGGAACATTGTTCTATAAACTAATTACACGGCACCTATACGACTGTCCCCAAGGGCAACCACGTAGCCGTTTTTGAGACAAGGATAACTCTATCACTAACCAAACCAGTGGTAGCAGTTGACATCTGAGTCAGATGACCGCCTGTATTACTTGGGATAAATGCAGGGGGTACCTATTGAGTTAATAGCCAACAAACATTGGCGAATCAAGGGGTCTAGCCGGCCTACGCCGCCTGGTACCTCTACTTCTCAAACAAAAGTGACGGCGACTGAGTAGCTCCAACGTTAACTCATAGTCACTCCTTCAAATTTGGTATGGAACCTAAAAGGTTTGAGTCGTCCGCCTGTTTTAAACAAACAAGGGCACTCAAACCCCTATTCCTACTAGGTAACCTATTGAGTTAATAGCCAACAAACATTGGCAAATCAAGAGGATCAGCCGGCCTCCGCCGCCTGGTACCTCTACTATTCAATCTAGATTGTGACGAAGACTAAGTAACTCCTATGTTAACTTAATAGTCACTTAAACTTAGTATGGAGCCTAAAAGGTATGAGTCGTCCGCCTGTTTTTAACAAACAGGGACTCTCAACCACTACTCTTGCTAGGTTAACAAATTACGAGTTAAAAGCCAACATTGGCAATAAAGGGAAACAACCGGTACCCGCCGCTTGTTATCCTACTTACTTAATTCCTTGGCGACTAGGTAATACTATTTACTTGGTCAGACCACTTTCCTACTTGGTTAAAATTACAAAAAGACAGGCACGTCTGCCTAAAAAGGATCTAGACAAAATAGTTCGAATACCGATTGAATAAATGGCCGACTGATCGTCTATCCTGGAAACAGACAACCAGTCGTCCAGGGGCATAGGCGGCGTACTAACTATCCGTACCTGTCTGCAACGTTCGGCCATGTACAACAGTCGGTCTAGTAAACAATGGGATATTAGATATGGAATACTTGGACAAATTTGAAGCAAAACAAAAATTCATTAAAAATAAGCCGGTCATTAAAGACCAGCAAAATATTCAAAGCCCCGGCCCCCTGGCCGGGTAAAGACAAAGCAAACGGCACGCAGGCCGTGGAAAAAATACATTAAGCTTAAGAAGGGGGCAGTTCAGTATTAGCAGCTGCCGCCTGGTCAGCACTCTTCTTGCTGGACTCGGCTTCAGCTGCATCCTCTTTTGATGCCTTACCCCCAAGTGGCACAAGCGCCACAACCGGCTCTTCCTCCTCCTCCAACGCATCTCCCAACGCCTCTTCTTCAGCAGCCGCCAGGATCTCTTGATTATATGTTTCCGAACACTGGCAATACGTTCTTTCCCAAGAGGCAAAGTCGGCATTGGGAAACAGGCGGCCCCAGGTCATGCGCTGGATTTGAGCGGAGTCTTCCATCATCTCCCGGACGAGCTCTTTCTTCTCTTGCTCGGCCTTTTCCGAGAGCTCTTGGGTAAGACTCTTCTCTTGGCTCACCAGGCGTTCTTTTACGTTGGCCAAGGATTTCTCCATGGCTTCGTAAGAGTGCATTTTTTGGCGAAGAGGTTTCAGCTCGGCCTTAAGATTTGTGATGGTCGCGCCCAGCTCGTCATTCTTCTTCTGGGCCACCTCTAACTGAGCCCGAAGAGCAGCGGTAGCCTGCGCCTGATAATAAAGAATATCAATGGTCAGTACTTCATTTTGGGCAATTTGAAACATTGCCTTATCACAGTTAGAGGCGGCCATAGCTTTTGCAGCCTTTACCTCTTTGTTTTTCCGATCAAGCGGCTTGCGAAGGCTGTTAACTCGGAGCAGGGCCTAAGTACAAAAAAACAGGCGTCAGTTTCCAAACAAAAAAGATAACAGGCGTCCTGGAACTCAAATACTCAAAAATATGCTAAGTATACCTCAGCAAGGACCCCTGCAATCCCATCAAGGTCAAGGGTGCCGGCACCCCTGACCGCCTCCCTTTCGGATGGAGGAACTACTTTGATCATGGACTTGGCTACCTCAACCAAGTCAAGCCCCTGAGGGCCGGCTGCATCAAGCGTAAAAAAGCAAGTTAGACCTAGTCAAGAAGGAAGCAAGTGTAAAAGTTTTTACAAGTAATTGTCCATACTTCTAGGCGGCCCGCCGGGGTTTTAGAAGAAGTGGCCGGCTGCTTCTCAGCCGCCACTGTTTTCCTGGAAGACCCAGGAGAGCTTGCAACAGTCGTCCTCCGGGCCTTGGGGTCCGGCTGTTGCGAGGAAGAAGCTCTTGGAGTGCCCGACTGAAAATAAAAAGAGTTAGTATATGCATAAGAAAACTCCTAAAAGAGGAAGAGTTTTCGAAGCCTACCAAGGGTGCCCCCTTGTTGGGGGAGTCGGTACAAGATTGTTGCATGAGAGAGGCCCGCAACTTGGCCGCCGCAGTCTTGGATGCTGTTATTTTACTCATGGCGTCAGCTGCAAAAAATAAACAGCAAAGTTAGTAAAATCCCAAGTAAACAAAGCGTGAAAAAACAGAGTATTTGACAGGCCGGCTACCTCTAGAGCACCGACTGCTGAGGCGACAGGCGGCCAAAAAGTACTCGTCATAGAGCCACTTGAAGCTCGGGACGCAGTTTAGGGGTACTTGCTCTCGTACCCCTGAAGTAGAGTTCACCTTAGTCTCTACTTTGAAGAGTCCTTTGTCTAGGATCTCTTTTTTAGCCTTTGGGGGAACAGGTGGCATGCTGCGGCCACCTACGAGAAGAGGCGGATCCCTATTCCACTTGTTAAAGCGTTGGTTCAGCTCCGTGTCTGAACCCTCGATGATAAGGAAGGTGTTCCGCCAATCCTTCCATTTGTTCGCCTTACCTCTCGTCATGAGGTAACTCCTATGGCTTGTTAATTGATACCAGCCGGTACCTCCCGACTTAGGGGTCCGGCTGAGATAGTTCATGTGGGCGAAAGCCTCAAAGCTTGGCTCCACCCCGTACATTTCGCACCCGGCCACATAGCCGAGTACGTTTACCCAAGAGTTGGGGGCTAACTGCCATAACCCCAAATCATACCCATCTAAAATCCGCTGAACAGCCGGATGTAATGGGAAGCGCAGTCCAGCTTTGATGGCCGCCACATAGCAGCCAAAGCAGCCGTCATCATAGCTGGTACCAGCCGGCCAGACGACAGTGTCTTCTGGATCCGGCACGAACAGTAAAAATTCCGGGCCCATTCTGTGGTTAGCTATAAAGCTCTCCACTTTGTCTTGCATGGTTGCGATCTGGCCCCGGGGTACCGTGCAGTAGTAAGGGGTGTTTTCCTCTCTGAAAGAGGCGGACGGCTCCGCCCAATTGTCCCCCTTCTCAACTGCATGAGAAAGCCTCGCCTCTTGTAGGCGGCTGTTTCTTTCTTCTGAGCCTGGAGAACTGTGGCCAGAAGAGCTGGACTCGGACTCGTCCTCTGACGAGTCCGAAGAGGAGGACTCCTCCCCTCTCCCAGAGGGGCCCGCCTCCTCTCCCTTAGAAGGAGCAGGAGGAAAATTAGACATATCAACGGTAAAATGGGAAGGGACCACCTTGACCCCTCTCTCGGAACTGTCGGCTTGGCAGCCGCCTTGTTTCACTTCTACATCTGGCGCCTGGTCAGATGTTTCACTAATGAGCACTCTTTGGGAGGAGCCGTCCGAGTTTGAGATCATAGCAGTCTTTTTTGTTCTGGCCATCACGTTCTGCATAGACACAGATACAGTCGGACTTTGTATAAAGGGCAAAGATGGGTCCAGAAAAGGGCAGGCGGCACTCCTAGTCCTAGATTCAGCCGTCCCCGGTGACCGGCTGATCACTAACTTAGGTCGTGTCGTGTGCTTCCGTGGTGCCATTTCAAAAACAAAAAGAAAATTAAGAGTAAGAGAACTGAGTTACCTGAACGAGTGACGGTTGATGAAGTTCTGGAAATCCGGTGCAGTCGGCTTGTCAGAACAGGCGGTAGGCAGAAAAGGTCCGAAATGTCAGAGCAAGTTCAGGGGTCCGAATGTTCTCGCAAAGTTCTCAAATGTGAAAATGACCGAAGTCAGCACTTCCTTATATAGGCAAAGTGAGAAGGCGAAGGGTCGCTTCCAAATTCAAAATTTGGGCGGGAAAATCTCTCGGCCGTTTGCAAGGTGACACCTGTAGCAGGCCGTCGCCTGTCACCGTGCGACACCTGTCACAGGCGACACGTGACCAGTCACGTGCCACCTGTGAGGGGCAAATGATTAGGGGATTTTTATCCACAAATCACCGTCTGACAAGTGGACCAACCAGGTTCCGCCACGTGTCCTTCACGTAGGCCAATAGGAGCCTGCCACGTGTCAATCACAGATACGTCCTCTACGGACCGATCGAGGCACGCCACGTGTCCACCCATGCCAAATGGGAAAATCGGCCAACAAGGCCCAATCCTGTCTAGAGGCCCGATCAGCCCTAGGTTTACCCTAAACCTAGAGAGTGGCACGCTTCTCAAGACTATAAATACTTAATTAATCCTCATTAAAGGGGATCAAGCAAACATTAAGCAATTGAGGAAGCAATTGATCAAGCAATTAATCTCACCTGAAGAACAGAGAAGAACAGAAACATTACGGAACACTAATAACCGGCTAATCTCGCTAACAACGCAGATTACCAACATTAAACACTCTCACCTTGAGAGATCTTATTACTTTAATTTCCGTATTAATTACTCCTTAATCAGGTACTAACTTGACCGTTGGAGGCGGAGCTCTCAGGAGTCTCCGTTATTTTGCAGGTACAGGCGTCCGGTTCCAGTCTCGGAATTGTAACTCTCCCGCAGGACATCAGAAAACCCCGAAACACTTATGACAATTTTTAATCTCTTTGAGTATTTTCATAGGTCGATCCAGTATGGTTCTAAACCAATACCTGTGCAAATGATTTATGACAATTATGTCCTCGTAGCACAAGAAACAGTGATATGAATCATACTACACACTAATCTCAATTGGTCATTAAGTCCACTGTTTAAATGACCTTGATTATGGATAATTTTCGATTACAATATTCAATGTTCACTTAATAAGTGTTTCCTTACCAAGATTGGTCTTGATACCATATTTTGAATATTCTCAAAATCGAATGGACTCATTATTTAATCTTAAACTACAATTAAATAGCAAACAGAGTGATAAAATATTGCATGAAATTTATATTACTCCCAAACTTGAATGGTTTTTCTTAGTGTCTTACATTAAATGTTCAAAATTTAACTAAAACATTAAACAAGGAAATCAAAGCCAGTCTCCTACATGCTTGATTCCCATTGCCTCAACGTGCTTGTTGTGCTTCACTTGAGGCAAAAGTTTAGTAAGTGGATCGGCTACATTGTCATCCGTTCCAACTTTGCAAATTCTGATTTCACCTTTTGATTTCCATTCTCGAATCATGTGAAACCACCGTTTGACATGTTTGACTTTTTGATGTTCCCTTGGCTCTCTGGCCTGAGCAATAGCTCCATTGTTGTCACAATATGGGGCTATTGGACCCTTTATGGAGGGTAAAACATCGAGTTCACCAATGAACTTACGAATCCAAACAACCTCCTTAGCTGCTTCAGCAGCTGCTAAGTACTCGACTTCAGTTGTAGAATCAAAAGTTGTACTCTTCTTGGCACTCTTCCAACTGAACGCTCCTCCATTTAGAAAGAATACATATCCAGATTGCAATTTAAAATCGTCTCTATCTGTCTGGAAGCTCGCGTCGGTATAACCTTCCACAACTAACTCCTCTGAACCACCATACACCAGAAATTTATCCTTGTTCCTTTTCAGGTACTTGTTCTTTTTCAGGTACTTTATGATATTCTTGGCCACAGTCTAATGGGCCTCTCCTAGATCTGATTGGTAACGGCTCGTAGCACTCAAGGCATACGTTACATCTGGCCTAGTACATATAATGGCATACATGATCGATCCAATAAGCGAAGCATATGGAATCAGATTCATTCTTTATCGCTCATCAGGTATCTGTGGACATTGCTTCTTGCTTAGGGTTATGCCATGTGACATTGGAAGGTGATCTCTCTTAGCCTCCTCCATGCTAAATCGAGCAAGTACCTTATTAATATAAGTACTTTGACTCAATCCAATCATCCTTTTTGATCTATCCCTATAGATCTTAATGCCTAGTATGTACTGAGTCTCATCTAAGTCTTTCATTGAGAAGCATTTTCCAAGCCAGGCCTTTACAGACTCTAACATCGGAATGTTGTTTCCAATGAGCAATATGTCATCGACATATAAGACTAGGAAGGCGATGTCACTCCCACTAACCTTCTTGTAAACACAATATTCATCTGGATTCTTGATAAAACCAAACTTACCGATGGCTTCATCGAATCGCAGATTCCAACTTCTGCTTGCTTGCTTTAGTCCGTAAATGGACTTCTTAAGCATACAAACCTTCCCAGCATTGTTTTAGTCGACAAAACCTTCATGCTGTGTCATGTACACAGTTTCTTCAAAAATACCATTGAGGAAAGCGGTTTTGACGTCCATCTGCCATATTTCATAATTGTAATATGCAGCATCGCTAGGAAGATCCGAACGGATTTCAGCATTGCGATTGGTGAAAAGGTTTCATCGTAATCAGTACCATGAACTTGTATGTAACCTTTTTCTACCAATCTAGCTTTGTAAATGAATACATTTCCATCTTTGTCGGTTTTCATCTTGAAAATCCACTTAGATCCGATAGGTGTATAACCTTTGGGTAAGTCAACCAAGTCCCATACTTGATTTTAAAACATGGAATCCATTTCAGATCTCATGGCCTCATGCCATTTATCAGAGTCAGTGCTTGCCATCGCTTACTTGTAGGTTGCTGGTTCAACTCTATCCATAATCAGGATGTCCTCTAAGATCTCGGTTAATACTAAACCAAGAAATTTGTCAGGTTGAGATCTCGGCCTCTAAGACCTATGTAGGGTATGGATTGAGAATTTTCATTGTCGGTTTGACTTTGCACATTTTAATCATTTTGACCTGCGTCAACAGATGCTGTTTGAGCACTTTGACTGCCATTCTGATTTTGTTGCTCAACCTCACGAACTTCGTCGAGTTCGATTTTCCTCCTAATTGTCATTTTGGAAAGGTGTTATCGCGAGCAACAAACACTTTGTTCTACGATTTGTTGTAGAAGTAATACTCTTTGGTTTCTTTTGGGTAGCCCACAAAGTAAACCTTGTCAGATTTGGGATGAAGTTTGTCAGAAATCAATTTCTTGACATATGCTTCACATCCCCATATCTTTAGAAAAGACAACCTAGGAGGTTGCTTCGTCCATAATTCATATGGAGTCTTTTCTACAGCTTTTGATGGTGCACAGTTCAGTGTTAGTGCCGCAGTTAGAAGTGCGTGTCCCCAGAAAGAGATAGGAAGATCACTAAGACTCATTGTTGATTGCACCATGTCTAACAAGGTCCGATTTTTCCTTTCGGATACTCCGTTCCATTGTGGAGTTCCTAGAGGTGTCAATTCTAAAAGTATACCCTTTTCTTTCAGATGGTCATCGAATTTTTGGCTCAAGTATTCACCACCTCGATCCGATCGAAGGGCTTTCATTTTCTTGCCAAACTGATTTTTAACTTCACTCTGAAATTCTTTGAACTTTTCAAACGATTCAGATTTATGCGACATTAGGTAGACATAACCATATCTACTATAGTCATCCGTGAAGGTGATAAAATATCGGTGTCCATTTCTTGTGGTGGAGCTCATTGGTCCACATACATCAGTGTGTATTAGACCTAGTAAGTCTCCTGCCCTTTCTCCCAGCTTGGAGAATGGATGCTTAATCATCTTGCCTAATAAACATCCCTCGCAATTCTCAAATGATTCTAAATGATAAGTGACTTTTATGTCACTTTTAAGGTGTTTATTGAGTCGCTTTTTCGGCTTATTTCAATAATTAAGCTCATTTTATCCTTTATTTCTATTATTTTGCTTATTCTCGTCTTTTATCTTTTTATTTGAGTATTTTGTAGTTTTTAGTTTAATTTAGATTAACTTAGTTTTATTAATTCCTAGTTTCTCTCTTTTTATTTATTTTTCTTCTAGTTTCTAGTTTATTTTCATATTTTATTTGCTTTCAATTTATTTTATTTCGTTCCTTTTTGTGACTTTCATAGTTTTAATTAGTTTTAAGTTTATTTTATTTACTTGTATAGTTTTATGTCTTTATTAGTTTTAGATTTATTTCTCTTATTTCTATTTTACTTTTATTTATTTTTATTAGTTTAGTATTACTTCTCTTTTTCTATTTTATTTTATTTATCTCCTTTTTATTTATTTTATTTTATTTGTCTCGGTTTCCCACTTTTATCCTTGGGTTTGTTTGTGTGTAAGCTCTAGTTCAAGGTCCAAGTCAAGGCTTTTCAAATGCCACCACAATCAACCACAATAGCCCACCAATAACCCCAAATCTGCACACCTGAACAACCCGTTGGCGCACCACCTTCAGCCACTCAAACCCAGCACCTCAACTCCAATTCACTTGCTGCGCCTCCTATTTCGCCTCCAATCACCACCACCCTAAACCCGCACCAGCTATGCCTCCTTCAGCACCCCAAATTGGCAGCCGCGCAAACCCACCTTTCACCACCGCAACAACAACAAAAACAACCACCTGCACCCGCAACTCAGAGTAGCAGCCACCGCCAAAAACGCCATCAATATCCACCTGAACCACGAAATTCTCCCCTGTTCCACCACTTTCACCACACAAAACCGCAACCACCTGCGAACCTCCACCATCAACTATTCCCCTGCTCCCATAAACTGCAACCAACATCACCAAACAACACCAGCAACCCAATTACTCACCAACAGCAGCCACCAGCCACCTCACCCTACTCGCACCACCTCTCAGCGCACAACAACCACCCAAATCACCACCAATCACCCCCGTAACAACCACCAGCCCTTCACCCACAATCGACCACCAATCTCCAACCCAATTACTCACCAATTACAGCCGCAATTCGACAACACCCAAACTCACAGAGCAGCTACTCGCGGCCGTGCAACCCTGTCAGAAAGCGCACAAAATGGAGTCCAAAGTCAAGTTGAGGCAGTAGCTTTGCGCGACTTGCTGTGCGACTTCTGTGCGGGCGCGCAATTGTGGGTCAATCACGAGCTTTTCACGTGATTTTTAATGAAAATCGGACGGCTGCGATGTGATGATGCTTGATGATGATGTTGATTTACGATGGTGATGATGATGATTGTTTGCTGTTGATATGGAGAATGAGAGCAGCCATATTCGAAAGGGAAGGAAAAGGGGTCTGGTGAAATCGTGGGTTTGGGTGGGAATTTTGGGATTTCTTTCTCCATTTATTTTTCTTTTATTAGTATGTCTTTCATACTATGTGTTTATTCATTATGTTAGCTTAGGTCTTGTTCTAGGGAATTGGATGAAGGTTATATTAATGAATTGAATGATTGCTTGTGATTAGTATGAATTTGTTTCTTGATTATTGTGTATGGGTGATGTTTTTATGGATTAGAATCTTTCTAGCTAATCGATTCTATGCTCTTAATTGTGCTTTCAATCAATTGTGCGAGAGTGAGTTGGTTGAGAGCCCTAAATTCTTCCATACCTTTGCTAGGCTAGTTGCACGAGAGTGAATTAGTTTAGTAGGATAATTAACATGCTTAATTGTGCGAGAGTGAGTTAAATGTGTTGATGTTCCTAATCGAGGTCATTTTCATTTATTTGTATGATGTTGTTTAATACATTGATGTGATTGGATTCCACTTTCCCTAGTTTTAGTTAATTGCTCTTAGTAGTGTTTGGTTTAATCTATCTCTATCTCACAACCTTTCCTACTAGTCTAATTTGCACAAATTAATGCACTTAGTCCTTTTGGATTTGACCCTTTACTTGCCACTAACTAGTTTAGTGTAGGTGTAGGTATTATAAATTTCTAATTTTGTTAGGGTGGTAGCATAACGACCTACCTATCCGCGATCACTAAGTCAAAAAAGACAAGAACACCTTCCTGTAGAAGTCTCTTGATGCGTTTGATGTTAATGTGGCCAAGACAACAATGCCACAAGTAAGTTCGGTTTGACTCCATGGTCTTATTTCTTTGGTTAGTATTATTCACATTATAAACTTGTTTGTCTAAATCAAGCACATAAAGACTATTTTCAGAATGTGCAATACCATATAAAACATTATCGAGATAAAACGAACATTCATGGTCTTTTACTCGAAATTCAAAACCCTTGGCGTCCAACGCCGAAATTGAAATGATGTTTTTGGTAATGTTAGGAACATAATAAACATTATCTAGTTCCAAAACTAACTTGGTGGGCAAAGAAAAACTTAGAGTTCCTACGGATACCGCACCAATTCTGGCTCCATTGCCGACCCGGAGTTCTACCTCTCCCTTCTCTAGCCTTCTAGCGTTCCTTAGTCCCTGAGAATTGGAACAAAGGTGTGAGCCACATCCGGTATCTAATATCCATGATGCTAAGCTAGTGAAGTTAAAGTCTATAACGAATATACTTGATTCAGAAGTAACAATTCCATTCTTCTTATTTTCCTTGAACTTGAGGCAATCTCTCTTCCAATGTCCCTTCTTACAGTAGAAACATTCGGAATCGGATTTAGAAGATGCTACCTTCTTTTCTTTGTTATCCTTGGTAGCTTGAGACTTAGGTGGAAAGGTTTTCTTCTTGCCCTTCCCCTTAAAGCCTTTCTTCTTCTTGCCTGAGAATTTGAACGGCTTGCCCGATTTAATCATGAGCATATCATGCTTCCCCTCATCCTTAAGCATTTCCTCTGCTTTCTTCAACATACCATGAAGCTCGGTGAGGGTTTTCTCCATGCTGTGCATGTTATAGTTCATCTTGAACTGATCATAGCCTTTGTGGAGAATGATGTCAATTGCCATCTCGGTTGAATCCCCGCATCAAGCCTTCCCATGTTCTCTAACAAGCCTATCATTTTGAGTACATGTGGGCTGACTGGCTCTCCTTTATAGAGCTTTCTCTCACGGATCTGCCTGTGGGTTTCAAACCTTTTAGCTTAGGCCTGCTCCTGAAACATATTCTAAAGTTTAGAAATGATCTCAAAAGCTGTCTCCTTCTCAAAGAAGCTCTGGAGACATTGTGGCCAAAAAGATGCATTTAACATCTCGATTGACACTTTGCCATCGATTTAAGGCAGCATGAGTCACCTCCTCATTGGGAGCCTCGGACATTTCCTCATCAAGGACATATTCCTTTTGCTCTTGCATGAGAACAATTCGCAAGTTTCTTTGCTAATTAAAAAATGTGGCTCACTCAACTTCTCCTTATCGAGAATTGAGCGTAACGAGAATTGGTTGTTTAAGTTATTTGAAGACATGATTCTACAATTGAAATAATTTGAAATGAAAAACCATTCATAATACTTAAATAAGATTGAATTCATGAATTTTAATCAAACTTATTTAAAACGTCTTATTCACACATTTAAAAGTTGTCCCCATTCTGGTGAGGATAAGTCGATTCCAAGATCCGAAGAAACAAAGAGTTGTTAAGCATGCTTTGGCTTGTCTTAACACTCAATCTCCTAAGGTAAGCAACGCTTTGCTAATGGCTCCAAGCCACTCTTGGTTGAATAAATCGTCGCATCTAATGCTCTCTCAACAATTTATTCACTTTTCCATGACATGTTAGGACTCCATCATTCATATCGTTGAGTACAACCAAAACCAACTTGCATACCCGGTATGCCTTACGTTCCATGGATAGGTAGTGATGCCTCGCTTTGGCATAGCCCACCACTACCCTCGTTCGGTTGGTAAGTGTTGTTTTGGAATGACAAGTTTTACCCAATATTTAGGGACCTAGGGTTTCTATGTTGGTTGATTTAAGTGAACTAAATTAATCATCATAACATTTGAAATCCTAAACAAGCATCTAACATATAACTCATATACATAAACATATATATTTATCGAAAAACAAAAATATAGAGGCATTTGGCAACTAGCATGACCCCTTGAGATCTTCAAATCTTCAAAAGGTCTTCATTTGCAACTTCATGGCTTCGTCTTCCAAGAACCTCCATCTTCAAGACTTGACCATAATCAAATGCAACTACTAGTATCTACAATAAGACTAATCTAAATATTAAGGTACAAAAATACTCAACGGTACGCAGATCGTATTTAGATTTAAAATAATACATCACGGATCGCAGTCCGTATTTTCTATCCTAATCGGGCCCCACTAGTTGTCGTTTCATAAAACCTGTGAGAGAATATACATTCCATTCATCCATTCACTATTTGTGATTGGCCCATGCATTTTACTAGGATAAACAAGTAACAATGCATAAACACGCGAGAACTAGTAACTAATCTAGGCGATTAATCCAATTAACACGCCTAATTAAAACTAGTCAAAGTTGTCTTAACCGGTTATGTAAATAAGCGCAATTAATATTTGAAGCTCACACTAAATTCCGCATCCAACTTAATTAATTCAATTAATTAAGCCGGTAAAACCCAAAATTTGTCAATAAATTTTGACAATGCCGCTCAAAACCCGAGGCCTAGCCTCCAAAATTTATTAAAATAATTAAAACCAAATTAGATCAATAAAATAAAATAATTAAAACGACAATTTAAGCAAACATTACGTAGTCCAAAATGTCTAAGTGCCTAGCACTAAGACATGGAGTGCTCACATTCCGTACAACCGTTTGATGCTAAATAAACGTGGGAGTGGGCCCGATGTCACTAAGTGTTACACCGCCCACATCAGCGAACTTTCACACATTAATAACGTGGCCCTTGATGGACATGTTGTACGAACTCATTGCACTACATTGCTTCGCAAGCAACGTCTATGTATAATCCCCTTTGCTCGACGTATGCACCAAGCTCAAGCACACCATGCTCGTGTACCACGCACCACGCACCACAGCAGCCCATACACCAACGCACGCACGTACCAAGGTAGCGTGCTGCTGCTATAAGACCGTGTGCACCTAGCCATGGCTTGGCTGCACGCACCCTCAAGGAAGCCCCTTGGCAGCCACATGCGGGCTGCTATGCAGCCCGGGTAGCTAAGGGTGCTTATGCCTTGATTTGCGTGTGATAGAGGAATAAACTAGTCGTTAATTGCCTATCCCAAAATCAAACACTATTTATAAAATCCTAAACCAACCTAAAACAAGTATAGGGTCGAACCCAAAGGAGTTAGTTAGTGTTATATTTAGCCTAAATCAAGCTATTTCGGTGATTGAAGTGAGAAAATGGTTGGTGTTATGATAGCAAAATTAGACTAATCAAGTAATTCAATAAGCTAAATGCTAGGGATATTGGTTCCACATGCTAATTCAATAATCGTGCTAATCGACAATTTCTTCGTTTGATTCAAGCATTGTAAAGGACAAACATTAGTAGCAATCAAGAGAGTTCAAGAGCTATCTCCTAGAGGCCAAACTAGGGGTCACTATGAATGGCTAATCAAGGAAATTCACAATAAAACTCAATCAATTAAAGAAATTCTCAAATTGATGGGTCATGTCATTAAGAAATGCAATGCAATCTAGATTAATCTTATAGGTTGATCATTCCTAATCTTACTAACATTAATGATTGAATATGAAGAAATCCAAGCACAATTGATCCAATGTTGAAATACAAATCCAATACCAAGAACTTCTCTCTAACTTCTCTCTCTAAAATTAAGCTAATGAAAATTATCTAAAAGTTATCTTCAAAAAGGAATTACAAGTGTATTTATTGGTAAAGAAGAAAAACGGGATTCCCGCGCCCTCTCCAATAAACCCTGCGCCCGCGGAAAAATGGGTACGGAACCCATTAAAAACTCCGCGGGCTTTCTGGGCAACACCCGCGCCTGCGGGACTTTTAGCCCGCACCCGCGGCAAAAGCGCGGCGAATCCCCTGCTCCCAAAGGGTAATCAGAGGGTCGCGGTCTCTCTGGTACGAGCGGGCTCTCCAAACTACCCGCGCCCGCGGCAAGCCCGTGGCCAGACCGCGGAGAGTTCCTGGTCGAAATCTTCCAATTTGGTAAATATGAGTCTGCGCCCGCGACCATCAGTATCCGCACCCGCGGCACACAGGCAGGGCTTGATGCCCTCTCTGAGCCCTCTCCTAGAAGATTATTTCCTCCTTGCTTAGTCAATATAGCCCATCTTGATTCCCTTGTAGAGACAAATCCTAGGTACCTACAAGAACAAAAAACGAAAAGGAATAAAAGGGAAAAAGAACCAAATAAAAGGAAAACACGAAGAAAACACAAAAAAACACAAGGAAAGAAAGAAAGAAAGGAATTAAAGGGAAAAGGACCAAAAATAAGATAAGAAAGCATAAAAATGAAGATGAAATCATCTTAAAAGACTACCCTATGAGTGCCATAAATGACACTCATCAAATTCCCCCAAGCTAGACTTTTGCTCGTCCCGAGCAAAACAAAGGCTAAAAAGGAAAAAGAAGGGGTTATTCAAAATAAGAAAAGAAAAAGAAAGAGGTGATAATATACACTAACTCACTTTTGTAGGAATCACGGTTAATTTTAGCAACAAAAGACAAGCCATTTAAACCCCTAGATCGCTCTAGAGGACGAGTGATGCTCTCGTAAAGGTTTCCTAGAGATAACCTATAACTCTTATTAAACAAACAAAAGACGAAAAAGAATGAGGCAAAATACAATAATAAAGAGCAAAAAAGAAAAACAAAATAAAAATAAAAATATTTGTGAAATGGACTTTACAAAATGACTATAGTTCAAATGAATAACAACCTTTCTAAAGTAAGTAATGGTATGCACGTTATAAGATACCTAAGGTTGATTGAAACATAAATATGCTAAGCATAGGAACTAGTTGTCACACTCCACTTTCATCCCAAACGATCTTACCGTGTTCCCCCTACTAATCTTATATCTCCTCTTAGTGAGCGTCTCATAGATTCCACGAAGGAACCGGAAAAAGATCGAATTTTTGGCTTACTCGACATCTTGAATTCGCATCCCCTTTCCTTAGGCTATAACCTATGATTCCCTCCACCGATGAATGACTCAACCCCTAGGTCAAAAGGTCATCCCAAAGGTTGTAACGTAAGGCAAAAAGGGTTAAGGTAGGCTAAATTTAAAATTTGGTGGTTAACCTAAATTGTGAAGCAATGATTGGCCAAATCTTAACACCAAAATCGAGTAATCACCAAACAAAAACATATTAACACCCCCAAGCTTATTCAAAGAAACAATCTACAAACATAAGAACAAAAAGAACAAACACTTTCCCCCCAAGCTAAAAGGAGCATTGTCCTGAATGCATAAAAGGGAGAAAGACACTTGATTTTTTATGGGTTTTTTTATTTTTAATTTTTTTTTGTTGTGTGTTTTGAAGCTTTTGAATTTTCTCTTACATTATCAAAGTATTAGTCCTTGCCTTTTTATTTGGGATGGCTTTTACTTAGTCATTTGTCATTATTTTCCAAATATAAACAACTCAACCTTGTTCACCAATATGAACCAAAATCCAAACTTATACACCACAATCTTCCAACATTGACCATTGCTTCACAAAAACCAAGAAAAAAAAATGAAAATGAAACAAAAGGCTCAAGAATTCTAAATATGTGGCTTGAAAATAAGGGAAAAAAAGGTTCAAAGAGCTCGCCATTTTGATAGAGGAATAAACTAGTCGTTAATTGCCTATCCCAAAATCAAACACTATTTATAAAATCCTAAACTAACCTAAAACAAGTATAGGTAAGTATAGGGTCAAACCCAAAGGAGTTAGTTGGTGTTATCTTTAGCCTAAATCAAGCTATTTCGGAGATCGAAGTGAGAAAATGGTTGGTGTTATGATAGCAAAATTAGATTAATCAAGTAATTCAAGAAGCTAAATGCTAGGGATATTGGTTCCACATGCTAATTCAATAATTGTTCTAATCGACAATTTCTTCGTTTGATTCAAGCATTGCAACGGACAAACATTAGTAGCAATCAAGAGAGTTCAAGAGCTATCTCCTAGAGGCCAAACTAGGGGTCACTATGAATGGCTAATCAAGGAAATTCACAATCAAACTCAATCAATTAAAGCAATTCTCAAATTGATGGGTCATGTCATTAAGAAATGCAATGCAATCTAGATTAATCTTATAGGTTGATCATTTCTAATCTAATTAATCACATGCAAAACTATGTCAACCAATTTAATTGCAACAATTCAATCAATCAAAGATCATCAACTAGTACAAATTATCAATCAAGCATGCTTTCTCTTCTCCCTAGCAACTAATCTACTCACTAATCATGGTGTAACTCAAGAACAAATCACTAGAATTAGCATTGATCATCATTCTAAATCAAAATCAAGAGAAGCAATATTAACTACAATATCCAATTCAAATCCAAGCAATACAAGAAATCAAAGATGAAACTAAATTAATCAAGTAAGAGATGAACTAGAAGAAGAAAATCTTACGAACATTAATGATTGAAAATTAAGAAATCCAAGCACAATTGATCCAATGTTGAAATACAAATTCAATACCAAGAACTTCTCTCTAACTTCTCTCTCTAAAATTAAGCTAATGAAAATTATCTAAAAGTTATCTTCAAAAAGGAATTACAAGTGTATTTATAGGTAAAGAAGAAAAACGGGATTCCCGCGCCCTCTCCAATAAACCCCGCGCTCGCAGAAAAATGGGTACGAAACCCATTAAAAACTCCGCGGGCTTTCTAGGCAACACCCGCGCCCGCGGGTCTTTTAGCCCTCGCCTGCGGAAAAAGCGCGGTGAATCCCCTGCTCCCAAAGGGTGATCAAAGGGCCGCAATCTCTCTGGTATGAGCGACCTCTCCAAACTACCCCCGCCCGTGGTAAGCCCGCGGCCAGACCGCGGAGAGTTCCTGGTCGAAATCTGCTAAGTTGGTGAATATGAGCCCGCGCCCGCGGCAGACTGGCAGGGCTTGATGCCCTCTCTGAGCCCACTCCAATTCAATTATTTCCTCCTTGCTTAGTCAATATAGCCCATCTTGATTCCCTTGCAGAGACAAATCCTAGGTACCAACAAGAACAAACAACGAAAAGGAATAAAAGGGAAAAAGAACCAAATAAAAGGAAAACACAAAAAAACACAAGGAAAGAAAGAAAGAAAGGAATTAAAGGAAAAAGGACCAAAAATAAGATAAGAAAGCATAAAAATGAAGATGAAATCATCTTAAAAGACTACCCTATAAGTGCCATAAATGACACTCATCAAATTCCCCCAAGCTAGACTTTTGCTCGTTCCGAGCAAAACAAAGGCTAAAAAGGAAAAAGAAGGGCTTATTCAAAATAAGAAAAGAAAAAGAAAGAGGTGAGAATATACACTAACTCACTTTCATAGGAATCACGGTCAATTTTAGCAACAAAAGACAAGCCATTTAAACCCCTAGATCGCTCTAGAGGACGAGTGATGCTCTCGTAAAGGTTTCCTAGAGATAACCTATAACTCTTATTAAACAAACAAATGAAGAAAAAGAATGAGGCAAAATACAAGAATAAAGAGCAAATAAAGAAAAACAAAATAAAAATAAAAATCTTTGTGAAATGGACTTTACAAAATGACTATAGTTCAAATGAATAACAACCTTTCTAAAGTAAGTAATGGTATGCACGTTATAAGATACCTAAGGTTGATTGAAACATAAATATGCTAAGCATAAGAACTAGTTGTCACACTCTACTTTCATCCCAAACGATCTTACCGCGTTCCCCCTACTAATCTCATATCAACCCTTAGTGAACGTCTCATAGATTCCACGAAGGAACCGGAAAAAGATCGAATTTTTGGCTTACTCAACATCTTGACTTCGCATCCCCTTTCCTTAGGCTATAACCCATGATTCCCTCCACCGATGAATGACTCAAACCCTAAGTCAAAAGGTCTTCCCAAAGGTTATAACGTAAGGAAAAAAGGGTTAAGGTAGGCTAAATTTAAAATTTGGTGGTTAACCTAAATTGTGAAGCAATGATTGGCCAAAACTTAACACCAAAATCGAGTAATCACCAAACAAAAACATATTAACACCCTCAAGCTTATTTAAAGCAACAATCTACTAACATAAGAACAAAAAGCGCACACGCTTTCCCCCCAAGCTAAAAGGAGCATTGTCCTCAATGCATAAAAGGGAGAAAGACACTTGATTTTTATGGGTTTTTTTTTTTTTTTTTTTTTTTTTTTTTTTTGTGTGTGTTTTGAAGCTTTTGAATTTTCTCTTACTTTATCAAAGTATTAGTCCTTGCCTTTTTATTTGGGATGGCTTTTACTTAGTCATTTGTCATTATTTTCCAAATATAAAAAACTCAACCTTGTTCACCAATTTGAACCAAAATCCAAAATTATACACCACAATCTTCCAACATTGACCATTGCTTCACAAAAACCAAGAAAAAAAAAATGAAAATGAAACAAAAGGCTCAAGAATTCTAAATATGTGGCTTTAAGAAAATCAATGCAATCTAGATTAATCTTATAGGTTGATCATTCCTAATCTAATTAATCACATGCAAAACTATGTCAACCAATTTAATTACAACAATTCAATTAATCAAAGATCATCAACTAGTATAAATTATCAATAAAGCATACTTCCCCTTCTCCCTAGCAACTAATCTACTCACTAATCATGGTGTAACTCAAAAACAAATCACTAGAATTAGCATTGATCATCATTCTAAATCAAAATCAAGAGAAAGCAATATCAACTACAATATCCAATTCAAATCCAAGCAATACAAGAAATCAAAGATGAAACTAAATCAATCAAGTAAGAGATGAACTAGAAGAAGAAAATATTACTAACATTAATGATTGAAAATGAAGAAATCCAAGCACAATTGATCCAATGTTGAAATACAAATCCAATACCAAGAACTTTTCTCTAACTTCTCTCTCTAAAATTAAGCTAATGAAAATTATCTAAAAGTTATCTTCAAAAAGGAATTACAAGTGTATTTATAGGCAAAGAAGAAAAACGGGATTCCCGCGCCCTCTCCTATAAACCCCGCGCCCGCGGAAAAATGGGTACGGAACCCATTAAAAACTCCGCGGGCTTTCTGGGCAACACCCACGCCGGCGGGTCTTCTAGCCTGCGCCCACGGCAAAAGCACCCACGCCAGCGGCAAAAGCACCCGCGCCCGCGGCAAAAGCACCCGCGCCCGCGGCAAAAGCACTCGTGCTCGCGGCAAAAGCGCGGCGAATCCCCTGATCCCAAAGGGTAATCAGAGGGCCGCAGTCTCTCTGGTACGAGCGGGCTCGCCAAACTATCCACGCCTGCGGCAAGCCTGCGGCCAGACCGCGGAGAGTTCCTGGTCCAAATCAGCCAATTCGGTACATATAAGCCCGCGCCCGCGGCCTTCAGTACCCGCGCCCTTGGCAGACTGGCAGGGCTTGATAACCTCTCCATGCCCTCTCTGAGCCCTCTCCATGCCGATTATTTCCTCCTTGCTTAGTCAATATAGCCCATATTAATTCCCTTGCAAAGACAAATCCTAGGTACCTACAAGGACAATCAAAGAAAAGGAATAAAAGGGAAAAAGAACCAAATAAAAGGAAAACGCGAAGAAAACACGAAAAACACAAGGAAATAAAGAAAGAAAGGAATTAAAGGAAAAAGGACCAAAAATAAGATAAGAAAGCATAAAAAGGAAGATGGAATCATCTTAAAAGACTACCTTATGAGTGCCATAAATAACACTCATCAGCGTGCCATAGCCACGGGACTTTGATCAGAAAATTTTCCGTGACATTATAATTAATTCTAAATTAATTTTAGAACTAATTCATTGAGCAAAATGAAAAATTTAAACCAGTCTAAATTAAAATAAAATTTTCAAAGTGCATCTAACCAAAATAATTCCCAAGAACCATTCTTTAATTAAATTGGTTTAACTTGGTGCAACAAAAATAAGAGGTCAATTACTCACTGTTAATTTAATTAATTTAAATTAATCTTGAGTTTTTGACAAATTAAGAGGGAGTTGGAAAAATGAACATAAGTTCAATAAAGATTCCAACTTTAATACTTGTGAATCCTTGAAAAAATTATATCTTCCAATGTGAAGATAAACACTTTTCTATCACAAAGTTTCAAACTTTATGATTCCAATCAACTAAAAAAATGATTAAATCAACAAAGTTTAACAAAAATTCATGGAATTTAGTAACATAAAGTTTCAATCACTTAACATAATTAAAGATTGAATCTTTAGTACTTGGAAGCCTCAAAGAACAACAATTTCACACCTAATGCAATTAGTTTGCAATTATGTGAAAAATAAAACCAAGCTTTCAAACACAAATTACCACCAAGTAATCATCCCTAAAGAGGTTTAAAAATGCATATAAAATATGTATTGAACCAATTACATAACCATCATAAATATGCAATTAATTTTCAAGGTTAGAATGACTTAAAATTTTTCGTCAAAACGAAAAATCCCTTGAAAAGTCCATTTCTAGTCATTTTTTGGCTAAAAATCGAGTCCTTAAATGGTAAAACCATTTTCAGAACGCCTTATCCACCCAAAATTCACTATTTTTGGGTCAAAATCTGGGTTCGGAGCTGATGACAGCTTTAATACGAGGTTAAAATAAATAAAACGAGCTACTAATCTAATTAGCAACTCAAAACCAGAAAAATTAAGCCATAAAAAACACCTTGAAAAATATTATGATATTAAAATAAACGAGCAAGGCTCCGATACCGTTGTTTGGGTTTGGTGAGTCCGACTCACCGCGGAAACAAACCCAAAACCAAGACCGCACTCACAATAAATAAAACCATAAACATAAATAAATTAATCACAAGATTAAGACAAGATAATTACCTTTGGAGCGTGCTTTGCCCAAACGGAAGGGGCTCTTACTTCGAAAGCTAGCCTCGAAAATACGACGGCCTCCAACGATAGTCCACCCACAATTCGACCACCGAAAACGGTCCAATGCCTTGGAGTTAGCAAGGCCCGACCAAAACCCGAGTGATTAATGAGTTCAAAGGTTTTCACAATGGTGATGCCTTTTTAACCTCTTACTCAAGTGATTTTCCCAATACCCCAACTTGGGTATTTATAGGAAAAATAAGAGAGTGAAAAGCTCTTCCATCAATGTGGGAGAATTTGATTTTTCCATTTTATTTTAAACCTAAAATAAAATTAATAATCAAACTAATAATAAATCAACAAGTGGCAAGCTCTTGTGAGAGGTTAGGTGAGGACCATTTGGAGAAGGGGGGGACCAAACTTGCTCCCCACTCTCTCCTTCACCTTGCGCCACTTGGCAACTCCCACTTGGACACCAAGGCACCCAAGTGGGCTTCCAATTTTGCTGCTTCCCTTCTCTCGGCCCAGCCATCCCCGCAACATAAAATGCGAGATGCTGCTCGCATTCTCTCGGCCAGCACCCATGCACTTGCGTGCGGGCTGTTGCTGCTGAGAGCTGCTGCTAGCATGCCGCGCACCTAGTGCGGGCTGCTAGCTGCAGCATGCTAGCATGCCACACACTAGATATGGGCAGCTAGCCGCAACTTCCTAGCAAGCCTTTGCATTTGGTGCGGGCTGCTAGCTTAGCTATACCCCCCTAGCACTCGGTATTCCGATGCTAGGGGTATTTTGGTCTTTGTTGATTTATTATTATTTTCATGTCTCGTCTTTTACCATTTTTCGACTCGACTTCTGATGTTCGGTTTCGACGCTCTAAGCTCGAATTCCCGTCGTCTAAATATTAATTAATCGGTTGACTTATTAATTAATTCATAATTAATTCGTCGCTTCGGTTCGTTAGTTGCTTGGGTGTGACCCGAAGGGTTCAGTCAAGATTAAGCTTTAATATTAATTATGCATTAATATTACTGATCGGAATCGGCCTCCGCCCAAGAATTTCGATCACTTGACCTTACTGAATATATTAGCTTTCTAATAATTCTGAACCCACTAACGGAATAGTACACTTGTTCGAAGGACACCATTCCTTTCAATTTTGTCCTTAATTGAGTCTAAACACATAGCTCTATGGTATCACGCAAGTCTTAGCTTAGCCTTTGTTTGAGTCTAGTCACATAGTCTAGTCACATGGTCATGGCACGAGTCTTGAATATATCACTTACACTCACAATTATTCACACACTATGTACATATCCCTTTCTTCCCATGACCATGTCTTAGGTTCATGCATGAGTCGCTCTTTCCGTCATTTGAATTGGGGGTCCACTTTATTCCTAAATTCTTCCACATCTCTCCATCTACATCATCTTTCCACTCCCCACATGTTTTCTCTATACACATCATTTCCCTCATTCTTCCATAATCTCTTCCCATCCATGCATGTTAAATAGAGTTTGAGTCTAATAATTAATAAAAGTATCCATAATTTCCTTTCCCACAGAACTTGGTCAAGAAGAGAAGGGCGCTTAATTAATGACAACACCTTTGTTCAAGTACTACTCTTCGACAAACCCATCAGACACAGGAAAACGTTTGTACTAATGGCTTCCTAACAAGAAGTTAATGAGTTAAGGCAAAACATGAACACTCTTACTGAGATGGTGAAGACTCTCGTTGCTCGAGTTAACGATCCTAGCAAGCAACTACAGCTTGAGCGCATGGAAGAAAGCCTTAAGCAAGTTTCCAATGATTATAAGTATCAAGGAATTAATTCAAGAGGGGTCTCGGTAGACAAGGAAATTCTTCCGCAGAAGTTCAATAACAATGATATCCCTAAGTTCAAGCCAACAAACAACCCCTATTTTCATTTAAGAGATTTTGAAACTATAATGAACATTAAGGGGATTGATAGGAAGGCTTTCCACTCGCTATTCTCACTATCTTTAGAAACCGTTAGTAAAAAATGGTTCTTTTCCCTTGAAAAAGAGAAGACCTCTTCTTGGGATTCCATAATAAACAATTTCATTGATACATATAAGTGCAACATTCAAGTTGAAACAGACCATAGACAACTTGAGATGCTAAAGCAAAAAGAAAACGAAGGGTTCACCTCTTTCTTCAACAAGTTGAGGGAAACTTCCGCCAATATGGTTGAGGTTCCTACTGAAAAAAAAGCCTGTAAGGATGTTCATCAAAAACCTCCAAGAAAAATATTCAAAGCACTTAAAATACCAACACAACTTGGATACTTTCAAATTTGTCTATGACATAGGTATTGATATCGAAGACGACCTTTTGAAAGTTGATAATGCGAAAGGAAAAAAGAACACACTACAAACACCTCTAAACAACGAATCCAAAGGTTGAAAAGAGTGTTCACTCCACTTGGTATGAGTTATGTGACAGCTTTCAAAAAGCTACACCACAAAGGACTAATCATGCCCATAGGACCCATCAAAGACCCAGTTCTAGAAGCTGGACCACCTCTAAACAACGAATCCAAAGGTCGAAAAGAGTGTTCACTCCACTTGGTATGAGTTACGTGATAGCTTTCGAAAAGCTACACCACAATGGACTAGTCATGCCCATAGGACCCATCAAAGACCCAGTTTTAGAAGTTAGGCCACCTAAGTGGGATCCTAATAAGCACTGTAAATATTGTTTCGAGGGTTTTTAGAATCCCTCGGGATATTGGTCAAGTTTCTGCTGGCAACGAGACTCAAACACCTACAAAACACTTATATTCCGGTGACGAAATATTTACCTCCGACGGCTAAGTTAGTAACCTGAAATCGAAAATTCTGGAGAGAGAAAGTAAACAGAAGTTGGAGCTGTTTAGTGCTCTATTTAATTGTTGAGTCCCTTAGGTTTTGATTGATAGTTTTGAATGATGACAAACAGCTAATGGAAACAGGTCTTTGAAAGTGTTCAATACAGTTGGGGGAACCAACTAAAATAGAACACTGTTTTCCTAGATAAGTTATTGATTATATGAGTTATCTATTGAACTAACTTATCTATATACAGGAAACAGTTAGATGATAAATGTGCTATGTACTGGTGGGGAACCAGTATGAACCGTTTCCTTGACTGCTATGCGGAAAAGCAGTCACATACTCTTTATTGTGCATTAACCATGTTACATGTGCAGTAGTTGAGTTGATTCCAAGACTTGGAGCATAGAAGCCTTTCGAAGATATTTCGAAGAAAGATTGTTTGCGCATAATAGAAGTATTCAAGGAAGATTCAAGTCTTGAAGATTACATGAAGAAAAGACGATTTATGCTTTAATATGTTATCTAGGTTTTCATGTAATATGCTCCGTAGTATGCTTGCATGTTTGGGTTATATAAGTGCTTAAAAGTATATTGAAGTATGATATGAAATCTGGTACAAAGTTGGAACAGGTTTCATAACATGTTTCAATTCAGGGAACCAGGTAGGGGAACCAGGTTCACTGTACGAAATATTCGAGCTGCCGTTTTGGAAAAAGATTTTACAAAAAGATTTTTTCGAAAAGATTATTTTGAAAATATTTTGTGCAGCTGGAAATAAGATGAAATATTCTTGGTTACCTAAAAACTAGGTGTATTTATCTTAATTGATTCTATCTTTGTGATTAAATCAAATAAGATAAATACTTTCCTAAAATTACAATATATCTTATTCTCTAAGATTGTGTGATTTCAGGAAACTAGGTTTTAGGAATCTAAGCTTATATAAACTCATCTTATTTCACATATTTCGTGTGCCTCTCCAGAAATTAAAAAGAGCAATTATTTGAGAGCATATACTTAAGCACTAATCCCATTCATCAAGTCATATACAAGAGCATTCTAATACAAAAACATTTTCTCTTAATTAGCTTCGTAGAAGTGAGATCAAAGGAGAGTTCTTGATTCTTGTATTGAGTCTTTAACAAAGGGGTTAAAGGCTGGGTGAGTGTTTGTGAGTTCAAACACATTGGGCTTACGAGTGTAAGTCGAGAGCACACTCGGAGTAGAGTGTGGGGTAGACTGGTTCCCGGAGTAGGGAAACAGTAGAGTGTTCTTTGTCTTTGTTTTTCGGAGTAGATTAATAAAGGACTTAGGATAGAAGGACGTAGGCCTGAGTTGGCTGAACCTCGTTAAATTTGTTGTGTTCTTTATTGCTTTGTTTCGCTGCATAAGGGAACCAGCACAACTGGTTCCTTACACATAATCCGAAAAGAAGAAAAAATCGCTAACGATTACTTAACACTCAATTCACCCCCCCCCCCTCTTGAGTGCCCATTGAACCTTCAATTGGTATCAGAGCCTAAGCTTCTCGAAAGAGTAACATCTAGAGGAGTTAAGAATGAGTACTCAATAATTAAGTGCAATCGGTTATGACAACAAGTCACCCAAGTTTAATGGAAATAATTATGCTTGGTGGAAGAACAGGATCCAGAATGTTATCATGGGTATTGATTATGAATGCTGGCTCGTAGTTAAAAATGGTCCTAATATCATTCTCAAGACAGATGTTGAGGGGAACCAGGTTCCCAAGAAAGATAGCGAATTGGTCACTGCTGATTACAAGTTGCTGGAGAAGAATGCTAAGGCAATGTCAATACTATAACAAGCAATAGGTGAGACCGAAACAAATCGTATATCTGGCTGCAGTAGTGCTAAGGAGATATGGGACACCCTTGAACTTGCGTTTGAGGGAACCAGTGAGGTAAAACGGTCTAAAATTGATTTAATCATGTCTAAATATGAATTGTTTGCCATGAATAAAAATGAAAAAATCAATGATTGCTTTCGTAGGTTTATGACTATTGTAAATGATCTTAGATCTCTTGGTAAAAATTTATCTGACGAGGATCTTGTGAGAAAATTATTGCGTAGTTTAACAGATGCATGGAAAGCCAAGGTAACAGCAGTATACGAAGCAAAGGATCTGTCTACCTTGTCTCTGGAACAGCTGGTTGGTTCCCTTATGACTCATGAGATGCTGATTGACTCTAAGTCTGAGAAGGAACCAGCAAGAGGCATGGCGCTTAAGGGAACACTAGAAGATGATGAAGATGAAATTAGCATGATTGCAAAAAGATTTGAGAGATCTCTTCGAGATCAAAGAAAGAATTTCAAAGGTAAGCATTTTAAAAACTATAAAAAATCTAACTCTAATTCTTCTTCTACAAGATGTTTCAAGTGTGGAGAAAAAGGACATCTTATTCGAGATTGTCCTAAGTGGAATGACAAACAGTCTAAATCCGGAGATAAACAAGCATACAAGAATGCCATGATAGCTTCCATGTGGGGAGACTCTGACTCAGGGTCAGATGAAGAAGAAGGATCACCCAACTCAGATGTTTGCCTAACTGCCTTTACAAACATCAAGGAAAACAACACTGGTCCAGGAACCAGAGGGGGAACCAGTACATTCAACAAATGCTTTATGGCAAAGAAGGATGTACTACATGAACGCAAGGTAAGCTTAGAGCAAATTAGAGAAGATATGCATGAATATGATAGAGAAAATATGCTTGCTTGTATTGATTCCTTACTAGATGAATGCTATAAATTAAGTGAAACATACATAATTTGCAAAAGAGAATTAAAAGAAAAAAGTGGTGAATGTAATATTGCTATTGCTAGCTGTGATCATCTAGAAGGAGTCTGTTATGAACTAAAAAATCAAGTAGCAGAACTAGAGGTTGAATTGGACAAGTGTAAAGTGGAACTAGAAAAGGAAAGATCGTTTGAACCAATTGATGGTGAAGAGGATCTGACCTCCTGGTTCCCTAGAGACTTATCAACCACTAGTGATACTCTTGATTTTTCAGTAGCTATAAGTAAAGCAAATTCATGTACTAGAACTTCCTTGTTGAAGGCCTTTGAAACATTGGCTTACAACCTGGAAAATTCTCACAAGGAAATTGCTTCACTTAAAGCTGCACAGTTCACTGTTTCCCCTACAGGTACCAGTGTAGATGTCAGTAATATGATTGATAAGTATGAAAGTAATATTTGTGATTTGCATGCGGAAATCAATCAACTGAAAAAGGACAAGCAACCAGTGGTTGTTGACATGTCTATTGACCGTATGGTTTCAAAGCTTAATCTACAATTCGAAGCTTTAAAAAGTAACTTTGATTTTCTTAAAGAGAAAAACGAATTGTTGACTAAGACACTTGAAACCAGAGAAAAAGAACTTAATGATAGTCATAGACATGTGGACAAATTATTGAATGCTCAAAAATCCTTAAATTACCTTTCTTTAATCAAGAGGAAACAGAGGAAAAGTTGGTCTCGGTTATACTAGACAGAGAACCAGGACTAACTGGTCTCCCAGAGAAACCACCTGGATCAAAGAATATCAACGAGGCAAGTATGTCATGACTAAAGAGATGCATGTGTGTTTTCATTGTGGTAAAAATGGACATAAGATACATGAATGTCCAGCTAAGAAAATTAGTGCTAATAAGAACAGCAAGGGTGCAAAGTGTGTTTGGAGAAGAAAGGATCAACAAGTTGTTAATATTGTTGAAAAGGGACCCAAGTATGTTTGGGTTCCTAAATCTAATGTTTGATTTGCTCTTGCAGGCTAGAGTGAAGGGAGACACCTATTGGTATTTAGACAGTGGTTGCTCAAGACACATGTCCGGGGATAAAGATCAATTCCTTTCACTAGTGGCCTTTGATGGAGGAAGTGTCACCTTTGGGGATAACAGCAAGGGAACCATCAATGGTTTAGGTAAGGTTGGTAAGACACTTTCTAACGCAATAGATGATGTTTATTATGTTGAAGGCTTGCAACATAATCTCTTGAGTATTTCTCAATTATGTGACAAAGGTAATAGAGTTGAGTTTCAAGCCAACCTATGTCACATAGTTAACTCACAAACAGGAGAACTTGTATGTGAGGGAACCAGGAAGCATGATGTTTACATCACCTTCTTAGATAAAATCCCTCAAGACAAGTCCATCTGTTTGAGAGCTGTTTCTGACAATAATCAATGGATTTGGCATAAGAGGTTTGGACATGCTAGCCTAACACTTCTAAACAAACTTAAAATACGTGACTTAGTTGTAGGCCTTCCTAACATTAAGTATGAAGCTGATAAAGTTTGTTCTGAATGTGTAAGGGGGAAACAGGTCAAAATTTCTTTTAAGCCTAAAACTATTATGAGTACCAGCAGACCCTTCGAACTTGTACATATTCACTTGTGTGGTCCCATGAGAGTACAAAGTCGAAGAGGTCATAGATATGTCTGTGTTATGGTTGATGATTATTCTAGGTACACTTGGGTAATGATGTTACACACAAAGGATGAAACGTTTGAAGAATGGGTAACATTGGTGAAACAAGTGGAGAACCAGCTCACCCACAAGCTGGTCTCGGTAAGATCAGACCATGGTACTGAATTTGATAATGCTAACTTTATTGATTATTGTAGGGAACATGGAGTTAATCACAACTTCTCAGCCCCTAGAACACCTCAACAAAATGGTGTTGTAGAAAGGAAGAATAGAACTCTTGAGGAGATGGCGAGGACGATGCTCATTGAGAGTGGTCTCCCAAAGAGTTTTTGGGGAGAAGCTGTTGACACTGCTTGCTATATATTGAATAGAGGTCTCATTAGACCAAAGTTAAATAAGACTCCCTATGAACTTCTTAAAGGTCGAAAGCCCAACATCACATACTTTCGTGTCTTTGGATGTAAATGTTATGTGCATAATAATGGGAAGAATCAACTTGATAAGTTTGATCCTAGAAGTGATGAGGGAATCTTTCTTGGATACTCTTCTCACAGCAAAGCATATAGAGTCTTCAATAAAAGGACTCTTTGTGTTGAGGAGAGTGTCCATGTCATTTTTGATGAATTTAACATGTCTTCTGAGATTGCGCAGGTACAACCTGATGAAGTGATTGGATTGATGGATTTCACGGGGAACCAGTATACTGGTCCCACGGATGAAGTGCAAGCAGATCTAGGCCTACCAAATACTCCACCAGATGATAATGATGAAGTGCCTAGAGAAGAAAATGAAGATAATGAGGACTCTGAAGGGGAACCAAGTCCTGATGGTTCCTCAAATAATAGACAGGTAATGAGTTCAGGGGGAACAGAAGAAGGTACCACCCCTGAACCTGAAGTAAGTAATGATAGAGGAAACAGCATGAATGTGAATCCTCCTGGCTCCTCAGAAGAAGGAGAGATCCATGAACATGCTGGTTCCCAACTTAATGAGAAAGCACAAAACAGTCTTAATTTTAAAAGTTATAGATATCAATCTTCTCATCCCACTGATCAAATAATTAGTGATATAAATAAGGGGATTCAAACGAGAACAAATGTTTTTCAAAACTTTTGTGCTTTCTATTCTTTCCTGTCTAATGTAGAGCCTACTGACTATAAAATGGCATTGACTGATCCTGATTGGGTACTAGCTATGCAAGATGAGTTAAATCAGTTTCAGAGGAACCAGGTTTGGCACCTGGTTCCCCGTCCCAAGGAAAGATCAGTCATTGGCACTAGATGGGTCTTTAGAAACAAGTTAGATGACCTTGGTACTATAGTCAGAAACAAAGCAAGGCTAGTGGTGCAAGGGTACAATCAACAAGAAGGAATTGACTATGATGAGACGTTTGCACCAGTAGCTATTAGGATTTTAATTGCTTATGCTGCTCACATGAATTTTAAGCTGTTTCAGATGGATGTAAAGACTGCCTTCCTCAATGGATATTTAAAGGAAGAAGTATATGTGGAGCAGCCACCTGGTTTTGAAGATGCACTGTTCCCCCAACATGTGTACAAGTTGGACAAAGCATTATATGGGTTGAAACAAGCTCCGAGGGCTTGGTATGAAAGATTGTCCAATTTCTTGATGGCAAATGATTACAAGAGGGGAACAGTAGACAAGACCTTGTTCATAAGAACCAGGGGGAAACACTTGATTGTAGTACAAATTTATGTTGATGATATTTTATTTGGTGCTACTAATCAGGTTTTATGTGATGAATTTGCTAATCTTATGCAGAGTGAATTTGAAATGAGCATGATGGGAGAACTAGGATTCTTCCTAGGGCTGCAGATTAAGAAAATGGATGATGGAATAATGATCCATCAACAAAAGTACTTAAAAGAGTTGCTGAAAAAATTCGGCATGGAGAACAGCAAAGCTTATGATACACCTGTTCCCCCATCTACAAAATTAGATGCTGATCTTAAGGGAAAAGATGTTGAAGCTTCTCTTTATAGAGGAATGATAGGTTCTCTACTTTACCTAACAGCTAGTAGACCTGACATTGTGTTTTCTGTTGGTTTGTGTGCTAGGTTTCAAAGCAATCCAAAGGAATCTCACTTGAAGGCTGTTAGAAGGATACTTAGGTATCTTGTAGGAACAGCAAATCTGGGATTGTGGTACCCCAAAGGCAGTACCATTGATCTTATTGGATACACAGATGCAGATTATGCTGGTTTCTTAGTTGATAGAAAGAGCACATCAGGTATGGCACACTTTCTTGGCTCTTGTCTAATTTCATGGGGTTCTAAAAAGCAAAATTCAGTGGCCCTATCCACAGCAGAGTCTGAATATATAGCTGCAGCTTCATGCTGTTCCCAGCTACTGTGGATAAGGAACCAGCTGAAAGATTTTGGTGTTATTTATAAAAGTGTTCCTATTTTTTGTGATAACACTAGTGCAATCAATATTTCAAAGAATCCTGTGCAACACTCCAAGACAAAACATATTGAAATAAGACACCATTTTTTAAGAGACAATGTGGAAAAAGGATTGGTGGAGATGTTGTTTTGTAAAAGTGAAGATCAAATTGCTGATATCTTCACAAAGCCTTTGTGTAGAGAGTCTTTTTGTAGGTTAAGAGTCCTTTTAGGTCTAGTTAGATTTTAGGTATTGGCTTCAATTACTTCCTTCAATGATTGGTTAGAATGGTATTCTCTTGTATAGTGTGTGTACATACTTATGTTGATATCTTTCAAGTGTTGTGTAGATGGTTCAAAATCTCAAAAGGATTGAGAATCATTGTTGTAAGAAACAGGTGAAATCAGGCTGAATTGCCAGAAACAGCGTGACATGGTTCTATACAGGTACCAGCAAAGGGAAACAGCAGACCAGCTCTGATATGTCATCCGATAATATCTTTTATTTTCGGAAGATTACTATAAGATATTTCCTTTTGGAAGGAATTTATCTTATTTCAGTTATTTAATCCCATATAAAAGGCAAACATATCATATGCCTTATTTATAGTTGGTTGAGATAATTATGGTAAAAGATAATTACCAAATTTTTGATTTCAATTTAAAAAAAAAATAAAAAAAAATATCCTTTACAGTTGCTTTTTATTGGCTCAACTAACTCTTTTCTTTCCTTCTTCTCTCTTTGTGCTTCATTGTTAAAAATATACACTAACCCTTTGTGCAGATCATCAATCATCATCACTCGAAATTCTCTTTCTCTCTCTCGTATGCTTTAAATTCATCATTGTTCATTCGGTTACTGTTCACTCAAGGAACCAGCTCAGTCTCAGGGGAACATCAGAAGGAAGCTCAAATGTCCTTAAGCCCGAAGTTGGAGGAAATTCGGAAAAGTCAGAGTGAAGAGGATGAAATAGAGATTGTTGGTTACAATGAGGAGACACTCATTGTTAAGACCATGGTACGAAGTAGAGTAACTCAATCTTCATTAAAGAAGTTCACTGAGAAGGTGTAGGAGGAACAGTCCATTAATTCTCTTCCGGAAACCAAGAGAAAAAGGGTACCAGCAAGAACCTTTCACACCACAAAAGGGTGGAGGTCTTTGCTTGATTGATGTGATGCTAGTCTTGTACTCGTTATGCAACAAGGAGAACTTTATGAATAAGTGCGGATCTCTCATGATTTATAAAAAAAAAAAAAAAAAAAAAAAAATAGAGGAACCAGCAGGTCAGGAAGTGGTTTTGAAACAGATTGGGGAATCACAAGAATATGCTTAGTAATATAATGATTTTGGTTTAAGCAGAGCATGGTGACAAGGATGAAGAGGAATCAGATGATAATACAGAAGATGTTGCAAAGTTCGAGGAGGAGGAAGGGAACGAGAATGATGATGAGGAGTGATGCTGTTTCTGTTCTTGTTTCCTCACCCTCATGTTTATTCTAAAATAACTGATTTTGTTGGTCTGTCTACTTCTCTCCATTCCATGAACTTTCTTTTTGGATGGATTTGGGCTTCTTTGGTTGAACTTTGTTGGCTTGTATGAACTACTAACTCTGCTATGGTATGAACTGTTTGACTAATCTCTTTTTGCAGCATAATGCTTGAATGGTGGTTGATGCCATTGTATGGATAAGCACATTAACTTGTGCACATTGCTTTTACTTGTGGATACTTTTTAATGATGCCAAAAGGGGGAAGTAGTTTGAAGTTGAAGCCTAAGGTTTAGCTAGTTTAGATTGAGTCAGTTTGAGGTTTAGCTAGTTTAGATTGAGTCAGTTTGAGTCTTTTTATTTCGTATTTTCTATTTTCTGTTTAGGGGACCAGTTAGCCTAACTGACTTGTTCCAAAGAGTTTTGAGTCCTTGAAGTTTTTGACGGTTTTCTTTTTGAGCATGTCCACAGGTTCAAGAACTTCAAGAGTTTGTCATCATCAAAAAGGGGGAATTTGTTGAGTCCCTTAGGTTTTGATTGATAGTTTTGAATGATGACAAACAGCTAAGGGAAACAGGTCTTTGAAAGTGTTCAATACAGTTGGGGGAACCAACTAAAATAGAACACTGTTTTCCTAGATAAGTTATTGATTATATGAGTTATCTATTGAACTAACTTATCTATATACAGGAAACAGTTAGATGATAAATGTGCTATGTACTGGTGGGGAACCAGTATGAACCGTTTCCTTGACTGCTATGCGGAAAAGCAGTCACATACTCTTTATTGTGCATTAACCATGTTACATGTGCAGTAGTTGAGTTGATTCCAAGACTTGGAGCATAGAAGCCTTTCGAAGATATTTCGAAGAAAGATTGTTTGCTCATAATAGAAGTATTCAAGGAAGATTCAAGTCTTGAAGATTACATGAAGAAAAGACGATTTATGCTTTAATATGTTATCTAGGTTTTCATGTAATATGCTCCGTAGTATGCTTGCATGTTTGGGTTATATAAGTGCTTAAAAGTATATTGAAGTATGATATGAAATCTGGTACAAAGTTGGAACAGGTTTCATAACATGTTTCAATTCAGGGAACCAGGTCGGGGAACCAGGTTCACTGTACGAAATATTCGAGCTGCCGTTTTGGAAAAAGATTTTACAAAAAGATTTTTTCGAAAAGATTATTTTGAAAATATTTTGTGCAGCTGGAAATAAGATGAAATATTCTTGGTTACCTAAAAACTAGGAGTATTTATCTTAATTGATTCTATCTTTGTGATTAAATCAAATAAGATAAATACTTTCCTAAAATTACAATATATCTTATTCTCTAAGATTGTGTGATTTCAGGAAACTAGGTTTTAGGAATCTAAGCTTATATAAACTCATCTTATTTCACATATTTCGTGTGCCTCTCCAGAAATTAAAAAGAGCAATTATTTGAGAGCATATACTTAAGCACTAATCCCATTCATCAAGTCATATACAAGAGCATTCTAGTACAAAAACATTTTCTCTTAATTAGCTTCGTAGAAGTGAGATCAAAGGAGAGTTCTTGATTCTTGTATTGAGTCTTTAACAAAGGGGTTAAAGGCTGGGTGAGTGTTTGTGAGTTCAAACACATTGGGCTTACGAGTGTAAGTCGAGAGCACACTCGGAGTAGAGTGTGGGGTAGACTGGTTCCCGGAGTAGGGAAACAGTAGAGTGTTCTTTGTCTTTGTTTTTCGGAGTAGATTAATAAAGGACTTAGGATAGGAGGACGTAGGCCTGAGTTGGCTGAACCTCGTTAAATTTGTTGTGTTCTTTATTGCTTTGTTTCGCTGCATAAGGGAACCAGCACAACTGGTTCCTTACACATAATCCGAAAAGAAGCAAAAATCGCTAACGATTACTTAACACTCAATTCACCCCCCCCCCTCTTGAGTGCCCATTGAACCTTCATTAATGTTATGTCACAATCAATACCTCCCATCATCAATGACTGGGGTATTTATAGGGGTGGGGAATTGTGCCCTATAGGGTTATTGCCCTAGAGTGACGCAATTTGATTTGCGGCGCAATCAGGTGATGACACGTGTCTTTGGTCAGTGTCGTTTTATGGCTTTCTCGGGATTTAGGCTTTCTGATGTAAGGAAGCCTTTTTATTTCATCTTAGGTGCTCTTCTTGAGCTTAACACATGTCATCTACCCATTGGGATACGTGTCGCCCTTTGATTGGGCCACGTGTCACTATGGGATTGGACCACGTGTATTGGGGGGGGGGGGGTATTTTTACCATAAAAATTTACCCATCATAGGGGGTGTTTAGTACGCTACATGCCACCTCCTTAAATTCTCTACTCCTCTTAATGCGTTCAAGTACGTGGAGATATAACTTATAGCCGAGTAGGTGAATGATGTGTCCTGTCCGCCTGAAATCCCTCTAAGGGACGTTTAAGTTTGGGAATTAGGCGGACGAAATCATGCCTCCTTAATTTTTGGAGGAGAGTTCGAACTCCCGGTTTTTTAGGATGGAAGTTTTAATTATGCTAATGTGGCCTTCTATTTGGACGTGCCGTTACTCGTCCGTCTCTTTCCCCGTCCAAATTAACAGAATCACCTTTTTGACTTTTTGGATTCTAGGTTAACTTTTTCAAAAAATAACTGTTCGGATTCTTGGCCGGGAAAGGTGGATTTACCATTTTTCCCCCATAAATTTGGCCTATAAATAGAAGAGGTTTGACCTCATTTTGACACTTTAGAACTTTATGATTTTTAGAGAGAAGTTAGAGCATTTAGAGAGAGAAAGTGACTTCTTCCCTGAATCTTCAAGAGCTTCGCCATACGATTGAATTTTTCGATCAAAGTTTGAGTGTTCTGGCCAACTTCCAGGACTTTCAAGGTCTCCTAGTGTTTTCTACACGTACAGAGGTAGGCCGACTGTTCTTCTTACTTTTCTTTTTCCTTGCCTTATTTTTTCTTTTTGTTTAAACCTGGTTCAACACTCAGCTTCGTCCGTTTCTCCTCATGAGCCTTGCCATTCACCTGGGACTAAGGAGTCTAGAGTGGACGGAGACGAGCTATCTCCTTCATGGATTGGGTCCATTTCTAGTGCGTACCAACTCTTATCCACCTATTCTTCTCTTTCCATGCAGTCAAAAATGGCCCGTATGATGCAAACTTACGATACAAAAGCTGTTAGAAACCTGGATGACAGTCTGGTACATCCAAGAGTCCATTATGACCCAAACAACACGAACACCCAGATTGAGTCCGTAACTAACACAACCACAACTAGTGGCACAAAGAATTCTGTGGTAGAAGTTACCACATCTTTTGAAGAGCGCCAAAGAGCAAATGGTGTTTCTTCTCTAGGGGAGCGTCCGGGAAAACTCCGGGACTAAGGTTCCCCCAATATGCCAACTCAATCATGGATCCGGCCGAGTTCCTATCTCAGGAGAGGGCTCCTTCCTCTTCTCGGGAGGATTCTCCTTGACAGTGCGTCCCAATCTCTAAACAACCCCATCTCTAACATAGCAGGTTAGACAGGCCTAGGACATGCATTATAATTGCTGAGCCGTCGAACTTGGCACCTCGCAGTGCCCCTCCTTTGGGAAATCAGGCGGCCACGATAAAAGATAGGGGCAAGGGTCCCTTGAATCCTGAAGGCGTGGTGATGGATGGAGGCGGCCAGAGCTCTAGAAGTAGGAGCTCGGCCGAGGCTGCTGATTTGGACAAAGTCTCGTCCTCTGAGTTTGGGGCCACCCTGATGAAGAGGAGGCAGAGAATGAGGCGGAGAACAAGGTAGGGGATGAGGCGGCGGCGGAGGAGGTCGTTGCCAACATCGACAATTTCAAGGACCCGTACGCCTGTACGGTGGGTAGCACGACCTTGGGCTACTGGAACGACGAGATTGATTTATACAAGGAATTCCTCTAATTGGGAGAGGGGTTGAATTGTTGGCACCTATAAAATCCCTTTCTGTGGCCGATTGGGAAGATGAACGGCTACGCCGGAGATCCTTCAGCGTCTATCGCACCGCTCTAGACGTTGGACTTCACTTCCCCCTTCATCCTTTTATTCGTACCATTCTGGACGAATACAATATTGCTCTCTTCAAGCTGATGCCGAACAGTTTGGTGAATATTTTTGGGTACTTGCTGACATGCATCTGAAAAGGCTTCAAGTTGGACTTTCCTATTTTCTATGAGATGCACTCCATGACCCGGCTGGAGAAGCGCATGGGCGAATGGTTCATCCTTATCACCACTAAGGACTATATTGTGGTGATGGACCGTGTGTCAAAGTGGCGAGATTGGAAGAACCGATTCTACCGCATCAAGACAAAGGATGTGGATTTCAACTTGCGAATGAATCGGTTTAATGCTAAGCCGATCCAGCTTGGCCGAGGGGATAACAATCCATACAAACAACCCGTCCACCCTAGCCAGAAACATCAACTTGACTACTTTAGGGTCAAGAAGGTGAAGAGGGACGACAAGATGGTGGTTGTGCTACAGAACTTGATCCCTTTGGACGGTTGGCTTCGGGACCCAATAATAATGTCGGCATGTGGCCTTTATAAGAATATTCCCCAAGGTGTAGCCTTAAAACGTTTATCATTCACATGCTAATTTTATTGAAAATCTTTCTAAATCTTTTCCTTTCTTCTTATGTAGAGTAAGCGTATGCCATGCTGGACAAAGAGCAGAATGGTGAGGTCGACATGTAAGAGATTTACTAGGCTTGGTTTAAGGCTTGACAAAAGATATACTAGAAAACCAAGGAGGTATAAACCATTGGTCTAGGACTTGTAATTTTTTTTTTGTCGAGCTGGTATGTTAAGAAGAGACTTCTTCCCTGATTCACGCGGACTCTTCCTTGCGTCCGTGTTGATATGTTTGGAAGCGACTGATGAAGGGGAAATACGCCTCGTCAAATGTCTATCCCTGGATAGAATACAATTTATACAACCTAAACAAACCTAATACGAGTATAAGGGAAGCATAGGGATCGAACCACAGGGAACAAGTAAACACTACCAAATGCTATCAACAACTAAGCTAGTTCGAGATAAAGGAAAGTAAACTAAAGGTCTAAACACACTAAAACTAGAGATAAAACACTAATGGAAATGGTTTAGGTAAGTTTTCACTTAAACATGAATAGACATGAAATCGTTATTAAACGCGAACTAAGTATCACACATCAACGCTTTAAGACACAATCTAACATCCTATCGGATTCAATTTCTTTCTTAATTCATCAACAACCTACACAATCTTCTTAGGTTGAGCAAATCAAGGTAATAATCTAGCAAAACCGATCAATGGAAATCTCTAAGCCGAGCTATCGCTACAACCTAGGTCAATCCACCTAGTTATTACTAATGGTTTGCCACCCAAGAGAAACAACTAGTATGATATGCAAAACAAAGACTTTAATCTCAATCAAAACAATTTCAATATCAAAGCATACTTGAGATTCAACTACACCATCACCAATTCCTTTATTAAGAAAATTACTCACTAACCATGACAATAAAAAGATTAATTAACAAATAATCAAGAATCAACATAATTAACAAGAAATACTAACAACTAAAACAATAATCAAAAGAAAGCAAATAAAATAGAGGGGAGAGAGATAGAGATTCTTATTGATTGAAGATGAAATTCTACAAACAAGATGATCAATCTTCTTCTTCAAAATCCAAGCTCAACAAAGGTGAAACCCTCACTTTCTCTCTCTAAACTACTCTAACCCTAAGCTAAACCTAGAGAGAGAAGCTCTCCTAAAACTAATAATGAAAATAGAAGAATAATTATGGAATATAACTAATTACCCCAAAAAATGTGTATTTATAGAAAGCTAGAAAAAAAAGACTAAATAAACGAAAGGGAAATAAAATAAGTAAAACTAAAAAAAAAAGGAAAATAAAAATAAACAAAAGAAAACTAAAGAAAGAAAATAAAAGGAAAAAGAAATTAAAAATAACAAAACCCAAAATTTCCACCCAAAACAACCAGACCCAACTTTCTCTTCTTCGATTTTTGGATGCTCTGAACTCCATTGAAGCACATCACCATCACACCGTCTGATTTCCTTCATCAACCATCATCAGCAATAATAATCTACAATCACAACCATCATCTTCAATCATTAAACATCAAATCAAGGCCGTTGATCTTCAAAAATAATCACATTCCACCAAGCTTCTCACTAAAATAGGCAACCGACCTCCCTCCTTGCACAAGAACCGCTCCAACTCCAACCCCACTAGCATCACATTCAACTTCAAAGGGTTGATCAAAATTTGGAAGAGCTAAGATTGAAGCCTCACATAACTTCTTTTTGAGGGTCTCAAAAGCCCTTTAAGCCGATGGTGTCCACTCAAAAGTACCCTTCTTCATGCATTCGGTCACCGGGGCCAAAATAGTGCTAAAATTCTTCACAAACCTTCGATTGAAGGAAGCTAGACCATGAAAACTCCTTACTTGAGTGAGAGTAGTAGGAGTAGGCCAAGATTGAATGGCCTTCACTTTACTAGGGTCCATTGAGATCCCTACATTTGAAATCACATAACCAAGAAAGACAATACTATCCACCATAAAAGTACATTTTTCCAACTTGGCAAAAAGCCGCCTACTTCTCAATGTTTCAAATACTTGCCTCAAATGTTTAACATGATCAAGTTCACATTTTCTATAAACAAGTATGTCATCAAAATAAACAACAACAAATTTACAAATGAAAGGGCGAAGTACCTCATTCATGAGCCTCATAAAAGTGCCAGGAGCATTAGAGAGCCCAAATGGCATAACTAGCCACTCATACAAGCCTTGCTTTGTCTTGAAAGCGATCTTCCACTCATCTCCTTCACGCATACGAATTTGATGGTACCCCATCCTCAAGTCAATCTTCGAAAACACCTTGGAACCATGTAACTCATTAAGCATATCATCAAGTCGGGGAATAGGGAAGCGATACTTGATTGTAATGTTGTTGATGGCCCTACTATCCACACACATCCTCCATGTACCATCCTTTTTCGGGACCAAAAGAGCCGGAACCGAACAAGGGCTAAGGGAATCCCTCACAAATCATCTTTCAATTAACTCACCAAATTGTCTTTGAAGCTCTCTTGTTTCATTGGGGGTGCACCTATAAGCCGGTCTATTAGGGAGTTGTGATCCGAGAATAAGATCGATTTGATGTTCAATTCCCCTAATAGGTGGCAAACCGGGTGGGAGATCATCGGGAAAAACATCATGATACTCAACCAATACTTACTTGACAAGGGGTGGATTGGGTTCTCTCGCTCACTCTCTTGTGTTTCCCTAAGAAGACAAACAAAGACAATGTGTCCTTGATTTATCCCATTTTCCATCTCATTTTCCCCAATGAGAAGGTTCTCTTTGATTGTGTTTCCCGTACCCAAGGGTTTTTTGTGTTTGATGGTGGGGGACAAGGGGTTGAGTACATTCTTTTTCTTATCCATCATGAATGACAAAAGTATTCTTTCTTCCATCATGCATGACATCTCTATCAAATTGCCAAGGTCTACCAAGCAATACATGACAAGCATTCATAGGCAATACATCACAAAGCACCTCATCCTTATATAACTTGGCAATTGAGAAATAAAGAAGAGTTTATTTCGTTACCTTCACCTCATTGTGATTGTTAATCCACTGAAGCTTGTAGGGAGCAGGATGATCAGTCGTTTCAAGATTGAGCTTGCTCACCAATGTTGTTGAGGCCACATTAGTGCAAGAGCCACTATCTATGATAAGATTGCAAAATCGCTCCTTGATGGTGCATCGAGTTTTGAAGATGTTTTCCCTTTGCTCTTCCGCTAAAGGGGTGGAAATGGAGTGAAGTGCTCTCCTCACAACAAGGATTTGACCCTCATCGGCGTCAACTACAATTTCATCCTCCTCATCATATATAGGGTCATCGAAATCCCTCTTCTCATCTTCGTACTCATCATCATCCATTTCACGAATCATCATTTCTCTACTATTTGGACACTCATTAGCAAAATGTCCATAGCCTCTACACTTGTAGCAAGTCTTTCGATTTCCCATCTTGTTGTGATCATCTTTGCTAGGAAAATGCATGGGAGCCTTGCCTTTGTCATCCTTGACAATGGGCTTGCTTGTCGCACCCTTTGGAGAAAAAGAATTCTTGAAGGTAGGCTTAGGATACCCACTAGCACTATTCACCTAGTCATACTTCTCAAACTTCAAAGCCACTTGCACCACTTGATCAAAACTTCCATGGGCATGCACATCAACCTTTTGCCCAAGCTTTCTTTCAAGACCACCAATAAACCTAGCAATCTTATGCTCCGGTGCTTCCTCAACTCCACTCATGATAGAAAGTTTTTCAAACCTCCAAGTATACTTCTCTACCGACATAGTTCCTTGCTTAAGAGAGTTCAATTTAAGATAAGCATCTTGCAAATAATCTCTAGGCACAAAAGCCTTGTTCATATGTTTCTTCAATTTCTCCCAAGAAGTGATTTTTGATTTTCCATATTTCTTCCTACGATTCTTAACGTTCTCATACCACAAAGAAGCATGTTTTTTGAGTTTAAGGATGGCCAATTTGAAACGTTTTTCATCAATATAACCCTTATATTCAAACACATTCTCCATACTTCTAACCCACTCAAGAAATTCATTAGGATCAAGATTACCTTCATAGTCCAGAAATTCCAACTTGATGTCTTGGTCACGGTTGTCCTCATGGTGTCATTGGCGGTGTTCCCTTCTCCGGTGAGGAGAGTGAGAGTCATCTTCTTCACTAGGGATCCTCCTCCTTCTAGGACTTCTTCTATTCTACAAGACCTCAAGAAGTCTATCAAACTTCCTTTCTAAAGCATCAAATCTAGAGTTTTCATTGTATCCTTCATCATCTTCATAATGATATCTCTCACCCATGTTTCAAGATAGAAATCTTGTATATTTGAGAGAAAAATTTCAAATTTTGTGGGAAAAGATGAGATCTTTTGAGAGGGGGAAAGAGAAAATAAAAAAAGGTAGGATCTTTCTAGGCTAATAACCTAGGCTCTTGATACCAAATGATATGAAATAACCAAGGAAAGATAAGTAAAAGGAAGGAGAAATCAAGTAACAACAAGTTCAAACCAGCAAACCAAGATAAACCTATCTCAAATTCACAAAGATAGATGAAATAGGGGTCTTAATTAAAGCCAACACCAAGTAAAGCTAGGATTAAGGTGTAACCACAAAGATTACAAGAGATGCAATCACAAAGAAAGCAAGATAATCACAAATATTATGGTAGAGAGAGAAAGTCTCTTGTTTACAAAGTTCAACAAAAATTAAAATGCAAAAACGTCTTAAAACAACTTAAATAGTTCGCACAAACTGACAGAAAAACGGGAAAAGGTTCGGCCGAACTTTGGGTAAGTTCGGTCGAATTTGTGGGTAGGTTCGGTCAAACCTTTGGAGTTCGACCACTCCTGCAAAGATGCAAAAATCAGGTCTAAAACTGCCTTAAGGTTTGGGCGAACCACAGTGTAGGTTCGGCCGAACTCCCCTGCTCCTTGACAGCTCAACTTCAAACGTTCATAACTTCTTCGTTTTTTGCTCAAATTTGGCATTTGACCAGTCGTTGGAAAGCTCTGGAACTCTACTTTCACCTCCAACTTGAATCACTTAAAAATTTCTTGTAAGAAAGGAGATATGGCTGAATGAAGTAGTTGCATCATATATTGATAAACTTCTTGTCTTCAAGTGTGATGATGGTTAGCCCCGAAAGGTGACCTCCAAGGAGCTTGGCCCGACTTCGTGTCACGACACGTAGAATGTCTTCCACTTCTTCCACTAAGTTCCATGCACCCGCGTCACTATCGGAGTCAATTGTTTTTTGATTCATCAACAACCTACACTATCGTCTTAGGTCGAGCAAATCAAGGTAATAATCTAGCAAAACCGATCAATGGAAATCTCTAAGCCGAGCTATCGCTACAACCTAGGTCAATCCACCTAGTTATGACTAATGGTTGGCCACCCAAGAGAAATAACTAGTATGATATGCAAAACAAAGACTTTAATGACAATCACAACAATTTCAATATCAAAGCATACTTGAGATTCAACTACACCATCACAAATTCCTTTAGTAAAAAAATTACTCACTAATTATGAAAATAACAAGATTAATTAACAAATAATCAAGTATCAACATGATTAACAAGAAATATTAACAACTAAAACAAAAATCAAAAGAAAGCAAATAAAATAGAGTAGAAATAGTTAGAGATTCTTATTGATTGAAGATGAAATTCTACAACCAAGATGATCAATCTTCTTCTTCAAAATCCAAGCTCAACAAAGGTGAAACCCTCACTTTCTCTCTCTAAACTACTCTAACCCTAAGCTAAACCTAGAGAGAGAAGCTCTCCTAAAACTAATAATTAAAATAGAAGAATAATTATGGAATATAACTAATTACCCCAAAAAATGGGTATTTATAGAAAGCTAGAAAAAAAAGACTAAATAAACAAAAGGGAAATAAAATAAGTAAAACTAACAAAAAAGGAAAATAAAAATAAACAAAAGAAAATAAAAGGAAAAAGAAATTAAAAATAACAAAACCCAAAATTTCCACCCAAAACAACCAGACCCAACTTTCTCTTCTTCGATTTTTGGATGCTCTGAACTCCGTTGAAGCACATCACCATCACACCGTCTGATTTCCTTCATCAACCATCATCAGCAATAATAATCTACAATCACAACCGCTCATCATCATCTTCAATCATTAAACATCAAATCAAGGCCGTTGATCTTCATAAATAATCACGCACAGAGCTCGTGAAATTTTTCGATCGAACCTCGGTTAGGTTCGACCGAACGACTGGTTTGGTTCGGTCGAACCATGGGTGTGTTCGACCGCTCCTCTTCAAATAAGAAAACATCGAAAGTTTCTGACTCTTTTGACACTTTTTGGCATTTCGATCGAACTCCTATGCGGTTTGCCCAAACTTGATTGAAATTAATCTGATATTTGCTTAATTGAGGGGCCGAATTGCTGTAGGCGCGGAGATTAGTGGAGTTGCTGGTTGAAATAGGGGAGTTGCGGATGCAGGGAATTCAGGAATTGAGAGGTGGAGCTACTATGATTGACGTTAGGCTAGAGGTGAAGTGGGTGTTGGTTGAATGCGGTTGTGAGGTGGAGTTGTGAGCTGATGCGGGCTGTGATTGGAGGTTGGGATTTGGTGGCGGTTTTGTGAAGTTGCATAGGAGCGAGTGGCGCAGGTGGCTGTTGCGGCTGCTTTGTTGAAGTTGGTGGTGTTGTGGTTGGTTGTGGTTGCTTGCGATTTGTGTGGCTGTGAGAAGATGGAGCAGGAGCTGCTGCCATGGTGCGGTTTGGATAGGTTGTTTGTGGGAGCAGGGGCTGCTGGTGGTTTGGTGCACAGTGTGGAGGAGGCAGCAGCAGTGTTGCTGTTTTGGTGTGGTGAAGGGTAAGAAATATTAGAGGGGGAGAGAGTGGTGTAGGATAAGAGATGGCAGCAGTCAGTAGCTAGCATAGAAATGTGCACACTTTGACTCGTCCCCGAGCTCCGAACTCACTTGATATGAAACCCGAACACCTACACACAAAACCGAGAAAAGAACTGGGACAAAGAATAAAATAAAATAAATAAAATAGAAATAAATAAACTATAATAAAAAATAAGATAAATAAAACTAAAACTAATAAAAATTAAACAAAAACTATACAAGCGAATAAAACTATGAAATAGACTCAAAACTAATTAAAATAAATAAAAGTAATTAGAATACTTTCAATGAAAAATAAAGAACGAAATATAACAAATCAAAAGCAAATAAAATACGAAAATAAACTAATTCTAATAAAAACTGCGAAAAAGAACTAAAACACGACAAAATTACCAAATAAACAAGAAATGTTATTAAAGTGAAAACAAGACAAAGAAAGGGAAAATAAGATAAAATAAACACAAAAGTGACTATAATACTACTCCCTAAGAGTGACATAAATGTCACTCATCAAATTCCCCCAAGCTAAACCTTTGCTCGTTCTCGAGCAAAGCTAGAGCAAAAGAGAACAAGATGAATTATTGAAAGCAAAAGAAACAAAATAGAAACAAAGAGAAAGAATGTACAGTAACTCACTGCCGTAGGAATCACGAATGCATTTAGCGTATGCATCAAGCCCTTTAAACCCCCATGTCGCCAAAGAGGACGAGTAAGCTCTCGTGAGGGTTTCCTAATAGGTTTAACCCACAACTCTTGGCAACACCCTAGCAAGGCAAGGCAGATAAAACAAAGAAAAAGAAAATAAAACAAATGAACTTAAATGGACAAGAGATAAAAACAAGCATAAATGAATGCATAACTTTCTAAATAGACAAATGTATGCACATTTCAAGATGTCAATGGTTGATTGAAAGATAAACTATGCTAAGCATAGATAACTCTAACATGCTTCACTCCCCCCCCCCCCCCGCATTTCATACATTCTTACCGCGTTCCCTCATCTAGATTCAAATTCACCCTTCAAGGTAGCATCTCATGGCTCCACGAAGGAGCCGTAACAAGGATAAGACAATATAAACAAGGGGAACCCGACAAGTCAGGCCTTCTCCATATGCTTGAAGTTTAGCACCCTCCACCGACTGAAGACTCAACTAATCCAAGTCAAAAGGACTTTAAAAGGGGTTGTAACGTAGGCTAGGGGTAAAGGTGAGGAAAAATTTGAAAATTTTGGTGGTATCTCCTAAGTGAAGAAAAAGAGCAGCCGTCTCTTAAAAATGAACTCTCGAAATCACAAAAACATCAAACAAAAATGCCAAACTATCATCTCCCCCAAGCTTATCCATCAAACACTCTAAACGCAAACTAAGAACCACTCCCCCAAGCTTGAAAGGAGCATTGTCCTCAATGCTCAAGCTAACGAGAAATGATCACAACTAAAAACGGTTTTATTGACCTTTCTTTTTTTCTTTTTTTTTCTTCTTTTTTTCCGAATGCACTTTTCTCATTTTTTTTGTGCTTTTTTTTTTCTTTTGTCAACTTTTATTACATTGTCCTTGCCTTTTTATAACTATGGACATATTTTTCTTGAATTCACATATTCAATAGAAACATTCAAAACACAACCTTACTTTACATTCCAAACCATCACCTTTTAACTTTTCTAACCAAAAACACAACAAACTTTCATGACCCAAAAACTTCACATATCTAAAGATGTAAAATGAAACAAAAAGGCCTTGCGGTTTGTATTATGCTCATAAACAAGGAAGGTTAGGCTCAAAATGGCTAGCAAGGGGGCAAATGCAAAAAAAATTTATAAAAAAAATAAGCAACAAAAGAAAAGCTAAACCTAGAAATACAAAAATAGTCAACGAAGGAAATGTCTTTGTCCTCCCTAGATTTAGTTCGGTCGCGATCTTGGGAGCTAGATGTCAAGTTCTCGATCTAAGCATGCCTTGGAAAGGATCCTATGCCGCTCATACAAAGAATTGTTGGAGGCTTGAACAATAAAGCTCACATTGGGTTTACAAAAACTACCTTTAGGGCTTCAAATCCCCTAATGAGAGCAACACCTTCATACCACAAACAAGTGAATTTGGGTTCGATGGGCCTTACGAGTTCTAAGCCAGCTACCTTAGCATAGACATATCCTAAAGTCAACCAATGACACTCTCAAACCGTGCAAACATTTACCACTTAGGAAGGTACACATTCAAGAACACAAGTCCAACCAAGAAATGTTAAAAATAAGAACAAACAAAACACATTTTTGCTAAACTTGCCTTGAAGTAAACAAAAATCTTTTTGGATTTTCCAAAGGCATGAAAAAAAAACATGGAAATGCATATACTCAAGTGCATGGCATAAATAAATCAACATCCCACCAAACATGATAGAATACCCTCCCCCAAGCTTGAATGAGACCAAGCTCTCAAATCATAAACAATGAAACCAAGGAGGGGAAAACAAGGAAAAATTAATCCAACATTACCAACACATGATCTTCAAGTCGCAATCAGTAAAAGAGAGGGAAAAGAAGGATATTACCGGATATGGGATAAATGCAAAATCACACAAAAATCGAAATAACCTCATAGGAGCCAGAATCTCTACAAATAAGGCTTGAACTTCACGTGATAGGCAAGTTGAGACACATTTCCTTGATTCTTGATCATCACCAATGCACAAAAGTATATAGAATTGTGTACCTATCAAGGAACACAAACATTTCCATGAGAGAAAATCGATTCTAAAAATAAAAGAAAATGAAAGCAATAAAATACGGGTTACTTCCCGCAAAAGCTTGTTTAACGTCCAAGCGAGACCGCTCTAGGAAATAATAATTCAACGCACGCAAGAGCTTGTCAAATGCACTACTACACATTTCATGGGGGTGACGGTAGGCAAATGACAGAAAGAGAGCGTGCAACAAGATAATTGCACGCAAGTGAGAAGGGAGATGCCAAAAGAAAGAAGAAGATGGATCGAAAGAAAACTCAAGAAAGTAAGAAGTAGAAGAGGGAAAAGAAGAACGGAAAGAAAAGGAAAACGATAAATCCTCCTCACAAAATTTTTGGTTGGCATACTTTCTCTCTTCCTCAACAATGATAGAATAAGGGGCATGAAAATCATCCATAGAAGGTGGCTCCCCAATAGGCTCTTTGAAATAGGAAAGGAGAGAAATAGGGTAAGGATAGATGTGGTCGAAACTTAGAGAAAAGGGGTATGAGAAACGTCAAAAGGGGTATCTACTCCCTCACCACAAGGTCTCACATTTCCATTGAGGGAATGAAAATCAATCATAGAATCCTCAAATGAAGGGCACTCACGATCTATACCTCCCTTAAGCTCAAAAACTCTAAAGGAATCAACCTCAACCTCCTTTTCACCACAATAAACAACCTTTCCTTCAACTATCTCAAAACCTAAGGTCCCAAAATCATGCATGAATGGACGTAGATTCATCTCAAACTCGTCTAAGTCCCAAGAAGCGTTCTCGATGAAATCATAAAAAAATCTATAAGTCCTCATATGAATCTAGAAAAATACGTGGGACATTACCTCAAAAGAGTATATATACTCATAGATTGAAGGGTCACAAACATACACTTGAGACTCATCAAGATGGTAGAGGCGTTTAGGATTCACAAATTTAACATTAGCTTCATTCTCAACTCCTTCACCATCACTCAAATGCTCTATAATGGGATCCTCACTCAAATGGGGGAAAGGAGAAGGAGGAGCAATAGCTCGAGATTGAGCTAGGTGGGAGATTTGGCTCTCAAGTATCTTCATTCTAGCTTCCGTCTCCCTATTCTCAACTTCCCTCCTCTCATTATCCTTCTCCCTTATCTCTTTATCCATCTCCATCAACTTCATTAACTTCTCCATAATCTTCTCTTTCCTTAAATTTTCCATAGAATTACCCTCATAAAAGGTTTCATTAGAAGCATAAGGGAAATCATTTGGAGCCATGTAAGAACAAGAAGATGAGGAGGGAGGATCATTCACATTATAAACATGAGCATCATCATAATGGGGAGTGGGGGCATAATAAAGCAAATGAGATTCATCATCAACAATAGGAGAATAGGAGTTGAAATCACTTGTTCTAGATACACATACGGGAGCACAAGACAAATCATTGGGATTTATGCCACCAATATAACTATTATCACATTGAGAATCAAAATTAGCAACATTACATGCCCTATTGCGTACATCCTTAGCAAACCACACAAAAAAAGTTCCAAGCACTATGAATCGTTAATGCTCGAAATTCACCATTAAACCTACTTTCAACTTCAAATCTCGTTTGTTAATTCATGCCATAATAACAAATCTCATAAGCTTGACAGGGATACAACCATTATAGTTCCAGAACCCTATAAGTCTATGGAAGTAGGCATAAAAAGACTCACCATCAAATTGAGAAAAAGAAAAATGCCATTTTTCAACAACAAAAAGAATAAAAACAAATTAAAAGAAAATTGTATACACTTGACTAGTGTCAATTAGATAACACAACGGTAATGGAAGCTGTTCCCAGGCAACGGCGCCAATTTGATGAAGGGGAAATACGCGTCGTCCAATGTCTATCCCTAGATCAAATACAATTTATACAACCTAATTAACAAACCTAATATGAGTATAAGGCAAGCATAGGGGTCGAACCACAGGAAACGATTAATTACTACCAAATGCTATCAACAACTAAGCTAGTCCGAGATTAAGGAAAGTAAACTAAAGGTCTAAAAACACTAAAACTAGAGATAAAACACTAAGGGAAATGGTTTAGGTAAGTTTTCACTCAAACATGAATAGACATTAAATTGTTATTGAACGCGAACTAAGCATCACACATCAACGGTTTAAGACACAATCTAACATCCTTTCTGATATGAAATAACCAAGGAAAGACAAGTAAAAGGAAGGAGAAATAAAGTAACAACAAGTTCAAACCAAAAAACCCAGATAAACCTATCTCAAATTCACAAAGATAGATGAAATAAGGGTCTTAATCAAAGCCAACACAAAGTAAAGCTAGGATTAAGGTGTAACCACAAAGATTACAAGAGATGCAATAACAAAGAAAGCAAGATAATCACAAATATTATGGTAGAGAGAGAAAGTCTCTTGATTACAAAGTTCAACAAAAATTCAAATGCAAAAACGTCTTAAAACAACATAAATAGTTCGCACAAACTGAAAGAAAAACGGGAGAAGGTTCGGCCGAACTTTGGGTAAGTTCGGTCAAACTTGTGGGTAGGTTCGGTCGAACCTTTGGAGTTCGGCCACTCCTGCAAAGATGCAAAAATCAGGTCTAAAAATCCCCTGCTCCTTGACAGCTCAACTTCAAACGTTCTTAACTTCTTTGTTTCTTGCTCAAATTTGGCATGTGACTAGTCGTTGGAAAGTTATTGAACTCTACTTTCACCTCCATCTTGAATCACCTAAAAATTCCTTGTAACAAAGGAGATATGGCTGAATGAAGTAGTTGCATCATATATTGATAAGCTTCTTGTCTTCAAGTGTGATGATGGTTAGCCCCGAAAGGTGACCTTCAAGGAGCTTGGCCCGACTTCGTGTCATGACACGTGGCATGTCTTCCACTTCTTCCACTAAGTTCCATGCACCCGCGTCAAACCCCTCCTCCTCAAAAGGAATTGCCCTCAATTCCAGATCATCATCACCAATATCATGTTCAAAGAGAAAAGGAGCAAGATCACCAACATTAAAGGTAGCATGAACACAGAAGTCTCCCGGTAGTTTGAGCTTATAAGAATTAGGTCCAACTCTCTCCACAACTTCAAAGGGGCCTTCGGATCTTGGCATGAGCTTGTTCTTCTTCTTAGTCGGGAATCTTTCCTTCCGAAGATGGAGCACCTACATTGAATTCCCTTGGCTTCTTGAATTTGTTTGCCCTTGCCTTGTAACTCTCATTTGCCTTCTCAATTCTCTTCTTGACATCTTCATGAAGATTTTTCATCGTTTCAATTCTATATTTTGCCTCAAAGCTCAACTCCTCTTGAGGGATACTAGGCAATACGTCAAGTGGTAGGGGGGATTAAAACCATACACTACTTCAAATGGTGTTTTCCCGGTAGCTATGCAATGAGAGCGGTTGTAAGCAAATTCAACGGTAGGTAGCTTAAGATCCCAATCTTTCATGTGTTTGCTAATGATAGCTCGGAGAACGGTGGACATGGCACGATTAGTCACCTCGGTTTGGCCATTGGTTTGAGGGTGACTAGAGGTACTAAACAAGAGCTTGGTTCCCACTAACTTCCACAAAGTCTTCCAAAAGTAGCTCAAGAACTTAGGATCACGGTCCGACACAATACTTTTTGGAATACCATGAAGCTTCACCAGTTCTCTAAAGAACAAGGTAGCCACATGAGAAGCGTCATTGGTCTTATGGCAAGGAATGAAGTGAGCCATCTTGCTAAAACGATCAACCACAACAAACACGGAATCATTTTGCCTTTGAGTGCGAGGGAGAGCAACCACAAAATCCATGCTAAGATCATCCCAAGGGTGACTAGGGACCGGAAGAGGAGAGTAGAGTCCTTCATGGAATCGACTCTTAGCCTTGTGACAAGCCCCACTACGAGCTATCACATCTTGCACATCACCAAACATCTTGGTCCAATAAAAATGCTCTCGAAGAATTTCATATGTTTTCGCAACCCCAAAGTGTCCGGCTAGCCCTCCTTGATGAGCTTCTTTAACAAGCAACCGTCGATGAGAGCATTTCGGAACACAAAGCTTGTTTCCCTTGAAAAGGAAACCCTCTTGCACCATGAAAAAGCCATCGACCCCTTCCTCACACTTCTTCATCAACCCACCAAAATCCCCATCATCGTGATACAACTCTTTAAGCAACTCAAACCCTAAAAACTTCGTATCAAGAATAGTGATCATACAATGCCTCCTAGAAAGAGCATCGGCAACAACATTGCTCTTCCCTTCCTTGTAATTAGAAGAGAAAGTGAACGATTGGAGGAATTCAACCCATTTGGCATGCCTTGCATTGAGTTTATGAGAACCATTGATGTACTTGAGAGATTCATGATCGGAGTTTAGTACAAATGGTCTAAGCCTCAAGTAATGTGACCAATGATCAAGAGCCCTCAAAATAGCATAGAATTCATTGTCATAGGTACTATACCTCATTCTTGCTCCACCAAGATTCTCACTAAAATAGGCAACCGACCTCCCTCCTTGCACAAGAACCGCTCCAACTCCAACCCCACTAGCATCACATTCAACTTCAAAGGGTTGATCAAAATTTGGAAGAGCTAAGATTGAAGCCTCACATAACTTCTTTTTGAGGGTCTCAAAAGCCCTTTAAGTCGATGGTGTCCACTCAAAAGTACCCTTCTTCATGCATTCGGTCACCGGGGCCAAAATAGTGCTAAAATTCTTCACAAACCTTCGATTGAAGGAAGCTAGACCATGAAAACTCCTTACTTGAGTGAGAGTAGTAGGAGTAGGCCAAGATTGAATGGCCTTCACTTTACTAGGGTCCATTGAGATCCCTACATTTGAAATCACATAACCAAGAAAGACAATACTATCCACCATAAAAGTACATTTTTCCAACTTGGCAAAAAGCCGCCTACTTCTCAATGTTTCAAATACTTGCCTCAAATGTTTAACATGATCAAGTTCACATTTTCTATAAACAAGTATGTCATCAAAATAAACAACAACAAATTTACAAATGAAAGGGCGAAGTACCTCATTCATGAGCCTCATAAAAGTGCCAGGAGCATTAGAGAGCCCAAATGGCATAACTAGCCACTCATACAAGCCTTGCTTTGTCTTGAAAGCGATCTTCCACTCATCTCCTTCACGCATACGAATTTGATGGTACCCCATCCTCAAGTCAATCTTCGAAAACACCTTGGAACCATGTAACTCATTAAGCATATCATCAAGTCGGGGAATAGGGAAGCGATACTTGATTGTAATGTTGTTGATGGCCCTACTATCCACACACATCCTCCATGTACCATCCTTTTTCGGGACCAAAAGAGCCGGAACCGAACAAGGGCTAAGGGAATCCCTCACAAATCATCTTTCAATTAACTCACCAAATTGTCTTTGAAGCTCTCTTGTTTCATTGGGGGTGCACCTATAAGCCGGTCTATTAGGGAGTTGTGATCCGAGAATAAGATCGATTTGATGTTCAATTCCCCTAATAGGTGGCAAACCGGGTGGGAGATCATCGGGAAAAACATCATGATACTCAACCAATACTTACTTGACAAGGGGTGGATTGGGTTCTCTCGCTCACTCTCTTGTGTTTCCCTAAGAAGACAAACAAAGACAATGTGTCCTTGATTTATCCCATTTTCCATCTCATTTTCCCCAATGAGAAGGTTCTCTTTGATTGTGTTTCCCGTACCCAAGGGTTTTTTGTGTTTGATGGTGGGGGACAAGGGGTTGAGTACATTCTTTTTCTTATCCATCATGAATGACAAAAGTATTCTTTCTTCCATCATGCATGACATCTCTATCAAATTGCCAAGGTCTACCAAGCAATACATGACAAGCATTCATAGGCAATACATCACAAAGCACCTCATCCTTATATAACTTGGCAATTGAGAAATAAAGAAGAGTTTATTTCGTTACCTTCACCTCATTGTGATTGTTAATCCACTGAAGCTTTTAGGGAGCAGGATGATCAGTCGTTTCAAGATTGAGCTTGCTCACCAATGTTGTTGAGGCCACATTAGTGCAAGAGCCACTATCTATGATAAGATTGCAAAATCGCTCCTTGATGGTGCATCGAGTTTTGAAGATGTTTTCCCTTTGCTCTTCCGCTAAAGGGGTGGAAATGGAGTGAAGTGCTCTCCTCACAACAAGGATTTGACCCTCATCGGCGTCAACTACAATTTCATCCTCCTCATCATATATAGGGTCATCGAAATCCCTCTTCTCATCTTCGTACTCATCATCATCCATTTCACGAATCATCATTTCTCTACTATTTGGACACTCATTAGCAAAATGTCCATAGCCTCTACACTTGTAGCAAGTCTTTCGATTTCCCATCTTGTTGTGATCATCTTTGCTAGGAAAATGCATGGGAGCCTTGCCTTTGTCATCCTTGACAATGGGCTTGCTTGTCGCACCCTTTGGAGAAAAAGAATTCTTGAAGGTAGGCTTAGGATACCCACTAGCACTATTCACCTAGTCATACTTCTCAAACTTCAAAGCCACTTGCACCACTTGATCAAAACTTCCATGGGCATGCACATCAACCTTTTGCCCAAGCTTTCTTTCAAGACCACCAATAAACCTAGCAATCTTATGCTCCGGTGCTTCCTCAACTCCACTCATGATAGAAAGTTTTTCAAACCTCCAAGTATACTTCTCTACCGACATAGTTCCTTGCTTAAGAGAGTTCAATTTAAGATAAGCATCTTGCAAATAATCTCTAGGCACAAAAGCCTTGTTCATATGTTTCTTCAATTTCTCCCAAGAAGTGATTTTTGATTTTCCATATTTCTTCCTACGATTCTTAACGTTCTCATACCACAAAGAAGCATGTTTTTTGAGTTTAAGGATGGCCAATTTGAAACGTTTTTCATCAATATAACCCTTATATTCAAACACATTCTCCATACTTCTAACCCACTCAAGAAATTCATTAGGATCAAGATTACCTTCATAGTCCAGAAATTCCAACTTGATGTCTTGGTCACGGTTGTCCTCATGGTGTCATTGGCGGTGTTCCCTTCTCCGGTGAGGAGAGTGAGAGTCATCTTCTTCACTAGGGATCCTCCTCCTTCTAGGACTTCTTCTATTCTACAAGACCTCAAGAAGTCTATCAAACTTCCTTTCTAAAGCATCAAATCTAGAGTTTTCATTGTATCCTTCATCATCTTCATAATGATATCTCTCACCCATGTTTCAAGATAGAAATCTTGTATATTTGAGAGAAAAATTTCAAATTTTGTGGGAAAAGATGAGATCTTTTGAGAGGGGGAAAGAGAAAATAAAAAAAGGTAGGATCTTTCTAGGCTAATAACCTAGGCTCTTGATACCAAATGATATGAAATAACCAAGGAAAGATAAGTAAAAGGAAGGAGAAATCAAGTAACAACAAGTTCAAACCAGCAAACCAAGATAAACCTATCTCAAATTCACAAAGATAGATGAAATAGGGGTCTTAATTAAAGCCAACACCAAGTAAAGCTAGGATTAAGGTGTAACCACAAAGATTACAAGAGATGCAATCACAAAGAAAGCAAGATAATCACAAATATTATGGTAGAGAGAGAAAGTCTCTTGTTTACAAAGTTCAACAAAAATTAAAATGCAAAAACGTCTTAAAACAACTTAAATAGTTCGCACAAACTGACAGAAAAACGGGAAAAGGTTCGGCCGAACTTTGGGTAAGTTCGGTCGAATTTGTGGGTAGGTTCGGTCAAACCTTTGGAGTTCGACCACTCCTGCAAAGATGCAAAAATCAGGTCTAAAACTGCCTTAAGGTTTGGGCGAACCACAGTGTAGGTTCGGCCGAACTCCCCTGCTCCTTGACAGCTCAACTTCAAACGTTCATAACTTCTTCGTTTTTTGCTCAAATTTGGCATTTGACCAGTCGTTGGAAAGCTCTTGAACTCTACTTTCACCTCCAACTTTAATCACTTAAAAATTTCTTGTAAGAAAGGAGATATGGCTGAATGAAGTAGTTGCATCATATATTGATAAACTTCTTGTCTTCAAGTGTGATGATGGTTAGCCCCGAAAGGTGACCTCCAAGGAGCTTGGACCGACTTCGTGTCACGACACGTAGAATGTCTTCCACTTCTTCCACTAAGTTCCATGCACCCGCGTCACTATCGGAGTCAATTGTTTTTTGATTCATCAACAACCTACACTATCGTCTTAGGTCGAGCAAATCAAGGTAATAATCTAGCAAAACCGATCAATGGAAATCTCTAAGCCGAGCTATCGCTACAACCTAGGTCAATCCACCTAGTTATGACTAATGGTTGGCCACCCAAGAGAAATAACTAGTATGATATGCAAAACAAAGACTTTAATGACAATCACAACAATTTCAATATCAAAGCATACTTGAGATTCAACTACACCATCACAAATTCCTTTAGTAAAAAAATTACTCACTAATTATGAAAATAACAAGATTAATTAACAAATAATCAAGTATCAACATGATTAACAAGAAATATTAACAACTAAAACAAAAATCAAAAGAAAGCAAATAAAATAGAGTAGAAATAGTTAGAGATTCTTATTGATTGAAGATGAAATTCTACAACCAAGATGATCAATCTTCTTCTTCAAAATCCAAGCTCAACAAAGGTGAAACCCTCACTTTCTCTCTCTAAACTACTCTAACCCTAAGCTAAACCTAGAGAGAGAAGCTCTCCTAAAACTAATAATTAAAATAGAAGAATAATTATGGAATATAACTAATTACCCCAAAAAATGGGTATTTATAGAAAGCTAGAAAAAAAAGACTAAATAAACAAAAGGGAAATAAAATAAGTAAAACTAACAAAAAAGGAAAATAAAAATAAACAAAAGAAAACTAAAGAAAGAAAATAAAAGGAAAAAGAAATTAAAAATAACAAAACCCAAAATTTCCACCCAAAACAACCAGACCCAACTTTCTCTTCTTCGATTTTTGGATGCTCTGAACTCCGTTGAAGCACATCACCATCACACCGTCTGATTTCCTTCATCAACCATCATCAGCAATAATAATCTTCAATCACAACCATCATCTTCAATCATTAAACATCAAATCAAGGCCGTTGATCTTCAAAAATAATCACGTAGAGCTCGGTTCGGTCGAACCATGGGTGTGTTCGACCTCTCCTCTTCAAATAAGAAAACATTGAGAGTTTCTGACTCTTTTGACACTTTTTAGCATTTCGATCGAACTCCTATGCGGTTTGCCCGAACTTGATTGAAATTGGAATTTACTTTGATATTTGTTAATTGAGGGGCCTAATTGTGGTAGGCGCGGAGATTGCTGGTGGCTGGTTGAAATAGGGGAGTTGCGGCTATAGGGAATTGAGAGGCGGAGCTGTTGTTATTGACGTTGGGCTGGAGGTGAAGTGGGTGTTGGTTAATTGCGGCTGTGAGGTGGAGTTGTGAGCTGTTGCGAGCTGTGATTAGAGGTTGGGATTTGGTGGCTGTTTTGTGGAGTTACGAAGGAGCGAGTGGCGAAGGTGGCTGTTGCGGCTGCTCTGCTGGAGTTGGTGGTGTTGTGGTTGGTTGTGGTTGCTTGCGGTTTATGGGGCTGGAAGAAGATGAAGCAGGAGCTGCTGCCATGGTGCGGTTTAGATTGGTTGTATGTAGGAGTGTAGACACCTAAAAATGTCTCCCCAAAATCAAACCCGTTAATGAACACCTTTCACCGCCATTATTGGCCGGGTTGAGTATTTAATCTTTGGAGTGCTTAAATCCATGTTCTATACAATATATTTCAAGAACCAATCAAATTTCTAGCTCATTTCCCTAAACCATAATCTATTTTCCACTTTTCGTGTCCACATCGCAAAACCGAGAGGAACTGATTTTATGGATATACAATTTTTAACCCAATTATTATTTTTTGGATAGGCTTTTAAATAATATTTCCAACCATATATCATAAGCCCAATGCCGAGCTATAACGAAAAAGATATGAGTAAAACACTAAACTCAGCCTAAAACCGACATCCTTCCACTAAAACGGCCATATCTTAAAATCTACAAATCATTTTACATCGTAGACTTGATAATCTTTCCAATGATATATTATATGCCTTATTTTGAGTTACGGATCAAAAGTTATGATGATTTTAAAAACGGGTTAAAAACTGGAATCACCGCGCACAGTGCAAAAGCACCGTGTCACGGGAGTTTGCCCCGTCTGACAGTGCCTTCCCCCGTCTGACGGTGCCTGGTGCAATGACACGGTATTGTACATCGTTTCACGGCGCCATTTTTAAAGCTCTTTCGCGTCAAATTCCACCGTGGCATAGTACCTGTTGCCGTGATACGGTAACTGCTGCCGTGACACGGTATTTCCCATCGTATCACGGTGCTTTTTCCGTGTAATTTTCGCGTTTTCTCATACCATGACACTGTGTACTGTACTGTGCCACGGTGGACACTGCCGTGTCACGGTACGTGTGCCGTGTCACGGAATTTTCTCGTTTCTTTTCCCCGTAAATCCTTCACGCGTTTTCACTTCCCGTAGGTCAAATATTTCCCGCGTCACTCCAGTTGTCCACCGTGTCACGGGATTTTACCCCGTCTGACGGTGCCTTGCACCGTGTCACGGTGTTATTTTGTAGGGTTTTTTTTTTTTTTTTATCTTTTTAGGGTTCTGTGTGTTCCCTCTACTCATTTTCCCTATAAATAGGACCACCCTTTTTGCAGTTCGGGGCACTAGTAATCATTCTCTCTCACCTTACACCAAAAATCATTCTCTTCTCCCTCTTTAACCTAATTTCTAGCCTACTTATTCTTCCATAATAATTCCCCTAAGCGCTCCTAGGAGTCCATACTTAAGCCGAGGTTCCGTCCTTAAACCAAGGCGTGAGAAAGGTACATATAACTGAGGGTTTGGACCAAATCAAATCTACATTTATTTAATTTAATTTTCATTTGATTTACATTTTTATTGAAGTTACTAACAGTTTATTCATGATGTAGCAATTTATTCAAATCGTTGTTTCCTATCGTTGTCCCTTATTCGTGTGGTTTCCTTTTTGTGATCCGTGAACGGTTTACAAGTTCCTTAAAAAACTTGTTGGCGGCTCCCTACTTTCCTTGTCCCTAATCGTATATGTCAATTCCCATTTCCTATGAGTGCCAAGCATATTCACACGTGCTTAACGTAGGCGCACTTCGAGCGACGCCCACAATTTGGTGACTCCACTTGGGAGGATTCTTGATTATTTATCGATTTGAGTGATCGGTATTTAATTAAGATGAGTGGATGACACTTGAAATATTCTTGAAAAATATTCCTCTGATTAATTTGGCATTTTTGCATAAGCATAGACGATTTAACGTCGCATTTACGTCTATCCCGTAGGAAAAAATTGAATAACTTGATTCCGTACGAAGGAAAACAGGGCACCAGTCAGATTTTCTAACTGCCGTGTCATGGTGCAGTACACCGTCTGACGGTGTGTAGCACCGTGGCACGGGAATCTTTGTCGTGTCACGACAGTCCTAAAATCAGTCCGGTGGCTTGTTTTCTCTTCTCACAGTCAACTTCCTTCAATTTTTCTGAAAAAACGTGTGTGTTCTACATGCGTCTTAGCCCCGGGGGATTTAAGCTCTATCAACCCAAAACGCTCATGGCAATAAGGGTTCATCCGAGTTATTAAATCCACCCAAACCATGGAGTTGAGTTTGACTTCATCACGAACTCACGGAGCCGCCCGTTGGCATACAACCTCAAAGGAGGCTGCCTTACTAACGCGTCCAAACTCTTAACCATGGTACCCTATTGACACCAAATAAACGTGACCATAGTCGAACATAGAACTTGACCTTAGATTGCGAACTATTCGTTGCATCATTGTGCCTACGTGTTTTATGTTTGATCGTTTTAATCCTAACCTTAACGATCTTTCTTTGTTTATGGTGGATTATTTTATGACTAACGATTGCCAATGGACCGTACTCACTTATAATTAGCGCAAAAAAGAAAATATTTCCCGTGCCACGTCATCATCCACCGTGTCACGGGAAAGTTCACCGTGTCAGGGAAATTTCCACCGTGGCATGGTGGATTTCCAAAAAAAAAAAAAAAAACCCGTGCCACGGTGGATTTCCGTGACACGTCAGCATCCACCGTGCCACGGGAAAGTTAACCGTGTCACGACAGTTTCCACCGTGGCACGGTGGAATTCCAACAAAAAAAAAACCACCGCGTCACGGCAGCTTGTACCGTGACACGGTACATTTTTCTGTGTCACGGTATCCTTGAAATAAGTCCAGTCAGCTTTTTTTTAGTCCCGTGTTAATTTGGTCCTCGCGTCAGTCATTTTTGTTACTGTTCACATGTCTAGCCATAAGATCATACCACGAGTCTTATAACATCACTTAATCACTCACGAGTCAAGTATTGTCCACACACTTTCTTTATGTTCCGACTCGAGTCGTGCACCAGGTCGTTTATGATCGTTTACTAGGTTCATGCACCCTTTTTCGTCATAATAAAAAAATGAGTGGAGTTTTCTCACCTGTTTTCAAATGTCTATTTTTTCCTTCCTTTCGTATCTTGAGCAATGAGTCAAACAATTAAGTGAATTATTTTATTTCACAGTACTTTGTCAAGGAACAGGGATATATTAATACGGTTTGATTCAATCTCTCACATCTAATAGGCGTTCAAAGAGAACTTTGATATCTCCACATTACTTATCACCTTTCAATGGCCACTAAAGAAGATATTGAGAACATCAACAAATCCATCGAGGCATTGTATGCCATGATGCAAACCCTTACCACTAGGGTCACTACCATGGAACAAAACAAGGTCACTGTTTCCACCCTTGACAAATTGAAGGAACAAATGAGTAAGATTTCTGAGGATTTCACTTATGTGGAGCGGCCTCCCACTCCTTTGGATGTGAAGGACAGACTCCCTTAAAAGTTCTCCATTGCTGATATTACAAAGTTCAAGCCTACTGACAATCCAATATGCCATTTGAAGGCGTTCTCTGCAACCATGTCTCTTAAGGGATTGGACGTAACACTCTTTCCTACGGTGTTCCCTCTCTCCTTAAAACATGCTTGCCAACAAAGGTTTTATTCCCTAGATGCCAAGCATACTGCGACTTGGCAAGATGTCACCGACAGTTTCATGAATCGTTACAAGTGTAACATTCAGAATAAAACTTCTGAACGTGAACTCTCCATTCTCAAACAGAAAGAGAAGAAGGCTTCACCGCTCACCTGAACAGATGGAGGGAAACAACTTCAGTCTTGGTAGATCCTCCCAAAGAAAGAGAGATGGTTCGCCTCTTTATCAAAAATCTGAATCATAAGTATAGGGAACACCTTAAATTTCTTCCTTTGAACACTTTTGAAGCTGTATATGACATCGACATCAATATCGAGGATGAGCTAATAAAGACTGCTGGTAGTAACAATAATAACACTTGGATAAACAAGAAGAACGACCATCCTTCTTCTTTGTCTTCTAAGCACAAAAATACTACCAACAATATAGGCTAAGTTGATCTCAATGAAGTGTTAGCTCTTGATGCTCCATTTCCCAAGAAAAAAAGAACTTACACTTCTTTAGGAATGACTTATGATGCGACCTTTGATCGCCTTTACGGTCAAGGCTTGATCACACCTGTTGGGCCATTTCCAGAGCCAAAATCTAAAGAAAGGAGCGCCAAATGGAACCCCAATGCCCATTGCAAGTACCATCAAGGAAGGGGTCACACTACGGAGCAATGTTGGAATTTAAAGGGCGTCATTCAAGACTTGGTGGATGCAAACAAACTTCATGTCCCTCTAGGCGGCAAGAAGTAATGAACACAAGGCGCACAACAGATCCTTCATGCAAGATTTCATGATTTCTTTCTTTATCATTCATCTCTATTCCCCCATTCATGTCTAGCATAGGTTTTCCATTTTGAATTTTTATATGTTTCATTAACCTTTTCCATTAATAAAATGAGCAAATTTCCTTTACATCTCTATCATAAAAATTTTCATTCATTCATTCATTGTCAAAAAAAAAAAAACAAAAAAAAAAAATTCAATTACCGAACTAAACCCAAGGTACACCAATGACTTGAGGCACCTTTGCAACCCTGTCATTCCCTGTTAACCGTTCAGTCACATTCCATTTCTTCATCAACAATTTTGAGCCTCGTCTAACGTTTGGCCATCATTTCTTCAACCCACATTTACTTAACCCTGGGATTGGAAGATGTGTAATTTTATAACATTCAAAAAGCAAGTAAAAAAAAGGAAAGAAAGTAGCAAAGCAACAATAAAACAATGTCTAAAGGCTAGTGTTCCAATGTCTTTGATATGAACACGTCTCAAATTGTGTCTCTCATCGAGTACTCGGTACCGTGCCTGAGAAACATGAATGCTAAGTGAGTGATGGATCGCATGATCTGAGATTGCCTACATTGATTCAAAAGAATGAAAAAAAAATAACCAAAGCAAAAAAAAAATGTTGAAAATAAACTTGCAAAATTCAAAATTTTCAAATTCACATTTACACATCTTGGGGGCTTCTCTCGGGTCTTGAGCCTTTTACCCCTTTCTTCCTTAAATCTTCAGCTTAACCACCTAACAACCCTTGAAAGACCTCTTTGAGGTGTACACACAGTTGTGCAAAGTTCGGTTAGAGCTAGGTTCGTCCTGATTCCTAACTGATACGTAGGCAACCTCATATCGTGGTGCGACCACATTCATATTCATATCCATGCATGATCGAGTTAAAGAATATCCAATGCTTACCCTTATCCATCTAGAGTTAGACTTGGGGGCTTGAAACCATATCATTTAGCCTACCCAGTCTAAAGAGTCATCATCTTCGACTCTTCTCACATATTTTTCCATCACCATAACCTTTGCAGCCAGCCTGAGTAACACATTCACACACTTCACTCACACATCCATATCCATATCATCCTCCCTTTAAGAACCCTTTATCATGGAATCTTGTGCATGTTTCATCATCTTTCAGGACAACATTCATTAGAAGAAACGTTATATTCATTGTTTCACGCATCGCATAATGTTCTGAGCAACATTTTTTAATCATACAAAGCATATCGTGCTTAGCTCCTTGATCTAAGAAACGTTCATTATGCAATAATCACTTTATCCATACACGTGGTTAGCTTCAAGACCTAAGTGACGTTCAAGATCGTTTCTTTACACCATATATGATGCTTAGCTCCATGACCTAAGTTCATTCATCGTGTAACATGATGTAAGTGTCCTTAGCCTCCTTGCCTAAGGACATGCATCATGCATACATTACTTTCAAGAAAAGCATCAATCCATGCGATTCATTTTGTCTTTCTCAACGAGGAAGTTCAAAACTTCTTTCCTTTTCTTTTGGAGAAGTTCAAAAACTTTTTCAAAACTTTATCATCGAGGGAAGTTAAAAAATAGAAGTTTAGTTTTCACGTCTTTCTTTTTCGGGAGAAATTCGGTACCCTCCACTCGTCTCATGACAAAAATGACGGAAAATTTTTGCTTTCTCATTTGCGGTTGCTTGTGTTTGCACACGCACACATCATATACACACACGACCTCAAGTTGTACACATGTCATGTCATGTAGTGTCAAGTCAAACTTGGACAAGTAAGTTGGTCAAGTCAATCATAGTCTATACGAGTCCCTTGGTAAATTTTATTTTGCAGGTCTCAATTACAACCCACGTTCGGGGACAAGCGGGCCATCTATAGCCCACGTCCGGGGACAAGCGGACCATCTACAGCCCACGTCCGGGGACAAGCGGACCATTTACAGCCCACATTCGGGGACAAGCGGACCATCTACAGCCCACGTCCGAGGACAAGCAAACAATCTACATCCCACGTTCGGGGACAAGCGAACCATCTACAGCCCACGTTCGGGGACAAGCGAACCATTTACTGCCCACGTTCGGGGACAAGCGAACCAACTACAACCCACGTCCGGGGACAAGCGGACCATCTACAGCCCACGTCCGGGGACAAGCGGACCATCTACAGCCCACGTTCAGGGACAAGTGAACCATTTACAGCCCACATTTGGGGACAAGCGAACCAACTACAGCCCGCGTCCGGGGACAAGCGGATCATCTACAGCCCACGTTTGGGGACAATCGAACCACCATCATTTTATGATGCAAGGTTCTCGATACTCAGAGACTTGCAATCTCGTAATCTGTCGACTTTCCTCAAGCATGGAAAGTATTATCCGGTGGATTTCTTCAAGCATAGAAAACCGCCAAATTCATATGTCGGCTTTCCTCAAGCTTGGAAAGTATCATCTGATAGATTTCTTCAAGCATAGAAAGCTACCAAACTCGTCAGTCGAATTTCCTCAAGCATGGAAAGTATTTCAACAGAACATCATTTGGTGTATTCCTTCAATCATAGCAAGCTACCAAGCTCATTTGCCACCGATACACTTGTGTTAGATAAGCATTCTATCCCTTTACTCTTTTATCTGTATAACTAACATTTTTCTGCAGGTATCGACATATACAGAGTGATTTAGGATCGCATAACGTCTTAAATTATTCTCCCTCCCTATCGACCACTTTGACTATTGTTTAAGAAACTGACATTTTCTACAAACTCAGTCAAAGTGGGGGCTTCTGTAGACACCTAAAAATGTCTCCCCAAAACCAAACCCGTTGATGAACACCTTTCACCGTCGTTATTGGTCAGGTTGAGTATTTAATCTTTGGAGTGATTAAATCCATGTTCTATCTAATATATTTCTTGAACCAATCTAATTTCTAGCTCATTTCCCTAAATCATAACCTATTTTCCACTTTTCGTGTACACATCGCAAAACCGAGAGAAACTGATTTTATGGCTACACAATTTTGATCAAATTATAATTTTTTTGGATATTACTCTAAATAAAATTTCCAACCATATATCATATGCCCAATTCCGAGCTATAACGAAAAAGATATGAGCAAAGTACTAAACTCGGCCTAAAACCGACACCCTTCCACTAAAACGGTCATATCTTTAAATCTAAAAATCATTTTGACCTGATTTTAATTGGTTTGGAAAATATACTTGATAATATTTCCAATGATATATTATATGCCTTATTCCAATTTACGGATCAAAAGTTATGATGATTTTAAAAACGGGTAAAAACTAGAATCACCGCGCACGGTGCAAAAGCACCGTGTCACGGGAGTTTGCCCCGTCTGACGGTGCCTTCCCCCGTCTGACGGTGCCTTCCCCCATCTGACGGTGCCTGGTGCCGTGACACGGTATTTTACATCGTGTTACGGTGCCGTTTTTGAAGCTCTTTCGCGTCAAATTCCACCGTGGCACGGTACCTGTTGCCGTGACACGGTAACTGCTGCCGTGACACGGTATTTCCCACCGTGTCACGGTGCTTTTTCCGTGTAGTTTCCGCGTTTTCCCATACTGTAAAACGGTGTACTTTACTGTGCCACGGTGGACACTGCCGTGTCATAGTACGTGTGCCGTGTCACGGAATTTTCTCGTTTCTTTTCCACGTAAATCCTTCACTCGTTTTCACTTCCCGTAGGTCAAATATTTCCCGCGTCACTCTAGTTGTCCACCGCGTCACGGGATTTTCCCCCGTCTGATGGTGCCTTCCCCCGTGTGTTCCCTCTGCTCATTTTCCCAATAAATAGGACCCCTTTTGCTGTAGTTCGGGGCACCAATAATCATTCTCTCTCACCTTACACCAAAAATTATTCTCTTCTCCCTCTTTAACCTAATTTCTAGCCTCCTTATTCTTCCATAATAATTCCACTAAGCGCTCCAAGGAGTTCATACTTAACCCGAGGTTCCGTCCTTAAACCAAAGCGTGAAAGGTACATATAACTGAGGGTTTGGACCAAATCAAATCTACATTTATTTAATTTAATTTTCATTTGATTTATATTTTTTATTGAAGTTACTAACAGTTTATTCATGATGTAGCAATTTAAAGGAACGCACGAAATGTGAGTAATTAATTAATTTAATTACACTTATTTTATTTTAATATTGCTAGTATCATGATTAGGTTAATTTATTATTTGATTTGACTAACAGTATTATTGTTGAATTGCTTCCAATATTAATGTTTATTCTATTATATTTATTGATCACCACATTGCATGTTTAAAGGGAATATGTAATTGAAAATCACGCCTAATAAGATAATTTGGACAACCGGTTTAGGATCCTTTTTAATCTAATTGTTTAATCAAGTGATCACAAATATTTTAGAATTACATGTTGCATTAATATTAAACCAATTTAGCTTAATAATAGTTTGGAGCAAATTGAATCTCTGTTTGTATGCCTTTGAGATCGCAAGAATCACTTTTCACTATAAGAACCGAGTAGAGGTTAATACAGGCGAATGTGACTCCATGACTCACTTCGTACCATCATCCCCGATCCTCCTTTCATGGTTCCGAACCATATGGAGTTAGTAATCTCATGGATTATGAATGGGGTGTAACCTTCACGGGTCAATCGTTGTTGCCTATCGTTGTCCCTTATTCGTGTGGTTGCCTTTTTGTGTTCCATGAACGGTTTACAAGTTCCTTAAAAAACTTGTTGGCGGCTCCCTACTTTCCTTGTCCCTAATCGTATATGTCAATTACCACTTCCTATGAGTGCCAAGCATATTCACACGTGCTTAACGTAGGCGCACTTTGAACGATGCCCACAAGGAGCAGGGGCTGTTGGTGGTTTGGTGCGTGGTGTGGTAGAGGCAGTAGTAGTGTTGCTGTTTTGGTGTGGTGAAGGGTAAGAAAGATTAGAGAGGGAGAGAGTGGTATAGGATAAGAGGTGGCAACAGTCAGCAGCTAGCAAAAAATGTGTACACCTTGACTCGTCCTCGAGCTCTAAACTCACTTAACATGAAATCCGAACACCTACACACAAAACCGAGAAGAGAACTGGGACAAAGAATAAAATAAAATAAATTAAATAGAAATAAATAAACTAAAATAAAAATAAGATAAATAAATCTAAAACTAATAAAAATTAAATAAAAACTATACAAGAGAATAAAACTATGAAATAGACTCAAAACTAATTAAAATAAATAAAAGTAAATTAGAATACTTTCAAGGAAAAATAAAGAAAAAAATATAACAAATCAAAAGGAAATAAAATATGAAAATAAACTAATTCTAATAAAAACTACGAAAAGAACTAAAACACGACAAAATTACCAAATAAACAAGAAATGCTATTAAAGAGTAAAGAAGAGAAAGAAAGAGAAAATAAGATAAAATAAACACGAAAATGACACTAAAAATACTTTCTATGAGTGACATAAATGTCACTCATCAGAGACTCCTTCCTAATTTCGCACGAACGCAGATTTATTTTTTTCCTTCTCTTAAACTAACTTTTCACTCGTCTTTTTTCAGTTGGCCACTCCTACTCCAAGATCAAAATGAAAGCAGTCGACTACTGCTTCTAAGGACGACAAGGCACCCAAGACCAGGAAGACGGTCGCATCCAAGACCCCTTCCGACTCGGCTGCTAAGTCGAAGTCGCGGACTGATTAAAAGTAGTCTCAAGGAGAGCTACGTACCCCGGTGGTCACAAAGCAGGGTCTCCAAGTCCGTGGATCCGACGACAAAGTCGGTCCATGATGTGTCCGCGGAAGTGGACACTAGGGGTAAGTCTTCCCCGGTAAAAATGAACGGCCCTGTCTTGACTCCGCCCATCTAGAGAGTCAAGAAATCTGATTGGCAAGCGGCTGACAGTCAGTCGCCTAAGGAGCAACATGGCCGCACGAGTGAAGGAGGAGAAGAACCCTAGCTACCTCCTCCATTCACCTTCAACCTTCCTTCTCCTCCCAACTTTTCAAACGATCAGTCAAAGTTTTATATTTCCCTTTGTTTTCTTGCAAGTCTCTCTTTGCTTAAGTTAACACCATTTGGTGCCGCATGCAGATATTGCGGAGGAGATGAACATGAAGCTTCCCGGCCTGTCACTTACTGGCACGGACAGGAAGGCTATAGGAGAATTCATGGCCAGGGCCATCACCTAGGAGCGGTGGGACACGCTGAGGGGGATCAACGAGGGCTTCCTCAGCCCCCTGATAAACTATAGCGCCGAGGTAACCATTCATGACTCTTTGCAAATTTAGATTTCATACTTAGAACATATTTCTTAATTTGTTTTTGCTAACTGCTCTTCGTCCGGGTGAAGCCCTTCCTTAGGCTCAACGCCTTCCTAGATTGGAAGGAGAAAGAGAACGAGCGGCTGAAACAGGCTTAGGATGAAGTCAGGTGGGGGGAGGACGTCGTTACGGGATCGACCGCCATCCAAAGGGTTCACTTGGAAACCCAGATCACTGCGATGTCTGACAAAGCGGCGTGGCAAATTAAAGATTTGGTGAAGCTGGGCAAGGCTCTTGAAAAAGAGAGCATGGCGAGGGAAACCTTTCAGCAAGAAAGGGATGCGGAAATTCTGAACACCCCACATTAGAAGGAGGGTTTTGTAGCCTCCGATAAGCTAAAAAGAGATCTGACCCTGCCCCAGCAAAATCTTCAAGTGACCCTTAAAGAGGCGGACACCCTCAGAGCCGAGGTGAAATCTCTATAAAAGTCTATTTCGGACTTAAATGAGCAATTGAAGGCACCTCGAGTACTTAGCCCTACTGAAGTCGTTTGCATTGAGCACAACGCCGAGGATAGGCAGAGGAGCAGCTTCTTCGAGGCTTTCGAATTAATGGTGGACTAGGGGGAGGCCACCTATTAGCAGGAGCGCTTCACTAAGCACTTCAACTACGTTTGCCTTAGGGAAGAGGACAAGAAGGCGGGGCAGCCATCTCCTGAACTTGTCTCTACCCTGACCGAATCCTAGGGTGATGATGACGATTAGGTTGAGGAGGACAAAGTTTAGGACGAGAAGGAAGTGGAGCCAACAGGTGAAGAGGTGTCAGCTGAGGAGCCGTCCACCCTTGTTGCGGCCAATGAGAAAAACTCGACCATGGAGGAGCCTGCCAAAGATGACAACTTGGATGAATAGAGCTTAGGTCTTCCATCAGTAGCTACAGTCCTTTTGTTTTCATCACTTAGTTTATTTTACTTATCACTGAACAATTTTCAATTTTAATGTCGCCTGTTTTGAGCGGTTATGTAAGATATTTTGCCGCCTTATGAGCGGTTTTATTATATTATAATTTTGTCGCCTTCTAAGCGGCTTTTATGTTTACACTTAGCAAATTTTGCGCATTTTGTTATGCTTTTAATTGCTTTAGTACGAACACTAGAGGTATGCTCCTTTATTCGGTGATCGCCTATCCAAATTCTAAGTGGTTTGATTAACTTGGTAGATTTTATACCTTGAAGGGTATGAATACTAGCAAGTTAATCAAATCATATATCATGATTTCCCTTTGACTAGGTGAACGTCGAATCAATATTAAGTATATAGTCCAAATTCTAAGGCCGAGCTAATTTATTTTTGTGCACTCTTTATTGAGTTTCTACTCGGCCCACATCCTGTGTAACACCCCCAAATTACTGTATAATAATAATGATACAAAACCTGTTTAAGAGAGTAGCTTAGGATCATTACCGCCACGTGATTACGTAAGGCTTTTCAAAATACAAATACTTGCAGCGAAAAAATACATACTTAACTTTTATTAAATAATAATCGTTTTCAAAACTAAACCACACGAGAACTTTTCATAAAAATCGTTAACCAATAAATTTAGACTAAGTGATCATCGCCCTTTGTTCCCAATGCAACATTTAGATCACGTCGACTCATCATCATTACCTATCTACTTATCATAAGTGATAAGTAGGGCCAAGCCAAAAACAAAACAGAAATACGCATTAGCAAAAATGCTAAGTACATAACAATACTAGATACATAAATCATCAATTTTTTTAATTAAACACGCTTTCATAAGATTTCGCATTTTGTAAATAATTGATCATTATTCAAACGTTTCATAAATAGAAATTCTATTTTTAGAAACATTCCAAAAGTAGATTCCAATAGAAATGGAAGATCAACATTTTCGTAAACCATTTTCCCAACCTAAGTGTGCAGACCCCTCAAGCTAGTAACTCATTTACATAGCCTATACTCGAGGAATGACTAGATCATACAAATAGTCTTATCATTTATCTCCGCATAGTGGGAGTCAAGAAAATCACATAAACATCTTTGATAAATCAATCTTCCAATTCCCATTTATGGGATGATTAAAATGATAACATTTCCTTTTTAAACAATTTAGTAAACCAAGTAAGTTTACAACAAAGATTTTAAGCATTTAAATATCGAACAATCGTTTTTATTGAAACAAGCTTACACGATTTATTTTATAAACATTCATAAATCATTGTTCAACATTCAAACATAGTTCATCATTCAAAACATAAAACACATTTATGAATAAAATCACATAGTTAAAGATATAGCCACGATTACGCACCTTAATCTTTCATACAATCATATGAAACCTCTAACAACGAAATTGACACTTTCCGTCAATAAACCAAATATCCTAATCAATACTGTATGAACAAAAGATATAAAATATTGACTCAGACTAATTGTGCATGAAAAATTGCTTCAACCCTTTTATAAAATTAATACTTGTTTTTGTTAACTAATTTTAATATTTATCATTGTTAGATAATAATAATAATAATAATAATAATAATAATAATAATAATAATAATAATAATAATATTATTATTATTATTATTATTATTATTATTATTATTATTATTATTATTATTATTATTATTATTATTATTATTATTATTATTATTATTATTATTATTATTATTATTATTATAACAATAATAATAACTTATTATAAATGTGAAAGTACATAAATTAGACCAATAGAAATAATATAAGCATGAGGATTGGGCTCACCTACTCTTAATGGGTCAACATGTCATTAGAATTAATTTATATGGTGGGATTTTAAGGATTTTAGTTTTTGTTTTTACAAAACACCAAAGACCAAACTTTGGTCTTGGTTTAGAGGGGGATGAAAGAACAAAGGAGGAAAGAGGTGGGTGCAAGGAGGTGGTCCGACGGTGGCTGGGCAGACGGCGTCGGCTAGGGGCGGGCGGCGTTGGGGTGCGGGTTCTAGTGGTGGTGGTGCGCGGCAAAGGAGGCGCGGAGGAGAGAGAGAGGGGAAAATTTTGGGGTTTTATAATTGGGTTTAATTGCTGAAATTTTGTGGGTATTCTTACAATTAAAATTGAGATAAAATTAGCTTGGTTTCTTGCTCTATTTATAGGTGAAAATGGTGAAGAAATCAAATTAAGCTTCAATGTTTATTTGTTGATGTAAGGAGGGTGATCCCATCGTAAGGGGGTCGTTCCTTAGATTCCCATGGCCACTTAAAAGGCTAGGACTTTACACTTGTTAGGGTGTATTAGGATTTGAATTCCTGACTGTTTGGGAGACCTTGAATTAGAAATGATACTCTCATTACGTTTTTTTGTAAGAAACAAGTAGGAGTCGCCAATGTGTTTTAGGAAAAATCATAAACCACGTTCATGCCTTTCTTCCATGTGGAGTACATGGAATAATTAGCACGAATCATAAGTTTACCCATGCTTAAATTGGTCTACATAAACCAGAAATGAGTTCGGGAGCGAGAGTACTAAGATAACGTTCCCTTTAGAGGGGAATCACTATCTTAGCCCTAGTACGACCTCTATAAGCATTAATCACGTAGGAATTACATTGCAAAAGTTGTTATTCTTTGTTTAATCAATATTCGTGAAAAGAACAAAATAAATAATAATCGCCTTGTCTTAAATGATAAAACAACAATTAATTATCAAATTCTATTCTTGATTAACAAAAGAATACTATGTGAATTAATTAATTTAAAGTTTGTTTAAAGTGATCAAACAACACTATTTATTCAATTAAAGTTATTCAAATAATAAAAGAAAAGTGATTTATCTAAGTGCTCAGGAAACTAACCATTCTTCTTTTATGTTAAATCTCCGTTTAATGTGTTTGTTGACTTTCTTTCTTCTTCGTACCTCCAAGGACTTCAATGGATTCAATTAGGATTGGACTACTGGGGTTTGGTGAGTCCGACTCACCGCGGAAACAACCCTGACCCAAGGAACCACTCGTAATTAATAAAACCATAAAGCATAAATAAATAAGCACAAGAAAAGGAAGAACGAATCATACCCTTGAAGCGAGCTTCGCCCTCTCAAAACGGGCTCTTACTTGAAAGCCTTCAGCACCGCAAATGTCGTGCCTCCAACGGTATCCACCCACAAAGGACGAACACGACTTTTTAGGTCTGCTACCTTAGAGTTAGCAAGGTCCGACCAAAACCCAAGTTTAATGAAGTTTAAGAGTTTTTCCCAAAATATGGAATGTTCTTTCGAACTCCCACTCAAGCCCTTTACTCCAAATCCCAAGGTTGGTATTTATAGAGGAAAGTATGAGTGGGAGTTTCTATCCCATCAATGTGGGATTCATGAAATTCCACAAATTAATTTAAAGCTAAATTAAATTAAATACATAAGCAAGTACTAAATCAACAAGTGTCCTAGTCATATGTAAAGAGGAGTATGGACCACTTGGAGAGGAGGGGACCATACTTGTTCCCCACTCCTTCCTCTCCTTGTGACACTAGTCCACACCAAAAAGCAAGAATACTTACTAGGTTCCCCTTTCTACCCGACCTAGGCCCACGGCCCAGCTAGCCTCGCACCGTGCGGGCTGCTAGCTGATCCCAGCTCGGCCCAGCACGCCCACGCACATCAGTGCGGGCTGCTGATGCCGAGGGCGTTGCTAGCTAGCCACGCATGTTAAGGGTAATTTTACCCTGCCGCGTGGCCCAATAAGAAGGTGACACGTGTCAGCCCCAGACTGGTCTAAAATGGACCAATCCCTGCTCGACATGTGTCATTCCCTAAAAGGCGGCCTTCAGGCCCAAATCCCGAGAATGCCGCCAAACGGCGCAGCCCACCAATGATTAGGGTTCAGTAACCTAACCAGGGGCACAATTCCCAAAGACCCTATAAATAGGGAGATGTCCCTCATTTTGAGGGCACATTTTTTATCATTTACTACACACTTACTCTTTGATAGAGACATCCTAAGCTTGGAATCCAAGCAGATCCCTACCTAAATTTCCGCACCTTTTTTCTCCCTTCAAGTTTCTAACTTGTGCGTCGGAGGCGGAGTACCACCCAACTGGTGCCTCCGTTTGTTTTGCAGGTACAGCTCACCCCAGATCAGTCTTCGTGTTGTAACTCTCCCGAGGGACAAAAACACCCAAAACATTTGGCGCCGTCTGTGGGGAGAGTACCTCGAAGATGGTTCAAGAGTTTGTACCCCCTAACCGTCTGGGCGAAGACCCAGAAGTCTTTACAGACCATGAGGAGGATGAGGATCCTCAGGTCGAAACCTCCACAGCCGAAGACGGCTCTCTCAGAGTCAAGCGAATCCGGCCTAGAGAGACTCTGGAGCGGGGCGCCTCCCAGGCGGGTCCGAGCAGACCCACTGGGCAGCCGGAAGGGGCAACCCAAACGGCAGCTGGATCAGCCCTTGTCACCCGAGACGAACTCATGAGGTTCAAAGGTCTGAGAGACGGGTCGACCTTTAAGTTCGACCTAGTCAATGAGAGAGGCAGAAAGCTACATTCAAGCTACCGACCTCTGCTCGCCTGGTAGCCAGTCGGTCTCCAAGAAGTCTGACAAACAGAAAGACAGCCGGTCAGCTCAGCCGGCCAAAAACAAAGAAGAGAGCAAGAAAAGAAAAGAAGTCTGGGCGGTTACTGACTCTGACCAGCCGTCCTAGAAGAAAAAGAAAGAATTTAAACCGTACGTTCCCAAGTACGAGTTTAATAAAGACTGCAACTCCATCCTCATGGAGGTAAAGGACCGGTTGTCCATTGAGAAGCCGAATCCTATGAAGAGTTCTGTCCAGACACGGAACAAGAATAAATTCTGTCAGTTCCATGAGGAGGTCGGCCATGATACCAACGACTGCTTCAGTCTTCAGCGTGCGTTGGACCGTCTGGCTGACAAAGGGCTGTTGAAGTCCTATATTTCTAAGTCCCCAGCCGGGGCAAAAAAGAAAAACAAGGGTTAGTCCTCATGGACTACCCCCAGCCTGCTAGTAGTTCGGATACCGACAAGGAGCCAGTCTACACTATAGCAGGCGGGTTCATGTGGTGGCCCTACCATCCGGGGCACCAAAAGCCATCTTCGAAAGATGGACAAAGATGATGATGAGCAGGCGTCTGCCAGCTCTTCCTTCCCAGACGTCTTGATTACTGAGAAGGATAGGGGCAGCGTTCGCCGCCCTCATGATGACCCGGTGGTCATTGAATTTAAGGTTGCCAACCAGTTGGTTGGACAGATCCTTATAGACACCAGCAGCTCATCAAACATCATCAGCCTCCGGTGCCTGCAAAAGCTGAAATACAATGTCAGCAGCATGCATCCGGTCACCCACCCCTTGGTTGGTTTTGGGGGTGGGATGGTCTACCTAGCCGGAAGGATTGACTTACCCATCCGGCTGGGAGAGAAGGGCCAGGGACGACATATTATCGTCAGATTCTTGGTCGTTGAGGAGTTGACCGCCTATAACATCATTCTTGGCAGGCCAACCCTCAACGTAGCTAAGGCAGTAATCATCCCGTCCCTCATGCTCATCAAGTATGAGAGGGATGACGGCTCTGTTGGTTCCTTGAATGGGGATCAGAAGACGGCCCGAGAGTGCTATCTCTCAGCCGTCCGAGATACCGTGGCCCCAGGCGGTCAAGAACCAATAGACCTTGACAACGTCAAGGATGCCGACCCAGCTCCTGCCCCATCAGCAACCGAAAAGAAAAGAAAGGCTCCTCTACTGGTGGAGGTGAAAAAAGAGAAAAAATAGCAATCACTGACCGGTGAACGGTCAGATGAGCTCCGAACCCAACCGGCTGAGGAAAGCATTGATCTCGTTCTAGATGACAGCCGTCCAGAACGTACTGTTAAGGTTGGGACGGTAGCCCATGCTACCTTGGGTGCAAGCTTGCACCTTCTGCTAAAAGAATTCAAAGACATTATTTCCTTTGAAGTGAAGGAGATGCCAGGCGTCAGCCCGGATCTTGATGTCCACAAACTCGCCGTGGACCCCAAAAAGAAGCCCATCCGGCAAAAGAAAAGAAACCACGGCAAGGAAAGAAGTCAGGCGGCAGCTGCCGAAGTCAAAAAGCTGCTAGACGCCAGGTTCATTCGGCCTTGTAATTTTCCTGACAGGGTGGCCAATGTGGTCCTTGTTAAGAAACCGAATGGGACCTGGCGCATGTGTGTTGGTTACACAGACCTCAACAAGGCGTGTCCAGTGGACAGTTACCCGCTTCCAAAGATCGACAATCTGGTCGATTCTACAGCCGGTCACGCCTTGATGAGCTTTATGGATGCCTACTCCGGCTTCCATCAGATACCCCTGTGGAAGAAAGATCAAGAGAAGACGGCCTTCGTCACTAATTAGGGGCTATTCTGTTATATTGTGATGCCGTTTGGCTTGAAAAATGCGCCTGCCACTTTCCAACGGATGATTAATACGGTGTTCATTAATCAGATTGGGAGGAATGTGGAGGCGTACATTGATGATATGATAGCCAAATCCAAGATACAGGCGGATCACCTTGCTGATCTCCGAGAAACCTTCACCACACTCAGGCGGCATAAGGTTACGTTAAATCCTAAGAAATGCGTCTTTGGTGTTGAGTCCGGGAAGTTTCTCGGATTCCTGATTGATCAAAGGGGGATAGAGGCTAACCCTGAAAAGATACAGACGGTGATTGACATGAAGTCACCCCGTTCGGTCAAGGAAGTTCAGAGACTCACCGGTTGTCTGGCCGCCCTGGGGAGGTTCCTTAGTCGGTCAGGCGACAAATGTCTCTACTTCTTCCAAGCAATCAGGAAGAAGACCAGATTTGAAAGGGGGGATGATGCTGAGGCGGCATTCCAGAGATTGAATGCATTCTCTACCTAGGTTGGTCAGTCCTTTGCCTAAGGATACGTTGTACATGTATTTAGTCGTCTCAGACCATGCCCGCAGTGCCGTTCTCCTTGCTGAGCGAGACGGCGTGCAGCTCCCGGTTTACTTCATTAGCCATGTTCTTAAAAATGCTGAACTCCGGTACCCCATGGTTGAAAATTTTGGCCTTGCTTTGTATATGGCATTCAAAAAATTGAAGCCTTACTTTTTGGCACATCCGGTGATGATCTACACGGACTAGCCACTCAAGCGGCCAATGTCTACTTTGGACTCATCCAGGAGAATGTTGAAGTAGGCTATTGAAATGAAGAGCCTTGAAATCACTTACGAACCAAGAAAGGCAGTGAAAGGTCAGGCGTTTGCCGACTTCAATGTTGAAATGACTCGTCCGGTGGCTCCGGGTAACCTTGACCAGGTTTGGAAAGTGTACGTAGACGGGAGCTCTACAAAGAATGGCTGTGGTGCAGGCGTAATTTATGAGTCTCCTGAAGGAGACAGATTTGAATATGCACTACGCTTCAAGTTTCAGGCCTCTAACAATGAGGCGGAATATGAAGCCCTGCTAGCCGGCATACGCATGTGTAAGGCGGTAGGGGCCATGAAAATTGACGCCTACTCTGATTCTCAATTGGTTGTTAGCCAGTATGAGGGAAGTTATGAGGCTACCCATCCGGCTATGATTAAATATCTTCAGGCAGTCAAAGAAGAGACCAAGGCACTTGAGGAATTCTGGCTGAATCAGGTGCCTAGGTCGGAAAACAACCAGGCGGATGCATTGTCAAAGCTGACATCTTCCGCCTGCCATGATACGCCTCGGTCAGTCTTCTGGGAAGTTCTTGAAAAGAGAAGCATCTTTGAGGATCCCGTTGGAATTCTGGACCGAAGCTCTACCTGGATGGATGGCATCCGGGCCTATCTCTCAGACGGCACACTTCCTGATTCGCCACAGGAAGCAGCCGTCCTGAAAAAGCGAGCTGCAAGATTCGAGTTGAAAAATGGAGAACTCTTCAAGGCGGGGTTTCTGAAGCCTTTGTTGAAGTTTGTCACCCCAGAAAAGGGGAAAGAAGTTCTCGAAGACTTGCACTCGGGATTCTTTGCCTCTCACATAGGCGGCAGGTCCCTAGCCGTCAGAGCTAGACGACATTACTTTTGGCTCACTCTTGAGGCAGACGCCAAGGAGTTGGTGAAGAAATGTGACAAGTGCCAAAAATTTGGCAAACTCATTCACCGTCCGGCTACTGATCTGACGGCCATCCACAGCCCAATCCCGTTTGCAAAATGGGGCATGGACATTCTAGGTCCTTACACGCCTACTCCAGGCGGAAAGCGCTACATCTTGGTGGCTGTGGATTACTTCACCAAGTGGGTGGAGGCTGAGGCGGTTAAAAACATCAAGACCTTAGACATAATTTCCTTCGTTTGGAAGAACATTATCACCCGGTATGGGGTACCTATGTCTATGGTATTTGATAATGGTCCTCAGTTTGAGACGCCTCAGCTAAAAACTTGGTTGGGAGATCAGGGGATATCAAGCTATTTTGCATCTGTTGGTCGGCCCCAAGCAAACGGCCAAGTTGAAGCCTTCAACAAACTCATCTCAGACGGAATTAAGAAGAAAATAGAAATAGCCGGTGGCTTGTGGGCAGAAGAGTTACCGTCTTGCCCATCGAACGTTACGAGCCGTCTTGCCCATCGAACGTTACGAGCCGACTCTTAGAGTCATGCTGTATGGTGAAGAGGCAAACTGGGAAGCAATGCGCCTAGCATTGGATTCACTCCCAGAACGCAGGGGCAATGCCGCCTTGCGTCATGAGATTTACCGTCTGAGAATGACAAGAGCCTACAACAAAAAAGTACACAAGCGTCCTTTGAAAGTTGACGACTTGGTGTTACGAAAAATGGAGGCAATCGGTAGGGCCAATGAGCTGGGAAAGCTAACCCCAAATTGGGAAGGCCCCTACCGGATCTATGAGGAAGTAAGGGGCGGCATCTACCGCCTGGAAACTCCAGAAGGCAGGCGCCTGCCTAGAACTTGGAATGTAGACAATCTAAAAAAGTACTACTTCTGAGAATGTAACTTTTTGTAAACAGTGACTCAATTAATGAAGATTCAGTCTTTGTTTGCAAAATTGAGTTATCGTTTGATAATCCATCCGGGTAACATCCAGGCGGATTCCCCATCTACCTAACTAAGTTCGATACTTAGTGAAGGTTACATTTGTTTATCCGCCTAGGTAATGCTTGGATCCCTTGTTTATTTAAGTTTGATACTTTGTTTATTCAACTGCTTGACTATCCGCCTGGGTAATACTCAGATGGATTCTCCATTTATCTAACTAAGTTTGATACTTAGTATGATCAAATATTTGCCTGTCCGTCTGGGTAATACCCAGACAGACTCGTTTGCTTAAAAAACTAAGTTCGATACTTATTGTAAATTCAATACTGAAACTAAGCACAAAAACGTTTAATGGCTACGCAACAAGTCTGAAACAAGACCAGAGGCTAAAATGGCCGGATAATTGCTCATTTTATAAAATCGTCTGTCCCAACATGGACAAAGGCGTCCGGCGACACCCCTCTGGGTGCAATCGTCGCAGAGAACAGACTATTTGTCGGTTCTACGTATCCATGCAGACGGCAACGATTGAACGACCAAATTGGTCAACTCATAGCCGTCTTACCAAAATAACCTATGAAGAACGAATAAGTTCCCAGATATCGGATGCCCATAGGCATCAGTCAGTCGCCGGCTGAAGTTCTCACAGGTTATTTATTCCAAAAATTGCACCTCACCCCAATTGGGGCAAAAGAGTTCAATGGCTATGAAATCTCTACCAAGATGGACATACGTCATCTGTGTAGTGACCGAAAATGCCTATTGGTGTACGGTTGTGCACTTGGTTTGGGGCAATCACTACTGTGATTGATTGACTTACAAACATATCATGCTCTTTGCAGCATCAGACGTTTTCAAGCCAATCAACCAACTCCTCTTGAAACCAATCACACAGCCGTCCAGGGGCAAGGACAGCCAGGCTATTGACTAGTTAGGCAAGAAATCGCTGCATGCTTTTGATGCGTGGCATTTATGCCACCATTTTAACCCCTTTTTACTACCGATTTCCCCCGGATTTGTCACTTGCTTATGCCTATTTTAACCCCTTTTATCTTGATTTCAGTCACTTTATCCCCCTCTCGTATTTTTCCTCCCCTTTTTGTCTTTTCTTCTAGTTTTTACCTCCTTTTTATGTGTTTTGACAGCTCCCAGCGCTTATGTGCGATTCACGAATCAATAGCTCGAGTAGAGATGCCAAAGGAGCTTGGCAAAGGAGTAGAGATGCCAGGATGGAGAGGGCGCGCTGTTCTGATGGGTCGCGGGCGCGGGCTAATAAGCCGCGGGCGCGGACAGGAAAAGTCTGAAGCCAGCAGAAGAAAGTGGAGATGGCGAGCCGCGGGCGCGGAGCATATGTGCCGCGGGCGCGGCAGAGAAGCCCCGCGGACGCGGCACTTAGGCCCGCGGGCGCGACTTTCTGGGTTTTACGAGGCTATTTACCCAGCTTGGAGAGGGCGCGGCTGCCTGTTCGGAGAGCCCTCTCCCTTGCCCTTTTTCTTCCTTTTGGTAGAAGACTATAAATAGGCCCTTGCTTGATTTTCTTAGCATCCACTATTCCATTGGCCCCAAAAATCATTGGTAGAGAGAGAAGTTCATGGTTTCTAGAGAGAGAAAACACTAGTGTTCAAGATTCAATCTTTGTAATCAAATATTCAAGCTTTCTTCTAGATTGTTGCTACTACTTTGATGATTTGGTAATCTTTAATCTTTATAATATCAATCTTTACTTTTGTTTCTCTAGTTTTTGATCTTCTTTGTTTTATTGCTCTTACTTGAGTTTATTTCCATAAATATTCAAGCTTTATTAGTTTCTTTGATTTTCCTTTCAAGTTAGAATCATGTTAGGTTGTGTTGGTATTGAATACGTGCTTATGTTAGTTGTTATGGTGATTCCCTTCCTTCTAGCTTAGGTTTTTAGCTAGGGAAGGGGGTGAAAATCATGTGTATTTGAATATCTATTGATTATTGATTGGGATTTATTCTTGAGTTGATGATTTGAGCTATAATATGCTTGGAGTTAGTGTGTGCACCTCTAATCCCAAGAATCTAGCTCTTGATTGAATGCATGAGATTGATTTAATCTAGGTGTGAATGATTTCGTCGACTTGCTTAAGTAGTTGCATGAGAATGAACTATTTTAGGTAGAGTTTATACTCCTAGAATCGGTTTCCTTTCGGTTTTCACTAGTACTCTTTGTTCATGATTGAATCCCCCCTTCCCTAGTGCTTTTGTCATTGTTATCTCTATAATCTTGTCCATTTATTTGCTTTTAAAAGTGTTTAATCTATTTCCCTTATTTCTAGTTTATTCTAGGCTCAATAGTAGTTAGTTGTCTATAGAATTATTCAACACAAATTCAAATACCACCTTTTGTTATTAGCAATTTCTCCTCGATTTCGTATTAATTGTGTTAAACCCCCGTTTCCTTGGGAATCGACCCTACCTTACCGCTATCTAAAGCAAAATTTGATAGAGCTAGGATAGGAGTTATAAATTGTAATTTTGATCTAGGATAATAAACTAACGACCTATTGTCCACCGATCAGCTTTTGATAAGTTAGGCAAAAAAAATGAAAAATTAAAATATGCACAAAATTAAAATTCAAAATGATCAAAACCGACTCAGTCGGTGCATTTCATAAAAGTACATCCAACCAACAGTTGTAATGGATCAAATGTTAATCGGACCCCGTCCGGGTGAAAGAAATTGTTAATTAACCCGGCTCCACAGCCGGTAAATACACAGATACTCGGCACGCAGGCCGGAAAAAGCAAAGATTGGCATACTGCCGCCGAGGGGTCACTTCTGGCCTGCAGACGGAGCCTCCTGGTCCTCCCCCTCCTCTTCACCATCTGAGGGTATCTCTTGTGCTTCACCAGGACCAGGAAGATCAAGCGCGGACGGCTCATTGTTGGAGCTGACCCAGGCTTCGAAAGAGGCAGGCTTTGGCTCGCCTTGTTCTCTCAAGTACACCACGTACTCGGAATAGCTGTGCGCCAATGCCCAGATGTTATAATCAGCGTCTTGGTACAAGACGGCCCAGGCAATCTTCATACGGGCGTCGTTGTCAGCATCACTCTCAGCAACAAGGCGGTTTTGTTCCGCCTCCATGGTTGCTGCAAAGTTTTTCTGAGCTTGAGCAGCATCCTTCTCCAACCTCTCAACCTTGGTCTTCAGTTTGCCAAGGTCTTCAATTTGCCAAGGTCCACCTGGGCCTTATTGAGCGCCTCATCAGCCTTTTTGGCGCTCTCGTCCGCCTTCTTCTGGGCCTCCTCCGCCCCCTTCTTGGCCGTCTCAGCATCCGTAGCCCGCTGGTCGGCCGCCTTCAGATCTAGCTCCAGCTGCTGGATTTTAGACGCCTGTGTCATAATTATTGCTTTAGTTTCAAGTTCATTTACGATAGTCGAGTGTAAAGCAATATTATCAGCGTTTATGGTGGACTTCTTGGCCCTTGTTACCTCTTCCCGTTTACGGGAATAAGGACGCTTGAGCCCGTCCACCCGCAGCATGGCATGCAAAAAGTCTGGTGGCATAAGTATGGTAGGCGGGATAAGACACTTGGAAAAAATAAAATTAAATTGGCAAGTTTCTTACCTCAACCAGAAGGGATAGAATGCGTTCAAGATTGAACGTCTCTATCCCAGGGATATTTTCCTTATCCCTCTTCCGGACGGCTTACAGCATGGCCTTGTTGTGCTTCTGGACGTCTGGCCAGCGGGGAGATTGATCTGCACCACAATCAATACGTGATGAGTGCGAAACTAAGGCAACACCTATATGTTGCCGACCGTCTGAGGATGACGTCTGCTGGGAGTGATATTTCACCCGTAAAGGCCACCCCAGCTCAAGCGGGGATGCAAAAGGGTTCTTACCTTCAGAGCCGGCCAAGCGGGAACCGCTTGCAGGCGTGGTGAACCCCGCAGCTGCTGATAAGGGGTTGACAAGATCAAGGCACACGATGCCGCCTACCTTCTCGAGTTGCCCCGATATCCGCATCGTCTTAGCCCCGGCTGAGGCACCAGGAGTTGATGCAGAGGTGGATTTTTTGATTTTGTTGAGAACGGCAGGGTTCTCCTCCCTAGCCCGTTTGAGTTGCTTCTCAAACGACTTTCTAACCTCTCCTCCCTGAAAAAATAACCAAAGTTAAGGATAGGATCCCGGAAAATGATTTTAAAGGGTCAGGCGTTTGTTACCTTGGCCTTAAGCTCAGCCGCAGCTTTCTCTGCAAGATCTTTGCGGATGGTTGTAGAAGATCGTTTAGGAGTTTTCTCCGACTGCAGCATTTTTAGAGCTTCTTCTGCAAAAAGAAAGAAATTGGAAAATATCTTGAATCAATTTCGATAGAAAAATACTACAGACGATATAAACTCAGACGCATACGTTTTGTAAACATGTGCCCTACCCCGCAGGCGGCTAGAAAACACTCATCCCTGAACCAGGCACTCTTGGGGAACCAATTTTTGGGGACTTTTATTGTTTCCCCGGTTGACAGAGTTGCGTCTGTGAGGCCGAAAAAGTCTGCCTCAATTATTTTGTCAAAATCTTACTCTGGGATCCGGGGAAGAGCGCACTTCCTGCCCAACAAGTCGGGCTTCTTATTGTACAGACGGAATTCATAATTTTCCCGTCTGGTTGGGGCTGACATAAGGTAGAACCTGTGCTTCTAGCCATCGAACTTTGAGACCTTGTCCAAGGTCATCATATATTGCGGCTGCATGGTTAGAGTGTACCACGCCCTCCAGCCGCCTAGGCTTCTGCTAAGATAGTGCATGCTTGCAAAAGCCTCCCAGCCGGGGTTAAGCCCTTGGAACTCGCAGGCGGCAACATACCCCAGTATGTTGGTCCAGGAGTTGGGGGTAAGTTGCCAGACCCCAAGGCCGTAGCTTCTCAAAATTGCCTTCACCGCTTGGTGAAGGGGGAAGCGATGGCTGGCTTTGAACGCCGCCTCATAACAGCCAAAGTAGTTGTTGGGGTTCTCTTGATAATCCCCCCAGGCGATGGTGCCCAGCTCAGACAGCACCCGGATCTTATACCCGTCTCCTAGCGGGTGCATTCTCTTAAAATTCTCGAAGTTCTCCCCCATCTGGATTCGGTCCTTGGAGGAGACGTGGATGCTGAAGGGATCGTCCTTCTCACTCCACTTTTTCCTTTCTTCCTCCTCGCTATCCGGACGAGGGGGCAAGTCATCGCTGCCCTCGGAGGTAGAGGCGGAGCTGTCACTCTCCGTCTCCCCCTCGCTTTGGTCCATGGGGGCAGAGGCGGCCTCGTCGCCGCCTTGGTCGCACTCTTCCAAAAAAGAGTCTGCAGGGGTTGAAGGGGCGCGCGGAGGGGATCTCTCCAGAGCCGTCTGGTTTCCCTGACCAGACGTTTCTCCCTCAGGCGTTTGGCCGCCTGAGCCTTCTCTCTTGTAATTCGGGTCTGTGGCCGTCTGCATTGTCCGAGCCATGGTGTCTAGCACAGACACATAACTGGTCGGAATCCATGGCAAAGGGTGGTTCCAACACCCCGAGCCGGCACTCCTAGTCCTAGACTCAGCCGACCCTGGTGACCGGCTGGACTCTAACCTAGGATGTGCCGTGTGTGTTGGTGATGCATCCATTTATTGCAAGAAATATGTACAAGCGGTGAAAAAAGAAAAGAGCTGAGAGAGACAGAGACGGTGCCTTTTGATTTGGTATCTGAACGTAGACGGGACCGGCTGTATTGCTGAAGAACAAACTTTCTTGCTCGCGTCTTCCTCAAACAAGTGACTTCTGCTCTCTCAAAGTTTTTTCTCTCTAGGAAATTTTTGTAAACGTACAAAATTATGAGGGTCAAACGGCTATATATAGAGGGTAAATTTGGGGGCATTTCCGTAATTTACCCGGAAGGTGAACGGTTACTCTGTAACGGTAAAATTACCGCCAGTCGGAGCGTGACATGTGTCACAGATGCCACGTGGCGTGCCACGTCACATCTGTGAGGGGCAAATGTTTAGGCAATTTTACCCTGCCGCGTGGCCCAATCAGAAGGTGACACGTGTCAGCCCCAGACTGGTCTAAAATGGACCAATCCTGCTCGACATGTGTCATTCCCTAAATCAAGGGAAAAGGCGGCCTTCAGGCCCAAATCCCGAGAATGCCGCCAAACGGCGCAGCCCACCAATGATTAGGGTTTAGTAACCTAACCAGGGGCAAAATTCCCAAAGACCCTATAAATAGGGAGATGTCCCTCATTTTGAGGGCACGTTTTTTATCATTTACTACACACTTACTCTTTGATAGAGACATCCTGAGCTTGGAATCCGAGCAGATCCCTACCTAAATTTCCGCACCTTTTTTCTCCCTTCAAGTTTCTAACTTGTACGTCGGAGGCGGATCACCACCCAACTGGTGTCTCCGTTTGTTTTGCAGGTACAGCTCACCCCGGATCACTCTTCGTGTTGTAACTCTCTCGAGGGACAAAAGCACCCAAAACAACGCACATGTACGGGCTGCTAGCAGCAGCGCACGCCAGCACGCCACGCACTGCTTGCAGACTGCTGGCCGTGCTGTGCTAGCATGCCTTGCACATGGTGCGGGCTGCTAGCCACGCCTTGCTAGCATGTCTCGCACATGGTGCGGGCTGCTAGCTCGGCTAATCCCCTAGCACTCGGGATTCCGATGCTAGGGGTATTTTGGTCATTGTTGATTTATTACTAATTTGTCGTCTCGTCTTTTTTACTCGACTTCCGACGCTTGGTTTCGACGCTCTAAGCTCGAATTTCCGACGTCTAAATATTTAACACTCGGGCGACGAATTCATTTCTGCCGAATTAATTCGTCGAGTCGGTTCGTCTATTTTGCTTGGGTGTGACCCGAAGGGTTCAGTCAAGATTAAGATGTAATATTAATTATATTAATATTACTGATCGGAAGCGGCCTCCACCCAGGCATTCCGATCACTTGACCTTACTGAATATGTTAGCTTTCTAATAATTCTGAACCCGCCATCAGAATAATACACTTATTTGAAGGACACCATTCCTTTCATTCTCCCACTTGTCCTTCCGGACAAGTGTGCATTTAGTGTATAGCCCCTTTCCTATGTCTCTTCATGAACTACAGAGTAAGATTACTCGTCATCTCTGTTACGTCCAGAAGTGTTTCTCGAAATCCATGTTTGACTGTCAATAAGCAGATGATTTCTAAAATCCATCTGAGCACGGCCATGCATTTTCACAGTCTTGCTCTTCGAGAGGCCTTGTAAACAACAAGACATGTTCCCTATTGTTAGTAGGGGGACATTTACAGTCTTGTAATGTAGCTTCTCTTACTAAGAGGACCTAGCCGCCCGATATCTTTTGTTATATTCTCCAGTTACGACAGACGTTTGGCGGATACCAAAACGGACTAGTACTCAAAAAAGAGACCTCCCTCCACTCATGGTCAAGGAAAAGAGTTCCGATAGTAATAATGAGAAAAATACTTATGACGATTTTTAAATCTCTTAAAGTATTCTCATAGGTCGATCCAGTATGGTTCTAAACCAATACCTGTGCAAATGATTTATATCCTCATAGCACAAGAAACGGTGCTATAAATCATACTACAGACTAATCTCTAACGGTCATTAATAGTCCACAAATATATGACCTTGATTAGGGATAATTTTTGATTAAAATATTCAATGTTCACTTAATAGGAGTTTCTTTATCCAAGCCATTGACTTGATACCCTATTTTGAATATTTATTAAAATCGAATGGACTCATTATTTAATTCTAAACCACAATTAAATAGTTTTGTGGAATATTTAGAAATATTTTATTCCACTATGAAACTTCACAATGTTTCATCTTATGATAAATGGTTTTTCCCAAATGTTTTAAGAGTAGTAATCTTCATAAAACATTCATAGAAATCACACTCATAATTGATATGCTTTATTTCTTTCATGCAATTATGAATGTTGTCGTTCACTTATTGCATAGGTTTAGTTATAATTACTTTGCAAACCTTTGCATCTTCATTATCCACCATTTCCATAATAAGATGATAAAATTTTGAGAGTGTTAATGGATTACATGTGATTCAGGATTTATTGTCCAAGCAGTGGCTCCCACTCATTTTCATGATTTGAGACCTTCTACTTGACAACCTACAATCATCAATGTTCAACAACGAACTTTTCCATTTAACATCTATCTTATTATTGCCTTTAAGGCAACAATATTCTCAACATATGTTTTAGTAGACTCTCCGATGATACCTTGCATGGATTTCACTCCAAACGACTCACAATGATTTGGAATACTCAAATCACTTACGATCATGGAAATTTATCTTAAATTTCCGCACATTATACATGGATGCATATCCATGTTACCATTCTCAAGCCACGACACTTCTTGCCTCGTGCTTATAAATGGCTTCCTTGCTAAGGATCTAATCCTTATTAAGGTTTGTGCTTGCAACATCAAAACTCAAGTTGTATTTGTTTCCATGCGTCAAGAACTCATCCAACTACTTATTTAAGTGCTATGGATGTTCTTGACTATAATCTAATGATCTAATATATAGATTAATGTCGACTGGTATTATATACGTACTTCACATGCTCTAAGCATGTAAGTCGTCTAACGATTCCATATCATAGCTTTACATGATGGATTTAATTCTAGAATGATTCTTAATTCTATTCCATCCATGTGACATTTAGCTCATTCAGTTACACTAAGTCTTGCCAAAATGTTCGCTATGTGATATGGTTGAAAGTCTCTTACTAGAGTCTTTCTTGGTTGACTTAGTATTTAGCCTAGCTAATACTTAGTTCAAACATTTACTTAGCTTCATACATATATGGGTCGAAAGCCTTTCAAAGTCCTTCATGTTTAACATGGTAAATTCCTTTACTCATTTAAACATTTAATTAAGTCTATACCATAGAACTTAATTCCCAACATGTACTAAGTATCGTCTTTATCTTGGTCCTTTGTCGAAAATACTTTCAAATCTAAGCATTTAGCATTTGATAGTTGTTTCACAATAGAGTTCGTAAACTTCTCGTTGGACCTTTACTTTTGCTCCCACTAAACTTCTTGTTCATCAGAATTTCTATGTTTCTCCATAAGTCAATCCTCTTATTAACTTTATGAGAAAACACGTTCCAATTCCTTCATGAAATGCTTCCTTTAATCCCATGACGGATTCCATGTGCTTGCTTTCAAATCTAGCAGTATTTAGATTTTCAAAACCCTTAGACTATTCCATGGTCACTTCCAAGATCCTATTTTAAAAGGCGATTTTGGTATCTATTTTGCCATAATTCATATGTGCAATTTTGCTAGATCAATCACGAAAAGACTTAAGCATTTCGATTGGTGAATATGTTTTTATTAAAATCAACTCCTTGAAAATAATTATATCCTTTTCAACCAATCTAGCTATGTATGCATATACATTTTCACATTTGTTAGTTTTCTCTTTGAAAACTTATTTGCAATTGATGGATCTTTCATCCTTCATACAAATTAATCAATTTTCGAACATGATTTTCAAACATGTAGTCTATTTTGGATTTTCATGGCCTCTAACCATCATTCGGAATTTGGATTTGTCGTAGCTATCTTACAAGACATTATTCCTTTGCTTGCAAGTCTTAGGTTTATTTCTAACTTAATAGAAAATTTATAGGATTCAATCCAAGCCTTTGGTGAATTCTATACCTATACGGGGTAATTGCATCAAACACTGAGTTTTAAGGCGCTTTCAAAGCCCTTTTATCATGTTGATCTTACTCCAACATTTTTAATGTTTTGTGAGTAATGAATTCTCTTTTAAGGCACTTGTAAAGTCCTTTTTGAGTATTCTTGATCAAGCATTCTCATGAAGTCCTTTAAGGTCTTCCGAGATTCTCAGTTCTAGTTTGTTGCTAAGCTCGATGGTCATTGAGTTCATTTTCCTCCCACATGTCGTTTTGGAAACGTGTTACTTTCCAGAAAGACACCACTTAGAGAAACAAACATTATGTTCTCAATTAGGATGTGGAGGTAATGCCCATAGTATCACTTGAAAGCTTACAAAGAGACATGTATATTGTCTTTGGGTAAAAGTTCGTTGTGAAACAAACAGTTAGCTCCCACTTGAGCTATCTTTAGTCTTTATTGAGCCATTCAGCTCCCACTGAGCCACCTAGCTCCTACTGAGCCACTTAGCTCCCACTGAGCTAGTGAACTCCCACTGAGACTAAGAGCCTTAGACATATACTTGAAAAGACTTTTAGAAGTTATTTCTATCCATAACTGAATATGGCGTCCTTTCTTAGCTTCGACATATTGTTTAGTGTAACATTAGTCATTTGTGCAAATCTTTAAGAACTTTATAGGAAGGGTTGTGAACCATCATCGTTTGAGTCATTTTCCAATGACATCGAGGTCTCCGTGAGGACACACTATGTTCTTTGTGGAGTTCTTTATGAAAATTTCCATTTATAACTTTGAGATGGTCACGCTTGGCTCAAGCAAACATTTCTCGATTTAATCTAGAAGTTTTGATATCTTTCCAAGTCGATTCTGTACTTCACTGGACTCTTGAGCTACTCAGGTCAAGTTTGTTCACATTTGATGAATATAGCCATATCCTTTCAAATGTTGAAGTAATTGATTACTCTTTAGCCTTCGGAGTCAATTGTCTATGCCAAGAACAATAGCTCTCTGCTTTGTCGGTTTCAACAACTAAGACTTGCTTGCCTTAGAATGATTCCAAATCGAGAAACTATCAAGAGCCTATCTAATAGAATCTTGAGTACGTTCTTGTCGATATGACATTGCTAAAGATGTTTGGAACGCAAATCAAGCCCATGACTTGAACTTAGTGAGTTAATCATGTTAGGGAAATGTTTGTTTATAATCAAGCATTATTGACTCAATGCTTGGATAACCATGCCATTCAAATAAATCTCGCAACTATTGCTCATTACTTTGAATGTGAGTCTTTCCGTGTGTAAACGGATTAATTGCTGATTACGGAACATAATAACCATAATTTGTTCCAGCCTTTTGCTTAAAAGGTCTTTAAACAAAACATACGACCTTACAACTGATGTAGCTCTTCTTGCTTCATTCTAAGCTTGTAAGTCGATAACTTAGCTTAACTTCAATAGTTTGAGGTCACTATCATAGTGGAACACTCAAGCAGTATCCGATACTTATGAAGATAACGAATTGCTAAGTTAACTACAATAACATGAACTCATGAGTTGAAAGGGAATCTAATTCCTTTTCTTTGTTCCTTCTTTCCTATATTTCTTATCATACAATATCTCATAATTTACTTTAAGAATTATTTCTTTAAGTACCTTGACTCTTATACTTTGTTAGGCATAATCAAGCACCTAGTGTACCGTAAAACAAAGTTCCATCTTTTCCATTAATTCTTACTCGAATTCCTACATCAATGAGTCCTACTCAATTATGTATGATGCAAAAAGATACATTGGTTGTCAAACATTGACAATCTTGAGTTTGCAACTCAATACTTCATGTTTTATCTAAACTACCTATTATTTTGAATACATGATGTCCAACCGTCCTTTCGGACTTAGTTATAAAAGTCATTTATGAGAATTGTATTTTAGAAATGCTTTTCCTGTCTTTGAGAACTATTCTCAAGGATTTCCTTTACCAATCATGGAAACAATATTATTTGATTTAGAATACTATAAATATAAGTGAAAAGTATAACCATTTATTAAGAACATAATAAGTTTGAAATTTAATAGCATTCATGCAAACTTCAATCTTATTAAACGTCTTATTTACGCATAAAAATTGTCCCTATTTGGCGAAAATAAGGCGATTCCAAGATCCGAAGAAACAAAGAGTGGTTAAGCATGCTTTGGTTTGTCTTAACACTCAATCTTCTAAGGTAAGCATTTCCTTGCTAATGGCTCTAAGCCACTCTTAGTTAGATAATCGTCGCATCTAATGCATCTTTGACGATGTATCTCTTTTGCCACGGTATGTGAGGACTCCTCACTCATACCGATGAGTTAAACCAAAACCAACGTGCACACCCGGTGTGCCTTATGAGCCTTGGAGAAGTGATGGCACCTCGCTTTGGCGTAGCCTACCATCACCCTCATTCGGTTGGTAAGTGTTGTTTTGGAAAGGCAAGTTTGACTCAATATTATTAGGAACCTAGGATTTCTATGTTGGTTGATTTAAGTGAACTTAACTAATCATCGCAACATAAAGAAAACCTAAACATGCATATAACGAATAATTCACATGTATATAAGCATAAAATATAAAGCGAAATTATAGATGCATATTGGCAACTAGCATGACCCCTTGAATTCTTCAAATCTTCAAAAGGTCTTCATTTGCATTTCAAGGCTTTGTCTTCCAAGATACGTCGTCTTCAAGACTTAACCAAACTATGCAAATACTAGTGTCTACGACTAGGAATAATCTAAATATTAAGGTACAAAAATACTTAACGGTGCGTAGACCGTATTTAGATTTACAAAAATACATAACGGCACGTAGTCCGTATTCTCTATCCTAATCGGGTCCCACTAGTTGCCATTTCATAAAACTTGTGAGAGAGAATATATATTCCATTCATCCATTCACTATTTGTGAATGGCCCATGCAATTTACAATATCAAACAAGTAAAATGCATTTAAACAACGCGCGCACTAGTAACTAATCTAGGTGGTTAATCCGATTAACACGCCTAATTAAAACTAGTCAAAGTTGTTTAACCGATTATGTAACTGAAATCATTAATAATTGAAGCTCCCACTTAATTTCGCATTTCCCTTAACTAATCAAATTAATTAAGTCGGTAGCACCCAAACTTGTCAAAATAAAAATTTTCCAATGCCGCTCAAAATCGAGGCCTAGCCTCCCAAAATTTTAATTAAAATAAATAAAATAAATTAAAATAAATAAAACGGCAAAATAAGCAGTATTAAGCCAACCGCATTTCAGGTGGCTTTCGCTTTAAGCGTTTTGCCAAGGAAACTCGAATAATCGCGGCTCATGTAAACCAAGCATACTACGGCTATTCACCTCACGCACTAAGCATATGCACACACAAAAAACTCCGCACACACAGCTCGCGGCAAGAAGCCATGGGCTGCTGCCACTGCCGCACGCACGCGCACGCACAGCCATGGTTGCTGGTGCGTGGCTGCTGCGGCCGTGTGCTGCTGCCACATGCGGGGCAACCACCTTGGCAGCCACATGCGGGCTGCTATGCAGCCCGGCTAGCCAAGGGTGGTTCTTTGCCTCGTTTTGCGTGTAATGGCCTCGGGATTTGATCCCCTTTCGCGAGACATAATTAATTAATTCTAAATTAATTTTAGAACTAACTTAATGAGAAAAAAATTAAAATTTTAAACAAGTCTAACTTAATAAAATTTCAAAGTGCAAATAATCAAAATAATTCCAAGAACCATTCTTAATTAAATTGGTTTAGCTTGGTGCAATAACAAAGTTGAGGCAATTTCTCACTTATAATTTAATCAATTTAAATTAAACTTGAGAATTTGACAAAGTAAGGGGAAGTTGGAAAAATATGAACTTTAATGTTCAAATGAAAATTCCAACATCTAAATTTTGTGAATCCTTGAAAATTATATCTTCCAACATGAAGATAACCAAATTTCTATCACAAAAATTGAAACTTTATGTTTCCAATCAACTCAAAATGATTAAAACAACAAAGTTTAACACAAAATAACATGGAATTTAGTGGTTTTAAAAGTTTCAATCACTTATCACAAATAAAGATTGAATCTTTAACACTTAGGAAGCCTCAAAACAAAAATTTTCACACTAAAAAGCAATTAGTATGCAATTATGTGAAAATAAATCAACCTTTAAGCATCAAATACTACCAAGTAAGTGTGCTTTAAGGGGACTTAAAAAATGCCAAAATAATGCAAATAATCAACCACATAATCAACAAGTTATGCCATTAATTTCAAGGTTAGAAAAGACTTAAAATTTTTCGTCAAAAACGAAAAATCCCTCAAAAAAGGCATTTCTGGTCAGAATTTGGCTAAAATCACAGTCCCAAACAGGGATAAAAAGCTTTCCAGAACACGTTTTCCACCCAAAATTCACTATTTTTGGGCGAAAATCTGGGTTCTGGGCCAAATTCGACATTAAAAACGGGATTAAAATAAATAAAACCGAGCTACTAATCTAATTAGCAACTTAAACCAGAAAAATAAGCCAAAATAAACCTTGAAAAACATGATTATAAAAATAAACGAGCGGGGCTCCGATACCGCTGTTGGGGTTTGGTGAGTCCGACTCACCGCAGAAATAACCCCGACCCAAGGAACCACTCATAATTAATAAAACCATAAAGCATAAATAAATAAGCACAAGAAAAGGAAGAACGAATCATACCCTTGAAGCGAGCTTCGCCCTCTCAAAATGGGCTCTTACTTGAAAGCCTTGAGCACTGCAAATGACGTGCCTCCAACGGTATCCACCCACAAAGGACGAACACGACTTTTTAGGTCCGCTACCTTGGAGTTAGCAAGGTCCGACCAAAACCCAAGTGTTAATGGAGTTTAAGAGTTTTTCCCAAAATATGGAATGCTATTTCTAACTCCCACTCAAGCCCTTTACTCCAAATCCAAAGGCTGGTATTTATAGAGGAAAGTATGAGTGGGAATTTCTATCCCATCAATGTGGGATTCATGAAATTCCACAAATTAATTTAAAGCTAAATTCAATTAAATATATAAGCAAGTAATAAATCAACAAGTGTCCTAGTCATATGTAAAGAGGAGTATGGACCACTTGGAGAGGAGGGCACCATACTTAAGTGCGGGCTGCTGATGCCAAAGGCGCTGCTAGCTAGCCACGCACATGTATGGGCTGCTAGCAGCAGCGCATGCCAGCACGCCACACACTGCTTGCGGGTTGCTGGCTGTGTTGTGCTAGCATGCCTCGCACATGGTGCGAGCTGCTAGCCACGCCTTGCTAGCATGTCTCGCACATGGTGCGGGCTGCTAGCTCGGCTAATCCCCTAGCACTCGGGATTCCGATGCTAGGGGTATTTTGGTCATTGTTGATTTATTACTAATTTGTCGTCTCGTCTTTTTTACTCGACTTCCGACGCTCGGTTTCGACGCTCTAAGCTCGAATTTCCGACGTCTAAATATTTAACACTCGAGCGACGAATTCATTTCTTCCGAATTAATTCGTCGAGTCGGTTCGTCTATTTTGCTTGGGTGTGACCCGAAGGGCTCAGTCAAGATTAAGTTGTAATATTAATTATATTAATATTACTGATCGGAAGCGGCCTCCACCCAGGCATTCCGATCACTTGACCTTACTGAATATATTAGCTTTCTAATAATTCTGAACCCCCCATCAGAATAATACACTTGTTCGAAGGACACCATTCCTTTCATGGAAGGTATTTGGGAAGAGAAAAGATAAAGTAGTATGATAGTAAGAGAAGTTGAGAGATTAGGGTTTTGAGAATACAAGGGTTTTAATTCTAATTGTTTCGGTCCTCGTAATGCTAAACTAAGATCCCTATTAATAGGCGTAGGGATCTAGGTTTAGGGTTTTTGAGCCGCGCCGTCAGGTGGCGCGCGCAACTCTCTGAGTCGCGCAGGGTGCCGCGCACATCTCAATGAGTCGCGCGCGCAACTGATTGAGTTGCGCTGGTTTGCGGTTTGCCTTATACGAAAGCGCATTTTTAAAATTTCCATAACTTTTGATTGTGGAGTCGGATTAAAGCGTGTAAGATGTCTTTGGAAAGCTATGAATGTCTACTTTCCAATGCCGATGGAATTAGGTTGGAGTGCAAGGGTGTCGGTTTTTGTCCCGATTTAGTGTTTTGATCATAACTTCGTTTTTGCTCGGAATTGGGCTTATAATATACCGTTGGAAAGTTCTTTGAAAGGACTATACATATGTATAGGCCTTTCATGGGAATTTTATAGTTGGTTCATCTGTTTGGCTCAATTTTTCAACAATGTAGGTTCCATTGGATACAATCATTGCATTTGACACATTTGGGTCTGTTATTAATCAAGTTTAAACATTTATGAACACGTTTAGGCCTAATTAGTAATCGAAAAATTCTCTAAGATAACTTGGTCTCAAATATGGGTTTTTAACTTACTTCATAATGCTTTTCGTAGTCCATAAACATTTCAACTTTGATCTAACTTGAAGAACGGATTTTTGTAACATCATCGCACTTCCTTTCGGGACAAGAGGCCAAAAGTAGGTGTCTACAGTTAGCCCCCACTTTGATTATTGAGTCTAGAATAGATGATGATCAAAGTAGTCAAGTAAATAAATCTGAGACTCATTCTGTGAAGTTCCCTAAGAAAAGAGAATCTTTTAGAAATATTAAGGGTGTCTAACCGATCGTTGGTTCGCTAAGTGTTTGAAACAAGTAGCTATTAAGGATAGAAAAATTTTTTCCTAGTCTTAACGTGCTAAAGAATCTAGATTGATCCTTTGAAATTGTAGAATGAGGGATGTAACCTCATATTATATTTTCTTAGCCTTTCGAAAAATTTCCTTAAGGCTACTTGATGGCCTGGACGGTCTTTTGATTTCACAATCATGTCGTCTACATATACCTCGACTTCTTTGTGCATCATGTCATGGAGCAAGGGTTGCTGCACGTTGGTAAGTAGCACCTGCGTTTTTCAACCCAAATGGCATTACCGTGTAACAGTAAGTGCCCCATGGTGTGATAAAAGTTGTCTTCTCCATGTCTTCTTCCGCCATGAGAATCTGATTGTACCCTGCGTATCCGTCCATGAATGAGAGGAGCGTGTGATTTGCTGTGTTGTCTACTAGAATATCGATGTGTGGCAAAGGGAAGTCGTCCTTTGGACTTGTCTTATTTAGATCTCGATAGTCGACACACATCCTTACCCTTCCATCTTTCTTTGGAAGTGGGACGACGTTAGCGACCCATTCGGGGTATTTGAATACCTTGATAAAACCTGCAGTTATTTGTTTTTGAACTTCTTCTTTTATTTTAAGTGCTACGTCGGGTTTCATTCAACATAGCTTTTGTTTTACAGGTTTCATTCCTGGAATTAATGGTATAGTGTGTTGAGCTATTTCTCTGTTAATGCCTGGCATATCTTCATATGACCAAGAAAATACATCGATAAATTCTTTAAGCAAGTTAATTAAATCGGTTCTTTCTTGTTTATTCAATGTTAGTCCGATTTTAACTTCTCTTTTATGAGTTGAATCATTTGAGATGTCAACTGTTTCAGTCTCTTCAATTACTGGTGTTTTCTTTTCAAGTGTTTCCATTGCTTTAATAAATTCTTTATCTTTTTCATCGTTAGCTAAGAAATGTTCGTCATCTTGGGTTAGGGAAGAACACGAGAAGTAAGGAGAATGAGCGATATTATTATACTCTGAGATCATTACATCAAAGAGTGATATGTCCTCAGGGACCGGATCACTAACTATCCTAGGAGAAGAAACAGGAAGGAAAGACGTTATAGCTAAAGACTTAGAAGATTCTAAAGGGAAAGACTCTGACTCAGACTCTGACTCTGACCCTGACGATTCTTCAAACATTGGCCCTTGTCCTGTCGTGATTGATATCTTCCTCCCACTTGGAGTAATCACCTTGATAGTCTTGCGCCACCCTTGCAGTAATCCTTCAGCTGGAGTAATTAGTTTCGAGAGATCGAAGTTTTCGCTTTGTAGGACCGTTTGAATGAGTGAGGAGTTGTCTTCCTCATAAACTGGCTCATTCTTTTCTCGCCCAAACAGTAATCCTATGACGTTAAAGTCAAAGCATGGAGGTGCTTTCTCCTTATGGACGGGAATTGGGATTTCATTAGTGAAGTAGCAATCCAAGAAAATCTCGAATCCTGGTTGTCGTATGCCATTTACAACAAATGGTTCGGGAAATTCATGGCATGGATAGTCCTCTCCTTCTTTTATAAACTGACGATTAAGCGTAAAAGGGTATTGATCCATTGGAATTGTTTTCTTTTGAATGCGAGCGTCCCTACGTGCTTTCAATTTGTCTTGGGCTCGCTTGAGATCTTTCCGAGTCGGTTCGAAACCAAGTCCGAAAGTATCTAGTTTAGGGAGGCCAGGTGACTATCGATTTTGCTATCCCCTTCTTCTTTCCTAAGGTCATCCCAGGGAAGTGTCCTTGTTTTTTCAGTATAGTGTTGATAATCATGTTGGAATGGGGGTTGTGGCAAAGAGATGTCCTTTCATCCTCTTAGATTAAGGAGACTTCTTCGTTAAAGCCCCATAGGTCTTCATCATCTTCGTCGTGCTCCACGTTGATGATTGGATTCTCTATTGACTTGATCCTTATTGGAGAAGCATCAATTGTGATGGGGATTCCTCCAACTATAGCTTTCACTTGTTGGTGGAGAGATGAAGGTACGACCTTTAGATCATGGAGCCAAGGGCGTCCTAACAACAGATTGAATGAGGCTTTGATGTCTACTACTTGAAAAGTAGTAGCATGTTCTATTGCTCCTGCCGTCACATTTAGGGTTATTTTGCCAAGAGCTTGACGTCGAGTATTATCGTAAGCTCTTATTCCTTGTGTGGACGGAATTAAATCCTCATTCTTTATGCCGAGCATCCTCGCAGTCCTAAGTGGACAGACGTTAATAGCCGATCCATTGTCTACAAGTGTCATAGGAACATTCATTCTTTTGCAGACTATTGTGAGGTTTAACGCTTTGTAGTGTTTGTCACCTTCCGGGGGTAAATCTTTATCAGAGAAGGTGATTAGATTAATTGGACTAGGGAGATCACTCGTAAGGAAGTTAACTAGTCCTTCAGGAGTGGTGTCAGAATCTATCCCGTTTTTATCCAAGGCATTCATCACAGCCAACCTATGTTCTCGAGATGTTGCTAGAAGCTTCCATACATTCATCTCAACTTTTGTCTTCTTAAATTGTTTAACAATGTCATTGTCTTTGTTGATAGGTATGGGAACTTGTTGTACTGTAGGCATGGGTTGCGTTGAAACAGGAGGTTGTATTCTCCCGGATCTTGTGAGGACGTCTATTGATGCATCTTCTTCAGCCCAAATGTCGTCTGTGGTGTATGATATGGAAGGTGAAGGTTCTAATATGTCTTTTAGTTAGACATCTTCTTCATCACTGTCCCATACTCCATTAACATTTATATCCTCTTCTTGTTGAACTTGGACTAATTTCTTTCTATCAATCATTTTCTGCACCAAATCCTTGAATTTGAAGCAGTTTTCTATGGTGTGTCCTCCTGACTGATGGTATTGACAGTAATATCTATCTGTTCTTTTTAATGATTCAAATGGTCTCGGTTCGAGAGGTTTGACCTTGCCACTCTCGGAGAGCATTTTAAACATTTGTGCATACGGGATCCCAATTGGAGTATAAATTTTATTACTCTTCTTGGGTCTTTCGGTGACTTGTAAGGGAAAGTATTTTGCCTCATAAGTCGTTTTTCCTGGTGTGAATTCTCTCTTAGGTTCTTGATCAAATTCCTTGCGAAGTTCATTTAGAATTTTGAGAGTTTCATGTAACAGTTGTGATGTCTCCCTCAGATATAGTGTGAGTATTCGTATCTCTACCTCATTTGCTAGTTCTGGAGGATTATCCTCGACATCGAAAAAGAACTCTTCTTCTTCTTCTTCGGTCACTTTGACAGGCTTAATGAGAGATGAGGGGTCAACTTCGCTTTCTTCATCGGAGATAACAAATGTGTAAGCTAGAGGTGCGTTATCAATACTCAGTTTCTTACTGGCAGGAGGCAACGGCAGCTTATTATTGTCAATCAGGTCTTGGATAGCTTCCTTAAGTTTCCAACAGCTTTCAGTAGAATGGCCCCTACCTTGATGATACTTGCAATGTGCATTGGGGTTCCAATTAGGCGACCTTTTCTCGACTGGTGGATCTCCAAATGGTCCAATGGGAGTTATAAGACCTTTTGCATTTAGCCGATCAAACGCAGTGTCATAACTCATGCCAATAGGAGTGAAGTTTCTCCTAAACAGTTTCTTTTGTCCTTGGTTGTTCATGGCAAGGACTTCTCCTAGATTAAAGGCGCTAATATTATTTGAGTGGGCGATTTCGGAAGAAGAAGGATTGTCGTTCTTCTTTCCTTTCCAGCCACTGTTGGAGTTATTGTTGGCAGCTTTAGATTTAGCTAAGTCATCTTCAATATTAATCCCAATATCATAAACAGCCTTAAAGGTATGAAGGTTATTTTGATATTTAAGATGTTTTGAATATTTTTCTTGGAGATTTTTAATGAACAATCTCACGAATTCTTTTTCACTTGGTACCTCAATCATTTTAGCTGAGGTTTCTCTCCACTTGTTAAAAAAAATGTGAAGCCTTCATTCTCCTTCTGCTTGAGAATTTCAAGTTCTCTATGGTCAGTTTCGACTTGAACGTTGCACTTGTATCTATCAACGAAAGCGTTTGCTATGGATTCCCAAGTAGAGGTCTTTTCTTTTTCAAGAGAAAAGAACCATTGTTGGCAAACGGTCGAGAGATAGCGAGAACAGAGAAGGGAAAATTTTCTTATCGATACCCTTGATACTCATTATTGTTTCAAATGCCCTTAGATGGAAGTAGGGGTTGTCGATTGCCCTAAACTTTGGGATGTCGTTGGCACTGAACTTCTGCGAAAGAAGATCCTTATCCACCGAGACCCCTTGGGATGTGAGTTCTTGAAACTTGTAGTCGCTGGACAACTTGCTTAGGCTTTCTTCCATGAGGTCCATTTGTTGTTGCTTCGCGGGATCCTCGATCTTAAGTGCGAGAAGCTTTAGTGTCTCAGTTATAGTAGCCAATTGGTTTTTGAGATCGTTAACTTCTTCCTGAGTTGCCATTATAACTCTTGCTTTCCTCTTGCGAGCTATAGGTTTGTCGAAAAGTTGGACTTATACGAAGAGGTTATCTTTGATTAATCGTCCTTCCTTTCTTGACCACGCGCTGTAGATTAAGCCAGTTTGCGTTTTAATTACTTGACTCGAATCAGTTTGACTTTATGGCTTTTGTTTAAAAAAAAAATGAAAAGAAAAAAGTATGCATATTTTTAGGGAGCAATAATGTACATGTGTTTAGGGAACTTAAGTACTATTATTTATTGGTTGGAGGATTAATATCCGACTTACCCCCCTAAAAAAATGACGAAAAAATAACGCGCGCACACAAGACTTCCTTAATCATGGTCAAGACATGTGTAATAGTGTGTGTAATGAGTGTAAGTGACATGCTTGGACTCTTGTGTAAGACCATGGGACTTAGTGCCTAAACTCGAATATTGATTCAATTAAGCTGAATTAACCGAATTAAACAGGAAACTGAATAATTAGACATTAGGTGATGACTCGACAAATAATCCGAACTGTCGGCCAAGCGACAGGACTGGCGTCACAATATGGTGGTTGGCGCCAGACTTTTTAGTAAATGTCTGGCGCTACACACCATACAGTGGCGCTACAGCCCAGATTTTGGCACCAACATTGGAGCCTCGGTCTGGGACTGTTTTCGATATTATTAGTCAACTTGGGTATGCCTAAAGTCGTACTAGGTCAATTCCAATTAAAAGAAGAAAAATTTTATTGACTCGAATTAATTAATTAGTTAGGCAAAGTTCTTTTAAGTCATTAATTATAATCTCAACACAAATCAACAAACGGTTAGGAGGAGCGTAAAATATATATGCGCAACAAATAATGCACAATTAGTGAAGTAGGCACAATATGATGCAATGAGTTCGCAATCTAACCATGACACAAGTTCTCTAAAGTTCGTGATATGGTTTAGTCAAATAGGGTCCATGGTTAATTGTTCAGATGCACCGCGTAGAAGCCTAACCGTGAAGGGTTAACGCGTGTGGATAGAACACCGCGAGTTTTTTTTTAGAAAAAAACTCACTTCCATGGTTTGGTGAATTCAACATCTTAGATGTACCCTTTGTTGCCAGGAGCGTTCAATCGGGTAGATAGAGCATGAATTCCCAGAGGGTTATGTCCATATGTAGAACACATATGGGTTTCAGAAAAATGAGAAAAAATTCAATCAAGAAGTAGGATCGAGCAAACAATACGAAAAACCGGTCGAAATTAGAACACATATTTCTTGCTAGGTATTGGGGGAAATTGGCGCCAGCAAACAGAGACTGGCGCCAACTTTTAACTGTAGCGCCTGGCGCCAATACTGGCGTCTGGCGCTACGGCAAAAAGTGTGGCGTCAAGCTCTGGCCCCTGAAGCTACTTCCCACATGCCTCAGCAGCTTTCTGTGCTCGATAAAATCATCCAGTTTCGCGCGGTGTTATTTCAGTCCTAGTTGTGAAAGACATTTCTCAAAATTTCCTACGTGTAAAATCCTATGTTTTTGACTCATTACGGATGGTCTTTCCAATGAGAACCTTTTTATGCATATGACAATAATGTTAAATTACGCACATGAAATACTTAGAACTTTTCGAGTCTCATCCACTCATTCTAAATCATTGCCGAAACAAATTTAGGAATTAAAATAGAAATCATCCCTAGTGGAGTCGCCTAAAACTGTGGGGAATATTTTCAAGCCTTTAAAAATCCCACTAGCTTGAACCCCACTGTGATCATACACTAAAGTACGGTGGCGTCCAAAAGGGAAGAAGATAGAGCAAAAGAGTCGCCAACAAGTTTTTTAGAAACTTGTAAACCATCACACTTACGATCTAACGTCATCGCACTTCGTCAGGAGGTAGGGGTGTACGATCTTTTCATCAGGTCGATCACTTCATGTAATCAAGCCGATTACCTGATCATGTCAAATTGCTCAGAGAGCTAACTGGCGTACCAAGGAACCCAAAATATATTGCAGAAGACTAGCACAACCCCAGAAGGTGGCTGGCTGCTTTGGCGTCGCTGAAAATCGATCAGCGCCAGTTTTATCGAATTAGCGCCATGCGCTGAAATTGGCGTCATAATGTGACGCCAATGCCTAGGGACTGGCGCCAGCACGGGAATCACTTTAAATTCCCGTTTTCAGTTCATTTCGTGCTCTGGTTTGTTGCGAACGCTGCTCGAAAGAAGTCGGAACTTCAATTGATCGTTGCTCATTCGTTTCTCAACCGAATTTGCTCAAATTTGTTGCAAATCAAAGCTCTTTTCATCCATATTCCCGATCGATGTAAGTTTCCTTCCAACCCACACCAGTTTTTATGAATTATTGGCATGTTCATTCACGAATTTCATGAAAATTCGAAACTTATAATTCTCAATTTGCTTTTTTTATCAAGTTTTATGCCATGAAATTGCTTGTTTATGTTTGTATATTGCCTTGGGAGTAATTTGAGACTTGTTTGACCCAATTTGGCGAAGAAATGAGCAATCCGCCGTTGTTGGACCTCCTAAGGTCGTGAAAACAATGTGGATCGTTCTTGATGTTTTTGCTAGCAATTCTTGTTCAATTTGTCACAATGATCACTATAGTGTTGCAAGAAATTGTTTGATTGCTTGAAAAATGCTTATCATGCTCAATTCGAATTTGTGCTCTATTTTAGTACCACGTACTCTGTTTTTGCGAACATAGTATCATGCGGCTAGGCAAACCTTTAGATACTATAGAACCCTGATTTATGATGATTCTGCACAATGTAGCATGGCTAGACAACGAGGCTCCGGTTCACGGTCCCGAAACACTAGACGGGAGCATGAGCCCGTGGAGGACGACACTACATCGTCCACTTCGCTTGGTCAGTTCCCAGAGTGGGATGAGCAGACCTTGTGCTTTGCCCCTGTCCACCACATTTCTGAGAGGGTGAGACGGGGAACCGAGCCAGGAAGGACACGACATCACGGCTCTGGTTGCGATATTCTCGGCGATTTGTATAGGATGCATATCGCCAGAGATCGAGAGACGAGACTCCTATGGGAGTCTTGCGGGTTGGTTTCCCTGTTTGAGACCTTCGAGGCTATGGTTGCCTCCAGCGGGGGTCACCACGTAGTACGCGCTTTGGTGGAGTTCTTTTGGGACACCACCAACACATTTCATTTTCCATGGGGTGAGATGATGGTCACTCCTACAGACTTCAGTCTCATCACAGGACTAGATTTCTCTTCTGTGCCGCTGCCATTCGACGGCGGTATCGACGTCTTTTCTCCAGAGGTCGAGGAACTACTGGGGCCGATTGCTGTTCGGGCCGGAGCTGAGGTCGAGACGACTCAGTTTAGTGCTAGAGGGATTCGCCGCTCGACACTGGCAGCGGCTCTTGATGACGATGCGACCACCCGAGAGCAGCGGGTGCGCATCTTTGTGCTGATGTTATTGTCAGGGACATTCTCCCCTAATAGGAGTAGTAGGGCATTGCTTTACTATCTCCCTGTTGTTCGCGATCTCTGGCGGATCGGGACTTATGACTGGGCCAGCTTGGCCTATACTGACTTCGTTCGCGCATTGAGGGACTCGTGTCGCCACCGGTCTCTTAGGACGAATGTCGCTTTGTCCGCTTTCTGGAAAGTTGTAGAGGTAAACATTATTCCCTATAAAATTTAGCCCTATATGTTTAGTTAGCATTTACTCATGCTTTAGCCTTTTGTAGATCTGGTTCTATGAATACTTTCCTTCCATTGCGCCGGCGAGACCATCGCCGAGGGGGTATCCAGTGAGCGCCTCTTTGGGCGGCCACCATGTGGACCTGTCTACTGCACGCGTCCGGAGTCGGATCATCTCGGTGCGATTTTTGGCGCTTATCTTGCTCTTCTGCGACGTTTTATACATGTTTTTACCCGATTGGTATTTTTATAGGGACCTGAGGTAGTATACCGGCCATGGGGTGGTTGGACAGTCCCTGGATTAGCTGCACAGTACTCTGTTGAGCGCCGTTACTTTTTGGGGACCTACGGAGCAGTTGCGTATTTAGGAGAGAGAGTTGCTAGACATCACTCTTCCGATGTCTTTGTCGTTCCTGCTCCTCCACCACGCCACATGTTCGACGAGAGAGAGTTGTCGAGCATGGCTGAGGAGCCTGGTTCTCTTTGGCGGTCCCATGTGATCCTTGGGCGGAGTTATGCTGAGGAGCTACTTCCTTTGTTAGCTCCAGCCCCTGTGCCGGCCGATGATGTGAGGGCAAGATTCTTGGCTTTTTGTTTTTCGCTGAGTAGCCCCCAAGTAACACCTTACTGATTTCTTTTCTGTTTTATCAGGATGGTCCCACTGAGTTTGTGCCACCCCGTATGTCCATCCACTACCAGGGGATGTACGGGCTGATCGAGGAGATGATTTCTCCGGCTCCTGAGGGCGAGCGCTTCGTGGAGCGGTCGATTCCTCGTCATCAGACCAGAGTAAGTCTAGCTCTAATTCAGAATCTTGTATTCAGTTATCATGCATTTTTACTGACATAACTTTCCTTGACAGTTCTCACACGAGGTGGTTTCGGCTATGGCACGATGCATAGATGCCTTCCGGAGCCAACTCGTCCGGATGAGGAACGCAGCTACCTGTCGTCGAGACGACGCTATCCGAGAGGTAACTTTTCTTTACTTATTGTTTCTGCACTATGCTTCAGTTTTCACCTTGTTTCTGATTTATTTCTTTTTGCAGGGTCAGTCGATTGCTTCTCACACCCGTACGAGGCCTGAGGGGCGAAGAGAGCCGGCGAGGTCTAGCTCGAGACGTCGTCGCACTTCGTCAGGAGGTAGAGGTGGTCGTTCCGAGGCTGCTCGAGCCGACGTTGCTGAGGGCTCAGGGTCTTCTTCTGAGGAGGTTCCGGCTGCACCGTTAGGAAAGGCTACCTCGACTTTTAGAGGTGGTGGGATGTACGAGGTTGGCTCATCATCGCAGCAGCCTCCGCGGTCTCAGCCTCAGGTTGGCCTTAGCTGGAGTAGTCCTGCTTTGAGTTTCCCTCCTCCTACGGAGACTAGAACTGGTGCTGAGGCCGGAGCTGGAGAGGTGACTCCTCGGACGGCGCAGTTTTATGGCATGATGGACCTACGTCCTTCGGCGCCGTAGTTTATTTCTGTATATGCATTTATTTTGACTTTTTATAGAACTTTGCCTTTGACTTGTTACTTAGACACTTTGTTCTGTAAATCTATTATTATGTATTAATATTATGTTAGTGTATGTTAGTGTGTGCAAATGTGATAACAATTTTGCGCAAAAATTCCGTCATTTTTATTATTGATGGAGGGTATTATCCGACTCTCTCCCCCAAAAGGAAAAAAAAGGAAAAATAAAAACGGAGAGAAAGGCTGATTTTTGAATTTTAATATAAAATCCAAAAAAAAAAAAAAAGAATAAAAAATTAACTAAACATAATTGCTATATTTAATTAATTAAGAAAAAGATAGAAAGTTATTTAGAAGAAATTAAAACGGGGCCATAAAGTCACTAACCGACTCCAATTTAATATCAAAACGCAAACTGAGCACGTGCGGCTGTCCTGCTGACTTGGCGCCAGCTGGCGCCAGCTTGTGGTGCGTGGCGCCACACGCTAAACCTGTTTAATCTATGTTGGTTGAATTTAATGCACAAACAAACTATTATTGGCGATCACTTGAATTATAATCACAATTAACCTAACAAGATTATTAATTATCTTATTAAGCGTGATTGCAAATACCAATTCCCTTTAACCTGCAATAAAAGGTGATCAAGCAATAACAATATATAATAATATGCATATCAAGCAACATAATGAATAATCATCATCAATCATAATCATAAATGTTAGAAAGAACATAGGAAGCATCATATTCTTAATCATGCTTAATATTAAAATCACCTTATACATGATACTAGGAATCATAATAATAATATAAACACGATGTCTACATCATAAAATCAATTAATCAATAAAGTACTTACTTGGATGCCTCGTACCTCTTTCTAATTACAAAATACACACGTTAGTAACTTCAAGGAAAATAATAAACAAAGCAATTAAATTAAATAATAGAGATTTGGGACCAAACCCTCAGAAATTAAAACCTTTCATGTCTAGGGCAAAGGCAACTTCGAATATGGCTAGGTGTATCAAGATCTTGTGAATGCGGAATTTTGTGTTAAAGAATAAAGTTTTTTAAAAAGAATGAACGAAAGATTAATGATTCATAAACTAATTTGTTGACGATTGAAGATTGTAGATGAGGAATGAAAACGGAATTTATTAAAACTTAAGAACAAAAGAAGTGGTGAATGATAGATGACAATCCGTCCCTCAAAACGGAGTTTTTGATACGATATTTATAGAGAAAATCAGCCAAAAAAGATAATTTATCAAAACAGAGTCTGAAGATCGCAAAAACAACTTGGCGCCAGCCCTGGCTCATTGGCTCCAGGACCAGTGGCTAGCGCCAGGCGCCAATGGCTGGCGTCTGGCGCCAATCCTGGTTCCAGGCCCCAAGGCGTGGGGTTGGACGCCAAACCGGCTTTTAACACGTTTTCGAAAATCTGATAATTTTACCGTACTGGAAGATAAAATAATATAATTTCAGTCGAAAATGCTATTTGATCTAATTAAAACTCTAAAGAGTCCTAATTGAATTAAGAATGATAAGACCTTCTAGAATGTTCTAGAAGACCAAAACCATTTCTAATTACATTAGGAATGATAAATCATATTAGGCCCTCCCCTAGATCATTGGGCTGTACTTAAAACTCAAACCGGACCCAGTTTAGTAAATTGGCCATAAATTCCTCAATACTCATCGGAATTGGGCTTATAATATATCGTTGGAAAGGTCTTTGCAAGCCCCATCCAACTACACCACTATTAGACCCATATCATGGACCAACCAAACTGGATTGGCTGTTTTCTTAAAATAAAGTTTTCAAAAACAGAGAGAAGAGAAAAGAAAAGAAAAGAAAACTTTCCGCAACACTAGACCTTTCCACACTTTCGTTTCATTCGATTATGATTCGACGTGAAAGGCACTCATCATTGGGTTTGGATTTGGGGAGACACAAATGGGTGTCTACAGGAAGCAAACAGGAAGGCGAGCTTCCTGAAACTATCGATGGACCCGGCCGGCAAGTTGCCAAACTATTGTTGGGCAATGCCCTTCAATGTAGCCGGGAAGCACCGACACCAAAAGGCATCATCCAACCCCTGCAGATACATGAGGTTGGTGTAAGCCATGAGGTGGTCTTCCGGATTGGTGGTACCATCATAGGTACCAACCAATACATTCTTAACCTTGGCTGGCTGGGCCGCCTCAGTTATCTCCCGGGTGAACGCAAAAGGCTGTTCACCCAGGCGCAGCAGACGAAGCTGCCAATCCAATGGCTGGACATTTGGATATGTCGCCTGACCTCCAAAGAGGGTCGGCAGCATGAAGTGAGGGGGATATTGTCCGTAAGCCTGAGTAGGCACATACGGTACCGCTCCAATCATGTGAGGGCCAGAATGGACGGTATTACCGCCTTTTTTCTGGCTTTCATGCAAGGAGGGTGCGCTCCCTGTAGAAATGTTGTTGAAGCTGTCTGGAAAATTCGACGTTGAAGCCGACTTAGACAGCGATTGGTTTCTCTTCCGGTTTATGATCTCCCGGGCATCAAGAGTTGATTATTTGCTTCCCACCGGCAGCTGAGTCCGGCGGGTGTTGTTGTTCCTTTTAGGAAGGAGAATTTTTGACCAATCAATGGTCCCGGCTGCCTTCTCCTTTGGATGAGGAGTGGGCTGCCGGTTTCTGACTTACTTCCCCTTCTCTGGAGGAGTCTTCTTCGCCGACTGACCTATACTTGGGGCAGCCCGGCTTTGGGTGATCAGCTCTTTAATTTCACCCTTGAAACTTGTCATGAATCTCATGAGTTCGTCTCGGGTGACAGGGGCTGATGCAGCGGCCGTTTGGGTTTCCCATCCGGCTGCCCAGGGGGTCTACTTGCAGGCACCCGCTCCAGAGTTTCTCTAGATGCGCTTGATTCTAAGAGAGCCGTCTTCGGCTGTAAAGGTTTCGACTTGAGGATCTTCATCCTCATGGTCTGTAAAGACTTGTGGGTCTTCGCCCAGACGGTTAGGGGGTGGTACAGACTCTGGAACCATCTTCGAGGTACTCTCCCCACAGACGGCGCCAAATGTTTTGGGTGTTTTTGTCCCTCGGGAGAGTTACAACACGAAGACTGATCTGAAGTGAGTTGTACCTGTAAAACAAACGGAGACACCGGTTGGGTGGTGCTCCGCCTCCGACGCACAAGTTAGAAACTTGAAGGGAGAAAAAAGGTGCGGAAATTTAGGTGGGGTTCTGCTCGGATTCCAAGCTCAGGATGTCTCTATCAAAGAGTAAATGTGTAATAAATGGAAAAACGTGCCCTCAAAAAGAGGGACATCTCCCTATTTATAGGGTCTTTGGGATTTGTGCCCCTGATTAGGTCACTGAACCCTAATCATTGGTGGGTTGCGCCGCTTTGCGGCTTTCTCGGGTTTTGGGCCTAAAGGCCACCTTTTTCCCTTAATTTTTGGAGTGACACGTGTCAAGCAGGGATTGGTCCACTTTGGGCCATCCTGAGGCTGACACGTGTCATCCTCTGATTGGACCACGTGACGGGGTAAAATTACCCTAAACAAATCCCACCCTTTTACTCAAACTCCCATCCCCCACAAACTCACTGCCTTCATCACGAGCTCTTTTCCTCAACGCACTATCTTCCTATATACTTCCATATGAGTATCAAATTGGTCCCTATCCCTTTTTAACTTCCTAAACTTCTTATTTCTACCCTTAGTATTACTCTAACCCCCACCAAACTCAAAAGAAAAAGACACATCCCCACTAGCAAGATCATCAGGCCCCACCACTCCAACATGAGCAACATTTGACTCCAAAACTTCATTTAAATCCACTACAGCTTCATTCCCCTGCCCCACACTCTTGTTTTCAGTTTTGTCTCCTTTCTCGTTATTATTATCAACATATTTAAGGATCAAGGCACCCCCAATTTCGCCATTTTCCCCTTCCAACAGACGCCCTTTCTTCAAAGTATCATCTCCATGCTCATTAGAGAGAGAGACCTCTGCATCTTCACGCAGCACAAACAATGTCTTCCTTGACTCTAACACCGCATCAAGCTCCTCCTTCTCCTTCATTTTACCCTTCCTAGGAGAGGCCTTGAGCCATCTACCCCATCCCAATTTCTTTTTCTTACTTTCTTCCGATACCATACAACAGTCCCGCTCCAAGTGTCCGATCACACCACACGCAAAACAGAAGAACGGGGGTCATTCATATGCAAATTTAACATAAATTTCCTTTCCAAACTTATCACGGATTCTCTGGATCCTCCGCAACGGTTTGGAAATATTGGTCATGACTTTAACCCTTCTAAATCGATCCAAATCGAAAGTATCTTCCTCCACTTCAAGCACTTCACCCCAATTTGCCACAAACTCCTTCACATCCTCATCTGAGCGGCAGTTAAGAGGTAAATGTTCGATTCGAACCCAAAACGGGCAGTGATAGAGGGGCACCTTTTCTGGTTGCTCGTCCCCCTCAACTTCACGCAGCACTAACAACAAATTATCAAAACACCAGACGGCCATTCATAACCTTCTCCTTGTCCATCCAATGAAAAAATTGAAAAGCGGAAAGGTTCGGATCCAAAACCCTTATCACCAATTTATCCTTTAGCGCCCACACTTTCGTCATAGTAGACTTAAAAGCCTCCACGTTATAAGGCCTCTCCGTGACGAGCCTTCCGATTAAAACGGCAGGAAAACCCTAAAACCTAGAGAGCACGGCTCTTTCTTGCGAGGGAGATATCGTCACGAATTTTTCAAACTAGTGACTTTTAATACCAACTAAACTTGTTGAAAAAAAAGAAGAAAACCTTGACAACAATAATTCTAATCATCAGCTATAAACCTATAAAAATCGTGATGAAAATTGAGCAAACTACTTGAAAAAAATTCACAAAATTCGAATCGATCAAATCATAATCAATGACCAAAACATATTAAATTTGACACAAAATCAATCAATCAAACAAACAAACAAAAATCAATTCACGTTATTCCGAAAAAATACACCTAAACTTGAATATAAACCCAATTCCAACAACAAAATTCAAAAGAAAATCGAGTAGCAGAGAAAGATCCAACCCAGAAATTATAGATTATAAACAAGGAAAAAAAAAATCAAAAGAAAGCCAAAGAGAAAATACCTGTCTACATCGAATTGCTGATTACAAACCAAGCAAAAATGAAAAGCAACCCAAATTTAGGACAAAGAAACATGTTGTGATCAGATCAATAACCCATTGATGACGTGAAAGGAACATACGATACATGGCTGTGATGGAATTTGGGAAAGCAGGAGAAGCCAGAAAGCTAATAGAAAATGTTGATGTGGCACAAAAGGGCAAGCACTAAATTGTCTTTTCATTTTCAACTGTAATCGAAACTTCTCGTTTTTTGACAAAGAGTGTCACCCTCCAACCGACTCGACACTATAACTAATACAATGAAAATCAGCCATAACTGACTTGGCACTCCAAACTTCTCATATATAGATGGTGTATAGATTGTTGGACTCATTCTCTAAAAATATTTATATGAATCGCAACACTTATCCATGTTGATGTTGCAACTTGCAAGTTTATACTCGTGTATTTTTCTCAAAGGAAGCAAAAAAATTAAATAAATAAATATATATCAACCATAAACAAAATTCCTTATTCATAATTGAAGTTCAAGCCTACACTACATATTATCCAAAAATATATTGCATCCATTCAGACACTGAATGCAACTCTGAAGTCTGAAATATTAAACCTGAAAACTCAAATATTGATCAAAATTCACTCCAGTACCAAGCCAAGTATCATAAATACCACTTTTATGACAAACTCTTTAATCAATCCTCGCCAACTTTCTTCAAGCTAGCCATGTACGTTAAATAAATCGTCCACATGTAGGCAAAAGAACTATTTACCAATGGCTGCAAGCAAACAGGGGGAATTGCAACCTATATTAGAGGTGTAGACAAATAAAAGCTTTTTACATAACATACACCATGCATAAATTCCATCTGACTCAGTAGCTACTGCACCTAAATTCAAACTAAACAGCCACATAGACTCGTTGCATTGTTCATTTCATATATCTAACAGATTTTTGTCCTAAATGATAGAAAAAAGGGTTGAAAGTTTTAGAAAGTACCTGCAGGTGGACAGGTATGAATTTGAATGTTAGAAAATCACACAATGGCCAATACATAAGACCCTTCATCAAAGTTGGGAGAAGGTCTCTCTTCAGTCTTGCAAAAATCTCTTCTCTAGTTTCACCTGCATAACACGCATAAGAAAAGCATTACAAGATCAATGAAAATTTGTTGGGTCATAATGGAGTGAGAAAAGAAGAAAATGAAAACTTTTATATTTTATCCAGGAGTGACTTTGGGAACATTAACAAACCATTAAATAAAAATGAGTTTAATTGAAAGTGTTTAGATGATGATGCATGGAGTGATGTAGTATGACCGAGCTGGACCCTCGATACCAAAGTCCATTAGTTTCCATTTTGTTAGTATAACACATAAGATACAAAAACTCAATTTTTTTTTTCCCAGACCTCCATAGGTTCATCAATATTGAAAATAACAATGTGCTACTCAAATGGAACTTAAATTATCCAAACAGCTCCCAGATATCATTCCAATCCCTCTACCATTCTTTTCTACTTAACCTAGCAATAGTTAAGATGATTATGTAAGCAATCAGCATACAGTGAAGTTCATTGCAAAATGAATATCTAGAACTATGACACAAGGACTGAAGTTAGAAGAAAGGAGCCTCTCCTGAGCACAAGGAAGGGCATAATGGTCTCTGTAGGAAAAGAAATTAAAAAAAAAAAAAAAAATCAAGCTACCAATTCTCATCAGCAATTACAGTAGTTTTCAGAGGATGTCAAGGACTCTACCTTGAAGAGCTGCATTATAGAAGAAGAAAATGCTGTTCATAATCGGTCCATAAATAGCTTGTCCCATAAATATCTTTTTCAAAGTAGTAGATACATCTCTTCCACGCAAGATCCTTGAGAGAAAATTGAACCAAAGATGTTGAGATGGTCCCATAATTATCAATCCATATCCAGCTATACGCAATGTCCGGAATAAGTCAAATGACCCCAATGGTGGCAATGTAATGATCTAGCAAAATTTAAAGCATGAATCAGTTGAACTACATGACAATTGCTAACAATTTGGAAAAGATAAATAGCAGAGCTATGCAACCCAAGCTAACGCTAAAAAGAAGTAAAGATAACACATTCAACTCAAGTTATAATGAACACAAAACTACTAAACTTTCATATCTTAGACCAAGCAAGGTGACAAGATGTTTTCCAAGTAGAAGCAAGAGGACAAGATGTTTTCAATGTAAGGTGTTAGAGTGTTATGGAAAAAGAGACTTGGAGCTATGCAGCTACCATTATGGTACAAAGAAAAAGAGACGGGATTTTTATACCACAATGATGAGGAATAGGTTTCTTGCTTAGTTTTGGTTCTTTTTAGTTTGTTTTGCGGTTTTTTAGTTCAATAAACAAATGTGTACATGCTTAAGTGATAGTTAAGAGGAATGCACGTTTATTCTCGAATTCCTTATTCATCTAATGCATTTTCCTTTGTTCTATCACCCATGCTTTGTTTGAATATTTATGTGTACGTTTGAAGGTTTTTCCATGCTGAATTGTTCAAAGAAAGTTCAAGGACGGAAGCTTGTAGATGCATGGAAGAATGGAAGGGTGAAAGGGTGAAAGGAGAAAAAAGCTAGTATGCCGTGCATAGGCCATGCAGGGATGTGGTCATGACCTTGTGCAAGTTTAAGGAGGTTTGCCACTGCATAGGGAACACAAGGGCAGCATGGGCACGGCCTCATAGGTGCCCACGGCCCCTACATCGACTATGCGCCAAGGCAACAAGCATCTAAGCTCCTAGCTTCCCTACACCAATCGCAAGCATATCGAACAGCAGCCTTTACAGCCGCAGCTCCAAGAAAGCTTTGCAGATCCTAGCACCCTCTTAATTACCACCTTTCCATGCTCAAAGACAGTCCCAGAGAAACAAAATTGCAGCAGCCCAAAATTTCAAGCCCTCACAATAGACAACAAAAGGCAGCAGCATTGCAGCAATTTGTAGCACCTTATGGCAGCCTAAGAATCACCAAATAAAATAAAAAAGACCTCACCTAATGCTCCCAAGCGCAGCCAACAACCTCCACAAAGTAGCAGCAACATCATATCGTAGAAGCAGCAGCCGCGGAGAGCAGTCAGTTGAACTGCACCTGAACACCAGGTGGCTGCGCCCACGCCCTCAGGTCTGCCCACAGCTAGCTGCTGCTTGCCCTGTTATTTTTTATTCCCTTCTTATAAATTTCCACATTCTGATTAGACAATAAATCTGCATTAGTCATCAGAATAGTCTTTCTTTACGCCCTCTCACCCCCTGGTTAGCCTAAGACCATAAGTTTATTTAACGATAGAAACAACTACAACAGTCTCTCTTAACATTGTAATGTCACTATATCTGATCAACAACAGGAATTCCTAAAAATCGTAATATGCAGGAGCTCCAAACCAGTGTAAACACATGGTCGTGTGATTCACCTCAATACTGTCAACACAATGACAAACAGTACAGGTTTAATTTTCTCAAAATCATTGGAGCAATGCAAGGTCAATAAATCACTTAACTTACTCATGAATGCAAAAGCCTTCAAATAAAATTTAAAGAGGAAATGTGCTTCCAATGAGGCAATGAAGCCTTCCAATATTTGATTCTTCGTAGAGAAAACTATATGATATGCACCAATTATCTTGTGGGCCAAAAGAAAACTTCATGCTTAAATAAAAATACTAGGCTTTGTTCCGGCAAATGATTGCCTCACTGCTTATGAGAATGTATAAAATTCTTGAAATGGTGCCTTGACAAATCAGAGGTCCCTAGATTCCCTTCATGAATCTTTTGAAGTGTTATAAAAGCCTAACATTCCTATTAAGAAACTACTGTAGCCTTTTCCTGCCCATTGTTACAAAATGGTGGAAAGACAGACACTGATCATATTGATGAAAATCATTTGAAAATTGTATACTCTATATCTTAGCTTAGCTGAAATGATGTTTTTGCAACTTCCAAGACGATAAACATCGAACCATCCTCAAATATTTGATGCACGAAGAAGGTGATAAATAATTGATGCACGAAGATGTGCTCCAAGCAGAATGCCAAGCTATTTTACAAGGTCTCATTCAAGCAAAATCAAGATGCAATCAAGTGGTGATCAAAATTGATTAATGGTAGCAATTCGAGCCCTTAAATACCCTATATCTTAGCATCAATTTGAATGCTGTCTGTAGCCTCATATGGTCACAATAAAGAACCACAAAAGAATCTTACATCCGGTGACAATCCACAGCAATTATAAGCATTATTCTTCTTCTACTTGAACACTTTAATCCCTTAATTGGGGTTGGCTACATGAATTAACATGATGACATCCCAGGAGGTTAACCATCCTAGAACTACTCTGAATCATTGTGGCTCATGTCAAGCGATTAGCATTGGATTAAAAAAAAAATGTAATTGTCATGTAGCTGTCCAAAATGATAAGAGTCATTTGTTAGGAAGAATTGCCTTTTATCCTTTTTGCCAAGAAATGTAATTTTGGTGTTCAGCTTTAACCCGAAATTGGTGGTTTAGAATAGAGAGGATAATTCTCTTTTTTTGACAAAGAGAGGATAATTCTCAGCTTCCTTGATATATTGATAATTTACTTGTAATTTGCTTTGAATTTTCAATTGCTCTCTCTTGGCATAGTGACATACTAGTAATTTTAAGAAGGCATATCTATATTCATGCTAGTTTTTACACTTTGATTTATGCTAGTGTTAACAAACACCCTTTACACTTTGATTTATGCTAGTTTTAACAAACACACACACAGCAACAATCATAAAAATAAAAATAAAAATAAAAAATAAAAAAACAATAATTGCAAAATGAAAATGTAATGAGACTGAAAACTAAGAATTACCTGAGAGGTAAAATCAGCAGCAGCAAAAATAAAGGAAGAAGAGATGGCCTTGGTGATATATGGACGAGTTTCAAGCATACGCAAATACCATTGTAGAAAACCACCATACTTGGACCCAGATGTGTATGAAGAAGAAGAAAATGTTCTATAAGAATGCAGAAAGTAAACGCCAGAAGTGGGTATTTTAGAATTACTGGAGAGTTTTCCGACGAAATGTGAGGCGAGGAAAGCATATGCACGGCGGTGTTTCTGGTGGTATAGGCGGTGGTGGGATCTTAACAATGAAATTTCGTGACCAAATTCTGAGAATTGCAGCATTTGCAGGGTGCATCCCCTTCGAATTGTTCTTCCAATAGAAATTACCATTTTTATGGATTTTCTGCAATTTTAAGATTTTTAAGATGTGATTAAGCTCATGGAGAGGAGAGAACCGCCAAATCTAAGCTAAGGCTGTGTTTGGTAGTATCGCTTGAGGTAGCGGTTAGCGTTTTAACCGGTCAAAACACTATCACAAAAAGAAAATATTTGAGTGTTTGACAAAACAGCGATTCTAGTAGCAATTAGCGATAGCGTTTAGGATAGCTTTTCTCAAACGTTAAAAATAGTAGTGTTTAGAAGTAGCGGGTAGCGTTTGACAATTTTTAAATACTTTTTAAACAATATTTATATGAATTTTGATATATTTTAGTATTGCAAATTGCAATCGCTACTTTTACCAAATACTTATGTCATCGGCCGTTACTTTGACAGCTAACCTCTACCCACTACTAATTGACCGCTACCCGCCACCTTAAAAGCTACCTGCTACTCGACCGCTAAAAGCTACCCGGTACCGCTACTTTTGCCAAACAGGACCTAAGTAGTAACTACAAGTGCATCCCCTTTCTAGTTGGAAAAATTGTAAATAATACCCAAGCTCCATATTTTTTTTAATAATCCCAATTTTGGATTATTATGGGAGTTGCTTTTTTTTTTTTGAATTAGCAAAAATATTTTATTAATTAAAAGTCATAGGACATCTACAATATAGATCGACGTTAACAAATACATAAGATATTGAATCAAATAAATTTTTCCTTCATAAAAACTACGATCGTCGAGTAGATCTTGCACTATGGAACATCTCCCTATCGCTGGAAAATACAGCATTGTTGGAGAGACAATCTAACGATCCTTTGTAGGCGTGAGGATGTTTTTCCTCGGATTCATCTGTTTGCATTCGAAAACTTGATAACTTTTTTAACAACGAAATAATTTCACGACAATTCATTAGATATAATATCATGGATTCAAAACTAAGAAATTTCTCCCCTGAAAAGGGGAGATAAACCTTGTCTTTCGAAGGAGGTTGAAAAACCCTTGTCTTTCGAAAGAGATCGGACACCCTTTCTTTCGAGGGAGAAAATTCCTCCCAAAAGGAAGAAGCATTATTATAAAACCTAAAAAAAAAAACTTTAAAGAAATAGGATTTGGGCTTTTTACTGGTTTAAACCGATGGAAGCCCCTTTAAAATTCAACAATAGAGGCTAGAGTTTTGGAGAGAGGAAGGAGGAGAGAAGAGAGGTTTTTAAAAAGTAATCCAATATTTAAATTTGTCAAAGTCTTCCTAATCTCGAAATAATTTGACTAAAAATCTCGAGGGGTTGCTTGTTTTGTTCAATCCCAATTATCGGTTATCTGTTGAAAAGGTTAATTTATTTTTTATTAATATTATAATTGTCACGTGTCAAGAGCTAATTAACCAAAAAAAAACAACTAAAAATTTAAAATAAAATTAGAAATCCCAGCCCTAGCTACTCGACTCAACTCATTAACATTTCGAGTAAATCTCAAGCTTGAGTCGAGCTCACTCAAGTCGAGTTTTGGCCAAGTTAAACTCCAGTGGCTCGCGGGTTGTCTCGTCTCATAAGCACCCTTAGCTGACGTTTAGGAAAATTTTGGAATAGAGAGATAGTGATCGAGAAAAAAAAGGGGGGGGGGGGCGAATGTGATAGGAGAGGGATAGAGAACTTATTAACTAAAAGAAAAAAGTGATACATCTTGTTAAAAATTTTATTTTGGAAAATTTGTCAAGAATATTATGACCTTTGCCCGATCTTCCAAAAATAAAACGACATTTTAATTATCCCGGAATAAAATGACCTTTAACATACATCTTCCATAAATAGATCAAATAACCGGTAACCTCTTCTAAAGGTTAACCCTAGACACATGTTGCATAGTGATAGGTTATGAATTTTTATCTAAATTTTTACATTTTTCTTTTTAATTAAGATAACTGTTTTTTTTAATAAAAAAATACCCACCCTCTTCCTTTAACATATCCGCCAGCCATGTCTTCCCCCAACCTCAATCGATCGGACACCATTAAAGAGCTTTATGGTCATTTAATCAAAACCCAAAAACACAAAGACCCTGATTCAATTTATCTAGTTTTGCGCTCATGATATTCTCTCTCCTCAACCACATTACACAAAGCCCAGATTGTGTTTGATCAAATTCAACGACCCCCATTGTTAATATGGAATCATTTGATAAAGGTATTATCCAAAAGTGATGATCCAATTAAAGCAATTTATATGTATAAATGTATAATGATATGAGAAACTATGGGTTGGGAAATTTGACTTTTAAATTTGTTCTTAAGCCATGTAGTCGTGTTTTAGATGTTTTGCAGGGTAAAAAGATTCATGTTCATGGATTAAAACTTGGGTATGAATAATATTTGTTTGTGTTAAATGCTACATATGTATGGATCATCAGATTATGTGGGAAATGGGTTTTGCATGAAAGGTGTTTGATGAAAGATTGAGAGAGATTTGTTCATTTGGAACTCTTTGATTTGTGGGTAATACTCGTAATAGTCAATGTAATAAGTATAGGGAGGTTCTGGGTGTTTTCGAATCGATGCAGGTGGCGAGTGTAAGGGCGGATGCTGTAACAATGGTGAAAGTTATCGTGGTGTCGATTGAGGTTGAATTTCATGGCTAGTGGAGGCCATAGGTGAGGGTTGGGGGGGTTTCACTACTGGTGGAGGCTACGGTGGGGGTTCACTTCACGGGGATGGGGGGCTGTAAGGGCAAAGGGGTTTTTTTTTTTTAAAAAAAAAAATAATCATTTTTTATCAAAATTAATTTTTTTAAATAAGAAAATTACTAAAAAAACAACTGACCAATTACAAAGTGAAACGTGTCACTCTTAACCCATTAAGCAGGTCACAACCGATTTCGCCCCATTTATGGAAGATGTATGTTACAGGTCATTTTATTCCGGGATAATCAAAAGGTCGTTTTATTTTTCGAAGACCGGACAAAGGTCATAATATTCTTGACAAAATTTCCTTTTATTTTTAGAAAGTGTTGAATCTTACTAAAAAGGCGGATGAAGTATTATTTTTTTTATATTAAAAATTTTATACATACACTTTGTACTAATGAAAAAGAAAAAAATATATAGTTTATTTTACAATAAAAATTCAAGTAATAAACAAGGATGAAAATCATAAACTTTATCATAAAGTCCCTCCTTGTTTAAATAATTGAAACGTTTTTCTTTTCCATCTGTATTTAGATATGAAACATATTATTTTTAGTAATTTTTCTCTATTTTTTTAATAATATATTCTCAATTTTTGATACATCCTACTAACTAATGGCCCCACAAAACCTTGCTCTTTTCCCTCTCCTCAACTTATACCTCACTACTTATTATTTTAATAAATTCAGCTCACCTTCCTAAAAATCCGTGAAAGTCAAAACGTTTCATTAATTTAAACACAGAAGAAGTTAATTACTTGTTATTTGGTATGATTTTAGGGTATTTTGAACCTTTTTTCATGATAAATTCGCATCATAGTTCATTACTTACTCTTATTTTATGCAATTTTTGTGTATACTATGCTTCACGGGTTTTGTTTGTATTTTGATACATTTTAGCACCTTTTGACACTCATGAAGTCTATAGACTGATTGAAGATGTAAGGACAAGGAAAGAGACAAGCGCGGTTTGATGGAGCTACGAAAGAAACGTGAAAGAATGTCTAGGAGATGAAATAAGAGCAATTGGAAGAGTTTAGGAAGGACTTTTATGCATAGGTCAAATTCAACTTGCCATAATTTTTTGGCTTCTCTATATTTTGAGGTGATTAAAATTGTAGATTAAAGTTCATTTCAAGAGCTTTCTAACGAGTATGTGGAGACATCTTTTTTTGACAAATATGGAAGAAGTTATGACTATTTGAAGATTTTCCTAAAGCGCTGACGCACTTGGTGTGCCCGCGACTATCCTTTGGAGAGGTCACGCTTCTCTAGTGCTAAATATTTTTCCCATCACCTATATTAAGGTGGCGTGGCCTTTCATGTCACTTCGAGAGGCTGGCCTCTATTTTTCTGCGATTTTTTTACAGAGCCATCTATGTAATTTAAGGGTAATATAAAAGCCCGCTTAAAATTTAAAAAATAAAAATAAAAAAAGCCCCCTTAGCTTAGTTGTAAGGCAGAGAAATTTTTTGTAGTTTTTATCTTGGTTAGGGTTTTTAGAGAGAGAAACTCTTATTTTCTAGAGAGAGAAAGTGAGAAAAATTGTTTAAAAAGCTTGGAATATGTAGAGTTGAAGGAAGAAGACTTGAAGATTTGAATATTACACCTTGCAATATCAATGAAAATTTCTTACTATCTCTCTCACTTTATTGCTTTAATTAATTATTTTTGTATCTTTTCTAATTTTTTTATTATTTTATTATTAGTATTATTAACTTGTTAATGTTAAATTAGTAATTTGAATTCATGTTCTTAGTTATTATTTCCTTTAGTTTTGCAACTTATTATGATTTATGAGTAGTTCTTTTACTTGGGTTGGTTTTTTTTTTTTTTTTGACAGCCGGAAAAGTAGAGAAGCTACTCTCTACAGTTTATACATTTAACAGAAATACAATGAAAGTTTGGAAGTAATTTCCTTATGCTCTAAGAAAGCACTCTTCCTTCCTGCAATCCAATGTGTTCTCCTTGTATGCATTGGATTAGTCTTTTATCTGTGGTCTCAATGTTCAAATGCCATAGTTTAGATCTGAATGCTGCTTGTAGCCCTTTTTGCACTCCTTCAAGACAACCGGAAACCGCATCTCCTTGTTTCTTACGAACCTTGCCCTAGTCAGTAGTCCTTTCTGCTATCCTCAGATTCCAAGCCCAGCAGTTAGTTCCTTCCTTCCTACCTAGCTTTTTGATGACCAAAAGCGCTGGAACACAGTGACTATGGCCTGAAATTAAAGTAACGAACTCAGGAGGGTGATCAACCCCTTCCTAACCAACCCTTGTATCTTCCTCGAAACCTGGGGGTCTGCCAGAATCCTCGTCCGTGCTTGTCCTGCAGTCAGCATCTAGGTCCTTTGCCAACCTGCAGCTCATATTAGTCTTGTAATCTATGAGCTTCAAAACAGTTAGTGGATTAGGATCAATATTCTTGAAAACTTTATTGTTTCTAGCTTCCCAAATGCACTCCAAAACAGTAATAAAATTATGGAGGCTCCCTTTTAACTTGCTGTTCTTGGCAGAGAGGAATCTTGATCAGTTATAAAGCCATTCTACAAACGGTATGTGGTATTGGTGGTTAACATTGATCCCTAAACTACAGCACTTCCAGATGCGGCTTGCAAAAGAGCAGTCTCTAAATATATGATCAATGGTTTCCATGTGCTGTGTGTTTTGATTGCTTCCTTTAAGGCAGAAAATGCAGTAGTGGTTCTCCCCCAAACCTCTTCTTTTCATCTCATACCCAACTGGCAATGCTCCTTTGAGAATTTTCCGTAAGAAAATTTTTTGTTTTGGAGTTCCCTGCATCCTCCAGAATTGCTTCCACTTAACTTTGGTCTGGTCTCTACTGTTGTTCCTGGTTTTTTCCTTTGCATCTTCCTCAAGAAGTAGCCTGTAACCATTCTTGACCGAGTAACGGCCTCCTTTGTCACTCTTCCAAATTATTAAATCCTCAAAACCAGTGTCTAAACCTTTAATACTCAGAATTTTATTAACCTTGTCTTCAATGAAATATTCCTTGCATAGCTCTAAATTCCACTCTCCATCAATCTTCCGAAGTGAGGCAACATTCTCATTGTTGGAGCAACCTTGCACTCTCCAACTTGGCAATGATCCCAAAACCCAGGGGTGGTGAATTTCGCATAGCACCCATCCCCTATGGACCACGCGCTCCCTCTCTTGAGAAGTTCCAAACCCCATTTTATACTAGTCCAACCCCACGAGCCAGCATTCCTTCTGCACCAAGAGTCCTCAAAAAGTGTATGTTTGTTAATGCCATACTTAGCTTGATATACCTTGCTTACCAGTGACTCCGTATTGTTTATGATGCGCCACCCTTGCTTTACTAAGAGGGCTTGATTGAAGAACCGAGCGTCAAGGATGCCTAAGCCTCCTTTGTCTTTCACTTGAGTTAGGTGGAACCAATTTTTCCAGTAAACACCTCTGGCCTTTTTGTTTCCTAGCCACCAAAATTTTGCCACAATACTATTTATTTTCTTTAATATGGTAGCATGGCATTTGAAAACATAGAAAATATAGGTTCCCAAATTAGACAAAACTGATTTAATCAAAGTAAGCCTGCCTGCTTGAGATAGAAAGATCGAATTCCATGCGTTTAGTCTTTCTTTAACACGATCCACAATGTTGCTAAAAATTTGTGTTTTTGAAGTACCAAAATCAGCTGGAATTCCTAGGTAAATTCCAAAGCTGCTGCTCTTACCAATGCTTAGTTAGGAGGACTTATCTAATTTCAGTACTTGGGTTGGTTAAAGCCATTTATAAATTCACAAATACTTGTTTACATGTGTTGATTTAACTAATATGGAATGTTAATTATTAGTTGAGCTTAAGTAGTTTTATTATTAGTTCTTGTTAGTGGCCATTGCTAGAACTATTTATCCAAGCTTTCTCAAGGAAGGATCGAGAGATGAAGTTGAGTTAGCTCACTTTTGCTTAATTAACTTAAAATTCCTTGAGAAAAGGAATTCCTTATGGGAAAAGATAAATAAAAGTAGAGCTATTAAATTATACTTCTATGCATGGAGCTATTTAGATATTAATAGTAGGCACAAGCTATTATTAATATCTAAATAGCTTAGCTTCATGCATATAATTGTAATATCTAAATAGCTTCATAGACAAAGTATTATAATTTGTATTAAATTTTAATAATTGTGTACATAATTAAGTTGGTACCCAGAATTGGCACCTAGTGGTTTTTCAAAATTACATCTAAATAGCTTCATAGCCAAAGTATTATAGTTCGTTGGCATTGCTATGGTTTGCTGCTTTTTGTTTTTAAAAATTATTTGATATATATCATATATAATGAATCACAAATTAATTATACTTTTTAAAATCATAATAATTTTGAAAACTGTCAACAGAAAAGTGAAAACTTTTTTTTTTCTTGTTTTCTAAAAAACTAAAAACTGAAAATAAAAAAATAATGCCACACAAGCCCTAAATTTTAGGTTTCAGTTAAAGTGGTTCAAATTCCAATTCCAAATTTTATACATGATTCTAACCAATTTCGGGTCCAGCTCCTCAAATTTTAACCGTATATCCGGTTTGCTCATCCAAATTACACATAACTATCAATAATAAATAAATACTAAAACAGACACAGGGAGTGACACATCTAACATCTTGGGGCTATTTTTTCTTCCAAAAACCTCCTTTCCTTTTTAACTTTTTTTTTATTGTGAATATTTGATACAATCAATTAATATCTAAATACTAAAATAAACACCGGGAGTGACACATGTCACATCCAGGTATCGTTTTTTCCCTCGAAAACCCTCCTTTCCTTTTAAACTTTTTTTTTAATATTTGTTACAATTATAATAGTATCATTCCAAATCTTTTATATTATCTTATGATAAATATATTCGGTTTTATTTGGTGTTTATTATTTTTCCATAAACATTTACCTAAAATATTATTCCAACTCCTTTTTGATTATTTGATAAACGGGAGTAATATTAGATTGAGAAGATATTGTGTCAGTCCGACTGACGAAACATTTCGGTTTCGTCATTCTGGACTGACAAAATGCAGATTTTTTATATCCTCAATTGGCGGGATGATATCCTCTATTGGCTAGATGATATCCTCTATTAGCTGGATGATATCCTTTATTGGCTATATAATATCATTTATTGACTGGATGATATTTCTACTGGCGGGATGATATCCTCTGTTAGTTGGATGATATTCTCTACTGACTAGATGATTTTTTTTATTGGGTAGATGATATTACTGGCTAGATGATATCCTCTATTAGCTAGGTGATATCCTCTATTGGCTGGATGATATTCTTTATTAGTTATATTGTAAAACCCAAAAAATTCCTTTCTTTTAAAATACCTGTGTTTGCCCAGTTTAAAACTTTAAATAGGAAAATCTAAGATATTACCGCCACCGTGAAAACCCTAAGGCAACTATCAAAGACACGCAGCGGAAGATTCTCTTTTAAAATTTTTAAAACGACTCAACATAAGTCAACCAACCAATAGTAAAGTCAAACAAAAGTAAAATAAAGTCAAACCTACAACTTGGAACCATTGTAGGCCCTTAACAAAACCAACCAAATCTCAAAACCTTCTCGTTAGTCTCGTAACAATAATATTATAATATAATAAAAGCAATTACACATCATAATCTTATGGAAACTGGCATGATTTTCTCTTCACTCATGCCCATCATGAATATGCTTCATCACCTGAAAAGCTTCTCTCTACTTGTTTCCACTACTCTCCATTAAAAATGGGTCATCATAGAGCCAAGGTAAATATAAGGCCAAAACACACACAAACACACAATTAGTAAAACTGAGTACATAAGCGTAATTAAACACACTAACATGCTTTTACCTATTAAAAGGAATTGTGTCCTTCGAACAAGTGCATTATTTCGATAGAGGGTTCAAATTTATTAGAAAGCTAATTATTCAGGGAGGTCATGTGATTAGAATGCATGGGTGGAGGCCGCTTCCGATCAGTCTTATTAATTTATAATTAATATTCCAGCTTAATCTTGGCTGACCCCTTCGGGTCATACCCAAGCAACTAACAAACCGATGCGACGAATTAATTCGGAAGGAATTAATGAGTCGCACGAGTAATTAATATTTAGACGTCAGAAATTCGAGCTTGAAGCATCGAAACCGAACGTCTAAAGTTGAGTTGAAAATAATAAAAGACAAGACGAGAGAATTACTAATAAATCTAAAAAATTACTAAAATACCCCAAGCATTGGAATGCCCCGAGCAAACCGAGTGCTAGGGGCATATGGCCTAGCAAGGTGGCTAGCGATGTGTGCTAGCGCACCATGGCTAGCAAGGCCAACTAGCAGCCCGCACCATGTGCGAGGCATGCTAGTAGTTGGTCGAGGCTGGCAGCCCGCACCAAGTGCATGGCATGCCAGTAAGCCGAGGCTAGCAGCCCGCACCAAGCGTGAGGCCTGCTAGGAAGCTGCAGCTAGCAAGCCGCACATAGTGCGTGGCGTGCTAGCAGCAGAACTCGACCAAGCAGCCCGCACACTTGGTGCGTGGCGTGCTAGCAGGTTGTAGCTAGCAAGTCGCACATAGTGCGTGGCGTGCTAGCAGCAGGACTCGACCAAGCAGCCCGCACACTTGGTGCGTGGCCTGCTAGGCCGAAGGGCATAGTAGCGGCTGGAAGCCCACACTTGAGTGCCCATGTGTGGGGGTGCCACGTGGCGCGCTTTTATTGGCTTAAGGGATTGTGTTGGCTGGCTATTGGAGAAGAGTGAGGAACAATTTTGGTCCCCCCCTCTCCAAATGGTCCTCACCTAACCTCTCTTATGAGCATGCCACTTGTTGATTTATTAGTAGCTTGATTATTAATTTTATTTTTGATTTGAAATAAAATGAAAAAATCAAATCCCCCACATTGATGGGAAATCTTTTCTCACTCTTGCATTTCCCTATAAATACCTAACTTGGGGTATTGGGAAAAGCACTTAAGTAAGTGTTGAAAACGACATCACCATTGTGAAAACCTTTGAACACAATTTATTACTCGATTTTAGGTCGGGCTTAGCTAACTCCTAAGAAATAGGCCATTTTCGGTGTTCGGGTTGCGAGTGGACTTCGTTGGAGGTCCTCGTGTGAGCGGGGCTTAGAGCTATCGAAATAAGAGCTCTTTTAAGAGAGCGAAGTACGCGCCAAAGGTATTAAACCCTTTCTTAATCTTGTTGTTTAAGTTAATTATGCTTTATGGTTATAATTATTGTGAGTGTGGTCTTGGCTCGGGTTTCAAACCGCTGTGAGTCGGACTCACCGAAACCCAACAGCGGTATCGGAGCCTTGCTCATTTATTTTTATAATCATATTTTAAGGTGTTTTTATGGCTTAATTTTTCTGGTTTTAAGTTGCTAATTAGATTAGTAGCTCGGTTTTATTATTTTAAGCCCGTATTATAGCTGATTTCAGCCCCAAACTTAGATTTTTGCCCAAAAATAGTGAGTTTTGGGCGAAAAAGGTGTTTTTAGCCAAAAAAACGACCTGAAATGCCTTTTTCGAGGGTTTTTTTCGTTTTGACGTAAATTTTTATGTCTTTCTAACTTAGAATCTTAATGGCATATTTATGGTGGTTATGTATTTGGTTCTTTCCTTAATTTATATGTAATTTTAAACCTCTTTAAGCATGGTTACTTGGTAGTATTTGGTGCTTGAAAGTTTGGTTTTCTATTTTCACATTCATTGAAAATCCATTGTATTAAGTGTGAAAATTTTGTTCTTTGTCGCTTCCAAGTACTAAAGATTCAATCTTTAATTGTTTTAAGTGATTGAAACTTTGAGTTACTAAATTCCATGAATTTTTGGTTGAACTTTTGATTTAATCATGTATTAAGTTGATTGGAATCATAAAGTTTGAATCTTGTGATAGAAATTTCATTTATCTTCATATTGAAAGATATAATTTTTCAAGGATTCACAAGTGTTAAAGTTGGAATCTTTAAATTGAACTTTGTGTTCATATTTCCAACTCCCTTTTATTTTGTTAAAATCTCATGATTTATTTAATTAAATTAATAGTGAGTTATTGCCCTTATTATTTTTATTGCACCAAGTTAAACCAATTTTATTAAAGAATGGTTCTTGGAAACAATTTTGGTTATATGCAACTTAATGAATTATTTAATTTAAGTTGGACTTGACTAATTTTTCATTTTTTGCTCATTAAATTAGTTCTAAAATTAATATAGAATTAATTATATGTCACGCAGAAATCGGGATGGAAACCCGAGGCTATGGCACGCAAATCGAGGCAAGTGCCTCACTTGGCTAGCCGGGCTGCATAGCAATCCATATGTGGCTGTCAAGTGGGCTGCCCGAGCTTGCGTGCGGCTGAAGTGCGTGGCTGCTGCTTGTGTCGATGTAGACACCTAAAAATGTCTTCCCGAAACTAAATTCGATGATAAACAACCTTTCACCGCTATTATTGGTCGGGTTTACTATTTAATCTCGGGAGTGCTTAAAATCTATATTCGATCAAACTCAGACAACAAATTAGGCCTAATGTTTAGTCAAGGCACAGTCCAATTTTTTGTTTTTTTCGGCCCAAACCTTTTTATTCTTTTCATATTATTTATTATTTTAGCCCAATTAATAAATAATAGCTCGAAATTATGAAACGACACTTAAAAATGCTGTGCGTAATTAGGGTAAAAGTGAATTTGGACGCAAAAATGGAAATTAATTCCACCGTGTCGCGGAAACAGGTGCCGCGCCAAGGGAAATCCTGCTGCGTCACGACATATTTTCCCGTGTCACTGTGCCCATGCCGTGACACAGGATTGTTCCGTGTTTTCTCCGTGTAAATTCTTCACGCGCTTTTATCTTCTGTAGGTCGATTCTTTCCCGCGTCACATCATATTTCCCCACACTAAAGTGTACCGTGTCACGGCATACTAATGATGTGTTGCGGATTTATTTTTAGGGTTTTTATCATTTTAGGGTTCCGTGTGTTCACTCTGCTTATTTTCCCTATAAATACCCCCCTCATTTCTGTTGTTTGGGGCATCAGTTAGCATTCTCTTTTCTTTTCTATGCTATAACCTAAACACTAGCCTTCCTTATTCTTTCAAAATACCTTCCTTAAGCACTCCAAGGTGTCCGTACTTTACCCGAGGTTCTGTCCTTAAACCAAGGCGTGAAAGGTAGAACTGTTTGAGGGTTTGGCCCAAAATAACCTCTATTTAATTTAATTTAAATTATTGTTTTATTTATTTCCTTTGAAGTTACTAACTCGTTTATTGTTTTATAGTTTCAAGCAAGCAAAATCAAAGTAAGGAATCATGTTCCTTTTAAAACTATTATTTTTCTATCGATTTTAAATTGTTGGATTTATTGTTAAATTGCTTCCAATATTAATGTTTGTTCTATTATATTTATTGATCACCATATTGCATGTTAAAGGGAATATGTAATTGAAAATCACGCCTAATAAGGTAATTTGGACGACCGGTTTAGGTTTCTTTTCAATCTTGTTATTAATTCAAGTGATCACTAATATTTTAGAAGTATGTGTAGCATTAATATTCAACCAATTTAGCATAATAATAGTTCTAGAGAAAATTGAATCTTTGTTTGCATGCCTTTGAGATCGCAGGAATAATTTTCGCTCTAAGAATCAAGTAGATGACAATACGGGCGAATGTGACTCCATGACTCACTTCGTACCATCATCCCTGATCCTTCTTTCGTGGTTCTGAACCATATGGAGTTAGTAATCTTATGGATTATGAATGGGGTGTAACCTTCACGGGTAAATCGTTGTTGCCTTTCGTTGTCCCTTAATCGTGGTTGCCTTTTATGATCCGTGAACGGTTTACAAGTTCCTTAAAAAACATGTTGTTGGCTCCCTACTTTCCTTTTCCCTAATCCTATTACGTCAAATCCCACTTCTTATGAGTGCCAAGCATATTCACCCCATGCTTAACGTAGGCGCACTTCAAACGACGCCTACAATTTGGGGACTTCATTGGGGAGGATTCATGGTTATTTATCGATTTGAGTGATCAATATTAAATTAAGATGAGTGGATGAGACTTGAAAGATTCTTGAAAAGTATTCCTGTGATTAATTTGGCAAATTTTGCATATGCATAGACGTTTTAACGTTGCATTTAGGTCTACCCCGTAGAAAATATTGAATAACCTGATTACAAACGAAGGAAAAAAAGGCACTAGTCAGATTTTCTAACTGCCGCGCCACGACATATCCTGCCATGTCACGGCGCTGTGCACCGTTACGCGGTTATTAGCACCATGACACGGTATATTCTGCCGTGTCGCGGCAGTCCTGAAATCTTTCTAGTGGCTTTATTTCTCTTGTCACAGTCAGCTTCCTTCGGTTTTTCTGAAAAAAAGTGTGTGTTCTACATACATCTTAGCCTCGGGGATTTAAGCTCTATCAACCCAAAAACGCTCATGGCAATAAAGGTTCATCCGAGTTATTAAATCCACCCAAACCATGGAGTCGTGTTCGATTTCATTACTAACTCATGGAGTCGCCCGTTGGCATACACCCTCAAGGGAGGCTGCTTTGCTAACGCGTCCAAACTCTTAACCATGGTACCATTTGACACCAAAAAACTTGACCATAGTTGAACATAGATCTTGACCTTAGGTTGCGAACTTTGTTTGTATCATCGTGACAAAGTGCTACGTGGTTTATTTGGTGCTAACCCCACATGTGTTTGTTCATTTTGTTTTTTGGACTAACCTATGACCAAGGGTTTTTATTTCCACATAGTAATTAGTGCGGACTTTAAACTGAATAAAATCTGGAAAAATCACACAACTAGACCTGGAATTGTGCACCTTTTCATGGCAACTCTGACGCGCCACGGTATGCAATGCCACGACATGGTGCTTTATACCGTCTGACGGTGCACTGCACCGTGTCACGACAATCAGCACCGGGACACGGTGCCCAAGAAATGTGTCTTGTTGGTTTATTTTTGGTTTTTGTACGTATTTATGTGGTTCGTATGTCCGGTTTGATGTCATTTCTAGCTGCACGGTCATAAAACGCGTCCATAACCTCACTTAATCACTCGCAAGTCATGTCGAGTTCACACACTTTTCCTTGAGTCGTGCACCATTTTGTTTATAACCGTACTTTAGGATGGTTTTGTGTCGTTTTTCATTTTTTTTAGGAGTAAGTCGGATGGTATCCTCCCAACATACTTTTATTTTTCTAAAAAAAATTTCGAAAAAAAAATTAAATTTTTTTTGCCTTTTCTTTTCCGGATGGGTCAAGGTTATGTCTGGTCAATAAAGGTGTGTTTGTTTCAATGTCACAACACTTGGTCAAGAAGCATGGGTAGATTATTACGGTTCGAGTCACTACCTCAACAACCTCTTATTCTTAAGAAGCGTTCAAGAAAACCACCACAATCATCTCCACAAAGTCCATCTCTAGTTTGTTTTCAACCAATGGCTTCTTAAGAGGATATTGAGAACATTAACAAGTCCATCGAGACACTCTCTACTATGAGGCAAGCGCTCACTACAAAAGTCACTACGATAGAGCAAAACAATGTCTCTACGGCTGCAATGGAAAAGATCAAAGAGCAAATGAGTAAGATCTCTGAAGAATTCACCTATGTGGTGCAACCTGCCACCTCTTTGTCCGTAAGGGACATGCTTCTTGAGAAGTTTTCCACTACTGGCATCCCCTATTTTAAGCCTATTGATAGCCCGATATTCCACTTGAAGGCCTTTTTAGCAACCATGGCTCTTAAGGGATTAGATGTAGCACTCTTCTCTGCTGTCGTGTTTCCTCTTTTCTTGGAGCATGCCTGCCAACAGTGGTTCTACTCTTTAGAATCCAATCATTTTGCGACTTGGGAGGATTTTACTGAAAGCTTCATGAGCCGTTACAAATGTAACATCCAGGCTAAGACCTATGAACGTGAACTCTCCATTCTAAAAAAAAGGAGAATGAAGGCTTCACTACCTATTTGAGCAGGTGGAGAGAAACAGCTGCACTCTTGGTGGATCCTCCCAAAGAGAAGGAGATGGTTCGCCTATTTATTTCAAATCTGACTCATAAGTACAAGAAACATTTGAATTTTCTGCCTTTGAACACCTTTGAAGCTGTGTACTATATTGGGAACAATATTGAGGATGAGCTGATGAAGACTGTTGGTAGCAACAATAACAACAACAACACTTGGAAAAATAAGAAGAACGACAATCCTTCTTCTTTGTCTTCCAAGCCCAACAATGCTACCAACAACATCAACATCAATGATGTGTTAGCTCTTAATACTCCTAATCAAAGATTGCAAAGGCAAAAGAGGGTTTACACGCCTTTGGGAATGAGCTAAGACACAGCTTTTTATCGTTCGCATAGTAAAGAATTGATCATGCCTATTGGACCCTTTTCAGAACCTCAACAAGAGAACAGAAATGCTAGCTATGAACCCAATGCTCATTGCAAGTTTCATCAAGGCAAGGGTCATACTACTGAGAAATGTTAGAGGTTGAAGGATGCAATCCAAGACCAGATTGATGCTAATCAGCTTCCTGTCCCTTCAGGGGGCAAGAAGCCTAATATTCAAACAAGTCCTTTTTTGATGCTTTGGCTATCACGGGAGATGAAGTCTCCTTTGATCTGTCACTACTCATTCAATCTGTGAATGAACCTCTCCTAGAAGTTGTCTTTGTTTCAAGCTATGAAGAAGTGAATGGAATTTGGGATAGTGACGCTGAAGACGTCTATCTCAAAGATATAGCCTGTTATCTCTTGGCACTAGTGAGGATGTTTGGGGGGACCTTGAGGTCACGGTTCTCACCCGGAATGGAAGGTTGCAATAACCTAGTCCACCTCTACCGCAAGAACAACCAACAGTTGATCCCATTGACCTTGTGAGCAATGATGTGATCAAGAAATGAAAAAAAACTAAGGTGGAAATGAATGTATGAAATCTTTTAGCTACCTCCCTTGAGCATCGAAAGGCTGTGATGAATGCTCTAGTGAAGATAGGAGTTGATAGTGACATGACTTCACAAAGGGCTAGTCAGCTTTCTCACTACTGAATTGCCAAGTACCAATAATCTAATTTCCTTTTCTGATAAGAATCTGCTCCCGGAAGGGGATCAACATAACAAGGCCTTATACCTTACTGTCGTGTGTAGGCAGATGAATGTTCCCATGCTCCTAGTTGATAATGGCTCAACAATCAATGTATTCCCACTACGCACTGCAAAGAAATTGGGCATAAAAAATGAAGAATTGATCCCCTCCACTCAAGGAATTCATGCTTATGATAATACTTGCCATCAAGGTGTGGGTACTAACATGTTAAACATTAATACTAGAGCCATTGAACGTCGCACTTGTAAGGAGGGGGTTCCCATCGTAAGGGGTCCTCTCTTTAAATGCATGTGGCCCTTTAAAAGCCTAGGACTTTACACTTGTTAGGGTGTAGTTGGATTTGAATTCTCGACTGTTTGGGGGACCTTGAATTAGAATTTTTATCATTACGCTTTTTTGTAAGAAACAAGTAGGGAGTCACCAATGAGTTTTAGGAAAACTCATAAACCTCGTTAATGCCTTTCTTCCATGTGGAGTTCATGGAATAATTAGCACAAATCATAAATTTACCCATGCCGAAATTGGTCTATAAACCAGAAATGAGTTCGGGAGCGAGGGTACTAAAATAATGTTCCCTTTAGAGGGGAATCGTTATCCTAGCCCTAGTGCGACCTCTACTAGCTCTTCCTTTTTTATAATTTCATCACCAAACAATATATGCAACGCGATACCTAAAAATATGTTAGTTGATTTTATTTACACATATTAATTCACGCAGGAATTACACCGTAATGTCGTTATTCTTATTTAATCTAATTCGTGAAAAAGGACAAGAAAATAAACAATATTCGCCTTGGCTTAAGTGATCAACCAACAATTATTTAATTCAATTCTAATCTTTATTTAACACAAGATACTATGTGGAATTGATTAATTAATTATTTTAAAGGTGATCAAACAACACTAATTAATTAATTAGGGTTCTTTTAAGCAGGAAAATAAAAGTGATTTAACTAAGTGCTCGGGAATTTACCACTTCTCTTTGCTAGATCTCCATTTAGAATACTTACAGACTCCTTCTTGTTGGAGAACCTCCACCGTAGTAACAAAATATCAAAAGGGGTGAGTGTTTGGGACAAGAGGGGCTAGGTTGCACAAGTTCACAAGCATTTCGCCAGAGTTTTAGGTTATTTTTCTGTCTGTTTAAGCCTCGGTTTAAGCTCTTATTTATAGGGAATGATTAGGTTTAGGGTTACGAGCATTATGCCGCAGCAGGTGTCGCACGCAACAGGATGAGTTGCGCGCGACATCCCAGAGCAGGTGATTAGGTTGCGCTGCTATGGGCAGCGCAACTTATTGTCTTGCGAACGGCTTTATGGTAAGATTCGATTTTATATTTTTCGTATAATTCTGAATCTTTTGCAGTGCAACTCTGGAGGTTGCGCTCGGTGTCGCGCGCAACTGAATTAGTTGCGCTCGGTGTCGCGCGCAACTGAATTAGTTGCGCGCGGCTGCCCAGCGCGACTGTTTGAGATGCGCGCGGCTTTTTCTGCGGCAGCATTAAAGTTTTACCTAGGCGCTCCTAAATCCGTCATTATTGGGTTTTAAGCACGGGCTTAAGCCTAATTATGATCAGGTTTAGTTAATTTGACCTTTGTTTTGGCTTTTATCTTTAATTCGGGCTAGTCTTTTGTGTTTTATGGCTTAACTATTTCTCCATAAGTATTCTTCACTTTCATCCAACACGATGATGGTTTTATTTTTTGTCATTGCACTTCTTGTCGGCACAGGAGGCCAAAAGTAGATGTCTACAGTTAGCCCCCACTTTGATCGAGTCTAGAATAGACAATGATCAAAGTAGTCAAGGAAATAAATCCGAGACTCATTCTGCGAAGTTCTCTAAGGATAGAGAATCTTTCAGTAATGTTTAAGGATGTCGAAACAATCCTTGGTTCGCTAAGTGTTTGAAACAAGTAGCTATTAAGGCTAGAAAAAAGTTTTTCATAGTTTTAACGCGCTATAGAATCTAGATTGATCCTTTGCAATTGTAGAACGCTTTTACAAGTAAAGGTAATCTGGGTGATGTCGAGGCATGAGAAAAGATCGGTTTTAAAAGGATAAAAGGGGAACATTTCCTCTCAATCGTGTCGTCATTGGTCTAAAGTCCCTCGATATGTCATTGAAACTATAGCCTGACTTTAACAAAGTAAAAAAGATGCAAAGGGGTTTTTGGTATTCGAGCCGAAATGGACCGGTATTCGAGCCGGATGTCCACAAGATAGATATACATGTCTTAGGACTGGAGGCATATATCTAAATCCAGTGAGAGGGAAGAAAGTCAACAACTCTCTCATTAGTTTTGTCCACAAGATGAGTACACGTGTCTTAGGACTGGGGGCACGTGACTACATAGGCGCGACATCGTCTCGTCGCTTCTTTATACAGGGGGTGGTCGGACACCCTAACTGTCCGGTAAGTTAGTAAGCGCACTAACTATCGTATTTTCTCCCATTCAAGAAGTGCCTGTTCCTGATGGTTCGGCGCGCCTGTTGACTCGTGAGCTAACGCCTACAGTAATTCTCTACCTTTAAGTTCCCAGAGTTAGATCTCGCAAAGCTTGGGATGAAGTGAAATTTTACGCAACACCTACGCCGTACGATACGCCATTTGCATTTTTACGCTGCATGAAACGCTTTCCTCTTTGCTTCGGATGTGAAAAAAGAAGAAAACCCGAACATTTGTAACGTCAGTACAGTAATATGACAAACCTGTCTATGGGTGCTTTTACGTAAAGCACCACCACGAAACGTCTTAAGGCACTCTTATGAAAAACGTTCAAAACATATGCTTGGGGAAGGCACAAAGCACGTTTTGCATGCAAGAATGATGCAAAAAACTAACAAAGAAGAAAACAAACTACAATATGAAAATCAATTTAAAAAAGATTTTTATAATTTGCGCGCCATTACGTCTAATAACGAGCAAAAACCAGTAAAAAAATGATCAAACGGATCAAAATCAAGATTCCGGTCATTTTAGTGACCAGTACCCGCGCGCAACTCAGAAGGACGTGCTGGCCAGGCGCGCGCATCTTTCTGAGTTGCGCTGGTATGTCACGCGCAACTGATTCAGTTGCGCATGACACTCAGTTCAGCAAAAAAAAAATCGCAAAACGTGATTTTTCATTTCGCCTTCTCTCTCCTTCCTTCATCTATTTTCGTCCCTTTCTCTCTCTAAAGAGCTCGGTTTCTTGCAATTTTCGAAGCTAAAGGAAGCAAATTTCGTCCTTAATTCATATTTTCTGTAATCTAATGTAAGTTTTTTGCTAAAGTTTGTTCTTTTCCGGCTGAATTTGAACGATTTTCGAATCGTTAAACCCCAAATTTCAAATTTGGGGGTTTTCGATTCAGTCCATTATTCTTGAAATTGTTTTCTCTATGTTGTTATACTATGTTTAAGGAGTTTTTTGTAACAAATTTCACAAAAAATGGTTATGTATTGAACCTTATATGTGCATTTCTTTGTTCAAGTTCGTTCTTGCCCTTTCCCTTCGAATTTTGCTTGATTTTATTGCTTTTTCTTGCTCATTTTGGTTATAATTGCTGATTATGAAGTAGATTATAGTGATGGAACCAATATTACTTTCATAATTCATTTTCACAAATTTTGAATTGTTGAAAAATGGCGCAAAACATACTCTTAGCTTATTCTTGCCATGTTCAAACTTCAAAATTGTTTGGTAGACGATAACCATGTTTATATTACCATTATTCGTCTAGAAGTAGTTGATTCTTTGAGATTTTTGAAATACAATCCCTTGAATACTTAGTTGAAACTGGTATAGGATGGATTTTGTGGGTGTTAGAAGCCCTAGTTACTGAGTTTGACTGCAAGTATCGTAGCCCCCAAGTATGGGTGGCATTCGATTTTCGTGTTTTGCCCTATCGGCAGCCGTTATGCTGCCGAAATGGGTCTAAAATACGATATTAGTTTAGTTTAGGAAATAAAGTAAACTAATGAAATAAACTTTATCCATCATAGCATGGACTCGCCTCCATTAGTCGATGCTGAGGAGATTCTAGGTGGTCTGGACGAGGCGGTTCGCCGTCGGAAGAGGGTGACCCGTCCTTCAGAGGAGGTTTGAGAGCGACGCGTCGCAGCCGATCGACGTCGCCAGGAGGATGTGGTTTGGGAGGCTCCTACCAACTGGGACCCTAGGGTCCTTAAGTGGGACCCAGACCATCATGTCTTGATCAAAAGGTGGCGCGGCATCGTGAGTTCTTTGCGCCTTTGTCTCTTTCTTTTTTCTTTTTTTTTTTCTTCTCCTTTTAAAACCATAACCGTTCTTTTATTTTTATTCTTTTATTTTCCTTAAAGTGACCCTAGCATGCGTTTATACGGTTCTGGTGACCTGCGAGCCCGTTTTGAGAGTTTGCCCGAGGTGGCAAAGGAAATTGTGGCACTTTCCGGGATTGACTCCCAGCTGGCGGCTCTTCGGGATTTATCGAGTCAGCCTGCAGCGTCAACTTTCCTCCGTGGATTGCTTGAGTTTTGGTGGGATTCCACTAACACTTTCTACTTTCCATGGGGAAAGATGACTGTTACCCCTTTTGATTTCTCTATGATTACGGGTTTTCCTTTTGGAGGAGAGCCCGTAGTCATAGAGTTCGTTAAGGGGTCAGACAAGAGACTGCGCGACCTTGTGGGGGATCTTCTTGCGTCGGCCCTTCACTTGTACGCGCAGTCTTGTCCGTACTCAGTTCTTGCCGACGAGTTGTCGGCTGACGAGCTTGATTGGCAGTGTACACCTCAGCAGCTGGCTCGGATATACATTGCTCACGATCTTTCCGTCACTATCATGAGTGATCGAGGAGAGTGTTTCGCCATTGGGTTACTTATTTGCCTCAGTGATTTGGGGCAAGTAGGTGACCTAAGTTGGGCAGAGGTGTCGTATGCCCGTATGCATACAGCTATGGGCAAGGCGGCCCGGGTGATGGATTCCGCGGTAGCTACTGAGGTGCCTCGGATCTCTCTTACGTGTCATGGTCGTGTCCTTGAGGTACGTGTTTTAAGCTTTTTTTTAGTTCTTACTTTTGCTTTTCTCCTTTCGGCTTATCTTTTCTCGGTTTCAGGCTTGGGGATACTCGTACATGCCTTTCTTAGCCCCCAGGATGCTTGGGGATGCTCGTTTTCCTATCGGCCATCGATTAGTCACGATTAAGAAGAGACGAGCCACTTCTACTGGCGACTTTCGCCAGAGGATCCTTTCGGCGACTCGTGCGTCGGTGAGTATTCCAACTACATGTGCATTTTTTGGTTTTATTTATTTTCTGACGATTTTTCGTGTGGTTGTGTTTTATAGATCGATCTCCGTCCTTGGAGTTTGATCGTCAGAGTCCTTGAGGTTATCCGGTCTGGCATGGTTCGTTGCCGTTTCCGGGCTCCTCTATCCAGGACTCTCGCTACTCCAGAGGACAGACGCTTGGTTTTTAGGCGAGTGTGTTCTCTGGCAGTTTTCGTCCTAGAAGCCTTTGATTCCTGCGGATCCTCCGATCCGGATGTTACGTTCGGACTTGGTGTCTATCGAGGATCGAGCTTAGGCGATCCTTGGTTATCCAGCGGAGCAACTGGTGCTACCGGAGGTTTCTTATCCGGCTTTTATTGCATTCAGGTTGACTCCTTTTCCAGCTTTTGTTCCGGTTAGTAATCTAACTCTCTCTTTTTCTTGTTTCTATTTATTTTTCGGAACTTTGACCCTTTTATCATTTTTTGTCATATATATTTTTTAGCGGGTCGAGCTAGGTGGTTGGGTGCCTCATACGGCGGAGATCACATATACCGATGCTGTCGGATCGGTAATTCGTGAGACCCTTCATGTAGCGGAGGATGATGAGGGGATACCGTTTGTACCTGAGACGGTTGAGTTAGTATGTCTTTTGTGTATATGTACTTAAACATTTCTATTTATTTTTTGTTTCATATACATTTGTTTACTAACTGTCCTTGTATTCTTGAAACAGGTTCCGCGGGAAACTGTGAACGACATGGTGAGGAGTTTATGTGCTTTCCGAGCTGCTTATCGGAGAGCCCTCGCGACTTTATCATGCCGTGATCATCGGATGACCGCGGTAAGTTTTATTAATTTTCTTTTCAATGAAGTTATTACATTTCATGTATTAATCTTCGTTTTGGATTTTGCAGGATGTGCAGCAACTGTCTAGTAGTCGCCGAGCACCCTAATTCCTTTTGTACACATATTGTTATTTATTTTAGGAAACAGATATATATATATATATATATATATATATATATATATATATATATATATATATATATATATATATATATATATATAGCATTGTTGTACACATGTCACTTTTGTATATATGTCATCATTATTATTATTATTTTTTGTTTCCACGTGTACATTATTACTATTTTTATTTAGGTTAATTTTTAAATTACCACCCAAAAAAATAATCATTTTCGAACTAACCACCCGTTTATATTTTATTTTAAATTACCACCCCTTAAATTATATAAATGCTTAGATTACCACCCATTTCAAAAATCCAGTTGAGTTTCCGTCTGTAGGCCCCATCTAACACTTTTTTTTTACCCTATTGACTGATTTTTTCCCCGATTTTATATTTTTTTAAAATAAAAGCAAAAAATTTTCGAGGGAGGGAAAGGGTTCCCGACTTACCCCTTTAAAAAAAAAACTAAAACTCTAAAAGGGAAGGCGAAAAGAAAGAAAAAAAAGAATAAATAGAAAATAATAATAATAAAAAAAATTAAGGAAGTAGGAAAATAATAAAAAAGAAAATAAGAAAGTAGGAAAATAATAAAAAAAGAAAATAAGAAAGTAGGCAAGAAAAGGGTTAAAAGGCAAGCGTATGATTCGTCTTAAGATTTCGTCATTATGTGAGCAAAAATACGGAAATAAATCTAACTCACATGCTGCGACAGGAGAGACGCACGCAACTTCATGAGTTGCGCGCGGCTGTCGCGCGCATGTGAATTAGTTGCGCGCGGATGTCGCTTGCAACTCATGAGTTGCGCGCGCCACCTGTTGGTGAACTTTCCTTTGAGCCAAATATGTCGAAAACTTGCCCCTTTTGGGTCTTTTTAAACGTGGTTTCGTGTAGGCTTTTGATCATCTCGCATTCATTCGCTTAGTAATATAAGAAACTAACAAGAATTAATCTCTCTAAATTTTTATTCTATCTTTTTTTTTGAACAATGTTTGAAGCAATGGGTCACTTCCCTTTCAACCGAGGACAAACTAGCTTTCAAAATTTACCACCTAGACCCTCTATTGAATTATATGCAACTAGTGGTTAACTTTGATTTTCTTCATGCCGCAGTCAACCATTGGGACTCTAACCACCATCTTTTCTTGTTTAAAGGGGACGAAATTGTCCCCCTACCCAGTGAGTTTGAGGCCTTCCTAGGTTTCCCTACAAATTCACTTACCTTGTCGGATCCTAGACCTATATTCCAAAGATTTTTTAGCTTGTCCGACAATGTTATGACCAATATTGGAACTGAAGAAGTCATAAACTTGATTCAATTTATTGAACATTTCGTCGCCCCTCGTGACAACATGACTAAACAATGCTTTAAAATTCGTGCTTTATGTTATTGTCTTGTTGTTAATTGTTTACAAAGGACAGGCAAAGAAAACAGAGATTATTCCATGGTGTCCATAGAAGCGCAAATAGAGGGATGTCATTCACCCGCTCCTTTGGCGGAAACCGTTCTATGTTTGAATCGCCTTAGAGGAGACCCTAACTAAAACGGTTTCACAGGAAGTCCATTCCTATTACGCGTACGATTTTTTTTTCGTCGTTTATCAGCGCAAGTTACGAGGTTGCGCTGGCATGACCAACGCAATCTTCTGCGCTGCGTGCGGATGGCGCGTGCAACTGGTTTTGATGCGCGCGCCACCTGCTTGTGTAAAAAATCGCAAACTGATTTTTTTTTCTTTTTTTTTTTTGTAGATTTGGCTCATGGAGCGTTTGCGAATTGTTGATCAGCCGCAAAACCTTGAGGCTAATGGAGTGAGGACATTCCCTGGACGTCGAATCCTTTATAAGCATAAGAATGAAGAGGAATGGACGTCTGTTTTCAGTCGTGGGGTTCCTAACATACGTTTTTTGATTCCTTGGTGGAACATAAATAGTATAGTTGGGAATAGTCTCAATTGCCCTTACATTAGGCTTTTAGACCTATCTAGTACTACTTATGTTTTTCCTTGCAGGGTAATGAGACAATACGGGATGAAACAAATTATTCCCCCACAAGATTGTGATGCCCCTAAAGATGTGACTTTTAAACCCAATCGAATTTTTCGTTGGATGGAGTATTGGTCATGTCTTCCTAGATGGGTAGTACAAAATCCTACTGCGAGTATTGCATTATCTTCCTTTTACAAAGCTTGGTGCATGCGGTGGATAAGGGCGAATTAAACAAGGCTTGATCTTAATATCAATCCATCACGGATCGCAATCAACCTAAGCCCTTGATGCATTCGACCACCACTACTCCTCCTAGTGGCCAAAACAAAGGGGTGAGAAGAAAATTAGACTTTTCATCTCCTAAGGCGCGTTCGAAGGAAATAAAAAGGAAAGATCCCTCCAAACCCGCACAATGAGGTGTGATAATCAAGGAACCTTCGCAACAAACTCAAAAAAGGACTCTAACAAAAGCTTCGGAAAAGGGAAAAAAGGTTGAAAAGACCCCAATTCCAAAATTGAAGAACAATGTATGGGTCAAGAAGAAGAGCGTAGGAGAAAGCTCTAAGGTTTCTGAAAATACTGCGATGGAAACCACTCCTCTATCGTCCGTGACAATTGAGGACATAGTAAGACCTTAGAGTGTTACAGAGTTTCGCTATTAGTTTTAAATTGAATAAAGTGTAATCACTACTATGTTTTTTTCGCTTACAATCTAGCTAGTTCAACAATGTCTCTCTTTTCTTTGAAATTTGAATGAAATAAAATGAGCTTTATATTTTTATATGACCGAATCATAAAGATTGCCTACATATTCGCATTATGAAATCAGGTCTTTGCGTAGTTCTAATGTTTTTTTTATTATGTATTTTTTTTTCTGTAATCTCTTAGGTAAAAATTAAATGAAAAATTGATCAAACCTTGTTTAAAAAGAATTAAATCAAAATTTTAATTTTATTTTCCGAGTATATGTTATATATAAGACACACCCTCTTTTTGACGCAAGTAGAAGTCGCAACTTCATTCAAACGTAAATATTCGGGTTTGCAATTCGTCATCAGGTGGCGCGCGCAACATCTGTAGTTGCGCGCGCTTGTCGCGCGCAACGGAATCTGTTGTGCGTGACATCCGTGCGCAACTATTCCAGTTGCGCACGACACCTGTGCTACGAATGTGTTGCGATTTTTTTTTTTAAATTTCTGTATTATTATCCCCCCAAGTGTGAAGATTTTTTGGTGATGTTCGAAAAAATCTGAACACTTAGAACGGTTTATTATTTCTAAATTACCCCCCAAGTGTTATGTGTTTTACCGTGTTATTCGGTAAAATGCATAACACTTAGAATCTTTCCATTGAATGCTAATTAAAATTGGTTGTATGAGTGAACGAGTTTATCTGGATTTCATATGTAATGTTTCTTAAGTTGATCAATGTTTATTAATTGGCGAATTTTATCTCCTCCGATATCCATTAATCTGACGGCTCCTTCTGATAGGATTTCAATTACGCGGTAGGGACCTCTCCAATTTGGTTTGAAATTCCCTCATGGATCGGTTAATGGACCCCTAACCTCCTTTAGTACAAAGTCACCTCCTTTTATATTTCTGGGGTTGACTCTTTTATTGAAATGACGCGCAATGCGCCTTTGGTTTACTTGTAAATGATGCAAAGCTCTTAATCGACGTTCATCGAGGAATAAAATCTCTTCATACCTCTCTCTTACCCATTAAGCTTCCGGTAGCTTACTTTCAAGTACGATGCATAGGGATGGTATTTCCAGTTTGACTGAATGAACTGCGTCCATTCCGAAAACTAAGGAGTATGGAGTTACTCCTATTGATGTTCGTATAGACAATCTATGACCCCATAATGCGAAGTGTAGTTTATTCTGCCAATCTTTATAATTTTCTGCCATTTTCTTAATGATGACTGTTATATTTTTATTTGCCGACTTTACACCTCCATTCATTTGAGGTCTGTATGGGGATGAGTGATGATGTTTAACTTTATAAAGAGTTAAGAGGGTCTCGACTTCAGCTTTGAATCGAGATCCATAATCACTAATTAGTTCATGTGGAACTCCATATCTACAAAATATGTTTCGTTCAAGAAACTTTGCGGCATGTTTAGAAGTGATATTCACGTAAGAAGCGGCCTTAATCCACTCAGTGAAGTAGTCGACGGCTACTAATACGTACTCGTGCCCTCCTACTCCTGTTGGAGAGAATTTTCCAATTATGTCAATTCCCCAAGTTGAAAAAGGCCAAGGGGAAGTGAGATTGTATAGTTCGAATGGTGGAAGGTGTTGTAAATTAGCGAACATTTGGCACTCTAGACATTTTTTAACATATTGTATGCAATCATGTTCCATAGTGGACCAATAGTACCCTTATCGTGAAATTATTTTTGAAAGAATTTTACCATTCATATGAGGTCCACAAACACCTTTGTGAGTATTTTCCATAAGGCGTGTGGCTTCCGGTTGGTCTATACACAATAAACTTTGACCATTAGGTCCTTTTTTACATAATTGACCATTTAATAGACCATATTGGGCCGCAAGTGTTCGTAAGGCTCATTGGTCTTTCGATGAAGTATTTTCGGGATATGTGCTATGGGTAATATATTGGAGAATATGATCATACCAGGGACTGTCTCATTCGATGTCATTTATTTCCTCTATTGCGTTGCAATATGCTAGTTCTTCTCTTCTATCAACGCATAATGGCATTATATTTAAGTGATCTGGAATGTTGATCATTGAGGCTAATTTTGCTAGCACATCGGCAAATTGATTGTCATCCCTTGGGAGATATTTAAAATCATTATGTTCAAAATGCTCAATGAGTTGCTCTAGGTGTGCTTGGTATAATATCATTGTGGAGTTCTTTATTTTCCATTTTTTAGTACATGATTTATAATTAAACTAGAATCTCCATATACCTCTAATTTTTTAACACCTATGCTAGCTGCTGCTTCTAATCCAATAATGCACGCTTCACATACTGCGGTATTATTGGTAACCTTAAAGTCTAGTTTAATAGAGATTGGAGTATGTGCTCCCTCTAGAATTATGAGTAACACTCCTACGCCACATCCTTTTTGATTGGACGCACCGTCAAAGTACATTACCCATTTGTCATCTTGTTTCATGAGAACCTCTTCATCCGGAAGATGAGTAGTTTCCGCACGACTTGTCTGAATTGGATGTTGTGCCAGAAAGTTGGAAATCACTTTTCCTTTCATTGATTTTTCAGGAATATATTTTAACTCAAATTAGGCCAACATCACCAACCACTTAGATATCCTTCCTTGTATAGGTGGTTGTTCAAACAAATACTTTATTGGGTTTTGTTGTGAAATCACATGAGTAGTGTGTGGTAGCATATAATGTCGTAATTTTTTAGTTGCCCACACTGATGCTAGGATTGTCTTTTCCAAGGTGCTATATTTTTTTTCATATTGAATGAATTTTTTACATATGTAATATACTACACGCTCGACTTTTTTTACCTCTTGTGCTAACATGGCACCTGTGGCTGTGTCCGTAACTATAATGTATAGCCTAAGAGGTAGTTTGGGTACTGGTGGTGCTAAATTTTGGTGGACTTTTGAGATAATCTTTTATTTTCTCAAAGGTCTTTTAGCATTGATCATCCCATTCATGTTTCTCCTTTTTTTTTCAATTTTTTAAATATTGGCTCACAAGTCATAGTTAATTTGTTGATAAATCGACTAATGTATTGTAGTTTGCCAAGGAATCCCCTAATTTCTTTTTCTGTTTGAGGGGGAGGCATGTCAACAATTTCCTTTATTTTAGAGGGATCTATCTCGATGCCACTTGTGCTTACTACGTATCCGAGTAACTTGCTAGAAGTTACTCCTAAGGCGCATTTTTGTGGATTCAATCGCATTTTGTATTCTTTTATGCGAGTGAATAATTTGCGTAAATCTTTTATATTTCCCATTCTATCTTTGGAGTTCACGATCATTTCATCCACATACACTTCTATTTCTTTATGCATCATATCATGCAAGAGAGTCGTAGCCGTTCTTTGGTACGTAGCTCCTGTATTTTTTAAACCAAATGGCATGAGTGTGTAGCAATACGAACCTTAAGGGGTAATAAAACATGTCTTTTCTTCATCTTCTTTTGCCATTCAAATTTGGTTGTAACCTGCGTCTCCATCCATAAAGGATAACATCACATGTTCAGCGGTGTTATCTACCAATATATCAATATGTGGTAGAGGAAAATCGTCTTTAGGGCTAGCTTTATTAAGGTCCCTAAAGTCGACACACATGCAAACTCGTCCATCCTTTTTAGGGATTGGGATGATGTTCGCTACACATTCTGGGTAATTACATACGCGAATAAAACCTGTGTCCAACTGTTTTGGTAATTCTGCGACATATGGTTTCATTCGTCGAAGTTTTTTTTTACTGGTTTAGTGGTAGGGTTCAAAGGAATGGTATGTTCCTCAATTTGCCTATCTATTCCAGGCATGTCCTTATATGACCAAGCAAACAAGTCTTCGAATTCTTTGAGCGTCGATATGAGGGTCGATCGCTCTTTCGGATTTAGAGTTAAGCCAATTTTGACTTCTCTTTTATTTTCGTTAGTTCTTGTATTAACTATTTCAGTTTCTTCAATAATAGGGTTCTTTTGCTCTCGTTCATTCATTAGTTCAACCAATTTATTAATGTTATCATCTTCATTAGATTGATTGTTATAGCATTCAAAACATTCAAGAGAAGACATATACTCGGAAATAGAGCTCATATTATTAAAATTAAAAGAGAATACATCAAGAGAAGAATCCTTTTTGGGATCTTCTTACTTAGAACTAGAAAATAAAGACTCAGTAATGGCCACAAGGCCTAGATTTTTAGCTTCCCTAGAGTCTACAATAGATTCATCGTCCGATTCTTCAAACATCTTCCCTTCGCCTGTGACGATTTTAAGCTTATCGCCTTTGTGATTGGTCTATTTGAAAGATTTCCTCCATCCATGTTCAAAAGTTTCATTTGAAGGGGTGATCAACGAGGTTGGGTCAAAAGCTTCATCTTGAATGGTGTTTTGTTTGATCATTGTAGCGATATGATTTTGCTCTAGTCCAAATAGCAAGTTAAATTCTTGTCCATCATAGCACCCTGGAGTTGGGTTTTTTGATTTAACGATACTAAGATCGTCATCTAAGAAGTAGCAATCATGAAATATTTCAAATCCTGACTTCTTGATTCCTTCCAGAACTAAGGGTTCTGGAAAGTCGTAGCATGGGTAATCTTCTCCCTCCCTAATGAATTGTCAATTAAGGGTTTGTTGGTAGGATGGGAATAAAGTGATTATCCCTTTCTTATTATTGTCTCTTCGTGCTTTGTTTTTCGCATCGTGAGACTCCAAATCTTCTTTGGTTGGTTTATATCCCAATCCAAATGAGAAGCTTTTCTTTGGGATAAGAAGTAAGAGAGATTTTTTCATTTTAATTGTGTAGATTGGCTCTGCGGCAAATCCCCACATGTCCTCTTCATCATTATCATGGTTTATTTCTAAGAGTGATTGATCATTTATTGCTATTTTGAGTGGAGAAGCATGTATAGTCATAGGAAGCCCTTGATAGTTCAACCTAATCATTTGATGAAGTGAGGATGGTATTGCACCAAGCTCATGTATCCAAGGATGTCCAAGTAGAAGGTTGAATGTAGGTTTTATGTCCATAACATGGAATTCAATCATCTTTTGAATTGGGCCTGTGGTAATTGGTAGCTTACTAGTTCCACACACCGATCATCTCGAATTGGCATAGGCCCTAATGCTTTGTGTTGTTGATTGAAAATCTTTTTCTGGATTAATTCCTAAGTAAATTTCTATTCGTAATGAGCATACATTTACAGCTGACCCATTGTCTACCAAAGTTAGAGGGATATTGTACCCCTTGCATCCCACAATTAAGTATAAAGCATTGTTGTGGGTAGTGTCTTTTGAAGGCAAATCATCATTAGTGAAAATGATTGATTTGTCTGATTTCTCGCTAGTAAGCAAGCTAACGAGATCCTGAGGGGTTGTGTCTGTGCTTACAGACAAAGCCGTTAGAGCGTTCATGAGAGAATTCCTATGTTCTTTAGAATTACTTAGGAGTTTCCAAATGGTAACATTTGCCTTGGATTGGCTAAGATGTTTGACTAATGGATCTTCCACCTCAAGTGGAGGTGGTATTGGGTTTTGTACTTGACCTTGAGTTTTATTTTGTGTGGTCGAAGATCCATTTGGTGGTGATGCTTGGTAGACTCGCCCAGAACGAGTTAAATGATCTATCTCGTTTGGGTTAGTTGTAGAACTCGCAAACCAACTTTCTTCTAGAGGCTTTGGATGTGCCTCCATTTAAAGATGTTCCATGTGTTGTGCTTTATGCCATTGTCCATCCAAGGAGAGATTTGATAAATCTTGCGACTTCCCTAAGAAATGATCCCAATCCAGCGCTCCATTAGTTTCATTTTGTAAACAAGATGGAGGTGGGACGGCGGCATACTTAGAGACATATAAGTCTTGAAAGTCGTCGTCTCATAGTCCACATAATTCATTAGTTGCCCCTATGAGTATTGTGGATAGAGGTTCTCCTATAAGTGTGATATAGTCTAAAGGATTGAACATATCACTTCCCATATGGTCCTCATCGATGTGAAACACCCCTAAAGGGGATGCATTATTGTTAGGTTTAGGTGTGGGAATTCTCCCATCGTCTACTAAATCTTGTATTTTGTGCTTTAAGACATAGCAACGTTCAGTATCATGTCCAACGCCTCTATGATAAGCACAATAAGCATTACCATCCCATTGAGGAAATCTTCTTTCTGGTGGAGTGGGTGGTGTCTGCCCTGTTTGCGCAAGTAAGCCTTTTTCATTTAATTTTTCTAACAATTCTTTATAGCTTACTGGAAATGGAGTAAATTTTCTTTCTTTTGTCCATATTTTTCTAGGATCATCATATCGATTTGTGTTATTCTATTGCGTAGTAGTTGCAAATACGTCAATAAAGGATGATGCGTTATCATTCCCCTTCTTGTAGTTATTCTTAGGTTGATGATGATGATGAGGTTTGTTTGCTTTTTCTTTAGCAAGATCATCTTCAATACTAGTAGCCACATAATAGACCTTTTGAAAAGTGTCTAAACCAAGGTAACGTAGATGTTTGTTGTACTTTTTTACTAACTCGAGTTCAGGCGGCCTTTGGGCAAGGTTGGTCGCCTTTTCTCGCCATCTACAATAGAAAGCAAGGAAACCTTTATCGTCGCCTTGCTTAAGCATCTCGAGTTCACGTAAAGTTGACTTAAACTCTACGTTACTCTCATATTGGGTAATGAAAGCCGAAACTACATCTTCCCATGTGGCCTTGAATTTTGGATCTAGTCCATAGTACCACTCTCTCGCGGTTGGGTCTAGGGTTAAAGGGAAAGTCAAAGCATAAAACTTAGGATCAACTCCCTTTAATTCCATACTGCCAGTAAAACACATTAAATTATTTTTTGGATTATTGGTCACCTTAAATATAGGCAAGTTCGTAGCTACGAACTTTTCCGGTAAAGCAAGTCTTGCGGGTGGAGCAAACTATTCTGCGTCAAATTACTTGTTCCCCATTGTAGAACGAAGAACTAGCTTCTCCAACGACTTTTCTTTGATGGATAATTGTTCCATATTTTCTTGCAAGGCTAAGGTTTCAGCATTTTTCTTTTTAGCCTTTTCCATTTTCTTAATTCTTCTCTCCTCGGCCTCTTGAGCCTTTTCCTCTCTCAAACGAAGAATTTGTTCTTGAAGTTCTTCAGTGGTTGGCATTGTTATTGGACTAGGATTAGTTGTCGAAGAAAAGTGGTTTGAAAGGGGTTGATCTTTGGGTGGAAAACGTAGAACGCGAGTGCCGGAGAGTCTTCTTTCCCAAGCTTGGAAACCGGCCTTAAAGGAGTACGAAAGGATAAGTAAATCGATACGCTTGTTTAAAGAGGGAGGAAAAAAAAAGGCGCAAAAAATATTCAAACGGATAACATCACCCTTAACAATTCTTCAATGAAGATATTTTTTGGACGAGTCAATTTGTTTTTTGAGAAATCAAAATTGACTCGTTCAGTGGGCTCGCGCAAGTGACTTAGTTGCGCGAGACTATCGTGCGCAACGGGATCTCTTGCGCTGGGAGGGGTCGCGCAACTCACTAAGTTGCGCGCGCCACCTGCTCGTAGGATTTTTTTTTTTAATTCGAGCGTTTTTTTTTTGCCATCTTTTTTTATTTGATTTTTTTATGCTATCCTTTGAATATGACGTTAAATCACGAAGAGACAACTTCGTAATTGGGAACCTAGACCAAACTAAAAAGAAAAAAAGAAGACTATCCTAACACGTTGCATATAGTCACATAATTACATAAGCATGCCATAAATCAAGATTCACGCAATGCCATTCTAAGGTCAAAAAAGGCTTGGGTGTCCAAAGGTACTATATCTTAAGAAACGATGCACAAATCAATCACTCAATGTGTTGACTTATGGCATCGTCCTCCCAACATTTTTTTGGCGATATGGGTGGGATGTTTGTTATTTATTTCCGGATAGAAGCCTAGTGTTGGTGACCCCTAGTCAATGAGCCAATCCCCAATGGTTTAAGTGTGCTATGCTTATGCATCATGCATTGTTGCTTGTTTGGTTTTTACTTTTGTGCAAAAGGAAGATATTATACGTTCAAGTCTCGCTCTTTAACTAGAGATTATCCAAGTTAATTCTCGTTACAACCCATAGTCAACCTAGTGTTGAAAACCTTGGATCATAACTACGAACTAATCATGTAACCTCTAAGTCTCCAGCAGAGTCGCCACTGTAAGGAGGGGGTTCCCATCGTAAGGGGTCCTCTCCTTAAATGCCCATGGCCCTTTAAAAGCCTAGGACTTTACACTTATTAGGGTGTAGTAGGATTTGAATTCATGATTGTTTGGGGGACCTTAAATTATAATTGTTTCTATCATTACGCTTTTTTGTAAGAAACAAGTAGGGAGTCGCCAATGAGTTTTAGGAAAACTCATAAACCTCGTTCATGCCTTTCTTCCATGTGGAGTTCATGGAATAATTAGCACGAATCATAAATTTACCCATGCCCAAATTGGTCTATAAACTAGAAATGAGTTTGGGAGCGAGGGTACTAAAATAATGTTCCCTTTAGAGGGGAATCGTTATCCTAGCCCTAGTGCGGCCTCTACTAGCTCTTCCTTTTTTACAATTTCATCACCAAACAATATATGCAACGCGATACCTAAAACTATGTTAGTTGATTTTATTTACACATATTAATTCACGCAGGAATTACATCGTAATGTCGTTATTCTTATTTAATCAAATTCGTGAAAAGGACAAGAAAATAAACAATATTTCCCTTAGCTTAAGTGGTCAACCAACAATTATTTAATTCCATTCTAATCTTTATTTAACGCAAGATACTATGTGGAATTGATTAATTAATTATTTTAAAGGTGATAAAAAAACACTAATTAATTAATTAGGGTTCTTTTAAGCAAGAAAATAAAAGTGATTTAACTAAGTGCTCGGGAATTTACCACTTCTCTTTGCTATATCTCCGTTTAAAATACTTATGGACTCCTTCTTGTTAGGGAACCTCCACCGTACGTAATAACAAAATATCAAAAGGGGTGAGTGTTTTGGACAAGAGGCGCTAGGTTGCACAAGTTCACAAGCATTTCGCCAGAGTTTTAGGTTATTTTTCTGTCTATTTAAGCCTTGGTTTAAGCTCTTATTTATAGGTAATGATTAGGTTTAGGGTTACAAGAATTCTACCGCAGCAGGTGTCTCGCGTAACAGGATGAGTTGCATGCGGTATCCCAGCACAAGTGATTAGGTTGCGTTGCTATGGGCAGCGTAACTTATTGTCTTACGCACGACTTTATAGTAAGATTCGATTTTATATTTTTCCTATAATTCTGAATCTTCCGCAGCGCAACTCTGGAGGTTGCGCTGGGTGTCGCGCACAACTGAATCAGTTGTACGCGGCAACCCAGCGCGACTGTTTTAGATGCGCGTGGCTTTTTCTGCGGCAGCATTAAAATTTAACCTAGGTGCTCTTAAATCCGTCATTATTGGGTTTTAAGCACGGGCTTAAGCATAATTATGATCGGGTTTATTTAATTGGACCTTTGTTTTGGCTTTTATCTTTAATTTGGGCTAGTCTTTTGTGTTTTGTGGCTTAACTAGTTCTCCATAAGTATTCTTCACTTTGATCCAACACAAAGATGGTTTTATTTTTCGTCATTGCACTTCTTGTCGGGACAAGAGGCCAAAAGTAGATGTCTACAACACCAAGTTTTAGGTGGTGGACATTAAGGCTTCTTTTAATCTGTTGTTAGGTCGTCCCTGGCTTCATGAGCTAAAGGCGATCTCGTCATCACTGCACCAAAATGTAAAAGCCATAGGTGGAGGGATTCCAATCACCATTGATGCCTCTCCCATGAGTATTGTCCATGTCGAACATGATGAGGTAGATGAGGATCTCTGGGGTTTTTTTCTAGACGATGTTCTTATGATTGAAGAAGAGGAAAAGTGTTACATTGATTTTGATCCCTATTCAAATACCAACTTCAATGCAATAAAGAAGAAGCAAGGGCATTTCCCTAGAATGACCCTTGGACTTAAGAAAAAGATGGCTGAACTTTGGGTCTAGGGTCACCCTGGTGCTCCCAAGAAAGACACCTTTGGCTTAGGGTTCAAACCAACAAACTATGATATGAAACAAGCTCTCTCAAAGATGAAAGCTCGCAACAATGAATCCTTATCTTATCACTCTAAATGGCTAGTACATCAAAGAAGGGGAAATCTTCCTATGCTATGAATTCCCCGAGCCTTTCGTTCACAATGGGATGTCTGAGACAGGTTTCAAGATGTTCCTGGGTTGTGATTTGAGGCGATGAGTTCTCAAGAGCTGAGAAACTAGTTAGTCCAAGATTTGATGATATGGATATTAATCTTCTTTTTGGGCAAGAAAAGAATGAACCCAAGCCTATCAACAATGAAAATTATGAGCTCATTCAAGCTGTCATATCGAGCTAAGATTTCAATTCCTCTGAGTTAATTGTCCCAACTAATGGTGTTCTAAAGGGATGGCACAAGACGGTGAAGATCACTACGCAGAGTGGAGAAAAGCTAGAAGTAACCACTAGAGAAAGTCCTATGTTTGATGAATCTGAATTGTCTAGGTCCGAGTTCAAGTCTGAGTCTGTTGATGAGTCTTAGGATCTAAGGCCGACCCCCTTTCGGCTATTGAGTCTTCTTTTGTAGTTTCTCCTAGTATTGAGCCTCTTGTCGAGTCTCCTACCTCTATCCCAAATAATTCCGGCGAGGTCGCAACTAACCTTTCCCTCTTTGATGTAATGACCAATGAGTTTAATGAAATGAGTACCTTTGCTTACGATACGTGTCATTCCCCTAACCCAGCTTAATATTGTTTTGCTAATGATAAAAATGACAAAGAAATAATAAAAGCTATGGAAGAACATGAAAACAAAACTGCAATTATTGAAGATACAAAAACAGTTAATATTTCCAATGATACGACTCTTAAAGAAGTTAAAATTGGATTAACACTAAGTCAAGATGAACGCAAAGAGCTAATTAACTTGCTTAGTGAATTTGTTGATGTATTCGCTTGGTCATACCAAGATATGCCAAGGATTGACAGGGATATAGCTTGGCATACAATACCACTCATTCTAGGTATAAAGCCCGTCAAACAAAAGCTACGCCGTATGAAACCGGATAGGCCTCTCAAAATCAAGGAAAAAATCAGAAAGCAACTGGCTGCAGGTTTCATCAAAGTGTCCAAGTATCTAGAGTGGATAGCTAATGTGGTTCTAGTTCCGAAGAAAGATGGAAGGGTCAGAATGTGTGTTGGTTAAAGGGATCTCAACAAAGCTAGCTTTAGACATCTACTTTTGGCCACGTGTCTCGACAGGAAGTGCAATGGTGATAAATAAAGCCATCTTTGTGTTGGATCAAAGTGAAGAATACTTATGGATAATTGGTTAAGCAACAAAACATAAAAGACTAGCCCGAATAAAAGAACAAGGCCAATACAAGGTCTAATTAACTAAACCCGATAATAATTAGGCTTAAGCCCGTGCTTAAAACCCAATAATGTCGGATTTAGGAGCGTCTAGGTTAAAATTTAAGTTGCCGCGGAAAATGTCGTGCGCATCTCACAAAGTCGCGCTCAACTGTCACGCGCAACTTATTTAGTTGCGCGCAGCACTCCGCGCAACTTCTGGAGATGCGCTCGCGAAAGATTAAGAATATCAAAATATTGGAAAATCGAATCTTACCGTAGAGCTGAGTGCATCATCCGCGTGCGACTTATTCACTTGCGCATGATAGCCGCGCGCAACTCATCTAGTTGCGCGCGACACCTGCTGCAGCAGAATGCTCTTAACCCTAAACCTAATCATTCCCTATAAATAAGACCCTAAATTGAGGCTTAAACACACAGAAAATAACCTAAAACGCTGGCAGAATACTTGTCAACTTGTGCTTCCTAACCCTCTTGTCCTAAACACTCACCCTTTTTGATACTTTGTTACTACATTGGAGGTTCCCCAACAAGAAGGAATTCATAAGTGTTCTAAATGGAGGTCTAGCAAAGAGAAGTGGTAAATTCCCGAGCACTTAGTTAAATCCCATTTATTTTCTTGTTTAAAAGAACCTTAATTAATTAATTAGTGTTGTTTGATCACCTTTAAAATAATTAATTAATAAATTCCGTATAGTATCTTTCGTTAAATAAAGATTAGAATTGAATAAAATAATTGTTTATTGATCACTTAAGCCAAGGAAAATATTGTTTATTTTCTTGTTCTTTTCACGAATTTAATTAAATAAGAATAACGACCTTACGATGTAATTCCTACGTGAATTGATGTATGTAAATAAAATCAATTAACATAGTTTTAGGTATCACGTTGCATATATTGTTTGGTGATGAAATTGTGCAAAGGAAGAGCTAGTAGAGGCCGCACTAGGGCTAGGATCGCGATTCCCCTCTAAAGGGAACGTTATCTTGGTACCCTCGCTCCCGAACTCATTTCTGGTTTATGTAGACCAATTTTAGCATGGGTAAACTTATGATTCATGCTAAATATCCCTTAAACTCTACTTGGGAGAAAGGCATGAACGAGGTTTATGGGTTTTCCTAAAACTCATTGGCGACTCCTACTTGTTCCTTACAAAAAAGCGTGTATGATAGAATCATTTTTAATTCAAGGTCCCCTAAACAGTCAGAAATTCAAATCCTAATACACCCTAATAAGTGTAAAGTCCTAGGCTTTTAAAGGGCTATGGGCATTTAAGGAGAGTACCTCTTACGATGGGATCACCTTTCTTATAGTGGCGACTCCATTGGGGACTTAGAGGTTACATGATTAGTTCGTAGTTATGGTCCAAGGTTTCCAACACCAGGTTGCCTATGGGTTGTAATGAGAATTAACTTGGATAATCTCTAGTTAGAGAGTGAGACTTGAACGCATAATATCTTCCTTTTGCACAAAAGTAAAAACCAAACAAGCAACATTGCATCATGCATAAGTATAGATCACTCAAACATTGGGGATTGGCTCATTGACTAGGGGTTGCCAACACTAGGCTTCTATCCCGAAATCAATAACAATCATCCCACCCATATTGGCAACAAAATGTTGGGAGGACGATGTCATAGGTCAACTCGTTGAGTGATTGATTTGTGCGTCGTTTCTTAAGATATGGTACCTTGGACACCCAAGCCTTTTGACCTTAGAATGGCAATACGTTAATCTTGACTTGTGGCATGCTTATGTGATTATGTGACTATATGCAACGTGTTAGCATAGTCTTTTTTTTTTCCTTTTAGATTGGTTTAGGCTCCTAATTATGAAGTCGTCTCTTCGTGATTTAGAGTCATATTCGAAGGGTAACATAAAAAAAACAAAAAGAACATTGCAAAAAAAAAGGGAAAACAAAAAAAAGCGCTCGAATTAAAAAATATCATACGAGCAGGTGGCGCGCGCAACTCACTGAATTGCGCGACCCCCCCTCCAGCGCAAGTCATTTCGTTTCGCGCGCCCACTATACGAATCAATTTTGATTTTTCAAAAAAAACAAATTGACTCGTCATAACGATATCTTTAATCAAGAATTGTTAAGGGCGATGTTATCCGTTCGAATATATCTTGCGTCATTTTCTTTTTCTTTCTTCCCCTTCTAAGCAAGCGTATCAATTTACTTATTCTTTCGTACTTCTTTTAGGGCCGGTGTCCAATCTTGGGAAAGAAGACTCCCGGGCACTCGCCTTCTATGTTTAACATCCAAAGATTAATCCCTTTCAAACCATTTTTCTTCGACAACTAGTCCTAGTCCAACAACAATGTCAACCATTGATGAACTTCAAGAGGAAATTCTTCGTTTGAGAGAGGAAAAGGCTTAAGAAGCCGAGGAGAAAAGAATTAAGAAAATTGAAAAGGCTAATAAGAAAAATGTTGAAGCCTTAGCCTTGCAAGAAAAGATGGAACAATTATCCATCAAAGAAAAGTCGTTGGAGAAGCTAGTTCTTCGTTCTATAATGGGGAACAAGTACTTCGACGTAGAAAAGTTTGCTCCTCCCGCAGGACTTGCATTACCTGAAAAGTTCGTAGCTACGGACTTGCCAATATTTAAGGTGACCAACAATCCACAAAATCATTTAATGTGTTTTACTTGCACCATGGCATTAAAGGGAGTTGATCCTAAGCTTTATGCTTTGACTTTCCCTTTATCTCTAGACCCAGCCGCAAGAGAGTGGTACTATGGGCTAGATCCAAAATTCAAGTCAACATGGGAAGATGTAGTTTTGGCTTTCATTACCCAATATGAAAGTAACGTAGAGTTCAAATCCACTCTACGTGAACTCGAAATGCTAAAGCAAGGCGACGATGAAGGTTTCCTTGCTTTCTATGGTAGATGGCGAGAAAAGGCGGCCCACCTTGCCCAAAGGCCACCCGAACTCGAATTAGTACAAAAATTCATTGACAACTGTCATGAAAAGTACAATAAACATCTACGTTACCTTGTTTTAGACACTTTTCAAAAGGTCTATTCCGTGGCTACTAGGATTGAAGATGATCTTGCTAAAGAAAAAGCAAATAAACCCATCATCATCATCAACCTAAAAATAATTAAAAGAAGGGGAATGATAGCACATCATCCTTTATTGACGTATTTGCGACCACCACACAATACAATAACACGAATCAATATAATCATCCTAGGAAAAGATGGACAAGAGAAAGAAAATTTACTCCATTTCCTGTAAGTTATAAAAAATTACTAGAACAATTAAACGAAAAATGTTTACTTGCGCCAATAGGACCAACACCGCCCACTCCACCAGAAAGAAGATTTGCTAATTGGGATGGTAATGCTTATTGCGCTTATCATAGAGGCAATGGACACGATACTGAACGTTGTTTTGTCTTGAAGCACAAAATACAAGATTTGGTAGACGATGGGAGAATTCCCACGCCTAAACCTAATAATAATGCATCCCCCTTAGGGGTGTTTCACATCAATGAGGACCATATGGGAAGTGATAGGTTCAATCCTTTTAACTATATCACACCTATAGGAGAACCTCTATCCACAATACTCATAGGGGAAACTAATGAAGTATGTGGACTATGGGACAACGACTTTCAAGACTTATATGTCTCTAAGTATGCCGCCGTCCCACCTCCATCTTGTTTACAAAATGAAACGAATGGAGCGCTTGATTGGGATCATTTCTTGGGGAAGTCACAAGACTTATCAAATCTCTCCTTGTATGAACAATGGCATCAAGCTCAACTCATGGAACATCTTGAAATGGAGGCACGCTCAAAGCCTCTAGAAGAAAGTTGGTTTATGAGTCCTACAACTAATCCAAATGAGATAGATTATCTAACTCGTTTTGGCGAGTTTACCAAGCACCACCACCAAATGGATCTTTGACCACACAAAATCAAACTCAAGGTCAAATCCAAAATACAATACCACCTCCACTTGAGGTGGAAGATCCATTGGTCAAACAAATTCATCAATCCAAGGCGAATGTTAGCATTTGGGATTTCCTAAGTACTTCTAAATAACATAGGAATTCCCTTATGAATGCTCTGACGGCTTTGTCTGTAAGCACAGACACAACCCCTCAAGATCTCGTTAGCTTGCTTACTAGCGAGAAATCTGACAAATCAATCATTTTCACTAATGATGATTTGCCTTCAAAAGACACTACCCACAACAATGCATTATATTTAACTATGGGGTGCAAGGGATACAACATCCCTCTAACTTTGGTAGACAATGGGTCAGCTGTAAACATGTGCCCATTGCGAACTGCAAAATACTTAGGCCTTAATCCAGAAAAAAGTTTTCATTCAATAACACAAAGCATAAGGGCCTATGACAATTCCAGAAGATCGGTGTATGGAACTGTTAAGATATCAATTACAACAAGCCCAATACAAAAGATGGTTAAATTCCACATTATGGACATAAAACCTACATTCAACCTTCTACTTGGACTTCCTTGGATACATGAGCTTGGTGCAATACCATCCTCACTTCATCAAATGATTAGGTTGAACTATCAAGGGCTTCCTATGACTATACATGCTTCTCCACTTAAAATAGCAATAAATGATCAATCACTCTTAGAAATAAACCATGATAATGATGAAGAGGACAAGTGGGGATTTGCCGCGGAGCCAATTTACACAATAGAAATGGAAGAAGACTTGTAAGAACCTTTCAAGCTTGATCCATATTCCACCCGGATAGTAAACAACATCTTACTCAAGAGTAGTTACTTTCCCGGGATGCCTTTAGGAATAGGAATGAAGAAATCTTTCTTACTTCCTATCCCAAAGAAAAGCTTCTCCTTTGGATTGGGGATATAAACCAACCAAAGAAGAATTGAAGTCTCACGATGCAAAAAACAAAGCACGTGGAGACAACAACAATAAAGGGATAGTCAATTTACTCCCATCCTACCAACAAACCCTTAATGGACAATTCATCAGGGAGGGAGAAGAATACCCATGCTATGCCTTTCCAGAACCACTAGTTTTTGAAGGAATCAAGAAGCCTAGATTCGAAATATTTCACGATTGCTACTTCTTGGATGACGATTTTAGTATCATTAAATCAAAATACCCAATTCCATGGTGCTATGATAAGCAAGCATTTAACTTGCTATTTTAACTAGAACAAAATCATGTCTCTACAATGACCAATCAAAATGCCATCAAAGATAAAACTTTTGACCAACTTCATTGATCACCCCTTCTAATGAAACCTTGGAGCATGGGTGGAGGAAATCTTTCAAGTGGACCAATCACAAAGGCGATAAGCTAGAAATCGTCAAAGGTGAAGGGATGATGTTTGAAGAATCGGACGACGAATCTATTATAGACTCTAGGGAACCTCAAAATCTAGGCCTTGTGGCCATTACTGAGTCTTTATTTTCTAGTTCTAAGGACGAAGATCACAAAAAGGATTCTTCTCTTAATGTACTTTCTTTTGATTCTAATAATATGAGCTTTATTTCCAAGTATATGCCTTCTATTGATCTTTTGAATGCTATAACAATCAATCTAATGAAGATATTAATAAGTTGGTTGAACTAATGAATGAACGAGAACAAAAGAACCCTATCATTGAAGAAACTGAAACAATCAATATAGGAACTAATGAAAACAAAAGAGAAGTCAAAATTGGCTTAACTCTAAATCCGAAAGAGCAATAGACCCTCATATCGACGCTCAAAGAATTCGTTGACGTGTTCTCTAGGTCATACAAGGACATGCCTGGAATAGATAAGGAAATTGCGGAACATACCATTCCCTTGAACCCTATCTCTAAACAAGTAAAACAAAAACTTCGACGAATGAAACCTGACATTGCGTTAAAAATAAAAGAAGTAGTACAAAAACAATTGGAAGCAGGTTTCATTCGCGTATGTAATTATCTAGAATGGGTAGCGAACATCGTCCCAGTCCCTAAAAAGGATGGATGAGTTCGCATGTGTGTTTACTTTAGGGACCTTAATAAGGCTAGCCCTAAAGACGATTTTCCTCTACCACATAACACGGCTGAACATGCGATGTTATCCTTTATGGATGGATACGCAGTTTACAACCAATTTTTAATGGAAAAAGAAGACGAAGAAAAGATATGCTTTATCACCCCTTGGGGTACGTATTTCTATAAAGTCATGCCATTTGGTTTAAAAAATGCAGGAGCTACGTACCAAAGAACGGCTACGACTCTCTTGCATGATATCATGCATAAAGAAATAGAAGTGTATGTGGATAATATGATTGTAAAGTACAAAGATAGAATGGGACATATAAAAGCTTTACGCAAATTTTTCACTCACATAAAAAAATACAACAAGCGATTAAATCCACAAAAATGCGCCTTCGGAGTAACTTCTGACAAGTTACTCGGATACGTAGTAAGCACTCGCGGTATTGAGACCGATCCCTCTAAAATAAAGGCAATTGTTTACATGCCTCCCCCTCAAAAAAAAAAGAAATTAGGGTGTTTCTTGGCAAACTGCAATACATTAGTCAATTTATCAACAAATTGACTATGACTTGTGAGCCAATATTTAAAAAATTGAAAAAAGAGGAAAAACATGAATGGGACGATCAATGCCAAAAGGCCTTTGAGAAAATCAAAGATTGTCTCAAAAGTCCACCAACTTTAGCACCACCAGTACCCAAACTACCTCTTAGGCTATACATTACAGTTACAGACACGGCCACGGGCGCCATGTTAGCACAAGAGGTAGAAAAAGTCGAGCGTGTAATATATTACATAAGTAAAAAATTCATCCAATATGAAACAAAATATAGCACCTTAGAAAAGACAAGTTTAGCATTAGTGTGGGCAACTAAAAAATTACGACATTATATGCTACCACACATTACTTATGTGATTTCTCAACAAAATTCGATAAAGTATTTGTTTGAACAACCACCTATACAAGGAAGAATATCCAAATGGTTGGTGATGTTGGCCGAATTTGAGTTAAAATATATTCCAGAAAAATCAATGAAGGGAAAAGTAATTTCCGACTTTCTGGCTCAACATCCAATTCAAACAAGTCATGCAGAAACTACTCATCTTCCGGATGAAGAGATTCTCATGACACAAGACGACAAATGGGTAATGTACTTCGACGATGCATCCAACCAAAAGGGATGTGGCGTAGGAGTATTACTCATAAGTCCAGAGGGAGCACATACTCCAATCTCTGTCAAACTAGACTTTGAGGTTACCAATATTGCCGCAGAATGTGAAGCGTGCATTATTGGATTAGAAGCAGCAGCTAGCATAGGTGTGCAAAAATTAGAGGTATATGGAGATTCCAGTTTGATTATAAATCATATACTGAAAAAATAAAAAAAATAAAGAACTCCACGATGATATTATACCAAGCGCACCTAGAGCAACTCATTGAGCATTTTGAACATATTGACTTTAAATATGTCCTAAGGGATGATAATCAATTTGCCGATGCGCTAGCCAAATTAGCCTCAATGATCAATATTCCAGGTCACTTGAATATGATGCCATTATGCGTTGATAGAAGAGAAGAACCATCATATTGCAACGCAATAGAGGAAATAAATGACATCGAAGGAAACAATCCTTCGTATGATCATATCCTCCAATATATTATTCATGGCACATATCCCGAACATACTTCTTCAAAAGACCAACGAGCCTTACGAACGCTTTCGGCTCAATACGATCTATTAAATGGTAAATTATGCAAAAAAGGACCTAATGGTCAAAGTTTATTGTGTATAGACCAACCCGAAACCACACGCCTTATGGAGAACACTCACAAAGGTGTTTGTGGACCTCACATGAATAGTAAAATGCTTGCAAAAATAAATTTGTGACAAGGGTACTATTGGTCCACTATGGAACATGATTGCATACAATATGTCAAAAAATGTCCAAAGTGACAAATTTTTGCTAATTTACAACACCTTCCACCATCCGAACTATATAATCTTACTTCCCCTTAGCCCTTTTCAACTTGGGGAATTGACATAATTGGAAAAGTCTCTCCAACAGGAACAGGAGGGCACGAGTACGTATTGGTAGCCATCGATTACTTCACCAAGTGGATTGAGGCTGCTTCTTACGTGAATATCACTTCTATACATAAAAGTTTCTCGAACGAAACATATTTTGTAGATATGGAGTTCCACATGAATTAATTAGTGATCAGGGATCTCAATTCAAAGCTGAAGTTGAGACCCTCTTAACTCGTTATAAAGTAAAACATCATCACTCATCCCCATACAGACCTCAAATGAATGGAGCTGTAGAATCGGGAAATAAAAATATAACAGTCATCATTAAGAAAATGGCAGAAAATTATAAAGACTAGCCGAATAAACTACACTTCGCACTATGGGGTTATAGAACGTCTATACGAACATCAATAAGAGTAACTCCATACTCCTTAGTTTTCGGAATAGACGCAGTTCAACCAGTCGAATTGGAAATACCATCCCTACGCATCGTACTCGAAAGTAAGCTGCCGAAAGCTTAATGGGTAAGAGCGAAGTATGAGGAGCTTTTATTGCTCGATGAACGGCGATTAAGATCTTTGCATCATGTACAAGTCTACCAAAGGTGCATTGTGCGTCATTTCAATAAAAGAGTCAAACCAGAAATATAAAAGAAGGTGACTTTGTACTAAAAGAGGTTACGGGTCCACCTACCAATCCAAGAGGGAAATTCAAATCTAATTGGATAGGTCCTTACCGCGTAATTGAAATCCTATCAGGAGGAGCCGTCAGATTAATGGACATTGGAGGAGATGAAATTCGCCAATTAATAAACATTGATCGACTAAAGAAATATTACATATGAAATCCGGATTAACTCGTTCATTCATACAACTAACTTTAATTAGCATTCAATTGAAAGGTTCTAAGTGTTATGTGTATTTTTTTTTTGGAAAATAAGATTTTATTACGAAAGAGAGAAAGTTACAACTTACAAAAGCTAAGTTATAATTACCACTAGAACACCAAAAGACCTGAAAACAACAGGCCAACCCCACAACCAGTTCTAGATCCAAGCCTAGCCACCTTCTAGGAAGGGTTCTAGGACAACTGGACTCAGAATTCCGGCCACCTTCTAGGAAGGGTTCCGGAAACCAGGACCAGACAACAAAAAAAAACCAGAATAGCAACAAAGCCAAACACCCAAAAGTCACCAAAACAACAACAAGGAGTAGACATGCCTGCAAACCAACCATAAAACCAAAAAAAACAAAAATAGGCAACAAAAAGAGCAACAAAGCTTGCACCAACAACAGACAGCAGGGCACAGAGCAAAAGACAGCAGACAGCAGTGCATAGGCCAGCAGAAACAGCAGCTCAGCAGCAACAGCAAGCAGTAGTACATCAGACAGCATGGCACAAAGCACCGGACAGCAAATAGCAAGGCACAGCAGTGCACAGCAGCACCAGCAGCAAGCACAGCAGGGCAGAGAACAGTGCAGCAGCAGCATAACAGCAGTACAGCAACATCAGACAACATTACAGCAGTGTAGCAGCATCATAACAGCAGTACAGCAGCAGCAGACAGTAGTACAGCAGTGCAGCAACAACAGATAGCAGTGCAACATCAGCAACAAGCATCAAACATCAGCAACATACAGCAGCAACAACTGCAGCAACAAAAACAGCAACACAACAGCAGTGTAGAAGCACACACAGCAGTGCAGCAGTAACAACAAACAGCCAGCAGTACTCAGCAGTACACAGCAGCACACCTAGCAGAGCACAGCACCAGCAGTGCATAGACAGCAAGGCAAATAGCAGCAACCAGCATACAACATAGAAAAACAGATAGCAGAAAAAGAATAACAAACAAAAAAGATGCACGGGGAGCCTCAGCTTCAAGAAAATAAAAGTAAGAGTTAAACACTAGGAGCCCGAGACAAGCCCTAAACAACCAAATATTTGCTTCCCGCCGGGATCCTACAAACTGAATGAAAGACAATATCCCGAACAAGGGCATCAACAGATTTGCAGCAACCAGTAAAGAGAACTGCATTCCTTTGGATCCAAATACCATAAATTGTTTCAGTGAAGGCCACCTGGATCACTTAATTCTTCAATCTGGAACTTCTGCAGATTTTCTTCATCCAATCAACCTCATCACTAAACTGCTGAACAGGCTTGGAAACATGTAAGATACCCAAAACCTTGCTCCAAACCTTTCTAGAGAAATCACAATCAAAAAATAAATGCTGAACACTTTCATTGCCATTCAGACATATGAAACACTTCGGATCACAAGAGATGTGCCATTGAAGCAACCTATCCTTAGTGACAAGCCTATTCCACAAAGCTAGCCACAAGATAAAAACACTTTTGGGAGTTGCTAAGTTATGGCAAGTAACTCTCTTCCAAGGAACTTTAGGCACTTGAGGCCTAATAGCAGCATAAAGCTTCTTGATTTTCAACTTGTTGCCCTGAACGAACCCATCCCATCCCCCTTGATCATTCACCATATCTCTACAACTCAAAATCTTCTTCAAGAACCAAGAGCATCTAGCAGGGGTAGGGGTGGTCCAACAATCTTTATGCTTGAAATAGTAGTTATGGACCCACTTAACCCAAAGATTATCAGCCTTGTGAGCAATATCCCAGAGTAACTTAGTGACAGTTGCTTTATTCCACTCAGGAAGAAAAAGAAAGTTCCAGCCACCACAAAATTTAGGAAGACAACCATTATTCCAAGCAACCAAAGACTTCTTAGCAGGAGTAGAGGATCCATTCCAAAGAAAGCACCTGAACCTAGCCTCAATCTCTTTCAGAATTTTCTTTGGAAGAATAAAAATTTGAGCCCAATAAGTCTGGATACCAAACAACACACTCTTCACCAATTGAAGCCTCCCAGCATAGAACAAGTGTTTAGCCATCCACCCTTGAATTCTAGCAGCGACTCTCTCCACCAAAGGCCTACATTGAGCAATAGTAAGCTTCTTTGAAGAGAGAGGGACCCCAAGATACCTAAAAGGAATGGAGCCTTGAGAAACACCAAAAAGCTCCCTCAGCTCTTTCTGGACATCAACAGAGACTCCTCCAAAGTAGACTTCAATTTTATCAAGATTAGCAGAAAACCCAGAGGCACCCGAGAATTTCGAGAAGTCTTGGAAGAGAAGCTTAACAGAAACACTATCTGTTTTGGGGTTTTCTGATGTCCTGCGGGAGAGCTACAATTCCGAGACTGGAACCGGACGCCTGTACCTGCAAAATAACGGAGACTCCTGAGAGCTCCGCCTCCAACGGTCAAGTTAGTACCTGATTAAGGAGTAATTAATACAGAAATTAAAGTAATAAGGTCTCTCTAGGTGAGAGTATTTAATGTAGGTAATCTGCCTTGCTAGCGAGATCAGCCGGTTATTAGTGTGTTCCGTAATGTTTCTCCTTTGTTCTGTTAATTATTCGGTCCCCTGATTAATGAGGATTAATCGAGTATTTATAGCCTTGGGAAGCGTGCAACTCTCTAGGTTTAAGGTAAACCTAGGGCCGAACGGGCTTCTAGACTGAAATGGGCCTTGATGGCCGGTTGTCCCATTTGGCATGGGTGGACACGTGGCGTGTCTTAAGTGGTCCGTGGAGGACGCGTGGCGGAACCTGGTTGGTCCACTTGTCAAACGGCGCTTGGTGGATAAAAATCCCCTAATCATTTGCCCCTCACAGGTGGCACGCGACTGGTCACGTGTCGCCTGTGACAGGTGTCGCACGGTGACAGGCGACGGCCCGTTACAGGTGTCACCTTGCAGACGGCCGGGAGACTCTCCCGCCCAAATTTGAATTCGGAGGCGACCCTTCGCCTTCTCATTTTGCCTATAAAAGGAAGTGCTGACTTCGGTCATTTTCACATTTGAGAATTTTTGCGAGAACATTCGGACCCCTGAACTTGCTCTGACATTTTCGGACTTTTTCTGCCTACCGCCTGTTCTGACAAGCCGACTGACCCGAACTTTCAGGACTTCATCAACTGTCATCCGTTCAGGTAACTCAGTTCTCTTACTCTTAATTTTCTTTTTATTTTTTGAAATGGCACCATGGAAGCACACGACACGCCCTAAGTTAGTGATCAGCCGGTCACCGGGGACGGCTGAATCTAGGACTAGGAGTGCCGCCTGCCCTTTTCTGGACCCATCTTTGCCCTTTATACAAAGTCCGACTGAATCTGTGTCTATGCAGAACGTGATGGCCAGAACAAAAAAGACTGCTAGAATATCAAACTCAGACGGCTCCTCCCAAAGGGTACTCCTTAGCGAAACATCTGACCAGGCGCCAGATGTGGAACGAGGCGACTGTCAAGCTGACAGTTCTGAGAGAGGGACCAAGGTGTTCCCTTCTCATCTAACCGTGGACATGTCTAATTTACCTTCTGCTCCTTCTAAGGGAGAGGAGGCGGGCCCCTCTAGGAGAGGGGAGGAGTCGTCCTCTTCGGACTCGTCAGGGGACGAGTCCGATTCCAGCTCTTCTGACCATAGTTCTTCTGACCATAGTTCTTCTGACTCAGAAGAAAAACATAACCGCCTACAAGAGGCGAGAAGTTCCCATGCAGTGGAGAAGGGGGATAATTGGGCAGAGCCGTCCGCCTCTTACAGAGAGGAAAACACCCCCTACTACTGCAGGGTGCCCCGGGGCCGGATCGCAACCATGCGAGACAACGTGGCGAGCTTTATTGCTAACCACAAAATGGGCCCGGAGTATTTACTGTTTGTGCCGGATCCAGAAGATACTGTCGTCTGGCCGGCTGGTACCAGCTATGGTGACGGCTGTTTTGGCTGCTATGTGGCGGCCATCAAAGCTGGTCTGCGCTTCCCATTACATCCGGCTGTTCAGCGGATTTTAGATGGGTATGATCTGGGGTTATGGCAGTTAGCCCCCAACTCTTGGGTAAACGTACTCGGCTATGTGGCCGGGTGCGAACTGAACGGGGTGGAGCCAAGTTTTGAGGCTTTCGCCCACATGAACTATCTCAGCCGGACCCCTAAGTCGGGAGGTACCGGCTGGTATCAACTAACAAGCCACAGGGGTTACCTCATGACGAGAGGTAAGGCAAACAAATGGAAGGATTGGCGGAACACCTTCCTTATTATCGAGAGTTCAGACACGGAGCTGAACAAACGTTTTAACAAGTGGAACAGGGATCCGCCTCTTCTTGCAGGCGGCCGCAGCATGCCGCCTGTTCCCCCAAAGGCTAAAAGAGAGATCCTAGACAAAGGACTCTTCAAAGTAGAGACTAGGGTGAACTCTACTTCAGGGGTACGAGAGCAAGTACCCCTACACTGCGTCCCGAGCTTCAAGTGGCTCTATGATGAGTACTTCTTGGCCGCCTGTGGCCTCGGCAGTCGGTGCTCTAGAGGTAGCCGGCCTGACGAATACTCTGTTTTTTCACGCCTTGTTTACTTGGGATTTTTACTAACTTTGCTGTTTATTTCTTTCAGCCGACGCCATGAGTAAAATAACAGCATCTAAGACTGCGGCGGCCATGCTGCGGGTTTCGCTAATGAAGCAGTCGTACGCCGACTCCCCCAGCAAGGAGGCACCCTTGGTAAGCTTTGAAAACTCTTCCCCTTTAAGTTGTATTATGCATATACTAACTCTTTTTGTTTTCAGTCTGGCACTCCAAGGGCTTCTTCCTCGCAACAGCCGGACCCCAAGGCCCGGAGAACGACTGTTGCAAGCTCTCCTGGGTCTTCCAGGAAAACAGTGGCGGCTGAGAAGCAGCCGGCCACTTCTTCAAAAACCCAGGCGGGGCCGCCTAGATGTATGGACACTTGCTTGTAAAAACTCACTCTTGCTTCCTTCTTGATTAGGTCTAACTTGTTTTTCCTTTTGCTTAATGCAGCCGGCCCCCAGGGACTTGACTTGGTTGAGGTAGCCAAGTCAATGGTTAAAGTAGTTCCTCCCTCTGACAGGGAGGCGGTCAAGGGTGCCGGCACCCTTGACCTCGATGGAATTTCGGGGATCCTAGCTGAGGTATACCCTTTTGAAGTTCCAGGACGCCTGTTAACCCTTTTGATTGGAAACTGACGCCTGTTTTTCTTTGTACTTAGGCCCTGCTCCGAGTCAACAGCCTTCGCAAGCCGATTGATCGGAAAAACAAAGAGGTAAAGGCCGCAAAGGCTATGGCCGCCTCCAGCTGTGATAAAGCAATGTTTCAAATTGCCCAAAATGAAGTACTGACCATTGATCTTCTTTATTATCAGGCGCAGGCGACCGCCGCTGTTCGGGCTCAGCTAGAGGCGGCCCAAAAGAAGGTTGACGAGCTGGAGGGGACCGTCACCAAATTTAAAGCCGAGCTGAAACCCCTTCGCCAGAAAATGCACTCTTACGAAGCCATGGAGAAATCTTTGGCTAACGTAAAAGAACGCCTGGTGAACCAGGAGAAGAGTCTTACCCAAGAGCTCTCGGACAAGGCCGAGCAAGAAAAACAAGAGCTCGTCCGGGAGATGGTGGAAGACTCCGCCCAAATCCAACGCATGACCTGGGAACGACTGTTCCCCAGTGCCGACTTTGCCTCATGGGAAAGAACGTACCGCCAGTGTTCGGAAATATATAATCAACAGATCCTGGCGGCTGCTGAAGAAGAGGCGATGGACGTTGCGTTGGAGGAGGAAGAGCCGGTTGTGGCGCTTGTGCCACTTGGGGGAAAGGCATCAAAAGATGATGCAGCGAAGGCCGAGTCCAGCAAGAAGAGTGCTGACCAGGCGGCTGCTGCTGATACTGAACTGCCCCCTTCTTAAGCTTTAAGTATATTTTTTTTTTCACGGCCTGCGTGCCGTTTGCTTTGTAATTACCCGGCCAGTGGGCCGGGGTTTTGAATATTCTGCTGGTCTTTTATGGCCGGCTCATTTTAATCAAATTTTTTGTTTTTGTTCAAATTTGTCTAAGTATTTGAAATTTGCTCACTAGACAGACTGTTGTGTATGGCCGAACGTTAAGACAGGTACAAATAGTAAGTATGCCGCCTATGCCCCTGGACGACTGGTTGTCTGTTTCCAGGATAGATGATCAGTCGGCCATTTAATCAATCGGTATTCGAACTCTTTATTCAATTTGACCAAGTAAATAGAATTACCAAGTAGCCAAGGAATTTAAGTAGGAAAACAAGCGGCGGGTACCGGTTGTTTCCCTTTATTGCCAATGTTGGCCTCTAATTTGTTATTTGTTAACCTAGCAAGAGTATTGGTTGAGAGCCTTTGTTTATTAAAAACAAGTGGACGACTCGTACCTTTTAGGCTCAGTACTAAGTTTGAGTGACTATTAAGTTAACATAGGAGTTACTTAGTCTTCGTCACAATCTTGATTGAGTAGTAAAGGTATCAGGCGGCGTAGGCCGGCTAGACCCCTTGATTTACCAATGTTTGTTGGCTATTTACTCAATAGGTTATCCAGTAGGAATAGGGGTTCGAGTGCCCTTGTTTGTATAAAACAGGCGGACGACTCAAACTTTTTAGGTTCCGTACCAAATTTGAAGGAGTGACTATGAGTTAACTTTGGAGTTACTCAGTCGCCGTCACTTTTGTTTGAGAAGTAGAGGTACCAGGCGGCGTAGACCGGCTAGACCCCTTGATTCGCCAATGTTTGTTGGCTATTAACTCAATAGGTACCCCCTGCATTTATCCCAAGTAATACAGGCGGTCATCTGACTCAGATGTCAACTGCTACCACTGGTTTGGTTAGTGATAGAGTTATCCTTGTCTCAAAAACGGCTACGTGGTTGCCCTTTGGGACAGTCGTATAGGTGCCGTGTAATTAGTTTATAGAACAATGTTCCACCCAAAAGGGAGCTGCTCTCTGCGACGAATTTCATCCGAATGGATGCCGCCGGACGCCTGCTATAATGTTGGGACAGGTCGGATTAGTTTTTAAAAGTTAGATCAGTTGACTAGGCGCCTGGTCTGATCATTCGGCCAGTGGCCTTGGTATGTTCTTGGTGAACGTATGTGCTAAGTAAAAGAAGGGTAGCCGCCTGTTAGTTACAGGATCGGCCAGGCCCTAAACTTTTTAGCTAAGTATTGTGAGTAAAATACTCGAGGGAGAGTAGCCGACTGTAATGGAACAGACGGCATGCCCCTGTAAAGATAAAGAGTGAAACTCAATGGAGAGTAGCCGACTGTAAAGGTACAGACGGCATGCCCCTCGTAATACAAAATTGAATAGTAAGTGCCAACTTTTTTAAGTAGCTCTTTACTTTACATCATTCAAAAGAAATATTTCTTAAGGTTATCTACATTCCAAGTTCGAGGCAACGGTTGTCCGTCTGGTGTTTCCAGACGGTAGGTACCGTCCCTGACTTCCGCATAGATTCGGTAGGGTCCTTCCCAGTTGGGAGTTAGTTTGCCAGACTCGTTAGCCCTACCAACTGCTTCCATTTTTCTAAGTACAAAGTCCCCTACTTTGAGTGGACGCCTGTGCACTTTTTTGTTGTATGATCTAGTCATTCTCAGGCGGTAGATTTCATGGCGCAAAACAGCATTGCCCCTCTTTTCAGGAAGTGAGTCTAATGCCAGGCGCATAGCTTCCCAGTTTGCCTCTTCGTCATATAGCATTACTCGAAGAGTCGGCTCGTAGTGTTCTATTGGAAGAACAGCTTCTGCACCATAAGTTAGGAGGAATGGAGTTTCTCCAGTCGCCCCTTTTTCAGTCGTCCTAATGGCCCAAAGAACATGTGGTAGTTCATCTGCCCATAGGCCGCCTGCTCGTTCAATTTTTTTCTTGAGACCGTCTGAGATGATTTTATTAAAGGCTTCTACCTGGCCGTTTGCTTGTGGACGGCCGACAGATGCAAAGTAATGTCCAATTCCTTGGTCTCCCAACCAGCTTTTGAGAACAGGCGTCTCAAATTGGGGACCATTATCAAAAACCATAGACATGGGAACCCCGAACCGAGTGATGACGTTTTTCCAAATGAATGAAATTACATCTTTCGTCTTGATTCCCTTTACAGCCTCCGCCTCTACCCATTTAGTGAAGTAGTCAACGGCAACAAGTATATACCTTCTGCCGCCTGTAGCAGGCGTATATGGACCCAGAATGTCCATGCCCCACTTAGCAAACGGTAGTGGGCTGTGAATAGTAGTGAGGTCAGTAGCCGGACGGTGAATTAATTTGCCAAACCTTTGGCACTTGTCACATTTTTTCACCATCTCCATTGCATCTGCTTCCAAAGTAGGCCAAAAGTAGCCCTGCCGCCTTGCCCTTTGAGCAAGCATCCTACCACCTATATGGGAAGCACAGAAACCAGAGTGAAGATCATCTAGTATCTCTCGTCCCTTTTCAGGAGTAACACACTTTAAGAAGGGTTGAAGGTGCCCCCTCTTGTGCAGTTCCCCCTGTATCATTTCAAAACAGGAGGCTCGTTTTTTCAGTGATGCCGCCTGTTGAGGATCATCCGGCAGTGTACCGTTTGTCAGATATGCCCTGATTGAATCCATCCAGGTTGAGCTTCTGTCTAGAATTCCAATAGGATTTTCCTCGATGCTTCTCTTCTCCATTACTTCCCAAAACACAGTTCGAGGAGTATCGGAGGAGGCGGATGATGCTAATTTCGAGAGTGCATCTGCCTGGTTGTTTTCTGATCTCGGTACTTGGATCAGATGGAAATCCTCAAGGGAGCCGACTGCTTGTCGGACCGCCTGTAAATATTTGATCATGGCCGGATGTGTTGCTTCGTATTCGCCATTGTACTGACTCACTATCAGTTGTGAATCAGAACAGGCGTCTATTTTCCTTGCCCCGGCCGACTTACACATGCGGATCCCGGCTAGTAAAGCTTCATATTCTGCCTCATTGTTTGAAGCCTGGAAACTGAAGCGTAGAGCATACTCGAACCTGTCGCCCTCTGGAGATTGACATACGACGCCTGCTCCACAACCGTTTGAAGTAGAGCTTCCGTCCACATATACCTTCCAGACTTGGTCTGGAACTTGAGAGTCAGGAGGACGAGTCATCTCTACAATAAAGTCAGCAAAGGCTTGCCCCTTCACTGCTTTTCTAGGCTCGAAAGTAACTTCGAGACTCTGCATTTCTATGGCCCATTTGATCATTCGTCCGGAGGACTCCATGGTGGTAAGGGGCCGTTTGATCGGTTGGTCGGTATACACGACGACTGCATGTGCCAGAAAGTAGGGCTTCAATTTTTTAACAGCCATGAAGAGTGCAAGACCAAATTTCTCCACTAGGGGATACCTCAACTCGGCATTTTTCAGTACGTGACTGACAAAGTAGACCGGAAGTTGACAGCCGTCCCTTTCAGCAAGGAGCACCGCGCTTAACGCATGATCAGAGACGGCCAGGTACATGTAGAGATTTTCTTTGGGCAAAGGGCTGACCAGCCTTGGCAAGGAATGCAAGTGAACCTTTAATTTCTGGAAGGCGGCCTCAGCATCCGGCCCCCATTCAAACCTTGCCTTTTTCTTAATTGCCTGGAAAAAGTATAGGCATTTGTCGCCTGATCGGCTTAGAAATCTTCCCAAGGCCGCCAGACAACCTGTTAACTTCTGAACCTCTCGGACGGTACGAGGCGACTGCATGTCAACGACCGCCTGTACCTTCTCAGGGTTCGCCTCTATTCCTCTCTGGTTGATAAGGAATCCGAGAAATTTCCCAGACTCAACTCCAAATACACATTTCTTGGGATTGAGCATGACATGGTGCCGCCTGAGTGTGGCGAAAGTTTCTCGGAGGTCCGTCAGATGATCTTTCTGAAGTTTAGTCTTAACAATCATATCATCAATGTATGCCTCGACGTTTCTCCCAATCTGATCAAAGAACACTGTGTTTATCATTCGTTGGAATGTAGCCGGGGCATTCTTAAGACCAAACGACATGACCGTATAACAGTATAATCCCTGATCAGTGACGAAGGCCGTCTTCTCCTGATCTTTCTTCCACAAAGGAATTTGATGAAAACCAGAATAGGCGTCCATAAAACTCATCAAGGCATGGCCGGCTGTTGAGTCGACCAGGTTATCAATTTTGGGCAGAGGGTAACTGTCTTTGGGGCACGCCTTGTTCAAGTCTGTGTAGTCTACACACATTCGCCAGGTGCCATTCGGCTTTTTAACAAGTACCACATTTGCAACCCAATCTGGGAAGTAACATTGCCGAATGAACCCTGCATCAAGTAATTTTTTGACTTCGGCGGCGGCCGCCTGACCTCTTTCTTCACCATGGTTCCGCTTCTTTTGCCGTACCGGCTTCTTTTTCGGATCCACAGCGAGTTTGTGTACTGCCAGATCAGGACTAATGCCTGGCATTTCATGGACTTCAAATGCAAAGATGTCCTTGTATTCTTTCAACAGGTTGTGAAAGTTATCACCAAGGTTTCTCAGAGCAGTCGTCCCAACTTTGACTGTTCGGTCAGGGCGGGAGTCGTCTAATATCAGGTCCGTATGCTCACCAGCCGGCTGAGGGCGGAACTCATCCGGCCGGTCCTCTGCCAATGATTGCTATTTTCTTGCCATTCTGGCGGACTCTGTCTGGGACGCCTTTCTTTTTCTGTCGCCTGTTTCTTGAACAGGCGCACTTTCCTTGACATTGTCAAGGTCTGTTTTTTCTCCACTTGCCCCAGTGGCCTTAGCAGTGGGTTTGACATCCGAGAGATAGCACTCTCGGGCCATCCTCTGATCTCCCCTTAGGGAGCCGACTGTTCCATTGTCCCTTTCAAACTTAAGCAGCATAAGTGACGGGATTATAACAGCCTTGGCACTATTCAGGGTTGGGCGACCCAGAATCATGTTGTAGGCAGAGAGTTCCTCTACAACTAGGAATCGGACTACCATGTGTCGTCCTTCCCCTTTTTCGCCCAGGCGGACGGGTAGATCAACTCGTCCCAGTGGGTGGACGACTCCTCCTCCAAACCCTATTAAAGGGTGGGAGGCCGGATGTATGCAGTCCGTCTGATATTTCAGTTTTGACAGACATTTGCTGCTGATGAGATCTGAAGAGCTCCCAGTATCTATGAGGATTCGACCAACTCTCTGGTTGGCCACTTTACATTCAATAACGAGAGGGTCGTCATGCGGCCCCCTTATTCCTCCTAGATCCTCTTCAGTGATGACAATCTCAGGAAATGTATATTTGGACGGTCGTTCTTGGTGAACGGAATTTACATCTAACCGCCTTATATTATCTTTGTTGCCCCTAATAGTGGGGCCGCCTCCTGAGAAGCCGCCTGCAATGGTGTAGACGACTGCATCATCTGTATCGGAACTGTCGGCCTGTTGATTCTTTTTGGCCGACTGCTTTTTTGAGGAAGTATTCCCCGTAGATTTCTTGACATAAGTGTCAAGATCACCTTGATCAGCCAAGCGGTCTAGGTACCGCATGAGACTAATGCAGTCGTTGGTGTGATGACCAATGTCGTCATGATAAGCACAGATTTTGTCTTGGTTCCGGTTGCTCGCAGAACCCTTCATGGGGAGCGGTTTCTCAATTGAGAGCCGTCCCTTTATTTCTTTTAGGATAAACTGATTATCCTTGTTAAACACATACTTTGGGGAGTATGGTTTGAATTCCTTTTTCTTCTTGGCCGGCTGTTTAGAGGAATCAGCCGCCCAGACCCCTTTTCTTTTTTCATCTTTGTTGGACGACTGTTTCTGTCGTCCCTCTCTATTGTCGAACCTCTTCCCGTCCGACTGTTTCATTGTACACAGATCAGTCGCCTGTATATAGGCTTCTGCTTCAATCAAGGCCTCTTGAAGAGTCGCCACCCTTTTTCGAACTAAATCAAATTTGAAGGTAGACCCGTCTTTGAGACCTCTAAAAAAGTCAGTATAAGCTACCTCATCCGGTAACCCTTGAATCTGTATTCTCATCAGGTTGAACCGCCTGATGTAGGAACGAAGCCCCTCCTTTTCACCCTGCTGAATTGTTCCCAAATCAAGGGTCGTTTTCTTCGCAGGGATGTTCATTGCAAAGTTGGAGGCAAATAAGTAAGCAAGCGTCCTGAAACTGTTTACACAACCAGTCGGCAGGTTGCCGAACCATTGCTGTGCAATTCCCTTGAGAGTTGCTGGGAAACACTTGCACCAAGTGGGATCATCCAACCCTTGAAGGTACATCAGGTTGGTGAATGCCATCAGATGGTCTTCCGGGTTAGTAGTGCCATCATAGGCGCCTACTAAAACATTTTTTACTTTGGCCGGCTGAGCGGCTTCAGTAATTTCCTTGGAGAAGGCCGACGGCTGTTCACCAAGTCTAAGCAGCCGTAGCTGCCAGTCCATAGGTTGGACGTTTTTTGCTGCAGGTCCACCAAATGGAGGTGGCTGCATAAAATATTGTTGTTGCGGCACAAATGGTAAATTTGGTACCGCCTGCGCACTATGAAAGCCAGACTGACGGGAGGTGCCGCCTGACTGACTCTCATGGTACGACTGAGTTGGCCTCATCGAGGCATTTCGCAAACTGTCCTGAAAATTTGAAGTAGAAGCCGACTCTGATAATCGGTCACTCTTCTTCTGCTCTAGCAGGTGCCGAGCATCTGTGAACGTTTGCTTTGACCCGTCCGCCTGAATATGACGAACCGGTTTCCTATTTCCCGTAGGATAACGGAGTTTTGTGAAATCAAGAGCAGACGGCTCCCGCTTCTTAGATTTAGGATGGGGAGTCGCCTCTCGCCCTTGAACTGGCTTCCTCTTCAGTGAAGTGGAAGGTTTTTTGGCCGCCTGCTCTTTGACTGAAGCAGGCGGTTTTTTGTTGATCAACTCTTGGATCTCTCCCTTGAATCCCCTCATGAAGGTCATGAGTTCGTTCCTTGTGATGGGAGCAGACCCATCAGTCGGCTGTTGCCGAGCAAGCGGTGCGCCTGCTGGCTCGCTTCCTGTTTGAAGATACTCCCGTTCCCTTATTTCAGTATGACGGGTACGGCGGGCCCTTAGGGTCCCGTCTGGAGCTGTATGAGTTTCAACTTCAAATTCACTTTCGGTATCATGGTCCGACTGAACTTGAGGGTCGTCTAGGGGACGCCTCTCTTCTGGGGTCGGTACAGACTTGGATGCCATCTCTGAAGTACTCTCCCCACAGACGGCGCCAAATGTTTTGGGGTTTTCTGATGTCCTGCGGGAGAGCTACAATTCCGAGACTGGAACCGGACGCCTGTACCTGCAAAATAACGGAGACTCCTGAGAGCTCCGCCTCCAACGGTCAAGTTAGTACCTGATTAAGGAGTAATTAATACAGAAATTAAAGTAATAAGGTCTCTCTAGGTGAGAGTATTTAATGTAGGTAATCTGCCTTGCTAGCGAGATCAGCCGGTTATTAGTGTGTTCCGTAATGTTTCTCCTTTGTTCTGTTAATTATTCGGTCCCCTGATTAATGAGGATTAATCGAGTATTTATAGCCTTGGGAAGCGTGCAACTCTCTAGGTTTAAGGTAAACCTAGGGCCGAACGGGCTTCTAGACTGAAATGGGCCTTGATGGCCGGTTGTCCCATTTGGCATGGGTGGACACGTGGCGTGTCTTAAGTGGTCCGTGGAGGACGCGTGGCGGAACCTGGTTGGTCCACTTGTCAAACGGCGCTTGGTGGATAAAAATCCCCTAATCACTATCAGCTCGAGAAAACATCAATAAGTCATCAGCAAACATCATGTGAGTTAGGTTTAACTTTTCACATCTAGGGTGAAAGTTAAAATCAAAAGATAACCTAAGCTCATCAAGGCATCTGGAGAGGTATTCCATACCAATAGCAAAGAGAAAGGGAGACATTGGGTCACCTTGTCTTAACCCTTTCTTAGCTTCAAAGGGGGGGGGGGGGGTAGGAAAACCATTAATAAGAATAGAGTAAGAGACAGAAGTAAGACAATTCCAGATCCAGTCAACAAATCTCTGAGGGAAACCAAGCTCCTGCATGACAGTGATCAAGAATCCCCACTCAACTGAATCATAAGCTTTCTTCAAATCCACCTTAACCATACACCTGGGAGAGATAAATTTGTGATCATAGCCTTTGATCAGTTCAGTTGCAAGAAGAATATTGTCACCAATGTGCTTGCCAGGAATGAACCCTGCCTGAGCATCATCAATCACCTCACCAATGACAGCAGCAAGCCTAGCAGTTATGACCTTAGAAATGAGCTTATAGACCACAGTACAACAGGCTATAGGTCTAAAATCCTTAACATGAGAAGCAGAAAGGACTTTAGGAACCAAAGTGATAGTTGTGCAATTCCATTGCCTAGGCAAGGTCCCATTATTAAAGAAATCAATAACACTTGCATAAATATCATCTTTCACAATATGCCAAGCTCTCTTAAAGAAAAAGGAGTTAAATCCATCAATACCAGGAGCTTTAGTGTTATCAATTCCCTTAAGGGCGACATCAATTTCAGCATGAGAAATAGGCCTAATGAGGTAGCACTGAGCAGTAGAGCTAAGCTGCTTACCCCTCCTTATAGTAACAAGGTCAACAGTAGGGAGCCAAGGAGCCTGAATCCCTAAAAGAGACTTATAGAAAGAGATAATTTCATGAGAAATAGCATCTGGATCCTTTAGCAACACCTGATTAGAATAAAAAATGGAGTCAATTCTATTCCTTGCTTGCTTAGTCTTCATCACAGAGAAGAAGTAGTGAGAATTGCCATCTCCAAGCTTAACCCAATTAATCCTAGATTTTTGCTCGAAGATGCTTTCCTGAATATCATTCCAGTGCTTGACAACCTTAATAGCATCAGATTCTTTAGCATATAAATCCAAATCATCAGGGTTCTGAGCCATTAAGTTTTGAATTCTAGAAAGCTCAACATTAGCCTGGTCAATCTTTTCCTCAATGTTACCAAACTGCTTGCTATTAAGAGATTTGATACTAGACTTCACAGAATTGAGCTTCTGCCAAACAGAACTACCAGAGCCCCAAGCCTGCGAAACAGTATCAAGAAAATCAGGGTGATCAGCAATACAATTTAAAAATCGGAAAGGTCTACCTTTCCCAACAGGGCCAGAGCAAATATCATAAAGAACTGGACTATGATCAGAACTGGACTATGACACGATGAAATACATAACACTTGGGGGGTAATTTAGAAATAATAAACCGTTCTAAGTGTTGAAATTTTTTATCAAAGTTCACGAAAAAAATCTTCACACTTGGGGGGGTAATAGCACAAAAATAATTTTTTTTTTTCGAAACACTCGTGGTACAGGTGTCGCGTGCAACTGGAATAGTTGCGCGCGGATGTCACACGCAACTCATTCAGTTGCGCGCGACAGGTTCGCACAACCTTAGATGTTGCGCGCGCCACCTGATCGTAAACTGCGAACCCAAACTTTTTTGTTTAAACGAAGTTGCAAATTCTACTTACGATAAAAGGAAGGCGTTTCGTGAATATAAACATGTACTCGGAAAATATAAAAATTAAACTTTGATTTAATTCTTTTTAAACAAAGTTTGATTAATTTTTTCATTTAATTTCTACCTAAGGAGTTAAAGAAAAAAAATATATACATAATAAAAGAATTAGAACTACGCAATGACCTGATTTCGTGATACGAATACGTAGGCAATCTATATGATTCGGTCATATCAAAATACCAAAACATAAAGCTCATTTTTATTTCATTCAAATTCAAAAAAAAGGAGACATTGTTGAACTAGATCATAACTAAAGAAATGGCATAGTAGTGATTACATAACGAAATTGTGTAACACTCTAAGGCTTCACTATATCCTCAATTGTCACGGATGATGGAGGAGTAGTTTCCATCGCAGTATTTTCAGAAACCTTATAGCTTTCTCCTACAGTCTTCTTCTTGACCCATACATTGTTCTTCAATTTAGGAATAAGAGCCTTTTCAACCCTTTTTCCTTTTTCCGAAGCTTTTGTTAGAGTCCTCTTTCGAGTTTGTTGTGAAGGTTCCTTGATTATCACACCTTTTTGTGCGGGTTTGGAGGGAGCTTTCCTTTTGGATTCCTTCGAACGCGCCTTAGGAGATGAGAAGTCCAATTTTCTTCTCACTCCTTTGTTTTGGCCACTAGGAGGGGTAGTGGTGGCCGAATGCATTAAAGGCTTAGGCGGATTGCGAGCCGTAGCAGTTTGATATTGAGATCAGGTCTTGTTTAATTCGCCCTTATCTGCCGCATTCATCCAAGCTTTATAAAAGGAAGATAATACAATACTCGCAGCAAGATTTTGTACTACCCACCTAGAAAGACTTGACCAATACTCTATCCAACGAAAAATTCGTTCAGGTCTAAAAGTCACATCTTTGGGTGCATCACAGTCTTGCGGGGGAATAATTTGTTTCATCCCGTATTGTCTCATTACCCTGCAAGGAAAAATGTAAGTAGCACTAGATAGGCCTAAAAGCCTAATGTAAGGGCAATTGAGACTACTCCCAACCATACTATTTATGTTCCACCAAGATATCACAAAACGTGTGTTAGGAACCTCGTGACAGAAAAACGACGTCCATTCCTCTTCATTCTTGTGCTTGTAAAGGATTCGACGTCCAGGGAATGTTCGTACTCCATTAGCCTCGATATTTTGTGGCTGATTAACTATTCGCAAACGCTCCATGAGCCAAATCTGAAAAAATTAAAAAAAAAAATCAGTTTTTACACGAGCAGGTGGCGCACGCATCAGATTAAGTTGCGCGCGCCATCAGCGCACAACGCAGAAGATTGCGCTGGACATACCAGCGCAACTTCATGGCTTGCGCTAAAAAAACGACGAAAAAAAAACTTACGTGTAATAGGAGTGGACTTCCCCCAAAAACATTTTCGTTAGGGTCTCCTCTAAGGCGATTCAAGCATAAAATGGTTTCTGCCAAAGCCAAAGGAGCGGGTGAATGACATCCCTCTATTTTCTCTACTACGGATACCATGGAATAATCTCCATATTCTTTGCCTGTCCTAAGTAAACAATTGACAACAAGATAATAGCATAAAGCACGAATTTTGAAGCGTTGTTTAGTCATGTTTTCACGAGGGGCAACGAAATGTTCAATAAATTGAATAAATTCACGCCTGCTATAGTTCCAATATTGGTCATATCATTGTCGGACAAGTCGAAAAATCTTTGGAATATAGGTTTGGGATCCGACAATGGGGGCGAATAAGTCATAGGGAGAGTATTTGTAGGGAAGCCTAGCAAGGCCTCGAACTCACCAGGAAGGGGAATAATTTTGTCCCCTTTAAATAAAAAGAGATGGTGGTTGGAGTCCCAATGGTTATCTACAGCATGAAGGAAATTAAAATTAATCACTAATTGCATATAGTTCAATAGAGAGTCTAGGTGATAAATTTTGAAAGCCAGTTTGTCCTCGTTCGAAAGGGAGGTAACCCATTGCTTCAAACGCTGTTCAAAGGTCTTCACCATTGTTCAATGTAAAAAAAAAGGGGAGAGTAAGAATTTAGATAAATTTTTCTTTTTAGTTCTTATAATACTACTAATCGAATGAATGCAAGATAATAAAAAAACCTACACGAAACCGTGCTTAAATAGACACAAGAGGGGCATATTTTCGGCAATTTTCGCCCAAAGGAAAGTTCACAAACAGGTGGCTCGCGCAACTACATCACATGCGCGTGACAGCCGCGCGCAACTCATCCAGTTGCGCGCGTCTTCTCTGTCACGACATGTTGTTTAGGTTTATTTCCGTATTTTGGCTTACATAATGACGGAATATTGACGAAATCTTAAGACTAATCATATGCTTGCCTTTTTCTAACTCTTGTGTCCTTTTTCTTTCCTTTTATTTGTTTTCTTTTTTATTTTATTTTATTTTCTTGTTCTTCTTTTCCTTCTTCCTTTTTTCCCCTATTTTCTTTTTTCTATTTTTCTTATTTCCTTTTTAGTCTTTTTTTTTTTCCTATTTTCCTTTCTTTTGTTATTTTCTTTTTCGCGAGGGGGGTAGGTCGGGAACCCTTTCCCTCCCTCGTAAAATTTTTGCTTTTATCTCTTATATGCGTACACATGGAAACAAAAAATAATAATAATGTAAATGACATATACAAAAAAAGTGTCATATGTACAACAAAACAAAATAATATGTACATTTGTTTCCTAAAAATATATAAAAAAAATGTGTACAAAAGGATCAGGGTGCTCTGCGACTGCTAGACGGTTGATGTACATCCTTTAAAATCCCAAAACGAAGATTAATACATGAAATGTAATAACTTCGTCGAAAAAGAAAAGAAATGAAACTTACCGCAATAATCTGATGATCACGGCATGACAAAGTCACGAGGGCTCTCCGATAAGCAGCTCGAAAAGCACGTATAGTCCTCACCATGCCGTTCACAGTCTCCCGCGGAACCTGTTCCAAGAATACAAGGACAGTTAGTAAATAAATGTATATGATGCAAAAAATAAAAATATTTTAAGTACATATACAAAAAATAGATATACTGACTCAACCATCTCAGGAATGAACGGTATTCCCTCATCATCCTCTGCTGTAGGAGGCACCCAACCGCCTAGCTCGACCCGCTAAAAAATAAAAAAAAATAATAAATAATAAAAAAGGGGTCAAAGTTCTGAAAAATAAATAGAAACAAAAAAAAGAAGAAAAAGAGAGAATTGAGATAATAACCGGAACAAAAGTTGGGAAAGGAGTCAGCCTTGATGCAATGAAAGCCGAATAAGGAGCATCCAGCAGCACCAGCTGATCCGCTGGATAACTAAGGATTGCCTAAGATCGATCCTCGGTCGACAGAAAATTCGGACGTAACATTCGGATCGGAGGATCTACAGGAACCACAGGCTCCTCTGACGAATGCTTCCAGAGAGCGCGCTTGCCTAAAAACAAAGCGTCCATCCTCTGGAGCACTGGGAGTCCCGAGTAGAGAGCCCAGAACTGGCAACGAACCATGCCAGACCGGATATCCTCAGGGACTCCGACGATCAAACTCCAAGGACAGAGATCGATCTAATGAAATCACATGAAAATCATCAAAATAAAATAATAATATGTAAAGAAAGATACACATGTGATGTCAAAATACTCACCGACGCACGGGTCGCCGAAAGAATCCTGTGGCGAAAGTCGCCGGCTGAAGTAGCTCGCCTTTTCCTAATCGTAGCTAGTCGATGGCCGATAGAAAAACAAGCAGCCCCGAGCACCCTGGGGGCTAGGAAAGGCAGGTACGAGTATCCCCAAGCCTAAACAAAGGAGAAACGACTTAAAAATAGAAAAATAAATAAAAAAAGTTTAAAGAAAGTTTAAAGTACGTACCTCAAGGATACGACCATGCCATGTAAGGGAGATCCGAGGCACCTTAGTAGCTGCCGCAGGATCCACTAATCGGGTCGCCTTGCCCATAGCTCTAAGCATGCGGGCATACGACACCTCCGCCCAGTTCAGGTTACTTACCTACCCCAAGTCTATGAGCCAAGTAAGTAACTCGATAGGGAAACGCTCCCCCCGGATCACTCAAGAAAGTGACGGAAAGAATGTGGGCAATGTATATCCGAGTCAGCTGCTCAGGTGTACACTGCCGGTCAACCTCATCAGCCGATAACTCGTCGGTAAGACTGAGGAATATACGTGAAGGATCGCCGCCAGAATATCCCCCACGAGATCCCTCTATCTCAAGTCTTGCCCCGTTACGACCTCTATAACTACAGGCTCACCTACAGAAGGAAAACCCGTAATCATAGAGAAGTCGTAAGGGGTGACCGTCATCTCTCCCCACGGAAAGTGAAAAGTGTTGGTGGAATCCCACCAAAACTCCAGCAATCCGCGGAGGAAAGCTGACGAAGCAGACTGACTCGACAAATCCCAAAGAGCCGCTAGCGCGCGACCAATCCCTGAAAGCTCAACAATCTCCTTTACCTCGTTGGGTAAGCTCCCAAAACGAGTCCGCAGGTCACCAGAGTCGTATAGACGCATGCTAGACTCACTTTTTTTAAAAAAAAAGGGAAGAGAGAGAGCCAAAATAATAAAAAAAAAAAACGGTTATTAAAAGAAAAGAGGGAAAGTAAAAAAAAGAAGGCGTAAGAAACTCACGATGCCGCGCCACCCTCGAACCGAGACGTGATGGTCTGGATCCTACTTAAACACCCTAGGGTCCCAGTTGGGAGGAGCCTCCCATATCACATCCTCCTGGCGACGTCAATCAGTAGTGGCGCGTCGCTCTCGAACCTCCTCACGAGGCCGGGTCACCCTCTTTTGAGAACGAACTATCTCGTCAGGACCGACTAGAATCTCCTCAACTTCGACAAATGGAGGTGAATCCATGCTATTATAGACGAGATTTCTCTATTAGTTCATTTTTTTCCTAAACTAATAATCGTGTTCTAGATTCATTTCGGCAGCATAACGGCTGCCGATAGGAAAAAACACAAAAATCGAATGCCACCCATACTCAGTAAATGGGGGCTTTTAACACCCACAAAAGCCATCCTATACCAGTTTTCAACTAAGCATTCAAGGGGTTATGTTTCAAAATCTCAAAGGATCAACTATTCCAAGACGAATAATAGTAAGACCAACACAATTATCGTCTACCAAACAATCTTGAAGTTCTAATATGGCAAAAACAAGCTAAGTATACACTTCGCGCCATTTTTTCAATTTCAAAATTTGCAAAATGTGAATTATGAAAGTAATACTAGTTCTAAAACTACAATATACTTCATAATAACCAAGTATAACCAAAATGAGCAACAAAAACAACATATTCGAGCAAAATTCGAACAAAAAGAGCAAGAACGAACTTAAACAAAGAAATGCTCATACAAGGTTCAATACTTAACCATTTTTCATGAAATTTGTTGAAAAATACTCCTTAAACATAGCATAACAACATAGAACAAACAATTTCAAGAATAATGGACTAAATAAAAAATCCCCAAATTTAAAATCTGAGGTTTTAAGCAAAAACTTACATTGGATTATGGAAAATGTGAATTAAGAGCGAGATTTGCTTCCTTCAGCTTCGAAAATCGCAAAAAATGGAGCTCTTTAGAGTGAAAAAGAGTCGAAAATGGAGGAAGGAAAGATATGGAGAGCGAAATGAAAAATAGCATTCGCGATTTTCTTTTTGCTGAACTGAGTGTCACGCGCAACTCCTGAAGTTGCGTGTGACGTAGCAACGCAACTCAGAACGATGCGCGCGTCTGGCCAGCGCGACCCACTAAGTTGCGCGCGGATACTAGTCTCTAAAATGACCGGTATCTGGATTTTGATCCGTTTGATCTTTTTTCAATGGTTTTTGCTCGTTATTAGACGTAATGGTGCGCAAATTATCAAAATCCTTTTAATTGCTTTGCATTTGTAGTTTATTTTCTTCTTTGATAGTTTTTTGCATCATTTTGCATGCACACCGTGTGTTTGGGGGTAAAAACTACCCCCTATATGTGGACCAATGCCACCTCGACACGCGTCCGCAAGCTCAGCGCTCAATGAGCCAATCAGAGCATGACACGTGTCACTCAATGATAGAAGGGTGAAAATAGGCTTTAAGCCCACAACCCTAGAAACCGTAAAACGGTGGGAAGCCAATCTACTTAGGTTAAATAACCTAAGAGGCACATATCCCAATACTCTATAAATACTGATCATTACATCAGATTCAGGGGATCCAATTGTTTCTCCAAGGGCAATGCCCCCCACATTTACTCTCCATTCTCTCTACTTTCTCTCTCTAAAATACATTATTTCTGTCACTGACTTGATCGTCGGAGGCGGACCTCCGGCCCCATCGGGGTCCGTTATTTTGCAGGTGATCAGGCCGTTCGAGTGTTGCATTGCAGATTTGTCTCCCGAGGGACGTACACACCCTCCATTCGGGTACGTACAAAAAACCCCAAAACATTTGGCGTCGTCTCTGGGGAGACACACCTGTAATGGCACAACAGTATTGGATCACCGACTCAAGAGGGTAGCCTCCTTTGGGAGGCTGCAATTGTCATGAGGCCGAATGTCAAGTACAGCAGGCGTCATGATGCTGAATGTTGAGAGTCAGGCGGCTGTCTGATCTAAGTTGGGGGATGATACATTAGGGGTGAGACGGCTAAATTGGTTAACTCCACTATCCTAATCCGACCAATCTAATGAGTCGGCCGCATGCTTCACAGTCGGATGTATACATACGGCAGCCGCCTGCTACTTTATCTGTTTATTCCACTAGTTTTGATAACTAATGGAATGAGCTAATCCATCTTTTGTAAAAAACAAAAATAAATAAAAATAAAGGAGTGAGCCGGCCAAATTGGCCAACCACACTATTTTATTTCTTTAGTGAGCTGACAAATTACATCCTCACTAAAGAGCTACTCCCACCTTTATAAGTAAATGATAGCTATAGCATACTTCATTTACTAGAATCCACTAGTTTATTCAACTGATGGATCAAGCCAAAGCACATCATTTGCAAAATATTAAGCAGCTAGCTTAGTTGCAACATGATACTTAAATGACGAACTAGCACGTAATACATGCGGCATTATTGTAATGTCTAATCTTTATCAAACATATATCCATATATCTAGATATATGAAAAGCCGCATGCAGCATTTGCGTTTCAGGTCGAAAGTCGCTATTTCATAGAAATGGAGTGTCATCTCTAGTTCGTGAGACGTGAGTATGTCTTTCAAGAGCAACCAACAAGCGTCCGGCTCCACATAAACACTCGGCAACTATGTGCCGGGGTCAATATGAGGTATTGAAACCTCCAACTCTGCATATACAAGTGGCAAATAAGCCGACTTATATAATGGTAGTCAGGCGGCACTAAGAGAGTGGATGCCTAAGTGATACAACCGTTTGTGTCTTCGTGCTTAATCGTCTCGGCTTTTAAGCTAAGAGCCGACCATGTGTACTTACAAGAGAGTGAGCAGCCATTTCCTAAGCTCACCATAGCTGAGAAAATCAGCTTAGCTAATTGCTTAGCCACTTTGAAGAAGAGTTACAAACTTAGAAGACCATGTTGATACATACATAAGCGGCCAAGTATTTTTCTTACGTTAGCATACACAAACGGCGAGTATGCCGACTCTTATTATAGCAGCTGGTCACCATCATCAAATATATCAGCCGGTTAGCATTATCAATGGAGTCACCCCGCCTGCGTTCGATTTTAATCTTGAACAAGCGTCAAGAAGCATGTGGTATGTGCTTGGCTTAAGTAGTAATATCAAGGCAAACGATTGTGAGTATCAATAGGGTCAGCCGGTTACAATTGTCAATGTTGTTAACTCGGCTGCGACATTGGCTCAATGAGCTCGAGCTGACTCCAAGCCGGCTGGGTTGTAACCAATCAATTAATTCTTTTGCACTCCCAACCGCTTGGGTTGTAAACAATTAAATCCGGATGTGGGGCAGTCTCGTTCATTCTCAAGCCAAGCCGTAGGGGCTGTTTCCCGCCTAAATTAATCCCGGCTGCAGGGGCTTCCTTGTTAATCCCCAAGTCCGGCTGCGTGGCTGCTTTGTTCGCCAATTCACTCGGAGCTTGGTTCAACCCGAGAGCATAATGAGAATGGTGGCATTATGATTAATACTATCATAAACACTAATAATGCGATTGTCTTTCAAACATACTCATGTCATTAGTAAGATACATGCGGCAAGAGTGTACTAATGTACTCATGCTGCATGAGAGTTGTTCAAGAGAACAATTATCATTATTATGATTGTTTTTTTAAAAAAAAAGGGAAAAGCCGCCTATTTAATGTTTTGCCATTTTTTATGAACATATATTTTTGTTAGAAAAAAGGAGAGATGCTCCATTATTTATTAGCAAGTCAGACTCGACAATATTGTCAAATTGGCCATGAGAGAGCAAACAACATCAAGATATATTAGCTATTGATGTCAGCCGACACTTGATGATTATTATTGTTGTTACATGATGATAAAGCGTTATCATAATGATTATCAATGAGGCAGTCGGCACCTGATCATCTTAATGGCTCATCATTTAAGAATGAACACAAGTTGCCCAAGGCAGCTCCAATACAAGCGGTTCTAATGTCGCGTCGAGGAGTTTAATTGCGTGAACAGAGGCTACTGGGTACGCATATCATTGTCCTCCAACAAAAAAAGGGTATTGTAACTTGTAAGAAATGGAGACAAGCGGCCAAGCAACTTACATAGCAGCCGTATGTACTCCACTATTATTATAGTAAGCCTGTCTTTTGTTACTCTCATAAATAACACTAATATACATTCGGCAAAAAGCTAGCATGAATTCTCAAGCAAGAAATTTATATAGGCAGCAACGCTCAAGAGTATTATGATGAGTTTGAGTATGCCTAGTCGGCTTCCATCATATTTTACATAAGAGCACTCAAGCGACACTACTTATTCTTGCGTTAATAAGTCAGGTACTGATTACCGATTATCCGTCAAAAATTTTGATTGTTTAACTAGTCAAGCGGCATGGTTGCTTCATTCAACCTTAATTACGGCTGTTTGAGTAGCTTTCCTTGCCAGTTTACCCCGGTTGTGGTGGCAGCTTTGCTCGTCACAAAAGCCGGCTGCAGGGGCTGCTTTGTGCCTCTATTAAAGCTAGTTGTGCTCAAACATCATTAATGTCGGGCTGCTAAGGGGCTGCGTTTCTCTTCAATCAAGCCCGACTCTAGGGGTTTCCTTGTCCTTCATTAAGCCCGGCTATGGGATGTTTTGTTCTTCATCAAGCCCCGCTGCGGGGCTGCTTTTTTTCATCTTTAAAGCCGGCTGCGTAGCTGCCTTGTTCACAAATGAAATCCGGGTGTTTTATGCATCATTATTATGGAAATATGCGTACGGTATAAAGAGCCGTCTGTATAGTCAGTGATAATGCTCGTTTTCAAGATCAGTTGCTTGACATCCCAAAGCTGACCAACCTTCGAGAACTTGCATTCAAGCATGTATTTAGCACAGGCGGCAAGTTAATTTCAAACCAGGCAGCATGAAATGATAAAAGCCGCATGGCACTAAAGCAAAGAGCTTGTAATACCTCTGGCTGTGATTGCATATGCTCGTGAGGCATTTAAAGAGCCAGAAGCTTAAGCATGCCAGGCGGCATTTATGGGTTTAAGCCTAGCCGAATGTATATGGACTTAAGCTTGTAAATTTTGGCATTGAAATTCCATCTAAGACCAAGCGGAATGAATTTATGAGGCACTCTCACCGACAATAAGAAAGCCGCCTCTCAAGTTCATGGCAGTCAAGTATGGAATACTATTAATTGTTGCCACATGCTGCCAAGTTAGGCGTGTTAAGAACAAATGTGGCATGCAAAATACAAGTATATGTCAAGGTGCCTTGTAACTATTGAGCTGGTACCATCAAGCCCAAACATGGTAACTTTTTATTATTGTTAGTATTGACATTATTGAATATTAATTAATTGAATAAACTAAGTTATAAACTTAGTAGCTAAACAAACGTCCAAGTGACGTGAGGTCAATGGTCAGATAATAAACTAAGTTTGAAACTTAGTAGCTAAACTAACGTCCAAGTGACGTGAGGCTAATGGCCGGATAATAAACTAAGTTTGAAACTTAGTAGCGAATTCAACGTCCGAGTGACATACGGCCAATGGCCGGATAACTAAACTAGGCACAAAACCGCTTAGTGGCTATACAGCCGGTCTCAACCTAGACCAGAGGCCAATGGTCAGATGGTTGCTTTTTTCATAAAATCGCCTATCCCAACATGGACAATGGCGTCCGGCGATACCCCTCCGGGTGCGACCGTCGCAGAGAGCAGCCTACTTGCTTGCTCTACGTACCTATGCAGACGACAAAGATTGAACGACCAAATTGGTCAACTCATAGCCGTCTGACCAGAACAGTCTAAAGAACGACTAAGTTTTCGGAACACCGGATGTCCTAAGACATCAGTCGGTGACCGACCGAAGTTCTTACTTAGGATTTTCATTCAAAAATTGCATAGACTCCCATTGGTGAAAAAAGAGTTGTGCAATGGCTAATGTCCGGATGGTTATACATTTTGGTAAATTCGTCTGCTCCAATGTGAAATATGGCATCCGGCGACACCCCTCCGGGTGCAATCGTCGCAGAAAGCACTCTATCGTATGCTTTACGTACGAATGCAGGCGGCAAATATTGAACGACCTCATTGTTCAACTCATAGCCTCCTGACTTGGGTAATCTAAAGAACGACCAAGTCTTCGCGAACCGGATTTCCAAAAGACATCGGCCGGTGATCGACCAAAGTTCTAACCTGGATTACCTTCCGAAATTATACAAGTCCTCCCAATGGGGTAGAAGGACATTGAGAGTATAATTGGATTACAAACACCCTAGGCGGCCATTTACCTCCTGCCCCCAGGCGGCCATTTGCCTCCTGCCCTATGAAGAGTCAGACGACCATTTGTCTCCTTCCCTATGAAGAGTCGGGCGGCCACTTGCCTCCTGCACTATGAAGAGTCAGGCGGCCATTTGCCTCCTGCCCTATGAAGAGTCAGGCGGCCATTTGCCTCCTTCTTTGTGAAGAGTCAGACGGCCATTTTCCTCCTGCCTTGTGAAGAGTCAGGCGGCCATTTGCCTCCTGCCCTATGAAGAGTCAGGCGGCCATTTGCCTCCTGCCCTATGAAGATTCAGGCGGCCATTTGCCTCCTGTCCCCACGCGGCATTTGCCTCCTGTCCCCACGCGGCATTTGCCTCCTTCCCTATGAAGAGTCGGGCGGCCACTTGCCTCCTGTCCCTAGGCGACCATTTGCCTCCTGCCCTATCTGGCGGCCATTTGCCTCCTGCCTTATGGGATGTCAAACGTATCAAAAATATTCTAAGTCACCCAAAGGTCATATGACCACCATAGTGGGGCTAAAAGAAATAAAAGTCGTCATCTGTCTAGTTCAGGCGGCAATCATTATTATGATTGATTAACTTAGAAAATATCATACCATTTAAGGTATCAAATTTTCCAAGTTAATCAAATCTCTCTTTTATTGAACTAGACATATGCCGCCCATAGAGCTTTTGAACAAGCGGAAAATAAAGCCTTGATTTCGAAAGGAGTAATTCCTCTTGAAAAGAAATTACCCCTTCCGAGGGGCTAATGTTTGGGGGTAAAAAATACCCCCTATATGTGGACCAATGCCACCTCGACACGTGTCCGCAAGCTTAGCGCTCAATGAGCCAATCAGAGCATGACACGTGTCACTCAATGATAGAAGGGTGAAAATGGGCTTTAAGCCCACAACCCTAGGAACCGTAAAACGGTGGGAAGCCAATCTACTTAGGTTAAAGAATCTAAGAGGCACATATCCCAATACTCTATAAATACTGATCATTACATCAGATTTAGGGGATCCAATTCTCTCTCCAAGGGCAATGCCCCCCACATTTACTCTCCATTCTCTCTACTTTCTCTCTCTAAAATACATTATTTCCGTCACTGACTTGATCGTCGGAGGCGGACCTCCGGCCCCATCGGGGTCCGTTATTTTGCAGGTGATCAGGCCGTTCGAGTGTTGCATTGCAGATTTGTCTCCCGAAGGACGTACACACCCTCCATTCGGGTACGTACAAAAAACCCCAAAACACCGTGCTTTGTGCCTTCCCCAAGCATACGTTTTGAACGTTTTTCGTAAGCGTGCCTTAAGATGTTCCGTGGTGGTGCTTTACGTAAAAGCACCCATAGACAGGTTTGTCATTTTACTGTACTGGCATTATAAGTGTCCAGGTTTTCTTCTTTTTCACGTCCAAAGCAAAAGGAAGGCGTTTTCATGCAGTGTAAAAATGCAAATGGCGTAGCGTACAGCGTAAAATTGTACGACGTAGGTTTTGCGTAAAATTTCACCTCAGCCCAAGCTTTGCGAGATCTACCTCTCGGAACTAAAAGGTAAACTATTTACTGTAGGCTTTAGCTCACGAGTCAGGCGCGCCGAACCTTTAGGAACAGGCACTTTTTGAATGGAAGAAAATACGGTAGTTAGTGAGCTTACTAACTTACCGGAAAGTTAGGGTGTCCGTCCACCCCCTGTATAAAGAGCGATGAGACAGTGTCGCACCCATGTAGTCACGTGCCCCCAGTCCTAAGACGCGTGTACTCATCTTGTGGACAAAACTGCTAAGAGATTTGCTGACTTTCTTCCCTCTCACTGGATTTAGATATATGCCTCCAGTCCTGAGACATGTATTTCTATCTTGTGGAATCCGATTCGAATACCGGACCCGGCTCGAATGCCGGACCCTTGTCGGTTCGAATATCGAAAACCCCTTTTTATTCTTTTACTTTGTTAAAGTCAGGCTAAAGTTTCAATGACATATCGAGGGACTTTAGACCAACGATAACATGATTGAGAGGAAATCATCCCCTTTTATTCTTTTTAAAACTGATCTCTTCTCATGACTTGACATCACCCAGAATACATTTACTTGTAAAAGTATTCAACAATTGCAAAGGATCAATCTAGATTCTTTAGCGCGTTAAGACTAGGGAAAACTTTCTCTAGCCTTAATAGCTACTTGTTCAAACACTTAGCAAACCGAGGACTGTTTTGACATCCTTAAACATTACTGAAAGATTCTCTAACCTTAGAGAACTTCGCAGAATGAGTCTCGAATTTTTCCTTGACTACTTTGATCATCGTCTATCCTAGACTCGATCAAAGTGGGGGCTAATTGTAGACATCTACTTTTGGCCTCATATCCCGACAGGAAGTGCAATGACAATAAATAAAGCCATCTTCGTGTTGGATCAAAGTGAAGAATACTTATGAATAACTGGTTAAGCTACAAAACACAAAAGACTAGCCCGAATAAAAGAACAAGGCCAATACAAGGTCCAATTAACTAAACCCGATCATAATTAGGCTTAAGCTCGTGCTTAAAACCCAATAATGACGGATTTAGGAGCGTCTAGGTTAAAATTTAAGCTACCGCGGAAAATGTAGCTCGCATCTCACAAAGTCGCCCTCAGCTGTTGCGCGCAACTTATTCAGTTGCGCGCAGCACTCCGCGCAACTTCTGGAGATGCGCTCGTGAAAGATTCAGAATATTAAAATATTGGAAAATTGAATCACCATAGAGCTGCGCGCAAGACAAATAACTGCGTGCATCATCCGCGCGCGACTTATTCACTTGCGCATGACAGCCGCGCGCAACTCATCCAGTTGTGCGCGACACGTGCTGCGGCAGAATGCTCTTAACCCTAAACCTAATCATTCCCTATAAATAAGACCTTAATCTGAGGTTTAAAAACATAGAAAATAACCTAAAACGCTGGCAAAATACTTGTGAACTTGTGCTTCCTAACCCTCTTGTCCTAAACACTCACCCTTTTTGATACTTTGTTACTACGGTGGAGGTTCCCCAACGAGAAGGAATCCATAAGTGTTCTAAACATAGATCTAGCAAAGAGAAGTGGTAAATTCCCGAGCACTTAGTTAAATCACATTTATTTTCTTGTTTAAAAGAACCTTAATTAATTAATTAGTGTTGTTTGATCACCTTTAAAATAATTCATTAATCAATTCCATATAGTATCTTTCGTTAAATAAAGATTAGAATTGAATAAAATAATTGTTGATTGATCACTTAAGCCAAGGCGAATATTGTTTATTTTCTTGTTCTTTTCACGAATTTAATTAAATAAGAATAACGACCTTACGATGTAATTCCTACGTGATATGATGTGTGTAAATAAAATAAATTTACATAGTTTTAGGTATCACGTTGTGTATATTGTTTGGTGATGAAATTGTGCAAAGGAAGAGCTAGTACAGGCCGCACTAGGGCTAGGATCGCGATTCCCCTCTAAAGGGAACGTTATCTTGGTACCCTCGCTCCCGAACTCATTTCTGGTTTATGTAGAACAATTTGGGCATGGGTAAACTTATGATTCATGCTAAATATCCCTTGAACTCTACTTAGGAGAAAGGCATGAACGAGGTTCATGGGTTTTCCTAAAACTCATTGGCGACTCCTACTTGTTACTTACAAAAAAGCGTGTATGAGAGAATCATTTCTAATTCAAGGTCCCCCAAACAGTTAGGAATTTAAATCCTAATACACCCTAACAAGTTTAAAGTCCTAGGCTTTTATAGGGCCATGGGCATTTAAGGAGAGTACCCTTTACGATGGGATCACCCTCCTTAAACTAGCCCAAAGGATGGGTTCCCTTTACCTCACATTGACATTTTGGTCGACAACACATCAAACCATGAACTTCAATCATTCATGGACGGCTACACTGGATATAATCAAGTACTGATGGCCGAGGAAGACATGGAGAAAACCACATTCATCAATGAGGTACATATTGCTATATGTTAATGCCATTTAGGTTGAAAAACGCGGGTGCTACCTACGAAAGAGCAGCCACAACATTATTACATGATATGATGCATAAAGAGGTGGACGTCTATGTTGATGATATGATCGTGAAGTCAAAAGATTGGCCAGGCCACATCACTGCACTTTGCAAATTTTTCGAAAGACTTCGCAAGTATAACATGAGACTAAATCCATCTAAGTGTCCATTCGCAATTACATCAGGCAAACTACTTGGCTATGTGATTAGTTCTCGAGGAATTGAAATAGATCCCACAAAAGTCAAGGCAATAATGGCCATGCCACCACCCAAGACTGAGAAGGAGATTCAAGGTTTTATCGGAAGGTTGCAATATATAAGTAGGTTCATATCCAAACTCACTACAATATGTGAACCTATATTCAAAAAGCTAAAGAAGTATGTTCCAGTTACATGGGATGAAGATTGCTAAAAAGCTTTCGACAATATCAAAGAATACCTGGCAAACCCACCTGTGCTAGCACCAGCAATACCTGACTTTCCTCTTTGACTCTACCTTACGGTCACAAGAGAAACGATGGGAGCAATGCTAGCACAATAGATCTAAAGCAAAGAAAATACAATCTACTATTTGAGTAAGAAGCTTCAAGGTTTTGAGACCAGGTACACGCCACTTGAAAAGTTGTGTCTCGCATTCGTGTCAGCCGCACAAAAATTAAGACATTACATGCTCACCCATACAGTTCATGTTGTGTCAAAGATGGATCCTCTCAAATATCTGTTCGAAAAGGCAACACTCAATGGTAGATTATCAAGATGGATAGTCAACCTTCCTCAGTTTGACTTGAAATTCGTACCACAAAAGGCCATCAAAGGTTCTGCAGTTTCTGACTTCTTAGTAGATTTTCCATTGGAAGAAGCTGAGAAAGAAGAAGAAGAGTATGATTTCCCTGATGAGGATCTACTAATGACCGAGGAAGATAGCTGGACGCTCTATTTCGATGGAGCTTTGAACCAAAAGGGTTATGGTGTAGGAGTCTTGCTCGTATTTCCCAACGAAGAACACATCCCAATTTCCATGAAGCTCGACTTTGATGTCACCAATAATGCTGCAGAATAAGAAGCATGCATGTTGGGATTAGTTGTGGCCCTTGGAATTAAGAAGCTTAGAATCTACGGCGATTCATCACTAATCATCAACCAGATCTCCAAGAGATGGAAAGTGAGAAGTGAAAATCTTGCTACGTATCAAGCTCTTCTTGAAACTCTCACGGAGCAACTAGATGAAGTAGAATACACATATTTGCCTAGAGAAGAGAATCAGTTTGCCAATTTACTAGCTAAGTTGGCATCAATGGTACGAATTCCAAGAGATACGATTCGAATGCCATTGATCATAGAACGAAGATATGAACCGGCTTATGTTCATGGGCTAGATGATGAACAAGAATCACAAGAAGAAGATGAAGAGCCATGGTATATAGATATCCTTAACTATGTAACGAGGGGAGAATACCCTTCTAACACTTATAAAAGGGCATGTCATGCTTTGAGGCTCCTGGCCTCACAATATGTGCTCATCGGAGCAGAACTCCACAAAAGGACCGCTCAAGGGAGAAATCTCTTATGCATAGCTAAGAAAGAAGCATACAGAACCATGGAAAACCTTCACGTTGGAATATGTGGAATGCATATGAATGCTAAAATGTTAGTCCAAAAGATCCAACGACAAGGTTATTTTTGGACTACCATGGAGAGAGACTATCACGAATATATAAATAAATGTACGAAGTGTCAAGTCTACGCAAATTTGCAACAAGTTCCACCTTTGCTTCTCTACACATATACTTCTCCATGGCCTTTCTCTACTTAGGGAATCGTCATCATTGGGAAGATAACACCTTCAGGACAAAGGGGACAAGAGTTCATCCTTGTAGCAATCGACTACTTCACCAAATGGGTCGAGGTTACTTCATATGCTAAACTCACAGCAAAACATGTAGCTCAATTCATCGAGAAAAATATCAAATGCCACTATGGTGTATCACACGAAATGATTACTGATAATGTGACACATTTCTAAGCCGAGTGCGCAGAATTGTTATAAAAATATTATATCAAACATCAGAGATCATCACCCTATCGACCACAAACAAATGGTGCGGTTGAATCGGCTAATAAAAATGTAAAATCTATCATCGAAAAGATGACAAAAAATTACAAAGATTGGCCAAGCAAGCTACATTTCACTCTTTTGGGTTATCGAACTTCTATTCGTATAGCAACGGGGGCTACCCCTTTCTCTTTGGTCTATGAAGTTGAAGCTATGCAATCAATAGAGCTCGAAATCCCTTCTCTACGGATCGCGTTGGAAAGCCAACTGGATGAAGTCGACTAGATTAGAGCGAGATATGATGAGCTAGTCTTACTTGTCGAAAAACGATTGGCAGCTTTGAATCATGTCCAAATCTGCCAACATCATATGGCACGACACTTTAATAAGAAAGTGAAGACTAGGAATATTAAAGAAGGTGACTTAGTGCTTAAGGCACTTCGCAAAGATGTCTTAAATCCAAGGGGAAAATTTAGACCAAACTGTTCAGGTCCATACATTGTTAAGTCCATTTTGTCTAGCAGAGCGGCACAATTAGTAGACATGAATGATAACAGTTTCCACATTTTAACCAACTTGGATCAACTCAAGAAATTTTATGCCTAGTCGCATGGGTTCAAGACCCGATAAAGCTATGTTTGGCCTGATTTCTTTAAAGGATACGCAGGCAACCCCTCAAGGGGGCCTGGCCATTTTAATAATAAAAATTCTTTCTTCGTCAACATACCTACAGCCACCGTGTCACGTTAAAAATATACCGCGACACGGCAGAAAATGAGGAAAAATGGCAGAATTTTGGCACACATATGTAGTAGCAAAGACACCGTGCCACAACTGCACACGTTGCAACACGGAAAAATGCACCGCACAACGGCAAAAATTGCCGCATCACGACACAAAAAAAACACCGCAGCAGCACCGTGTCACAGTAAAAAGTATCGTGACGCGACAAAAGTTACCTTGGCACAGCGATTTTTACCGTGACACGGCAGTTTTCCAGGATTTTTATTAAATCATTTTGTTCGATTCTTCCATTGCATCCGACTTCTTGACTCGGATAAAAAAAATAATAAAAGGGGGGAAGTCATTGTAATTTTTATTTAAGGCAAAAATAAATATGCTATTATTGAAATAAATGTGACTACAACTATTGGCATCATATGCCTTATTTAAAAATTAAAACTTAAATCATAAAAGCAAAGCAATATTGGTCTAATCCTTCTTCACTTTAGAAGCTTCCTTATTGTTTTCAACTAGGTCGGCCTTCACCATTAGTGTGTCTTTTGTAGCCTAAACCGTCCCACCTCTAGTTGAACTTTCACCCCTTTTACCCCTTTTATAGTTCTTAGGTTGCTTCTCCCTATAAACCATCTTTTCTTTACCCTTTCCTTTTCTATAACTTTTCTTTTTAGGCATTATAGGAGTTTTAAATTCAATCTTTAGGGGGCGCCTTTTTACTTCCAAGTCGTCCCTTCACATCAAACTTACGTGAACTGATTCGCTCCCTCCTACTTCGAGGATTCAGCCTTGCCTTGTATGCACTAGACAATGGGGAGAAGCTTGGTTGCTCGCAGAAACAATCTACATAGGCCTTCTAATCCAATAGGTCTCATACTTGTGAACATTAGTTTCATGCAATGATATTTCACGAGGACTATCGTTATAGCGTGGAACTACTTGTTCAAGTCCATATTATAGCATCGATTGGGAAGGGCAATAAAAAGTCAACTTTGACATACTACGAACATGACAATATGGTGTATCATTCGTCCCAACCATCCTTGTGAGCCTCCACCAAGGCACCACCCATCGAATAGAAAATTTCCTCTTTGCAAAGAACCCCTTCCAATCATCATATGACATGTTTGCAGAGTAATTCTTCTTCCTACGAACGAGATCATTGGGACCATATTTTTCAATATCGTTGTGAGAACCATAATTTTCACCGAGTAGGCGGCTCCCCACTTTCCTTGACCCTAATCGAATTATGTCGATTCCCACTACCTATGAGTGCCAAGCATATTCACCACATGCTTAACGTAGGCACACTTCAAAAGACTCCTATAGCCGACATCATGCCGCGCCATGGCAGCCAAGGGCAGCAGCATGGTGTTGTGCGCGCGCACCATGCGTGCAGCTGTGTGGCTGGTCGTGGCTAGCCATGGCTAGTGCGTGCATTGAGCATGGTGTGTGTGTGTTGCTTGGTGCTTATTGCGAAGGGGCAAGCAGCCTTGGTGCGTGTGCCTAGTACTAGGTAACCCGTAGCAAACGCTACTAGGCTCAGCCTAGCTAGTGCTACGTGGGGTGGTAGAGGCACATGCACCAAGCCGTATAATCCGGGGTTCCTAGACGATCTTGGCTTGCATATGGCCCGTACTTAGTGCGTGAGACACTTGAATGCGGTTAGGTTCATGTTTGATTATTTTTCCGTTTTAATTATTTTATTAATTTAACTTGGTTTTAATTATTTAATAAATGTTGGAGGCTAGGCCTCAGGTTTTAGAGCGGCATTTGCAAAATTTTATTTTGGCAAGTATTTGGGTTTACCGGCTTAATTAAGATGGATGCGGAATTTAGTGGGAGCTTCAATTATTAATTGCGCTAAATTACATAATAAATTAGATAACTTTGACTAGTTTTAATTAGGCATGTTAATTGGATTAACGACCTAAATTAGTTACTAGTTTACGCGCGTTTTATGTGTTGTTACTTGTTTTATCGTTGTAATAAAATGCATGGGCCATTCATCAATAGTGAATGGATGAATGGAATAATGTATATTCTCTCAGAGATTTTATAAAATGACAACTAGTGGGGCCCGATTAGGATAGAAAATACGGACTAAGGTCCGTGATGTATTTTTTGTAAATCTAAATACGGTCTGCGAACCGTTGAGTATTTTCGTACCTTAATATTTAGATTAGTTCTAATCGAAGATACTAGTATTTGCATAATTATGATTATGTCTTGAAGAAGAAGGTTCTTGGAAGACGAAGCCATAAAGTTGCAAAAGCGGTCCCTTGAAGACTCAAGGGGACATGCTAGACTGGTAGTTGTCAAATGTATCTTTTTTTAATGTTTTCGATATATATATTTATGAGTATTTATATATGAATTATACGTTAGATGTATATTTAGGATTTCGAATGTTGTGATGATTAATTGAGTTCACTTAAATCAACCAACATGGAAACCCTAAGTCCCTAAAATATTAAGTGAAATTGTCATTCTAAAACAACACTTATCGACCTATTGAGAGTAGTGATGGGATACGCCTAAGCGAGGCATCACTATTACTCCCTAGGATACATAAGGCATACCGGGTATGCAAGTTGGTTTTGGTTGTACTCAACAATATGAGTGATGGAGTCCTAACATGTCGTGGCAAAGTGGATAAGTTGTTGAGAGAGCATTAGATGCGACGATTTATCCAACCAAGAGTGGCTTAGAGCCCTTAGCAAAGCGTTGCTTACCATAGGATATTGAGTGTTAAGACTAGCCAAAACATGCTTAACTACTCTTTGTTGCTTTAGATCTTGAAATCAACTTATTCTCACCAAAATAGGGATAATTTTAATGTGTGAATAAGACGTTTAAATAATTTTGATTAAAATGCATGATTTCAATCTAATTTAAGTATTATGAATGGTTTTTCATTTAAAATTCTTTCAATATTAGAATCTGATGAATGTCATTTATGGCACTCTTAGGATATGTTTTCTTCATATTTTTATGCTCGTTTTTAGTCTTTTATGTCGTGTTTTTAGGTAATAATGGTTGATTTGCGTGTTTGTGTGTTAGTTTAGAGAAATGCGTGCTTTTAATGTTTTCTTATTATTTTATTCATTTCTCGGCTATTTCTCTCGCTTCTCCGTTTCTTTGACTTGTTTTGTAGGTATGTCGAGTTCCTTGGGATTTAATAATCAAGGAGGGAGCTCAAGTGCATTCAAGGAATTTAACAGAGCCAAGTTTGGGAAGCCAAGCATGCAAGTCAAGCCAACCAAGGAAGCTTCGCAAGCAAGATCAGCCAAGTTCGGGAAGCCCAAGCAAGCTGCCCTGGGCAGCAAGGAGCAGCCGAGCACCCAAGCAGCCAGCGCACAGCAACCTAACCTACAGCCGCGGGCGCGGGTGGCTGCACCCTCAAAAGCACAAATTCCGACCAGGAACTTGCCGAGGGCATCCTGCGGGCGCAAGCCCTAGCCCCACGGGCACAGGCTTTGGCCGCGAGTGCGGCTTCCCTCGTGCTTTGTTCTCCTCCGCGGGCACGACCGATTTCTTTGCGGACGCGGGTTTCTGGGTTATTTTTGCGATTTCTTTTCTTTTCTCCGTTTTTATATATATTGTACGACCTTCTTTAGTTTTCATGGATGAAATTCTTTAGTTTAGAATAGTTTCTCTCTCCTCTAAGGAGGATTAGGGTAGATTAGGAGTTCCTCTCTCTATATTAGGAGTAGTTTATGAGAGAGAAAGTGAAGGATTTCAATGGTGATCGAGAGATTGAAGATACAAGGGTGACAATTATGTTGAAGATCTTCTCTATTATCAATGAGCATTCTTAACTCTATCTCACCTTATTGCTTTGTTTAATTTCATGTTTGTTTGGTTTAATTTTGATGTTTTATGCTTGATTACTGTAATTGCTCTTGATATATTGTTGATTCTTGATTTCTTTAGTTGATTGTTGGTAGATGATGATATTGGAGTAGTTGTTGGCTAGGAATTGGGTGAAACTTGTATGATTGATTAATTGTGCTTAATTTGGGAATTGTGTTGATTGATTGTTGAGATTAAAGTGATTAGTGAAGGTTTGCATGTGTGAAATTCGATTAGGCCTTGAGAATTATGCTATTGCATTGTAATTGCTAATGACATGACCAATTGATTTAGGAATTGCAGTTATTGATTGGTTTGGATTGTGATTCTCTTAGTTTGTTATTCATAGTGAACAATACCTTAACAATTAGGAGATAACTCTTTGATTCTAATTGATTGCTCTTATCATTAGTCTTCACAACTTTTGATTGGCATGATCTTCCCAAGTTGTTTCAATTGACATGATTACTTGTTAATCCCCATTCCTAGTGTTTTATTTCCTTGGTTACTTATTTTGTTAGTTGTTAGTTTTCTCTCTTTATCTTTGGCTTCGATCTAGATAGGCACCCAAATCGAAAGCATTTGAACATTACCGTTCGTTTGGATTCGACCCTTGACTTGCCCCTATACTCGTATTAGGGTTTGTTAAGTGTTTATAAATTTAGTTTGACTGAGGGAAGATTAGATAATGACCTAGTTTTCCCCTCGTCAGAATCATGTCTTTAAATAACTTAAACAACCAACTCTCGTTACGCTCAATTCTCGACAAGGAGAAGTTAAGTAGGCCAAATTTTCTTGATTAGAAAAGAAACTTGCGTATAGTTTTCATTTAAGAACAAAAGGAATATGTCCTTGATCAGGAAATGCCCGAGACTCCCAATGAGGAGGTGACTCAGGCTGCCCTAAACCGATAGCAAAGTGCCAATCGGGATGTCAAATGCATCATGTTGGTCACAATGTCTCCCGAGCTTCAAAAGACTTTCTATGAAAATGAGGCAGCTTTTGAGATCTGTAGACACCCATTTGTGTCTCCCCAAAACCAAACCCGGTGATGAGTACCTTTCACGTTGAATCATAATCGAATGAAGTGAAAGTGTGGAAAGTTTAGTGTTGCGGATAGTTTTAATTTCTTTTCTCTTCTCTCTGTTTTTGAAAACCTACTTTAAGAAAACAGCCAATCAAGTTTGGTTGGTCCATGATATGGGTCCAATAGTAGTGTATTTGTGTAGGGCTTGAAAAGAGCTTTCCTACGATATGTTATAAGCCCAATTCCGATGAATATTGAGGAAGTTATGGCCAAATTACTGAACTAGGCCCGGTTTGAGCCTTATATGCGGCCCAATGGTATAGAGGAGGGCCTAATATGGATTTATCATTCCTAATAAAATTAGGAATGGTTTTAGTCTTCTAGATTATTCTAGAAGGTTCTCTTCATTCCTAATTCAATTAGCATTGGTAAATTGACTTTTGTTGACTTTTTAGAGTTTTAATCAGAATAAAAGAATGTTTTTGAGGAAAATACGATTTTATCCTCCTGTACGTCAATTTCTATCTGATTTTAAGAAAACGCGTCAATGATTAAGTTAGCGCCAAATGCCAGCATTAGCGCCTGACGCTAAGCTTGGCGCCTGGCCCTTGCGTTAGCGCCTGGCGCTAACCTCGTTTTGCGCGTCAGAACTCTGTTTCGATTTTCTATCTTTTTGGTTGATTTTCTCTATAAATAGTCTTCTAAAAACTCCGTTTTGATTCACCAACTCTCATCAAGAAATTCTTGATTACTCTCTCTCTCTTTTCTAAACTAGCCTTTTCTCAAAATACAAAATTTCGCACTCGCAAGACTTAGATACACCTAGCCATATTTGAAGTTGCCTTCGCCCTAGACGTGAAAGGTTTTAATTTCTGAGGGTTTGGTCTCAAATCTCTCTTTTTATTATTTAATTTAATTGTTTTGATTATTATTTTCCTTGAAGTTACTAACGTGTGTATTTTGTTATTAGAAAGAGATACGAGGCATCCAAGTAAGTGCTTTAATTGTTTACATTGTTATTATGATATAGAAATCATGTCTAGGTTATTATTATGATTCCTTGTGTCATGTTTAGGGTAACAATTATAATTTTAATATCAAATATGACAATTATGATTTCTATGATGCATTTTATTGTCTTTCCTAGTATCATGTTAGGGTCAAAGCTTTGATTTTTAATATTTAGTAACATGCTAGGGTTTGTTATTAATCTTGTTAGTATCATGCCTAGGATCTTGCTATTATTATGCTTTAACACGATTACAATGATTATGATTATTTTAATTATTATTATTGATTATTATTATGTTGCTTGACATATATTGTTATTGCTTGATCAGGCCTTTTATGAATGTTTAAAGGGATTTTGTACTTGTAATCACGCTTAATATGATAATTAATAATCTTGTTTAGGGTTAATTTGATTATAATTCAAGTGATCGCCAATAATAGATTTATTTGTGCATTAAATTCAACCAACATAGATAAACAGGTTTAGGGGTAATCCTATTGATTGCATGTTAGTCAGAAAGCGCAAATGAATACGATCAGAATAAAGTAGAGGCCTATTATTAGGGCAGGTTCATTCTCTTTTAGGTTGGATTTGTACCTTCATCCCCGAACTACCAGTCATGGTTAAAGACCTATTGGAGTTAACGATCTCATATTCGTTAAGGGGTGTAACCTTCACCTCGTGAACGGTTTACAAGTTCCTTAAAAAACTTGTTGGCGACTCTTTTGCTCTATCTTATTTCCCTTTGGATGCCACCATACTTTAGTGTATGATCACAGTGGGGTTCAAGCTAGGGGTAACGCTTGAAATATTCCCTACAGTTTTTGGCGACTCCACTGGGGAGGATTTCTATTTTAATTCTTGAAATTTATTTCGGCGATGATTTAGAATGAGTGGATGAGACTCGAAAAGTTCTAAGTATTTCATGTGCGCAATTTTGATTAACATTATTGTCATATGCATAAAAAAGATCTCATTGGAAAGACCATCCGTAATGAGTTAAAACATAGGATTTTTACACGTAGGAAATTTGAGAAATATATTTCACAACTAAGGTCGAAATAACACTGCGCGAAACTGGAAAATTTTATCGAGCACAGAAAGCTGTTAAGGCATGTAGGAACTAGCGTCAGCGAACAAAGATTACCGCCAGTATTTTGACCTTAACGCCAGACGACAGCCTCTGTCGCCAGGCGCTAAACCCAAAAGCTTGCGCCAGCCTCTGTTTGTTGGCGCCAAGTTCTTCCAATACCGAGCCAGAAATATGCGTTCTAATTTTGACCAGTTTTTAGCATTGTTCGCTCGATCCTACTTCATGATTGAGTTTTTCTCACTTTTCTGAAACCCATATGTGTTCTATATATGGACATAACCCTCTGGGAATTCATGCTCCATCTACCTGATTGAACGCTCTGAGCAACAAAGGGTACATCCGAGAATGTTGAATTCACCAAACCATGGAAGCGAGTTTTTCTAAACTCGCGGTGTCCCATCCACTCACGCCAACCCTTCACGGTAAGGCTTCCGCGCGGTGCATCCGGACAATTAACCATGGACCCTCTTTTGACTAACCCATATCTCAAACTTTAGAAAACTAGAGCCATGGTTAGGTTGCAAACTCATTGCATCATATCGTGCCTACTTGCTTAATTGTGCATTATTTGTTGTGCATATGCTATGTGTTTTTCTTAACCGTTTGTTTGACTTGTGCTAAGATTAAATAAATTAATGACTAAAAGAACTTTGCCTAATTAATTAATTAATTTGAGTAAATAAAGTCTAATATTTTAACCAGAATTGACTTAGTACGACTTTAGGCATACCCTTATTGATCAATAATACCGAAAACAGTTTCAGATCGACGCTCCAGCAATGGCACCAAAGTTTGAACTGTAGCGCCACTCTGTGGAGTGTGGCCTTGGCGACAGTTTTGTCGTATGGCGCTACACTATAAAGAGAGGTGCCAGTCCTGTCGTTTTGAAGACAGTGCGGTTTATTGCTCGAGTCATCACTTTGTGTCTAATTAACCAGTTTGCTAAGTAATTCGGTTAAATTTTACTGTTAATAATACCTTGTTAAGTCATTAATTGAGTCTAGGCACCAAGTCCCATGGTCTTACACAAAAGTCCAAGCATGTCACTTACATTCAACGCACACACCAATACACATACTTTGACCATGTCTAAGAAAGTCTTGTATGCGCATTTTTTCCGTCATTTTTTTAGGGGGGTAAGTCGGATATTAATCCTCCAATTTAAATACCATACTTGGTTCCTAAAAATATATACCTTATTTTTGCCAAAAATATGCACCTATTTTTCCTCTTTAAAACCGTAAAGTCAAGGTCGATTTGAGTCAAATAATTAAAACAAAAATGGTTTAAATTACAGAGTGTAGGCAAGAAAGGAAGGGCGGTTAATCAAAGACAATCTTTTTGTACAAGTCCAAATTTTCGATAAACCCATCGTTTGTAAGAGGAAAGCTAGGACAGCAATGGCAACACAAGAAGAAGTCAATGAGCTCAGGAACCAACTGGTTACAGTGACTGAGGCACTAAAGATCCTAACCCTTAAGATCGATGATCCCGTGAAACAACAACAGATGGACCTCATGCAAGAGAGTTTGAGCAAGCTATCTAGCGACTACAAGTTTCAAGGGATTAGCTCACAAGGGGTCTCAGTGGACAAGGATCTTCTTTCGCAGAAGTTCAACGCCAACGACATCCCGAAATTCAAAGCAACTGATAACCCTTATTTTCATTTAAGAGCCTTCGAAACAATAATGAGTATTAAGGGTATCAATAAGAAGGTGTTCCCCTCTTTGTTCTCACTATCTCTCGAAACCGTTTTCCAGCAATGGTTCTTTTCTCTCGAGAAAGAAAAAGCCTCCACCTGGGAGTCCATAGCAAATGCTTTCGTTGATAGATACAAATGCAACATTCAAGTTGAGACTGACCATAGAGAACTTGAAATCCTCAGGCAGAAGGAGCATGAAGGCTTCACCTCCTTCTTTAACAAATGGAGAGAAACCTCAGCTAAGATGATTTAGGTGCCCAGTGAAAAAGAGTCCGTATGGTTATTCATCTAAAACCTTCAAGAAAAGTACTCCAAGCATCTCAAATATCAGAATAACCTTCATACCTTCAAGGTCGTCTACAACATTGGAATCAATATTGAAGACGACCTGGCTAAGTTGAAAGCTGCCAACAATAACTCCAACAGTGGCTGGAAAGGCAAGAAGAACGACAACCCTTCTTCTTCCAAAACCACCCACTCAAACAATGTTAGCACTTTTAACCTAGGTGAAGTCCTTTCTATGAATAATCAAGGACAAAATAAACCATTTAGGAGGAACTTTACTCGTATTGGCATGAGTTATGAAACCACATTTGACCGATTAAATGCAAAAGGTCTTATAACTCCTATAAGGTACTATTCGGGGACCCTCCAATCGAAAAGAGGACGGCTAACTGGAACCCTAATGCACATTGCAAGTATCACCAAGGTAGGGGCCATCTTACCGAGAATTGTTGGAAGCTTAAAGAAGTTATCCAAGACTTAATCGACAACAACAAGCTACCATTTCCCCCTGCCTGTAAGAAGCCAAGTATTGATAATGCGCCTCTCCTTGGCCATCTCTGATAAGGAAAACCAAGTTGATCCTTCATCTCTCATCAAACCTGTTAAAGAAATCCATGTCATCGAAGAAGAGGAGGAGATCTTTCTCGACGCCATGGATAACTTCCCAGAACTAGCAAGTAAAGAGGACTTACAATTGCTTACACTGACTATGATGGAAGGATCACACTTGCTACGTGAAGCCCTCAAGGTTATAAAAGAACTTCAGAAGAAATATGACGAGGTTCCACTCCCAAAAAATGAACCTAAGAGAGAGCTCACAACCATGGGAACGACTTATGAGGTGAAACGTTTTCCTTTGCAAGTCACCGATAAACGTTTTCCTTCAGTGTCATATGTCATGGATGACTTTTGGGTTGAAGAAGATTCATCAATAAACGTCCTCACAAGATCCGGGAGATTGCAACCTCCTGTTTCAACACAACCCATGCCAATCACACAACAAGTTCCCATACCTATCACTGAAGATAATGACATCGTCAAACAGTTCAAGAAAACAAAAGTTGAAATGAACGTATGGAAACTTCAGGCCACGTCTCGAGAACATAGGTCGGCTGTAATGAATGCCTTGGACAAAATAGGGATAGATTCTAACACCACTCCTGAGGGGTTGGCTAACTTCCTCACGTGTGATCTCCCTATTCCCATCAATTTGATCACCTTTTCCGACAAGGATTTACCCCTAGAAGGTGACAAACACTATAAGGCATTAAACCTCACAGTGGTTTGCAAGAGAATGAATGTCCCTATGACTCTTGTAGACAATGGATCAGCCATTAACGTCTGTCCACTTATAACTGCGAGGATGCTAAGCATAAGGGATGAAGACTTAACCCCGTCAACGCAAGGAATAAGAGCCTATGACAACACTCGTCGTCAAGCTCTTGGTAAAATTACCATGAATGTAACGGCGAGAGCGATAGAACACACTACTACTTTCCAAGTAGTAGATATTAAAGCTTCATTCAATCTATTGTTGGGACGCCCTTGGCTTCATGACCTAAAGGCCGTCCCCTCATCTCTCCACCAACAAGTAAAAGCTATAGTTGGGGGAATTCTTATCACTATCGATGCTTCACCTATGACAATCAAATCTATAGAGAATCCAATAATCAATGTGGAGCACGATGAAGACGATGAAGATTTGTGGGGCTTTAATGAAGAGGTATCCTAAATCCAGGAGGATGAAAGGACCCCTCTCTGCCACGACCCCCATTCCAACATGATCGTGAATGCTATTCTGAAAAAGCAAGGACATTTTCCTGGGATGACCCTATGAAAGAAGAAAGGAATAGCAAAATCGTTGGAATCACCTGGCCTCCCTAAATTAGATACTTTCGAACTTGGTTTTGAACCGACTCGGAAAGATCCTAAGCGAGCCCAGGAAAAGTCGAAAGCACGTAAGGACGCTCGCATTTAAAAGAAAGCAATCCCAATGGATTAGTACCCTCTTACACTTAATGGTCAATTCATAAAAGAAGGAGAGGACTATCTATGCTACGAATTTCCCAAACCATTTGTCGTAAATGGCATAAGGCAACCGGGATTCGAAATTTTCCTAGATTGCTATTTCACAGACGAAATCCCAACTCCTTTCCATAAAGAGAAAGCACCCACATGCTTTGACTTTAATGTCATGGGATTATTATTTGGGCGAGAAAAGGATGAGCTGACATACAAAGAGGAAAACTCCTCGCTCATTCAGACGGTCCTACAAAGTGAAAACTTCGATCCCTAAAAGCTAATCACTCCAGCGGAAGGATCACTACAAGGGCGGCGCAAGACCGTCAAGGTGACTACTCCAAGTGGAAGGAAGATCTTCATCACGACAGGGCAAGGACCGATGTTCGAAGAGTCGTCTGAGTCAGAGTCAAAGTCAGAGTCTCTCCCTATAGAGTCATCTAGGTCTTTAGTTGTAGCACCTTCCCCTTCTATCTCTTCTACTAGAATAGTTAGTGATCAATTCCCTGAGGACATATCACTCTTTGATGTAATGATCTCATAGTATAATAATATGTCTTCTTCCCCTTACTCCTTGTGTTCTTCTTTAACCCAAGATGACGAGCATTGCTTAACTAACAATGAAAAAGACAAATTACTTATTAAAGTAATGGAAACACTTGAAAAGAAGACACCGGTAATTGAAGAAACTGAGACGGTTGATATCTCAAATGATTCAACCAATAAAAGAGAAGTTAAAACGGACTAAGACTTCATGAACAAGAAAGAACCGATTTAATCAACTTGCTTAAAGAATTCATCGATGTATTTGCTTGGTCATACGAAGATATGCCAGGCATTAATAGGGAAATAGCTCAACACACTATACCACTAATTCCGGGAATGAAACCTGTAAAACAAAAGTTACGTCGAATGAAACCCGACGTAGCTCTTAAAATAAAAGAAGAAGTTCAAAAAAATAACTTCAGCTTTCATCAAGGTATCAAAATACCCCGAATAGGTCGTCAACGTCGTCCCAGTTCCGAAAAAGGATGGAAAGGTAAGAATGTGTGTCGACTATCGAGATCTAAATAAGGCAAATCCAAAGGACGACTTCCCTTTACCACACATCGATATTCTGGTTGATTACACAGCAAATCACGCACTTATCTCGTTCATGGATGGATACACAGGCTATAATCAGATTCTAATGGCAGAAGAAGACATGGAGAAAACAACCTTCATAACACCATGGGGCACTTACTGCTACACGGTAATGTCATTCGGGTTGAAAAACGCGGGTGCTACTTACCAACGTGCAGCGACTGCCTTACTCCATGACATGATGCATAAAGAAGTCAAAGTATATGTGGACGACATGATTGTAAAATCAAAAGATCGCCCAGGTCATCAAGTAGTCTTAAGAAAATTTTTCGAAAGGCTAAGAAAATAAAATATGAGGTTGAACACGTATAAGTGTGCTTTTAGAGTCACCTCAGGCAAGCTTTTGGGTTATGTTATAAGCTCTAGAGGAATAGAGATAGACCAACCAAGATCAAAGCAATCATATCAATGCCACCGCCCAAAACCGAGAAGCAGATTCGAGGATTTATTGGCCGGTTGCAATACATAAGCAGGTTCATATCAAAATTGACGACAATATGTGAACCAATCTTTAAGAAGCTTAAGAAAAATGTACCAGTAATATGGGATGACGAGTGTAAAAAAGCCTTTGAAAAGATCAAAGCCTATCTTGCAAATCTTCCCGTATTAGCACCAGCACTTCCGGGAATACCTCTTAGGCTATATTTAACAGTTACCAAAGAGACAATGAGAGCTATGCTAGCACAAGAAGTAGAAGGCAAAGAAAATGCGATCTACTATCTAAGCAAGAAAATGCTCGAATATGAATCACATTATACACCACTTGAGAAATTGTGCCTCGCCTTGTTGTGGGCCACAACCAAGTTAAGACATTACATGCTAGTGCATACAGTCTTCGTAGTCTCCCGATTAGATCCACTAAAGTATTTATTCGAGAAATCTACACCCAATGGGCGCATATCAAGATGGATATTCAATTTAGCCCATTTTGATGTAAGGTTCATGCCACAAAAAGCCATCAAAGGATCTGTGGTGTTAGATTTTCTAGCGGACTTTCAAATAGAAGGCTCGACGCCAATACAAGACAATGAATTTCCAGATGAAGACTTAATGGTCACTGAAGATGATATTTGGACCTTGTACTTCGACGGAGCCTCAAACCAAAAGGGATGTGGCGTTGGAGTATTACTAGTATCACCTAAAGAAGAGCATGTTCCAATCTCCATAAAGCTTGATTTTGACGTTACCAACAACGCTGCTGAATACGAAGCATTCATGGTAGGCCTTGAAACAGCTTTGGCATTGGGAGTAAAAAAGTTACGGATATTCGGAGACTCTTCATTAATTATCAATCAAATCTCCAAAAGGTGGAAAGTAAGGAGCGAAAGTCTGGCCCCTTACCAAACCTATCTAGAAACCCATACTAATCAGTTAGAGAAGGTAGAATACACATATCTACCTAGAGAATAAAATCAATTTGCTGATGCCTTGGCAAGACTAGCCTCAATGGTTAGGATTCCTACGGAAATCGAGAAAATGCCTCTAACTATAGAATAAAGGCACAAACCAGCATATATTCAAGCTATAGAAGATGATGAAATAATCCAAGACGAAGAAGAAGAAGAAGAAGAAGAAGAAGAAGAAGAAGAAGAAGAAGAAGAAGAAGAAGAAGAAGAAGAAGAAGAAGAAGAAGAAGAAGAAGAAGAAGAAGAAGAACCGTGGTATACGGATATACTCAATTATGTCACCAAAGGAGAATACCCTCCCCATGCTGACAAAAGAGCAAAACGAGCATTAAGACTCTTGGCTTCCCAATACGTACTCATAGACAACGAGCTACATAAAAGGGTACCTAAGGGTCGAGCTCTCTTATGTGTAGGAAAAAAGGATGCCCAAAGAGCAATGAGGATAGTCCACGAAGGAATTTGTTGAACTCACGTAAATGGCAAAATGTTAGTCCAAAAGATAATGCGAGAAGGATATTATTGGACTAAAATGAATAGGGATTGCCATCAATACGTAAAACGATGCCCTAAGTGCCAAATCTATGCTAATTTACAACATGTTCCTCCATCCTTGCTCTACACCTACACATCTCCATGACCATTCTCTACATGGGGAATTGACATCATCGGCAAAATCACTCCCCCAGGAACAGGAGGTCACGAATATATCCTAGTGGCAATTGATTACTTCACAAAGTGGGTCGAAGCACAATCATACGCTAAACTCACTGCAAAACATGTAGCACTCTTTATCGAGAGAAATATTATTTGTCGATACGGAGTCCCACATGAAATGATAAGTGACAATGGAACTCACTTTCAAGCCGAATTTGAAGAATTGCTACAAAAATATGGCATTCAACATCATCATTCTTCCCCTTATATACCTCAAGAAAATGGAGCAGTCGAAGCAGCTAATAAGAATCTAAATACTATCATCGAGAAAATGACAGAAAATTACAAGGATTGTCCTAACAAACTTCACTTCGCATTGTGGGGTTACCGCACGTCAATTTGCACATCAACAGGAAATACGCCATTTTCCTTGGTTTATGGAATGGATGTCGTACAACCTGTCAAATTAGAGATTCCATCTCTACGCATCGCATTAGAGAGCAAACTCGATGAAGTTGAATGGACTAGGGCAAGATATGAAGAGCTAATTCTGCTCGATGAAAAACGACTAGAAGCTCTACATCACACTCAATGTTATCAAACTCGTATGGCTAGGCATTTTAATAAGAAGGTCAAGACACGAAACATCAAAGTAGGAGAATTGGTGTTAAAAGCATTAAGGAAAAATGTTTTAGATCCAAGAGGAAAATTCAGACCTAATTGGTATGGACCCTACATTGTCAAAACAATCCTGTCAGGGGGTGCAGCAAAAGTAACTGACATGGATGGCAATGAGTTCTCGAACATGACAAATCTTGACCAACTTAAGAAATACTACCCATAATTACTTGAGTAGGATACTCAAGAGAGCTACGTTTGGCCTGATTCCTTAAGAAAGGATACGTAGGCAACCCTTTAGGGGTGCGGCCACTTTATTTTTTTTAAATCTCGCATCCCAGACTTAAAAATTCAACAGAAGATCGACGAAATAACGGCGTCACAGAAAACATTCTAGCGCCAGACGATGAACATCAGCGCCAGACGACAGCTTCCGTCGCCTGACGCCAAACTGCCGTAGCTGGGCCAGTCGCAGAATTGTGGCGCCAATTTACTGAAAAATGTCTGGGAATATTTCGGTGTTTTCGGAAAATTTTTGACTTCCGTACTCGAAAAAATTTCTGGAAAAATAATTCTTCGGTTTTCATTGCTTTAATAAAATAAATTTAAAGTAAATAATTAAATTAAAAATCTGGTATTTCATTAATAAAATAAATTACATTATTGATGGAATTTAAATAAAAGCTTAAATAAATTAACTTTAATTTTAAAACTAAGTCTAATAATTGGAAATTAAGCAATGCTCTTAATCTTTTTTCTCTTTCTTAGTCCTTTTCCAATTCTTATCTGCATCTTCTTCCTCATCCATAACCTTAGCTAGTTGGCATCCTTTAGAGGACCTACATTCAATCTTGGAGTAAATAGTTTTCCCCTTAGCTAGAACCCCATGCTTCTTTTCTACCCAAGCTTTCTTTCCTGTGGTGTCAGCTTTCCTTTTTCCTTTATCTTTGGCAATACTCTTCTTCCTTGCCATTATAGGTGTTTTGAACTCAATTCTTTCACCCAATCGTTCCTTAACAGGAATCATTTTGTCACCTAAACGACTCTTCACATCAGTTTTACTCGGATTTTTCTTCACGTCCTTTGAGGGTTTCTTCAGAAGCCACTTTTTCACGTCATTGGGCAAAGAAGGAGGAACCTTTTAGGTAATTACTTCCCATAAAGGTCTAGCGCTCCAATAAGCATCAAATTTGTCTACTTCCTGGGAGACAAGGAACTCGTAGGGACGACGAAGATCACCGGAAGGAATACTCTGAAGTAGGTCGTACTGTCTTTTTACCCTGCAGGGATAGTAAAAAGTCATGCGGGACAAGCTAGGAAGACGGCAGAAAGGCTGCTTGTGGACACCAACCATCTTTTCTATTTTCCACCAAGGGATGACCCACTTGATGGCAAAATTACAAGACTCAAAGACCTTCTTCCATTCATGGCGCCCCATCTTAGAGAAGTGTTTCTTCCTTCTCACGAAGCAATTTGGAGTATACTTCTCAATGTTGTCCAGAGGGCTAATTAATTCCAGTCTTTCCATTTGCCACATCTGTAAAAATCGCAGTGCAAATAAATTATTATTACTATACAAAAATATATTTTTTATTTCTGTAATTAAAATATTATTTTTCTACCTGTAATAAAATTGGAGAGCCCCGAAAAGGTGCTTTTGGATTCTTTTTTAATTCATCAAGACTAAGCATAGTCTCTCCAACTATTAAAGGCATTGGATTTCTCCCAGATTCAATTTGTTCTAAATTAGTGGATATAATTGATTGACCCTCATTATTTTTACCACTAGTAAGAAAAAATTGATTAAGGATGCAAAACAGGAAAGCCCTTCTTCTATAAACATGGAAAGATTTAGAATAAGGTCTATCAAAATAATGGCGAGCAAATTCTTTCAAATTAACTATGCTACCATCTACTATTTTTGATAGATCTCTGTCTTTTAAATTGAAGAAGCGTTCAAAACCCTTATAATAATATTCATTTATTCTAGGGATTACTACAAGATCTAGCGCAGGGAAGCCTAAAATAGCACCGAATTCTTCCGGCAAAGGGCTAATTTCATCATACCCTATTCTAAAGCAATAAGTATCTACATCCCAATATTCTAGAGCGGTATGAATAAAATCTGAATCAAGATCTACCCCTTTGACACCATAAATACCCCCCAAGTGAAACACATCTAATTCTTTTCTCTCCTTGGCATTAAGAGACCGACACGATTCATGAGAGTAGTTGGACAGTCTATTTGAGCGGGGGTCAATATGGGCCCTCACCATCCATCAATAGGGACATGTTATTTTTTTCTAAAGCTAAGGAAAAAATTTTATTTGCTGAAATTATGAGGGAAATCGGCTGGGCAGGGGGCTATTTATACACAAAATCAGAGCAGTTTTAATCCAGGAAGGATTCGGAGTCAGCGCTCGTCAGCGCCAGACGCCAAATATTGGCGCCTAGCGCCAAACGCTAAGTGTAGCGCCTGGCGCTACACCAAGACGCGTGGCGCCAGCTGGCGCTAATATGTCTCATCGTACGAGCTTTCTAATAAACCGCGTTTTTGACCTGATTCGAGTCTGCCACTGACTTTACGGTTTCCTTATTCTTCTTTTATATCTTTTACTAAAAAATTCATTTATTCCTTTCTCTTAATTAATATAACTATTATATTAATTATATTATTTTTCGGATTTTATTTAGACTAACTTCCAAGTTTTTTTTATATAAACCCAATATTTTTTATGTGACTCTTATTTTTTCATTTTTTCTTTTTGGGAGTGAAAGTCGGATACCCTTCATCAACAATAAAAATGACGGAATTTTTTGCGCGAAATTATTTTTCACAATTCTTTGCACACACAAACATGTACATAATAAAAAAAAAAGAAAAAAAAACACAATAAATAATGAATAAACTCATAATAGTATGTATATACAAACATGTCTAAATAATGAGTCTAATTAAAAGGCAAAGTTCTATACAAAGTCAAAATAAAATAATAAAAAGCATAGGAACAACTACGGCGCCGGAGGACGTACACCCATCATCTCATAAAAATGCGTCGTACGAGGAATAACCTCTCCACCAGCTCCAACTCCAGCTCTAGTCTCCTCGGGAGGAGGAAAACTCAGCACAGGACCCGTCCACCCAAGATCAACCTGAGGCTGAGGCTGCGGAGGCTGCTGCGATGACGAGCCGACCTCGTACATCCCACCACATCTAAAAGTCGAGGTAGCCTCTCCTTGGCCTACCGGCGCAGCATGTCCACCCTCAGATGAAGAGCTTGAGCCCTCTACCACCTCGGTACGGGCAGCCTCAAAACGACCGCCCCGACCACCAGAACTAGTGCGGCGACGTCTCGAGCTAGACCTCGCCGGATCCCTCCGCACCTCAGGTCTCGTGCGGGTACGAGAAGGAATGGGCTGCCCCTGCAAGAGAAAATAAAATCAGAAACATGCAAAATAGAAGCGTTAATTTAAAAACGTAAGAAGGGAAGCTACCTCCTGAACGACGTCGTCTCGATGGCATGTGGCCACGTTCCTCATCCGAACGAGCTGGCTACGGAAGGCATCTATGCATCGTGCCATCGCCAAAACCACCTCGCGTGAGAACTATCAAAGAAATAAGTCAGTAAACATGCATAACATATATGGACAAAAGTTGCAAATAAACAAGCTTACCCGAGTCTGGTGACAAGGAATCGACCGCTCCACAAAGCGCTCGCCCTCAGGAGCCGAAGGAATCATCTCCTCAAATCGGCCCATATGTCCCCTGATAGTGGATAGACATACGCGGTGGCACGAACTCAACAGGATCATCCTGACAAAGCAAAACAAAATCAGTGAAGCATTACTTGGGGGCTGCTTAACGAAAGGTAAAAGCTGAAAATCGTAGCGCCACATCCTCAGCAGGTACAGGAACTGGAACTAACAAGGGCAGTAGCTCCTCCCCATAGCATTGCCCAGGGATTGTGTAAGATCGCCAAGGGGTACCTGCTCCCTTTGACATGCTCACCAACCTCGTGGTGTTAAACATGTGACGTGGTGGAGCAGGAACGACAAAGGTATCTGAAGAATGCTGAATAGCAACCCTCTCCCAAGATACGCAGCCGCTCCATAGGTCCCTATGAAATAGCAACGCTCAGCAGAATACTGCGCGGCTAGCCCAGGGACTGCCAAGTCGACCCATGGTCAGTACAACACCTCAGGCTCCTGCAAAGAGTGTCTATCAGACAAGAATCTATCTAAAGCATCACAAAATATCAAATAAGAAAAGAATCATACCGAGATGATCCAATCTTGGACATAGGCAGTGGACATCCTCACACAGCGGCTGCCCCAGGAAGCATTAACTGAAAGCGTGCGCGGCGACGGTCTCGCCGGCGCAGCTGAGGGGAAGTACTCGTAGAACCAGATCTACAAGAAGCAAAAGTTATCAGCAAGTGCTAACTAAAATGTAGAGCTAAACTTTACAAGAAATAAAGTATACCTCTATGACCCTCCAAAAGCCGGATAAATCAACGTTCCCCGCGAAGAACCAGTGTCGACACGAGTCCCGCAATGCTCGGATGAAATTAGCATAGGCCAAGCTGGCCCAGTCGTAAGTCCCGATCCGGTGTAGATCACGGACAGCAGGAAGGTAGTAAAGCAGCGCCCTACTACCCTTGTCAGGAGAGAACGTCCCTGACAGCAAGATAAGTACAAAGATGCGCACCCGCTGCTCTCGGGTAGTCGCACCATCGTCAAAAGCCGCTGCTAGAGTCGAGCGGCGAATCCCCCTAGCACTGAACTGAGTCGTGTCTACCTCAGCTCAAGCCCAAACAACAATCGGACCCAACAACTCCTCGACCTCAGGAGAAAAGACAGTAATATCGCTGTTGAATGGCAGCGCCACAGAGCTAAACTCCAATCCCGTAATGAGACTGAAGTCGGTAGGAGTGACCATCATCTCACCCTAAGGGAAATGGAAAGTGTTGGTGGTGTCCCAAAAGAACTCCACCAGAGCACGGACTATATGGTGACACCCGTTAGAGGCAATCATGGCCTCGGAAGTCTCAAACAGTGTCGTCAGCCCGCAAGACTCCCATAGAAGTCTCGTCTGATCGTCTTTGGCGATGTACATCTTGTACAGGTCGCCCAAACCGTCACAACCGGAACCATGACAGCGTGTCCTCCCAACTGTGACGCCCCATCTCACCCTCTCAGAGATATGGTGGACGTGAGAGAAGTACAAGGTCCGCTCATCCCACTCAGGGAGTCGGCCGAGCGAAAAGGACGGTTCAGCATCGTCCTCTTTAGGCTCATGCTCCCGTCGAACGTCTCGGGACCGTTAACCAAAGCCTCGCTGTCTAGCCATGCTACATTGTGTAGAATTATCATAAATTAAGCTTCTATGGTATCTAAGGTTTGCCTAGCCGCATGATACTATGTTCGCAACAAAAACAGAGTACGTAGTACTAAAACAGAACACAAATTCAAATTGAGCATACACGACATTTCCAAGAAATCAAACAATTTCTTGCAACACTATAGTAATTATTGTGACAAATTGGACAATAATTGCTAGCAAAAACATCAAGAACAAGCCACATTGTCTTCCTGACCTTAAAAGGTCCAACAATGGTGATTCGTTTATTTCTTCACCAAATTGAGTCAAATAAGTATCAAATTACTCCCAAGGCAATATATAAACATAATCAATAAATTTCATGGCATAAAATTTGATAGACAAAGATAATTAAGAAATTCTAAATTCGAATTTTTAAGAAATTCGTGGATAAATGCATGCAAAATTCATTAAAACCGGCGTGAGTTTGGAGGAAACTTACAAAGATCAGGAAAATGGATGGAATAAGCTTTGATTTGCAACAAATTTGAGCAAATTTGGTTGAGAAACGAGCAAGAAAGAGTGAATTGAAGTTCTGAGAATTCTCGAGCAAGAAACGCGAACAACAACAGCAGAAATGAAGAAGAGAAGGGTATTTAAGGAAAACCCGACTCTAGCGCCAAGAATCCGACCTTGGCGTTAGTCGATAAGCCTTAGCGCCTGGGGCTAGTTCCAGCGTCTGGCGCTACAGCCAAATAAGCGGCGCCAACATTGTTTTAGCGACGCCAGAACGTTCAGCCACTCTGTACGGTTGTTCCAACCTTGTGCAGTATATTTTGGGTTCCTTGGTACTCCAGTTAGCCCTTCTAAGAAATTTGACACGATTTTTAGTAATCGTCTTGATTACATAAAGTGATCGACCTGATGAAATATCATCTCACTTAGCTAAAGCGCCTAAGCATTGGCTCATCGCAAAAGGCACCGACATACTGGTTCATTCAGAAAGGGCACCGACATACTGGTTCATTCAGCGAAAGGCACCGACATACAGGTTCAAAAGCAGCAGAAGCGCCGACGTACAGGTATAGCGGAAACAAAGTTCAAGCGAGCTTTTAAAGATCGACAAGCGAAGGTCTTTGGCAAATTTCTTTGGAATATTATCGCAATAAATGAGGGTAGCTTCAAGCGAGGATATCTTCGACAGCGTTCCCTAGCTTGCATAGAGTTGTCACAAACAACTGAAGGTGATTTCAAGCGAAGTTGTCTTCGATCGTGTTCCCTAAGATGTGGAAGATGGTCACAAAGCGGAAGAGGATCGTTTCAAGTAAAGCAATCTTCGATAGTGTTCTCTAGCTTGCAGAGGATTATCAAGGCGGAAATTGGAGGCAGTTACAAGCGTAGCAGTCTTCAAGTGAGATGGCGTTCTCTAGCTTGTAGAAGGTCGTCAAAACAAAAAGCAGCAACAAATCGGTTACTTTTAGAGACGTGTGCTCGACGGTGCAAGATATGTGTTTCTTAACTCTTTTCTCTGTTTAACTAACACTAGTTTGCAGGTATCGGCGTTACAAGAGTGATTTAGGATCTCAGAACGTTCTGAATCATTCTCCGTCCCTATCGCTACTTTGACTTTTATTTTCGAAACTTGCGTTTCTCCAAACTCAGTCAAAGTGGGGGCTTCTGTAGACACCCATTTGTGTCTCCCCAAAACCAAACCCGGTGATGAGTACCTTTCACGTCGAATCATAATCGAATGACGTGAAAGTGTGGAAAGTTTAGTGTTGCGGATAGTTTTAATTTCTTTTCTCTTCTCTCTGTTTTTGAAAACCTATTTTAAGAAAACAGAAAATCTAGTTTGTTTGGTCCATGATATGGGTCCAATAGTAGTGTAGTTGGATAGGGCTTGAAAAGAGCTTTCCAACGATATATTATATGCCCAATTCCGATGAATATTGAGGAAGTTATGGCCAAATTACTGAACTGGGCCCGGTTTGAGCCTTATATGCAGCCCAATGATCTATAGAAGGGCCTAATATGGATTTATCATTCCTAACGCAATTAGGAATGGTTTTAGTTTTCTAGATTATTCTAGAAGGTTCTTTTGATTCCTAATTCAATTAGCATTGGTAAATTGACTTTTGTTGACTTTTTAGAGTTTTAATCAGAATAAAAGAATGTTTTTGAGGAAAATACGATTTTATCCTCCTGTACGTCAATTTCTATTTGATTTTAAGAAAACGCGTCAATAATTAAGTTAGCACCAAACGCCAGCATTAGCGCCTGGCGCTAATGTCAGCGTCTGGCACTAACCTCGTTTTGCGCGTCAAAACTATGTTTCAATTTTCTATCTTTTTGCCTGATTTTCTCTATAAATAGTCTTCTAAAAACTCCGTTTTGATACACCAACTCTCATCAAGAAATTCTTGATTACTCTCTCTCTCTTTTTTCTAAACTAGCCTTTTTTCAAAATACAAAATTTCGCACTCGCAAGACTTAGATACACCTAGCCATATTCGAAGTTGCCTTCGCCCTAGACATGAAAGGTTTTAATTTATGAGGGTTTGGTCCCAAATCTCTCTTTTTATTATTTAATTTAATTGTTTTGATTATTATTTTCCTTGAAGTTACTAACGTGTGTATTTTGTTATTAGAAAGATATACGAGGCATCCAAATAAGTTCTTTAATTGTTTACATTGTTATTATGATATAGAAATCATGTCTAGGTTATTATTATGATTCCTAGTGTCATGTTTAGGGTAACAACTATAATTTTAATATCAAATATGACAATTATGATTTCTATGATGCCTTTTATTGTCTTTCCTAGTATCATGTTAGGGTCAAAGCTTTGATTTTTAATGTTTAGTAACATGCTAGGGTTTGTTATTAATCTTGTTAGTATCATGCCTAGGATCTTGCTATTATTATGCTTTAACATGATTACGATGATTATGATTATTTTAATTATTATTAATGATTATTATTATGTTGCTTGATATATATTGTTATTGTTTGATCAAGCTGCATGTTTAAAGGGATTTTGTACTTGTAATCACACTTAATAAGATAATTAATAATCTTGTTTAGGGTTAATTTGATTATAATTCAAGTGATCGCCAATAATAGATTTATTTGTGCATTAAATTCAACCAACATAGATAAACAGGTTTACGGGTAATCCTATTGATTGCATGTTAGTCAAAAAGCGCAAATGAATACGATCAGAATAAAGTAGAGGCCTATTATTAGGGCAGGTTCAATATCTTTAGGTTGGATTTGTACCTTCATCCCCGAACTACCAGTCATGGTTCAAGACCTATTGGAGTTAACGATCTCTTGGATCGTTAAGGGGTGTAACCTTCACCTCGTGAACGGTTTACAAGTTCCTTAAAAAACTTGTTGGCAACTCTTTTTCTCTATATTCTTTCCCTTCGGACGCCACCATACTTTAGTGTATGATCACAGTGGGGTTCAAGCTAGGGGTAACGCTTGAAATATTCCCTACAAGATCACTTCTGAGATGCAGAATATGTACTAAGAGCATGCCCAAACTGAGTGGTTTGAATCCCACAGGTGGATCCCTGAGAGCAAGCTCAAGAAAGGAGAGTCAGTCAGCCCACATGTATTCAAAATGATAGGATTGTTTGAGAATATGGGAAGGCTTGATGCAGGATATTTAGACAAGATGGAAATTGACATCATTCTCCACTCACTGCACAAAGGTTATGATCAATTCAAGATGAACTATAATATGCACAGCATGGAGAAAACCCTCACCGAGCTTCATGGTATGTTGAAGCAAGCCGAGCAAGCGCTCAAGGATGAGGGGAAGCATGATATGCTCATGATAAAAAAGGACAAGCCGTTAATATTCTCAATCAAGAAGAAGAAAGGCTTTAAGAAGAAGGGTAAGAAGAAGACCTTTTTACCTAAGTCTAAAGCTACCAAGGATAACAAGGAGAAGAAGTTAGCGTCTTCTAAATCTGATTCTGAATGCTTCTATTACAAGAAGAAAGGACATTGGAAGAGAGATTTACTCAAGTTCAAGGAATATAAGAAGAAAAGAATTGTTGCTTCTGGATCAGGTATATTCATTATAGACATAAACTTCACTAGCTCAACATCATGGGTATTATATACCAGATGTGGCTCACACCTTTGTTCCAATTCGCAAGGACTAAGGAACATTAGGAAGCTAGAGAAGGGAGAGGTTGAGCTCCGTGTCGGCAATAGAGCTAGAATTGAAGTCGTATATGTAGGAACTCTCAGCTTGTCTTTGCTTTTTTGACTTGTTTTGGAACTTGAAAACTATTATTATGTTCCCAACATTACCAAAAACATCATTTCAATTTCGGCGTTGGACGCCAAAGGTTTTGAATTTCGAGTAAAGGACAATGAATGTTCATTTTACCTCGATAATGTTTATACGATATTGCACATTTTGAAAATGGTATTTATGTGCTTTCTTTATACAAAAAAGTTTATAATGTGAATAATACTGCCAAAAGAGCTAAGACCATGGAGTCAAATAAGACGTACTTCTGGCATTGTCGTCTTGGCCACATTAACATCAAACGCATCAACAAACTTCTACAGGATGGTGCTCTTGACTCTTTTGATTTAGAGTCGTTTGAGAATTGCAAAGGATGTTTATTAGGCAAGATGATTAAATAGCCATTCTCCAAGTTGGGAGAAAGGGCAGAAGGCTTATTGGGACTAATACACACCGATGTATGTGGACCAATGAGCTCTGCCATAAGAAACGAACATTGATATTTTATCACCTTCACAAACGATTATAGTAGATATAGCTATGTTTACCTCATGTCGCACAAATCTGAATCGTTTGAAAAGTTCAAAGAATTTCATAGTGAATTTGAAAATCAGCTTGGCAAGAAAATCAAAGCCCTTTGATCGGAACGAGGTGGTGATACTTGAGCCAGGAATTCAAGGATCATCTGAAAAAAAAGGGTATACTTTCAGAATTGACACCTCCATGAACTCCGCAATGGAACGGAGTATCCGAAAGGAGAAATCGAACCTTATTTGACATGGTAGGATCTACAATGGGTCTTAGTGATCTTCCTATCTCTTTTTGGGGACACACACTTCTAACTACGGCACTAACACTGAACCGTGCTCCATCAAAAGCTGTAGAAAAGACTCCATACAAGTTATGGACGAAGAAACATCCTAGGTTGTATTTTCTAATGATATGGGGATGTGAAGCATATGTCAAGAAATTGATTTATGACAAACTTCATCCCAAATCTGACAAGGTTTTCTTTGTGGGCTACCCAAAAGAAACCAAAGGGTATTACTTCTACAACAAATCGGAGAACAAAGTGTTTGTTGCTCACGATGGTATCTTTTTGGAGAAGGAGCACCTTTCCAAAATGACAAGTGGGAGGAAAATCAAACTCAACGAAGTTCGAGAGGACGAGCAACAAAATCAGAATGACAGTCAAAGTTCTCAAACAACATCTGTTGACACAGGTCAAAATGATTGAAATGTGCAAAGTCAAATCGATAATGCAAATGCTTAGTCTGTTACCCTACGTAGGTCTCAAAGGCTGAGATCTCAACTTGATAGATATCTTGGTATAGTACTAAGCAAGAATCAGGATATTTTAATCATAGATGGAGATGAACCGGCAACCTACAAGCAAGCAATGGCAAGCACCAACTCTGCTAAATGGCAAGAGGCCATGAGATCTAAAATGGATTCCATGTTTGAAAATCAAGTCTGGGACTTGGTTAACTTACCCGAAGGTTATACACCTATCTGATGTAAGTGGATTTTAAAGTTGAAAACTGACAAAGATGGAAATTTATTCATTTACAAAGCTAGATTGATAGCGAAAGGTTATAGACAAGTTTATGGTATTGCTTACGATGAAACCTTTTCTCCAGTCACAATGCTTAAATCCGTTCGGATCCTCCTAGCGATTCCTGCATATTAAAATTATGAAATATGACAGATGGACGTCAAAACTGCCTTCCTCAATGGTATTTTGGAAGAAACTGTATATATGACACAGCTTGAAGGTTTTGTCGACTAAAATAATGCTGGGAAAAGTTTGTAAGCTTAAAATTTTCATTTGTGGGCTAAAGCAAGCTAGCAGGAGTTGGAATCTGCGATTCGATGAAGCCATCAGTAAATTTGGTTTTATCAAGAATCTAGATGAACTTGTCTTTACAAGAAGGTCAGTGGGAGTAACATCGCCTTCCTAGTCTATATGTCGATGACATATTGCTCATTAGAAACAGCATTCTATTGTTAGAGTCTATAAAGGCCTGGCTCGGAAAGTGTTTCTCAATGAAAGACTTAGGAGAGGCTCTGTACATACTAGGCTTCAAGATCTATAGGGATAGATCGAAAAGGATGATTGGATTGAGCAAAAGTACTTATATTGATAAGGTATTGGCTTGATTCGGCATGGAGGAGGCCAAGAAAGGTCACCTACCCATGTCACATGGCATAACCCTAAGCAAGAAGCAGTTTCCACAGACGCCTGATGAGCGGGAAAGAATGAATCAGATTCCATATTCTTTTCTTATTGGATCAATCATGTATGACATGATATTTACTAGGCCAGATGTATCATATGCCTTGAGCGCTACAATCCGTTACCAATCAGACCTAGGAGAGGCCCAATGGACTACGGCCAAGAATATCCTAAAGTACTTGAAAAGGAACAAGGATAAATTCCTGGTGTATGGTGGTTTAGAGGAATTAGTTGTTGAAGGTTATACCGACGCGAGCTTCCAGACAGATAGAGACGATTTCAAATCGTAATCTGGATATGTGCCTTTTTAAATGGAGGGGCGTTTAGTTGGAAGAGTGCTAAGTAGAGAAAAACTACAGAATTCTATAACTAAAGTCGAATACTTGGCAGCTGCTAAAGCTTATAGTGTATTATTCCAATATAGGGTTAGGATATTGAAAGGAACGGTGTCCTTTGAACAAGTGTATTATTCTAATATAGGGTTAGGAATTATTAGAAAGCTAACTATTCTGTGAGGTCAAGTGATCGGAATGCTTGGGTGGAGGTCGCTTCCGATCACTCTTATTAATGTATAATTAATATTACAGCTTAATCTTGACTGAACCCTTTGGGTCACAACCAAGCAACTAACAAACCGAGGCGACAAATTAATTCGAAAGGAATTAATAAGTCGCCCGAGTAATTAATATTTAGACGTCGAAAATTTGAGCTTCGAGCGTCGAAAGTCAAGTCATAAATAATAAAAGACGAGACAAGAAAATTACTAATAAATCAACAAAATTACTAAAATACCCCTATTATCGGAATGCCCCGAGCAAACCGAGTGCTAGGGATATATAGCCTAGCAAGGTGGCTAGCAATGTGTGTTAGCGCACCTTTAACAGTAAGGCCAGCTAGTAACCTGCACCATGTGCGAGGGATGCTAGCAGCTGGCCGAGGCTGGAAGCACGCACCAAGTGTGTGTCATGCCAGCAAGTCGAGGCTAGCAGCCGGCACCAAGTGTAAGGCTTGCTAGCAAGTTGCAGCTAGAATTCCGCACCAAGTGCGGGGCATGCTTGTAGGCTGTAGCTAGCAGCCCGCACATGGTGCGTGGCGTGCTAGTAGCAGGCCTCGGCCAAGCAGCCCGCACACTTGGTGTGTGGCCTGCTGAGCCGAAGGGCATAGCAGCGGCTGGTAGCCCACACTTGGGTGCCTTGGTGCCCAAGTGTGAGGGGTGCCATGTGGCGCGCTTTGTTTGGTTTGAGGGAATGTGTTGGTCGGCTATGGGAGAGGAGTGGGGAGCAAGTTTGGTCCCCCTTCTCCAAATGGTCCTCACCTAGCCTCTCTTATGAGCATGCCACTTGTTGATTTATTAATAGCTTGATTATTAGTTTTATTTTTGATTTAAAATAAAATAGAAAAATCAAATCTCCCACATTGATGAGAGAGCTTTTCTAACTCTTTCATTTCCGTATAAATATCCAACTTGGGGTATTGGAAAAATTACTTAAGTAAGTGTTGAAAAAGGTATCACCTGTGAAAACCTTTGAACACAATTCATAGCTCGGGTTTAGGTCGGGCTTAGCTAACTCCTAAGAAATATACCATTTTCGGTGTTCGGGTTGCGGGTGGACTTCGTTGGAGGTCCTCGTGTGAGCGGGGCTTAGAGCTTTAGAAGTACGAGCTCTTTTAAGAGGGCGAAACACGCGCCAAAGGTATTAATCTCTTTCTTAATCTTGTTGATTAAGTTAATTATGCTAAAAAGTTATAATTATTGTGAGTGTGGTTTTGGCTCGGGTTTCCTTCCGCGGTGAGTCGGACACACCGAAACCCAACACATATCAATACACAACTTACCGTGTTGCACCTATTTTCAAGCACATAACATATAACAAAACTTCTCAAGTAAGAAACTAAATAATTTATTTAGTTTTGATTACGCATCGAACGAGTTTCCCCCTAACCTGCCCCAATAAAGAGGTACTAACACGAGAGCTAACCGTGCCAGTATAAAAGAACCACTCGTAAGTGGCGGAATTCCAGCGCATAATAAAAAGGAAAATGCAGCGTCCTGTGCTCCCAATAGAAGTTATGGTCAAATATAAAGTCCCATAACTCACCTCATATGTTCATACTCAAGGTATATACGTTCCAAGACTTTTGGTGCGTAATCTCTTTCACTTCACGTTCTTAACATATTATTAATCTTGATGATGACTCTCAAATCATAATAACATCAAACATTATATTATAATTATTCAAAAAATTAAACACTCCAATTTAATTCTTGAATTATTAGTGACCACATAATATTTAATGTTAAACCCTTTTTAAATATACCTCGGTGTCAAAGACACCTTAAACGCTTAATGCGCCAAAAACATATCCCTCGGTGTTAAGGACACCTTAAGTGCACTAAGGCACCAACATACAATTTATTCCTTGTGTATATAGACACTTACGTAGCTCCTTTGCGATGCTTATAGCATTAATAAAAATTATATGAACCATAATAAAATTTCCTTTTAATATTCCAAACCAAATTAAACATATAGTTTAATTAAACATGCATGCTTTCTATCATGCCATAAATAAAAAGTGTGGTTCATATTCAACATGTCAAACTATTATTTTCCAATCATTAATCCATCAAAAATAAATCATGATTCATAATTCAATCACCACAACAACCAATTCACAATTTCCAATCATAATCTAGCATGATACTAATTGGGATTAATTAATCACATCTAGCATGCCACTATATCATAACAAAATATGCTAAGTACGTTAACGTACCTTGAATACGATCTTAATATTGCCACAACTAATAGAAATCACTCACTTCAAAGTCTCCTACAAATTAAAATAATAATAGAGCATTAAAATCCACTCTTCACAAATTTCCAGCAATATATACTCTTATTAAACCACTCATAATTTAATTAAAACAAGCTTAAAGTTTATTTAAAACCTCATACTTTAATCCCAATTAATGGGTAATTAAAATTCCTTAAAGAAACTAGATTTTTAATATACTACCAAAATTTCCAGCAATATATATTAGTAAAAGCATGTTGTAATTATTTTTTAAAACAAATAAATTAAAGGTTCAAAACACCCTTAATCATAGTCCTTCAATAATCAATTATTTATGAATCTAGGGTTTTAAAATTGGGGCTTTTTAATTTGAATTAAAATATGAAAATTAAATTGTATCATACATAATATCAATCATCATAAAATTAACACAAAACCCTTAATTTATAATTAGATCTAAGGTTTAAACAAAAATTAAACACAAATATTGATTTTTTTTCAAAGGGGAAAAGGCCGGATAGCAGACCGGCGCCACTACCGGCTAGTGCGGCTGGTGGCCGACGGTGGTGATCCGAAAATAATGGGAAGGGGGAAAAGAAAGAAAGAAAAAAAGAGAAAAGTAAAGGAGAAGAGAGAGAAAATTTATATTGGGTTTTCTCCACTCTGGACAAATTTTAATTTGCCCAAGTGTTGAATATTTATACCCCTTTCTCTAGAAACCCTTATTACCTAATCTTTCCCTTTTTACTCTTTCCTAATCCCTTTCCTAAATAAACTTTATGAAAAATAAAACTTTCTAAATTAAATTCTAACTTAACAAAATAATTAATTTAAATAAAACTTTCCTTTTATAAAATATTTCCAAACTTGTTCAAAATAAATAATTAAAATCTCATAAATAATTCATTTCAATTTATTTAAATACCCCACAAAATACTTATTTTTAAATAAAATACGTTTAAAAATACGAGATATTACATATATGATGATGTCCTTTATTGTCTGGGTGATATTTCTACTCGTTGGGTGATATCCTCTATTGTTTGGATGATATCTTCTATTGGCTATATAATATCATAGGGCAATAGAGGATATCATCCAACCATGATATCTTATAGGTAATAGAGGATAACATTTAGCCAATAAAGGATATCATAGGCACAATCATAAATGATATCTGTAGACACCCGAATGTGTCTCCCCAAAACCAAACCCAGTGAAAGTGTGAAAAGTCTAGAGATGAGGATGTTTTTATTAAAATATCTCTTCTTTCTATTTTTAAAAATATTTCTTTCCTTACCCTATTTTTGAAAAACGTGCATTCCAGTTTAGTTTGGTCCATGATATGGGTCTAATAATAGTGTGGTTGGATGGGGCTTGAAAAGAATTTTCCAACGATATATTATAAGCCCAATTCCAACAAATAATGAGGAAGTTATGGCAAAAATACTAAACTGGGCCCAAACCGGTTTTAACCTACGGCCCAATTATCATGTGGAGGGTCCAAAGGTCTAATCTTATTCCTAAACTAATTAGGATTAATTAGAAGCTTCTATAAGTTTTTAAAATATCTTAATTATCCTTTTTGAAAAGATAAGATTAAAGAATTTGAGTTAAATAAAAACTTTTCTTTTTTTTAATCCTAATTCTATTCTAATTTAAACCTATTCAAAGACAGTCAGATATTAATTTCGTGCCTCATAATCTTTATCCAAATCTTATATGATTGAATAGATCTTGAAATTATCTTTCCAATGATATATTATAATATTAATTCCGAGCTATAACGAAAAGATATAAATGAGATACGAAACTCTATCCAAAACTGACACCGTCCTACTATTTTGGTCATAATTTTTTATCTACAAAACATTTTAATCTGATTTCAATTGGGTTGGAAATTATACTTCAAGAGATTTCCAACGACTTAATATATGACTTGTTTGGCCTTCTGGATCAAAAGATATGATAAAAACAAAATCAGCAAAAACTGTTGTCCATCGAGTTTTATTTTGATTCGAATTCGGATTCTTTTCTTATTCTTCGACCCTCTTTTTTCTCTATAAATAGAGGTCATATCTCCCCTTTTTAAAATCATCAACTCTCATCAAGTATTTCTTGATTCTCTCTCCCTCTTTCTAAACCAACCCTTTTACAATTCCTCACACATTAGCACTAGACACACCTAACCAAGTTCGAAGTTGTCTTCGCCCTAGACGTGAAACGTTTGATATTTCTGAGGGTTTGGTCCCTAATATTTATTTCAATTATTTAATTTAATTGTTTGTTTTTTTATTTTCCATGTAGTTACTAATGTGTGTATTTTGTTTTTAGAAAGAGATACGAGGCATCCAAGTAAGTGCTTTAATTGCTTAATTGATATTATGATATAAAAATCATGCTTAGATTGTTATTTTGATTCTTAGTATCATGTTAAGATATTTTGATTGCTTCCTAGTATCATGTTTAGAGTAAGAATAGGTTTCTTAATTATATCAATTATGATTCTATGATGCTTCTTATTTTCTTTCTTAATATTATGTTAGTATCATGTTAGGGCTAAAGCTTTAATCTTTATATGTTTAGTGACATGCTAGGGTTTGTTATTAATCTTGTTAGTATCATGCCTAGGATCTTGCTATTATTATTATACTTTAACATGATTATGATGATTATTATGATTATTATTTTTATTATTATGTTGCTTGATTATATTTATTGTTATTCCTTGATCACGCTTTTTATGCATGTTTAAAGGGAATTTGTACTTGTAATCACACTTAATAAGATAATTAATAATCTTGTTTAGGGTTAATATGATTATAATTCAAGTGATCGCCAAAAATTGTTGTAAGGAGGGTGATCCCATTGTAAGAGGTACTCTCCTTAAATGCCCATGGCATCTTAAAAGCCTAAGACTTTAAACTTGTTAGAGTGTAGTAAGATTTGAATTCCTGACTGTTTGTGAGACCTTGAATTAGAAATGATACTCTCATCACGCTTTTTTGTAAGAAACAAGTAGGAGTCGCCAATGAGTTTTAGGAAAACTCATAAACCTTGTTCATGCCTTTCTTCCATGTGGAGTTCATGGAATAATTAGCACGAATCGTAAGTTTACCCATGCCCAAATAGGTCTATAAACTAGAAATGAGTTCGGGAGCGAGGGTACTAAGATAACGTTCCTTTTAGAGGGTAATCGTCATCCTAGCCCTAGTACGGCCTCTACTAGCTCTTCCTTTTTTACAATTTCATCATCAAACAATATATGCAACGCGATACCTAAAACTATGTTAGTTGATTTTATTTACAAACATTAATTCACGTAGGAATTACATCGTAGTGTCGTTATTCTTATTTAATTAAATTCGTGAAGATGACAATAAAATAAACAAGATTCGCATTGGCTTAAGTAATCAACCAACAATTATTTAATTCAATTCTAATCTTTACTTAACGCAAGATACTATGTGGAATTCATTAATGAACTATTTTAAAGGTGATCAAACAACACTAATTAATTAATTAAAGTCCTTTTAAACAAGAAAATAAAGGTGATTTAACTAAGTGCTCGGGAATTTACCACTTCTCTTTGCTAGATCTCCGTTTAAAACACTTATGGACTCCTTCTTGTTGGGGAACCTCCACCGTAGTAACAAAGTATCAAAAGGGTGAGTGTATAGGATAAGAGGGCTAGGTTGCACAAGTTCACAAGTTATTTCGTCAGAGTTTTAGGTTAATACCTGTTTGTTTAAGCCTCGGTTTAAGCTCGTATTTATAGGGAATGATTAGGTTTAGGGTTTCGAGCATTCTGCCGCAGCAAGTTTCGCGCGCAACAGATTGAGTTGCGCGCGTTATCCCAGCGCAAGTGGTAGAGTTGCGCTGCTATGTGCAGCTATAGACACCCAAATTTGTCTCCCCAAATCCAAACCCAGTGATGAATACCTTTCACGTCACTTGATTATCGAACAAAGAGAAAGTGTGAAAAGTCTAGTGATGAGGATGTTTTCATTAAAATATCTGTTCTTTCTGTTTTTGAAAATATTTCTTTCCTTACCTTATTTATGAAAAACGTGCATTACAGTTTAGTTGGTCCATGATAAGGGTCCAATAATAGTTTATTTGGAAGGGTTTTGAAAAGACCTTTCCAACGATATATTATAAGCCCAATTCCGATGAATAATGAGGAAGTTATGGCCAAATACTAAACTGGGCCCGGTTTGGTTTTTATATGCGGCCCATTGATCTAGAGGAGGGCCTATTATTAATTATCATCCCTAAAGCTATTAGGATTGATTATAGCCTTCTAGAATACTCTAGAACGTTCTTTTAAATCCTAATGGCGTTAGGATCGATAATTATGTTTTAAAGAGTTTGAAATTGAATAAAACTACTCCTTTTGAGAATCCTTATTTTGTACGAAGTGGAATATATTAAGATTTTATTTCCGTGCCTCATAATATTTATCCAAATTATCTTTCCATTGATATATTATAATATTAAATCCGAGTTATAACGAAGAAGATATGAATGAGATATGAAACTCTATCCAAAACTGACACCCTACCACTATTTCAGCCATATCTTTTTATCTACAAAAGATTTTAATCTGAATTTAATTGGGTTTCAAAGTATACTTCAATAGCTTTCCAACGGCATATTATATGTCTTATTTGGACTTTTGGATCAAAAGATATGATAAAAACAAAAAATGCGTGAAATTGATTATTAGCGCCTGACGACAAGCATAAGCGCCTGGCGCTAACCTTCAGCGCGTGGCGCTAATGTCCATCATCTGGCGCTAATTGAGTTTTATTCTCATTGAAACTCTGATTCGTTTTTTATCCATCCGACTGATTTTCCCTATAAATAGCCTCTTAAAATTCTGTTTCCAATCATCAATTCTCAACAATAATCAATTTCCACCAACTCTCATCAAGAATTTTTTATTCTCTCTCTCTTTCTAAGCCTAGCTTTTTACAAACAAAATTCCTCATACATTAGCACTAGACACACCTAGCATAATTCGAAGTTGCCTTCGCTCTAGACGTGAAAGGTTTGATTTCTGAGGGTTTGGTCCCAAATCTCTCTTTCAATATTTCTTTGATTTGATTTAATTTTTTGTTTATTATTTTCCTTGAAGTTACTAACGTGTGTATTTTGTTATTAGCAAGAGATACGAGGAATCCAAGTAAGTGCTTTAGTTGATTTATTGATATTATGGTATAGAATTCATGTCTAGGTTGTTATTATGATTCCTAGTGTCATGTTAGGGCGTTTTGATTTTCCTAGCATCATGTTTATGGTAATTACTATAATTTATAATATCAAATATGACAATTGTGATTCCTGCGATGCTTCCTATTCTCTTCCTAATATTCATGTTAGTATTATGTTAGGGATAAAGCTTTGATTTTTATTGTTTAGTGACATGCTAGGGTTTGTTATTAATCTTGTTAGTATCATGCCTAGGATCTTACTATTATTATGCTTTAACATGATTATGATAATTGTGATTTTTATTATTATGATTTTGATTATTTTTTATTATTATTATGTTGCTTGATATTTTTATTGTTATTGCTTGATCACACCTTTTATGCATGTTTAAAGGGAATTGGTACTTGTAATCATGCTTAATAAGATAATTAATAATCTTGTTTAGGGTTAATATGAATATAATTCAAGTGATCGCCAATAATAGTTTATTTGTGCATTAATATTCAACCAATATAGATAAACAGGTTTAGGGTAAACCTATTGATTGCATGTTAGTCAAAAAGCGCACATGAATACGATCAGAATAAAGTAGAGGCCTATTATTAGGGCAGGTTCAATCTCTTTTAGGTTGGATTTGTACCTTCATCCCCGAACTACCAGTCATGGTTCCAGACCTATTGGAGTTAACGATCTCTTGGATCGTTAAGGGGTGTAACCTTCACCTCGTTAATGCTTTACAAGTTCCTAAAACTTGTTGGCGACTCTTTTGCTCTAGCTTCTTTCCCTTTGGACGCCACCGTACTTTAGTGTATGATCACAGTAGGGTTGAAGTTTGGGATAATGCTTGAAATATTCCCTACAGTTTTTTGGCGACTCCACTGGGGAGGATTTCTATTTTAATTCCTGAAATTTATTTCGGCAATGATTTAGAATGAGTGGATGAGACTCGAAAAGTTCTAAGTATTTCATGTGTGTAATTTTGATTAACATTATTGTCATATGCATAAAAAAACATCTCATTAGAAAGACCATCCGTAATGAGTTAAAATATAGGATTTTTACACGTAGGGAATTTGAGGAATATCTTTCACAACTAGGATCGAAATAATGCTGCGCGAAACTGGAAAATTTTATCGAGCACAGAAAACTGCTGAGGCATGTAGGAACTAGCATCGGGAAACAGAGTCTAGCGCCACTTATTTGACTTTAGCGCCAAGCGATAGCTTTTGTCTTCAGGCGCTAAAGCCAATTTGTGGCGCCGGCCTCTGTTTGTTGGCGCCAAGTTCTTCCAATACCGAGCCACAAATATGCGTTCTAATTTTGACCAGTTTTTAGCACTGTTTCCTCAATCCTACTTCCTGATTGGGTTTTTCTCACTTTTCTGAAACCCATATGTGTTCTACATATGGACATAACCCTCTGGGAATTCATGCTCCATCTACCTGATTGAAAGCTCTGTGCAACAAAGGGTACATCCAAGAATGTTGAATTCACCAAACCATGGAAGCGAGTTTTTTTAACTCGCGTTGTCCCATCCACTCGCGCCAACCCTTCACGGTTAGTCTTCCGCGCGGTGCATTCGGAAAATTAACCATGGACCCTCTTTGACTAACCCATATCCCGAACTTTAGAGAACTAGAGTCATGGTTAGGTTGCAAACTCATTGCATCATGTTGTGACTACTTGACTACTTGTGCATCTCTTACTTGTGCATACTTATTATGTGACTAAACTAACCGTTTGGTTTGACTTGTGTTTGTAACTAAGTCTTAATAAACTAATTAATACTAGATTACTTTGCTTAATTAATTAATTTGAGCTAATAAATATGTCTAAAATCGAGTCATAGTTCCTTTAAGTCAACCCGGATTTTTATTCCCGTATACTGCACAAGCGTCAATTTGTTTTGGTCATAGCCGGACTTCTAGGAAGAACTGCGAGTCATACAGCCTATGGATCTGTAGCCCCGAGTTTTATCTTTAATTTGGAGTTGGTTTCATCCCAATCAGAGTACAGATCAAAAGTTGTGACTAAAATACCACAACCTGTCCAGTTTAATACATATACGTGAAGTCTTAACTTAGTCTTTGCTTGAGTCTAATCACATAGTCTAGCCACATGGTCATGACACGAGTCTTAACATATCACCTACACTCACTAGTCTTAGCACACACTTTGAGTATATATCACCATGACCATGTCTTAGGTTCACGCATGAGTCGGTTTTTTCCGTCATTTGAGTTGGGGAATATATTCTATTCCTAATTTTCCACATCTCTCCATCTACATGCTTTCTCCATATCACCACCCTCATTTTCCTACCTTCTTCTATCCATTGCATGTTGAATAGAGTTTGAGTCAAATAATTAACAGTCGATATCCCTAATTTCCCTTTCCACAGTACTTGGTCAAGGACAGAAGGGCAATTAATCAAGGACAACACCTTTGTTTAGGTTTTACTTTTTGATAAACCGATTAGTCAAAAGAGGAAAGCTAAGAAGATAATGGCAACTCAAGAAGAAGTCAAATAACTTAGGAATCAATTGATTGGCGTGACTGAGGCGTTGAAGGCTTTAACCCTCAAAATCAATGTATGAAGCAACAACAAATGGAGCTCATGCAAGAGAGCTTGAGAAAGCTATCTAGTGACTATAAATTCCAAGGCATTAGTTCACAAGGGGTCTCGCTAGACAAGGAACTTCTTCCGCATAAGTTCAATACCACTGACATCCCTAAATTCAAGGCAACAGATAATCCTTATCTTCACTTAAGAGCCTTTGAAACTATAATGAACATTAAGGGAATTGATAAGAAAGTATTTCATTCCTTGTTTTCTTTATCACTTGAAACTGTTTGTCAACAATGGTTCTTTTCTCTTGATAAAGAGAAAACCTCTACTTGGGATGCTATTATAAACGCTTTCATTAATAGATATAAGTGTAATATTCAAGTCGAAACCGATCATAGACAACTCGAGATGCTAAGACAAAAAGAGAATGAAGGCTTTACTTCTTTCTTCAATAAGTGGAGGGAAACCTCCGCTAAGATGATTGAGGTGCCCACTAAAAAAGAATCTATGAGGATGTTTATCAAGAATCTCCAAGATAAGTATTCGAAGCATTTAAAGTATCAACATAATTTGAATACTTTCAAGGCCGTCTATGATATCGGTATTGAAAGGAAAAATTTACTAACAATAGTAACCATAGTGGCTGGAAAGGAAAGAAGAACGACAATCCTTCTTCTTCCAAAAACGCCCACTCTAGTAACAATGTTAGTACCTTTGACCATAACGGTGTCTTAGCTATGGATAATCAAGGATACAGAAAGAAACCCAGGAGAGAGTTCACACCCATTGGAATGACCTATGATGCTGCTTTTGATTGTTTCTATGATCGTGGATTAATCAAACCTATTGGCCCTACCGAGGATCCAACGCTAGAAAATTGATCTTCGAGATGGAATCCCAACTCCTATTGCAAGTACCATCGAGGACGCGGTCATACTACTGATGAATGCTACAGGTTTTAAAATCTCATTCAAGATCTCATAGAAGCAAATAAGATCCCATTGCCTCTAGCTAACAAGAAGGCTGGGTGATGATGAAGCAAACGACACAAGACAGAGGCGAGCTTCAACGACGAGATTTCATGACCTCTTTTTTCTATTTCTTTTTTTATTTACCCTTTCCCCCAATAAGTCTAACATAGGCACCTTTCTTTTCCCTTAGATTAATTTTGTAGAATCTTTCTTTTTCCCTTTTAATAAAATGAGTATTTATTTCCTTGCATATGATCATTTCATTACATTGCATTAAAAAAATCCATGTCAAACTAAGCACAAGGTATACCAATGATTTGAGGCACCCCTTGTAGCCACATCGATCATATCACCTTTCACCCTTCAAATATACAATCCTTTCTTCATAAACCACTTTGAGCCTCGTCTAACGATAGACCTTTCATTTTTCAACCCATATCTACCTAACCTTGAGATGGGATGGTGTGTAACTTATGCAATTTTCAATTTCATAAAAAGCTTGAGTGACTTCAAAATATTAAAATAGCAAAAAATAAATAAATAAAAGTGTACAAAAGGGCAAGTGTTCCTATGTCTTTGATATGAAAATGTCTTTGATATGAACACGTCTCAGATTGCGTCTCTTATTGAGTGTTCTGTACCGTTCCTGAGAAACATGAATGCCAAGTGAGTGATAGACCGCATGATCGGGATTACCCACACTTATCAAAATAAAAAAATGTAATAGCAAGAAAAGAGAGCTAAGAAAAAAGAGTAGAAAGCCTCAAGCATAAAAATATAAAGATTCAAAAGCAAGATTGCACACCTTGGGGGCTTATCTACGGTCTTGATCCTTTATCCCTTTCTTCTATAACCTTTAGCCTAACCACGTTAAAACCCTTAAAAGGACCTTTTGATGTATACACGCTCTTGTGCGAGGTTTGGATAAAGCTACGTTCGGCCTGATTCCTAACGGATACGTAGGTAACCTCACATCGAGGTGCGGCCGTAATAAACATGCATTCATATTCACATTAACATTCACACATCATGGTCATATCAAAGGATCTCTAATGCTCATACCTATTCACTTAGAGCTAGACTTGGGGGCTTGATCCTTACATCATTAGCTTACCTAGCCTAAGAGTCACCACCATTTGACTCTTTTAAAAAATAATATCTTTCCACACACTTAGCCTTTACGACCTAACTTTAGAATCACTATCACACACATCACAGATACATGACCAAATAGTCCATCCCTTAGGAACCCTTTGTCCTGAAATCTTAACACAACATTGAAGCATACTTCGTCATAGCAAAATCACTCATCAATCATAATATCATTGCATCGAAGTATGAAGTGCTTAGCCTCCGTGCCTAAGTTACCTAAATAATTTCATTATCGAGTCAACTAGGATAGTTTAAGATGTTAAAATCCTTGTACTGTAAGAGACAACATTAACGGATTAAGCTCATTCAACATGCATCTTGAAAAAAAAAAAAAAAAAAACAAAACAAACTTCACTTCGATTCTTTTTCGTGTCTTTTTTTTCGGGAGAAAGTCGGTACCCTCCAAAAAAATGACGAAATTTTTTTGCTTTTTCGCATTTTCGAGTCCCGCGATCACAATACAATGCACACACGAGTCATGTACACGTTGAGTCATGTCATGATATAACCTTGATTTGAGTCTAACACATGGCAAACACTTTGAGTCGAGTCAACCTCGAGTCAATCACAGCGAGTCAAGTTCATACCTCAAGTCATGACAAGTCAATGAGTCAAGCAACACTAAGTCAACCCTAAAGAAAGATAAGCAAAGTCTTATAGTCAAAGATATAAATGCAGGTGCATCCATGCAAGCGAGGACATTCCCGGATTTTTTTTTCGGAAAAAACCGCAAACATGACACATAAAATTCTTCCAAGATGAGAGGAGTTTGAGAAAAATTACATGGATTGGTAAATTAGAGATGAAGAGCTTTAATTTACAAAATATTTGAGCGGATTTTGTTGAAAGGAAACGACCAAGTTCAAAGTTCAAAGCGAAACCGAGCAATGAACAACGGCAGCAAGAGCAGAGTAGGGAAGACCCGACTCCAGCGCCAGACGACAACATCTAGCGTCTGGCAACAGATTTTAGCGCCTGGCGCTAGATCCCAGCGTCTGGAGATAGAGAAAATTCTTGGTGTGAGCGATATTTCAGCAGCGACAGAGCTCAAAGCCTCTCAAAATGGTTATTTCGACCTCATACAGCAATTTCAGGTTCCTTGGTAAGCCAGTTAGCCCCTATAAGCAAATTGACATGATTAGTAGTCGGCTCGATTACAATCGTAGTAAGTGATTGACCTTACAAAAAATCGTATCACTTAGCTTAAGCGCCTAAAACACTGGCTCATTACAAGCACCAACGTATCGGTTTAAAAGCAAGCACTTAAACGACAATATTTCCAAATACGGATTGTCGCGCATTCTTCTTAAACGACAATATTTCCATATATGGATTGTCACGCATTCTTCTTAAACGAAAATTTTTCCAAAAATTGGATTGTCATCCCCAACTGACAATATTTCCAAAAATGGATTGTCGTGCATCTTCTTCAACGACAATTTTTCCAAGATTGGATTGTCATCTCTGGCAAAGTTTCCAAACGTGGATTGTTGTACTCCTTCTCTGTTTGGAAATTTTTTCCGAGTTTGGATTTTCATCGCTGGCAAGTTTTCCGTGATTGGATTGTCATACACCTGTTCCCTATGGCAAAATTTCCCAAAGGATTGTCGTAGGTCTCTACTCATCATAAATTTCGGCAAAAAGTTCCTCAACATGGATTGTCATTCATTTCAGGAAGTGGCAAATTTTCCCGAAGTGGATTGTCGATCGACTCTTTTTTGGCAAATGTTCTAAGACACAGATTGTCAATTGTGGCAATATTTTCCTAAAAGGATTATCGCATAGCGTTGGCAAATTTCCAAGGTGGATTGCTTTCAAGAGTTATATTCCAAGATGTGGATTGACGATCATAGCAAAGTTCTTATGACAGATTGTTACGAAGCATTGGCAACTTTTCCCAAAATTGGATTTTGGCAAATTTTCCGAGATACGGATTGTCGCTTCATCGTGACAACATTTCCAAGGATGGATTGTTACGAAGCATTGACAACTTTCCCTAAATCGGATTGTCATACATCATACAAGAGTTGTGTTGGCAACTATTCCCAAAGAAAGAGGATTGTCATCACAGCAAAAGCACCGACATACTAGTTCCCAAGCAGCAAAGCGCCGACGTACTGGCATAGCAGCATTAAGGATCAACAAGCAGTGATCTTTTATAAGACTATCACAGCGGAAATTGGAGGCAGTTACAGGCGTAACAGTCTTCAGGCGGTATTGGTTACCTCTAGAGACGTATGCTCGACGGCGCTGGATACGCGTTTCTTAACTCTTTTATCTGTTTAACTAAAGCTAGTATTGCTGGTATCGGCTTACAAGAATGATTTAGGATCGCAGAGCATTCTGAATCATTCTCCGTCCCTATCGATACTTTGACTTTCGTTTTCGAAACTTGCGTTTCTCCAAACTCAGTCAAAGTGGGGGCTTCTGTAAACACCCAAATGTGTCTCCCTAAAACCAAACCCATTGATGAATACCTTTCATTTCATTTGATTATAAAACAAAGAGAAAGTGTGAAAAGTCTAATGATGAGGATGTTTTTATTAAAATATCTCTTCTTTCTGTTTTTGAAAATATTTATTTTCTTACCTTATTTATGAAAAACGTGCATTCAATTTTATTTTAGTCCATGATAAGGGTCCAATAGTATTGTATTTTGATGGGGTTTGAAAACACCTTTCCAACGATATATTATAAGCCCAATTCCGATGAATAATGAGGAAGTTATGGCCAAAATACTAAACAGGGCCCGGTTTGGTTTTTATATGCGGCCCAATGATCTAGAGGATGGCCTATTATTAGTTATCATTCCTAAAGCTATTAGGATTGATTATAGTATTCTAGAATACTCTATAAGGTTCTTATAAATCCCAATGGAGTTAGGATTGATAATTATGTTTTAAAGATTTTGAAATTGAATAAAACTACTCCTTTTAAGAATCCTTATTTTGTACGAAGTGGAATATATTTTTTATTTTTGTGCCTTATAATATTTATCCAAATTTTATATGGTTGGATAGATCTTGAAATTATCTTTCCAATGATATATTATAATATTAAATCCGAGTTATAACGAAAAAGATATGAATGAGATATGAAACTCTATCCAAAAATGACACCCTTCCACTATTTCGGCCATATCTTTTTATCTAAAAAATATTTTAATATGATTCTAATTGGGCTGAAAAGTAGACGTCAAGAGCTTTCCAATAAATATTATATTCCTTATTTGGACTTTCAGATCAAAAGATATGATAAAAACAAAAACGCGTGAAACTAATTATTAGCGCCTGACGACAAGCATTAGCGCCTGGCGCTAAGGCTTGGCGCCTGGCGCTAACCTTCAGCGCCTAGCACTAATGTCCAGTGTCTGGAGCTAATCGAGTTTTATTCTCGTTGAAACTCTAATTCGTTTTTTTATCCATCCGACTGATTTTCTCTATAAATAGCCTCTTAAAATTCTGTTTTCAATCATCAATTCTCAACAATAATCAATTTCCACCAACTCTCATCAAGAATTTTTTATTCTCTCTCTCTTTCTAAGCCTAGCTTTTTACAAACAAAATTCCTCATACATTAGCACTAGACACACCTAGCATAAATCGAAGTTGCCTTCGCCCCAGACGTGAAAGGTTTGATTTCTGAGGGTTTGGTCCCAAATCTCTCTTTCAATTATTATTAGATTTAATTTAATTTTTTGTTTATTATTTTCCTTGAAGTTACTAACGTGTTTATTTTGTTATTAGCAAGAGATACGAGGCATCCAAGTAAGTGCTTTAATTGATTTATTGATATTATGGTATGGAAATCATGTCTAGGTTGTTATTATGATTCCTAGTGTCATGTTAGGGCGTTTTGATTTTCCTAGCATCATGTTTAGGGTAATAACTATAATTTCTAAATATGACAATTGTGATTCCTGTGATGCTTCCTATTCTCTTCCTAATATTCATGTTAGTATCATGTTAGGGATAAAGCTTTGATTTTTATTGTTTAGTGACATGCTAGGGTTTGTTATTAATCTTGTTAGTATCATGCCTAGGATCTTACTATTATTATGCTTTAACATGATTATGATAATTGTGATTGTTATTATTATGATTTTGATTATTTTTATTATTATTATGTTGCTTGATTTTTTTATTATTATTGCTTGATCACACCTTTTATGCATGTTTAAAGGGAATTGGTACCTGTAATCATGCTTAATAAGATAATTAATAATCTTGTTTAAGGTTAATATGATTATAATTCAAGTGATCGCAAATAATAGTTTATTTGTGCATTAATATTCAACCAACATAGATAAACAGGTTTAGGGTAAACCTATTGATTGCATGTTAGTCAGAAAGCGCACATGAATACGATCAGAATAAAGTAGAGGCCTATTATTAGGGCATGTTCAATCTCTTTTAGGTGGATTTGTACCTTCATCCCCAAACTATTAGTCATGGTTCCAGACCTATTGGAGTTAACGATCTCTTGGATCGTTAAGGGGTGTAACCTTCACCTTGTGAACGGTTTACAAGTTCCTAAAACTGTTGGCGATTCTTTTGCTCTAGCTTCTTTCCCTTTGAACGCCACCGTACTTTAGTGTATGATCACAATAGGGTTCAAGTTTGGGATAATGCTTGAAATATTCCCTACAAAAGCGCAACTAATTGTCTTGTGCGCGGCTTTATGATAAGATTCGATTTTATATTTTCCGTATAATTCCGAATAATTATGAATCTTCTGCAGCGCAACTCTTGCGCGCGGCAGCCCAGCGCAACTTTGTGAGATGCACGCGGATTTTCTAGCGGCAGCACAAAGATTTAACCTAGGCGCTCTTAAATCCGTCATTATTAAGGTTTAAGCACGGGCTTAAGCCTAATTATGATCTGGTTTAGTTAATTGGACCTTTGTTTTGGCTTTTTCTGTAATTTGGGCTAGTATTTTGTGTTTGTGGCTTACCTAGTTATCCATAAGTATTCTTCACTTCAATCCAACATGAAGATGGTTTTATTTATCGTCATTGCACTTCCTGTCGGGACAGGAGGCCAAAAGTAGGTGTCTACAGTTTGCCAACACTTTGATCAAGTCTAGAATAGACGATGATCAAAGTAGTCAAGGAAATAAATCCGAGACTCATTCTGTGACCTAAGAATAGAGAATCTTTCAGAAATATTAGGGATGTCAAAACGATCCTTAGTTGGCTAAGTGTTTGAAACAAGTAGCTATTAAGGCTAGAAAAAGTTTTTCCTAGTCTTAACGCGCTAAAGAATCTAGATTGATCCTTTGCAATTGTAGAACACTTTTACAGGTAAAGATGTTCTAGGTGATGTCAAGTCATGAGAAGATATCGGTTTTAAGAGGATAAAAGGGGATGATTTCCTCTCAATTGTGTCATAGTTGGTCTAAAGTCCCTCGATATGTCATTGAAACTTTAGCCTGACTTTAACAAAGTAAAAGATGAAAAAGGGTTTTCGGTATTAGAGCCGAAATGGTCCTTTATACAAGCCGGGTCCGGTATTTGAGCCGGAAGTCCACAAGATAGAAATACATGTCTTAAAACTGAAGGCATATATCAAAATTCAGTGAGAGGGAAGAAAGTCAGCAACTCTCTCATCAGTTTTGTCCACAAGATGAGTACACGTGTCTTAGAACTGGGGGCACGTGACTACATAGGCGCGACATTGTCTCGTCGCTTCTTTATACAGGGGATGAATTTTACACCCTAACTGTCTGGTAAGTTAGTAAGCGCACTAACGACCGTATTTTCTCCCATTCAAGAAGTGTTTGTTCCTGAAGGTTCGGCACGCCTATCGACTCGTGAGCTAACGCCTACAGTAATTGTCTGCCTTTTAGTCCCGAGAGGTAGATCTCGCAAAGCTTGGGATGAGTGAAATTTTACGCAACACCTACGCCGTACAATTTTGCGTCGTACGATACGCCATTTGCATTTTTACGCTGCATGAAAACGCCTTCCTTTTTGCTTCGGATGTGGAAAAAGAAGAAAACCCGGACATTTGTAACGTCAGTATAGTAAAATGACAAACATGTCTATAGGTGCTTTTACATAAAGCACCACCACGGAACGTCTGAAGGCACTCTTACGAAAAACGTTCAAAATGTATGCTTAGGGAAGGCACAAAGCACAGTGTGCATGCAATATGATGCAAAAATCTAACAAAGAAGAAAACAAACTACAAAATGCAATGCAATTTAAAATATTTTGATAATTTACGAGCCATTACGTCTAATAACGAGCAAAAACCGTTGAAAATTGATCAAACGGATCAAAATCAAGATTCCGGTCATTTTAGTGACCAGTATCTGCGCGCAACTCAGTAGGTCGCGCTGGCCAGGCACGCACATCGTTCTGAGTTGCGCTAGTCTGTCACGCGCAACTAATTCAGTTGTGTGCGACATTTAAGTCACCAAAAAGAGAATCGTTAAGCGCGATTTTTCATTTCACTTTCTCTCTTCTTCCTTCACGATTTTCGCTTCTTTCTCTCTCTAAAGAGATCGGATTTTCTTGTTTTTCGAAGCTAAAGGAAGTAGATATCGTCCCTTATTTATATTTGCCATAATTCGTTCATTCTTGGCAGAATTTAGGCGATTTTCGAACAGTTAAACCCCAAATTTTGAATTTGGGGGGTTTTTAATTCGACTTGTTTTCAGGAATTTGTTTGTTTGTCGTTGTGACATGTTTAAGTAATATATTGCAACAAATTTCATGTAAAGTGACAAAGTATTGATCCTGTATGAGCATGCCAAGAATATATATTTTTGTTCTAATTTTGACTTTGTGCTTGAACTTTATTGCTCGCATAGACTATACTTGTTAATTTTAATGTAAATTGAAGTGTTTAGAACAACAATTATCCATTAGAATTATCAATGAAATTTTGAACTTTTATAATAGCATGAATTTGTTATTGCGACTCATGTTTATTATTATATTTTTTTCATGCATAAGTTGCAAAATTGGTTTTATCAATGATAAAAATAACCGATGGTTATTATTATTCACTTATAAAACAGTGATTTGAAGATTTGCACAAAACTAGTTAGTTTAGGAAATTCTTGAATACATCATCGAACTAGAGTAGTTTGGCTATACTTCGGGCTTTTGAGCCCCCATTTTATATTATCGAATATTGTAGCCCCCAATGTTGGGTGACTTTGATGGCTTGTTTGTTTTTGATAATTAGACCCTTTCACGTTGCTTGAAATGGGTCTAGAAATCCTGTGTTTCATCTTATTATGATAATAACTAGGATCTTGGAAATGATTAAACTAGAGTGTTTAAATCGTTTTTTGACTATCATAGTTTTAACAAAGAAATTTGCTAAGTCTAGTAATATTGGTCATTTATTAGAACAAGTAAGAGGAAAAAATGACATGTTGCTCTAATTTTTTCGTCCATTCTTGCTACTTTTGAATTCTTTCTTTTGAGTTCAAATTTTGTCACTGTTTTTTGAAGCTCGAGAAATTAGATGTTATCCTTCTCGCGAAATTCCAATGTGTGCAACAATGGAGAATAATTTTAAATTAAGATTCCTTAATTTAGAATTTAGGAGTCTTTTGTTTACATTCTAACTCATGAAATTGTTTGTCTTATGTTAATAAAGTGTCTTGGTACAATTTTCATGATGAATGATTGAGTACTAAACTTTCGTATGAGCAAGTATGATTTTATTGCTTTACACTAGTCATACTCTCTAATATCTAGAGTAAATTGAAGTATTGAAACAACAATTATGCACTAAGATTGGTTCTTGAAGTTGAATTTGAAAATGGCTCGAATATTTAACTTGTTTCATGGCCAAGTTCAGTTGCAAACTTAATTTTCAAAGGAACAAAATGATTATTAAATCATTGTGATGCATTTTAAATTATAAGGCTCGAGATCTACAACTATTTAGGCGATTCTCGAAAGTAGCTCGAATGGCATGAATATCTCGTTTTGTTTCTTTGTGGATATTGGAGCCCCCGTGTGTCGGGTTATGCGCATTCTTGCTATTTCTTAAGTCTTGGAGCCCCCAATTTGGGATGGTTCTAATGACTTGCTATTGTTTAGGCCATTCATATAATCATGATATTGAGATGGACCTATGTGTATGTCCTAGTTTTGTTTTGAGATATTTAGACAATGACATGGCTTTCAAATTTTAGTTAAAGTCATGTTCAAGAAAGCAAGTTAGTTCTTTGCTTGTTTATTAACAAAAACAATTGTGTTTAAGGTTTAGTATATCATACCTAATTTCTAAATGTTTGTAAAGATCATTGTGGTGATTTTATTCTCAAAGTTGATTTAGAACATCAAATATTTTCTTTGTTCTTATCAATCATTGATTTTAGTCTTGCAGGTGGTTTGTTTACCATCCCTTAGCCAATATTCGCAGGAGAAGTTCGAGTCAAGAAGAAGTCGAATCTTAATTCATTTCCTTTGGAAAAATACATGTATTATTAAAACATTTATAGAGAAGAACATTATTTATTTGAGAAAAAAAAAATCAGAAAGGAAAATTTGAATAGTATTTTTTATTAGAAACATGTTGTTTCGAACTAGAATTCAAAATTGGAAAAGGGATCCAATAATTATATTATTTTCAAAACTGAACCCAAAATGGAAAGAAAAGTCTAGCTCGTAATTGAGTGTGACTTTTTTGTCCAAGATTGATGAAGATAAGTTGTAATTTGCAACTTATTTCAACAAAGATATGAAAATATGAGCAAACTTTCGTATATCTGATTTTGTTTATGTTTTTCTGCTTGTCATCATTGTCATATTTTTCTAATTAAAAGTGAAATTCTTTCAATTAAATAAGTCCCGTAGTTTGAAAATGAATGTTTATCAAACTTAGATTTGGTGAAGTGTTAGAACAATTTATAAAACCATTCGAATCAATTTCTAAAATATGGTCTCATTTTAAAATGAAAGTTAAGGTGAGACCTATATTTTTAATTTGAAGCCCCCAAGCGTAGACTTTAGGTGGCTTTTGGAATTCATGTATACATATGCTTGGGGATGTTTCTCATGTTTATTTAAAGTCTCAAGACTTGTGTTTTTAATTTGTGGAATATTGCATATGTTTATCACAAATTTTTGATCAAGTAACATAATTAATTATCTTGGTCAAATAATAGGAAGTGGTATTCTTCCTTTTGTCATTTAAAGTTATATATTAAGATGGTTCGTAATAAGATTTGCATGACATTGATTTTGCAACATAAATAGCGTGTTCAAATCTGTAAATAGAGAGAAGTGGGGATGCCCTGGCTTGTTTAAGCCCCCAATTTGAGGCAAAGAGCGAAAAAATTATACTACTTTCGAGTATTTTAGTTGTCAAATGGGAGGGATCATCCCGACTTACCCCCTAAAAAAGAAATGAACAAAAAAGACGGATTTGTATGAAAAGGAAGGGAATCCAACTTTCCTAAAGAAGAGTAAAGAAATAAAATTAAACATGTTTTCGAAAAGCAAGGATTATTGACATAATATTTGAATCATCGTGATGACTTGGCAGTGAGGTATACGTGTGATAGTGATAACGATCATTTTTTCATGTAGCGATGATGTTGAATCAATGTTCCTTGCTTAAAAGAAGATGGAGATATTCCACGCAGGCGGACGTATAAGTGAGAAGACCAATTCTCAAGAGTTGTAAAAGACATCTAGAGTTGACATCAAGGCTGTCGATAAATCAAATCAATTTATTGTATTAACTCTTTTTCTTTCTAGGCAATGTATATAGAACTTGAATAAATAGCCCTATTATTAAAAGAAAGTAAGATGATTGTTGTTTAGAGTGATAGTCATCTCATCTTTCTTTGGTAAAGGATATGGAAAACATCGAATTTAGTTTGATTAGATTGCTTTACTAACATGATGTAATCAAGCCAATGGATATCAAATCATCCAAATCATTTGAAATTTTTTTATATATCTTGTAAACATAACTCAACACTTCATGCATTTTATATATGGGCATGACTACTTAATAGTAGGTCCATATGTGCAAAGGCCTAAGGTTGGCCATATTTTCATGGAATGATGATTTTGGTACATGGTTATGGTCTACCTCAAAGAGGGCCTTTCCAAGATTGTAACGTGGCTAGGCTTGAGGTTATGAAGAATGGATAGGCTCAAGTATACTCCCATAATCCCTTACTTTTGGTGCTTCTTAAATTAAAACCATTATGCTTTGTGTGGCAACGTCCAACATTAGGTGCCTTTTCCTTGTCCTCTCTCTCTTTTTTTTTCTTTCTCTCTTTTTTTCGACAAGTTTTGTTTTGGGTTTAAAACGATTTCTTTCTTTCTTTTGCATTGGATCTTTCCTTTTGGGTTTAGACTAACTTTGTGTCCCCCTCTTATGTTTCGTTCCTCCAATTTTCTATTTGTATCTCTTTGCACCATTCCCATCCAAAGGTTCGGAGTAATGTAGGTTGAATAATTAAGGCTCAAATGACGAGGCTCAAAAAGGGTGCCAAAAGATGGATTTTTTTTCTAAGGTTAAGAACATGGGATTATCTTTGTGGAGTTTCAAGTTGCCTCTTGTGTTGGTCAAATCATCATATCCTTTCTTTGTGGGCCAAAGATGGGCCTCTTTTCATTCAATACATCTTGTAAGCCAAAGCTCATCAAGATTCTTAAAGTGTTGAGTATATATGCCTTTTGATATTGCCTGTTTGTATGTATACATTTTATTTAATTCAAGTCAATAACAATAAAGAGATTGAAAAGAGAACAAGATAGACGTACTTGAAACTATATTTTTTATTCATTAATTAATGAGAGTAAAAAATAAGTAGATTTGAAAGCATGAATCTCTTAGTCTATCATAAAACAAAGGAAAGAAACAAAAGAAGACCTAGGGTGCTACATCTTGAACTGTAGACAACTTCTTGAGATTGCGTCTTCGAGCTTTGTCCGTTTCCGACGTAGGTGAAATCCTCTCTAAAAATCAAGTCCATCTATATGATTCATGGTTTCATTTATCAAGTCCCTTTCAATTAATGTTCCCACAGTATAGATTTTTTGAAATGTGTCTAAACCAAGGTATTGTAAATGGCACTTGTATGGTGGAGACATATTTTCTATGAACTTTGGGACAAGTTCATGATCCGGAGTTCTTTGTGGAATAAGAGCAACCTTTGATCGCCACCTAGAAAAGAAGTCAATGATGCCTTCTTCTTCCCCTTGCTAAAGTAATTCGAGATCGCGCAAGGTAGTTGTGAGCTCGATGTTATCTCCATATTGGGTTAAAAACGCTTTTACAACGTCACTCCAAGTGGAAGTTTGTTTTGCATCGAGGTTATAAAACCATGATCTAGCATTTGGGTCCAATGAAAGAGGAAAAGTACATGCATATAGGCTTGGCTCAACCCCTTTCAATGCAATAATTCCAATAAAGCTCATTAAGTGTGTCCTAGGATTGTCTATAACCTTAAAGGTTGGCAAATCTGTAGTCAAGAACTTTTCTGGGAGAGTCTTGCCACTAGGTTGTGGTGCAAGCTCATAATTGAAGTACTTATTCCCTGAGTTAGCTTGAAGGACAAGTTTCTCCAAGGCCTATACTCTTTCGGCTCTTGCTTTTTCTTGCAGAATGTTTTCTTTTTCTTTTTCTTTTTCTACTTTTATTTTAGCCTTTTTTGTTTTTTTATGAGCCTTCATTTGGGTTTCTTCTTCTCGTAGGGCCTTTAGGTTTTGGAGTTCCTCTCTAAGTTTCTCCAATGCTGCTTTGTCACCCATGATTGGACTAGTATGCGAATGTGGAAGATGATCTAGTAATGTGTGTCACGAGAAATTGAGCGCGTTCACTTAAACCTTTTCTGCCAAGCATTCAAATAATGAACCAAAGTCAAAATTATTGTTTTTCTTCTTTTTTTTAATCCTTGTAATACGAATTCACTTTAAGCAAGTTTGTTGATGAAGAATGTCAAAAAATTCACGAACAATCATGTCGTGATTTGTGCTGACTTCAACAAGGTAATCATCTAAGGATTTTACTTTAAATGAATTGTTTTCGAAAAAGGTAGAAGAGAAAGTCAAGAAAGTTGGATTGAAAATGCTCATCAAATTTTAGGAATATTAATCAACCCGAACATACTCCTTAAAATGATCAAATATACTATGGTATTTATTGATCACTTAAATTGCAATAGATATCTATATCATTTTTTTTCAATTATGATTCTCATATTGCTCATCTTTAAAGGATAATATTTTACTATTTTCTTAAAAAGAATGATGGCCTCCGAATGTAAAAGCTAAGAAATAATTAAATCATTTTATTGCTTTTATCATTAATTATCTTCTCTCTTTTTTTTTTGAGAATATTTTTTTTTTGTATCATACTCTATTTTTTTATTTCTTTTAAAAACGACATTTCTTTTTTTCGTTTTATTTCTCTCCTTTTTTTTTGTGAGGCAATCACCCAAGTAAAGTTCTCGGGATTCTCCTTTTAAACCATAGAAGAGGTAAATAAATTGTACTCGTAAATCAAGGTTGACCAATTACATCTAAAAAAATGATGAACACGAAAATAAGCACATTTAAGAATAAAAATATTGATGACGTCCTATTAAGAGATGCGAACTTCTAATGATGAGCCTCATAAGAAGTAATGTCATTAGCTTGATTATAAAGTACGTAAACGAATCATCATAATCAAAAATAGTATCGCGTGCAATTTTCTGTCTTGCGCTAAGGTGGAAAGTACAACTTCAAGAGTAACATCTGCCACATGCGTTTTTTTTTTTTTTTTAAAACGCAATACGAACAATAAAAAACATTTTTTGAATTTTTTTATTTTTTTTTGCGAAAACGCAAAAAGGACGATAAAAACATTTTATTTTGTGAATATGCAAAAAGAACGATAAAAAAACATGTTTTTGTATTTTTCGAAAAAAAAAAGTCATAGTAAAAGTTAGACAACGTTGTTAGCCAAAGAGATATTTTTAGCACCTACTTAACGATTAACCTTGTAGCGGTAGTATCGTTTTCTCAGTATGATATTGCTCGTAACGAGTCAAAGTCAACGTTGAACAGTGGGCGCGCGCAAGACACAGTGTTGCGCGGAGGTGCCGTGCGCAACTTCTGAACTTGAGCTAGGAGGGCGTGCGCAACTTTGACAGTTGCGAGTGCCACCTGGTAGGTTCGACAATTTATTTTTTATTTTTTTTTTTTTGCAAAAACACAAAAACAACGATAATATTTTTTTTAGTAAATTTTTTTTTTTTTGTCGAACCAAATTTTTGCGAATTTTTTTAATTATATCTCTAGGTAACAAGTTGGAATCAGTTAGATTAGACACAAAGCACATATTCATGTAATCACATAAGCACATAAAAGGAATCGTCAAAGCATACAATGTCATTCTAAGGTCAAGGCTTGGGTGTCCAAAGGTACCATATCTTAAGGGACGATGCACGAATCAATCACTGAACGTGTTGACCCACGACATAGTCCTCCCAACATTTTGTTGGCGATATGGGTGGGATGATTGTTATTGATTTTGGGATAGAAGCCTAGTGTTGGCAACCCCTAGTCAATGAGTCAATCCCCTATGGTTAAAGTGTGTTATGCTTATGCATGATGCAATGTTGCTTGTTTGATTTTTACTTTTGTAAAAAAGGAAGATATTATGCGTTCGAGTCTCGCTATCTAACTAGAGATTATCCAAGTTAGTTCTCGTTACAATCCATAGGCAACCTAGTGTTGGAAACCTTGAACCATAACTACGAGCTAATCTTGTAACCTCTAAGTCCCCAGTTGAGTAGCCATTGTAAGGAGGGTGATCTCATCGTAAAGGGTACTCTCCTTAAATGCCCATGGCCGCTTAAAAGCCTAGGACTTTACACTTGTTAGAGTGTAGTAAGATTTGAATTCCTGACTGTTTGGGAGACCTTGAATTAGAAATGATACTCTCATCACGCTTTTTTGTAAGAAACAAGTAGGAGTCGCCAATGAGTTTTGGGAAAACTCATAAACCTCGTTCATGCCTTTCTTCCATGTGGATTTCATGGAATAATTAGCACGAATCATAAGTTTACCCATGCCCAAATTGGTCTATAAATCAGAAATGAGTTCGGGAGCGAGGGTACTAAGATAACGTTCCTTTTAGAGGGGAATCGTCATCCTAGCCCTAGTACGGCCTCTACTAGCTCTTCCTTTTTTTACAATTTCATCACCAACAATATATGCAACGCGATACCTAAAACTATGTTAGTTGATTTTATTTAAACACATTAATTCACGTAGGAATTACATCGTAGTGTCGTTATTCTTATTTAATTAAATTCGTGAAGAGGACAAGAAAATAAACAAGATTCGCCTTGGCTTAAGTGATCAACCAACAATTATTTAGTTCAATTCTAATCTTTATTTAACGCAAGATACTATGTGGAATTGAGTAATTAATTATTTTAAAGGTGATCAAACAACACTAATTAATTAAAAAAGTCCTTTTAAACAAGAAAATAAAGGTGATTTAACTAAGTGCTCGGGAATTTACCACTTCTCTTTGCTAGATCTCCGTTTAGAACACTTATGGACTCCTTCTTGTTAGGGAACCTCCATCGTAGTAACAAAGTATCAAAAGGGTGAGTGTTTAGGAGAAGAGGGCTAGGTTGCACAAGTTCACAAGTTATTTCGATAAAGTTTTAGGTTATTCTGTCTGTTTAAGCCTTAGTTTAAGCTCGTATTTATAGGGAATGATTAGGTTTAGGGTTTCGAGCATTCTGCCGCAGCAGATGTCGCGCGCAGCAGATTGAGTTGCGCGCGGCATCTCAGCGCAAGTGATAGAGTTGCGCTACTATGTGTAGCGCAACTAATTGTCTTGCGCGCGGCATTATGATAAGATTCGATTTTATATTTTCCGTATAATTCCGAATAATTATGAATCTTCCGCAGCGCAACTCTAAAAGTTGCGCTAGGTGTCGCGCGCAACTGAATTAGTTGCGCGCGGCAACCCAGCGCGACTTTGTAAGATGCGAGCGGCTTTTCCAGCGGCAGCACTAAGATTTAACCTAGGCGCTCCTAAATCCGTCATTATTAGGGTTTAAGCACGGGCTTAAGCCTGATTTTGATCGGCTTTAGTTAATTGGACCTTTGTTTTGGCTTTTTCTTTAATTTGGGTAGTCTTTTGTGTTTTGTGGCTTAACTAGTTATCCATAAGTATTCTTCACTTCGATCCAACACGAAGATGGTTTTATTTATCGTCATTGCACTTCCTATCGGGACAGGAGGCCAAAAGTAGGTGTCTACAATAGTTTTATTTGTGCATTAATATTCAACCAACATAGAAAAACAGGTTTAGGGTAAACCTATTGATTGCATGTTAGTTAGAAAGCGCACATGAATACGAGTTGAATTAAGTAGAGGCCAATTATTAGGGCAGGTTCAATCTCTTTTACGTTGGATTTGTACCTTCATCCCCAAACTTCCTGTCTTGGTTCTAAACCTATTAGAGTTAACGATCTCTTGGATCGTTAAGGGGTATAACCTTCACCCTGTGAACGGTTTACAAGTTTCTAAAACTTGTTGGCGACTCTTTTGCTCTAGCTTCCTTTCGTTTGGACGCCACCATGCTTAAGTGTATGATTACAGTGTGGTTCAAGTTTGGGGTAATGCTTGAAATATTCCCTACAATATCATATACCCAATAGAGGATATTATCCAACAATAATTTCTGTAGACACCCAAATGTGTCTCCCCAAAACCAAACCCAGTGATGAATACCTTTCATGTCATTTGATTATCGAACCAAAAGAAAGTGTGAAAAGTCTAGTGATGAGGATGTTTTTGTTAAAATATCTCTTATTTCTGTTTTTGAAAATATTTCTTTTCTTACCTTATTTATGAAAAACGTGCATTCCAATTTATTTTGGTCCATGATATGGGTCCAATAATGGTGTAGTTGTATAGGGCTTGAAAATACCTTTTCAACAATATATTATAAGCCCAATTCTGATGAATAATGAGGAAGTTATGGCCAAAATACTAAACTGGACCCAAACCAGATTTTACCTACGACCCAATTATCATGTGGAGGGTCCAAAGGTTTAATCCTATTCCTAAACTACTTAGTATTAATTAGAATCTTATATAAGTTTCTAAAAGATCTTAATTATCCTTTTTGAAAAGATAAGATTAAAGAATTTGAGTTAAATAAAAACTTTCCTTTTAAAAAACTTTCCTTTTCTTAAATCCTAATTCTATTCGAATTTAAAGATGTTTAAACACAGTCAGATTTTAATTTCGTGCCTCATAATATTTAAACAAATTTTATATGGTTGGATAGATATTGAAATTATCTTTCCAATGATATATTATAATATTAAATCCGAGCTATAACGAAAAAGATATGAATGAGGATATGATAAAAACAAAAACGCGTGAAACTGATTATTAGCGCCTGACGACAAGAATTAGCGCCTGGCGCTAACCTTCAACGCTTGGCGCTAATGTCCAGTGTCTGGCGCTAATCGTGTTTTATTCTAGCTGAAACTCTGATTCGTTTTTTTATCCATCCGACTGATTTTCTCTATAAATAGCCTCTTAAAATTCTGTTTTCAATCATCAATTCTCAACAATCATCAATTTTCATCAATTTTCATCAATCCTTCTCGTCTAATTCTCACCAACTCTCATCAAGAAATTTTTTATTCTCTCTCTCTTTCTAAGCCTAGATTTTTACAAACATAATTCCTCATATATTAGCACTAGACACACCTAGCGTAATTCGAAGTTGCCTTCGCCCTAGACGTTAAAGGTTTAATATTTCTGAGGGTTTGGTCTCAAATCTCTATTTAAATTATTATTTAATTTATTGATTGTTTGATTTACTATTTTCCTTGAAGTTACTAACGTGTGTATTTTGTTATTAGAAAGAGGTACGAGGCATCCAAGTAAGTAATTTAATTGTTTTCATTGTTATTATGATATAAAAATCATGTTTAGATTGTTATTTTGATTCCTAGTATCATGTTAGGATGTTTTATTGATTCCTAGTATCATGTCTAGGGTAAAGAATAAGTTTCTTAAATCAATTATGATTTCTACGATGCTTCCTATTTTCTTTCCTAATATTCATGTTAGTATCATGTTACGGCTAAAGCTTTGATTTTTATTGCTTAGTGACATGCTAGGGTTTGTTATTAATCTTGTTAGTATCATGCCTAGCTAGGATCTTGCTATTATTATTATGCTTTAACATGATCATGATTACTTCTATGATTTATAATTATTTTGATGATGATTATTTTATTATTATTATTGTTATAATTATTATGATGATATATTATGTTGCTATTTATTATTTATTGCTTGATCACACCTTTTATGCATGTTTAAAGGGAATTGATACATGTAATCACGCTTAATAAGATAATTAATAATCTTGTTTAAGGTTAATATGATTATAATTCAAGTGATCGCCAATAATAGATTTATTTGTGCATTAATATTCAACCAACATATATAAACAGGTTTAGGGTTAATCTTATTGATTGCATGTTAGTTAGGAAGCGCACATGAATACGATCAGAATAAAGTAGAGGCCTATTATTAGGGCACGTTTAATCTCTTTTAGGTTGGATTTGTACCTTCATCCCCGAACTAACAGTTATGGTTCCAGACCTATTGGAGTTGACGATCTCCTAGATCGTTAAGGGGTGTAACCTTCACCTCGTGAACGGTTTAAAAGTTCTTAAAAATTGTTGGCAACTCTTTTGCTCTAGCTTCCTTCCCTTTGGACGCCACCATGCTTAAGTGTATGATCACAGTGGGGTTCAAGCTAGGGATAATGCTTGAAATATTTCCTACAATATCATATAACTAATAGAGAGGATATCATCTAGCCAATAAAGGATATATATAACTTGTTTGATCATATGTATAATTTGTTTGATAATATGTATCACAATGGCAGAACCTCCATTGAAAATCTCATATTAAGGTCATGGGTATAACATAACTTGCTCATTTCTCAACCAAAATACATGTATTTGTTATCAAAATGCTCACAATTCAACATACAATCATATGGGATACTCAATTTCAACAATTTTACATCACATAAGAAAGCCCCAATTTGAGTTTTTGAGCATTTTAAAAAAAAAATCGAGAATTTCAAGCAATTAAACTTTCTCTCTCTTTTTCCATGGATGATCTCGCTCATCTCCTTTGTCGTAACCACCACCAACTTGTCATCGGATGGAAACATGTTCATCGCAAGAAGATGACGATGATATGTTGCTATTATCTTCTCTAACTAACGAAACATTGTCGTTCCCAATACTTTGGGTCTGTTCACATTTATTGAACTGAGTTGAACTGAACTGATTGGAGCTGAACTGAACTGAGCTGAAATGAATATTTTATGAGAGAAGGAAATTAGGAGCTGAACTGAACTGATTGGAGCTAAACTGAACTGAATTGATTGGAGCTGAACTTAACTGAAGTGAAATGAAATTAAATAAATGTGAATATGCCCTTTGTATATTAGATTTTGCCAGAAAAAGTAGTTTTAATAAAGTTTAATCATATTATTGATATTTACAAAAATTACTTGTATAAAAATTACTTGTATTTAAAGGAGAAAATTTAAGTTTATCAAAATGAGAAACAAGTTTTGTTTATCAAGGGGTTTTAATGTACTTTCATCTGAAAATTTAAGGACAAAACTGACATTTTCCTGTAAACGTGAATTTGACAAAGTAATTGAACATTTTCTCTCTCTTGTAGTTATTCTGAACATTTTCTCTCTCTTGTTCTTTCAAAAAGAAAAAAAAATTCTCTCCTGCAAAGCTAAACATTACTCTTCTCTATCACAAAATTAAGATCAGAACACTCACCATTGAAGATGGGAAATTAAAATTCACTAGATTTGGGTTGGAGGATGTAACCCTTTCCTCTTTTCACCTTTTTCAATTGGAGTTTTCGTTTTCACCGAAATTGTGGTGGTGACATGGTGTTCACGAGCAAGAAAGCAAGAAGAAAGTGGAGGATGAAGAAGATGGAGGAATGGAGGATGAAGAAGATGGAGTAGGAAGAAGCAAAGGACAAAAAATAATGAAAAAATACCAATCTGAAGCCTTACTTAATTCATAGTTGATCTAAAATACCAATTTGAAGGTGGAACAATCTGGTGGAGCAAAAACTCAATCTTCAATTATACATTCCTTCAATTTAATTTCTTTTCAATTCAATTCAATTTTATTGTTCCAAATTTATTTGTTTTTCAGCTGAATTTGTAACAAGATTAATTAGCTCAAATGTTGTCGAAAATCAAATAGTTGAAGTAGAATTTGTCTAATCAAGAGATCAATCAATGGTGGTGGAAGCTTCACCGTCGACTTCAATGGCGGAGGAGAGAGAAAATAAAGAGAGTTTGAAAGACGATGTTTATACTGCTGATGGTCTTGCCCTCGTTAACTTGGCATTAATTGTAGTCCATAAGTGCCACCTACCAACTGAGTATAAATATATTTTTTTAGATCATTTCATGGAAAACAAAGCAAAATATTTACTAAATTGTCATTTGATCAACAAATTTCGTTTTATCATTTTGATAAACCAGGGCTCCCGCTATTTAAAGCATCACTTTTATTTGTTAGATATAGTTATCGATACTAATATATATTAAAAGGCGTTTCTAACAACGTCCACGTGTCACGTAAACTCCCCTCACTACGCCACGTCACTCATGTAACTACTCATAGCGCCACGTGGCTTTCCCTTCCATTTGTCTTCATTTTATGTCATTCACTACTTATAATAATAAAAAAAACAAATAAAAAAACGGAAATTTCACCAAATTCCCCTGAGTTATTTTTTTATTCACCAAATACCCATCAAAACTTTTAAGTTCACCAAATACTCCTGAGTTTAAGAAAAATGTCACCAAATGCCCTTAATGACTAATATGCCACGTGGCAGCCTCTAATTGGTTGTTGTAATATTAGTTAATTAATTATTAAAAAAACTTTAAAAATTAAAAATAAAATTAAAAAAAAAAATTAATTTTTTTTAAAGAAAACCCCACCAACCCCAAGTGCCGACCACCAACCACCACCGCCCCCACCACGCCAAATCCCACCCTCCCCCCTGCGCCGGTGGTCCACAATCACCGGCGAGGGCAGCCCCCCCACCCCTCCGACACCCCCCTCCCCTACCCCAGCCCCCTTCTCCCTGCGTTTTCCCCTCCCCTTAAACCCTTACCCCACCTCGAAAAACCCCCCTCCTTCACGGCCGGCACCCCAAACCCCCTCCCCGGCGCCGGCGAACCACTTTCGCCCCACCCCCTGCCATCCCCACTAGGGATGGCAACGGGTCGGATGGACCGGGTATGGATGGACCCAGATCCATATCCGTTTTTGTATATAGGATCCAGATCTGACCCGGATCCATCGGGTCTAGAAAATGAAGACTCGGATCCAGATCCATCGGGTCCAACGGATCCGGTTTTAAAACGGGTCCAATATATTTTGCCTAATTTTTTGCAATAAATGTAATGTTCGGGTCAAAAAATTTATTTCAAACTTACGTTGTTGGTTATTAAGTTCAACCCCAAATTAACCAACTTATACACTCATATTTTGAATTAAAATTATAAATAACAAAAAAAATACGATGTTACATATGAGCTAGTGAAAAAACAACGATGATGTATATAATATGAGCATCCAAAATTCATCTCTTGAAGGGGTTAATTTTTATCATTATTAACATTTTTAATAAAGAAACAAACAATTTTAGTTTTTTTTTAATAAGAAAATTTAAAAAACGGGTCCACGGATCAGGATCCGGGTCTAGGGCCCAGACCCAGATCCAGATTTGTTTTTGTCAGCAGGACTCGGATCCGACCCGGATCCGACGGTCCAAAATTTGAAGACCCAGATCCGTGAAAAACGGATCTGGATCCACGGATCCAGGTCGGGTCCAGATCCATTACCTTACCTAATCCCCACCCCCTTTCCCCCCTAAACCACCACTAAAAAAAATCGAAAACCCCCCAAATTGAAACCCGAGATTTCGATTTGGGATTTTTTCGATTTGGGGAGTTTTCGGTTTTTAGGGTGGTGGTTTAGGGGGGGGAAGGGGGTGGGAATGGCGGGGGTGGGGCGAAAGTGGTTCGCCGGCGCCGAGGAGGGGGTTTGGGCGCCGGCCGTGAAGGAGAGGGGGTTTTCGAGGTGGGGGAGGGGTTTAAGGGGAGGGGAAAACGCAGGGAGAAGGTGCTGGGGTAGGGGAGGGGGGTGTCTGAGGGTGGGGGGATGCACTCGCCGGCAAAAATGGACCACCGGCGCAGGGGGAGGGGTGGATCTTGAAAGGAATGGTGTCCTTCGAACAAGTGTATTATTCTGATAGCGGGTTCAGAATTATTAGAAAGTTAATATATTCAGTAAGGTCAAGTGATCGGAATGCCTGGGTGGAGGCCGCTTCCGATCAGTAATATTAATATAATTAATATTACAGCTTAATCTTGACTGAACCCTTTGGGTCACACCCAAGCAAAATATACAAACCTGTAGACACCTAAAAATGTCTCCCCAAAACCAAACCCGATGATGAACAACCTTTCACTGCCATTATTGGTCGGGTTGAGTATTTAATTTTTGGAGCGCTTAAATCCATATTTCCATTTCATAAACCAACCCAACTTCTAGCCCATTTCCCCAAACCATAACTTATTTTTCTCTTTTTGTGCCTTTAAACCCAAAATAATTCATTTCGTGTCCTTTAAAATCATTCATTTCGTGTCCTTTTTATAATAACGTTTGATCCAATTTATTTTGGTCCATAATCAGGGTCCAATGATTTAATAGTTAGATGGGGCTTGAAAATATCTTTCCAACGATATATTATAAGCCCAAATTCAAGTTATAACGAATAAGTTATGACCAAAATATTAAACTGAGTCCAAACCGAACATAAGCCCACCTTACCTACGACCCAATGATCATGTGGAGGGTCCAAATTATTTAATCTCATTCCTAAACTGATTAGGATTAATTGGAAGCTTCTATAAGTTTCTAAAAGATCTTAATTATCCGTTTTGAAAAGATAAGATTAAATAGTTTGAAATTGAATAAAACTCCTTTTTTAGAAAGTCCTATTTCTATCCGAATTGAAAGACGTTCAAAGATAGACAGATATGAATTTTTTGTCTCATATTGTTTTATCCAAATTTTATATGGTTGGATAGCCCTTGAAATTATCTTTCCAATGATATATTATAATATCAATTTCGAGCTATAACGGAAAAGATATGAATGAAATGTCAAACTCTATCCAAAACTGACACCGTCTCACTATTTCGGCCATATCTTTTATTCTATAAAATATTTTATTCTGACTCTAACTGAGTTAGAAATTAGACTTCAATATCTTTCCAAAAATATCTTATTCATCTTATTCTGATTTCTGGATCAAAAGATATGATAAAAACAAAAACCGCAAAAACTGTTGTCTATCGCAAGAGTTTTAATCCGATTCGAACTCAATCTTTTCTTGATTCTTCGCCCCTCTTTTTTCCCTATAAATAGAGGTCATATCTCCCCTTTTTTCAATCATCAACAATTTTATCATCAAATAATTCTCTTCTCCCTCTTTAGCCTAAACACTAGCCACCCTATTCTTTCACTATTTCTTCCTTTAAGCACTCCAAGGAGTCCATACAATACCTGAAGTTCTATACTTAAACCAAGGCGTGAAAGTTATAATTAACTGAGGGTTTGGACCAAATAAAATCTATATTCATTTAATTTAATTTAATTTTCATTTGCTTTATATTTTTATTGAAGTTACTAACTGTTTATTCATGATGTAGCAATTTAAAGGAACGCGCTGAATGTGAGTAATTAATTAATTTAATCACTCTTATTTTATTTTTATATTGCTAGTATCATGATTAGTTTATTTTATATTTGATTTGACTCACGTTATTATTGTTGAATTACTTCCAATATTAATGTTTATTCTATTATTTTTCATTGATCACCATATTGCATGTTAAAGGGAATATGTAATTGAAAATCACGACTAATAAGATAATTTTGACAACCGGTTTAGGTTCCTTTTTAATCTTGTTATTAATGCAAGTGATCACTAATATTTTAGAATTATGTGTTGCATTAATATTCAACCAATTTAGCTTAATAATAGTTTGGAGCGAATTGAATCGAGTATAAGAATCGAGTAGAGGCCAATACGAGTAGAGGCCAATACGGGCGAATGTGACTTCATAACTCACTTCGTACCATCATCCCCGATCCTCCTTTTGTGGTTCCGAACCATATGGAGTTAGTAATCTCATGGATTATGAATTGGGTGTAACCTTCACGGGTCAATCGTTGTTGCCTTCGTTGTCCCTTTATCGTGGTTAACTTTTATGATCCGTGAACGGTTTACAAGTTCCTTAAAAACTTGTTGGCGGCTCCCTAGTTTATTTGTCCCTAATCGTATTATGTCAATTCCCACTTCCTATGAGTGTCAAGCATATTCACCACATGATTTTAACGTAGGCGCACTTCGAACGACGCCTACAGAACCAACTCGACGAATTAATTCGGAAGAAATTAATTCGTCGCCCGAGTGTTAAATATTTAGACGTCGGTAATTCGAGCTTGGAGCGTCGAAACCGATCGTCGGAAGTCGAGTCAAAAATAATAAAAAGACGAGACGCGCAAAATAATAATAAATCGACCATATTCCCAAAATACCCCTAGCATCGGAATGCCCCGAGCATCCGGATGCTAGGGGCAAAAATGTCCAAGCATAGGTGGCTAGCAAGCGCACCAAGCCGAGCCTAGCATGGTTGGCTAGGTGCGTGCTAGCGCACCGTGCTAGCAGCCACGCACAGCAGCAAGCCCGCACCAAGTGCGTGGCTTGCGCACACAGCAGCAGCCCGCTCCAAGTGCGTGGCTTGCTCACACAGCAGCAGCCCGCTCCAAGTGCGTGGCTTGCGCACACAGCAGCAGCCCGCATCTTGGTACGGGGCTGGGCTCGTGGCTTGGCCATAGGGCCGGTCATTTTGGGGAAGCTTGAGGAATATGGGAGCAAGTGGGTAAGGACATGTGGCACAAGGAGAGTATTGAGTGGGGAACAAGTATGGTCCCCTACTCTCCATGTGGTCCTCAACAACCCATTTCACATGGTAATGCCACTTGTAGATTTATTATTAGTTTGCAATTTAAATTTAATTTAGGTTTAAATTAATTTGTGGAATTTCATGATCCCACATTGATGGGATAGAAATTCCCACTCATACTTTCCTCTATAAATACCAACCTTGGGATTTGGAGTAAAGTGCTTGAGTGGGAGTTAGAAAGAGCATTCCATATTTTGGGAAAAACTCTTAAACTCCATTAACACTTGGGTTTTGGTCGGACCTTGCTAACTCCAAGGTAGCGGACCTAAAAAGTCGTGTTCGTCCTTTGTGGGTGGATGCCGTTGGAGGCACGGCATTTGCGGTGCTCAAGGCTATCAAGTAAGAGCCCGTTTTGAGAGGGCGAAGCTCGCTTCAAGGGTATGATTCGTTCTTCCTTTTCTTGTATTTATTTATTTATGCTTTATGGTTTTATTAATTACGAGTGGTTCCTTGGGTCGGGGTTGTTTCCGCGGTGAGTCGGACTCACCAAACCCCAACAGCGGTAACGGAGCCCGCTCGTTTTTTTTTATAATCATGTTTTTCAAGGTTTATTTTAGCTTATTTTTCTAATTTAAGTTGCTAATTAGATTAGTAGCTCGGTTTTATTTATTTTAATCCCGTTTTTAATGTCGAATTTGGCCCAAAACCCAGATATTCGCCCAAAAATAGTGAATTTTGGGTGTAAAAGGTGTTCTGGAAAGATTTTTACCCCAAATGGCCTGTGATTTTAGCCAAATTCTGACCAGAAATGCCTTTTTCGAGGGATTTTTCGTTTTTGACGAAAAATTTTAAGTCTTTTCTAACCTTGAAATTAATGGCATAACTTGTTGATTATGTGGTTGATTATTTGCATTATTTTCTGCATTTTTAAGTCCCCTTAAAGCACACTTACTTGGTAGTATTTGATGCTTAAAGGTTGATTTATTTTCTCATAATTGCAAACTAATTGCTTTTTAGTGTGAAATTTTTTGTTTTGAGGCTTCCTAAGTGTTAAAGATTCAATCTTTATTTGTGATAAGTGATTGAAACTTTAAAAACCACTAAATTCCATGTTATTTTGTGTTAAACTTTGTTGTTTTAATCATTTAGAGTTGATTGGAAACATAAAGTTTCAATTTTTGTGATAGAAATTTGGTTATGTTCATGTTGGAGATATAATTTTCAAGGATTCACAAAATTTAGATGTAGGAATTTTCAATTGAACATTAAAGTCATATTTTCCCAACTTCCCCTTACTTTTTCAAATTCTCAAGTTTAATTTAAATTGATTAAATTAAAAGTGAGAAATTGCCTCAACTTTGTTATTGCACCAAGCTAAACCAATTTAATTAAGAATGGTTCTTGGAATTATTTTGGTTATTTGCACTTTGAAATTTTATTAAGTTAGACTTGTTTAAAAATTTTATTTTTTGCTCATTAAGTTAGTTCTAAAATTAATTTATAATTAATTAATTATGTCTCGCGAAATAGGATCAAATTCCGAGGCCATGGCACGCAAAACGAGGCAAAGAACCACCCTTGGCTAGCCGGGCTGCATAGAAGCCCGCATGTGGCTGCCAAGGTGGCTGCCCCGCCTTGCGTGCGGCCACACGCGCGGCAGCACCACACGGCCGCAGCAACCACACACCAGCAGCCATGGCTATGCGTGCGCGTGCGTGCGGCAGTGGCAGCAGCCCATGGGTGCTTGCCGCGGGCCGTGTGTGCGGAGTTTTTTGTGTGTGCATATGCTTGGTGCGGTGAGGTGAATAGCCGTAGTATGCTTGGTTTGCATGAGCCGCAATTATTCGAGTTTCCTTGGCAAAACGCTTAAAGCGAAAGCCACTTGAAATGCAGTTGGCTTAATATTGCTTATTTTTCCGTTTTATTTATTTTAATTAATTGGGAAATTCTCAATGGTACTCTCCAAATTTATAAAATTCTCAATGGTAAACACTAAAATATCAAATTATCATTGGTAACCTATAAGTTGTAAAACTAATTCAATGGTAACATTAGTTAAGTATTTTAAGAATATCTTAACCATGGTTAAAGTTTTAAAAGGTAGATAAAAGAAAAATGTCTAAAATACCCCTATTGAACAAAAACCCACCACCCCTTCTTCCCTCTTCCATCCCTGCCCGCCAACCTCTTCCTCCATAAAATTCGGCCACCATTTGGCCACCTTCCCCCCTTTCCACTCCATTTTCCGAGCAACCCCCTCACCATGAAACCCCATACCCGTAACCAACAACACCAAAGGCCCAAACCGCGTCGAAATCGGTCAACTCGACGATTCCATCGGCGAAATCACAGCTGAAAATTCTCTCTCCTTTGATCAATCTTACCCAACCACCAAAGCCATCTTCATACCCAACAAATATTGCTCCAAACCCGATTATCTTGCTACTTCCCCCGATGGTTTCGATGAAGATCGAACCGGCTTCAACGAATCGGGCAATTTTGCCGCCGCCTTGAATTAATGCGGATTTCGGTTCCTGGGCGGTAATGAAGTTTGGTTCAGTGCGGCTGCGACGCCTGTGCCAAGGTATGGCTGGGTTGGGATGGAAATTGAGGGAAGAGAGAATCAGGAAGGAGAGGGAATCGGGGAAGGAGATATGAGGGAATCGGGGAAGGAGAAGTCGCCGGCGTCAGGGGAAGGGAAGGAGAGGGTCACCGGCATAAGGGGAAGGTGGGTGACGATCGCCGGCCACCGCTGGCAGGGGAGGGGGCTGTCAGTGGGTTTAGGTTAGGGTGGCTGGGTTTTTTTTTTAATACGGTTATAATAGTCATTATGCCTTTAGTTAACTAGGGTTAGCTTATAATTGCATATTTATATCATTAATGTTATCATTGAATCATAAATGGTAATTAGTGAGTACCAAAGATAATTTCATAAAACTTTGTTTACCATTGAGAATTTTATAAAATTGGAGAGTACCATTGAGAATTTCCCTAATTAATTTTGTTTATTTTAATTAAAATTTTGGGAGGCTAGGCCTCGGTTTTGAGCGGCATTGGCAAAATTTTATTTTGACAAGTTTGGGTGCTACCGACTTAATTAATTGGATTAATTAAGGGAAATGCGGAATTTAGTGGGAGCTTCAATTATTAATGACGTCAATTACATAATCGGTTAAACAACTTTGACTAGTTTTAATTAGGCGTGTTAATCGGATTAACCACCTAGATTAGTTACTAGTGCGCGCGTTGTTTAAATGCATTTTACTTGTTTGATATCGTAAATTGCATGGGCCATTCACAAATAGTGAATGGATGAATGGAATATATATTCTCTCTCACAGTTTTATGGAATGGCAACTAGTGGGACCCGATTAGGATAGGAAATACGGACTACGTGTCGTTATGTATTTTTGTAAATCTAAATACGGTCTACGCACCGTTAAGTATTTTTGTACCTTAATATTTAGATTATTCCTAGTCGTAGACACTAGTATTTGCATAGTTTGGTTAAGTCTTGAAGACGGCGTATCTTGGAAGACAAAGCCTTGAATTGCAAATGAAGATCTTTTGAAGATTTGAAGAATTCAAGGGGTCATGCTAGTTGACAATATGCATCTATAATTTTGCTTTATATTTTATGCTTATATATACATGTGAATTATTCGTTAGATGCATGTTTAGGTTTTCTTTATGTTGCGATGATTAGTTAAGTTCACTTAAATCAACCAACATAGAAATCCTAGGTCCCTAATAATATTGAGTCAAACTTGCCTTTCCAAAACAACACTTACCAACCGAACGAGGATGATGGTAGGCTACGCCAAAGCGAGGTGCCATCACTTCTCCAAGGCTCATAAGGCACACCGGGTGTGCACGTTGGTTTTGGTTTAACTCATCGGTATGAGTGAGGAGTCCTCACATATCGTGGCAAAAGAGATACATCGTCAAAGATGCATTAGATGCGACGATTGTCTAACCAATAGTGGCTTAGAGCCATTAGCAAGGCAATGCTTACCCTAGAAGATTTAAGTGTTAAGACAAGCCAAAGCATGCTTAACCACTCTTTGTTTCTTCGGATCTTGGAATCGCCTTATTTTCACAAAATAGGGACAATTTTACGTGTAAATAAGACGTTAAATAAGTATTGAAAATTTTCATGAATAAAATTCAATCTTATTTAAGTAATTTTGAATGGTTTTTCATTAAAATTCTTTCAATTGTAGAATCATGTCTTCAACTAATGACAACGATCTTATGTACCCGGAACTTCCCGAAAAGTTACCATTTTTGCTCAATTTGGTGAACTTTAAGGAATGGGAAGATGAACTCCGAAAGACACTCAAAAATTGCTACCTAGAGCATATCTTGGACACTCCGATCCCCAGTTTCTACTCGAAAGGGATCATGAGTGATGAAGCTCATGAAGAATGGAGCATGGATTGCAAGAGAGTTTCGAAACTCATAGCAAACTCCATCCCGGTTCAATGGAAGGAGATTTTCTCCGGCTATTTTCCGGAAATGATGCTCAAAGCTCTTGAGGATGTAGTCAATTTGAGGGTCACCAAAAGTGCTAGGGGAAATTATGATGGTCACATGGAGGATGTGACTAGGTCACTCTCCAAAATGAGGATCAAGCCACCGCAAGATGGTTGTCTCTTGAAAGAAAGACAAGAGGTGTGGGGAAAAGTCTACAATGCGAGACTTAGGCCCGGAATGCCACTTCAAGCTCATGTAATTAACATGACAAGGCTATTCAACCATCTAGAGCTAATTGGCAAACCAGTGGAAGACGAGCAAGCGGCTCACATGCTTCTTAGCTCTCTTCACTCGGGATATGTGGGGCTTAAAATGCGTCTCACCGCCAATAGGGATACACTGTCCTTAAGGGAAGTCAGCCAAGAGCTCCAAAAGACCTATTCTTGCAAGAAGGCTAACTTTGCCCTTAGACTAAGGAAGAAGGAGTTCAAAAACAAGAGGAATATGCGCTGCTTCTATTGTGGTAACCCCGGACAATACAAAAGAGAATGCAGCAAGTATCAGGATGATGAGGCGAAAGGAAAAGTAACCTCAACCTCAGGTATCATCTTAAACACTTGAATATAAGCAATTTTAAAAGGTATTAGATACCAGAAAATTGACTCACAATACACTCCTTTTTCAGGAACCAAATGAGCGGTGCTTTTTCATGTGGAAATGAGTACACAAGTAGGATGAAGGTGATCTATCCAAGAAAACTTGTAATCTCATGTTTTGTCTAAAGAAGTAGAACTTATTTAGTTTTATGCACCATAATTTTGATGTATTTCCGACGTTGGACGTCGTTTTCATCAACCAAGACTTTTGTTTTGATGTCTTGAATATATTTATGGAATGACACTTTCACGTGTTTTTAGACAAAATGTTTGATACCAATGCAAAGAAAGCTAAGACTACACCGTCTAGTCAAACTTACTTGTAGCACTGTCGTCTTGGCCACATTAACATCAAACGCATCAAGAAGCTTCTTCAAGAAGGTATTCTTGACTCATTTTATTTAGAATCCTTTGAGAATTGCGAAGGATGTTTATTAGGCAAGATGATAAAGCAACCATTCTCCAAGTTGGGAGAAAGGGTCGGTGACTTGTTGGGACTAATACACACCGATGTATGTGGGCCAATGAGCACACTCGCAAGGAGTGGTTATCAGTATTTCATAACCTTCACGGACGACTATAGTAGATATGGTTATGTCTATCTAATGTCGCACAAATCTGAATCGTTTGATAAATTCAAGGAATTTTAGAATGAAGTTGAAAATCAACTCGGCAAGAAAATCAAAGCGCTTCGATCGGATCGAGGTGGCGAATATTTGAGCCAAGAATTCGATGACCATCTGAAAGAACATGGAATACTTTCAGAGTTGACACCTCCGGGAACTCCTCAATGGAATGGAGTATCTGAAAGGAGGAATCGAACCCTGTTAGACATGGTCCGATCGACTATGGGTCTTAGTGAACTTCCAATCTATTTCTGGGGACATGCACTTTTAACTGCGGCACTTACACTGAATCGTGCTCCGTCAAAAGCCAGTGGAAAAGACTATATGAATTATGGACAAATAAACCTCCAAGGTTGTCTTTTCTCAAGATTTGGGGATGCGAAGCATATGTCAAGAAACTCATTTCTGACAAACTTCATCCGAAATCTAACAAGGTTTACTTTGTGGGCTATCCAAAAGAAACCAAAAGGTATTACTTCTACAACAAATCCGAGAACAAAGTGTTTGTTGCTCGTGATGGTGTCTTTTTGGAGAAGAAGCATCTCTCCAAAATGACAAGTGGGAGGAAAATCGAACTTGACGAAGTTCGAGAGGACGAGCAACAAGGACAAGTTGACAATCAAAGTGCTCACGAAGCATCTGTTGACATTGGTCAAAGTCAAAATATGCAAAGTCAAACCGACAATGAAAATGCTCAGTCCATTACCCTACGTAGGTCAACTCGGCCAAGATCTCAACCTGACAGATATCTCGGTGTTGTATTAACCAAAGATCAGGACATCCTAGTAGTGGATGGAGATGAGCCGGCAACCTACAAGCAAGCTATGACGAGCCCCGACTCTGCAAAATGGCAAGAGGCCATGAAATCCGAAATGGACTCCATGTTTGAAAATCAAGTATGGGACTTGGTTGATTTACCCATAGGTTACACACCTATCGGATGTAAATGGATTTTCAAGATGAAAACCGACAAAGATGGAAATGTGTTCATTTACAAAGCAAGGCTGGTAGCAAAAGGTTACTGGAAAATTCACGACGTTGATTATGATGAAACCTTTTCTCCAGTAGCTATGCTTAAGTCCGTTCGAATTCTTCTAGCGATTGTTGCATATTACAATTATGAAATATGGCAGATGAACGTCAAAACCGCCTTCCTCAATGGAATTTTGGAAGAAACTGTGTACATGACACAACCTGAAGGTTTTGTCGACCAGAACAATCCTAAGAAGGTATGCAAGCTTAAGAAGTCCATTTATGGATTAAAGCAAGCAAGCAGAAGTTGGAATCTGCGATTTGATGAAGCCATCAGTAAGTTTGGTTTTATCAAGAATCCAGATGAGTCTTGTGTTTACAAGAAGGTCAGTGGGAGTGACATCGCCTTCCTAGTCTTATAAGTCTATGACATTTTGCTCATTGGAAAAAGCATTCCGTTGTTAGAGTCTGTAAAGGCTTGGCTCGGGAAATGTTTTTCAATGAAAGACTTGGGAGAGGCTCAGTACATACTAGGCATCAAGATCTATAGGGATAGATCAAAGAGGATGATAGGAATGAGTCGAAGTACTTACATCGATAAGGTACTAGCTCGATTCCAAATGGAAGGAGCCAAGAGAGGGCACCTACCTGTAATACTCTAATATTTCAATACTCTATCTATATAATTTACAAAGAAAAGTTTGGTTTAGTTTTTACTCTCTCTTAAATTTACAAGTAAGTTATTTTTTCTATTTTAAGTTTCGAGGACGAAACTTGTTTTAAGGAGGGTAGATTGTAATACCCATATATTTTATGATTTAATAAAAGATAAAATTTGAATTGTACTTTTTATTTGATAAATTTGTCAAACTATAAAATCCTACTTTTTCGTTGGAATCTTTATATAATAAATTAGATTTTTATGTGTATATATAAATATTTAACTTTATTAAAAAAACAAAAAAAAGGGCTGCGGTTTTATTTTGATTACTATGCGTAAGTTTGAAGGGCAAACCCATCTTTATTCCACCATTACTCGTTCCAATTTAGAATAAGGAAACAGTGAGATCATTGCCTCTTGATTCTTCTTATTTGATGTGCAACAAACCCTTATTATCACTCAACATTATTCCTTCCAAGAACGACACGTACCTTACACTAAAAAAAAAAACAAATTGATCATTAGCCTACCAATTAATATTTAGGCATCCTTCCAAGTTTTATAATGACAATTTGAAGTAGCCTTTTTGATATACATGTCAAACAATTTCGTCAGGGCGGTATCGTACATGCTTTAGAATTTAGATACTTCGTTTATGGTTGTTTACGATCCAAAAGGTAATCACACTATCAACCCTTAATTAGATCGTTTGTTTATAATTTAATTGTATTATTTATTTTATCTAATCACACTACCTTAATTAATTTTTTGATTTGTTTGATTATAAATTGTTGGTATTAATTGTACTCCGTATTGTTATGTCTAAATTTTATAATTTGTGAATTATATATGATCATGATTTATGTGAATATGATTAGTGTGTGGTTTTATATGATTTAATTGTCGTATTGATTGATTATGTTATTTTTCTAGGGTTTTAATGTTGTTGTTATAGGGAGTATTGTTTTATTGAGGTTTTAGGGTTATTAATGCAGAGTATTATTTTTGGGTTGAGATATGATTATATTTGGGTTATTAGTATGTGTTTTAAGAGTTGAGATATTATGAATCGAATTGTCATGTTAATTGGGAACATGTGCCATTATTGAGATATTATTTATTGTTTATGAATAATTATTTGATCGATGTATGAGATCAAAAGGTGGAGGATTATTATTTTGTTATTGGTTTGAGGCTCGGCGTTATATAACTTAGTCCTTGGCTTGATGGTAAGAGGGTAATAATCATGAGTTAAGAATGAGGTACAATCTTTAATATTTATTTTTCTATGGTCCCCTAAAGTGGGAATTGACCCGTATGTGGTCTGGTTCAAGGTGTTTTTCTAGTTATTGGGACTATTGAAGTTTTTATACTTGTTGGTTTTATTCGAATTACCCATGTCCAAGGCTAGGTATAGAACAACGAGCATGACACACTTATGGGTTATATGAGTTGATTGAGTAAAGTTCGAACTATTAATCGAGGTTGAGTTGTTAAAGGTTATTTTTCAGAGTACAATGTGTTATGTAGTTTTGAACTACATTATTTAGTTGAGCTAGTAACGTTGATTATCCTATTATACTCTATATTCAGATATGTTGTGATTACTCAGCTTTTTGCTGACGTGTGTGCGTTATTTTGTTCTGTTACTTGTGTTTGCGGCCATGTCTTTTTCTTATGGTGGCCCTGCGACGATCTATTTTGGAATTTGTCCTTAATGGTGAGCAGTCAAGATTTTCTAAGCAGGTTGATCAAGTGGTCGTAGCTAAAGGAGCTCAAGTGTTTCGATTACTGTGATGTCATGAGTTTATAAAGTTGTATAAATAGCTCACCTAGTTTATTGGGTTGTAATTATTGGGATTTTTGTAAGCCTTAACACTTGACAGGTTGTTGAATGTGGCGGTAATACCCTCGATTTAGGTGTATGCTTCCGCAGTTTTATTCAAAGGTTGTCTATTTTTCCTTTATTTCTTATTTATTATTAGTTAGTAAATTAGGGGTTTCACAAAATGGTATCAGAGCCTAAACGCTCGTGGGATTTACGCAGGGATCTTCATATCCCAGCGTGGTTTGTTTAGGAATGAACCTGTTAATTAAGAGTAGGATTAAAATTAACATAGGCTAAGCCGTTTTAAAAGTGTTTCTCTCTATATGCTTGTGCTTGCTATGTGTTTTTTTTATATGGCTAACTTTGAGTTTGGGGTCGAACTCCTTTTTAAGGGGGGTAGTATGTAATACTCTAATATTTCAATACTCTATCTATATAATTTACAAAGAAAAGTTTGGTTTAGTTTTTACTCTCTCTTAAATTTACAAGTAAGTTATTTTTTCTATTTTAAGTTTCGAGGACGAAACTTGTTTTAAGGAGGGTAGATTGTAATACCCATATATTTTATGATTTAATAAAAGATAAAATTTGAGTTGTACTTTTTATTTGATAAATTTGTCAAACTATAAAATCCTACCTTTTCGTTGAAATCTTTATATGATAAATTAGATTTTTATGTGTATATATAAATATTTAACTTTATTAAAAAAAAAAAAAAAAAAAAGCGCTGCCGTTTTATTTTGATTACTATGCGTAAGTTTGAAGGGCAAACCCATCTTTATTCCACCATTACTCGTTCCAATTTAGAATAAGGAAACAGTGAGATCATTGCCTCTTGATTCTTCTTATTTGATGTGCAACAAACCCTTATTATCACTCAACATTATTCCTTCCAAGAACGACACGTACCTTACACTAAAAAAAAAAAAACAAATTGATCATTAGCCTACCAATTAATATTTAGGCATCCTTCCAAGTTTTATAATGACAATTTGAAGTAGCCTTTTTGATATACATGTCAAACAATTTCGTCAGGGCGGTATCGTACATGCTTTAGAATTTAGATACTTCGTTTATGGTTGTTTACGATCGAAAAGGTAATCACACTATCAACCCTTAATTAGATCGTTTGTTTATAATTTAATTGTATTATTTATTTTATATAATCACACTACCTTAATTAATTTTTTGATTTGTTTGATTATAAATTGTTGGTATTAATTGTACTCCGTATTGTTATGTCTAAATTTTATAATTTGTGAATTATATATGATCATGATTTATGTGAATATGATTAGTGTGTGGTTTTATATGATTTAATTGTCGTATTGATTGATTATGTTATTTTTCTAGGGTTTTAATGTTGTTGTTATAGGGAGTATTGTTTTATTGAGGTTTTAGGGTTATTAATGCAGAGTATTATTTTTGGGTTGAGATATGATTATATTTGGGTTATTAGTATGTGTTTTAAGAGTTGAGATATTATGAATCGAATTGTCATGTTAATTGGGAACATGTGCCATTATTGAGATATTATTTATTGTTTATGAATAATTATTTGATCGATGTATGAGATCAAAAGGTTGAGGATTATTATTTTGTTATTGGTTTGAGGCTCGGCGTTATATAACTTAGTCCTTGGCTTGTTGGTAAGAGGGTAATAATCATGAGTTAAGAATGAGGTACAATCTTTAATATTTATTTTTCAATGGTCCCCTAAAGTGGGAATTGACCCGTATGTGGTCTGGTTCAAGGTGTTTTCTAGTTATTGGGACTATTGAAGTTTTTACTTGTTGGTTTTATTCGAATTACCCATGTCCAAGGCTAGGTATAGAACAACGAGCATGGCACACTTATGGTTTATATGAGTTGATTGAGTAAAGTTCGAACTATTAATCGAGGTTGAGTTGTTAAAGGTTATTTTCAGAGTACAATGTGTTATGTAGTTTTGAACTACATTATTTAGTTGAGCTAGTAACGTTGATTATCCTATTATACACTGTATTCTGATATGTGGTGATTACTCAGCTTTTTGCTGACGTGTGTGCGTTATTTTGTTCTGTTACTTGTGTTTGCGGCCATGTCTTTTTCTTATGGTGGCCCTGCGACGATCTATTTTGGAATTTGTCCTTAATGGTGAGCAGTCAAGATTTTCTAAGCAGGTTGATCAAGTGGTCGTAGCTAAAGGAGCTCAAGTGTTTCGATTACTGTGATGTCATGAGTTTATAAAGTTGTATAAATAGCTCACCTAGTTTATTGGGTTGTAATTATTGGGATTTTTGTAAGCCTTAACACTTGACAGGTTGTTGAGTGTGGCGGTAATACCCCCGATTTAGGTGTATGCTTCCGCAGTTTATTCAAAGCTTGTCTATTTTTCCTTTATTTCTTATTTATTATTAGTTAGTAAATTAGGGGTGTTACATACCCATGTCACATGGCATAACCTTAAGCAAGAAGCAGTGTCCAGAGACACCTGATGAGCGAGATAGGATAAGTCGTATTCTATATGCTTTGCTTATTGGATCGATCATGTATGCCATGATATAACTAGGCCGGATGTATCGTATTCCTTGAGTACTACGAGCCGATACCAATTAGACCCAGGAGAGGCGCATTGGACTGCGGCCAAGAATATTCTGAAGTACCTAAAAAGGAACAAGGATAAATTCCTGGTCTATGGCGGTAAAGATGAATTGGTTGTTGAGGGATATACCGACGCAAGCTTCCAGACAGACAGAGACGACTCCAAGTCACAATCTGGATACATATTCTGTTTCAATGGAGGAGCGTTTAGTTGGAAGAGTGCAAAGCAAAGCACAACCGCTGATTCTACAACTGAAGCCGAGTACTTAGCAGCATTTGAGGCAGCCAAGGAGGCAGTTTGGATTCGCAAGTTCATTGATGAACTTGGTGTTGTACCCTCCATCAAGGGTCCAATAGACCTCCAATGTGACAACAATGGAGCTATTGCTCAGGCTGAGAACCACGAGAACATCAGAAGGTCAAACATGTCAAGAGACGATTTCACATGATTCGAGAATGGAAGACAGAGGGTGAAATCAGAATTTGCAAAGTGGGAACGGATGATAATGTAGCCGATCCACTTTCTAAACCCTTGTCTCAAGTGAAGCACAACAAACACATTGAGGCAATGGGAATCAAGCATGTCGCGAACTGGCTTTGATTTCCATATTATAGTGTTTTAATTAAATTTTGGACAATGTTAATGTAAAGCACTAGGATGAACCATTCAGTTTTTGGAGTAATTAAATTTTTTCATGCAAATTAATTCACTCAGTCTCCATTTAATTGTGGTTTAGAATTAAATAATGAGTCCATTCGATTTTAATAAATATTCAAAATAGGGTATCAAGTCAATGGCTTGGATAAAGAAACACCTATTAAGTGAACATTGAATATTTTAATCGAAAATTAACCCTAATCAAGGTCATATTTTTTGTGGACGATTAATGACCATTAGAGATTAGTGTGTAGTATTATTTATAGCACCATTTCTTGTGCTATGAGGATATAAATCATTTGCACAGGTATTGGTTTAGAACCATACTGGATCGACCTATGAGAATACTTTAAGAGATTTAAAATCGTCATAAGTATTTTTCTCATTATTACTATCGGAACTCTTTTCCTTGACCATGAGTAGTGGGAGGTCTCTTGTTTGAGTACTAGTCCGCTTTAGTATCCGACAAACGTCTGCCATAACTGGGGATTATAACGACAGATATCGGGCGGCTAGGTCCTCTTAGTAAGAGAAGCTACATTACAAGACTGGAAATGTCCCCCTACTAACAATAGGGAACATGTCTTGTTGTTTACAAGGCCTCTCGAAGAGCGAGACTGTGAAAATGCATGATCGTGCTCAGATGGATTTTAAAAATCATCTGCTTATTGACAGTCAAACTCGGATTTCGAGAAACACTTCTGGGCGTAACAGAGATGACGAGTAATCTTACTCTGTAGTTCATGAAGAGACATGAAGAGACACAGGAAAGGGGCTATACACTAAATACACACTTGTCCGGAAGGACAAGTGGGAGATTGAAAAGAATGGTGTCCTTCGAACAAGTGTACTATTCTAATAGCAGGTTCAGAATTATTAGAAAGCTAATATATTCAGTAAGGTCAAGTGATCGGAATGCCTGGGTGGAGGCCGCTTCCGATCAGTAATATTAATATAATTAATATTACAGCTTAATCTTGACTGAACCCTTCGGGTCACACCCAAGCAAAATATACGAACCGACTCGACGAATTAATTCAGAAGAAATTAATTCGTCGCCCGAGTGTTAAATATTTAGACGTCGGTAATTCGAGCTTGGAGCGTCGAAACCGATCGTCGGAAGTCGAGTCAAAAATAATAAAAAGACGAGACGCGCAAAATAATGATAAATCGACCATATTCCCAAAATACCCCTAGCATCGGAATGCCCCGAGCATCCGGATGCTAGGGGAAAAAATGTCCAAGCATAGGTGGCTAGCAAGCGCACCAAGCCGAGCCTAGCATGGCTGGCTAGGTGCGTGCTAGCAGCCACGCACAGCAGCAAGCCCGCACCAAGTGTGTGGCTTGCGCACACAGCAGCAGCCCGCACCAAGTGCGTGGCTTGCGCACACAGCAGCAGCCCGCACCAAGTGCGTGGCTTGCGCACACAGCAGCAGCCCGCATCTTGGTGCGGGGCTGGGCTCGGGCTGGGCTCGTGGCTTGGCCATAGGGCCGGTCATTTTGGGGAAGCTTGAGGAATATGGGAGCAAGTGGGTAAGGACATGTGGCACAAGGAGAGTATTGAGTGGGGAGCAAGTATGGTCCCCTACTCTCCATGTGGTCCTCACCAACCCATTTCACATGGTAATGCCACTTGTAGATTTATTATTAATTTGCAATTTAAATTTAATTTAGGTTTAAATTAATTTGTGGAATTTCATGATCCCACATTGATGGGATAGAAATTCCCACTCATACTTTCCTCTATAAATACCAACCTTGGGATTTGGAGTAAAGTGCTTGAGTGGGAGTTAGAAAGAGCATTCCATATTTTGGGAAAAACTCTTAAACTCCATTAACACTTGGGTTTTGGTCGGACCTTGCTAACTCCAAGGTAGCGGACCTAAAAAGTCGTGTTCGTCCTTTGTGGGTGGATGCCGTTGGAGGCACGGCATTTGCGGTGCTCAAGGCTATCAAGTAAGAGCCCGTTTTGAGAGGGCGAAGCTCGCTTCAAGGGTATGATTCGTTCTTCCTTTTCTTGTATTTATTTATTTATGCTTTATGGTTTTATTAATTACGAGTGGTTCCTTGGGTCGGGGTTGTTTCCGCGGTGAGTCGGACTCACCAAACCCCATCAGATCTGGGGGTGGTGGCTGGTGGTCGGCCGTTGGGGGTGGGTTAGGTATAAAGTGGTTGGGGTATTTTTTTAAAATTTTTATAGTTTTTTTTTAATAATTAATTAACTAAGATTAAAACAACCAATTAGAGGTTGCCACGTGACATATTAGTAGGGGTGGGACTTCGGTCTGGCGGTTCGGTATGACCTCGGTTTGAGTCGGTTTCGGTTTGAAGCGGTTCGGATTGAAACGGTTTAGTTTAGCTGGCGGGTCGGTTTGGTTCGGTTTGGGTTAGTCACGGCTCGGTTTGGTTTCGGTTTATTTCTTTGCGGTTTAAATTCGGTTTGGGTCATAAGCGGGTCGGTTTATAAACGATTCGGATTATGTCGGTTCGGTTTGATACGGGTCGGTTAAGGTGGCGGGTTTACCCGGGTCAATGTCAGTTCGGTTTACAAACGGTTTGGATCAAGCCGGTTTGGTTTGAAATGGGTCGGTTTAGGGGCGGGTTTACCCGGGTCAATATCGGTTCGGTTTATAAACGGTGCGAATCATGTCGGTTCAGTTTGAAATGGGCCGGTTTAGTGGAGGGTTTACACAGTTCAATTGGTTCGGTTTATGAACGGTTTGGATCATGTCGATTCGGTTTATAAGTGGTTTGGGTCATGAATTCATGATTGTTTTAAAGATCGCGTCATGACCATGATTTAATGAGTTGATACTTATAATAAGATAAATCGATAATTAAGAATGTACAAGTATTCAATTAGATTGATCAACAAGTGTTTTAAACTTTTAAGTTTTAATGATCAGATATGTAAATATGTTTATCGATTATAGTACATACCAATAATTCAATGAGGCAATGATACTTATGATAGTATGATAATGATACCAACCGTACATTCGTACGATATGATATACATAATAATTAATCTATAATTACATATACATTAACAATATCGTATTGAATCAATTTCCATTTCCAAACATTGCATTTCTTATAAATTATAACTTACACGAGATTAAATGGATTCGTTATTTAGTTTGTTACTTTATTTAGATTACTAACTCAAACAACTTAATAAGTTAAATGGACGAAATCACGAAATCACTAATTAAAGTGGTGATGAAATCATTATGCAATACTAATGTACGAATAGTCAAATATACAACGGTTAGATTGAATGCCCATGAAAAAACAATGGTTAGATTTTCATTACTTTATTAGTTATTAGTATTACTTATTAAGTTATTATTAGTTTATTATATATATATACTGATATACAGTCACAGACTCACAGATATATATAATATACATATAGAGATGTCAGATATTGATGTGCATTAACTCATTAAGTCATTAACTATGTCGTATTGAATCAATTTCAATTTTGAAACATTTGCGTTTCTTACAATTTATAACTTATAAGTAATAAACTAATAATAATAATAATAGTAATAATAATAATAATAATAATAATAATAATAATAATAAATAATAATAATAATAATAATAGTAATAATAGTAATAATAATAATTATTATAATAATATTATAATAATAGTAGTAGTAAACTAGTAATAATAATAATATTAACAAATAATTATACTAACAATAATAATAATAATAATAATAATAATAATAATCCCTCAAAATAATAATAATAATAAATAATTAAAAAAAACGGTCAAAAAGACCTAGAAAAGCACAAAGAAAAATCTAGACCGTTAGATCTAGATGAATATTCTGGAATCTACAAAAAAAAAATGAATGGTTAGATGTTGAGATTGAATATGGACGGTTAGATCAACTGAACAAGTAAAACCTAAACCTAGAAAAAAAAACCCACTCTATCAGCCATTCAACCGTTTTACTCCCTCATAGTTTCTCTCTCTAACTTCTTAGTTTCTCACTCTTTCGTTCTGAAATTCTCAAGAATCTCAAGCTCAACTTCTCAACTTTTAAAAATCCTAATTAGGGTTTTTGTTTTCGTTTCATTTGTGTTTTGGATCTACATTTCTGATTTCTCGCTTTACATTCTCGTTTTTTTGTTTTTTCAAATCTTCCACTCCTTCAATTTGAAGGCTTCAAGCCGTCAAAAGTTCAAAACTCAAGGTAATTTTTTGTTAATTTTTGTTGTTTTCGTTTTGATTTTTTTCGTTTTTGTTTCGGTTTGTTTATTTAGGGTTTTTGTTTTCGTTTCATTTTTGTTTTGGATCTAAGTTCTGATTTCTGACTTTTCCATTCTCGTTTTTTTTCCAAATCTTCCTCTCCTTCAAGCCGTCAAACCTCAAGGTAATTATTTGTTAATTTTTGTTGTTTTCGTTTTGATTTTTTTCGTTTTCGTTTCAATTTTTTACTTTTTTTATTTAGGGTTTTTGTTTTCGTTTCATTTTTGTTTTGGATCCAAAGTTCTGATTTCTAACTTTTCCATTCTTGTTTTTTTTTTTTTTTTTTTTTTTCAAATCTTCCTCTCCTTCAAGCCGTCAAACCTCAAGGTAATTTTTTTGTTAATTTTTTCGATTTTTTTCGTTTTCGTTTCGGTTTTTTTATTTCAAGTTCTAATAATCTACATTCTTGATTTTTTCTTTTGATCTCCAGTTCAGGCAGTTCTCCATCTTCAAATCTCCTTCAAGTCGTCAAAGGTAATTACTTTTTCCTTTTCGTTTTTTTTAATACAGTTTTTCTGTTTTTGTATTTGATTATTGTTGCTGTTCTTGCTTGAATATAGTCGAAATATGCCTAAAATCTGTTGTTGATTGTATTTTTGTTTTTTACGGGAAAATGGTAGATTTGTGTTGTTTTGTTGTTTATTATGCTCGATTTAAAAGTAATGATGATGGGTTGTTCAGATTATGTGGTTATTGGCTTTTTTACCTAAGAAAAGACCAAATTGTGTCACTTTCTGCAGTTATGTGCATAAAATAAATGCTAGTTTAGGGCTAGTAAAATAAACATCTCATGTTTATTTATATGTTCATAATTTCATTGGAAACTTTTGAAAAAGTTTAAGCTTTTCTTATGTATGCTTTTTTCTTTTTGAAGATATAGGGGTAAACTTTTGCCAAAGAATGTTGAGGCATTGGTTACCACCCAAAATTGGTGCCGCGGATGTTGAGGAAGACGTCCTCCTTATTGGTAAAGAAATTGAAGCCGAAAGTGCTTCATCTGCATAACTGGTATTTGTGTCTCATTGTGGTTTATTTTATCTTGAAAAATCGTTGCCCTTGTCATTTATTTTCAGACTTGCTGGTAGCATTTTTCAAGACTTTTAAAATCGTTGCCCTTGTCATTTATTTTCAGACTTGCTGGCAGCATTTTTCAAGACTTTTAAAATCGTTGCCCTTGTCATTTATGTTGAGACTTAAATAGTTAAATGTATTTTGGTACTTGCTGGCAGCATTTCTTAAGTTTTTGTTAAAACAACCATTGCTCAGTGATGTAAATCTCAGAGCAATTTTAAAAAAACAAAAGCTATAATTTTGAAGTTGCTTGAACTTGTTATGAGCTGTTGCCTGCTGGTAGTGCTTTTGCCTTTTGGTTGTTGTCTCTGCTGAGTTGTTATTGCCTATATTGTTGCCTGCATGAGCTGGTTCCTGCCTCCTGCCAGCTTGAGGTGCTGTGTTGTTGCCTTTTGTGTTATGAATTTATGATAAGTTTTGTTGCTGCTGTTTCTTATGCTTGCTGTTTTAATTTTTCTTGATTCATCGTTGCCCTTGTCATTTATGTTGAGACTTCAATGTATATGTACTTGCTGGCATCATTTTTCAAGTTTTAAGTTAAAACAGCCATTGCTCAGTGATGATACGATAAACGTAAATCTGAGAGCAATTTTGAAAAACAAAAATAAGTTCCTGCTCAGTCCCTTCTGCTTATATTATTCCTTGCTTCTGATAAGTTGTTGATCTGTTATTCCGTGTGCTGGTTCCTGCTTGTTGCTGCTATTTCCTCTGCTCTTGGGTGTTGTGCTGCTGCTTCAAGATTCTGCTCCCAAATCACTCACATTCTCCCTCCTCCCTTCATCTTATAATGTATCATTTTTTGCAACCCTAAACTTGATGATGTTTCAGTTGATAAATCTGAAATCTAATCTGGGTAGTAGTGATAGTAGTTTCATTATGTATTGGTATATGTATTGTGAATTTTAATCAATGAAAATGGTGACTTTTTTAATTGCTTGTTGATATTACTCTAATTTCAATGCTATTTATCTGCTGGATTTGTGGTAATGTTATGAAATAATTGTGGCTACAGATTTGGGATGCCTCCGTATTTATTAAAATTCTTTTACTTAATATCTGGTTTAATATAAGAAAAGCTAAAAAAATGTGTTTTATAAACATTTTAGTCCTCCCCTTTACAAAATACTTGTATAAGAAAGTTTTATAAAGTGATAATGTGAATGATTGTACGCCTTATTGACTAGTACATTAATATTCTAATGCTTATGCCACTTGTGTAACGCAATCTCATACATCTCCAATCTTATGTTACCTTTGAGGCTTTGAGTGTTATTGGATGATCATGAATATCAAGGAACAATGAAGATAATTTGGGTGGACTAGCATTATTACTGGAATGAAAATGATACAAATGATATATCTTGTAATTAAAATAAATAAGTATCTAAAACGATATTAATAATGCCGTTGGCCTAGATCTAGGTGATATAAACCTTTGTATAAACCTAAGCCGTTTGATTAGATCTACATTTATTAACATTAATTGTATTTACTATTTAGCCATTTAGGTTGTAAATAATTCAATTTGAGTTAAGCAGTTTGTAATCGGATCAGTTTAAACAGGTTGCGATTCGAAAACAGTTCGATTTTAACGGTTTAACGGGTTATGACAGTTCAGTTTAGACGGTTAGCGGATTATAACGGTTCGGTTTATACGTGCGGTTTTAACGGTTTCGGTTCATAAACGGGTCGGTTTAAACGGTTAGCGGGTTACAAATGGTTCAGTTTAAACGGGTTTTTTTCGGTTTAAACGGTTTCGGTTTATAAACGGTTCGGGTCATTAACGGGTTTATAAACCATTCGGTTCGGTTTCGTTTCGGTTCGGATTTGCGCAGTTTGGTTTGTTATCGGTTTACGGTCTGTAACGGGTTGACATTGAGCGGTTCAATTCGGTTTCGGTTTGATATTGAACGGTTCAGTTCGGTTTTCGGTTTATATTTATCGGTTTATAAACGGATCGGTCCGTGATGGTTCGGTTCGGTAACGGGCGGTTTCGCGATTCGGTTTGAAAAGTCTCACCCCTACATATTAGTCATTAATGACTAACGGTGTTAACCGCCATTAGTCATTAAGGGCATTTGGTGACATTTTTCTTAAATTCAGGAGTATTTGGTGAATTTGAAAGTTTTGATGGGTATTTGGTGAATAAAAAAATAACTCAGGGGCATTTGATGAAATTTCCGTAAAAAAAAATGCTCACCACAAGATTTGAATCTTGCAGATATTAATATGTAGCAAATGACAATATAAACAACAAATTTAATTACAAGAAAATATAATCATAAATTATAACATACATTAATGATTAATTTCATGTTAAAATCCGGGGCATCTCCCGGATCTACAAACTAGTTTTAATATCAGACGGATGTAAAAATAAAATGTTACTCCGTACTACTATTACGAAATAGTAGAAGGATCAACTCAGTGACTCACCCATATCTGCGTAGCAGCCAAACAAATTCTCTTCGAGTGTTTTTTTTAGGTTTCCCTAATTCAAGTGTTTAGCTAGGGTTTTAGCAAGAAAACCAATTTTCGAAAATCAGCAGCAAATTCAATTTGGAAGCAGCAATAATGGCGAGCACCAAAGTCCAGAGGATTATGACCCAACCTATTGTAGTTTCACTTCCATTTTCATGTCGTTTTTGTCTTTTTTACATTTCTTATGTTCATTTAATTTTAGTCTAATGCATCTTTTTTTTTTTTCGCCGATTTTCGAATCTTCCAGAACCTGATTTTCAGGTTTCTTCAAAGCGTAAGCCCCAGTTTCATAGCTATACCAGATTTAACATTTATCTTTCGTTTAATTGCCTTTATTATTCTGAGTTTAATTTGTTTGTTTTGAATGCAGAAAGCTCGTATTCAGATTTGGTTGTTTGAGCAAAAGGATGCGAGGATTGAAGGCCGTATAATTGTAAGATTTTCCTCTTACTGAGTAGTTGTTACTAGTTTTGTGATGAAATTTTATGGTGTTTTTTTTTTTATTTTTTTTTTTGTTTTTTAAAATCTGAATTATGGTTTCTATTTCGATTAAATCAGAAAATTTAGTTAAAACATAATGTTTCATGATTTATAAAAAACATTAGGTTGTATATATGGCAAAACTAAAACTCCTCAATTCAAGTTATGAGCAAGCATCTACCGTGGCGGAGCCAGGATTTTTACGATGGTAGGGCACCGTATCATCTAAAACCCTTTTATCAAAGAATGTTCATAATATCAAGACTCAAAATTACTTAGCAATCGTATTTGTCAAACCTTTATTATACAAAAATACATAAAATATTACCCCTATTCAAGGCTTTAAACAATAACCTCGCTCATATTTTTTTTAGATCTTTTATAATAGTTTTGGAATCAGATAGATCTTTCGTATCAAATAGGATTATCCAAAATACTAATTATAAGGATTTATAACTAATAATTCAAGTATACTCGTATATGTAAAAAGAAATGTTAAAATTAAACTTGACTAGTTTTCAAGTTTTGAAAGCATATTTATTATATCATCAATTTCATTATATTAGGTAGAAAAGTAATCTTGCCCAATGTGATCAAATTAAACTTTTATGTTGGTAAGTTTTTGTGTTATTTAGGAAATTGGATAAAAAGGACATTAAGAGAAAAGAAAAGAAAAAAAAAGGGGGGGGGGACATTAAGAAGAATAAACAATGAGATGAAAAAAATAACAAAAATGTTGGGCAAAAGATTAGAACCCATGACCTTTGATTGAAAAGGTAAAGCTCTAACCACTAGGCTACTAGTAAGCTATAACATAATAATGCACTTTATATTCTATTTAAACAAAATTTAGACAAATTTTTTTTTTTTTTTTTTTGAAAAAACCTGGCAGGGCACGTGCCCTACCAGGACATACTGTGGCTTCGCCACTGAGCATCAAAACAATGGACAAATTCAGGCTTTAATTTCAAAATTTTACTTTAAAAATTACTAATGGATACCTGCCAGCAATGTAATCATATAATATGATGGGTAGTCCTTGTGCATCTGCAATAGTTCTAGAGCCAGCCTTGGAGAAAGCCAAATAAGAATACAGATAATGGGAAAGCTAAAAATCTTCCTAATGTAATGTTACCCTGGTTATAATACAATCATAAGCTCCCAAGCACTCCTCTAGTCCTCTGTATTAATAATATAGCCCTTTGCAGAGAATTTTTTCGTTGGCTATCAATTTTAAATCTTTTTAGATTTAATTGAACAAGTAATGCATAACATGAAAGTAGTAAATCTGAACAAAACCATATGAAGTGATAACCCTTTGGCTATGAAAGTAGTAAAGCTAAACAAAACCAAATTGAAATGCCTATGATGGGCCTGTAGTTTCCCTTCATACCCATAGAGAGTAATAGCTTGAACTAAATTTATTCCAACTGCACTTTCTTGCCATTCAATCGTATACAATAAAGGTTCCCCTTTATAAAGAGATTTAGCACCTTGAATATTCTGTACTTGGATTGTAATGTAATCAAGCAGATCTTCCTTAACTGTTGAACATAATAAAATAAGAGGTTCAGAAAATAAAACTGACTGTATATCGAGAGGGAGAACACTCTCAATGAAAAGTTTATCTGGTAGACAAAAAAAAAATCTATTAGGCCACGGTGTCCTTAGGATGTATAAGAAAACTTGCTAGAATTTGGACACACTATCAAGAAATCCACTACGATATATACATGGAATAATATGCCAAAGTTACCAGGTCAAACAGCTAGGAATTTTTATTACAAGGATAGAGGCTTTGTTATTTTTACCTTAAATAATACGGAGTATCAGTTTTAGGTCATATAAGTCAGATAACTTTTAATAAGGTACTCCAATAACAACTGCCCATATTCAATTCTGAACTATAAAAATTGTGTGATTTGCTCAACTCAAAGATAAGTTCAGATAATGGTTTTCAGGTGAAAAGGACAAAGCCTATGCTTTGGTCATCGGCCCAATGGTGGATTTGGTCCAATTATTTTTTTTAAAAACTGTCCTTTCCCTTTTAAAATTTTAACTAGCAAAGCTCAATAAGTTAAAAGTGAAAGTTGTCCAATTTGAATAGTAGGCAGGCAACACATTAAAATATACAAAGGTTTTTTTAAAAAAAAAAAACTGAAAGAGACCATACCTAATCAAGCCCTAATTCCCAATTTTTTTTGCAGTGACTAATCAAACTCTACTGCTCTCATTCCTAATCTGTGATGTAACAGTATACATATGCGATTTTCTCTTTTGGATCCTGGCTGACCATACTAATATGTTAGCCAATAATCAAAACTTAATCAGGACTACAATTTATTATAAGTTGGGGTTCTCCCTTTATCCCTCAATAAAGTATACATCTTTGTTTAGCACAAATATTTAAGACAATAAGTTACAAGTAGTAAGTATCTAAGGAATAACTTATTTACTTATTTATTTTATTTTAGAGAGGGTCTAAGGAATAACTTGATAAAACGAATCAATCAATCAAACCCTTAATCCTATAAGTGAGTTCGGCTACATGAACCAAATTTGATTATTCTGTGTGGTCATCCACAAAAATCTTCCTCCTCTATTCCTTACGATCCAATGCTTCATCCTCATGCATATCCATATACTTCATATTCGTCCTAACTCTTTCCAACCAAGTTGTTTTCGCTCTCCCTCTCCCTCGTTTAACCCCCCATGGTCCCACTCTTTCACTCTTCGAACCCGTGCACCCTCGGGTCTCCGTCTTACATTCCCAAACCAACGCAGGCGGTTTTCCCTTATTTTGTCTCCAATGCCTGCAACCACACTTACTTTCTTGCGAATAACCTCATATATGATCTTATCTCTTAGAGTGTTTACACACATCCACCTTAACATGCGCATTTCCGTAATCTCCATCTTCTTAATGTGCTTCTTCTTAGAAGCCTAACATTTTGTACCATAGAGGGCTGTAGGATTTTACCTTCAAATGTAAGAGAATGCTTCGGTCACATAACTATCCTGTGGCCACTCTCCATTTAAGCCACCCCGGTCAATTCATTTCCATCCAACCATTCACTCATGGTCAATTCCTTTCCATCCAAACTTACCACGTCTTGATCAATGTGTAATATTTTTTTTAAGACACCCGAACTAAAAAAATATGAATAAGGTGTAACGATATGATTCATATGAACTTGATTCCAATAAGAAACTTACCACAGAAAATGGGGTAGAATATCAGGGATATGTAGTGCACCAACAAACAGACACCAAAAACACAAAATATCCTCACTACGCCTACAAGAAGCTAATGAGTTTTATCTTTCAATAAATTATTTTTAAATACATTTATCATATTCTTATATTGATGTGTAATTTCTTGTTTGTTTGAATATAAGTTTATTCATATAGAGTAAACAAACTCTATGGATCTACCTTGCTATGCAAATGCTTGTTAGAAATTTCTACTAGCGGAACTTTCTCTTTTCTTTATCAATTTAAACCTGCATCCCCGGTCAAGTTGCCTTAGTAGCGCGACTAATTTTGTTAATTTATTAGAATATGCCTATCAAATCAGAACTTAAGGGTAAACCAACTCATTATGCTTGATTTTGGAGGGGGTGATATGGATGTTGGCCTTAGTATTCAGTATATTTACTTTAGCCTTTGAGATGTGGTTTACTTGTGCTGATCCTCTTAACTACTTAAAATAGTAAAAATCTCTTTATGAATTTTTTTTAGTGTGCTGGGGTTGATCTTATGCTTAATGTGGACTATGTGGTACTGAGTTGATGAATATGACTGAGCAGAAGTACTTTTTTCAACTCAAAAGTTGTTTTGCAATTTGCAATAGATGCTGCTGATATCCATCTCTGGCTCTGTGTGAACTCTATATATACTGATTCATGATCTCTTCTTCAGGGCTTTGATGAATACATGAATTTAGTTTTAGACGACGCAGAAGAAGTGAATGTCAAAAAGAAGACCAGAAAATCACTTGGTAAAATTTACCGTCTATCCTATCATTTCTCGATCTGTTACTTCTTGATCTCAAGTCCAACTTATTTATCATTGTTTCTTTTTGTTTAGGGAGGATCCTTCTGAAAGGAGACAATATTACTCTGATGATGAATACGTAAGTTCAATATTACTCTACTGAAAAGAAGACTTATACTTAAAAAGCAAGGCTTATGCTGAAAACAACAAATCTCAACCATTCATTATTATCACAAAAGATCAGACAGTCAAAAGCATTAAGATCTTTCCAACCTCACATGTAATCAATTCAACCTTTTAAAGGTCACTACATACTAAATTAAGGTAACTTTATCTAAATTCACGACATTTACATAGTCACTATATATAAAAATAGCGTAAATATATCAATTTTGACGATATTTACACAAAGGTTATTATATACAAAAATAAGATAATTATATCAATTTTAACAACATTTACATAATGGTCATAGGAATAAGGTAACTATATCGACTTTGAGTTTTTGACACCATTTACATGAAGGTCACTATATATAAAAATAAGGTAACTATATCAATTTTAACATGTACATAAAGATTGCTATATAAAAAAATAAGGTCCTGAAACAAATTTTACAACATTTTCATCATGATGCTAAGGTCATTATATACAAAAATAAGGTAATTACGTCAAAATTTGACAAGATTTTCTTGATGCTAAGGTCATTACATACAATAATGTTTTCTGCGGAACCACTATCAAATGTCCTTTTGCTTCACAAGGTTGCTGCCCCCCCTCCTTTGTTCCTGCCCCTAAACACCTAAGCCTTCACTCCACCATCAACTTATACAACACTAACAAGTAGCAATAACAACTTTGTAACAGCAATAACAACCTTGTAACTCTGAGATAGTGAGGGATAGTTCAAGTGGTTAGAGGTTCCTTCCTGATTCAAGGAGATTCTGGGATTGATTCTCACCCTCGCTCTTGTGGTTCTCTAAACACTAAAAAAAACAACGGATTTTTCATCAAATACCACCGAGTTTAAGCTTAATTCACCGTATACCACCAAAAACTTTCTAATACACCATATAACCTTCAGTTTTATGGAAATGTCACAACATGCCATTAATGACCAACGGAGGTTAACACCGTTAGTCATTAAGGTTAATAATGCCACGTGACACTCAATAATTGGTCCAAATAAAAAAATTTAAAACAAAAACAAAAATATGTAAAAAAAAAAAAATGAAAAAAACCCACACCCACCCCCCATGCCACCACGAAACCCTAACCCTTACCCTAGGCCCACCTAAAACTGGCCGGCCGCCACCCTAAACCCTCGAAATCGGCCGGCCGGAACCCCCTAATACAAACAACCACCCCGCCGATCTAAGTCCAACTTCGAAATCACCCCTTGACCCAAATCCTACCCCCGAAACCACCATAACCACCACCCTTAAAACACCAGCCAGCCTCGAAAAACCCCTCTAACCTTCGCAAATCACCGAAAACCTCCATCTCGGCCTCGATTAGCCCCTCTAACCTTCGCAAAACGGCCGAAAACCTCCATCCCATCCCCGATTAATCCCTCTAACCTTCAACACGAAACTTGCCGAAAACCACCACGAATCCCCAAAACACAAAAATCGAAACCCTAGATTTTGGTTTTAGGGTTTCGGCATACGTGGTGGTTCAATGGGGTGGAGATGGCATCGGGACAAGGCAAATTCGTTCGCTGACGCGGGGGAGGGGGGTTTCGACGTCGGCCGGTGTTTAGTGGACGGTTTTTCGAGTGAGGTAGGGGGGTTTTTGAGGTGATTCAATGGGGTTTTCGAGGGAGGCACGACAGTTCAGGGGAAGAGGAGGAGCGCCGGCGGAGGTCCTGGCCGGATTCCGCACCGGCGAGGGGGTTCATTGGTGGTGGCTGACAGGGGGTGTCGTTGGTGGTGGCTCGCTGGGGGAACGTTGGTGGTGGTAGGTTTTTTTTTTCTTTTATTTTTTTATTTTTTCAATAATTAATTAAATAATTATTTTAAAATTAAATTATTTAGAAGGGAACAAATCACAAGCTGCCACGTGGCATTATTAACCTTAATGACTAACGGTTTTAACCTCCGTTAGTCATTAATGACATGTTGTGACATTTCCATAAAACTGAAGGTTATATGGTGTTTACAAAGTTTTTGGTGGTATACGATGAATTAAGCTTAAACTCAGTGGTATTTGGTGAAAAATCCGAAAAAAACAACCTTGTAACTCTGCTGCAACCTGCAAGTATTCACCCCCACTCACCTACTTCAGCACAACCCAACAACATAAAGTAGCTACGCTTTCCCACAACCACCAGCCACCTTAATTCGCCTAGCCAGCAATGTAGTTCATCCACCTCGCACCCTCCAAATCCACAACCAACCTCCGCGAAGTCACATAGTTATCGCAATAACCACCACAACAGTCAAACCACAACATCAGCAACCGTAACTCTATCGGACACCCACACAACCCAGCCATCAATTGCTCCACCGATTCGCCTCCAACATCACCAATTCGACCTCTAACAATCAACAATTCAGCCACGTGATTATCAAATTCTACAATTTTTAGAAATATAAATCACACACAAGCACATTCAGATTTAACTAAAGAATTACAATACTGACGCATATAGATTATAAATACTCAAAATCCCCAAATTTAATTATGTAAAATTCTCATATGTTAAAACTATTATAATAGACAAAAGAGTAAATTTATTAGATAAAATTCATTGCATTCGAAATCAGAAGAAAGTCAAGAAAAAATAACACATAAAAACCTTATCTACTCAAATTATGAAAAAAAAAACATATACAAATTAAGCTCAATAATGCCCTAAGAAGGAATTAAGTCGAATCTTAACATATTTACACTTCTATGAAATTCGATTAAGCAAGAAAAAGCTCAAATAAGTGTAATTACTCCTATGAAACTCAAAAAATTTAAATCAAAAGATCAGTTTGATTTTCAAAAAAAAATAAATGAAAATACACAATTAACGAAAAACATAAACGAAAAACTTACATTTCTAGTTCAACTTTGAAGCTAATAAAAAATTATGGACATTGAAGCAAATTGTGTGTAATTTGATTATTTTTTAAGGGAAGGAGAGAGAAAGAGTGTGATGGAGTCAGGGAGATATGAGACGGAGGAGAGAGAAAAATACATTAAAAAGTAGAGGAGAGAGAAAGGATTTTCAATTCATAAATCAAGAACAAAACCCACAGTATTAACATAGATATAATCTCCTCCGTTGGATGAGAATTTAATGGTCAAGATCGCCTGTTTTTAGTTTTCAGCTTTACACTTGTTTTCACATGACCCACTCCCTATATATATTTTCTTAGTGTTCTGTTGTATTCTTTTTATCCCCCCTCCTTCTATTAATTGTGCTTTGTTTATATATGTTTGTAGGGGAAAATGAGACCCAGCTGATTTGCATTTGTTCACCAGCATTAAATATTCAAACTGCTCATCCGCCTTAAAAGTTTTCTGCTTATTAATGTAATATGTACTTCAAGGCCTTCCCCTCTGTTCCGTATAGTTAATGTGTAGTTTGATAAATATGGAGTTGTGAGTTGTGACTTTGACGAATGTCTTCGTTTGTGTTTAGTAGAAGTTCTTTTAGTTGAGGTCCTGGTGGTGTAATCCAATATGGGGCAATTTTTTATGCTCTACCAGTTTATGTTACAGAAGAGGGCTCTTTCCAGATAACTGTGTTAATGATTAATCAAAATGTGGTGACTGTGATTTCTGATAGCAAGCTCAAAGTCATTGACAACATGAATTTTATAATGGAATCTCTTAAAATCAAAATCAAAATCCAAACCCACCCCCACCACACACCCCCCCCCCTCTCCCTTTTCCTCGGTTGCATTACTTTCTTCAAAACCCCCTCTCCCTTTTCCCCGGATGCCTTACTTTAACTCTATTTAAATGGCCATTCCTCAATCCTCAACTAGGTAACGTAAATCATCCATTATCCTATCTCTTGGTTATGAGAAAATTAAAATGTAGTTTTTTGCGAAAAAAGAGTATAACATTTAAAAAAAAAACACGGTTGTATTTGAAAAGTATAACACTTAATCAAACACAAAGGGAGTATTGTACTATTCACTCAATGTGAGATTGTGATTATATTAAAACATACTCCCTCTGTTTTTTATTAGTTGATATGTTTTGACTTTTGCACTATTTACACTTTTTTTTTTGGATCGTGTTTTATGCTTTATATGTAATAAAAAATATAGTCATGTAGAATCTTGTCAGATTTTTCACGATATATGTTTACAAAATATCGACGTTTTATAATATTTGCTTACCGGTAATTAAAGATATTAATAGTTGAATTTGTGAATTGACAAACGTGACTAAAAAAAATGTGTCAAATAAAATGAAACGGAGAAAGTATTCGGTTATATAATAATTAATATCAAGGGGGTGTTTAGTATGGGACTATGGGTATTCAGGAGAAGGAAAAACAATCAAAACGGTTAATTCCCTTTGTTGGTATTTGTAATTTCAAACTTAATCAAACGCTTTACCCTATGCTTACCCCAAACTCTTCTACTTGCATTCCCCACTCCACCCCCCCCCCCCCTCTAATATTACCCTCAACTCGCCACCAAAAGTCACCAACACCAAAGTCGACACCACCGCCACCAAAAGTGCCTCTCAGAACGCACAAAAGCAGAAGGAATCTAGACATTGGTGAGAAAGATTTTATGACCATCTTAATAACATCAGTCATCATATCACTACCTTAACTCGCTGGAAACCACACCTAACCTATAGGTTATGAAAACTACCGTGCTAATAAGGAAATCAACCCCAACCCGCTGGAATCCACTCAACTAACCATGAAACTAGCCCTAACCTATAGATTCCGAAAAACCACCTTGTTGAAAACCACTCATACAATATCTAAAAAACACCCTAACATGTGGGTAGGGGTGTACACCGGTCCAAAACCGGACCGGACCTGGACCGGACCTGTTTGGACCGGGGACCTGAATTGGGTAATTATGAGGATCGGGGACCGGACCTGAAAAATCAGGTCCGGTCCGGGTTTGGACCTGAATGGACCTGTTTTGTGTCTTTTTCGTTTTTTTTTTAATACAAAACCTGTTGGACCTGCATATGGACCTGTTTTGTGATTTTTAGACCTGTTGCATAATTTAATAATTACATACAAACCAAAATTATCAATTACAAAACTACATAAAGTCTATAAAGTCCCGATTCTCAAACACCAAAAATACAAATGAGTCCACCGAAAATACAAATAAGTCCACGAAAACTCAGTTTCAATTTTTCAGAGTTTGGTTTTCTTCTTTTTTTTTTTTTTGTTTTTTTTTAATTACGATTTTCCCGGGTTTCAGGTCCGGACCTGAAAACCCCGGGTTTGGACCGGGTCCGGACCGGGACCGGGAACCTGGATTTTTAAGAACCGGGACCGGACCTGAATCAACAGGTCCGGGTCAGGTCCGGTCCGGTTCATGTCGGTTCAGGTCTGGTTTCAGGTCCGGGCCAATTTTTGTACACCCCTACATGTGGGAAACCACCCATGAACTAATCAAGAAATTTTTGTTATTTTTAAAAAAAACTTTTTGTATCATCAACTAGTGGTTTATATGGTTAAGTTCAATATACAAGTTTCAGATTTGGAATTTTCATGTTCAAATGACTTTTGGAACCTTAAATTTACCATTTTTATAATCGTAAACTATAAAGTATCATTAAACTCTCTCCGTCCACAAATGATAGTCCTTTATGGGAAAATTTTAGTCCTAAAATGTTCACCCCATTTGTTTTTTCCAACAACCATTAATATTAATTTTTTTACCAAAAATTCCCTACAATTTGCAACATTATTTGTGCAAATTTATATTTTCCATATAAATTTTGTTTTCCCCTATACTTTTATTATTTTCTCTCTCTACTTTTTTGCATACCCAATGTTAATTTACTTTTTCAATGTACTTTTACTACTCTTATTTATGTTTATTAATTCCCGTGAAAAATGCCCATAAGGTACTATCAATAGGGGACGAATGAAGTATATTTTTTAAGAGAGAGAGAGAGAGAGGTTAGGAGTGACGACATCGACGACAACAGAGGGGAGGGGCGGCAGTGGCAGGCTGGAGGGGCGTTAGAGGGAGGTGATGTGAATTTAAGGGCAAATTCTTTCGAAAAAAGGGAGAATTACGTTGGTAAAAGAGTTTTTTCTTGTTGTCCTAAAATCCTAGGTGCAAATCTAGGATGTTATCTTTAATTGCTTACAAGTTTTAGTTAGTGTTTTGCCCCCAAGTTTTTGGTAGAAATTGCTTTGTTTTTATTGGCTGACTTGTGATTTTCAGTTAATTTATTTTGATTATTTTTTTTTATTTTTTTATTTTTTTTTACAACAGCAAAACACAAAACACCTAAGTAGCAAAACTATAAAAACTAATTCGACAAGTATTAGCTAGATCATGGGCCATTCCGACCTGGTCTCTTCCTACTTTCCAAACAACACATGTTCTTAACGTAGAAGCCAGTTGCTGGATGTCCCGGATAGTCCACCAAATGCTAACGACCGCTGAATGAGGATTATCAAGGCTTTGAACCAAATTAGCAGAATCCGAGAGCAAAAATACATGGGGAAAACCTTTCAATGTAGCCCACCTAATCGCCATTAAACAAGCAAGGGCCTCCGCATGAAGAGCGGAAACTGCTTTACAGAAATTGCCTCCCCCATCTTGGAAAGTATTGCCATCTAAAGAAAAGTCCCAACCTAACCCTGCATTGTCAGTGTCCTTCATCCACGAGCCATCAATAAGAATAGTTACTCCTTGTGTTGTGATTGCAAATGGTCTGGAGAATAAATCTCTATCCCCAAGGAAGCATAAGTAAAACCCGGGGCTGAAAATCCACATTGTTTGTGCCATTGGAGTTACTACCCTGTCGTCCACGGAAAATATCAAGATCCTCCTTCGCCCTATCCATATGTTGATGCCATACCTCACCATCACCGTCATTCCCTCGAAAAACCCGACCATTCCTAGTTCTCCAAAGGCACCACAAGGTCACTATGAACTTAGTGATCCTCTCACTATGGATGCCATCCTCGCTATAAAAGAGCAGGATATATGTCTGAATCCATTGTCGCAAAGGGGTAGATTCAGCAAGATTCAAGTTGAAAATAAGAGAGCAATTGTTCCACACATACTGTGCCACCACACACTCTCTGAATAGGTGTTGGAAGTCCTCCTCTTCCCCGTAGAAATCACACCCCACCTGTACTGGAATACCCCTATGGTGGAGGTTGGCTTTGACTGCAAGCCCATTCAAAAGAAGTTTCCAAAGAAAAAGGCTCCACTTTGGAGGAATATTCACCCTCCAAAGAATCTTCCACACCTCCTTGTACTGAGTATGATAAGACTCCTTTCCCTTCAACCCATGTAAAAAGGCATACCCTGTCTTAGTAGTGTACCATACTGTCTTATGATGAGGCTAGTATAACAGGTCTTCACTCTGGGTATCTGATAGTTCCTTAGAACTTTCCCATTCGAACCTTGATCTCACTAGAGGGATGTCCCATCTTCTAGGACCATTAAGCAAAAACTCACTAGCTAGACCCGTTCCTACCCCACTCAAAGATTGGTTGGAGGCCATGATCGGAACCTTTCCATTGACCCATTGTTAGCATACTTGATCTTCTCCCCAGAGCCAACCTTCCAAGAAAAACCCTCAATCAAACTATTAGTCACCGAGAACAGACATCTCCTCTCCCACGATGGGGACTGGCCTAACTTAAACCCCTTACGACCCGTAGCAAGAGGGCTCACCTCCTTTTGATACAGCACCCTTGCGGCCAACAGTTGAGGGTTACAGTGCATTCTTTGGACTTATCTGAAGAGCATTGCTTTATTAAGTGTTCTCATCGACCTGATCCCCAGACCACCCATCCCTTTGGAAGATGAAGAATGTCCTTCTTAACCCAATGCATTCCCTTATCCCCATTTGAAGCCCAGAAGAACCTGGCAATGAGGGAGTCGATCGCATTTGCTGTAGAATCCGGTCATTTAAAGCACTTCATCACATGGGAAGAAATACTGATAAGGACAGAGTTGATCAAAACGAGTTTGGCCGACTGTGAAAGCTTAACAGAGCTCCACTGCATAATCCTCGAAGCAATCTTATCTACCAGAAAACGAAAATTGTCTGCCCTTTTCCTAGTGAAATCAATGGGAGCCCCCAAATGTTTCCCCAAATTATCTTTCTGTTCCATCCTCAAGATATCTTTGAAAACCTGTCGCTCCAAGATTGTAGTCGACGGACTAAAACGGACAAAAGATTTTTGGAGATTAAGTTGTTGACCTGAAACCTTTTCAAACTAGCGTAGGAGATCAGCTAAGTGGCTACAAGAAGAGGGCGAAGCCTTACAGAAAATCATCGCATCATCCGCAAAGAACAAATGAGAAATGGAGGGAGAGCGTCTCGTAACTTTATCCCTTTGATCAGATTAATATCTTCCGCAAGCAAAAGCATCCGTGAAAGAATGTCCATGCAAAAGAGGAAAAGGTAAGGAGAAAGAGGATCTCCCTGACGTAGTCCACACTCAGGCTTAAAAGACTCCGTAACCCTTCCGTTTACCAAAGACTTGTACGAGACCGTAGTAATGCACTGCTCCACCCATTGAATCCACTGATCAGGAAAACCATAAGCTTTCAAAATTTTGAGAATAAAAACCCAATTAACCCGATCATAGGCCCTTGACATGTCAATCTTCAGAGCAGCCATTGGGGCTTTCACTTTCGTGCTAGATATGACATGAGTTGGCTCCTGATGAGTGGCATCTATGCCACGATTAAGGTTCATTTTGATGGTCATTTTCCCACATTTACGGCTTGTTTGCATCCTTTTCTTTGCACTTAGTTCCCTTTCCCTTTATGCATCTTCTTTCGTAGATTTTGCCCCTTTTTCCTACTCTTTACTTTGATTTCCATGCTTATGCTTTGTAGGAACCATCGGGGTTTTCAAGAGGAGGAAGCTAAGCTCAAGGAAAGCTGAAGGAAGCAAGATTTAGAAGAGGTTCGGCCAAACCTCCTGAAGGTGTGGCCGAACCAGGGTGTGGCCGAACCTACTCAGTGGTCCGGCCGAACGTCGAGGCAGAGTCAAGAAGCAATTTGGCAATTTTGCAGGAGTGGTCGAACCTCAGAAGTTCGACTAGACCAGGATCAGGGAGGTTCGACCGAACCTACCCATGGTTCGGCCGAACCTACCCATGGTTCGGCCGAACCTACCCTGTAGTCCGGCCGAACCTTCCCAGTGTTTGGTCGGACCACTCCTCTATTTCAGCTGGCTCTGTACGGACTACATAAGTCCCATTTTAGAATGTTTTGGTGTAATTAGATTAACTTAGTTTTAATTTTCTGCACAATTTTTAGCTTAATCTAGAGAGAGAAACACTATTAGTCTTCATTTGGTAGAGAGAGAAAGTGTGGATTTCTTCATTGATGAACTTGGATTTTGAAGAAGAAGCTTGTTTAATCTTTTGTAGATCTTCAACTTCAATTAATGAGCAATCTCTTACTCCTTCTCTTTACTTTTGCATTTAATTTTGCTTGTTTACTTTGATTATCCTTCTTTTCTTATTAATCATGTTGATGCTTATTGATTTGGTGATTGATATTGTTTTCAACATGATTTGTGAGTAGTCACTTAGCCAAGGGTGTGGGGATGGTGTAGTTGCTAATTGTTCATGCTTATAATATTGGGATTATTTAATTGTGATTAAAATCTTTGCATGCTTGATATTCTTTGATCTTTTTGCAAGTGCACATTGTTAGTTGATTAAAGGTGAATCTTTGCTAACAAGGAACGAAAGTTGACTTAGTTGAGATTCATTACTATCGATTGTTCTTTGATCGCACCTCCCAATATATGGTTCTAGTGTGGAAACATAGAGGCTATGTTAGGAGAAACCGATTAACCCCGGAAGGCGGTTAGATTGAACCTTATATAGATATTCATGCATGTTTAGTTCGCTATTGATTTGATTTTATGTTATTGCATGATCAAGCGGCATCTACATCTACCCATCTCCCTTGGTGTTTAGTTATATTGATTTTAACTCGTTTTATCTTTAGTTTAATCTCTTAGTCATTCCTATCCTTTGTCCCAAGATAGCTTAAAGTCTAGTGATGAATGCGGTGTTTATGCACTTCTCCCTGTGGTTCGACCCCTCTTCTTGCCATATACTTGTATTAGTATAAGTCGAGTGTTATAAATTGTATTTGATTTAGGTGTAGTTGTTTAACGACGCAATTATTCCTCTATCAGCTTCTGGCTAAGAAAAATGTTGTCTTCCATATATCTCCCCGGAATGAAAGCATGTTGAAATTTCGTAATCAGTGAAGGAAGAGACCCTTTCATCCTGTTAACCATGCATTTCGTAATGCATTTATAGATCGTGTTGCAAAGACTAATAGGGCGTAAGTGAGCTGCAACTTCCGGGTGATCTACCTTTGGCAGCATGACTAAGAGAGAAGCATTAAACTCCTTTAACAAGAAACCAGTGTTGAAAAAATGCTGAACAGCCTCAATTACAGATTTTCCAACTAATTCCCAGTGAACGTGTAAAAATTCCGCTATGATTCCATCCGGCCCTGGGGACTTGAGATGATGAATAGAAAACATAGCCTTCCTAATTTCCTGGCCAGTAAAAGGTCTGACCAAATCCCTTGCCTTAGAGTCTTCCAATTGAGGGAAAACTATTTCACAGAAGAGCAAATCGATATCATCCGCACCTGAATTACTTGTCACAACACTAGGAACAAAAACCTTTTTTAGAGCGCCTTGAATTAAATTGGCAATATCATCATGGCCACTAATCCACTCACTATCATCATTTTTGAGAGTCAAAATCTCCTTCCGTTGTTGTTTCTGCTTAGCCCTATTGAAGAGAGTCGTAGAAGACAAATCTCCTTCTTTGATCCATTCATCTTTCAACCATTGTTGCCAGTAATGAAAATATAGTTTACATTTAGGGATAATGTCATTAACCAATTTAACATATTCTTCCCCTTCCTCAACTGATGAAATAACATTTCCTTGAATGCTTAAAGAATTCGTGATGCTACACCAGTTAACACCCCAAAAGGTGCGCTTATCAAGGCACCATTTTTGAGCACCCGTTCTAATTATTAAGGTGCTTAGCCAAAACAAACATACTTGAGCCATTCAAAACAGTATCCCAAGTATCGCTAGCTAACTCCTTAATATCATTGTAACGCAAGCACCACCTCTCAAGTTGGTAAGGCCGGTTGGACCTCGGCCTAGAAGGATCCGAATCATATGTTATCGCAGCGTGATCCGAAACTATTATCGGTTCATGCAAGACTCTTCCTTCCAAAAAATCCTCAAACCATTGATTCGTGCAAAAAACTTTATCCAAACGTTCCAAAATAAGACCATTCTCAAAACATTTATTAGTCCATGTATAACGAGGCCCCGAGAAAGGAACATCGATCACACCATTAAGAAGCCTCCAATCAATAAAGGCATCAAGCCCCTTTATGATTAAGGAACCCCCTAGTTTATCTTGTAAGCAATCAACTTGGTTAAAATCACCAATCAAGAGACAATTAGGAGTTATCGAGAGAAGAGTTGTAAGTTCATCCCAAACTCTAGATCTATCTTCTACTTTAGGCTCACCATACACAAACATCACATTTCTATTAATTCCATTACCATCATCAATATTACACAAAATGTAGTTTGGAGTAGACATAAAACAAGTAACAATTCCTTGAAACCAACTAAAGACCGCTAGGCCTCCCCTAGTAACATCTGCATCCACTCCATAAGAAAAATTTGGAGTGAATGGATCAACTAAAAGTTTAACATCAACAAAAGACATTTTAGTTTCGGATAAAAACAAGAACATAGGAAATTTAGAGGAAATAAGCCACACTAAATATGGATGTGCAGGGGCTAGTGTGTCATTGAGACCCCTGCAATTTCATGAAATGATCCTCATATATCCATCGGGAGCTGATCTGGTGCAGCCACCTCACCTAAGTACTCATCCATAGATTTCCAAATAGCATGTTGAACCTCAATTTCCATCTCATCATCATCAAGTTTCTGGTGCGAATTCACTTCCTCATCCTTCCTTTTCTTAGAGGGACTTGAGAAGGAGGAGGAAGAAGAGTATTTCATTCTCTTTTTTCCCTTGCGCCTATCCACCTTTCGAAGCCGCAAGAGGCGAACCTTTACCCCCCAATGCCTAGCCATGTCGACATCGGAAATTGCCTTTGATTTAAATCAAACCCTTCACCCTTGTCACGTTGCCATAAGCTGAACCCACCCTTTTCTGACCATTGATCAAGTGTCTTTCTCCTCTTCCGAGCCACCCAATCCGGATTAAAAGAGCACTCACGAACATAACCATCATCACAAGACCGAGCCTCATAGTGTATCTCATCTCGAACCCTTTTACGCGGCCAAAACTGGTTGTTATCCAACACAGTAGCAATACCATGACCCCCCGCCAAATCTGCTTGAGACATAGGAGAATTAGGAGGGTCAAATTCTATCATTGGCATCAGCGAAAATTTTGGTTCAAAGAAAGGAGAAGTATCCGGAATCGATTCCGGGTAAACTCGAGAAGATGCACGGCCATTGCGAAGAGAATGAACCAATCTTCTTCCTGTTTCAATTACGTTTATAGCATTAGGGAAAGCGGAAAAAGAGGAAGGAGATATATGGTTTACCTTGGCGCCGAAGGAGAAAACGCCCTGCATTGAAGAAGATCAGCAGTGTTCATTGTTGTTGTTGAAGCCGAAATACCCAGATTAGGAATTTCTTGCAATAACTTGGTCTGAACCGATTGACTTAAGTGATTGAAAGGGATCGTAGCCCACTCGTCAATGCCCAAAGTTTGAAAAAGAGTGGGGCCAACTGAACTTTGACGACCCGCCACATCAGAAGATTCCCCCATCTCGAAAACTGAGTTCCCAAAATTTGGCCTAGAAGATTCTCCCACCTCGAAGGTGGAGTTCATAAATCGGGGTCGCGTAAGAGGAGGTGAGTCCGGATCACACCCGACCCGATGAATTCTGGAATTTGGGCTCCACCGTGGTGGGTTGCCCAAAGAGAGAGTAGGGATGCCCCTCCCCTGCTACTCCGACCTAGCAGCATCCGCACGCCGCGGCGGATAAAACTGAGCATATGGGTCCTCCGACAGACCATACCTCCGACCCGGAGAAAGAGAAAGGTTCGGTGCAAAATCCACCTCCCCATTATTATCCGAATCATCATCTAAATCATCATCACCCGAATAGAAAACCTCTGTATCACGAGACACAGAAGACTGATCAAATTCCGACCCCGTGATATCATTATCATGTTGGCGCCGCATCTCCGCATACAAGTCTTCCGGTTTCTCAAATCGCCAGAGATTAACCGCCGTATTTCAGAAAATGTAGCGATCTGGAAGACCATGAATCAAATTTGTGTAAAAAGGCTGGTCCATTGGATCGTACAGCACCCTCAAGCCACTCTGTTCACGCGCTGCCATTCTCTGACGCAACCTGCGCCTAGCCACCTGAGAAGTGAGGTTGCACCTCCTAGTTGAGTGGCCCACCATGCCACATTGCTTGCAAAATTTAAAGACCCCTTCATATCGAAAGTAAACCCACACAACCTTCTCCTCACTGACTGGAAGCACCCCGGTATCAATGGTTGAGAAAGATCAATAATCATTCTCGCACGCAACTCCGAGAACCGCGACGCTCGATCACTGATCTGATCGAGAGTATCAATGCGCCCTATACGCTCAAAAATTTGACGAGCCCAGTGAGTAGTTAGAAATGGAAAAGGTAAGCCATAAACTCTTATCCATAATTGCGCTATGGCAAATTCGATATGCTGCGGGACATCCAAGGGTTCATAATGGCAGAACACCATTATTCTGCCATCGAACACATCCGTATGCTCCCTTATAATACTCCGAATATCCAGTTGTTTCCTACAGTCAAACAGGAAATAAATCCCTATTTTATGAACTGTTATATGCCCTCTATGAACCCACCTGGAGTTCACCACGTGCTGCACATATTCCACAGATGGTGGATTGTGACCCACAAAGCTTCCAATAACACAACGATAGTAATTAATTCTATCATGAGGTTGATTATTTTGTGGAGTAGGGACCAAGTCCCCCATTCAAAAAACTGAATCAGGAGGATTATTCTCCATAACAGAGAATAAAACAGACGAAAAAATGAAAAATACCCAAGCAAAGAGTATAAACAGAAGAAAGGACAGAGGAGTAAAGAAGAGAGAAGAGGATATGCTTAAACTGTACCTAAACTCCGAGCATTTATAGCCAAAACCAGAAGATTAAGTAACTTGGTTCCTATATTGCATGCGTGAAAAGTGTAATAAATAGGGAATACTCAGACCAAGAAACAACAAAAACGGGGCTCAAGATGAAGAAAATTAATTAAGCAACGAAATTGATTGGTGCAGACTCTTGAATGAAGAGTAGAAGATGAAAGATTTTCTGCAACAAATAAACCTAGAAAGGTAATAGCCTTTGCAAGCTACAGAAGTAATCCTTCGAGATAGGAAGAACAAGCAACAACCAATAAAAAAGCATGCAAACATGCAAAATGCTCGTTGATCGAGAAGACTCACAATTGAAGTGAGAAGAGCTCTCAACTTAGAGAGAGAAAGCGTTAATTTGTATTTATTTTGTAGTATTTATCACAACCATTATTTTTAGATTATTATTCAAGGACTTAGGAGTTGTTAGTCATGTTTTAGTTTTGGAAGGGCTTTATGCTAGAGCGGAGAGATCTTGAAAATCAAGGATAATATAAGTCTTATAAAATGCTTTTGGAAAGGGCAGGACGACCATCTAAAGAAAGTAAGGGCCTATTCTCATTGGCTGAAATCAGCTGAACTGAACTGAACTGAACTAAGCTGAGATGAATAGAACTGAACTGAACTTAGTAATTAGTGATTTTTAACTACGGATTAGTGATCTTTGATTATTTATTATTATACATATGTGTATATATATATGTACATATTAAAATATTTATGAAAAATATACTATATAATTATAATATTTATGGAAAATATATTATAAACATGAAACCCCAAAACATTTTAAACACATATACTATATAATTTAAAAATAAAATAGTATTATGACAAAAGAACACAAAACACTTTGTTGTTTAATTTTTTTTTTAAAAAAAATAAAAATAAAATTACGTTTTCAGTTGCAAATAAGCGTTGCTTGTTGTACTCTACACAATTTTATTCGTTAACATGAACTAGGGATTCCATTCACGCACCAAGTTGAAGTCATGGAGCGAAGAGAAGATCACACTATGTACGATCCTAACAAAAAAGTAGCTATGGATATTGTACGACAAGAAATAGTTGATCAGATATGGGAGTCAGTTCAGAAGAATGCCGAGGTAATGGAGGAGCTTGGTGGACAAGAAGAAGACGAAGAACTAACCGATTATGAAAATTAGTTTAAGTTGTGTAGTACTCTAATTTTCTCAATGAATTTAACAGTAGAAATGTGTATAAAAAAATAGAACAATTTGAACAATGAATTGTATCATTATCATTATTATCATTATCATTATCATTATCATTATCATTATCATTATCATTATCATTATCATTATCATTATCATTAACATTATCATTATCATTATCATTAACATTATCATTATTATTATTATTATTATCATCATTATTATTATTATCATTATCATCATTATCATCATCATCATCATCATCATTATTATTATCCCTAAGTTTTTTATTAGAAACGGAGTTCATTTGGTCAGTCAACGATTGTAAAACTAAAATCATTCAAGTTTGTCAAGTAAATTGGTTTACTTGTTTTCCTATTTTAAGGGGGCGTTTGGTATGAATTTTGGAAATTGGAAAGTTACGCACTAAGCTACCAGATTTGTCGCATTGTGATATTTTCTATCGTGACAAATCAAAGGTAGTTTTGTCACACCATTTATTCCAGCAAATTTTATCCTCTTTTTAACTTGTGCTTTATAAATAATATAGTCTTTCAAAAGTTACGACAGAGTTAAACATCGTTTTTCAACTCTCATATTCTAATTTTCTCTTTTTTTTTTCTTAATCTTTTATATTCTAATCTTTCATAATTCCTCCCCCAAGTTGACAGAGGGTGAAGTAGGTCGTTGACTAATATAATCCTCCCTAAGGTCAAAAAAATTTATAATCACTTAACAAATCTAAATACAAGTATAGAGGTAAGTCAAGGGTCGAACCTCTAGGAACGATTATGTTCAAGTGCTTTCAATGTGCACTTAAGCTAGGTCGAAGTCAAAGGTTAAAGTTATAGTAATCAATACTAATTAACTACCAAAACAAAGAAGCAAACAAATGAAACACTAGAGAATGGGGATCAATTTGGGAAAGTCAAGTTAATCAATGGTTGTGAAAACTAATGATAAGAGCTGTCAATTAGAATTAAAGAGCTATTTGCCTATCTCCTAATCGTTAACCTAGGTTTCCTCTATAAATAATAAACTAGGAGAATCATTATTCAAACCATCAACAATTGCTAATCCTAAATCAAGTGGTTTTGTCGTTAGAATCTACAATAATGAAATCTAGCATAGTTCTCAAGGCCTAATCAAACTACACACATGTAAACTTACATCAATCACTTTAATCTCAACAATCAACCAACATAATTCCCAAATTTGTCACAATCAATCAATCAATCAATCATAAAAGTTTTACCCTAACTCTAGCAAAACAACTACTCACTAACAATCATTATCTAATCAACAAGCAAGTAAATGAAATCAAGAATCAATAAAACATCAACAATAACTACTCTGATCAAGATTCAAGCTAAGCATCAAAACTAACTCAAACAACATGAAATTAAACAAAGCAATAAGATAATATACAGTAAGAAATGCTCATCGATTATTGAGAAGATCTTCGATACAATTGTCACCCTTACATCTTCAATATCTCAAATCACCATGAAAATCCCTCACTTTCTCTCTCTAAAACTACTCCTAAAACTAACCCTAAACCAGAGAAAGAAACTCTTAACTAAGCTAAGAATTGAAATCTAAAAATTTCATAATGAAGAAATAAGAAAAGCTATATAGAGTACAAAAAAAGGCAAATATTCCGAAATAGACCAAGTCAGGCGCGCCAGCGATAATCAGGGTACGGAAACAGGTCCTAGAAGGGCGTGCCCGCGCAACGGCCGTGGCGCGACGGATTTTGTCGTGACATTACAAGACTTTTTTAGCGCGTCTGCGCTGCTAGAGCAGGGGACTTACTTCGGTGCGTGCGTGATGTACGTGGTGCGTTCCTCATGATCGTCACTAGACATGGAAGAATTGAAATGAAGTTTATGATGGGTTTAACACCATGATTTCATGAGAGCGCAAACATTGTCTTGGAGTAAACCATTTCTTGCTTTGTGAGATATAATTAAGCTTCCACTTCGCACCTTGAGCCACTTCCAACCCGGAAAATCATCGTGACAGATCTATAAACAAGAACAAATAAAAGGAAAAAACACTAAAAATCCACAAAAGTGGACGAAAACACAAAATAAGCAAGAATAAGGAAACTAAAGAGCAAATGAACAAAATCAAGCATTTAAGAAAGAAAGCTATAAAATGAAGGTAAAAACAACCTAAAACTCATCAAATGAGTAATGTTCAAGGTGTAGCTGCGAAGCCTGGCTGGGTATTTGGCCTTGACGTCGATCATGATTCACCTGTACAATAACGGTGGTTATGCCTCGGGGGCGTTTTTGAGGAACCCACCTTCGATGGTTAAGTTAGTATGGTCTTAAGTGGATAATAATGGATAAGTAAAAAAATGTATGTGTCTAGCTCAGCGGGAGCTACCCTATACAAGTGCCATAAATGACACTTATCACAAGTGATATAATGGTTATAATGTCAAATTCGACTTCCTATGTTGATTTCCACGCACATTCACAACATGTTAAAATAAATACGCTTCAATTGACACCTGCATATACGCAACCAAACTAAATGGCGGTGAAAAGTCACTCATTATCCGGTTTGGGTTCGGGAGACATAATCAGTTGTCTACTGAACCATTACGGGACTCTTGGTAAGTTGGTAAACATGTACAAGAACTACTAGAAAACAGCTCATTTCTGACGGAAAAACTCCGTCGAAAACACCATGAAATCCGTCGAAAAACCCATTTCATAGGTAGGAAAAAGGGTCCCTTCCATCGAAAACAACATAAAAAAAAAATTAAATAAAAAAAATAAACTGCACCACCACTGGCTTGGCGTATCACCACCAACAACCCCTAACTTCAACGTCAGACCACCACCGCCACTACCACCCACTAACTAAACCTATCCCTAACCCTAAACCTAAGCCCAGACCATCAGACCACCACTCTCCCCACCCGAACCCTAAATCCACCTAAGCCCATAGGCACCACAAACCCAGCACCAACACCAAACCCATACCCAGATCCACCCAAACCCACCTCTTTGTCACCAAATTAACCCACCCACCCTAACCCTTAGCCCCTGCCTGACCTAAACCCACCTAAGACCACCACCACCAACAAACCCAAACCTAGATCTACACCACAATTACCCAAACTCAAACCCCCCACCACCACCGCCACTGCAATTCAACAAAAACCATAAAATTAAAAAAAAAAATCTCACAAACCAAAAATAAGTAATAAATTTCTAGATTTAGAGTTTTTATGATCGAATTTTACATGAAAAACCTTACTTTGTTCAAAAAATTAATTCTCCAGTCGAGTTTTCATGCGTGAGGTGTTAAGGCTAAGAGAAGAGGACGAGAAACAGAGGAACGAGATGAGGAAAGAGAACAGGAGAAGGAGAAGAGGAGAGAGAACAGGAGAAGAGAGAAAGAGAATCAAAGAAGAGAGGAAATGAAGGAGGAGGAGGAGAGGAAGAGAAGAGCACAAGAGAGAGGATGAGGAGAGAGGAAAGAGAAAAGAAGAAATGAAGGGGAAGTGTGTCGGTAATGGTTTTAAAAGGTAATTTTTTATTTTTATTTTTTATATTCAATTTATATTCCAAAGGAACATTCCGTAGGAAAGCCCATATATTCCGACGGTTTTTACTCCGTCGTAAATTTCCGACGAGTTATTAAAATCCGTTGGAATTTATGATGTTTTCGACGGAATTACGTGTCCGTCGAAAATCGACCTATTTCTAGTAGTGAACACTATTAATCCTACGCTACTATAGAGATTTTGAATGACATATATGCCAAACAAAACCTCGATGACCTTTTAATATGAAAGCACTAAATGACAATAATGTCGAATACATAATCAAAAGAATGCAAGGGCATAATGTGGCATAAATGACTATATCAATACAAATAATCCAAGCCTGAATAAATCCCTTAATGGAATGGCGTAGTGATCATTTTTCTTGATACGCTAAGGTATGATATGAGTTATACCCACCTCTATCCTTAATTTTCTAAACCCTAAACCCAGTGAGTTAGAGACACGGGATTGAATTTTTGTTTTTTTTTTTTTGGCACGGGTTGAAATTTCCTTAAACAAACATGAGATATGGGTTTTACCATTCTAAACCTACACCTTAGTTTAAACACCAACAGACCAATCTAATTTGTATTGGTAAAGAGCACAAGGCAGCACTCTATCTACAAAGTTGATTGCTTACTAAATTTTACTCTTTGTCATCCAATTAATCTATATAATATTATAAGATACTTCAACTACCAGTGGAATTGCCTACGTTCTGGGTGGAATTTCTGCGTCAACATAAATAGCCACACGAAACAGTTGAGTGGCCAATTTCCAGCTATCATCTCTTAAGAAAAGGCCATAACAAACAAATACCAATAATAATCATTAGTCTAATCAAAATGTCTCTTTCTACTCTGTCGTTTAATCTTCCTTTTTATACCACAACAATTGGATATTGTAAATTAAGTTGAATTTTATACCACCTAGCATGAAGTACAAAACCTTCCTATGGTTAAAAAAATTATTGGGCAAGCCCTTAAGGATTTTTAAATCATTTATAGAATATGAAGTTACTATATGGTGGATTGTTACATGGAAGGCATTTATAAATTTATATCAATGTTGACAATTAATTCAAGTTAATTGGTTGTAAAAGTACGCTTTTGATCATTTTGCAAGTTAAGCCAATTATCACTCGTAAGGTAAGACATAGAAGCCATATCTAGTGAACTGTTAAACATCGCCCGCAAATTCCTACATAAAGCCCACAAAATAAGAGTGAAATGACACTTTTGCCCTCATACTAAAAAACACACAATTTCTCTCTCTACTCTCTACTTCCACTTTCTCTCTCTAAATTATTTCCAGAGCTATGTCGAGGCGGCCCGGCAAGGAAGTGGCGGCACCGGCGGTGGGCGGAAGGCGGTTTGCCGGCCAGAAGGTAAATTTTTTAATTTTTGTAATTTTTTTTAAAAAAAAAAAACCTCCGGCGACGGTGGGGCGCCAAGGCGAGACGCCACCACCACGGCGGAGGCGCCTAGGCAAGGCGCCCATACGGTGGTGGCGGCGCCAAGCCCAGACGCCACTACCACGGCTGTGGCGCCGAGCCTCTGCGCCGCCGCCGTGGTAGTGGCGTCTGGGCTTGGCGCCGCCACCACCGTATGGGCGCCTTGCCTAGGCGCCTCGTTCTTTTTTTTTTTTTTTAAATTTTTTTTTTTTTTTTAATTTTAAATTTTATTTTCGATTTTTTTTTTTTTTTTTAAAAAATTTGTTTTTCTTTTTTTTAAATTGTATGTTCCCTTTTTTTTTTTATCTTTTTTTTTTAAATTTTGTTTTTTTATTTGTTTTAATTTTATATTTTTTATGTTTATAATTTTATTTCCGTGACTTGTTTATTTGCTTTTGTGTTTATTTTCGACTTTTTTTAATTTGTTTTCGTTATTATGTTTCGTTATTTACTTGGAGTTAGGCATCGCAATTTAGACCTGGTGCGGGGAAGAGTATTGACGTCGTGAGGAGTACGATCTACTCAATGGAGAGCTCGGGGCCCAGACACGTTAGATCCCGTGGTATTTCGGCCTCGGCCCGCAGAGAACGGGTGCACTGTTCTGCGGACGATGAAGATGATGATGATGATGATGAGGAGGAGGAGGAGGAGGTCGAGGAGGAGGAGGACGAGGACGAGGATGATGCAGATGAGGATGTCGACGATCAGAGTGGACCATATGATGATTACGGTCCATTCAGTCAGAGACTTGATGATACGTATGAGACGCATAGGGTAGATGTGCGTAAGGGTCGAGATGGTAGGTTTGTTAGTAGATCTGGCACATCATCTGCGTCCACTGTGTCTGCGGGTAGCAGAAAACGGTCGAGGGCCGTTAATGATTCTTGGATGGTGAGGGGTGAGGTGGCCGGGGGACCTATAGACGGGAGTGTGATTCCTAGCTTTTTAGGACACATCGCTACCCGTATTTGGGAGGACCAGGAGAGGGCTTTGGATACAGGCATTTTGAAATGCCAAACCCGGGAAAAGACTTGTAGGTTTTTGTGTAGCTGGGCTGATGCTTGGCCGGAGGAGAGCGAGATGGTCGGGCGATTGAGGGCCACTAGAGTGAGTCACCTTCCTGCCACCATGCACGATAGGATTGACTGGACGCTGATCACGGCTTTCGTTGAGCGATGGCAGCCGGATACGAACTCGTTCCACCTTCCGTTCGGTGAGATGACGATCATGTTGCATGACGTCGAGGCCATCCTTGGGATTCCCGTGGAGGGAAACCGAGCATCTGTCGTCACTGATGCGGATCAGGCAGATTTACTAGCGGAGCTGTTGGCGGTGGATAGGGCTGCGCTGTACACATCGGCACTTGGTGTGTGGGATCACGGCGACGTTAAGATCGCAGCCGTCTTGCAGCGATGTTTGCACCCTACGGCACGTAGGACGCAGGACACACAGCTGGCTGCATATGTTTTTCTTCTTCTCGGGTGTACCTTGTTTCCGGATAAGAGCGGGAACAAGCTCAGGCCACGCGACATAGTTGACGCGTGTGAGCCCGACAGAGTAGGCCAGTTTTCTTGGGGGTCGGCTACGCTGGCGTATCTGTATCGCCAGTTAGGATTCTCGAGCCGGGCTGATGCAGCAGGTATCACTGGATGTCTGACGTTGTTACAGACCTGGATATACGAGTATTTTCCTGCGTTTCGACCACACCGCGACCCGGTTCCCATTGGTGATGGCCAGCCACGTGCCTGTGCGTGGAGTCCGCGTGTCGAGAAGAAGTCCGTTGACCGCCTGCGCTCCATACGGTTATCGCTTGACAGGATGTCCCCCTTAGAGGTACAGTGATTAAATTATTTCTACTTTTACAATCTGATGCTTTATTTTATGACTGTTACTGATTTTAAATAATGTGCAGGTGAACTGGATGCCTTTTGGCCAGAACCCTAGTAATAGGGTACCCAGGACCCTCTACACTGGACTGATTCAGTATCGCGAGATCGTAGAGGCGTACATGCCGCAGCGCTCATGGTACAAAGCATCCCAACCCTCCACGCTTGCTCTACGAATTTCATACCACTTCGGTATGATATTTGGGACCGGAAAATCGGGTGACATGTCTAATCGGATAAAATGTCTGTATGACGGCCCAAGAAATCCAATAACAACGTCCCTTACCGGTCTGGTGACGGTCTCGCGCGAACACCAGGGCAGAACCGTTGTACATGGATAATAGGCTCGACTATGTAAACCAAGGCCGAAATGCATGACTGCACACTTGTAGATGTTTGCAACGGCAAAGAGATCAAGTGGCGCATCGAACCAATGATTTTGACCGCAAGGTCCCCCTCCCCACCGGATACGCTGCAGAGACCTATCCAAGTCCTCGCCGTACACATGGCCATACACATCTCGGTTTGATGCGATTTCACTGTACATCAACTGCCGCACTAAACCGTAGTTGTCTTCACCCATTTGAAACACATCCGCCACAACCCGAAATCCGCAGTTACCATCTGCAATGACATCATTCCACCCGTCCAAGAATGGCATCATGATATTAGGGATCCTGTCCTTATATGGAAAATGTTCAATGTCCATTCTCCCTGTTACACACATCAATAAACACAATAAACAAGTCAACAGTAAACTAATCAAATAGTCAACAAAAGAAATTGAAGTCGAATGTCTTACCGGTGCCGGGCATATTCACCGACGACGATGATTGGCTGCCACTTGATGAGGATGTACGACCACGGCCACGGCCACGGCCACGACCGCGAATGTACTCAAACGCACTCTTGTTCCGCCGTGGTTGTCGACCCCTAGGTCGCTCGACCCCTTCCGGTTCCTCGGTATCCAAACACGATGTATTGAACATGTCATGAAGTATGTGTGTAGCACTACGAATGATCGAAGGGTGACTGGAGGACACTTGGTCAAACATCATCTGAAACTGCTCCAACTCCTCCTGTTCACGGTGAACCGTATGCGGAACAGCATGCTCTCCGATAACGAGCGTCCGCCAGAATGGATGAACCTGATCGACATGTAACGACGCCCTGTCTTGCGTAATTACGCGGTGAATGGTGCATGCACAAGGTAATCCATGAGTCATTGATATAGCACATCCGCACCGAATAGCCACTTCATCGCCCAACTCCCTCATCCTGGTATACTCGCTCAGAATCAACCCCAAACAGTGGTGTGACACACGACCGTTGAGAATCTTAAATATGAAATGGCCATACAACATGCCATGTCGTCGTCTGGAGTCCTCGAGATAGTTCTTGATGCCGTTCCTCTGAGTATCAATAGCCTTGTTTATTCTCTCGAACAGTGTATCCAGAGCAGCCGTGGAAGAATCAATCCAGTCCTTCAAAGCTCTATGAGCGCTCTCGACTCTGCATGTCGTAGTGTTCCCAAAATGAAGAACTTGGTTCGTCCAATATTTGACAAACTTTTCCCTCTGAGGTACCCACTGATGCATCACATAGTCTACGATTGGCGGGCACCACTTGTACGCATCCTTTAAGTTTTCCAAGGCTCGATCGTACTCTGCCTCCGTGGTAGCTTGCAGGATCTTCCGCCACTTACCATTTACCAATCTCTCTGCTGAATCTAAGTTCTTGTTGAAAAGGTTGTAGGCTTTGACTTTCACGCAGTTGTTGATGTGCCATGTGCACAGTAAATGGCTCGACTCCGGAAACAGCTCCGCTATAGGGGCAAAAAGACCTCCCTCACAATCACTTACGATGGCCGATGGCTGTACATTTGGGCCGATGTAATTTCTCAACTTTTCCAACACCCAACGGTAACTCGCAGCCGTCTCATCCTTCATGACTGCATAACCAATCAGAAAGTTCTGGTTCGTTGGAGCCATCCCAACCATCTCAACCAGTGGGAACTTGTACTTGTTTGTCTTGTACGTTGAATCGATCAAAATCACAGATGGCCAAGACGAAATCATATCAGCACAATCAGGATGGACAAGGAACAAATGAGTTACCTCCGATGTGTCTTCGTCAGATTCAAACCAGTAAAGGTAACCACGTGCTTGTGCCTGGTGCAGAAGCTGTTGTATAGGGTTCCTTCCCTCTGACCGTTCAAACCTCAATTTCTGTCTGACGTTGTAGATGTGTCTTCGGTTTGGCTGGTCTTCGGGGAATTTCTCTAACACAGACGCTAATATTTTAGCGGGCTTCACTTGAGCATCACTCATTTCTTTTACAACTAGTTTCGCAGCTGGACTTAGGCCGCTTAACTGCCGATGCCCCACTTTGTATGCTATCAGCTCATGGTTGTGATATCCCCATTTGTCGTAACCCTTCACTTCCCAACCGTCACGCCTTTGATGTTGTCGAACCTTAACTCGGAACTGACACCCACAACCTTTCCGCTTTGAGTCAAACCGAATCGCTTTACTGAAATCTCGTTCTTCTCTTTTGCGATAACGGTCGCATCTCAAAATGCGATCCATTCTACCATCCCGTTGAGATTTATGAGTTGCTACTACTAAACAAAAGCCTGATCTAATTGCAACCTGTTTTGCCCAATCAATCGCTTGTTGAGCATCTTCGAACAGGCCATCATGTACAAAAATCCCACTGTAATCATTTTCGTCTCCACCATAATCCTGTAACAATAACATATAACGTATAAATATAATTACGTTAAGATTAAATTAATAAAAACAAACAAAAAAAAAAAAAAGGGGATTAAATTAAAAAATAAAATAAAAAAAAAAAAAAAAAAAAAAAAAAATATTCCCCTACTGGCGCCTGGCCAGGACGCCGGAGCCACGGCCGGGGCGCCTGGTCAGGACGCCGCCGCCATGGTGGCGGCGTGGTGGCCAGGCGCCTTAGCCGTGGCTGCGGCGTCCTGGCCACGCGCCACTACTATGGTCGAGGCTTCTCCACCAGGCGCCGTGACCACGGTGGCGGCGTCCTGGCTAGGCGCCACAACCACGGCATGGCCTTTTGGCTAGGCGCCAGCCACCATTTCGTCCTTACGATGCGTTACGAACCTCGTTTTCCGATGACGACGGCGATTCTCCGGTGATCCTCGGCGATCCGGTGCTGCTCCACATTTTTTTAGTGCGAAAAATTTATCTTCCGTTAAAATTATAAAAAGGGCAAATTTGTCAAAAAATTATAAAATGTGGGCTTTATGTAGAGATTTGCGGGCGATGAATAACAAGTCCCTAGATTGAACCTATTATAAGCATTCCACAAACATAATATTACTCACTCTATACATACAATTGTTGTATGTGGTCCCTACATAAAACCACAATTTATCATGTTTTTATTAGTTAAAATTATAGGTCCAAGTTCCATTTGAATTCAATTTATATTTGACTCCTAGTTTTCTTCCTTTTTTTATAATGTGTCAAATTTCTAATGGTATTGTATGTAGGGACCACATATAATGATTGTATGTGTATGTGTATCGCTGCTTATATAATTTACACAATTTAATCAGCATAAAGTTTTAAGTAAATTTAATTTACTTTATTCTTATTGTGTGATGACTTGTAGTAGGGTCTTTATAGTTAGTAAGTACTCCATAGTCCGTCCATAGGTAATCTTTAATTCAATGGATAGTAGAAGTTTTTAAATCATACTTTGTGGATAGAGCGGAAAAAGTAGAGGCGATCAAGGTTAGCCCGCCCCGATTTTAGGCGGGTCTTGGGTAGAATTTTCCGACACAAAAAATTAATTTTTTTGAGCGGGTTTAGGGATACGTTTTTATGCATATTTAGTTGATTTTTTAGGCCCGGCCGAAAAATGGCCCAAAAAACCCGAATGGCCCGACCATTTTGGACGGATTTGGGCACAAACATTCGGGCCCAAAGCTTGGCCCGACCCAACCCAAGAAGTGGCCATAAATTTTTAGCTTGGCCCGGCCTGACCTGCCCAATGATCACTTTAGTGAGTGAGATAAGAATACTTTCGAAATATACAGTATATTGTCAAATTATCATTTCTTTGTAATACATTAGTTAAATTTTACTAAGCTAATATTTTTAACAAATTGAAATTAGCTTTAGATGATTTTTTTAGAGCAAATTTAGCCCCAAGTCTTAAAACTTGGATGTGACATTATTTTTGGTGGTCCCCATTGAAAATGATGTCATCAAATTCTTATTAAGACTCACTAAGATTTACACAAATTTATCACTTTAATCCTAAGACTTAAATATTTGACATATTATATGTAGAAAAGTGTAAGGAAAAAAAAAGGATAATAAAAATAAACGTGAGGTGTGAGTAGTGGTTCCCAATTTCAAGTCTTAAGTTGAGTCTTGAAATTTCAAGACTCAATTTGAGACTTATTTGAGATTTTTGAAAAAAATGGGAAAAGTCTTAAGCATAAGTCTTAAGACTTTTGCCATGATATCAATTGAGGAGTGATGGGATGGAGGGATGGTTGGTCCCTCCATCTGCCCCCCATGTGATGGGGGTTCGACTCCTCACAGCCCCACTCCTGAGATAGGATGGGGCCCCTCCCAGTAGTTTACCGGTCAAAAAAAAAAATGATGATGTCACCCCAAGTCTTAAAACTTGAGGCTAAACTTGCTCTGGCATTAAAGAGTGCATGGTTGTGAGGTTGTTTATTTATTTATTTATTTATTTATTTTGTTAAACATGATGAGGAAATTACTCCCTCCATCCTCTATTGATAGTACCTTTGGGGCATTTTTCATGAAAATTAATAAACACAAATAAGAATAGTAAAGTTTTCAAAAAAAAAAAAATAGTAAAAGTACATTGAAAAAGTAAATTGACATAGGATATGCAAAAAAGTAGAGAGAAAAAGTAATAAAAGTGCACGGAAAAACAAAATTTACATGAGAAATTTAAATTTGCGCAAATATTGTTGCAAAATTGGAGGGAATTTTGGTAAAAAAATTAATATTAATGGTTATTGGAAAAAGTAAATGAGGGTAAACATTTTGAGACTAAAATTTGCCCACAAGGGACTATTATTCGGGGATGGAGGGAGTAGATTATATGTATTCACAACACGGCAATCTTAGCAAGGTCATGAAGCTCAAGATCATGACAAAACACATACCAAAACACTTTAAATCAAATTCCTTCTTCTCTACACACTAAAAATGGTTATTTTTGTCGTAAGGAAAATTTAAAGACAGTGTAATGACATGTAAAGCTTCAAAAGTTATGATAGAAAGTGTCCTGAAGCTATGTATAGGCAAAAACTAAAAGAAATATGTAAAGGTAAAGAAATAAGGTTTATCAAGGTCATCATTAAAAATTTGCATAAATAAATAAAAGTAAATAAGTTCACAAAGACAGTATAAGCTAAACTACTAAGGATTTGTATTCATTGACTGAGCTGAGCTGAAATGAATATTTTATGAGAGAAGAAAATTGGAAGTTGAACTGAATTGAATTAAACTGAACTTATTAGAACTGAACTGAATTGAAAATAATCTGATAACAACAGGGCCTAAGACATTTAGAAATGCGTTAGATATATTTGGTTAAAAGCTAACACAACGACTAAGGTAAGAGAAAGAGAGTGCAACATTTTGCAAATTACTACCACCAATCTTATGATATGATCATTCCTAATAATTACCAACTAACTGTCAAAGGTATCACCAGTAATAACACCAGTCTACAAGAGTCTTAAGTACCCAATTTCAAAATACACCACAAAAAAATGGTATTGAATGTTCATTACAATTTACAGTGTTGCAAATAAAAAACGAAAACATTCCACAAATTACAAATTTTGATACATAGTTAGCCACGCTATTAGTTGATGGAATGCTCACTTCACATGTAAAACAATTAATTGAGTAATAGGATACGATGAAAATCAAATGGGATTACCCTTCCGGATGTAGGGTTACTCTTATTAATAAGTAGTATTATTCTTTTATTTGTCAAAATCAAAATATAGAGATTAATTGATGAAACAAATTGAATTACAAACAAATGTAGTCACACTGATAATGAATTTGGGTTTCCTTAAATTATGGACAAAATAAGGTTACTTTTATAAATAAATAAGGTTATTCCTACAAATTATTAAAGGAAACTCTTATAAACAAATGTAGTCATACTTTGTTGTTGCCAAATAACACTTTCCTTTCACAAATACTAAAAAAAAAAACCTTTCTCCGTACTTGCTTCATTTATTTGGGCACGGAGTTTTCAAAGGAACAGTAAAAAAACAAGAAACTATCATTTTATGATGGAAAGAAGGTCGGTTGAAAAAAATAAAAAACAAAAAAATTTAAAAAAGCAATAACGAGTATAATTGAAGAGAAGAAAGAATATAAAAAATATTAAAATGATAAAAGGGAACCACTAGTGGGAAGGAAAATTAGTAAAATGTTGTTTAAAGTTGTTAAAAAATGAAATGATACCGCTGCAAAAGAGAAATGAAGGGAGTAATTAATAAAATACATACGGGTAATAATTATGATAAAGAAAAGTGGCCAACTACAGTCCAAATCCGGTAGGGGCGCTTTGTTTGGTCCAAATCTAAAGTTCTATCACTATAGTAAACTACGTCTATATTGTCACTAATCATTATTGCTAATTTACTATTTGCCACAGAGAAAAAATGAAAAAAAAGATTAAAACAACTTGCAAAACACTTTAAGCCCACGAGAAAGAAAATCAAGCTAAGACTTATTATATATAAATTCATTAGACACTGCTAAATGTTAATCATTTAAGGCAATATATACAAACTACCCACCATTCTCCTACCCAAATTAAGCACACAGCAAAGACTGAAATTATGAAGATCCAGAAATACCAATCCCAATTAATGTTCATATATATGCTATTGTTTTCCTACCACAGGTATGCAATAGCAGAGAGAAAGCATGAAAATCGAGAGAGAAAAACTTACATAGTACATATGGACAAGTCCCACATGCCAGCAAGTTTCGAACACCATCATGAGTGGTATTATACGTCACTTAAATCTGCTGCAGACTCTGCAGAGATGCTCTACACCTACAACAGTGTAATTCATGGCTTTTCGACGAGGCTGACTGAACAGCAAGCTAAATCACTAAAGAGCCAACCAGGGACTCTCTCTATTGTGCCTGAAACAAGATACGAGCTCCACACAACACGAACACCTGAGTTCCTGGGGCTAGGGCTAGGGCTAGGTGAAAGTGATCAGCTCCTGCCAACCTCTACTTCACAGAGTGATGTGATTATAGGACTGATTGACACAGGTGTGTGGCCAGAACTTAAAAGCTTCGACGACATGGGGCTAGACCCTGTGCCCAGTAGCTGGAAGGGTGAGTGTGAGGAAGGTAAAAACTTCAAGTCCTCAGACTGCAATAGGAAACTTATAGGTGCAAGGTTTTTTTGCAAGGGGTATGAAGCTATTCTAGGACCAATTGATGAATCAACTGAAAGCAAATCACCAAGGGACGATGACGGTCATGGTACCCACACAGCAACTACAGCAGCTGGTTCAGCCACTACCAGCGCTAGTCTTTTTGGATATGCAAGTGGGACAGCTCGAGGGATGGCTCCACATGCCAGAATTGCAGTATACAAAGCCTGCTGGCTAGGTGGGTGCTTTACCTCTGACATATTAGCTGCAATGGAGAAGGCAATTGATGATGGAGTTAATGTTTTGTCCATGTCTGTTGGAGGCAGCATCTCTGACTACTACATGGACACGGTTGCTGTAGGAGCGTTCTCTGCAATAAGAAAGGGGATCTTGGTATCCTGCTCTGCCGGAAATGCTGGACCTGACTCTGGTAGCTTGTCTAATGTTGCTCCATGGATAACCACTGTGGGTGCTGGTACAATAGACCGTGATTTCCCAGCATACGTTACCCTAGGAGATGGGAGGAATTTTACTGGTGCATCACTTTACAGTGGTAAGCCTCTTCCCAACAAGTTATTATCCCTTATTTATGCAGGGAAAGCAAGCAACATGACAAATGGCAATTTTTGCATGAGCGGCAGCTTAAATCCGGCAGATGTTTCTGGGAAGATTGTTGTGTGTGATCGAGGGGGAAATTCGAGGGCCCAAAAAGGTCTAGTAGTAAAGAGGGCTGGTGGTGTGGGTATGATCTTGGCAAATTCTGAAGCCTATGGAGAAGAACTAGTTGCTGATGCCCACCTCATACCTGCAGCTTCTCTTGGACAAAACGAAGCTGATGATATAAAGAAGTACATCTTATCCGACGATAATCCAACAGCAACAATTGGTTTTTCAGGGACAGAGCTAGGCGTGAAACCATCACCAGTTGTGGCATCATTCAGCTCCAGAGGTCCCAATCCACTTACTCCAGAAATACTGAAGCCTGATTTGATTGCTCCAGGTGTCAACATCCTGGCAGGCTGGACGGGCAGGGTGGGTCCAACTGGGTTGGAGAGTGATACAAGGCATGTGAGCTTTAACATCATTTCAGGAACATCTATGTCATGCCCGCATGTAAGCGGTCTTGCTGCACTAGTGAAGGCTGCCCATCCAGAATGGAGCCCTGCAGCCATCAAATCCGCCCTTATGACTACAGCATACACAGCCTATAGGAACGGAAAACCAATCATTGATGTTGCCACAGGACTTCCATCAACACCATTTGATCATGGAGCAGGGCATGTGGACCCTATTGCAGCCCTTGATCCAGGCCTCGTCTACGATGTCACAGTCAACGACTACATTGACTTTCTATGTGCTCTAAACTACAGCTCAGACCAAATTAAGCATACCACTTCCCAGGAATCCAGCTGTTCCTCAGGCAAGACTTACAGAGTCAGAGACTTCAACTACCCTTCATTAGCTGTCACTCTAGAAACAGCATCAGAAAATGGAGACGGTAGGGCAGTGAACTCTGTCAAATATACCAGGACCCTTACTAATGTTGGATCACCAGGAATATACAAAGCTTCAATGTCCGTGCATGATGGCTCAATAAAGGTTAGAGTGGAGCCAGAATCGTTGAGTTTCAACAGAATGAATGAAAAGAAGAGTTTCATAGTCACAGTTTCAGCTGGTTCCATGCCCTCTGGCACCACCAGTTTTGGTCATCTAACATGGTCAGATGGGAGACATACAGTGACTAGTCCAATCACTTTTACATGGACATGAGAAAAGTGCAACATGAATGTTGCAAAGGGCCATAATCCCCGTTTCCTATACTTAATTATTCTCACCTCTTGTTTCAATTTCAGCAAGGTAAACAAAGTTTACAAGTACTTAATAATCATAAAGTGTACGCAGAACAAATGTATAATTTTCATTGGACTGAACTGTGGAGGAGTAATATATGTATTACCACATATACTTGCACTATGAAATGCTAAATGGTTTGAATTAACCCAGGTACAATTCCTTAATTTTTAATTTATTAGAGATCATCAAGAAAGTTAAAAGCAAGACAGAGTAACAAAAGAACAATTTTGGATGTAAAGAGACAATGGAGATGTTAACAGTAAGGCACAATAACAAAAAGAGAAGGAATATGAAGATATCATGCCCCAAGTAATTTAAAGTTTCCTCCAGTTTAAAAAATAAAAGAAAAAACTGAACAGAAAAAAATGTAAAAACCCTCAATCCATCAAACAAAAGATACAGCAAGATATCATCTACAAAATCATAACTTATGCTAGAGTTTGACAGTACAATCTGGAATTGAAAAGCTAAGTACTCATTATATTCAAGCTCTCAAGTGCAAATTAATCTTTAAAATGCTCCAAACCCAATATTCAAGCTCTCTAATGCAAATTAACCTTCACCCAACAGACATGAAATGCTCCAAACCCAATAATAGCAATACATCTTTTGGATTTTCAACTATTAAGAAAAAGGTCACCATAACATTTCATTTGATTTTCCAAGTGCTTGGTATATTGGATAGCCACCAACATCACCTAAGTTTCAGTAACCCCTCCCCAAACCAGGGTTACCTAATACGTAGTCCTAATTTTATTTTCACTTTGACACGTTTGAATATATTTATCACATTTTCATTTATATATATAGCATGGACCAACTTATATTATATTACCTCTCGCTTCTCGATACCAAAAGTTAAGAGTCCTCAAATGGACTACATTTCTATTAAAATAAAATTAGTACCATATGCGTATTTTTAATACATAATTAGCAGGGGGAACCAGAATATTAGGTAACATTTCCCCCAAGGCCCCAACAGTAACAAAAATAAGGCATGCAGGGGGTTGGTAATGAATCAAAATACAGTATCTGTACAAAATAATGTAATCTAACTTATCTCATTGTTTTCCTAATAAACACGGGTTTATATATACCAGATAAGGAGGACAACTTCCCTAATAATCATTAAATCAACAATGTCGATGAGCGACTCACTGTTAACACTTTGATAACAATCCAGTAACTTGCTCGGTTATCAAAGTATGAAACCCACACTTAGATAACAATCCAATAACTTGCTCGGTTATCAAAGTATGAAACCCATACAATTCAAGGCAGGACATATGAATGAATATCAACTCGTTTCATTCATAGTAACAGTTCGTAACAATAAGAAAAGCTTCTGATATTACATATTGATAAATCAGCAGGACTGATAAGTCACCAACTATATAGGTCAAACAATGTTCATTAAAAGACATCACATAAACGCCATGCAAAAATACTTCAGAAGTCACACAGAATCATCTGTGTAATGGCAAACAGGAAGGTAGTATGTATCTAATTGCCAATATTTCTGTCGTACACCTTTCCAGACATCCTCCGCAAGGCAATCTTTTACAGGCAAGGGAATTAACTGCGTAGTATATCCCAGGTTTTCAAGTTCCAATGAAACTATATTGCAGTAAACAACATGGAAGAACGCGTTATCTCCACAAAGACCATTGAAGAAAGAGTAAATACCCTCAGGTTTCAACAGTTTAGGAAGATGTTGGTGGAATTCTCTCATATCTTCGTAGTATTCTCCATATGTATCGAAGAATATACCTGAATTAAAATATCAAGACTATCAAAAAAGTGAAAGCACAAGAACAGACTAAGAATATCAAAGTACAGAAGCAAACAAAAGAAAGTGAAGTATCCCACAATAAGTTACAATCAAACCATGATATAAGACCTCACAAACATCAAAAGAAATAAGCAGAAAGTAAAGTGCATTAACTTCAAACACTATGATGATCAAGTCTAGTCTTTCATCATGCATTGCTGCAGCAACTTGCACACAACCTAATAATGATAGGAGCATGATACGTTCAATATCCAAAGTGATGGTTTAACACTATCTACATTGAGTCTTCAACCAATCTTCCGTCAGTAGTCTCAGTACAAAGGAAGTCCATCAACTAGCTCATTGCTGCTTCTAATTTAGCAATTCAAGGTGTAGAGTCGACCTTGGCCATGGCCACATATGCCACATTGGCATTTAAGGCCTTGCAAAGATTGCAAACAGTGAAAGAAACTACCATATATAAATGATACACGCCGAAAAGCTAGAAATATTTACAAATGCATGAATAGCATGGACCCTCAAGATATTGTCATAAGAGGGAAGAAATATTAGAAGTTTTTAAGAGCATAATACCATCATAGGATTCAAGTTGGGGAAGTACATCTTGCCACCGACCAAACAAAATCTTCACATTTTCTTTCTCACCCCAGCCATTTCTAAGCATACGGTCATAAACCTCTGGGTGAGCCTCAACAATAGTATGTGAAATAGGATGATATTGCTGGATGGCCATATCTACCAGTCCCATTCCGAATCCAATATTCAACACGTGGCCTCCACCAGAGCAAATGGCTTTTGCATGAGACTCCATTAATGGTTTCTCCCATGCCATCATAACAGCCTTGCTATCTGCATCCATCAGCTTGTCCTCGCTAAAGCTAACTCTATCCTCCAAGTAACCCGCATCTGAATGGCCATCTTCTTTTGCATTTCTTGCAATGGTACCAAGTATCAATTCAGCTTGAACCCCTGCACAAGCAATATAATTAAAAATGCTAAACCAGATAAATCAAAAGATCAAAATTAACATCACATGTCTACCAACACTCAACAGACTTTAAATGACTTATTTAAATGACTCATTGGAATGCATCAACAATCACAGGTAATGTATAAAAACATTTGATAAAAACAAGTGCATCATCATTTGCATATATCTTGTTTATAGGAAGCGTTTTATAGGGGAATTTCAGGAAAGGAGAAAAAACCAATTTTCCTGGATCCCGTTGACTAGTATTCGGTTCTATTCTCTTGAACTTCAAAGTAAGTAAACTGGCTGCCCCTAACCGGTTACCTTTTTGTTATGGACAACAGTACCACTCACCATCTTCCAGATTCCACAATCAGCTCCCCCCCCCCCCCTCCTCCTTTCTGTCTATTATCATCCCCACCTGGTCCTAAGATATATTTTGTTCAACTTATTCTAATTTATTTCAAACAAAATAAGTGAAGATAAGCTTGGAGAAATGAAGATTTTTTCAAGCAATATTAAACAATGTACACACAGATAAGAAAAAATAACTTCACACAAAATAAGTTAGGAAAAATAAAACATTTCAGATAAATTGATATAATTATATTTCAAATAAAAATAATTTTGAACCAAACAGAGCCTAAACCTGATTATTAAGTAGGTTAGTCCAGGAAAAAGAGGATCAGGTCGAAAAAGGGTTATTTCATAATAGGCCAAAATCACATTGGTCAGGTTGCCAGTAAATAAGCAAGGAAAAAAAGAGGGATGAGAGAGATAAAAACAAGTATACTAGCAATTTTTAGATTTTTCACCTTTTGTTTTCAATGAGGTAGAAGTTAATATCATTTCTTTCACTTAGTCAATATCATATCATGTCATATCTGATAAAGAACAGCAATTCAAATGTGGTAATTCAAAAAAAAAAATCCACCTACATAGCATATTAAAGCTTGAAAGATATAATTAAAGTCCATGCCTCAACAAGCATCCCAACATCATAAAGATATAGGTGGATATATATGCCTCTATTAACTACCAGTTTGTTCATGTTTTTGTTCCAAGAAGGGGGTTATCTTAAGGCCCTCTTTCAGTTTATAGTTTATGCTGTTTTGCATAGCCATAGAGAGGTAAGCTTAAATGTTTTGAGTTATGATTTTTTTTATTTTTTGGGAATTATAACTTTTAAATTTAATTGTCACAAAAAAAAAAAAAAAAAAAAAAAAAACCCTTGAGCTATATATGCACACACAAATTTGGATGTAAATTTCCTTTACTAATTCTAATGCTTCGAACAAGCCCTGGGAATCCCTAAGGTAGATGCATTTGCATCAACCATAAGAACTCCCAATATAAACAACCAAGAAAGCAAAGAGAACTTGATGGGTTGGTTTTCTTTGAAGAAGCAACTATGCCATTCATAAGTCACCAGACTTTCTATAAGCATCAACATGCTCAAAATAAGAGATGAAGAAATATTGTTATACCATCTCTTCAATTAAAAAAAAATAATATTATTAATTCAAAGTAACAAAGAAGACAAACGAACAAAAATTACATTAATAACAAATAGTTTTATGAGTTTTTATGGCCCCTTTCAAATACGTAATGCCAATAGGCTAGATTAGAAATTTAGAATAGTAAAGCAACACCTGATACCATGAAAATCAAAAGTATTGCAATCAAACAAGATAGTAGAAATCAATCACCTTGAAGTTCCTCCTATCAAGAAACTTCAATATATTATTGGGACATGTAATATGATTTGATATTGCAGAGATAAACTAGGAAAAACTTCTAATTGTCTTACTCTATAGTCTCCAATTACATCACATGACAAAATTCACACAATCGTGTATAATGTTCAAAGAATTTCAGGAAACAATGTACACAACACTTAAATTGTCCCTTCATCTACAAGATACATGATGGTACAATACCCATCATGTCATTTTCCAAGCTTAAATACAATGTAACACCAATCCTAGTTAGTATCCTATCTCATAAACTTACTACTCAAAGATTCGCGGTAAATTAAAGTCATTAACATTGTTGTAGGGGTGCATTCTTTTTACCTTAAAGATATACTTCCTCTGTCTCCCTAATATTGCAATAATTACCATTTAGTAAGTTTTACAAATATTGCAACATTACCAACATTTGCATGTTTTCTCTATATCTATCTTATCTTCCCTATCTTTATTTTTCTCTATAATATATCTCTCCTCAATTTGATTTTCGTGTCTTCCCTATTGTTGCAATATGATGGGAACGGAGGAATTAAATTTTAGGACTAATGATCAATTCCAATCAGGTTTAAATATACGAAATTTTGTCAAAAATCACCCACTAAAAATACTTTTTGTGAAAAACCACCCACAATAAAAAAAAATGTTATAAAACACCACCCAAACTAAAAAAAATGTTGCAAAAAGCCACCCACTGTTGAAAACAGACCGTTGACCGTCCTCCCCCGGCGTTGACCACACTCCCCTCCCTAGAAAACCCTATAATTCACCAGAAAATTTTGGCCATCCCTCCCCCTCGAAAACCCCTAACATTCACTCCCCCCTTGAAAACCCCTAATATTCACCCCCTCCACCTCGAAAATCACGCCGACCACATTTTCCGGTGGTGGTATGAGGTTTTTCATTGTTTAAATTGAATTTTAAAGGTTTTCAGGGGAAGGGGGATGGGACAGGTGAATTTTGTGAATTTTAAAGCTTTTTGCAATATTTTTTTAGTTTGGGTGGTTTTTTACAACATTTTTTTTTATTGTGGGTGGTTTTTCACAAAAATGTGTTTTAATTGGGTGGTTTTTCACACAATTTCCTTAAATATATGGTGAATATGGGATAATCAAGTGAAGTACAAGTGAGAATAATGAACTTGTAAAATCATCAACATCATTTTTTTATCTGCAATATATTGACTAATAGATAGGAAAAATTGCTTCTAACCTAATATAACAATTACTAATAAAGATGCTATTATACATACATATTCAAGATAATTACCATAGAAATGTATTGAGTAAAAATTAGGAAAATGAAAGAAAGAAAAAGAGAAAGATACCTGAATTAAGAAGAATATCGAAGGCATCTTGATGACCATTCTGCATAGCAAAATCTCCAGCAGAGAGAGAAGAAGGAGAAAGAGCATTCCAAGGAGCGCCGGCTTCAAGAAGCTTACGGACGACTTCAGAGTGACCAAGCTTTGCGGCATGCATCAATGGAGTTAGGCCGTCAGCATCGAAGTAAGTGACGTCATATCCGGCACAAATGAGAGATGTAATGCCTGCTAAATCACCCACCCTCGCCGCTTCGCATAGTTTCTCTCCTTTGTCTTCCATGTCTGCGCTCAATGACTCCCTTCCACAGTTCCACCACACAATGTCAAAACTTTTAGGGAAAAATAAGTACTCCGTCCGTCCCTAATTATTTGCTCTACTTTTCTTTTTAAGGTGTCCTTAAAATATTGCCCCATACTATTTTTGACATGTTTTCTCACTTTTCATGTCGTCATGTGCACTATTTTTTGCCCAAAGCCTTAATAAAATGAATTTATGGTTTGGGACAAATAATTGGGGACAAAGGGAGTAACTAAGAATACAATCTTCGGCCAGTTCTTTTTAAATAATACTTTCTCTATTCTATTAATATTGCAACAATAAATTTTTTTTATACTATTCATCACTCTTGTTTGACCATATAATATGATTTCTACGTTTAGCAAAATATAGTTGCTTAGGGTAAAAATACCCTAGATATGTAGTCCAATGAGAGAAGGCCACGTGTCAAACCCAGGTTGGTCTAAGTGGCCCAATAGTCATTTGACACGTGTCCCCTTCAGGTATCTTCTGAAATTGCGGCCTTCAAGGGCCCAATTTCTAAGAAGCGCCGAAAAACGACGCAGTAACCAAAATCTAGGTCAAGTGACCTAGATAGGGGCACACCTTCCAACGACCCTATAAATAGGGAGATATTTCCCCATTTTGGAGACACAATCAATCATTTTATTACCTACTTTCTCTCACATCAGAGAAACACCTGAGCTTGGAATCCAAGCAGATACCCACCTAAATTTCCGCACTCTTTATTCTCTTTCAATTTACTAACTTGATCGTCGGAGGCGGAACTCCTACAACCGGATTCTCCGTTGTTTTGCAAGTGAAGCTCGAGCCGGACCAATCTTTGTGACGTAGCTCTCCCTAGGGACAAAAACACCCAAAACATTTGGCGTCGTCTGTGGGGAGAGTACCTCAAGGATGGTTCAAGAGTCTGTTCCACCTCCTGAACGTCCGGTAGACCAGTCGGAGGTCTTTACAGACCAAGAGAACGATGATCCACAGGTCAAAACCTATATAGCCAATGATGGCTCTCTGATAACCAAGCGCATCCGGACCAGGGACACTCTGGAACGGGGTGCAAGCCAGACGGGTACAAGTCGACCCCCTGGTCAACTGGAAGGGGAAACCCATATGACCGGTGGATCCGCTCCAGTCACTCGAGATGAACTCATGAAATTCATGACTAGCTTCAAGGGTGAAATCAAGGATCTGATCATCAAGAGCCGGGCTGGCCCAAGTAAGGGCCAGTCGACAAGGAAGATTCCCCTAGAGAAGAGCGAGGAAGCCAGTCAGGGACAGGCAGCCAACTCCGCATCCAAAGGAGAAGGCAGCCGGGACCCTTAACTAGTCCAAGATTCTTCTACCTAAGAGGAATACCAACAATACCCGCTGGAGTGAACAGCCGGTGGGAAACAAAAAATCCACTCTTGATGCCCGGGAGATCATCACCCGCAAGAGGAATCAATAGTTGTCTAAGTCAGCTTCCACTTCAAGCTTTCCAGACAACTTTAAGAATACATCTGCAGGGAATGTACAATCCTTGCATGAGAGCCATATAGGCGGTAATACCGTCCACTCTTTCCCTCAGATGATTGGGAATGCACCGTACGTACCGCCTATGGTCTACGACCCGTATTCTCCTCATTTCATGCAGATGGCTCTCTTCAGAGGTCAGGCGGCATAGAGCAATGTCCAGCCACTGGACTGGCAGCTTCTTCTGCTCCGCCTGGGTGAACAACTTTCTGCGTTGACCCGGGAAATAACCGAAGCGGCATAGTCAGCCAAGGTTAAAAATGTGTTGGTAGGTACTTATGATGGTACCTCCAACCCGGAAGATTACCTCATGGCTTACACCAACCTCATGTATTTACAGGGGTTGGATGATGCCACTTGGTGTCGATGTTTCCCGGCTACATTGAAGGGCATTGCCCAACAATGGTTTGGCAACCTGCCAGCCGGTTCCATCGATAGTTTCCAACTTCTCAATGAACATCCCTGCGAAGAAAACAAGTCTTGACTTGAGCACCATTAAGCAGGGAAAGAGAGAAGGATTACGCTCTTACGTCAGGTGGTTCAATCTGACCAGAATTCAGATTCAGGGACTGTCTGACGAAGTAGCCTTTACAGACTTCTTTAAGGGTCTGAGAGATGGGTCGACCTTTAAGTTTGACCTTGTTAGAAATGGAGCATTTACCCTACAGGCGGCCTTGAGTGAGGCGGAATGCTATATTCAAGCAACCGACCTCTGCTCGCCTGACATTCAGTCGGACTCCAAGAAGTCTGACTGAAAAAAAGATAGCCGGCCTGCTCAGCCGGCAAACAAAAAAGATGAGAGCAAGAAGAGAAAAGAAGTCTGGGCGGTGAGTGATTCTCACCAGCCGTCCCAGAAGAAAAAGAAAGAATTTAAATCGTACGTCCCCAAATACAAGTTTAACAAGGACTGCAACTCCACCCTCATGGAGATCAAGGACCGAATGTCTCTAGAGAAGCCGAATCCAATGAAAAGTTCCATTCAATCAAGGAACAAAAATAAATTTTGTCAATACCATGAGGAAGTTGGCCATGACATCAACGACTGCTGCAGCCTTCAGCGGGCGTTGGACCGTCTGACTGACAAAGGGATGTTAAAGAGCCACATTTTTAAGTCCAAAGGGACTAATAAGAAGAACCCGGGGAAGTCATCTAAGACACCCTAGCCTGCTAGTAGCTCGGAAACTGATAAAGAGTCGGTCTACACTATAGCAGGCGGGTTCTCATGTGGTGGCCCCACCATCCGGGGCACCAAGAGCCATCTTCAAAAGATGGACAATGATACTGATAAGCAGGCGTGAGCCAGCTCCTCCTTCCCAGATGTTTTAATCACTGAGAAGGACAGGGGCAGCATCCGCCGCCCGCATGACGACCCGGTCGTCATTGAATATAAGGTCGCCAATCAGCTGGTTGGGCGGATCCTTATTGACACCGGCAGCTCGTCGGACATCATCAGCCAGAGGTGCTTGCAAAAACTGAAGTATAAGCCCAGCAGCATGCACCCGATAAACCACCCCCTGGTTGGCTTTGGAGGGGGATCAATGATGTACCTAGTTGGTAGGATTGATCTACCCATCCGGCTGGGAGAGAAAGGAGAAGGGCGACACCTGGTCGTCAAGTTCTTGGTAGTTGAAGAGCTGATCGGCTATAACATTATTTTAGGCCGGCCAACTCTCAACGATGAACGGTCAGATGAGCTCCGTCCCCAGCCAAATGATGAACATATTGATATACCTCTGGATGAAAGCCGTCTAGAGCGTACTTCTAAGGTTGGTACGACTTCTTATGCTAAGTTGGGTGCAGATTTTCACCTATTTCTAAAAGAATTCAAAGACATTTTTGCCTTTGAAGTGGAAGAGATGTCAGGCGTTGAAGTGGAAGAGATGCTTGGCGTCAGCCCAGATCTCGCTGTCCACAAACTCGCCGATGATCCAAAAAAGAAGCCCATCCGACAAAAGAAAAGAAATCACGGCAAGGAAAGAAGTCTGGCGGCAGCTGCCGAAGTTAAAAAGCTGTTGGATGCTGGATTCATTCGGCCATGTAATTTCCCCGGCTGGGTGGCAAATGTTGTGCTTGTAAAGAAGCCGAATGGTACCTGGCGTATGTGTGTTGAATAAACAGACCTCAATTAGGCATGCCCAAAGGACAGTTATCCACTTCCAAAGATCGACAGTCTGGTCGTACCGGGCATGATCGATAGTTGAGGTTAGGGTTTTGTTCTAGAGAGAGAAACTATAGCTTCTCTCTAGCCCTTTGAAGAAGGATTCCGGTGGTTGCCTTCATTGGATTCGCTCTTCAAAGGGTTAGATAGGGAAGCTCGTTTCTTGTTCTTCATTGTTGTCAAAATACAAACCCTAAGGGCATTTGGAACTCGGATCTGTTCTTCAACCTTCACTCAAGGCTGAAGAAGGGCTTGTTTTCTGGTGGGTGTGTTGGGCGAATCGGTTGCTGGACGGTGCTGCGAGGTTTATTGGTTCCTTCTTCGATTTTCTGGGTTCTTTGCTGAAGATTGAAGAAGGGTCTAAGTTCGGTGTTCCGGTGGTTGTTCTGGTTGGCGCGGCGGCTGGGCAGTGTTTCAGGCTATTTTTTCCCAGCAGTCGGTTTGTGTTGAAAGTATCGATTTTCATTTGCTGGGCTGATTCCGGTTGGTTGCTGGGCAGTGGTTTGAGTCGTATCTTTTTCCCAGTAGCTGGAATTCGCTGAAAGTGTTTTTGGGCTTCAATTTCGAATTAATCCCTCGGGTTCTGGGTATTTTTGCTCAAGGATGATGTTGTGTTCTGATCTAGCTCGCTGGTGACTGGGTTTTTCAGGCTTATTTCGCCGGTGACGGGTCTAGTTCAGTGGGTTCTTTGGTTGTGGGGCGCGTTTCAAGGTGGTCGGCGAGTTTCGACTGTTGTTTTTCCCCCCTGCTGGTGTTCAGTTGTCGGGGCTCTATTGAAGTAGCTCGCTGCCATCGGGCTGCTCCTCCCTGGCTGGTGTGTAGTCATTTGAAGTGGCTGTTGGGCGGTGTTTTGGGTTTTTGTTTTCTTTTTCCCAGCAGCCAGATTTTCAAAGTGTCGATTTTTCTTTCTCAAACCCTCGGTTTTCTGGGTTTGTGTTCTTTGGCTGGTGTCGGTTGGTCTAGTTCGCTGGTGTCGATTAAGTTCCGGCGGCTGTTTTCCTAGCAGCTGGAATTGTTCAGCGATTGTTGTGGTGTTTGCTCTAGTTTGCTGGTGGCAGCTCCCTTGGTTGGTGTTGCTCTATATTTGGGGTTTGAACGTGGCAGCTCCCCTGAATTATATATTTGTAGATGTTGAGTATTCCCTGATGTTCTTCAATTGTTAAAGGAAGGTTGAATATCTCTTGTTTGCCTCCCTTTTACTATCATGTTAAAATGGGAATTGTTTTCTTTGGTTGTAACTACTGTCTAGATGTATTGTGTTATTTTGTCAGCTTAGGCTTCCTAGTGATTAGTGTTGCTGGATGATGGTTATGGTAGCGATCCTTTATCCTGTTTTGTATTGTATGCTTGTCGTGTTGTCGTCCTAGCAGGCTGATTCTTGGGTTGTTAGTTAGCTGTGATATTATGATTATGTCTATTGATGGGGGTTTGGAGGTTGGTTGTCATTTTTAAGTCTGGGTCTTGTTAGCTTGCTTGGTGTGTAGTGGGTTGAGGCCCGTTTTTTTTAGTGCTGTCTCCTAGCATGAGGTGCTAGTTGATGGCCTGGGTTGTATGGTGGGTGTTTCTCCTATTGCTACCTTGTTTCTTGCTTCTGTCTGGACTTCTTTTTATGCCTCTTCTTTTGTGGTAGTTGTTGACCTATCTTTTCCTCGGCATCTTATGTTTTTCTGCTTCGCTTGAGCCCCCTGTGCTTGTGATGCTGGCTGATGGATCATGGCTACGATCCTTTGTCCTGGTTTGTATTGCATGTATGCTTTTGTTCTGTCCTGGCATGCTGATTACATGGTTATTACCAAGCTAATTTTATGGTGATGCTGGTGGAAGGTGTTCTTTGTTTTATTTGGTGGAGGTTGGTTGTCATGGTTGAGTCTTGGCCATTTTAGCTTGCCTGGTATGTAGTGGGATGAAGCCCGTTTTTAGTGTTGTCTCCTAGCATGAGGTGATAGTTAATGGCTTGTATTGTATGGTGGGTGGTATCCCTCTTTCTACCTTGGTTCTTGCTTTTGTCCAGGCTCCTTCTTTTACCTCTTTTGTTGTGGTGGTTGTTGATCTACCTCTGTCCAGGCATCTTATGCTATTATGTGTTACTTGAACCTCCCCTGTGTTTGTGCTGCTGGCTGATGGCTCATGGCTACGATCTTTTGTTCTGGTTTGTACTGCATGTATGCTATTGTTCTGTCCTGGCAGGCTGACTATGGGGTTGTTATCAAGCTGTTTTTTATGGTGATGCTAGTGGTGGTGTATTATCTGTTGTTGTCTTGGCATGGTGGAAGTTGGTTGTCATGGGTGAGTCTTGGATATTTAGCTTGCTTGGTGGGTAGTAGGTTGATGCCTTATTTTTAGTGTTGTCTTCTAGCATGAGGTGCTAGTTGATGGCCCGGATTGTATGGTGGGTGGTATTCCTATTGCTACTTTGTTTGCTGTTTCTCCCAAGACTCCTTCTCTTCCCTCTTCCATTGTGATAGCTGTTGATCTACCTTTTTCGTGGCATCTTATTCTCTGTCTTGCTTGAGCCTCCTTATGTTTGTGCTGCTGGATGATGGTTCATGGCTACGATCTTTTGTCCTGGTTTGTACTGCATGCATGTTGTTGTTCTGTCCTGGCAGGCTGAATGTGGTGTTGTTATCAAGCTGTTTTTATGATGATGCTGGCGGATGGTGTATGCTTTCAAGTTAAGCTGATGCTTTATTATACTCACCTTATTTGATATCTTTGGATGTATGGGTTTTTTACCCACTTTTGGATGTAGCTTTGGTTTCCTCTCCCTTTGGGAGTTAGAGATTCCGTAGTTGTTATCTTTGTTTTGCCTTCGGGCTTTGGTTTCGTTGCTTCTTTGGCCCAGAGGGCATGTACTGCACTTTCATTTCTTGTAGTTTCTACTTTTATGGGTAGTAACTCTTTACTTTTGGTAATAAAATTCTTTATTTACCAAAAAAAAAAACAGTCGGGCATGCCTTGATGAGGTTTATGGATGCCTATTCCAGCTTCCATTAGATACCCCTGTGGAAAAAAGATAAAGAGAAGACGGCCTTCGTCACTGATCAGGGGTTATTCTGTTATACTGTGATGCCGTTTGGCTTGAAGAATGCACCGGCTACATTCCAATGGAGGATTAGTACTGTCTTCATTAATCAAATTGGAAGGAATGTAGAGGAATACATTGATGACATGATAGTCAAATCCAAGCAACAGACGGATCACCTTGCTGATCTCTGAGAAACCTTCACCACCCTCAAGCGGCATAAGGTTATATTAAATCCCAAGAAATGCGTCTTTGGCGTTGATTTTGGGAAGTTTCTCGGATTCTTGATTGATCAAAGGGGGATAGAGGCTAACCCTGAGAAGATACAGGCGGTCTAGTCACCCCGCACTGTTAAGGAAGTACAGAGATCGACTAACTGGTTGCCTGGCGGCATTGGGGAGGTTCCTCAGTCGGTCAGGTGACAAATGCCTTTACTTCTTCTAAGCAATCAGGAAGAAGACTAGATTTGAATGGGGGGATGATGCTGAGGCGGCCTTTCAAAAGTTGAAAGAACACTTGCACTCTTTGCCAAGGCTTGTTAGCCCTCTGCCCAAAGAGACGTTATACATGTACCCAACCATCTCAGACCATGCCCTCAGTGCTGTTCTCCTTGCTGAGAGAGACGGCATCCAGCTCCCGGTATATTTCATTAGCCATGTGCTAAAAATGCTGAACTCCGGTACCCCATGGTTGAAAATTTTGGCCTTTCTTATATATGGCATTCAAGAAGCTGAAGCATTATTTTCTGGCTCATCTGGTTGTAATCTACACCAATCAGCCCCTCAAGCGGCCAATGTCTACCTTGAAGTCATCTGGCAGAATGTTGAAATGGGCTACTGAAATGCAAAGTCTTGAAATCACATTCGAACCAAGAAAGGAAGTGAAAGGTCAGAAGTTTGCCGACTTCATTGTTGAAATGACATGACCGGATCCTCCGGATAACATTGATCAGGTTTGGAAACTGTATGTAGAAGGGAGCTCGACAAAAAACGGCTATGGTGCAGGTTTTTTTATATGAGTCTCCTGAGGGGGACAGATTTGAATGTGCAATACGGTTTAAGTTCCAGGCCTCGAATAACGAGGCGGAATACGAAGCCTTGCTAGCCGGAATCCGCATGTGTAAGGCGGCAGGGGCAACAAAAATTGACGCCTATTCTGATTCGCAGTTGGTCGTAAGCAAGTATGAGGGAAAATATGAGGCAACTCATCCGGCTATGATCAAATATCTTCAAGAAGTCAAAGAAGAGGCTGGGGCACTTGAAGAATTCCGTCTGAGTCAAGTGCCCAGGTTAGTCAGTAACTAGGCAGATGCATTGTCCAAACTGGCATCTTCCGCCTGTTGTGATACGCATCGGTCAATCTTTTGGGAAGTTCTGGAAAAAAGAAGTATATATGAAGAACCCATTGGAATCCTGGACCGAAGCTCTACCTGGGTGGATGGCATTCGGGCATATTTAACAGACGACACGCTCCCTGATTCACCGCAGGAGGCAGCCGTCATGAAGAAACGAGCAGCAAAATTCGAGATGAGAAACAGAGAGCTCTTCAAGGCGGGTTTCCTTAAACATTTATTGAAGTGTGTTACCCCAGAAAAGGGGAAAGAAGTTCTCGAAGAATTGCATGCGGGATACTGCGCCTCTCATATAGACGGCAGGTCCCTAGCCGTCAGAGCCAAGAGACATTATTTTTGGCCTATTCTTGAGGCAGTTGCCAAAGTGTTGGTGAAGAAATGTGAAAAATTCCAGAGGTTTGGCAAGCTTATTCACCGTCCGGTTACTGTTCTGTCGGCAATCCACAGCCCAGTCCCGTTTGCTAAGTGGGGCATGAACATTTTGGGTCCTTATACGCCTGCACCAGGCGAAAAGCGTTATATTATGGTGGCTGTGGATTACTTCACCAAGTGGGTGGAGGCGGAGGCAGTCAAGAACATCAAGAAAAAGGATATCATCTCTTTCATTTGGAAGAACATCATCACCCGGTTTGGGGTACCTATGTCTATGGTGTTTGATAATGGCCCGCAGTTTGAAATGCCTCACCTTAAGACTTGGTTGGGAGATCAAGGGATATCACATTGTTTTGCATCAGTCGGCCGACCCCAAGCAAACGGCCAAGTTGAAGCCTTCAACAAACTTATCTTAGACGACATCAAAAAGAAAATTGAAAGAGCCGGTGGCTTATGGGCAGAAGAACTGATTCATGTCCTATGGGCCATTCGGATAACCGCCAAAGGGTCAACTGGTGAAAACCCATTTCTCATGGTATACGGTGCTGAAGCCGTCTTGCCCATCAAACGTTACGAGCCAACTCTTAGAGTCATGCTTTACGATGAAGAGGCTAATTGGGAGGCCATGCGGCTGACATTGGATTCCTTCCCAGAACGTAGGGGCAATTCTGCCCTGCGTCATGAGATATACCGTCTGAGAATGACCAAAACCTAAAACAAGAAAGTACACAAGCGCCCTTTGAAAGTTGGCGACCTCGTGTTACGAAAAATGGAGGAAACTGGTAGGGCCAATAAGCTTGGAAAGCTAACTCCTAATTGGGAAGGCCCCTACCGGATCTATGAAGAAGTTAGGGATGACACCTACCGCCTGGAAACCCCAGACGGTAGACACCTGCCTAGAACTTTGAATGTAGATATCTTAAAAAAGTACTACTTCTGAGAATTGTAAATTTTTTGCAAACAAAAGTCTATTAATGAGAAATCAGGCTTTGTTTTCAATTGTGTTATTATCTCTATAATTACTATTCCGTCCGGGAAATGTTCACACAGATTACTTGCTAAACCAACTAAGTTCGAAACTTAGTAGCGAATTCAACGTCCAAGTGACATGCGGTCAATGACCAGATAAACAAACTAGGCATAAAAACGCTTAGTAGCTATACAACCGGTCTCGAACAAGACTAAAGGCCAGTGGCTGGATGGTTGCTTATTTCACAAAATCGTCTGTCCCAATATGGATGACGGCATCCGGCGACGCCCCTCCGGGTGAAATTGTCGCAGAGAGCAGACTACCTGTTAGCTCTATGTATCTATGCAGACGACAAAGATTGAACGACCAAATTGGTCAACTCATAGCCGTCTGACTAGAATAGTCTACAGAACAATTTAGTTTTCGAAATACCGGATGTCCTAAGGCATTAGCCGGTTTTCGACCAAAGTTCTTACTTTGGCTTTTCATTCTAAAATTGCACAAACTCTCCCATTGGGGGAAAGGAGTTTTGTGTGATGGCTATGCAACCATTCCAGACGGAAGATTACCGCCTGGGTAAGAGGCTGGAAGCACCCGTTTTAATGGCCGGCTGTGTACTTGGTTTGGGGCAATCACCATTATGATTGATTGGACTAAAAACATCCCATACTTCTGAAAGTATCAAATGTTTTCAAGCCAATCAATCAATTTGAAACGAAACCAACCACACAGCCGTCCAGGGGCAAGAATAGCTGGATTACAATCTGCCGCATGCTTTTTATAAGTTAGGAAAAATATCAAAGAATTGCAGTTTATACGCAAAATTCAATTCAAAAGTTAAAATTCAAACACAAATGCAAACATGTATAAAAAATTGACTGAGTCGGAATACTTCATAAAATTAAAACTGGCACAATGGCCAGAATGATTGTTAACCGGAATCACATCCGAAATAGAAACAAAAGAAACAAATTGTCAACCCAACTCCTTAGTTGGTAAAAGTACAGTATACTCGGCTTGCAAGCCGGAATAGAAAATAAATGGCATACTGCCGCAGAATTTGGGGAGGCTGGTTCAAGGCTGAGGAGGAAGCTGCTGATCCGGTTGGTCTTGACCGGTAAGGAGGGCATCTGATTGATTTTCAACCGCCTAAAGCTGGCTGTCTTGGTTTTGCTGGCCGTCCGCCGGCACCTCTTCATTATCTGAGACTTCATATCCCAGCTCAGCAGCCCAGTCTTTGAAGCGAGGCGGAGCTGCCTTTCCCAAAACTTGGGCATCATACACCACAGTGGTGTAATCATACCTAAGCTTGTAGAGTTAAAATTCAATTTCCAGATAGAGGAGCCCCCAGGCTATCTTCAGGCGGGCCGCATCGTCCCGCTCATTTTCCTCCATCAGCCGGGTTTGCTCCTTTGCAATTTCATCCGCCTGCTGGTTTCGTAGGTTGACAATCTCCACCCCCAACCAGGCAACGTCCGCCCGGAGCTTCGAGTTCTCCTTATCAGCGTCCTCTAATGCCTTGATATCAGCTTGAGCATCCTTCAGTTTTGGCTCAAGGTCATTAGCCCGGTTGTTGGCTTCATCGTTAGCAGCCGACAGGCTCCAGATCAACTCCTCTTGTTGCAACTCTACTGCTTTAATCTTTAATTCAGACATATAATTAGCATATTCAGTAGAGTTGAGGTTTTGAGTGGCCCTCCGTTTGGCGTCATTTACCTCTTCTTGTTTCCGCCTAAAGGGGCCCCGGAGCTCATCCACCCTAGCATAACCTAGAAAGGGACAGCCGGAATATGAAATACTTGGTAAAAATGGAAGAAAAGATATCGAAATTGAGTTGGAAAACAGTTTACCTCAGCCAATTGGCCCATTATTCAGTTGAAGTCCACTACTTGCAGATCAAGTACTGAGTTCTTCTCGGACCGGGTGAGGGTCCTCACCATCCGTTTAGCAAACCTAGGAAGATCTGGCTTGTCGGATGTAAGATATGCATCATAAGAATTACTTGGTGAGAGGGATGCAGCGTAGTTGGCATTCATTCGTTGTCGTATGCTGACTGAACCCCCCAAAGGGTCAACCTTAGTCTTGACTCGCATAAAGTCAAACGGCCAAGGAAGTTCAATCTTATTCTTACCTTGAGTTTGAGGAAGGGGCTTTGAGTCATCCTCCTCCCCATTCGTTGCCGCACCGGCTGCAACATTGGGTGGCTGGCCACCCTTCGATGCCGTAGAGGCATCCAACGCTTTCTTCCCCGAATGTTCTGAGCTTTCACTCAGAACCTTCATGACGGATGGTGATTTGCCGCCAGTCGTAGGATGACCCGGATTGGCAGAGGAAGTTGACTGGGAAGGATTCTTCCTTACGACCTTGGCAGTGGGAGTTTTATCCAGCTCCTCTCCTTGTCTTTTGAAAAGCTTGGAGATGGAGCTTGGAACATGTTTGCTAGCATCCTACACATAAAGAACCAAAAGTTACTAGCCAGCAAAAGCACTTAGAAGAAATTTAAAGAAAACAAGGCAGGTTAGCCGGACTTACCCCGCCTTTCTTGGCCTCTTTGGCCTCAACAGTTGCTCTCTTGGAGAGCGCGCTCTCTTTTCGTAGATGTGCAGCAGATTTAGCCGGGGTCTTCTGACAAGGTAAAGTCGTATCCCCTAATAAAAAATAATTCCTAAGTCCTCTAACTAATGTAGATAGGGAAGTAGGGTCGAACTCCACAGGGAAACAAGTATTTTTACTCCTGATTATTTATTATAATCTAAATTATCTGAGTAACCAATATTTTTTTGGGAATAAATTCTATACTACGAAGAATAAGTTTAGGGAGAAAAGAAACAATAATAAGGAAGCCTAGAGTCACAAGTTCACCAATAATTAATATTCCGGGATAAAACGAAGTAATTGATAATTAACAATGCACAAATAACATGATTAACAGGCTCTCGCTATTTATTAATCAACATAGATCTAACAGGCTCTCGCAATTTACTAGATCTAAGTTCTTATTGAAAATAGCCCTTAATATTAAATTAACATCTGCTCGATTCATCAATTCAATATTGCTAAACATTCATAATCAAATTACATCTGCTCGATTCATAATCTAATTGCAAAGAATTAAAACAATTCAATAAGAAATTATCATGCAATATCAATAATCAATAATAACAAACTATCCCTTCATATTAATTATGGATCCCCATAAACCCTAGAATGAAACTACTCACGCATCATCATAACTAAACTAATCAAATAATCAAATAAAGGCATAATCAAAGAAGCAAGTAAAATAGCTGAAATTAAAAGGGAAGAAATTGTTACCAAAAATAAATCTGGAATTAATGGAATAATTAAGAACAAAAGTTGAGAGAATTTTAGAGAGAGAAAAATTCTAAGTAGAGAGAGAAAGTCTAAGAAAGAAGGTAATCTCAAAATTCCGTACAAAATTGTACTTAAACGTTTTCTAAAACAAGAATTAAAACTAAACTTAATCAGGTCTTCTAAAAACGCGCGCCCGATCGGGCGCCTTTTTCTTCGCGTTCCTCCCAAGCAGCATCGCCCGATCGTGCTAGATGCTCGCACGATTGGGCGCACCTTAGCATGCACAACACTATGGTCTTGCCGCGCCCGATCGGGCTAGAGGTTGCCCGATCGGGTCCTTGCTCCCCTTTGAGGCTTGGACTTCGATTGGGCTAGATTTCTCGGCCCAATCCAGATTTTCTCCTCGGGTCTTGAATACTTGGTCTGTTGAGTCCCTTAGGTTTTGATTGATAGTTTTGAATGATGACAAACAGCTAAGGGAAACAGGTCTTTGAAAGTGTTCAATACAGTTGGGGGAACCAACTAAAATAGAACACTATTTTCCTAGATAAGTTATTGATTATATGAGTTATCTATTGAACTAACTTATCTATATACAGGAAACAGTTAGATGATAAATGTGCTATGTACTGGTGGGGAACCAGTATGAACCGTTTCCTTGACTGCTATGCGGAAAAGCAGTCACATACTCTTTATTGTGCATTAACCATGTTACATGTGCAGTAGTTGAGTTGATTCCAAGACTTGGAGCATAGAATCCTTTCGAAGATATTTCGAAGAAAGATTGTTTGCTCATAATAGAAGTATTCAAGGAAGATTCAAGTCTTGAAGATTACATGAAGAAAAGACGATTTATGCTTTAATATGTTATCTAGGTTTTCATGTAATATGCTCCGTAGTATGCTTGCATGTTTGGGTTATATAAGTGCTTAAAAGTATATTGAAGTATGATATGAAATCTGGTACAAAGTTGGAACAGGTTTCATAACATGTTTTAATTCAGGGAACCAGGTCGGGGAACCAGGTTCACTGTACGAAATATTCGAGCTGCCGTTTTGGAAAAAGATTTTACAAAAAGATTTTTTCGAAAAGATTATTTTGAAAATATTTTGTGCAGCTGGAAATAAGATGAAATATTCTTGGTTACCTAAAAACTAGGAGTATTTATCTTAATTGATTCTATCTTTGTGATTAAATCAAATAAGATAAATACTTTCCTAAAATTACAATATATCTTATTCTCTAAGATTGTGTGATTTAAGGAAACTAGGTTTTAGGAATCTAAGCTTATATAAACTCATCTTATTTCACATATTTCGTGTGCCTCTCCAGAAATTAAAAAGAGCAATTATTTGAGAGCATATACTTAAGCACTAATCCCATTCATCAAGTCATATACAAGAGCATTCTAGTACAAAAACATTTTCTCTTAATTAGCTTCGTAGAAGTGAGATCAAAGGAGAGTTCTTGATTCTTGTATTGAGTCTTTAACAAAGGGGTTAAAGGCTGGGTGAGTGTTTGTGAGTTCAAACACATTGGGCTTACGAATGTAAGTCGAGAGCACACTCGGAGTAGAGTGTGGGGTAGACTGGTTCCCGGAGTAGGGAAACAGTAGAGTGTTCTTTGTCTTTGTTTTTCGGAGTAGATTAATAAAGGACTTAGGATAGGAGGACGTAGGCCTGAGTTGGCTGAACCTCGTTAAATTTGTTGTGTTCTTTATTGCTTTGTTTTATTCCGCTGCATAAGGGAACCAGCACAACTGGTTCCTTACACATAATCCGAAAAGAAGCAAAAATCGCTAACGATTACTTAACACTCAATTCACCCCCCCCCCCCTCTTGAGTGCCCATTGAACCTTCAATTGGTATCAGAGCCTAAGCTTCTCGAAAGAGTAACATCTAGAGGAGTTAAGAATGAGTACTCAAGAATTAAGTGCAATCGGTTATGACAACAAGTCACCCAAGTTTAATGGAAATAATTATGCTTGGTGGAAGAACAGGATCCAGAATGTTATCATGGGTATTGATTATGAATGCTGGCTCGTAGTTAAAAATGGTCCTAATATCATTCTCAAGACAGATGTTGAGGGGAACCAGGTTCCCAAGAAAGATAGCGAATTGGTCACTGCTGATCACAAGTTGCTGGAGAAGAATGCTAAGGCAATGTCAATACTACAACAAGCAATAGGTGAGACCGAAACAAATCGTATATCTGGCTGCAGTAGTGCTAAGGAGATATGGGACACCGTTGAACTTGCGTTTGAGGGAACCAGTGAGGTAAAACGGTCTAAAATTGATTTAATCATGTCTAAATATGAATTGTTTGCCATGAATAAAAATGAAAAAATCAATGATTGCTTTCGTAGGTTTATGACTATTGTAAATGATCTTAGATCTCTTGGTAAAAATTTATCTGACGAGGATCTTGTGAGAAAATTATTGCGTAGTTTAACAGATGCATGGACAGCCAAGGTAACAGCAGTATACGAAGCAAAGGATCTGTCTACCTTGTCTCTGGAGCAGCTGATTGGTTCCCTTATGACTCATGAGATGCTGATTGACTCTAAGTCTGAGAAGGAACCAGCAAGAGGCATGGCGCTTAAGGGAACAGTAGAAGATGATGAAGATGAAATTAGCATGATTGCAAAAAGATTTGAGAGATCTCTTCGAGATCAAAGAAAGAATTTCAAAGGTAAGCATTTTAAAAACTATAAAAAATCTAACTCTAATTCTTCTTCTACAGGATGTTTCAAGTGTGGAGAAAAAGGACATCTTATTCGAGATTGTCCTAAGTGGAATGACAAACAGTCTAAATCCGGAGATAAACAAGCATACAAGAATGCCATGATAGCTTCCATGTGGGGAGACTCTGACTCAGGGTCAGATGAAGAAGAAGGATCACCCAACTCAGATGTTTGCCTAACTGCCTTTACAAACATCAAGGAAAACAACACTGGTCCAGGAACCAGAGGGGGAACCAGTACATTCAACAAATGCTTTATGGCAAAGAAGGATGTACTACATGAACGCAAGGTAAGCTTAGAGCAAATTAGAGAAGATATGCATGAATATGATAGAGAAAATATGCTTGCTTGTATTGATTCCTTACTAGATGAATGCTATAAATTAAGTGAAACATACATAATTTGCAAAAGAGAATTAAAAGAAAAAAGTGGTGAATGTAATATTGCTATTGCTAGCTGTGATCATCTAGAAGGAGTCTGTTATGAACTAAAAAATCAAGTAGCAGAACTAGAGGTTGAATTGGACAAGTGTAAAGTGGAATTAGAAAAGGAAAGATCGTTTGAACCAATTGATGGTGAAGAGGATCTGACCTCCTGGTTCCCTAGAGACTTATCAACCACTAGTGATACTCTTGATTTTTCAGTAGCTATAAGTAAAGCAAATTCATGTACTAGAACTTCCTTGTTGAAGGCCTTTGAAACATTGGCTTACAACCTGGAAAATTCTCACAAGGAAATTGCTTCACTTAAAGCTGCACAGTTCACTGTTTCCCCTACAGGTACCAGTGTAGATGTCAGTAATATGATTAATAAGTATGAAAGTAATATTTGTGATTTGCATGCGGAAATCAATCAACTGAAAAAGGACAAGCAACCAGTGGTTGTTGACATGTCTATTGACCGTATGGTTTCAAAGCTTAATCTACAATTCGAAGCTTTAAAAAGTAACTTTGATTTTCTTAAAGAGAAAAACGAATTGTTGACTAAGACACTTGAAACCAGATAAAAGGAACTTAATGATAGTCATAGACATGTGGACAAATTATTGAATGCTCAAAAATCCTTAAATTACCTGACTTCATCAAGAGGAAACAGAGGAAAAGTTGGTCTCGGTTATACTAGACAGAGAACCAGGACTAACTGGTCTCCCAGAGAAACCACCTGGATCAAAGAATATCAACGGGGCAAGTATGTCATGACTAAAGAGATGCATGTGTGTTTTCATTGTGGTAAAAATGGACATAAGATACATGAATGTCCAGCTAAGAAAATTAGTGCTAATAAGAACAGCAAGGGTGCAAAGTGTGTTTGGAGAAGAAAGGATCAACAAGTTGTTAATATTGTTGAAAAGGGACCCAAGTATGTTTGGGTTCCTAAATCTAATGTTTGATTTGCTCTTGCAGGCTAGAGTGAAGGGAGACACCTATTGGTATTTGGACAGTGGTTGCTCAAGACACATGTCCGGGGATAAAGATCAATTCCTTTCACTAGTGGCCTTTGATGGAGGAAGTGTCACCTTTGGGGATAACAGCAAGGGAACCATCACTGGTTTAGGTAAGGTTGGTAAGACACTTTCTAACGCAATAAATGATGTTTATTATGTTGAAGGCTTGCAACATAATCTCTTGAGTATTTCTCAATTATGTGACAAAGGTAATAGAGTTGAGTTTCAAGCCAACCTATGTCACATAGTTAACTCACAAACAGGAGAACTTGTATGTGAGGGAACCAGGAAGCATGATGTCTACATCACCTTCTTAGATAAAATCCCTCAAGACAAGTCCATCTGTTTGAGAGCTGTTTCTGACAATAATCAATGGATTTGGCATAAGAGGTTTGGACATGCTAGCCTAACACTTCTAAGCAAACTTAAAGCACATGACTTAGTGGTAGGTCTTCCTAACATTAAGTATGAAGCTGATAAAGTTTGTTCTGAATGTGTAAGGGGGAAACAGGTCAAAATCTCTTTTAAGCCTAAAACTGTTTTGAGTACCAGCAGACCCTTCGAACTTGTACACATTGACTTGTGTGGTCCCATGAGAGTACAAAGTCGAAGAGGTCATAGATATGTCTGTGTTATGGTTGATGATTATTCTAGGTACACTTGGGTAATGATGTTACACACAAAGGATGAAACGTTTGAAGAATGGGTAACATTGGTGAAACAAGTGGAGAACCAGCTCACCCACAAGCTGGTCTCGGTAAGATCAGACCATGGTACTGAATTTGATAATGCTAACTTTATTGATTATTGTAGGGAACATGGAGTTAATCACAACTTCTCAGCCCCTAGAACACCTCAACAAAATGGTGTTGTAGAAAGGAAGAATAGAACTCTTGAGGAGATGGCGAGGACGATGCTCATTGAGAGTGGTCTCCCAAAGAGTTTTTGGGGAGAAGCTGTTGACACTGCTTGCTATATATTGAATAGAGGTCTCATTAGACCAAAGTTAAATAAGACTCCCTATGAACTTCTTAAAGGTCGAAAGCCCAACATCACATACTTTCGTGTCTTTGTATGTAAATGTTATGTGCATAATAATGGGAAGAATCAACTTGATAAGTTTGATCCTAGAAGTGATGAGGGAATCTTTCTTGGATACTCTTCTCACAGCAAAGCATATAGAGTCTTCAATAAAAGGACTCTTTGTGTTGAGGAGAGTGTCCATGTCATTTTTGATGAATTTAACATGTCTTCTGAGATTGCGCAGGTACAACCTGATGAAGTGATTGGATTGATGGATTTCACGGGGAACCAGTATACTGGTCCCACAGATGAAGTGCAAGCAGATCTAGGCCTACCAAATACTCCACCAGATGATAATGATGAAGTGCCTAGAGAAGAAAATGAAGATAATGAGGACTCTGAAGGGGAACCAAGTCCTGATGGTTCCTCAAATAATAGACAGGTAATGAGTTCAGGGGGAACAGAAGAAGGTACCACCCCTGAACCTGAGGTAAGTAATGATAGAGGAAACAGCATGAATGTGAATCCTCCTGGCTCCTCAGAAGAAGAAGAGATTCATGAACATGCTGGTTCCCAACTTAATGAGAAAGCACAAAACAATCTTAATTTCAAAAGTTTTAGATATAAATCTTCTCATCCCACTGATCAAATAATTAGTGATATAAATAAGGGGATTCAAACGAGAAGAAGTGTTTTTCAAAACTTTTGTGCCTTCTATTCTTTCCTGTCTAATGTAGAGCCTACTGACTATAAAATGGCATTGACTGATCCTGATTGGGTACTAGCTATGCAAGATGAGCTAAATCAGTTTCAGAGGAACCAGGTTTGGCACCTGGTTCCCCGTCCAAAGGAAAGATCAGTCATTGGTACTAGATGGGTCTTTAGAAACAAGTTAGATGACCTTGGTACTATAGTCAGAAACAAAGCAAGGCTAGTGGTGCAAGGGTACAATCAACAAGAAGGAATTGACTATGATGAGACGTTTGCACCAGTAGCTAGGCTAGAGGCTATTAGGATTTTAATTGCTTATGCTGCTCACATGAATTTTAAGTTGTTTCAGATGGATGTGAAGACTGCCTTCCTTAATGGCTATTTGAAGGAAGAAGTATATGTGGAGCAGCCACCTGGTTTTGAAGATGCACTGTTCCCCCAACATGTGTACAAGTTGGACAAAGCATTATATGGGTTGAAACAAGCTCCGAGGGCTTGGTATGAAAGATTGTCCAATTTCTTGATGGCAAATGATTACAAGAGGGGAACAGTAGACAAGACCTTGTTCATAAGAACCAGGGGGAAACACTTGATTGTAGTACAATTTTATGTTGATGATATTTTATTTGGTGCTACTAATCAGGTTTTATGTGATGAATTTGCTAATCTTATGCAGAGTGAATTTGAAATGAGCATGATGGGAGAACTAGGATTCTTCCTAGGGCTGCAGATTAAGCAAATGGATGATGGAATAATGATCCATCAACAAAAGTACTTAAAAGAGTTGCTGAAAAAATTCGGCATGGAGAACAGCAAAGCTTATGATACACCTGTTCCCCCATCTACAAAATTAGATGCTGATCTTAAGGGAAAAGATGTTGAAGCTTCTCTTTATAGAGGAATGATAGGTTCTCTACTTTACCTAACAGCTAGTAGACCTGACATTATGTTTTCTGTTGGTTTGTGTGCTAGGTTTCAAAGCAATCCAAAGGAATCTCACTTGAAGGCTGTTAGAAGGATACTTAGGTATCTTGTAGGAACAGCAAATCTGGGATTGTGGTACCCCAAAGGCAGTACCATTGATCTTATTGGATACACAGATGCAGATTATGCTGGTTTCTTAGTTGATAGAAAGAGCACATCAGGTATGGCACACTTTCTTGGCTCTTGTCTAATTTCATGGGGTTCTAAAAAGCAAAATTCAGTGGCCCTATCCACAGCAGAGTCTGAATATATAGCTGCAGCTTCATGCTGTTCCCAGCTACTGTGGATAAGGAACCAGCTGAAAGATTTTGGTGTTATTTATAAAAGTGTTCCTATTTTTTGTGATAACACTAGTGCAATCAATATTTCAAAGAATCCTGTGCAACACTCCAAGACAAAACACATTGAAATAAGACACCATTTTTTAAGAGACAATGTGGAAAAAGGATTGGTGGAGATGTTGTTTTGTAAAAGTGAAGATCAAATTGCTGATATCTTCACAAAGCCTTTGTGTAGAGAGTCTTTTTGTAGGTTAAGAGTCCTTTTAGGTCTAGTTAGATTTTAGGTATTGGCTTCAATTACTTCCTTCAATGATTGGTTAGAATGGTATTCTCTTGTATAGTGTGTGTACATACTTATGTTGATATCTTTCAAGTGTTGTGTAGATGGTTCAAAATCTCAAAAGGATTGAGAATCATTGTTGTAAGAAACAGGTGAAATCAGGCTGAATTGCCAGAAACAGCGTGACATGGTTCTATACAGGTACCAGCAAAGGGAAACAGCAGACCAGCTCTGATATGTCATCCGATAATATCTTTTATTTTCGGAAGATTACTATAAGATATTTCCTTTTGGAAGGAATTTATCTTATTTCAGTTATTTAATCCCATATAAAAGGCAAACATATCATATGCCTTATTTATAGTTGGTTAAGATAATTATGGTAAAAGATAATTACCAAATTTTTGATTTCAATTTAAAAATATCCTTTACAGTTGCTTTTTATTGGCTCAACTAAATCTTTTCTTTCCTTCTTCTCTCTTTGTGCTTCATTGTTAAAAATATACACTAACCCTTTGTGCAGATCATCAATCATCATCACTCGAAATTCTCTTTCTCTCTCTCGTATGCTTTAAATTCATCATTGTTCATTCGGTTACTGTTCACTCAAGGAACCAGCTCAGTTTCAGGGGGAACATCAGAAGGAAGCTCAAATGTCCTTAAGCCCGAAGTTGGAGGAAATTCGGAAAAGTCAGAGTGAAGAGGATGAAATAGAGATTGTTGGTTACAATGAGGAGACACTCATTGTTAAGACCATGGTACGAAGTAGAGTAACTCAATCTTCATTAAAGAAGTTCACTGAGAAGGTGTAGGAGGAACAGTCCATTAATTCTCTTCCGGAAACCAAGAGAAAAAGGGTACCAGCAAGAACCTTTCACACCACAAAAGGGTGGAGGTCTTTGCTTGATTGATGTGATGCTAGTCTTGTACTCGTTATGCAACAAGGAGAACTTTATGAATAAGTAAGGATCTCTCATGAAAAAAAAAAATTAAATAAATAAAAAATAAAAAAAATAAAAAAAAATAGAGGAACCAGCAGGTCAGGAAGTGGTTTTGAAACAGATTGGGGAATCACAAGAATATGCTTAGTAATATAATGATTTTGGTTTAAGCAGAGCATGCTGACAAGGATGAAGAGGAATCAGATGATAATACAGAAGATGTTGCAAAGTTCGAGGAGGAGGAAGGGAACGAGAATGATGATGAGGAGTGATGCTGTTTCTGTTCTTGTTTCCTCACCCTCATGTTTATTCTAAAATAACTGATTTTGTTGGTCTGTCTACTTCTCTCCATTCCATGAACTTTCTTTTTGGATGGATTTGGGCTTCTTTGGTTGAACTTTGTTGGCTTGTATGAACTACTAACTCTGCTATGGTATGAACTGTTTGACTAATCTCTTTTTGCAGCATAATGCTTGAATGGTGGTTGATGCCATTGTATGGATAAGCACATTAACTTGTGCACATTGCTTTTACTTGTGGATACTTTTTAATGATGCCAAAAGGGGGAAGTAGTTTGAAGTTGAAGCCTAAGGTTTAGCTAGTTTAGATTGAGTCAGTTTGAGGTTTAGCTAGTTTAGATTGAGTCAGTTTGAGTCTTTTTATTTCGTATTTTCTATTTTCTGTTTAGGGGATCAGTTAGCCTAACTGACTTGTTCCAAAGAGTTTTGAGTCCTTGAAGTTTTTGACGGTTTTCTTTTTGAGCATGTCCACAGGTTCAAGAACTTCAAGAGTTTGTCATCATCAAAAAGGGGGAATTTGTTGAGTCCCTTAGGTTTTGATTGATAGTTTTGAATGATGACAAACAGCTAAGGGAAACAGGTCTTTGAAAGTGTTCAATACAGTTGGGGGAACCAACTAAAATAGAACACTGTTTTCCTAGATAAGTTATTGATTATATGAGTTATCTATTGAACTAACTTATCTATATACAGGAAACAGTTAGATGATAAATGTGCTATGTACTGGTGGGGAACCAGTATGAACCGTTTCCTTGACTGCTATGCGGAAAAGCAGTCACATACTCTTTATTGTGCATTAACCATGTTACATGTGCAGTAGTTGAGTTGATTCCAAGACTTGGAGCATAGAAGCCTTTCGAAGATATTTCGAAGAAAGATTGTTTGCTCATAATAGAAGTATTCAAGGAAGATTCAAGTCTTGAAGATTACATGAAGAAAAGACGATTTATGCTTTAATATGTTATCTAGGTTTTCATGTAATATGCTCCGTAGTATGCTTGCATGTTTGGGTTATATAAGTGCTTAAAAGTATATTGAAGTATGATATGAAATCTGGTACAAAGTTGGAACAGGTTTCATAACATGTTTCAATTCAGGGAACCAGGTCGGGGAACCAGGTTCACTGTACGAAATATTCGAGCTGCCGTTTTGGAAAAAGATTTTACAAAAAGATTTTTTCGAAAAGATTATTTTGAAAATATTTTGTGCAGCTGGAAATAAGATGAAATATTCTTGGTTACCTAAAAACTAGGAGTATTTATCTTAATTGATTCTATCTTTGTGATTAAATCAAATAAGATAAATACTTTCCTAAAATTACAATATATCTTATTCTCTAAGATTGTGTGATTTAAGGAAACTAGGTTTTAGGAATCTAAGCTTATATAAACTCATCTTATTTCACATATTTCGTGTGCCTCTCCAGAAATTAAAAAGAGCAATTATTTGAGAGCATATACTTAAGCACTAATCCCATTCATCAAGTCATATACAAGAGCATTCTAGTACAAAAACATTTTCTCTTAATTAGCTTCGTAGAAGTGAGATCAAAGGAGAGTTCTTGATTCTTGTATTGAGTCTTTAACAAAGGGGTTAAAGGCTGGGTGAGTGTTTGTGAGTTCAAACACATTGGGCTTACGAGTGTAAGTCGAGAGCACACTCGGAGTAGAGTGTGGGGTAGACTGGTTCCCGGAGTAGGGAAACAGTAGAGTGTTCTTTGTCTTTGTTTTTCGGAGTAGATTAATAAAGGACTTAGGATAGGAGGACGTAGGCCTGAGTTGGCTGAACCTCGTTAAATTTGTTGTGTTCTTTATTGCTTTGTTTTATTCCGCTGCATAAGGGAACCAGCACAACTGGTTCCTTACACATAATCCGAAAAGAAGCAAAAATCGCTAACGATTACTTAACACTCAATTCACCCCCCCCCCCCCTCTTGAGTGCCCATTGAACCTTCATGGTCCAAATGCCTCGGGATCCCAATTACCGAGCCCTTAATCACCGGATCTCACCAATCCTGGGCTCCAAAAGTGGTCGTGTCCTTCTAGCTTCCGTAGTTGATCCATAAAGCCCGGGAAAATGCTCCAAGAGTGCAATTTCCTGTAAAATACAACTAAAACTACAAAAACACTAGAAAACACAAATTAATAATAAAAGTGGCCCGAAAGAGCCAAAAAGACTACTAATAACGACCATGGGACGGGGGGTAAAACATTATATAAAATGGACATATCAAACTCCCCCAGGCCAAACCTTTGCTTGTCCCTAAGCAAAGAGCTCATCAATGAACATATAAAACATACTTCAATTCAATAATAAAAATCAAGCACACGATCCAGGGTAAATCAAATAAATATTTTTAAAATCAACCAATCAAATCCATCTAATTACCAATCTTCCCTAACAATTGTCAAATAAAGCAAACCACAAGAGCATATAGAATTCAAGACTAGTGCTCACGCACTCAACTCTCATTTTTGTGGCGAGTAAAAGATGTACTCGATCACTCTCCATCCAACCCCTTTATGTGAACAATGCCCTCCCAACTCACACTCTCGTGTATATAAAACAATGAACACTCAATCCTACTAGTCGACTCGAAATATGCCAAATCATAACTTGCATTGATAAACAACACTTTCATATTTACATAACTTCTATGCACAAGGTCGGAAGGTATTTAAACCTTTTAATGTAAGGCTAGGGTAAAGGCAGGATAAATTTAGGATTATGTGAGAGAAAAGCTATGCATTAAGGGAGCCAAATCCTAATAAACCCATGATAAAAAATAAATGATGACCATACATCTCCAACAACATAACTAACTCCAACAAAAACCACCAAATACAACTCCAATCATCATAAACAATCCCAACACTTACAAAATTCACTCATAAAAATATGATAATGTAGAAGTAAAGTGAATAAACAAACATTATTTTCCAAACTTGAATTTTCATTGAAGCTCTAAATTATTTTTCTTTGATCAACCTCAAACTAGAACATTTGAACACTTTTTGTTTTTCTTTTGAAGTTCACTTATTTTTTTTTCACATTTTTTTCCTTGAACTTCTTTTTTTTTTTTTTTTTTTCATAATATCATGCTTTATTTTTTCAAGAAAATATAACTCTCAAACTCATCAAAAATAAACATGATCAACAACAAAATAACTTCTCAAAACCCACCCAAATTGTGCAAATAATAAGCACACTACAAACTCCCTCACCTCACTCACTAATAGCTCCCCCAAGCCAAGCTTGGGTCTAGTAACCAATGGGGAAAAATAGGCTTGTAATGCGGCTAATAAACAACAAAAGGTCAAGGCAACAACATGGGTAGCAAGAAGGGAACAAATGTATCTACAATGTCTGGAGGCTACCTAAAAGAACTAATGCCTTCGTCCTCCACAATGTGCATAATAATGAATCATATAAACATTACTAATAGTTGCAAACCAATACTCAAATTCATTGACATACCAGGAAATATGGAACTATCACACATTCCTTACCAAATTAACTGGTCAAGCACTATATTTACAAGTAGTTGGACAAAATTGACGCATGTAAAGGTTTCAAGGCAATCAAACATCAAATCATGATTAACTGATCCACAATGCCTATCATCAAATACCAAGAATCAAAACAATTTTTCTCAAGTATGGGGCACAGGGAAGTATGATTCATAATTCATTGGAACGTATTTTTGAATTTTTTTATTTTTTAATTTTTTCATATATAATAAAGCAATAAAAACTACACTAGAAAGCAAATAAAAACTATACTAGAAAGCAAATAAAAACTATACTAGAAATCAAATAAAGAGAGAAAAGGAAAAGAATTACCAAGCGAAAGAACACCCCCCCAAGCCAAATCAAGCAATTCCCTCATTGACTTGGGAGGGGAGCCTACTCCTCATCCTCATCCATCCTCGAATATCCCCCTCCGTGGCTAGAACCGGCTCCTCCATGGCTAGAGCCACCACCTTCATAACCCAAACCACTTGCGAAGTAGTTAGGGTCCACATTCCCCCTAAGCCCACGTTTACATCGGTCCCATAACCATGAACCGATGAGTAGTCAACGTAGGTACCAAAGGCACTTGGGTTCTTATATCCACCTTGCGAATATTGGAACCAATCAAGGACAAGTGAATCGGGGGGAATAGCCCCCCGACGGGCGTAGTCATCATACATGGGTTATAAACCCCTCCCTAGGTTCCTCTCCACATAACCTACCCTTCTATCTAGAGACCCTACTCTAGTATCCAAATATCTAACCATACCCTCAACTCGCCCTTGCCCCATCTCAATCCTATCTAATTGGCTCCTGAAAGCCGAGAAGTCATAAGGGGCGTTGGGGTCTATGTTGTAGTTGGTAGAGGAAGTGGGGATATCGTATGTAAAGGGTTGAGGTGGTGGATAATGTGGTGAATAGTGAGGAGGTGAATGGTCAATGGGAGAGTGATGGGGTTGAGGTGAAGGGTGAGGTGGTTGCACCTCACCTTGACCGTTAAGCTCGAAAGTGTAAGAAGGCTTCCCCTTCTTAAATTTTGTCAAGGTGGGGTGGGGTAAAGTGAAAGCATTATCCCTCCTACCCGATTCCCGTTGAATCACCCACCAAGTCTCCCCTCCTATGGCATTAATCCAATTAAGGCCACCTAGATAGGGTAGGTCCATAATAGTTGGGCCAGCTACCTTACCGTCATCGTTAGGGACAAAGCTAAGGTGTTTGACCGCTATATGTGTAACTAGGCCACCAAAGTGAATGGGTACCCTAGACCTACCCGCCTCGGCCGCATTGGCCACCCGTTGGAAGTGGTTGGCCATTTTATGGACTATATTGAGCTTTTCACTCCTAGGGATCATGTATGACCCTAGTAATTCAAGCTCATCCCGCCTAACATTGGCGGGTTCATGCCTTCCAAAAATGGTAAGGCCAACAAACCGTTGCCAAATCTTTGGCACGGGATGTTGTATCCAAGTGCCTTTAGCATGTTGGAGGTTCAAATTAGGATCCCCCGTAAGGGATTGATAGACAACGGCAATGCTGTCTTGGGGCGGCTCAAGGGGCCTATCCGATTTCAACTCAAAAAATTTACCAAATTCTTTCAATGTCAATCTAATATCATTATTGAATAATCGAAATTGAACATGATAAATTAAAGCATTTGATTTTATGACATTAAAACTAAAACGAATTCTAAGGTTAAATAATCATAAGTATCGTAATGCATGTTAAAAAAACCGCTCATGCCAACTCCCTTGAATAATTTTTCTACATGCTTATCAATCCCTAATCTAATAAGGGTAGGGTGATGAATGAAACGAGTGGGAATTACCTGCCTCGTGATGAGGTTGAGCATCCTCTGTTTTTGCTCTTGGGTGGTGATGACCACCCTCTCCCATCCCGGAATTTGCAAATCCGGGTCGATTCTCGCCTCTTGTTGCCTTGAGCCTTCCCCCTTACTGTTCTTGATCTCTTGAAAGCCATTGAGATTAGAAAGTGTAGAAATTGAATGGTTTATCTCTCTTAGGGTTTAGAGAAAATTGAGAGAAAATGGTAGAAATTGGGTGTTGATTGTAGAGAAAGATGAAAGGATTGAAAATATGTAAAAAAATTTGAGTTTTGATGGAAGGATTGGAGAAGATCTTGAAAAATAAGTGAGTTTGAAGGTGTAAAAATGGAGGTTTTAGAGAGAGAAAGTAAAGGTGAAGAAGATGAAATAAGAAGAAAGTGAGGAAAGAAAGAAGAGGAGAAAATATAAGGGGGCGGCCAAAATAGGCGCGCCCGACCGGGCAAGACTCGCCCGATCGAGCGGATAATCTGAATTTCCAAAATCGTAGTTGCGCGCCCGATCGGACGCGGACGCGAACGCGAACGAAAAATTCGCCTTATGGTTCGCCCGACATATCTTTTCCTTCACTCGATTTCTACCCGATCGGGAAACCTCGCCCGATCGGGCGAAATTCGCTCGATTTCTGACTCTCCTTGCGCGCCCGATCGGGTGAAATTTGCTCGACTTTCCAGCTCTCTTTGCGCTCCCGATCGGGTAGCCACGCCCGATCGGGCGCATTTAAGGCTGAAATTGCACCTTCCTTGCGCGCCTGATCGGGCGAGCTCCGCCCGATCGGGCCCGTGCCCAGTTGATTTCCTTTGCTTTTCTTCGTCTTCAAATTCTTCTAAGTCTTTTGACCTCTTAAACCTATACCTGTACGAAAACACTTATAAACGGTAAAATTTCACTCTCCTCGCCTCTCTAAAATAAAAATAAAAAAATAATTAAAAAGGAAAACTAGTCTAGAAAGCAAGAAATAAGGGTTGCCTCCCGCAAAGCGCTGGTTTATCTAGGTCCCGCACAACCCTCTTACCACCTTGATGCTCAGGTTGGAAGTGGAGTTAGGAAGGTTTCCTCCACATCTCTACTAGTAGCGCCCTCATGATACACCTTCAGTCGTTGGCCAATTACCTTAAACTCTTCACCCTTGTCATTGACCAACTCTACCGAGCCAAATTTGCTCACCCTTGTGACAGTGAAGGGACCGGACCACCTAGACTTCAACTTTCCTGGGAAAATCTTTAATCTAGAATTGAAGAGAAAAACATTATCACCTGTTGCAAACTCTCTTGGTAAGATCCTCTTGTCATGCCACTTCTTGGTCTTCTCCTTGTAGATTCGCGCACTATCATATGCTGACAATCTAAACTCATCTAAATCATTGAGTTGGAGGAGTCTTTTCTTACCCGCGACCTTAGAGTCCATGTTAAGCTCCTTGATCTCCCAAAAAGCTTTGTACTCCAATTCCACGGGAAGATGACATGCCTTACCATAAACTAATCTATAAGGTGAAGTACCAATTGGTGTCTTGAATGATGTTCGTTATGCCCAAAGCGTGTCATCGAGCTTCATGCTCCAATCTTTCCTTAACTTGGCTACTACCTTTTCTAGGATCGCCTTGATTTCCCTATTAGAGACCTCAACTTGACCACTAGTTTGAGGGTGGTAACTAAGCCTGGTTCTGTGATATACGCCATACTTTTAAGGAGGTTATCCAGTTGTCTTTCATGGAAGTGGGTACCTCCATCACTAATGATAGCCCGTGGAACGCCAAACCTCGGAAATATGGTTTTCTTGAAGAGCTTGGTGACTACCTTGGCATTGTTTGTTGGTGAAGCTATGGCCTCAACCCACTTAGACACATAATCGAAGGCTACAAGTATGTAGCAATTCCCATTGGAAGATGGGAACGACCCCATGTAATCAATACCCCAAACATCGAATATTTCTACTTCAAGAATTCCGGTTTGGGGCATCTCATGCCTCCGCGAAATGTTGCTAGTCCTCTGGCAAGAGTCACAAGCCTGCACAAAAGTGTTAGCATCCTTGAACATAGTAGGCCAATAGAAGCCTGACTCACTAATCTTAGCCACCGTTTTAGTGGGGCCATGATGTCCTCCATAAGGTGAGGTATGACAGGCGGTAAGAACTCCATGAGCATCCCTTTCGGGAACACACCTGCGAAATAATCCATCTGCACACTCACAAAACAAAAAAGGATCATCCCAAAAATAATGTTTAACATCAGAAAGGAATTTCTTTTTCTGTTGGTAGGACATATCAGGAGGTAGAGTACCACCCACTAAATAATTAGCAAAATCCGCATACCATGGGTGTTGCTCTACAACTGTATATAGGTTGTCATCAGGGAAAGAATCATCTATAGGTAAAGAACCCTTACCCTCATCATACCTGATACGTGATAAGTGGTCTGCCACTACGTTCTCTGCTCCCTTTTTATCTTTTATTTCTATGTTGAAATCTTGGAGCAAGAGAACCCACCGGAGTAGCCTTGGCTTTGATTCCGCCCTGGCTATCAAATATTTCAATGCTGCATGATCAGTAAAAACAATAACTTTAGAACCGACAAGATATGATCTAAATTTTTCTAAAGCATAAATAACAGCAAGAAACTCTTTTTCTGTAGTGGCGTAATTGACTTGGGCTTCATCCAAAGTTTTGTAGCATAATAAATAGAATGCAAAACTTTGTCCTTCCTCTGTCGGAGCATGGCTCCTAGCGCAAAGTCACTTGCATCACACATGATCTCGAAAGGAAGGTTCCAATCGGGAGCACATATGATGGGTGCCGATATCAAAGCCTGCTTAATCCTGTTGAAAGCCTCAAGACACTCGTCAGTAAAAATAAATGGGGCATCCTTGAGCAAAAGCTGTGTCAGTGGTTTAGCAATTTTAGAAAAATCTTTGATAAAACGACGATAAAACCTCGCATGACCCAAGAAACTTCTAACTCCCTTAACATTAACTGGGGGAGGTAATTGCTCAATCACTGATATTTTAGCTTTGTCTGCTTGTATTCCCTTATCAGATACAATATGACCTAGGACTACTCCCTCAGTCACCATAAAGTGACATTTTTCCCAATTAAGGACTAAATTGCACTCTTCATATCTTTTCAAAATTTTAGCGAGATTAATTAAACATGAATCAAATGAAGAACCATAAAAATCATCCATAAAGACCTCCATAATATACTCTATGAAATCCGAAAAAATGCTCATCATACAACGTTGAAAGGTAGCAGGTGCATTACATAAACCGAAGGGCATTCTACGATATGCGAAAGTGCCATAAGGGCATGTAAAAGTAGTCTTTTCCTGATCTTCAGGGTGAATCAGAATTTGGAAAAAATCCCGAATACCCATCCAAATAGCAAAAGAATTTATGATTGGCTAACCTCTCAAGCATTTGATCAATAAAGGGAAGAGGGAAGTGATCCTTTTAGTGGCGATATTTAATCTACGATAGTCTATGCACATATGCCACCCTGTTACAGTTCTAGTGGGAATTAATTCATTATTTTCATTTGTTATCACAGTCATCCCACCCTTCTTTGGCAGTACCTGCACAGGACTTACCCACTTGGAGTCAGAAATAGGATAGATAATACCTGCATCAAGTAATTTCATCACCTCCTTCTTGACTACTTCCTGCATGTTGGGATTTAATCTTCGTTGGGGTTGAATGCAGGGCTTGTAATTTTCCTCTAGATGTATCCTGTGCATACAAAATTCAGGGATAATACCCTTGAGATCATCAATAATGTACCCTATAGCCTTCTTATGGGTTTTGAGAACCCCTAGAAGTTGGGAAGATTGTAGGTCAGTAAGTGCAGTACTGATGATCACGGGGTGTAGTTCCTGTTCATCCAGAAAAACATATTTTAAATGAGAAGGGAGAGGTTTTAGCTCAGGTTTCTTGACCTCTGCAGGTTTTGATTCCTGAACTAAATTTACTACCTTCATTGATTCCTTGGGGCTTAACTCTTTTAAGGAAAGAGCCTTTTCAATATCCTGTACCTCATTACCCCAAACGCTTGCATTGTCGCTAGATAAATTCCCGCAAAGAACTTCCTCTAAGGGATCCTTCGCAAGAACCTGTGGCAAGCTATCATCACAAATATCATCCATTATATCAATTATATCAATGTAGCAACAATTTTCCTCTAGCATAGGCCCTTTCAAAACCTTCCCTAAATTGAAAGTAACATTATCGTCACCTACAGAAAGGGTCAGTTTACCATTTTTAACATCATTAATCGCTCCTGCAGTATGGAGGAAAGGCCTACCTAATATAATGGGTATTTGTGTGTCCTCCGCGATGTCTAAAACAACAAAATCCACCGGAATAAAAAATTTACCAACTCTGACAGGTACGTCCTCTAAAATACCTAATGGGTATTTTACCGAATGATCTGCCATTTGCAAAGTTATATTAGTAACTTTTAATTCTCCCATATTAAGTTTAGCACAGACAGACGATGGCATGACACTAACACTAGCACCCAAATCACACAAAGCTTTATCAATAAAAACATTCCCATTATGACAAGGGATAGAAAAACTACCGGGATCCTTTAAATTAGGAGGGGATTTATTTTGCAATAAAGCGCTACACTCCTCTGTGAAAGCTACAGTTTCTACTTCATTAAAGGCCCTTTTCCTAGTAAGAATGTCTTTCATAAATTTAGCATAAGCAGGAACTTGAGTGATTAAGTCAGTAAAAGCAACTGTTACCTTCAGGTTTTTCACGACCTCTAAAAACTTACCGAATTGTTTATCAAGCTTACTCTTTAGATGTCTATTAGGGAATGGAAGCTTGATAACTGGGCTCTGCACATCTCCTCCCTTATCCTACGATTTACCCTGCACAGAAACATTAGTAGGGTTAGTATCTATTTGTAGCCCTGCAGGGCTAGCAGGATTACCGTTTGGTATAGAGGAATCTATATCAGGAACTGGTCTATCTTCCTTTGGCATAGGAGGTCCATCATAATGCGAACCACTCCTTAGAGTGATTGCATTGGCATGATCTGTAGGATGGATAGGTTGTGATGGTAGAGCACCTTGCTGACGGGATTGTAGGGTAGATGAAAGTTGTGCAATTTGATTGTCCATGATTTTATTATGTGCTAGTATAGAATCAATTTGCGCATCCCTACTCTCCATATGCTTTTGCATGTTGGCAAGCATTGCTCTAATTGCTGTCAAGGCAGGGTCGGAAAATGATGAGGGTGATGCTTGGTTTTTCTGGCTAGCATTAGGATGATAATATTTTTGTTGTGGTGGGGTTTGCTGTTGTGGTTGTTGTGGAGGTGGAGGATTTTGTACATTGGTGCTCCGGTACGAAAGATAAGGATGATTTTTATAACCGACATTGTAGGAATTGGAATAGGGGTTATTCTGCCTATAGGTTTGAAAGGCATTAACTTGTTCCATAGAGCTCCTACAATCTTGCTACTAATGACCTACAATTCCACAATTTTCACAAAAAGCTTCATGGTTAGCAACAACAGAAACATTAGCTACAGAGTTAGGAGCAGTTCGATTATCTAATTTTTGACAAATAAATGTTAATTGAGCTTGCAAAAAGGATACAAAATCGACATTATGTTTTCCTTTATTTGCAAACCCTCTCGGATTCCCGTATTGGGAATTGTATTGCCATGTCTTCGATAACCTGTCCTGCATCGTCCACATTTAAATTCATAAACCTCCCGCTAGCTGCCGAATCTAGCACTGATCTGGAAGAATTTCCAAGTCCATTATAGAATGCTTGGATCAATTGCCATTGTGCTAGATTGTGGTGGGGGCACTCTCTCTGTAGATCCTTGAACCTCTCCCAAGCCTCATATAACGTTTCGTCGGCTTCTTGAGCGAAGTTCTGAATAGCACTCCTTAGCACCGCTGTTCTCTTTGCAGGATAATATTTATTATGGAAATTCAAAGCAAGAGTTTCCTAGTCAGTAATACCAAGCGCAGTTCTATTCAACCCATTAAACCATAATTTAGCTTTGCCACATAATGAAAAAGAAAAAAGAATCTCCCTGATTTGGTCTTACGTGACCCCGGCTTGTCTAATAGTGTTACAATATTGGCAGAAATCTGTGATGTGAAGATTAGGATCTTCACCCTTAGCTCCGCTGAACTGCTTCCTCTCTATCATAGTGATAAATTGGGGCTTGATCTCAAATTGAACTCCATCTAGAGCCGGAGTGGGAGTAAGGTGCGGGAAATCTGTGAGTTTCGGTTGTGAGTAGTCACTGAGTTTCTTCTGGGCCGTCATCTCTTATTCTGAATTTGAAGGAATATCTGTGTCACTAGAATCAAAGGGAGGATCTCTTCAACCGTTTTCCTCCACAGAACCCGCCAGAATTTGTCTATAGAGTTTCCTTTGCCTATGAAAAGAACGCTCAATCTCAGGGTCGAAAGGGATGTAACTTGATCTGGAACACCTGGGCATAAACAAAGAACTAAAGACAAATATGAGAATTGCCTCAAATAACTAATGTTCTTTGAGGAAAAAAAGGGATAATCTAGACTACAAAAATATAATCAGAACACAAAAATAAAACCGTTTCCCCGGCAACGGCGCCAAATTTTGACTAGGTAAAGTCGTATCCCCTAATCAAAAATAATTCCTTAGTCCTCTAACTAATGTAGATAGGGAAGTAGGGTCGAACTCCACAGGAAAACAAGTCTTTTTACTCCTGATTATTTATTATAATCTAAATTATCTGAGTAACCAATATTTTTTTGGGAATAAATTCTATACTACGAAGAATAAGTTTAGGGAGAAAAGAAACAATAATAAGGAAGCCTAGAGTCACAGGTTCACCAATAATTAATATTCCGGGATAAAACGAAGTAATTAATAATTAACAATGCACAAATAACATGATTAACAGGCTCTCGCTATTTATTAATCAACATAGATCTAACAGGCTCTCGAAATTTACTAGATCTAACTTCCTATTGAAAATAGCCCTTAATATTAAATTAACATCTGCTCGATTCATCAATTCAATATTGCTAAACATTCACAATCAAATTACATCTGCTCGATTCATAATCTAATTGCAAAGAATTAAAACAATTCAATAAGAAATTATCATGCAATATCAATAATCAATAATAACAAACTATCCCTTCATATTAATTATGGATCCCCATAAACCCTAGAATGAAACTACTCACGCATCATCATAACTAAACTAATCAAATAATCAAATAAAGGCATAATCAAAGAAGCAAGTAAAATAGCTGAAATTAAAAGGGAAGAAATTATTACCAAAAAGAAATCTGGAATTAATGGAATAATTTAGAACAAAAGTTGAGAGAGAATTTTGGAGAGAGAAAAATTCTAAGTAGAGAGAGAAAGTCTAAGAAAGAAGGTAATCTCAAAATTCCGTACAAAATTGTACTTAAACGTTTTCTAAAACAAGAATTAAAACTAAACTTAATCAGGTCTTCTAAAAACGCGCGCCCGATCGGGCTAAGGGCCGCCCGATCGGGCGCGCCTTTTTCTTCGCGTTCCTCCCAAGCAGCATCGCCCGATCGTGCTAGATGCTTGCACGATCGGGCGCGCCTGAGCATGCACAACACTATGGTCTTGCCGCGCCCGATCGGGCTTGAGGTTGCCCGATCGGGTCCTTGCTCCCCTTTGAGGCTTGGACTTCGATTGGGCTAGATTTCTCGGCCCAATCCAAATTTCCTCCTCGGGTCTGGAATACTTGTTCCAAATGCCTCGGGATCCCAATTACCGAGCCCTTAATCACCGGCTCTCACCGATCCTGGGCTCCAAAAGTGGACGTGTCCTTCTAGCTTCCGTATTTGATCCATAAAGCCCGGGAAAATGCTCCAAGAGTGCAATTTCCTGTAAAATACAACTAAAACTACAAAAACACTAGAAAACACAAATTAGTAATAAAAGTGGGCCGAAAGAGCCAAAAAGACTACTAATAACGACCAAGGGACGGGGGTAAAACATTATATAAAATGGACATATCATCTTCTCCGGATCTACCATATTCAAGGTGTCGGCTACAAGGGGAAAACGAAGAGTTAAAATAATAAAAAGTTGAAGCACAAAAACAAAAAACAACAGAATTGTCGGATGCAAAGTGGAGCTACCCTTGGGAAACATGGTGCTTAACCCGCAACCGGACAAGAATCTTTCATCCTTGAAGAAGTCCGGATGGGGGATCCAGTTCTTTGGCACAATAATATGAGTCCCATCCCCCAAGGGCTCAAAGTGGTTTGAAAGAAACTCGGGTCCATTATTTGCTCCCGGGCTCTAGAAGAGAGTGCCAAGAGAGGACATTTTCTGCCCACGAGAGTCGGTTCCTTATTATAAAAGCCAACATCCGGTTGTGTCTCAAAGTGGGGGAGGAGACCAAATAATACTTCTCCTTCCACCCGAACCATTTGGACACCTTGTCCAAGGTCATTAGATATTGGGGAAAAGTGGTAAGAGTATACGACGCCCCATGACCGCCTAGGGCCTTGCTCAGATAGTGCATATGAGCGAAGGCGGAAAAGCTGGGGGATATATTCTGGAGCTCGCAAGCGGCAATGTAACTCAGAACATTCACCCACGAGTTTGGGGTGAGCTGCCAGACACCCAGATCATACCCCTTGAGGATTTTTCCTAATCCTAGTATGGAGGGGGAACCTAAGGCCAGCTTCTAATACCACCTCGTAGTAGACAAAGTAATTGTCTGCATTTTAAAAGTTGTCCTCCCATGCCATGACCGCATCTCCAGGCGGGAAAATAATTTTCCGCCCCTTTTCAAAGGGGTGTTTCTCTTTGAAAGCCCTGAAGCCGCTCTTCATCAAGGCTCTATCACCCGGAAGCATTCTTATCTTCTTCGGGTTAGGGTTAGCTGAAGCTTTAGCCGGCTGCTGATAGTTAGCCGTAAAATTATCTAGATCGGAGCCAGATGCCTCGGCTCCCGATCTTTTGGCGGCATCATTACCGCCCGTCTCTTCCCTGGATCCATTAGAAGAGGTGGCCTCTTCAACGCCTACCTCTCTCACGCTTGAGCTTCCGGAGGATTAGGGAGCCTCATTATCGGAACCACTTTTCTCCTTCGAATCCTCTTGTTCTGTATCCAAAACAACCTCATCTGCGGGCACTTCCATAGCGCGCCAGCTCCCAGGCTTAATAGCCGTCTGTTTAACCCTAGCCATTGTGTCGTGCACAAACACAGAGTGGGAAGAATTTACGGATGAGCACAACAGTGCCGCCCCAAGAAAAGGCACCCCTTGTTCTAGATTCAGCCGTTCTAGGAGACCGGCTGAATGTCTTAGGTAGTGCCGAGTGTGTGGATTGAGAGCTCATTTTTATTTTTAAATACTATGTATACAGATGTAAAAAAATAATGTATACAAATTGAAATGAAGGAAAAGCTAAAAAAGGGTACAGGCGGTTACCTTACTTTAGTTCTGAAAACTCTGAAAACTGCAACAGACGGTGACCGGGTGTTGTAAAAGAGCACACAGAAATCTTGAGAATCTGACGCAGATAAGATCAGAGTATCTCTCTCTAAGAATCTCTCTTTCTCTCTCTAGAAAGTCAAAGAAAAGAAAATGGTGAGAGAAGGGAGGGGGGGTAAACTCCTATTTACAGAGGGGTGAAACGGGGGCATCCCCGTCATACCCCAGATTTTACTAGTTGTTTTCACTGTTCATCTCTCTTAGATGGACATGTGTCACAGGCGTCACGTAGAAGCCACGTGACCCCTGTGAGGGGCAAATGTTTAGGGTAAAAATACCCTAGACATGTGGTCCAATGAGAGAAGGCCACGTGTCAAACCCAGGTTGGTCCAAGTGGCCCAATAGCCATTTGACACGTGTCCCCTTCAGGTATCTTCTAAAATTGCGACCTTCAAGGGCCCAATTTCCAAGAAGTGCCGTAAAACGGCGCAATAATCAAAATCTAGGTCAAGTGACCCAGATAGGGGCACACCTTCCAACGACCCTATAAATAGGGAGATATTTTCCCATTTTGGAGACACAATCCATCATTTTATTACACCTACTTTCTCTCACATCAAAGAAACACCTGAGCTTGGAATCCAAGCAGATACCCACCTAAATTTCCGCACTCTTTATTCTCTTTCAAGTTACTAACTTGATCGTCGGAGGCAGAGCTCTTACAACCGGAGCCTCCGTTGTTTTGCAGGTGCAGCTCAAGCCGGACCAATCTTTGTGACGTAACTCTCTCGAGGGAAAAAACACCCAAAACAATAGTCATGTGGGATCTAGTTAGATTCGTCTCATAAAATACTTTCACAATATCAACTTCTTATAATTTTTACTTTTACAAAATTATAGATGTTTAGCATATAAAATGTGCTTTGGGATGCGTAATATTCTCCTTGTTGCAATATTAATAGAACGGAGGAAGTATAACCTTTTTATTATTTTTCAATATCACAATCTTTGAAGGGTGTTTTAAACAAGATATAACTAGAAACTAGTTAGTGACCCGGGCGATGTCCCGGATTGTATTTTTTAGATGACTGTGGATATAGAGTGATTGAAACTTATAACTTTTAATATTATTACTCCTTATTACACAAATTAAAAGAATCAATAAATTTAATTGACCACAAATATCAATTCCACAATTTTCTCGAGATTATTTGATAGTTTAAAAAGTCATATTTTTTGTAAATCGTAGATTACCATTATAGTCCTAAAAAACTATACCGTTTGTACTCTTATCCTACTATACCATTTTTTTCACTCCCTATAACAGAGTCCAATGTACATAGTATATTTCATTTTTTCTTGTCATATCTCTTTGTAAAGTGTCGACCAAAATCAGCCAGTTGAACAATACTGCAAATAAAACACAAAAAAAAAAATCATATAATTAATTGAAAACTAAGAGGAATGACATCTAATCACTGAATGTAAGCTATATTTTAACAAATGATCAATTTGTGTAAGAAGACATTTAACACTACACACACCTTAGATTGATATGATAGAAAATTATAGAAAACTAAACGGTGACAAACCTTATTAGTAGTATATAAAAACTAATGGAGTTAAGACCAAATTTGGGCCCTCAATTCTACAATTTTTCACCGTTTAGGTACTGAATTTTTTTATTCACCATTTGGGTACTCAGACCCATTTTATGGCAAAAAAAAATTAAATCACCTCAAACAATTTAGTACCCTTAGTTAAAAGTTGAGTACCTTGGGTTAAGATGTGGGGCCCACCCAAATTTTTTTCTTCTTCCTCCCCTTTTCTAAATCAAACCCAAACATTTCTCATTCTCCATTGAAGCGCACCCAACATTCTCCATTAAAGCGCACTCAACGTTCTCCATTAAAGCAGTTTCTGAGGTAAAATTTTAATTTCTTTTTTTTTCATCATCTAGTTTCAATTTCTCAATCTAGGGTTTTATCTTAAATTTTATTCACATTACACACAAATTTAGGGTTCTCCTAAGCTCCACAACATCCTCTATTTCTCGGCTTTCGATTGATCATCCTCCACCGTCGTGTAGGTGAAATAATGAGTTTTGATGACTTGTAAGTGTTTGATTGGTGAAATTAGAGTAAAAAATTAGAATTTTATTGATTTTGAAACGCCCAAAAATGCTTGATTAGGATTTTGCTGAACAAAATTGATGAACGGCGATGGCGCGGATGGTGAAGGAAAGAAGAAGATTGTGGGTTTTGAGGATTTGAGATGCGTGGGTTATTGATTATGCTTCTTTTTTATTTCTTTGTCAAAAAAATACAAGGCTACTGTAAGTCTGTTATAAAGATTGCTACAATCTCTATTGAAAATCAAGTATTGCTTTGGCCTCTTCTTCTTTTTTTTTTTTTTTTCATACAATCTCTATTGAAAATCATCAATCTGGGCTGAGTTTCTGATTTTGCAATTCTTCAAATGTAGATGGATAACAGAGGACTGAATCACACACTAGATGAAGCAGCATTTTTTTTCAATTTTGGACAAATCATGGATGATGAAACAGTTGAATTAATTAATGTTTTTTTTAATTTTAATTTAATTAGTTTTTTAATTATGTATGGTTTATGGTGAGTTAAGGGTGAGTTAGTTGGCCTGAAAAGGTGAAAAAAATCAAGAATTGAGGGCCTAATTGTTGACTTAACTCAAACTATTGGGGAAGGTAGATTACAATTTTCATAGTACAACCTATACAATAGTTATAAATCTACAGATAAGCATGTTTTTTTTTTTTTTTTTTTTTTTTTGAAAGGAGATAATTATAGCATATAGATTTAAACAAATACTATACAAACTAATGATATATAAAAACTAATGTTCTTACAAAAAAGATGCTAAGAAAATCATGCCACTTCAGAATTACCTTTCTTTACTCAAACAATACTATAGAAAATTATGCACTACTATTTTATTAAGAGTGAATGAGCGATTATTGTAACAAATCTTTGGTATTTCTGACCACACAACCACAATAGCAAAGTGTTTTATTTTATAATGATAGGGTAAGTGTCAAAGTACTAATATTTAAGTTTTAATTTGATTATAATATTAAAAAAGTGTAATTCAACCATTAATTTCATAATTAAGTCATTAAATATTTAGCAGTTATAATATGAGGCAATTCAACAATTTTTTTGTAATTACTATTTTAATGATTCCAATACTTCAATTGAGTCCAAATAAATAGTAATTACAGTACAAAAAAAAAAAAAAAACTTTGAATTATCTTACTTTATAACTGTTAAGTAAATATTTTAATGTTGAATACATAAATCACTATAATTGACAGTTATGGTAGCATTAATAATGCCGATTACAACTTTATGGGAGGATTTTTGTTGTTGTTGTTGTTGTTGTTGTTGTTGTTGTTGTTGTTGTTGTTGTTGTTGTTGTTGTTGTTGTTGAGTTCAAATGACATGGCGAAATGTAATAAAAAAATGACACATGGCGGATTGAAACTCCTACCTTTGAGTTTTAATAATAATATTGATAGTGTTATAAACCTTACGGTACACCCAGGGATATTATTGGCACTATGGTGTTAAGTGCGCGTTCGCGCGAGTGCTAGTTGGAATTTTAGGGTGTAATTCTTGTCTTGAGGTGTTGCAATGTGGGTTTATTATTTTTTTTTTCAAGTAGATAATGAGTTTGAATACCTCCGTTTCTTTTTAGTTAACACATATTCTTTTTTATGAAGTTTTTTTTAGTTAACACGTTTCATTTTGTGGTAAATTTTTTACCTTGCATTTACATGGTATCCCACTTACTTTTTCATTCTCTCTCACTCTCTCTCCTCTCCTTAATATATGTGCCTAAATCAAACGCGTCAACTAAATAGAAACGGAGAAAGTATGTGTCTAAAGTATTGTTGCTCATGGTATTTTTTTAAAAAAATTGATAATTTTTTTTTGGTAAGGGAAAAAATTGAAGTGTATTCTATTAAGAAAGTGTAAAAAATTGATCACTTTAGTTACGTTATTTTTATGCTAACTATAGGTGTTTAGAGTCGGTCTTCAATTTGCATGTAAGTCCAAATGCATAAGTTCGATTGAAATTTTAAATGCAGTCAAAAGATAGGACTTTTTTATTTTTTTAATAAACTTAGTTGGTTATGTTCTTGCGGCCTTAAGTGATCTCATATGAATTTCTTGTTCTTGTAGCAGAAATAAATCTTATTTAATTATTACATAATTTTGCAGCAATAACACATTTTATTTGTTAAGTTAGTAATTTTCAAGACGCAGTGGCAGATCTTGAAACATTTTATTTCGGGAGCCAAGTTGTCAATTGATAGATATTAGTAAAAAAAAAAAAAAAAAAAAAAGATCGAGATACCAATTGCAAAAAACGTACTCTAACTTTCAAGTGAGCAATTTATCAACCTCATAACGTCTTGTCTCCTAAAATTGGTTTTGAGTGCTCAAACTATTCAAAATAACAAATGAATTTAATTGAAAAAAATAAAATTTGAAAACTTTTTTTTTTTTTTTTTTTAAAAAAAAAAAACGAAGTATAGGACATAATAACAATTAATAACATTAACTATATAATTTAAAACAAAACATGTTCAAGGTGCAAATATTTATTAATTAATGGTTTAAAAGGAAAGAATAAGTGTAGTAAAAGAGAGAAAGAACTTTTAAGGGTTGTCAGTGCTTAATGGCCTGGGAATTGGGTAGCTATAGACCTAGAGTAGTAGACTACAGTAGTAGATTAGCAGATTAGTACTTTTATTACTACTACGTTATTTCCCCTTCCTAAGGTAATTAAAAAAAATCATTTTATTGGGCCATTTACCTACTACTGTACATTTTTTTTTCCCAAATCTTTCAGGGGACAAGCACCATTGAGCCCTAACAAAAGTCCGCCTCTGATGGCACAATATATAGTACCTGAACATCTTAGTATAAAAGATTATGTGGTCTTTCTATCTATCTCTCCTTATCCTAATAAGATAATTGCCTAAATTTTCTTTCTCAAGCCAACTTTCCTAATTACCCTTTTTTTAAGTGGTCTCTTAATTTTCTTAAGTGATCTTTCTTTTTTTAAGTGACCTTTCTTCTTAAGTAATCTTTCTTCTTAAGTAATCTTTCTTTTCTTAAATGAGTGATCTTTCTTTTAGATTGATTTTTCTTAAGTGGTCTTAATTGTTTTATCTCTCTAGCATTTAATTAATAAATCTTTAACCTAAGCTAATTTCTCTTAATTTATTAAGTGATATTTGTTAAGTAGCTTAGCTCTCTTTTTTTGTTTAGTGATATTTTTTAAGTGGTCCTGCCCAAATGATCTCTCTCTCTCTCTCTCTCTCTCTCTCTCTCTTCTCTCTCTCTCTCTCTCTCTCTCTCTCTCTCTCTCTCTCTCTCTCTCTCTCTCTCAAGTGATTGTTTCATAAAAAATTAGCTAAAGAAAATATAATTAGCTAAAGTGGTCCATCATTTCATTAGTAAGCTTCTTCTTGAGCTAATTTCTCTAATTCTTGAGTATTCTCTCTCTCTCTCTCTCATTTTAGTAATTAAGCATTTTTCTAATCTAATAATTGTGTTTTTTCGAGCTAATTGTCCTGATTTTCTTAAGTGGTCTCCTTCTTTCTCCTAAGCTAATTGACTTTATTTTTTTTAATATGATCGTTCTTAATTGGCTTTTCATCTCTCCAAAGCCAATTGACCCTATTTTCAATACTTATTTTTCTTAAAGGACCCCATTTTATCTCCCTCATTTTTTTTTAGAAAGAAATTTTTTTTAATTAATCACAATAAAAGAAAATACACCGAGGCATAAGCCCTTGAGCCAATCAAGCTCACTAACCTTAATTTTCCTAATACAAACACTACTAATTCTATGGTATACATCATAACAAATTTTACCTATAACAATACTAGGCCTATCAATTCTAGCATCCCAAATAGCTCTATTTCTTTGCTGCCAAATACTATACACAATTGCAGCACATATACTCTGATAAACTTGCTTCTGGAATATGTTTTTAGCCTTCCAGCACCAATCACTATTGTAGGGAATATTTCAAGCATTATCCCAAACTTGAACCCCACTGTGATCATACACTAAAGTACGGTGGCGTCCAAAGGGAAGGAAGCTAGAGCAAAAGAGTCGCCAACAAGTTTTAGGAACTTGTAAACTGTTCACGAGGTGAAGGTTACACCCCTTAACGATCCAAGAGATCGTTAACTCCAATAGGTCTGGAACCATGACTGGAAGTTCCGGGATGAAGGTACAAATCCAACCTAAAAGAGATTGAACCTGCCCTAATAATAGGCCTCTACTTTATTCTGATCGTATTCATGTGCGCTTTCTGACTAAAATGCAATCAATAGGTTTAACCCTAAACCTGTTTAACTATGTTGGTTGAATATTAATGCACAAATAAAACTATTATTGGCGATCACTTGAATTATAATCAAATTAACCCTAAACAAGATTATTAATTATCTTATTAAGCGCGATTACAAGTACCAATTCCCTTTAAACATGCATAAAATGTGTGATCAAGCAATAACAATAAATATATCAAGCAACATAATAATCATAATAATCATCATAACAATCATAATCATGTTAAAGCATAATAATAGCAAGATCCTAGGCATGATACTAACAAGATTAATAACAAACCCTAGCATGTCACTAAACAATAAAAAAGAAATATGTAGCCCTAACATGATACTAACATGAATATTAGGAAACAAAATAGGAAGCATCGCAGAAATCATAATTGATATAAGCAAATGACCCTAAATATGATACTAGGAAGCAATAAAACATCCTAACATGATACTAGGAATTAAAATAACAATCTAAACATGATTTCTATATCATAATATCAATTAAACAATTAAAGTACTTACTTGGATGCCTCGTATCTCTTTCTAATAACAAAATACACGCGTTAGTGTAGACACCCATTTGTGTCTCCCCAAAACCAAACCCAGTGATGAGTACCTTTCGCGTCGAATCATAATCGAATGAAGTGAAAGTTGGAAAAGTCTAGTGTTGCGGATAGTTTTTTAATTTCTTTTCTCTTCTCTCTGTTTTTGAAAACTTATTTTAAGAAAACAACCAATCCAGTTTGGTTGGTCCATGATATGGGCCAATAGTAGTGTAGTTGGATGGGGCTTGACAAGAACTTTCCAACGATATATTATAAGCCCAATTCCGATGAATATTGAGGAAGTTATGGCCAATTTACTAAACTGGGCCCGGTTTGAGCCTTATATGCGGCCCAATGATCTTGGGGAGGGCCTAATATAGATTTATCATTCCTAATACAATTAGGAATGGTTTTAGTCTTCTAGATTCGTCTAGAAGGTGTTTTTCATTCCTAATTCAATTAGCATTGATAAATTGACTTTTGTTGACTTTTCAGAGTTTTAATTAGAATCAAAGAGCATTTTTGAGGAAAATACGATTTTATCCTCCTGTACGGCAATTTTTATCTGATTTTAAGAAAACGCGTGATTTTTCTGAATCAGCGCCAAACGCCATCTGTAGCGCCTGGCGCTAATGTTGGCGCCTGACGCCAATAGCCAGCGTTGGCGCTAATTCAATTTTACGTGCGCCAGAACTTTGTTTTGATATTTTATCTTTTTGGCTGATTTTCTCTATAAATAACGTCGTAAAAACTCCGTTTTCATTCACTAATTCTCGTCAACAATCATCGATTCTCTCTCATTTTCTTCTACAATCAACCAACTCTCATCAAGATTTTCTTGATTACTCTCTCTCTCTTTTCTAAACTAGCTTCTCTCAAATATAAAAATTCCGCATTCATTAGATTTATAAACACCTAGCCAAATTCGAAGTTGCCTTCGCCCTAGACGTGAAAGGTTTAATTTCTGAGGGTTTGGTCCCAAATCTCTCTTTTCGTTATTTAATTTAATTGTTTTATTTATTATTTCCCTTGAAGTTACTAACATGTGTATTTTGTTATTAGAAAGAGATACGAGGCATCAAAGTAAGTACTTTCATGGTTTTATTGATGTTATGATGTAGAAATCATGTTTAGGTTGTTATTATGATATTCCTAGTATCATGTCTAGGGTAACTTTAATATTAAGTATGATTAAAAGTATGATGCCTTTTATGTTTTTCCTAATATTTATGATTGTTAGTATCATGTTAGGACTATAGCTTTGATTTTTATTGTTTAGTGACATGCTAGGGTTTGTTATTAATCTTGTTAGTATCATGCCTAGGATCTTGCTATTAATATTATGCTTTAACATGAATATTAAGATTATTTTTATTATTATTATTATGTTGCTTAATATGATATTTATTGTTATTGCTTGATCACATCTTTTATGCATGTTTAAAGGGAATTTGTACTTATAATCACGCTTAATAAGAGAAATAATAATCTTTTTTAGGGTTAATATGATTATAATTCAAGTGATCGCCAATAATAGTTTTATTTGTGCATTATATTTAACCAACATAGATAAACAGGTTTAGGGTTAAACCTATTGATTGCATGTTAGTCAGAAAGCACACATGAATACGATCAGAATAAAGTAGAGGCCTATTATTAGGGAAGGTTCAATCTCTTTTAGGTTGGATTTGTACCTTCATCCCGGAACTTCCAGTCATGGTTCCAGACCTATTGGAGTTAACGATCTCTTGGATCGTTAAGGGGTGTAACCTTCACCTCGTGAACGGTTTACAAGTTCCTAAAACTTGTTGGCGACTCTTTTGCTCTATCTTCTTCCCTTTTGGACGCCACCGTACTTTAGTGTATGATCACAGTGGGGTTCAAGCTAGGGGATTAACGCTTGAAATATTCCCTACAGTTTTTGGCGACTCCACTGGGGAGGATTTCTATTTTAATTCCTGAATTTGTTTCGGCAATGATTTAGAATGAGTGGATGAGACTCGAAACGTTCTAAGTATTTCATGTGCGTATTTTTGATTAACATTATTGTCAAAAAAGATATCATTGGAAAGACCATCCGTAATGAGTTAAAACATAGGATTTTACACGTAGGAAATTTGAGAAATATCTTTCACAACTAGGACCGAAATAATACTGCGCGAAACTGGAAAATTTTATCGAGCACAGAAAACTGCTGAGGCATGTAGGAATTAGCGTCAGCGACCAGAGCATTGGCGCCAGACATTTAACTGTAGCGCCAGACGATAGGCTTGTCGCCAGGCGCTACAGCTAAAACCTGGCGCCAAGCTCTGTTTGCTGGCGCCAAACTCTTCCAATACCGAGCCAGAAATATGCGTTCTAATTTCGACCAGTTTTTCGCATTGTTTGCTCGACCCTACTTCATGATTGAGTTTTTTCTCACTTTTCTAAAACCCATATGTGTTTTACATATGGACATAACCCTCTGAGAATTCATGCTTCATCTACCTGATTGAACGCTCTGAGCAATAAAGGGTACAACCGAGAATGTTGAATTCACCAAACCATGGAAGCGAGTTTTTTTTTTTCTAAAACTCGTGGTGTCCCATCCACTCGCGCCAACCCTTCACGGTTAGGCTTCCGCGCGGTGCATCTGGACAATTAACCATGGACCCTCTATTGACTAAACCATATCTCGAACTTTAGAGAAGTAGAGCCATGGTTAGGTTGCAAACTCATTGCATCATATTGTGCCTACTTGACTAATTGTGCATTATTTGTTATGCATATATATGTTTTCTTAACCGTTTGTTTGACTTGTGTTGAGATTAAATAAATTAATGACTTAAAGAACTTTCCCTAATTAATTAATTTGAGTCAATAAAGTCTAATATTTTAATCAGAATTGACCTAGTACGACTTTAGGCATGCCCCTGTTGGTTAATAACACCGAAAACAGTCTCAGATTGAAGCTCCAGCATTGGCGCCAAGTTTGGACTGTAGCGCCACTCTGTGTAGTGTGGCGCCTGACGATTGCTCTGTCGTCTGGCGCTACACTACACAGTGCGACGCCAGTCTTGTCGTTTTGCCGACAGTTCGGATTATTGGTCGAGTCATCACCTAGTGTCTAATTAACCAGTTTGCTAATTAATTCGATTAATTTTCGCTGTCAATAGTACTTGGTTGAGTCATTAATCGAGTTTAGGCACTAAGTACCATGGTCTTACACAAGAGTCCAAACATGTCACTTACACTCAACGCACACACCAATACATAATCCTGGGCACCGTGCCGTGCCGGGCCGCCGCGGGCCGTGCCTGGCGGGCCGCGGGCTGGTTCGTGCCGTGCCGGTCGTGCCGGCGGGCCCAGGATTTCGTGCCGTGCCGGCCATTTTCACAGGCCAGCCCACGGCACGGCACGGCCCTCGTGCCTGGCGGGCTCGTGCCGTGCCGGCCACGTGCCGGGCTGCGGGCTGGCCTGCGCGGGCTGGTGCAGTTTTCATTTTTTTTTATTTTTTTATTTATTTTTTTTTTTTAATGACAACATTATTAATTAATAAGTTTATAATGTATATAAGTTATAAAATTATAATTATAAGTTTTATAAGGTAACTTATAAGTTTATAACTTATAAGTTATAAGTTATTAAGTTATGAATTTTATAATTATAAGTTGAATATTTATGTTTTATAATTTGTATATTCAATATTTATATTTATATATTTACTTTATACTATTACTTTAAAATTTAATGTTTATAATTCATTAGTAATTGGTATAATTTTATTTTTTTTTAATATGAATTTACAAATTGTAACAAAACGGGGAAAAAAGGCAAATTGGACTTTGGATGTGAATAATGCGTACTTTATATTATTATTACTTGAGTTGAGAAAATTGTACAATGATAACAATGATAAAAATCATACAATGATGGTATTAAACAAAAATTGGAAAATGATAAAATTGATATTTTTAAAATCGTACAATATACAATAATTGTCTATTCTTCTTCTCCTTCTTCTTGCTCGTCTTCGTCTTCGTCTTCGTCTTTGTCTTCGTCTTCGCCTTCGCCTTCAAGGTCATCGGCTAGTTGCATAGATTGGGAACTAGCCAAACCCGAACCGGAAGCGGAGGTTCCTTCTTCGTTGTCGTTGTGGTCGTAAGAACGGTCTTGTGAGCGATTTTCCGCGTCCAACCAATCTTTGAAACACACGCACATTTCTAGTGTTTCGGGTTTTAGACTTGTTCTTCTATCGTCTAAAACCCTTCCGGATGCGCTGAAAGCTCGTTCGGAGGCGACGGAGGAAACTTGGATAGCAAGAATGTCTCGTGCCATTGCCGCCAAAGTTGGATGCTTCGAGCTTTGTTGTTTCCACCATGCAAGGAGGTCGAGGCTGTTTATCTCATCGTCGTCCATGCCTTTGGTGAAGTCGTAACTCAGGTACATCTGCAACTCCGAGACGTCGCTTTGCGTTCTCCTGATTGATGAATCACCTGAAAACCTTGAAATCAAGTTAGTAGCTTGTGAAAATAAATGTTTGGCCTTCTTACTTACGTTTTTGGATGGTTGGGAAGGCCCTGAGCGAGGAACGGTGCCATATTTGGCTTCATAGACTCTATATAAAGCAAAAAACTGATCCTTCACATTAGTCTTATAGTTTTCTACATCATCGTCAAGAAACATGCATTGAAAGTAAATGTCAACTAACATAAATGTGTTTTCATACTTTTGCCTAGGATCTAATATGGAAGCAAAAATATAAATCAAAGGAATCTCACTATAATATTTACGCCACTTTTTTTCCATTGCTGGAAGATACTGATCATAATCACTTTGATCGCGATGATCAGCGAAAAGTTGGGCGAGTAAGCATGCATTAGAAAGAAAGTTTTGAGCACAAGGATTGTAAACAGTAGAAAAACAATACGTCATGTTATATAATAACTGTAAAAATTGCATATATCTTTCACAGTTATTCCAATCATCATCATACAAAGCATTTTGTGGAAATTTTTGGTTGTAAAATAATGTTAACGGGCCCTTGTACTCAATTGCCTTTGTTAACATGTCATAGGTGGAATTCCACCTAGTTGGGCAATCGGTTCTAATTTTTATTACCCTTATCTTTTGTTGTTTTAGAAAACTCTTCCATTCTTGGTATCTCATGTTAGAGCTATTAATAGACATAATAGCATCTTTGATTTTGCTGTAGTATGGGCCAATTGCCCGAACTCCATCCTGTACACATAAGTTAAGTACATGGCAAACACATCTAGTATGAAGAGCTTCACCGTCTAATAGTACATCGGTTAAGTTTTGTTTGATAAGATTAGCTGTGTATGTCATAGAGGTTGCATTATCAAAAGTCATAGACATCATTTTATCTCGAAGGTTGTATTCGTCTATTGCTTGCATTAAATGGTGAGCAATGTTAATGCCGGTGTGTGGGTATTCCAGCATTTTGAAATGTATTATTCTTTTTTGTAACATCCATTGATCATCTACCCAATGGCAAGTCACACATAAATAGTGATATTTATAACCACTATCCCAAGAATCGGCTGTTAAATTTACTCTACAGTTAAGGTTACTCAATTCGGCTTGTAACCGGACTTTGTACTCTAGGAAATTTTTCATTGCGGCGGAACGAACGGTTTTCCTAGAGATTCTTTTATGTTGGGGTTGTAGTGCTTTGTTAATGTAGGTGTTGAATGCGTCACTTTCCGAGAAAAGAAAAGGTTGTTCGGCGTGTACTATCATTTTTCCTAGTTCATCCCTATCCCTCTCATAGTTGTATGTAAAGCCGTATGGATGGGATTGGGAAATTTTGGGTTGGGTTGGATCACTAGCTGGTTTTGCACAAGCTTTCATGTGTCTAGATAAGTGTCCCGTCCCGTTTTTGGTAACTGCCGTGAATACACTATTACATGTTTTACATTTTGCCCATTGTTCACCATCTTTACTTAGGACAAAATAACGCCATACCTCACTCCTTCGGTTTTTCAAAAGTAGCATCTCAGTTTCGGTTAACCATTCATGATGTGTGTGATGGTTAGTAGGGGGACTAGTGGGAGTGGCAGTAGAAGGGTAGAACCGGAGGGAATTCGGGTACTTTCTTGGCTACCTTGGCTAGAACAATAGTTTTGTTGATTACCGATATAATTAGGTGGAAATTGGTATGGTGGTAGTGGAAATTGGTTTAGTGGTGGTGCTGGAAATCCCGACGTATTATATGGCTCATAGCCCGGGGGGAAGTAAATGGGGTCATTGGTTTGACTCGTAATTTGGGGGCTCGTTGTATTTGGTGGTTCCCTAGAACTACTACTACGGATAAGTCGGCCTTTCCCCCTAGACCTAGATGATGGGTTGTTCGATGCCATAATTAACAATTAATTTTTTAATAAAAAGTGGTTAACTATAATAATAATAATTAATAACAACAATTTTAACAATAAAAATATCAATAATAATAATTAATAACAACAACTATAACAATAACAATAACAACAAAAATAAATAATAACAACAATTGTAACAATAATAATAATTAATAACAACAATTATAACAACAACAATAACAATTAACAACAATAATAATTAAACAAGATTATTCTAATAATAACAATAAAACAATAATAAATTTAAGATTAGTTTAGATCTTACAACCGTGCTTCAACGCTCCACTAATTACGATTACGAACTTTTTAATTTTTTCCGATATTAGGAAAATAATTAGAGAATTTAAGAGAATAATTAGAGAATTTAAGAAAATAAGGATTATTAGAGATTTAGAGAATATAAGAGATAAGAAGAAGAGATTGTGATTTTGTGATTTGGGAATGAAATGGAGGTGAGTATTTATAGAATTTTTGGCAAAAAACTAGCCGTTTATAGCCGTTTTATAGCCGTTGGCCCGCGGGCCAGCACGGCGGGCCATGCCCGTGCTCGTGCCGGGCCGTGCCTGGGAATTCTCCACCGTGTCCGTGGCACGGAAGTCGAACTTCGTGCCGTGCCGTGCTTGACTTCGGGCCGTGCCGGGCTGCTCCGAACGGCGGGCCGTGCCGGGCGGCACGCGGGCCAACCCGGCCCGTGCCCAGGTTTACCAATACACACACTTTGACCATGTCAAAGGGAGTCTTGTATGCGCGTTTTTTTCCGTCATTTTTTTTTGGGGGTAAGTCGGATATTAATCCTCCATTTTTTTTCTAATAAAAAAATACCATAGTTAGCTCTTAAAAATATACACATTATTTTTGCTTATTTTTGCCAAAAAATATGCGTCCATTTTTTATTTATTTTTTCCTCTTTAAAAAAAACCGTAAAGTCAAGTCGATTTGAGTTAAGTAATTAAAACACAAAATGGTTTAAATTACACCGCGTGGTCAAGAAAGGAAGAACGGATAATCAAAGACAAACTTTTCGTACAAGTCCAACTTTTCGACAAACCCGTAGCTCGTAAGAGGAAAGCTAAGACAATAATGGCAACACAAGAAGAAGTCAATGAGCTTAGGAACCAACTGGTTACCGTGACTGAGGCACTGAAGCTCCTCACACTTAAGATCGATGATTCCTTGAAGCAACAACAGATGGACCTCATGCAAGAGAGTCTAATCAAGCTATCTAGCGACTACAAGTTTCAAGGGCTTACTTCACAAGGGGTCTCGGTGGACAAAGATCTTCTTCCGCAGAAATTCAATGCCAACGACATCCCGAAATTCAAATCAACTAATAACCCTTATTTTCATTTAAGAGCCTTCGAAACCATAATGAATATTAAGGGTATCAATAAGAAGGTTTTCCCCTCTCTGTTCTCACTATCTCTCGAGACCGTTTTCCAACAATGGTTCTTTTTTCTCGAGAAAGAAAAGACCTCTACCTGGGAGTCCATAGCAAACGCTTTCGTTGATAGATACAAGTGCAACATCCAAGTTGAGACTGACCATAGAGAACTTGAAATCCTCAAGTAGAAAGAGAACGAAGGATTCACCTCTTTCTTTAACAAATGGAGAGAAACCTCAGCTAAGATGATTGAGGTGCCAAGTGAAAAAGAGTCTGTATGGTTGTTCATCAAAAACCTTCAAGAAAAATACTCCAAGCATCTCAAGTATCAAAACAATCTCCATACCTTCAAGGCCGTCTATGACATTGGAATCAATATTGAAGATGACCTAGCTAAGTTAAAAGCTACCAATAATAACTCCAACAGTGGCTGGAAAGGAAAGAAGAACGAAAATCCTTCTTCTTCCAAAACCACCCACTCAAAAAACGTTAGCACTTTGAATTTAGGTGAAGTCCTTGCTATGAACAATCAAGGACAAAAGAAACCATTTAGGAAAAACTTTACTCCTATTGGCATGAGTTATGACACCGCATTTGATCGGTTAAATGCAAAAGGTCTTACAACTCCTATTGGACCATTTGGGGACCCACCAATCGAAAAGAGGTCGGCTAATTGGAACCCCAATGCACACTGTAAGTATCACCAAGGTAGGGGCCATCTCACCGAAAACTGTTGGAAGCTTAAGGAAGCTATCCAAGACTTAATCGATAACAACAAGTTACCATTGCCCCCTGCCAGTAAGAAGCCAAGCATTGATAATGCACCTCTCGCTCATGCCTTGGCTATCTCTGATGAGGAAATCGAGGTTGACCCCTCGTCTCTCATTAAACCTGTCAAAGATATCCATGCCATTGAAGAAGACGAGAAGATATTCTTCGATGCCATGGATAGCCTTCCAGAACCGGCAAGTAAAGAAGACATACAATCGCTCACACTGTCTATGATTGAAGGATCACATTTGCTACGTGAAACTCTCGAAGCTATAAAAGAACTTCAGCATAAATATGACGAGATTCCACTCCCGAAAGATGTACCTAAGAGAGAATTCACACCCATGAGAACGACTTATGAGGCAAAGCGTTTTTCCTTACAAGTCACTGAAAGACCCAAGAAGAGTAGTAGAATCTACACTCCAATTGGGATCCCATATGTACAAATGTTCGTGTTGAGTCCCTTAGGTTTTGATTGATAGTTTTGAATGATGACAAACAGCTAAGGGAAACAGTTCCTTGAAAGTGTTCGATACAGTTGGGGGAACCAGCTAACATAGAACACTGTTTCCCCAGACAAGTTATTACTTACATGAGTTTTCTTATTGAACTAACTTGTCTTTATACAGGGAACAGTTATATGATAAAAGTGTTATGTACTGGTAGGGAACCAGTATGTAATGTTTCCATGGTTGCTACGTGGTAAAGCAGTCACATACTCTTTATTGTGCATTAACCATGTTACATGTGCAGTAGTTGAGTTGATTCCAAGACTTGGAGCATAGAAGCCTTTCGAAGATATTTCGAAGAAAGATTGTTTGCTCATAATAGAAGTATTCAAGGAAGATTCAAGTCTTGAAGATTACATGAAGAAAAGACGATTTATGCTTTAATATGTTATCTAGGTTTTCATGTAATATGCTCCGTAGTATGCTTGCATGTTTGGGTTATAAAAGTGCTTAAAAGTATATTGAAGTATGATATGAAATCTGGTACAAAGTTGGAACAGGTTTCATAACATGTTTCAATTCAGGGAACCAGGTCGGGGAACCAGGTTCACTGTATTCGAGCTGCCGTTTTGGAAAAAGATTTTACAAAAAGATTTTTTCGAAAAGATTATCTTGAAAATATTTTGTGCAGCTGGAAATAAGATGAAATATTCTTGGTTACCTAAAATCTAGGAGTATTTATCTTAATTGATTCTATCTTTGTGATTAAATCAAATAAGATAAAAACTTTCCTAAAATTACATTATATCTTATTCTCTAAGATTGTGTGATTTAAGGAAACTAGGTTTTAGGAATCTAAGCTTATATAAACTCATCTTATTTCACATATTTCGTGTGCCTCTCCAGAAATCAAAAGAGCAATTATTTGAGAGCATATACTTAAGCACTAATCCCATTCATCAAGTCATATACAAGAGCATTCTAGTACTTAAACTTTTTCTCTTAATTAGCTTCGTAGAAGTGAGATCAAAGGGGAGTTCTTGATTCTTGTATTGAGTCTTTAACAAAGGGGTTAAAGGCTGGGTGAGTGTTTGTGAGTTCAAACACATTGGGCTTACGAGTGTAAGTCGAGAGCACACTCGGAGTAGAGTGTGGGGTTTGCTGGTTCCCGGAGTAGGGAACAGCAGAGTGTTCTTTGTCTTTGTTTTTCGGAGTAGATTAATAAAGAACTTAGGATAGGAGGACGTAGGCCTGAGTTGGCTGAACCTCGTTAAATTTGTTGTGTTCTTTATTGCTTTGTTTCGTTAAATTTGTTGTCTTCTTTATTGCTTATTTATATTCCGCTGCGTACGGGAACCAGCACAACTGGTTCCTCACACATAATCCGAAAAGAAGCAAAATTAGCCAACGATTACTTAACACTCAATTCACCCCCCCCCCCCCCTCTTGAGTGCCCATTGAACCTTCAATTGGTATCAGAGCCTAAGCTTCTCGAAAGAGTAACATCTAGAGGAGTTAAGAATGAGTACTCAAGAATTAAGTGCAATCGGTTATGACAACAAGTCACCCAAGTTTAATGGAAATAATTATGCTTGGTGGAAGAACAGGATCCAGAATGTTATCATGGGTATTGATTATGAATGCTGGCTCGTAGTTAAAAATGGTCCTAATATCATTCTCAAGACAGATGTTGAGGGGAACCAGGTTCCCAAGAAAGATAGCGAATTGGTCACTGCTGATTACAAGTTGCTGGAGAAGAATGCTAAGGCAATGTCAATACTACAACAAGCAATAGGTGAGACCGAAACAAATCGTATCTCTGGCTGTAGTAGTGCTAAGGAGATATGGGACACCCTTGAACTTGCGTTTGAGGGAACCAGCGAGGTAAAACGGTCTAAAATTGATTTAATCATGTCTAAATATGAATTGTTTGCCATGAATAAAAATGAAAAAATCAATGATTGCTTTCGTAGGTTTATGACTATTGTAAATGATCTTAGATCTCTTGGTAAAAATTTATCTGACGAGGATCTTGTGAGAAAATTATTGCGTAGTTTAACAGATGCATGGACAGCCAAGGTAACAGCAGTATATGAAGCAAAGGATCTGTCTACCTTGTCTCTGGAACAGCTGATTGGTTCCCTTATGACTCATGAGATGCTGATTGACTCTAAGTCTGAGAAGGAACCAGCAAGAGGCATGGCGCTTAAGGGAACAGTAGAAGATGATGAAGATGAAATTAGCATGATTGCAAAAAGATTTGAGAGATCTCTTCGAGATCAAAGAAAGAATTTCAAAGGTAAGCATTTTAAAAACTATAAAAATCTAACTCTAATTCTTCTTCTACAGGATGTTTCAAGTGTGGAGAAAAAGGACATCTTATTCGAGATTGTCCTAAGTGGAATGACAAACAGTCTAAATCCGGAGATAAACAAGCATACAAGAATGCCATGATAGCTTCCATGTGGGGAGACTCTGACTCAGGGTCAGATGAAGAAGAAGGATCACCCAACTCAGATGTTTGCCTAACTGCCTTTACAAACATCAAGGAAAACAGCACTGGTCCAGGAACCAGAGGGGGAACCAGTACATTCAACAAATGCTTTATGGCAAAGAAGGATGTACTACATGAACGCAAGGTAAGCTTAGAGCAAATTAGAGAAGATATGCATGAATATGATAGAGAAAATATGCTTGCTTGTATTGATTCCTTACTAGATGAATGCTATAAACTAAGTGAAACATACATAACTTGCAAAAGAGAATTAAAAGAAAAACGTGGTGAATGTAATATTGCTATTGCTAGTTGTGATCATCTAGAAGGAGTCTGTTATGAACTAAAAAATCAAGTAGCAGAACTAGAGGTTGAATTGGACAAGTGTAAAGTGGAACTAGAAAAGGAAAGATCGTTTGAACCAATTGATGGTGAAGAGGATCTGACCTCCTGGTTCCCTAGAGACTTATCAACCACTAGTGATACTCTTGATTTTTCAGTAGCTATAAGTAAAGCAAATTCGTGTACTAGAACTTCCTTGTTGAAGGCCTTTGAAACATTGGCTTACAACCTGGAAAACTCTCACAAGGAAATTGCTTCACTTAAAGCTGCACAGTTCACTGTTTCCCCTACAGGTACCAGTGTAGATGTCAGTAATACGATTGATAAGTATGAAAGTAATATTTGTGATTTGCATGCGGAAATCAATCAACTGAAAAAGGACAAGCAACCAGTGGTTGTTGACATGTCTATTGACTCTATGGTTTCAAAGCTTAATCTACAATTCGAAGCTTTAAAAAGTAACTTTGATTTTCTTAAAGAGAAAAACGAATTGTTAACTAAAACACTTGAAACCAGAGAAAAAGAACTTAATGATAGTCATAGACATGTGGACAAATTATTGAATGCTCAAGAATCCTTAAATTACCTGACTTCTTCAAAAGGAAACAGAGGAAAAGTTGGTCTTGGTTATACTAGACAGAGAACCAGGACTAACTGGTCTCCCAGAGAAACCACCTGGATCAAAGAATATCAACGAGGCAAGTATGTCATGACTAAAGAGATGCATGTGTGTTTTCATTGTGGTAAAAATGGACATAAGATACATGAATGTCCAGCTAAGAAAATTAGTGCTAATAAGAACAGCAAGGGTGTAAAATATGTGTGGAGAAGAAAGGATCAACAAGATGTTAATGTTGTTGAAAAGGGACCCAAGTATGTTTGGGTTCCTAAAACTAATGTTTGATTTGCTCTTGCAGGCTAGAGTGAAGGGAGATACCTATTGGTATTTGGACAGTGGTTGCTCAAGACACATGTCCGGGGATAAAGATCAATTCCTTTCACTAGTGGCCTTTGATGGAGGAAGTGTCACCTTTGGGGATAACAGCAAGGGAACCATCACTGGTTTAGGTAAGGTTGGTAAGACACTTTCTAACGCAATAGATGATGTTTATTATGTTGAAGGCTTGCAACATAATCTCTTGAGTATTTCTCAATTATGTGACAAAGGTAATATAGTTGAGTTTCAAGCCAACCTATGTCACATAGTTAACTCACAAACAGGAGAACTTGTATGTGAGGGAACCAGGAAGCATGATGTTTACATTACCTTCTTAGATAAAATCCCTCTAGACAAGTCCATCTGTTTGAGAGCTGTTTCTGACAATAATCAATGGATTTGGCATAAGAGGTTTGGACATGCTAGCCTAACACTTCTAAACAAACTTAAAACACGTGACTTAGTTGTAGGCCTTCCTAACATTAAGTATGAAGCTGATAAAGTTTGTTCTGATTGTGTAAGGGGGAAACAGGTCAAAAATTCTTTTAAGTCTAAAACTGTTTTGAGTACCAGCAGACCCTTCGAACTTGTACACATTGATTTGTGTGGTCCCATGAGAGTACAAAGTCGAAGAGGTCATAGATATGTCTGTGTTATGGTTGATGATTATTCCAGGTACACTTGGGTAATGATGTTACACACAAAGGATGAAACGTTTGAAGAATGGGTAACATTGGTGAAACAAGTGGAGAACCAGCTCACCCACAAGCTGGTCTCGGTAAGATCAGACCATGGTACTGAATTTGAAAATGCTAACTTTATTGATTATTGTAGGGAACATGGAGTTAATCACAACTTCTCAGCCCCTAGAACACCTCAACAAAATGGTGTTGTAGAAAGGAAGAATAGAACTCTTGAGGAGATGGCGAGGACGATGCTCATTGAGAGTGGTCTCCCAAAGAGTTTTTGGGGAGAAGCTGTTGACACTGCTTGCTATATATTGAATAGAGGTCTCATTAGACCAAAGTTAAATAAGACTCCCTATGAACTGCTTAAAGGTCGAAAGCCCAACATTACATATTTTCGCATTTTTGGATGTAAATGTTATGTGCATAATAATGGGAAGGACCAGCTTGATAAATTTGATCCTAGAAGTGATGAGGGAATCTTCCTTGGATACTCTTCTCACAGCAAAGCATATAGAGTCTTTAATAAAAGGACTCTTCGTGTTGAGGAGAGTGTCCATGTCATTTTTGATGAATTTAACATGTCTTCTGAGATTGCGCAGGTACAACCTGATGAAGTGATTGGATTGATGGATTTCACGGGGAACCAGTATACTGGTCCCACGGATGAAGTGCAAGCAGATCTAGGCCTACCAAATACTCCACCAGATGATAATGATGAAGTGCCTAGAGAAGAAAATGAAGATAATGAGGACTCTGAAGGGGAACCAAGTCCTGATGGTTCCTCAAATAATAGACAGGTAATGAGTTCAGGGGGAACAGAAGAAGGTACCACTCCTGAACCTGAGGTAAGTAATGATAGAGGAAACAGCATGAATGTGAATCCTCCTGGCTCCTCAGAAGAAGGAGAGATCCATGAACATGCTGGTTCCCAACTTAATGAGAAAGCACAAAACAGTCTTAATTTTAAAAGTTATAGATATCAATCTTCTCATCCCACTGATCAAATAATTAGTGATATAAATAAGGGGATTCAAACGAGAACAAATGTTTTTCAAAACTTTTGTGCTTTCTATTCTTTCCTGTCTAATGTAGAGCCTACTGACTATAAAATGGCATTGACTGATCCTGATTGGGTACTAGCTATGCAAGATGAGTTAAATCAGTTTCAGAGGAACCAGGTTTGGCACCTGGTTCCCCGTCCCAAGGAAAGATTAGTCATTGGCACTAGATGGGTCTTTAGAAACAAGTTAGATGACCTTGGTACTATAGTCAGAAACAAAGCAAGGCTAGTGGTGCAAGGGTACAATCAACAAGAAGGAATTGACTATGATGAGACGTTTGCACCAGTAGCTAGGCTAGAGGCTATTAGGATTTTAATTGCTTATGCTGCTCACATGAATTTTAAGCTGTTTCAGATGGATGTAAAGACTGCCTTCCTCAATGGATATTTAAAGGAAGAAGTATATGTGGAGCAGCCACCTGGTTTTGAAGATGCACTGTTCCCCCAACATGTGTACAAGTTGGACAAAGCATTATATGGGTTGAAACAAGCTCCGAGGGCTTGGTATGAAAGATTGTCCAATTTCTTGATGGCAAATGATTACAAGAGGGGAACAGTAGACAAGACCTTGTTCATAAGAACCAGGGGGAAACACTTGATTGTAGTACAAATTTATGTTGATGATATTTTATTTGGTGCTACTAATCAGGTTTTATGTGATGAATTTGCTAATCTTATGCAGAGTGAATTTGAAATGAGCATGATGGGAGAACTAGGATTCTTCCTAGGGCTGCAGATTAAGCAAATGGATGATGGAATAATGATCCATCAACAAAAGTACTTAAAAGAGCTGCTGAAAAAATTCGGCATGGAGAACAGCAAAGCTTATGATACACCTGTTCCCCCATCTACAAAATTAGATGCTGATCTTAAGGGAAAAGATGTTGAAGCTTCTCTTTATAGAGGAATGATAGGTTCTCTACTTTACCTAACAGCTAGTAGACCTGACATTGTGTTTTCTGTTGGTTTGTGTGCTAGGTTTCAAAGCAATCCAAAGGAATCTCACTTGAAGGCTGTTAGAAGGATACTTAGGTATCTTGTAGGAACAGCAAATCTGGGATTGTGGTACCCCAAAGGCAGTACCATTGATCTTATTGGATACACAGATGCAGATTATGCTGGTTTCTTAGTTGATAGAAAGAGCACATCAGGTATGGCACACTTTCTTGGCTCTTGTCTAATTTCATGGGGTTCCAAAAAGCAAAATTCAGTGGCCCTATCCACGGCAGAGTCTGAATATATAGCTGCAGCTTCATGCTGTTCCCAGCTACTGTGGATAAGGAACCAGCTGAAAGATTTTGGTGTTATTTATAAAAGTGTTCCTATTTTCTGTGATAACACTAGTGCAATCAATATTTCAAAGAATCCTGTGCAACACTCCAAGACAAAACACATTGAAATAAGACACCATTTTTTAAGAGACAATGTGGAAAAAGGATTGGTGGAGATGTTGTTTTGTAAAAGTGAAGATCAAATTGCTGATATCTTCACAAAGCCTTTGTGTAGAGAGTCTTTTTGTAGGTTAAGAGTCCTTTTAGGTCTAGTTAGATTTTAGGTATTGGCTTCAATTACTTCCTTCAATGATTGGTTAGAATGGTATTCTCTTGTATAGTGTGTGTACATACTTATGTTGATATCTTTCAAGTGTTGTGTAGATGGTTCAAAATCTCAAAAGGATTGAGAATCATTGTTGTAAGAAACAGGTGAAATCAGGCTGAATTGCCAGAAACAGCGTGACATGGTTCTATACAGGTACCAGCAAAGGGAAACAGCAGACCAGCTCTGATATGTCATCCGATAATATCTTTTATTTTCGGAAGATTACTATAAGATATTTCCTTTTGGAAGGAATTTATCTTATTTCAGTTATTTAATCCCATATAAAAGGCAAACATATCATATGCCTTATTTATAGTTGGTTGAGATAATTATGGTAAAAGATAATTACCAAATTTTTGATTTCAATTTAAAAATATCCTTTACAGTTGCTTTTTATTGGCTCAACTAACTCTTTTCTTTCCTTCTTCTCTCTTTGTGCTTCATTGTTAAAATATACACTAACCCTTTGTGCAGATCATCAATCATCATCACTCGAAATTCTCTTTCTCTCTCTCGTATGCTTTAAATTCATCATTGTTCATTCGGTTACTGTTCACTCAAGGAACCAGCTCAGTCTCAGGGGGAACATCAGAAGGAAGCTCAAATGTCCTTAAGCCCGAAGTTGGAGGAAATTCAGAAAAGTCAGAGTGAAAAGGATGAAATAGAGGTTGTTGGTTATTATGAGGAGACACCCACTGCTAAGACCATGGTACGAAGTAGAGTAACTCAATTAAAGAAGTTCACTGAGAAGGTGCAGGAGGAACAGTCCATTGACGCTGTTCCAGGAACCAAGAGAAAAAGGGTACCAGCAAGAACCTCTTTGCTTGATTGATGTGATGCTAGTTTTGCACTCGTTATGCAACAAGGAGAACAGTTTTGCACTCGTTATGCAACAAGGAGAACATTCTGAATCAGTACATATCTCTCATGATTTAAAAAAAAAAAAAAAAAAAAAAAAAAAAAATAGAGGAACCAGCAGGTCAGGAAGTGGTTTTGAAACAGATTGGGGAATCACAAGAATATGCTTAGTAATATAATGATTTTGGTTTAAGCAGAGCATGGTGACAAAGATGAAGAGGAATCAGATGATAATACAGAAGATGTTGCAAAGTTTGAGGAGGAGGAAGGGAACGAGAATGATGATGAGGAGTGATGCTGTTTCTGTTCTTGTTTCCTCACCCTCATGTTTATTCTAAAATAACTGATTTTGTTGGTCTGTCTACTTCTCTCCATTCCATGAACTTTCTTTTTGGATGGATTTGGGCTTCTTTGGTTGAACTTTGTTGGCTTGTATGAACTACTAACTCTGCTATGGTATGAACTGTTTGACTAATCTCTTTTTGCAGCATAATGCTTGAATGGTGGTTGATGCCATTGTATGGATAAGCACATTAACTTGTGCACATTGCTTTTACTTGTGGATACTTTTTAATGATGCCAAAAGGGGGAAGTAGTCTGAAGTTGAAGCCTAAGGTTTAGCTAGTTTAGATTGAGTCAGTTTGAGTCTTTTTATTTCGCATTCGCACTTTCTATTTTCTGTTTAGGGAACCAGTTGGCCTAACTGACTTGTTCCAAAGAGTCTTGAGTCCTTGAAGTTTTTGACGGTTTTCCTTTTGAGCATGTTCACAGGTTCAGGAACTTCAAAAGTTTGTCATCATCAAAAAGGGGGAATTTGTTGAGTCCCTTAGGTTTTGATTGATAGTTTTGAATGATGACAAACAGCTAAGGGAAACAGTTCCTTGAAAGTGTTCGATACAGTTGGGGGAACCAGCTAACATAGAACACTGTTTCCCCAGACAAGTTATTACTTACATGAGTTTTCTTATTGAACTAACTTGTCTTTATACAGGGAACAGTTATATGATAAAAGTGTTATGTACTGGTAGGGAACCAGTATGTAATGTTTCCATGGTTGCTACGTGGTAAAGCAGTCACATACTCTTTATTGTGCATTAACCATGTTACATGTGCAGTAGTTGAGTTGATTCCAAGACTTGGAGCATAGAAGCCTTTCGAAGATATTTCGAAGAAAGATTGTTTGCTCATAATAGAAGTATTCAAGGAAGATTCAAGTCTTGAAGATTACATGAAGAAAAGACGATTTATGCTTTAATATGTTATCTAGGTTTTCATGTAATATGCTCCGTAGTATGCTTGCATGTTTGGGTTATAAAAGTGCTTAAAAGTATATTGAAGTATGATATGAAATCTGGTACAAAGTTGGAACAGGTTTCATAACATGTTTCAATTCAGGGAACCAGGTCGGGGAACCAGGTTCACTGTATTCGAGCTGCCGTTTTGGAAAAAGATTTTACAAAAAGATTTTTTCGAAAAGATTATCTTGAAAATATTTTGTGCAGCTGGAAATAAGATGAAATATTCTTGGTTACCTAAAATCTAGGAGTATTTATCTTAATTGATTCTATCTTTGTGATTAAATCAAATAAGATAAAAACTTTCCTAAAATTACATTATATCTTATTCTCTAAGATTGTGTGATTTAAGGAAACTAGGTTTTAGGAATCTAAGCTTATATAAACTCATCTTATTTCACATATTTCGTGTGCCTCTCCAGAAATCAAAAGAGCAATTATTTGAGAGCATATACTTAAGCACTAATCCCATTCATCAAGTCATATACAAGAGCATTCTAGTACTTAAACTTTTTCTCTTAATTAGCTTCGTAGAAGTGAGATCAAAGGGGAGTTCTTGATTCTTGTATTGAGTCTTTAACAAAGGGGTTAAAGGCTGGGTGAGTGTTTGTGAGTTCAAACACATTGGGCTTACGAGTGTAAGTCGAGAGCACACTCGGAGTAGAGTGTGGGGTTTGCTGGTTCCCGGAGTAGGGAACAGCAGAGTGTTCTTTGTCTTTGTTTTTCGGAGTAGATTAATAAAGAACTTAGGATAGGAGGACGTAGGCCTGAGTTGGCTGAACCTCGTTAAATTTGTTGTGTTCTTTATTGCTTTGTTTCGTTAAATTTGTTGTCTTCTTTATTGCTTATTTATATTCCGCTGCGTACGGGAACCAGCACAACTGGTTCCTCACACATAATCCGAAAAGAAGCAAAATTAGCCAACGATTACTTAACACTCAATTCACCCCCCCCCCCTCTTGAGTGCCCATTGAACCTTCAGTTCGAAATGCTCTCCGAGAGTGGAGAGATCAAACCTCGCGAACCAAGACCATTCGAATCATTGAAAAGGACAGATAGATATTACCGTCAGTATCATCAATTAGGGGGTCACACTATCGGAAACTGTTTCAAATTCAAGGATTTAGTTCAGAAAATGATTGATGAAAAGAAACTAGTCCAAGTTCCACAAGAAGACGATGCAACCATTAATGGAGTTTGGGATAGTGATGAAGAAGATGTCTACTTAAAAGATATAGTAGGGTCTCCACCGTCTGTATCGTACGCCATGGATGACTTTTGGGCTGAAGAAGACTCATCGATAGACGTCCTCACAAAATCCGGGAGAATGTAACCTCCCGTTTCAACACAACCTATGCCAACCACACAGCAAATTCCCATACCTATCATTGAAGATAATGATATCGTTAAGCAGTTTAAGAAAACAAAAGTTGAAATGAACGTATGGAAACTTTTGGCGACATCTCGAGAACATAGGTTGGCTGTAATGAATGCCTTGGAAAAAATAGGGATAGATTCTGACAATACTCCTGAGGGGTTTGCCAACTTCCTCATAAGTGATCTTCCTAGTCCAATTAATTTGATCACCTTTTCTGACAAGGATTTACCTCCAGAAGGTGACAAACATCACAAGGCATTAAACCTCACAGTAGTTTGCAAGAGAATGAATGTTCCTATGACTCTTGTAGACAATGGATCGGCCATCAACGTCTATCCACTTAGAACTGCAAGGATGCTAGGCATAAGAAATGAAGATTTAACTCCGTCTACACAAGGAATAAGGGCCTATAACAACACTCGTCGTCAAGCTCTTGGTAAAATTACCCTGAATGTAACGGCGGGAGCAATAGAACATGCTACTACTTTCCAAGTTGTAGACATTAAAGCTTCGTTCAATTTGTTGTTGGGGCGCCCTTGGCTTCATGACCTAAAGGTCGTCCTCTCATCTCTCCACCAACAAGTACAATGGACATCCCTTATTCACTAGCTTCTTCACCTTCATCGCAGAAATGATCCCAAAACCTTTAGGCTTCCCTAACCGTCTATAGGACACCTTCTTACCCAAAGGATAACTCAGTTGTACCCTTTGCATCTCACAGTCTATCTTAGCCTTGTATAAACTCAGCCAATCCATCCCCAGAAATACATCTAAGTCCCCTAGGTTAAACTCAATAAGATCTGATGGAAAGATAGCTTCTCCTATTTTCAAAGGCAAGCCTTTGAATATTTTATTACAATGAACAAGTTTGCCCGTAGGCAGACTGACTGACACATCAACATGACTCGATTCAGTTAAGTTTAACTTGCGCACAAGAGAAGTAGAAATGAAATAATAAGCTGCTCCAGAGTCAAATAGAGTGTTGACAGAGATAGATTGGATAGAAAAAGTACCGGTAATTACATCCGAGGACCTCTCAGCTTCTCCTTTGCTCATCACAGACAAGCGGCCGGGAGTGTTGTTTCTTGCCTGATACCCATTGTTGTTGTTGCCTGAGTTGTTGTTCTTGCCATTGCCATTGCCAGACCTGTTGTTATTGTTGCTACCATTTCTAAACTTCCCATTTTGACCATTTCCCCTATTCCCCTGGTTATTGTAATTGTTAGGCCTCTGCAGGGTGTTCCCACCATTCCAACTATTTCCCTGTTGTCTCTGTTTGGTGTAACACTCATACTCCCTGTGTCCCTTCTTGTTGCAGAACCAGCAGGTCACCAAATTTCCATCACAGTCTCTTCCAGGGTGGTTCCTTCTACACTTCTTACAGTGGTAGGTTCTCTCCCCATTGTTAGCATTGGAAGAACTGCTAACATTCTGGTTACCCCTATCAAATGAGTTACCATTCCTAGACCTCTTGAAATTACCCTGGTTCTCAAATTTCCCAAAATCCTTCCTTTTTTCCCCCGCTCTAGCACTCGCACTAGCAGTCCTAGTATTCAGATGGTACAGTCTCTCATACACCTTGTCAAGGGTTTTGAAAACTTTTCCGGCTAGGTCCTTCTGTAACTCGTCAGCCAACCCCTGCTCAAACCTCTGAGCCTTCAGCTCTTCAGTTGGTACTACCTCAGGAGAAAACCTAGAAAGGGTCATAAACTTATTATAGTACTCAGAGATTGACATGTTTCACTACTACAAAAGTGACCTAAGGTAACATCACATGGTATCACTTTAAAAGCTGGAAACCGAACTACTTTATAGGTAACACTATTGTAACACTTTAACATTAGGTAACACTTGATTGTAACACTTTGATATTAAGTAACACTTTATTGTAACACACTAACATTTTGATATTAAGTAACACTCTATTGTACCACTTTTACTAATTATTGGTCCCTGACTAAAGGTACCATAAAAAAAATACAACCTTTCTTCATTAACTCCCTAAACTTATTTTGGCATTTCGACCTTTCTTCATTTCTTCATTAGCTCCCTCTTAGAATTACGTCCTCCACCATTTCCCCCGTCCACCGCAACCGCCCTCCTGATGGTGCTCCACCGTAACCTTCTTCCACCAGAGCCCTCCTCCACCGAAGTCCCCCTCTGACACATACATTTCCTCGTCTCTCATTCTTTCCCATTGAAGCGCACTCAACGTTCTCCTTTGAGGCGAATTCTGGAATCAATTAAGGCCTATTCTGATATCCATTGAGATGAATTCTCTCAGGTAACAAGTTGATTCTTTATGCAATTATTGAATCTTAATTTCGTAATCTAGGGTTTATTCTTAAGTTAATTGTAATTATATTTAATTTAGGGTTCTTATAAACTCGATTATAATATTAAACTATTGCTTATAATTAATTTTCTATTGAACTATTGCTTGTAAACTTGATTACTGCCCTAAGTGTTCGAAATATGCATGTGGGTTACTGTTGCTGTAGATTTCAGACTCCAAGAAGAAATATTTCTAATTTTTTGGATAAATTTTTCTGATTTCGATTATTAAATTTGTGTTTCCATGTAATTTGCACTTTGAATGGTTAATCTGAAATAGATTATTGAATATTTACTACTTTGCAATTTCAATTGCTTTAAGTTATTTTTACCTTTGGCTATTATTGTTTAAATTTAATCTTTAAAAGCATAAATAAATTTTTTTGATGTTATTAGTATGTTCATCTCTAAATAAAAGTGTTCTAACTAATTGGGATAAATCCCAAACCAGCAGCAAAACTTGTTAGCTGATGTGGAGTTCTGTTACTAGATTTGTTAGAGGAAGAATAATTAAGTAATATGGGGGAGTTTGTTATTTTTGTTATCACTATTAGTTTGTTATATATTATGAGGGAATATTGTAATAAATTGAAGGGAGGGAAGGGTAGTAAGAATGTAAGATCATTCAGAAAAGTTGTAAGTAGAAGTTTTGGAAGAGAATTCCTTCCTCTTGAAAAAAGGAAATTGTGTTGAGTTCACATTGAATATTAATACAATCTATCTTTGGGCTATTGCATCTTCTATTAATTGCTATGAATAATTATATATGTTGATAATTGTGGAACAATAATTGGTTATATATTGATATATGTAAAATTCTTATGTGATTACCAATTTGAACGTATTCAAGCAGTTCTTCTTTATTTATATGGTTTTGTTGTCTGCCCATTATGAGTTTGAGTCATAAATTTGGGTTAGATGGCATGGTTTATCTGCAAAATTCCTAATTATGACTGATACGTTGTGTTTTAATGGTCATGGAGTATCATCAAGCCAACGAAAAAGGATGCATCCAGTACTACTAAGGCTGTTATCTCATGATTTCAGAAACTTGGGTGGATTTTATATGGATCAGGTAGGTGTCTCTTGATTCTTGAAACTGTTGTGTTTATGTAGGTGTGAGAATTCTTTTGTTACAACTTAGTGACTTACAATAGCTATATGGAAGTTATTTACAAGCTAAGGATATGCATTATCAAACACAAATCTGGGCTTATTATATTGAAAATTCTTGTTCAGATTTGGTCTTTGGGTGAGTGATGCTTAAATTAATCAATACCTCTCTTGTGTTTCAATGCACATCACAACTTGACAGTTCAGAAGCTATATAGGTACTCTAAATCAAATAATGTGATGCAGGGTGGTGTGAAATGCAGAAACAAAATTCCAAACACTAAGTATCAATAGCCCCTTAGCAATATAAGAAACAGTGTGAGGACTTTAATACCCCTCAAAAAGTTTATTTACGTATTTACCCTCACGTGTAAATCATATGAGTATACTTCTTTATTTACCTCTTTCACTTCTACAACTATCAGTTACTCTGGCATAACTTTTCATCTTACTCTGTCTAATGGAGATCTGAAGCACCCCAAGCACCTCTTTAACATCATTTTTGTTGTCACCATGGTCACATTCGCAATAACAGGTACTTCTTTCTCTATTTCAAAGATTTTCTCTGTCCTCTTAACAACCATGTTCCTATAATTAAGGGTGACTAATCCATTTGACAGTTATATAATTACAACTTCCACTACTTTAGAGAGGAAATTGAAAAACGGATCTTTACAACTGCCAAAAGCTCATATATATATTAGTGGTTATGATTGATAATAATAAATATCCATTGCCTAAAACAAATTTAGGGGCACATAGAAAAAGGGCAGTGAATACTTAGGAAAAAACAAATTATTATCAGTGACTAAACTGAGAAACAAAAATGCATGACAGGAGTAAGCAGAGGATACTTGCGGTTGGTGAGGGTGATTTATCTTATACGGCCTGCCTAGCTAAACAAATTTGTAACGCCACCAATGTGACTGCTATTTTCCCCCATTCTCAAGGTCTTTTTTGGTTAGTTATATTTCTATTGTATGTTGTTCTTAATTTATAGAAGTTTAATTGTATGACATTAATTTGTTGTTTTGACAATAGCTCCCTTCATATTATCATCTATACACTTACGAATCTTGGTCAGTTTGATAGAATTTTTCTTAATTTAAAAGAAAATTTCACCTTTTTAGATAGATATTGGCAATGTGGCAGTAGTAAAATAACATTCATTATGCTATATTATCGGAATTTCACTCTATACGTCAGCAATAATTTATCAGAATTTAATCTATAAATAGGTTACACACGCTTATATCATTTTTGAGTTATGTGTTTCAACGGTTTGGTTTGAATGGCTTTTGCAAGCTTAAGCTCTAAGAGTTAAGCCAAATAGCTCAAAATTAACATTAATAGTCTACTTTTCATTAATCCTACAATACATTATCCTTTTTTAGTTCAATAAAAACCCCTACACTTTATGCAGCCTAGATCATTTTAAAGCTATAGGCTTTGAATGGATCAAATGACTCACTAACTGTTTCTTTATTTCTTATTGTGCCAGTTGACTTTAGTTCCAAATCAACATTATTAGCCTCCCTTAAAGAATTTGTAGCAGACATCTAGTGCTGTTGTTGCTCTCACTGTTACTTCTGTCACTACTACAGCTATTACTACTGTCTGCTGTTGTATGCTGCTGGAAACTGCTTCTGCTGCTATATGCTGCTGTAAACTGCTTCCGCTGCTGTAAACTACTAGTACTGATGTCTGATGATAGCTGCTGGTACTGTTAGCTTCTTTTGTTCGATGTTATTGTTAGTTGTTGTTGTTTGCTACTACCGCTAGCTGTTGCTAGCTGATGTTACTACTGGTCTACTGGTGACTGCTTTCTACTAGACTGACTATTATTTTTCTCTTTCTACGGAGTATTTTGGAATATGGTTGTTTAGAGACCAAATTTAACTATCTTTTTGTTTAGAATATTTAGACAAATAAATTTTTTTTGGTATTTATGTATTTTTTTTTGTAATGAAACTATGAAATAATACCAATTCAAATTATTCTCTTGTATATATTAATTTCACATTTGTAGTTGTATATGTTAATATAATTTTTATTTTTAAACTAAAAAAATTGAATATTTTAAATAATAATAATAATAATAATAATAATAATAATAATACCTATAAATTAATAAGGCGTTACATTAGTTTGCAAAAAGTGATACATAATGTCTAATAAAGTGATACTGTATGTCAAAAGATGATTTAAAAATGTTACCTAATAATCAACAAAGTGTTATATTAGTTCGAAAAAGTGATACTTAATTTGGAATAAGTGATACTATATGGTTGAAAAATGTTACCAATGATAAGTAAGTGTTACATAAGATATAAAAAGTAACATTTTAAAAATGATACTAATAATATAACAAGTGCTATATAAGAGGCTTTATAGTAACACTTTTAAAAGTGTTACCATACGTTACCCAAAGTGTTACATAAGACCTAAGGTAACATGGGCGGAAGTATCACCCAATAAAGTGTTACCTATTGTCTATAATAACAATTTTGCCACATTATGTAACACTTTTTGGGTGTTACTTAAGGTTAGTTTTGTATTAGTGTTTCCCATTGCCAGGCTTATGAACTCCTGAGCCTTTTGTTTCTTCAGGAATGGGGGGTAAAACTTGTCCCTTAAGGAGGTCTTAAACACTTCCCACCCAAAGTTAGGTTTGGCCCTAACGGTCACAACATTGTCTCTCCACCATATATCAGCCTCGTCCTTAAGGTACATAGTGGCCTGGTCCACTTTCATACCCTCAGGACAGTTGAGTGCTACGAACAACTTATCAAACTCCCGAATCCAGTTTTCTAGGAAAGTAGGGTCAGCACCTCCCCTAAAACTGGTGGTCTAACCTGGGCCAGCTTTTTAAACATTTCAGCTTGGGGGTCGACTTGGTCTCCCCGGTTCTGGATCACATTTTCAGCCAACAAACGAATAACATCAGCTAAGGCAGCGTTCTCAGCCATTCTAGCTCTACGCCTGAAATAAAATAAATATGCACTCCATTTTAAATGAAATCCAAATTCTATTCACACATATTAATTGAATCACAATATTATATTTATCACATAAATTGGTTCAAAAGGGCACCTTGAGATTTCACCCCCTTGTCCCAAGCAAAACCACACAATATAAGCACGATTCATACGTAGGATTAAATGAATTTAAGAAAAAAAAATTCCCATCCCGCGACACTCTTATTAAGTTCGATTATAATTAAAGAGATTTTCCCAGAAAGTATATGATTACAAAAATTAAACTTGCTCTTGCTCCCAAATAAAAGTGAAATGAAGCTCTTGAAAATAAAATATCAACTTCTTACTATAACTTATATAAAGGTCTCAATCCCAAATAAAAACTATGTAGCACTAGCTACCTATTAAAATACCATCCAGATCAGATTATAATAAGGTTCTAATAACTATTATCAATGGCAAATGCCTTATTCATGCTAACTCCATCCTAACAAAAATAATCCTCAAGGTATCACATTACTGTTTTTATCTCTCTTCTCATTGTAATTATTAACATCAAAATCAAGGTCATTTTCGTCATCTGAGTCTTCAATAATAATTGACTTGTAGAGCGGATTTGGATTTATAGTAGCTCTCTTCCCAGCATTTGGATCTTCAGGTGGTGGCTGTAACCATTCAAGCTCATCCTCATCTGGAAATTCAATAAAAGTATAATCATGGAACATTCTTTGGTAGGTTTTAATTTTATGCTTCTTCTTCTTTGCTGTTTTAAACTCATGTAAGTACTGGTAGTCTTCCTCATCTGGATTAATTGGTGTCATAATCTTTTCAAACCTTTCTACAGTATCGTCACTTCGAGTATCACTCTCATCTTCAGACACATCAATGGGGTTGTTCCTAATATCATTACTCACGCTTTCAGACGTGATTACTAAGTCGCTAATCCTTTTTCTACGTTAACCCAATGCAAAGAACATTCAACAAGCATAACACAAGCACATCATAGAAGTAAATCAATTAGAAAATAATTATAACATGTTAAATAAATAAGAAAATAATACTTCATGTGATAATTAAATGCAAGAGAGAAAAAAATATATGTATGATGTATGCATGCATTCCCTTCTTAAGTCTACCCAAAACTCACCAAGTAGAAATTTTTTTTTCAAATTTGTTTTAAATAAAATGGTTTAAAACATACTTAGTTTCAAATGGATAAAAAAAAATTTGTCATTAAAATTAAAATTTTAAATCATTGAATAGGCGCCTAAGTCATACTAAGCTAATTGGCTTTAGTGGTAATTAAATCTAACCTAAGCTCCCAGATACCACTTTGTAACACCCCAATAAATCTCTCTTAAAAACCTGTGAGAAACCTGCATATAACCTGAACAATTTCAAGAGAATTACTGGTGTGCTACCGCCACGTGTTCAAACGTTAAGGCTGTCTTAGTAATTAGCAGCGGAAAACCAAAACAGTTTTAAATAAACCTCAAAACAAAGGAATTAAATCAAAATAAGTATTACAAGTTGGAACCATTAAGACCCTTATTCAAAACTCAAGAAAAGTAGTAAGTGATTAAATTCAGAGTTCCAATAATTTCAACCTCAAAAGAATTAGTGTCAACTAAAAACGAATTAAAATAAATTCAAACTTTGCAAAATAAATAATATGGAAACAACCAACTCTCTACTCAAGATCCCACAACCCTGATGAATGTTGCATGTGTAAGAACCTGTGGTTATTCTGCTCCCCAATATTACAAGTGTAAAAATTGGATCGTCACAGGGTCATTGAAGGGCGAAGGCCATGACCAAAGAAAGACACACACAAATGCACGCAGTCAGCAAAGCTGAGTACATACAAGCTGCGAAAACAAATTGAGAAAATAGCTAACATGCTACTAATATTCAAGCACAAGCATCATTAAATATAGACTCAATTCACGACTCGATTAACAAATTTATTAAGACCTCACTAATTAATATTAACTGACTCATTTATTTATTTCATTGGATTTAGCAATAGACAAGGTTGTCCAACCCATGTCCCATTTGGAACATCAATAAAGAAAAACCCCATGCCTCCTTTCGGAAACATCAATAAACATCCAACGACCACGGGCGCGACTCCGTGACCGTAGTTAGTATGAGATCTCACCTAACTCCTAGTTTTAGAAAAATAATATTTGAAAGAAGAGACTCGTAGATCAGACGGCCTCGATAAAAGTACATGGCTAATACCCCATGTACCCCAACCCCTGATTGTCATTACTCCAGATGTGCACCATTCCAGAGTTTTATTGCTCATCCATCTTGCACTTTACGTGGTTTACAGGTTTAGACTCAGTGATGACTCTTATACATATCAATACAAACATCCCAAAAGCAATTCAATCAAACATGAAAAAATTCTCAATTTAGATTCTTAATTTAATAGTGACAAACAACATTTATTAATTATTCCATTACTACCTCGGTGTATAAACACCTTGAGTGCATAAGGCACCCCAAAACCTTAACCTCGTCTTACAAGACTTGAATTTCTCCTTTACTCATCCTGTTTACATAATCCTGAACGAGTAATAATTTGATCTTTACACCAATCACATACCTTTTCCTTTAAGCGCACCTTGAATAAATAAAGCACAAATAATACTTGCATTATAAACTAGTGCACATCATTTGAAATTCACAATGTATAACCAGACAATTTAACCCAGTCAATCCTATACATGATACTAAGTTCTCGATCCGTCCTTAAACATGCACCTACAAGCAAGGTTTCGTATCTTGTACGTACCTTGTGTAAACAATCCGGTTGGCCACTTTAAAACTAGAAGTCGCCTTCTACAAAGTCCTCTCCTAAACCAAACAATTAGGAATAAATCAATACCAAAGCAATTAAAATTACAGCAATACTAAACTACTTTACAAACCTCTTAAATTACCAAAACAAAGTCTTTAGATTGTCCCCAAAAATCAAAGTTAGTAATATAGCATCCCAACTTTAAGTTTACATGTTAGAATTATGAAAATATAGTGTTTTATATCAAATTACAACAACTTTAAAGTAGGTAATTAAATCTGGAATTTTGTTTTAAATATATAAAATAACCTCATAAGCATAATTACTTGAAATAGTCATTATATAGCAAGTTATTGTGTTAAAAACCCAAGAATATATTAATTCAATGCAATTAGAGGCTTCAAAATAAAAGGTATAAAATCTGAAAATTATTTTTAAAGTTAGAATATCAATTTCAAAGCTTTTTTTAATCACAAAATACTCACAATAATTATTTTATAGGTTTAGAAGCATAAAAACATGAAATTAACACTACTTGTTCATAAAAATTGAAACTTTAATAAATCTGAAAATTAATATACAACCAAAATAATCATACTTTGACATACTTTGAACATAGAATAATTAAGTAATTTGTTTAGTACGTTATTAAGCCTTAAAACATGAAAAATCAACACTTTAAACCCTAAATTCATATATACCCAAATCTGAAAATTAATATAATAATTTAAACATGTTAAAACCCATAAATTTATAATCTTTTGTAATTTATACATACTATTAAAGCCTAATAACAATAATTCTATAATTGAAATCAAATAAAAATTGAATCTTTAAATCAAAATAACAAGAATAAAGGAAGAGAAATAGGGGGAAGGAGAAGGGAGGAAGGCGAACTGCAGGGAGGGAGGTCGGCTGTTGGGCGGCGCGACGGTCAGGGGGGCGGCGGCTTCTGGGCGGCGCGGCGGTGCTGGGCAGCGGTGCAAGTGTTTGTTTTTTTTTCTTTTCTTGATGAATGTCGTGAAGAGGGAGGATGAAGAGAGTGAGGGTTTTCCTTTTTTTTTTCTTTAATCCCACGTGAAAGAGGAGTAGAGGAGTTAAGGTGGGTTTTTTTTTTTTTTTATAAAAGTTGGGCCTAAATTCATAACCCAAGTAGAATTAGGAGTAGGAACTTGCAATTTGGGCTTGAATAAGAGGAATTAAGTGTTTGGGCTAATCACAACTTAGTAGTTTTAGTTTGACAATAATTAAAATCTTAATAATTTACCTCAAATAAAATTCATACTTATAAAATAAGAAAAATATAAAAGTATTTGTAAAATAAATACTAAATAAATACATTATTATTATATTGAAAATATGGGGAATTACAACCAGGATTTGAGTTTTTCTTGGATTTATATTTCACAGATGAAATCCCAACTCTTGTCCATAAGGAGAAAGCACCCCCATGCTTTGACTTTAACGTCATGGGATTACTGTTTGGGCGAGAAAAGAATGAGCCAACTTACAGGGAAGATAACTCCTCGCTCATTCAAACAATCTTACAAAGCGAAAGCTTCGATCCCTTGATGCTAATCACTCGAGCTGAAGGATCAGTACAAGGGTGGCGCAAGACTATCAAGGTGACTACTTCAAGTGGAAGGAAAATATCCATCACGACAGGGCAAGGACCAATGTTTGAAGAGTCGTCTGAGTTAGAGTCAGAGTCGGAGTCTCTCCCTATAGAGTCTTCTAGGTCTTTAGTAGTAGCACCTCCTCCCTCTATTTCTTCTCCTAGAATAGTTAGTGATCAAGTTCCCGAGGACATATAACTCTTTGATGTAATGATCTCAGAGTATAATAATATTTCTTTTTCTCCTTAGTTATTGTGTTCTTCTCTAACCAAAGATGACGAGCATTGCTTAACTAACAATGAAAAAGACAAAGAAATTAATAAAGCAATGGAAACACTCGAAAAGAAAACACCGGTAGTTGAAGAAACTGAAACGGTTGATATCTCAAATGATTCAACCAATAAAAGAGAAGTTAAAATCGGATTAACACTTAATAAAAAAGAAAGAACCGATTTAATTAACTTACTTAAAGAATTTATTGATGTATTTGCTTGGTCATACGAGGATATGTCAGGCATTAATAGAGAAATAGCTCAACACACTATACCACTAATTCCAGGAATGAAACCCGTAAAACAAAAAATATTTCGAATGAAACCCGATGTAGCTCTTAAAATAAAAGAAGAAGTCCAAAAACAAATAACTGCAGGTTTCATCAAAGTATCCAAATACCCCGAATGGGTCGCCAATGTCGTCCCAGTTCCGAAAAAAGATGGAAGGGTAAGTGTAGGCGTCACTCAAAGTGCGCCTACGTTAAAAGCATGTGGTGAATATGCTTGGCACTCATAGGAAGTAGGAATTGACATAATACGATTAGGGACAAGGAAAGTAGGGAGCCGCCAACAAGTTTTTAAGGAACTTGTAAACCGTTCACGGATCATAAAAGGCAAACACGATTAAGGGACAATGAAGGCAACAACGATTGACTCGTTAAGGTTACACCCCATTCATAATCCATGAGATTACTAACTCCATATGGATCGGAACCACGAAAGGAGGATCGGGGATGATGGTACGAAGTGAGTCATGGAGTCACATTCGCCCGTATTGGCCTCTACTCGATTCTTATAGTGAAAAATGATTCCTGCGATCTCAAATGCATACAAACAAAATATTCAATTCGCTCCAAACTATTATTAAGCTAAATTGGTTGAATATTAATGCAACATATAATCCTAAAATATTGTGACCACTTGATTAACAACAAGATTAAAAAGGATCCTAAACCGATTATCCAAATTTTCTTATTAGGCGTGATTTTCAATTACATATTCCCTTTAAACATGCAATATGGTGATCAATAATAAAATAACATTAATATTAAAACCAATTTAATCACAATTCCAACAACATAAAATCGTTAGAAAAATAATAAATATTAAATGAGCATGACTCTTACTTTTATTCTGTTTGTTTGCAACTACAAAATAATAAACGAGTTAGTAACTTCAAGAAAATAATAAAGCAATAATTAAATCAAATTAAATAAAGTAAGGTAGATTTGGGGCCAAACCCTCAAACAGTTCTACCTTTCACGCCTTGGCTTAAGGATAGAACCACGACTAAAGTATGGACTCCTTTGAGTACTTGAAGAAGGAATTTTGAAGTAGAAAAGGGGTAGGCTAGTGTTTAGGCTAAAGCATAGAAGAGAGAAAATTAATCAGAGGATTACTGCCCCGTTCATCAGAAATGAGGGGGGTATTTATAGGGAAAATGTGCTGAGGGAGCACACGAAACCCTAAAATGATAAAAACCCTAAAAAAGTATCCCGTGACACGGTCAAACTGTACCGTGACACGGGAAGCCCCACCGTCAAACGGTACACTTTCCCGTGACACGTACACTTTTGGCGTGACGCGGGAAATTTTTAGAAAACGGGATAGAAAACGCGTCAAGGGTTTACGCGGAAAAGACACGGAATGTCCCGTTTCACGGCAGACCTCCCGTGTCACGGGAAATCCCACCGTCAGACGGGAAGGATTCCCGTGACACGGTAGGTACCTGCCGTGGTCAGGGAAATTCCTGCCTGTTTTTCCGTCTAAATACATTTTTAACCCTAATTTCATTCGGCATTTTAAGTGCCGATTGACAATTTTGGGCCTTTACTGACTTTTTATTATTTGGGCTAAAATAAGAAAATAATTAAAAAAATTAAATAAAGGGTTTGGGCCAAAAATAAATAATAAAACAATAAAATACAAAAGGTTTGGGCTAGAATTAATTAATAAATTTGGGCTGAAATTAAAACTATGCTTTTACCAAACATCAAGACTAATCCATGGACTGTTCAAAAATATGAATTTAATAAAATACGATTTTTTAAGCACTCTCGGGATTAAATACTAAACCCGACCAATAGTGGCGGTGAAAGGTTGTTCATCATCGGGTTTGGTTTTGGGGAGACATTTTTAGGTGTCTACAAAAGCCCCTACTTTGACTGAGTTTGTAGAAACGTCAGTTTCGAAAACGATAGTCAAAGTAGCCGATAGGGACGGAGAATGATTTAAGACGTTCTGCAATCCTAAATCACTATGTATACGCCGATACCTGCAGAAAAATGTTAATTCCACATATAAAAGAGTAAAGGGATAGAATACGTATTTGGCACGAGTGCATTGGTGACAAACGAATTTGCTAGCTTCCTAAGCTTGAAGGAATCCACTGAGTGACATTCGTTGAAACGCTTTCCATGCTTGAGGAAAGCCGACTGAAGAGTTTGGTACCTTTCTAAGCTTGAAGAAAGCTACCGGATAATACTTTCCATGCCTGAGGAAAGTCGACGAACGAATTTGGTGTCATTCTATGCTTGAAGAAATCCACCGATAATGCCTTCCATGCTTGAGGAAAGCCGACAAAGGAATTTGGCGGTTTTCTATGCTTGAAGAAAAATCCACCGATAACGCTTTCCAAGCTTGAGGAAAGCCGACTTGGCGGTTTTCTATACTTGAAGAAAAATCCACCGATAACGCTTTCCAAGCCTGAGGAAAGCCGACTTGGCGGTTTTCTATACTTGAAGAAAAATCCACCGATAACGCTTTCCAAGCCTGAGGAAAGCCGAATGATGAATATGGTGTCATTCTATGCTTGAAAAATTCCACCGATAATGCCTTCCATGCTTGAGGAAAGCCGATTTGGCGGTTTTCTATACTTGAAGAAAAATCCACCGGATAATACTTTCCATGCTTGAGGAAAGTCGAAAGATGATGAGATTGCAAGTCTCTGTGTATCGAGAACCTTGCGTCATGAAATGATGGTGGTCCGCTTGTCCCCGGACGTGGGCTGTAGATGGTTCGCTTGTCCCCGGACGTGGGCTGTAGATAAGACCTGCAAAAATAAATTTGCCAATGGACTCGTATATACTGTGATTGACTTGACCACTAACTTGACCAAGTTTGACTTGATGTGACATGACATGTGTATGACTTGTGAGTGTGTGTGTGTGTGTATATGTGTGTGTGCAGACACAAGCAAACGAAGATGCAAAAGCAAAAAATTTTCGTCAATTTTTGTCATGAGTGGAGGGTACCGACTTTCTCCTGAACAAGAAAGATGTGAAAACTGAACATTTATTTTTGAACTTCCTTCGATGAAAACTTGGAAAAAGTTTTTTGAACTTCCCCAAAATAAAATAATGAAAAGGGAGAGAAGTTTTGAACTTCCTCCTTGAGCAAGACGAAATGATTCGTATGGATTGAATTGTTTGTCCTGAAAATAATGTATGCATGATGCATGTTCTTAGGCCAGGAGGCTAAGGACAATTACATCATGTGACACGATAGATGAATGAACTTAAGGCATGGAGCTAAGCATCATGTATGGTGTAAAGAAGCGATTTTGAACGTCACTTAGGTCTGGAAGCTAAGCACGTATAGTGATTATTGCATAATGAACGTTGCTTAGGTCAAGGAGCTAAGCACGATATGCTTTGTATGATTATAAATCATTGATATATAAATGTTTCTTAGCACATTATGCGAAACAATGAACATTGCTTAGGTCAGGAAGCTAAGCAAGAATACAATGTTTCTTCTACTGAATGTTGTCTTTAAATATGATGAAACATGCACAGTGTTGAAACAAGATTTCATGATAAAGGGCTCTTAAAGGGAAGGATAATTGATATGGATATGGATGTGTGAGTGAAGTGTGTGAATGTGATAGTATTGGATATTCTTCAGGCTGGGTAAGCTAATGTGATTTTGGTTCAAGCCCCCAAGTCTAGCTCTAAATGGGTAGGGATAAGCATTGGATATTCTTTGACTCGATCATGTATGAATATGAATGTGAATGTGGATATGAATGTGAATGTGGCCGCACCTCGATGTGAGGTTGCCTACGTATCCGTTAGGAATCAGGCCAACGTAGCTCTAACCGAACTTTGCACAAGTGTATGTACACCTCAAAGAGGTCTTTCAAGGGTTGTAATGTGGTTAAGTTGATGGTTTAAGGAAGAAAGGGGTAAAAGGCTCAAGACCCGAGAGAAGCCCCCAAGATGTGTAATTGTGAATTTGAAAATTTAGAATTTTGCAAGTTTATTTTCAACACATTTTTTTATTTTTTTTTTGCTTTGAACTTTTTATTCATTCTTTTGAATCAATGTAGGCAATCTCAGATCATGCAGTCCATCACTCACTTAGCATTCATGTTTCTCAGGCACGGTACTGAGCACTCGATGAGAGACGCAATTTAAGACGTGTTCATATCAAAGACATTGGAACACTTGCCTTTAGACATTGTTTTATTGTTGCTTTGTTGCTTTCTCTTTTTTTTTACTTGCTTTATGAATGTTATACAATTACACATCTTCCAATCCCAGGGTTAAGTGAATGTGGGTTGAAGAAATGAAGGCCAAACGTTAGACGAGGCTCAAAATGGTTGATGAAGAAATGGAATGTGATTGAACGGTTAACAGGGAATGACATGGTTGCAAAGGTGCCTCAAGTCATTGGTGTACCTTGGGTTTAGTTCGGTAATTGATTTTTTTTTTATTTTGCAAATGAATTCGATGATCGATTGCAATGGAAAGGAATGCTCATTGATGGAAAAGGTAAGAAATATGACACATAGACAGTACACATGGATAACGGGAACCTATGCTAGACTTATTGGGGGAGAGGGTTGAAACAAAAGAATAAAAAAAAGCATGAAATCTTGCACGAAGGATCTGTGTGCCTTGTATTCATTACTTCTTGCCGCCTGGAGGGACATGAAGTTTATTTGCATCCATCAAGTCTTGAATGACGTCCTTCAAATTCCAACAATGCTCCGTAGTGTGGCCCCTTCCTTGATGGTACTTGCAATGGGCATTGGGATTGCATTTGGCGCTCCTTTCTTCAGGTTTTGGCTCTGGAAATGGCCCAATAGGTGTGATCAAGCCTTAACTGTAAAGGCGATCAAAGGCCGCATCATAAGTCATTCCTAAAGGAGTGTAAGTTCTTTTCTTCTTGGGCAATGGAGTATCAAGAGCTAACACTTCATTGAGATCAACTTGGCTTATATTGTTGGTAGTATTTTCGTGCTTAGAAGACGAAGAAGAAGGATGGTCGTTCTTCTTGTTTTTCCAAGTGTTATTATTGTTACTACCAGCAGTCTTTAGTAGCTCATCCTCGATATTGATGCCGATGTCGTATACAGCTTCGAAAGTGTTCAGTGGAAGAAATTTGAGATGTTCCCTATATTTATGAGTCAGATTTTGAATAAAGAGGCGAACCATCTCTCTTTCTTTGGGGGGATCTACCAAGATTGATGTTGTTTCCCTCCACCTGTTCAGGTAAGCGGTGAAGCCTTCATTCTCTTTCTGTTTGAGAATGGAGATTTGGAGTTCAGAAGTTTTAGTTTGAATGTTACACTTGTAACGATTCATGAAACTTTCGGTGACATCTTGCCAAGTCGCAGTATGCTTGGCATCTAAGGAATAAAACCATTGTTGGCAAGCATGTTCTAAGGAGAGAGGGAACACCGTAGGGAAGAGTGTTACGTCCAATCCCTTAAGGGCCATGGTTGCAGAGAACGCCTTCAAATGGAATATTGGATTGTCAGTAGGCTTGAACTTTGGAATATCAGCAGTGGAGAACTTTTCAGGGAGTCTATCCTTCACATCCAAAGGAGTGGGAGGCCGTTCTACATAAGTGAAATCCTCAGAGATCTTACTCATTTGTTCCTTCAGTTTGTCAAGGGTGGAAACAGTGACCTTGTTTTATTCCATGATAGTGACCCTAGTGGTAAGGGTTTGCATCATGGAAGACAGTGCCTCAATGGATTTGTTGATGTTCTCAATGTCTTCTTTAGTGGCCATTGAAAGGTGATGAGTAACGGAGATGACAAAGTTCTCTTTGAACGCCTATTAGATCTGAGAGATTGTTGTGTTAATGGCTCGAACCGTATTGATCTATCCCTGTTCCTTGACCAAGTACTGTGAAATAAAATAATTCACTTTATTGCTTGACTCATTGCTCAAGATAGGAAAGGAAGGAAAAAAATAGACATTTGAAAACAGGTGAGAAAACTCCACTCATTTTTTATTATGACGAAAAAAGGGTGCATGAACCTAATATACGATCATAAACGACCTGGTGCACAACTCGAGTCGGAACATAAAGAAAGTGTGTGGACTATACTTGACTCGTGAGTGACTAAGTGATGTTATAAGACTCGTGGTATGATCGTATGGCTAGACATGTGAACAATAACCAAAATGACTGACGCGAGGACCAAATTAACACGGAAGACTTGAATGACGCTTTTTTTTTTTTGGAAATTCCACCGTGTCACGGTGGAAATTTGCCGTGACACGGTAGAGTTTCCCGTGGCACGGCAACCCTTTTTTTTTTCTTTTGCACGTCCACCGCGCCACGGTGGACCGTGCCGTGACACGGTGGACAGTCCCGTGTAGCGGCAACCATTCCTGTGCCACGGTGGATGCTGACGTGGCACTTTTTTTTTTTTGCAGGTCCACCGTGCCACGGTGGACTGTGCCGTGACACGGTGGACAGTTCCGTGTCGCGGCAACCATTCCCGTGCCACGGTGGATGCTGACGTGGCACGGGAATTTTTGTTTTTTTTTTTTAAAAAAAAAATCTATAATTTTGAAATTCTACTTGTTTATTTTTAAAGGGAGGATACCATCCGACTTACTCCGAAAAAAAAAAAAGATACAAAAACAAGACTTCCCTAAAATACGGTCAAAAAAGTGGTGCACGACTTAAAGAAAAAAAGTGTGTGAACACGACATGTGAGTGATTAAGTGAGGTTATGGACGCGTGTTTTGACCGTACAACTAGACACGACACAAAACTGGACAAGCATTCGCACAAAAATCGAAAAAAGGTGACGGGACACTTTTCTAGGCACCGTGTCACGGTACAGACTGTCGTGACATGGTGCAGTCTGCCGTCAGACGGTAGACAGCCCTGTGTCACAGCACTGTTCACCGTGGCGCGGCAGAACATGCAGTGACACGGTGCGCAGTTCCAGGTCAGTTTTGTGATTTTTCAATATTTTAACCGATTTTAGATCCGTACTAATTACTATGTGAGATTAAAAACCCTCGGTCATGGGTTAAACAAAAGAGCAAACACATGAAGGTTAGCACCAAACAACCACATAGCATTTAGGCACGATAATGTAAAAAAGTTCGCAACCTAGAGTCAAGATCTATGTTCAACTATTGGTCAAGCTTTGGGTGTCAAAAGGGTACCATGGTTAAGAGTTTGGACGCGTTAGCAAGGCAGCCTCCCTTGAGGGTGTATGCTAACGGGCGGCTCCGCAAGTTCGTGATGAAATCGAACTCTACTCCATGGTTTGGGTGGATTTAATAACTCGGATGAACCCTTATTGCCATGAGCGTTTTTAGGTCGATAGAGCTTAAATCTCCCGGTGCTAAGATGCATGTAGAACACATACGTTCTTTCAGAAAAATCGAAGGCGTCGCTCGAAGTGCGCCTACGTTAAAGCATGTGGTGAATATGCTTGGCACTCATAGGAAGTATGAATTGACATAATACGATTAGGGACAAGGAAAGTAGGGAGCCGCCAACAAGTTTTTAAGGAACTTGTAAACCGTTCACGGATCATAAAAGGCAACCACGAATAAGGGACAACGAAGGCAACAACGATTGACCCGTGAAGGTTACACCCCATTCATAATCAATGAGATTACTAACTCCATATGGTACGAAGTGAGTCATGGAGTCACATTCGCCCGTATTGGCCTCTACTCGATTCTTATAGTGAAAAATGATTCATGCGATCTCAAAGGCATACAAACAAAATATTCAATTCGCTCCAAACTATTATTAAGCTAAATTGGTTGAATATTAATGCAACATATAATCCTAAAATATTTTGACCACTTGATTAACAACAAGATTAAAAAGGATCCTAAACCGGTTATCCAAATTATATTATTAGGCGTGATTTTCAATTACATATTCCCTTTAAACATGCAATACGGTGATCAATAATAGAATAACATTAATATTAAAACCAATTTAATCACAATTCCAACAACATAAAATCAATAGAAAAATAATAAAAATAAAAAGGAGCATGACTCTTACTTTGATTCTATTTGTTTGCAACTACAAAATAATAAACGAGTTAGTAACTTCAAGAAAATAATAAAGCAATAATTAAATCAAAGTAAATAAAGTAAGGTAGATTTGGGGCCAAACCCTCAAACAGTTCTACCTTTCACGCCTTGGCTTAAGGATAGAACCACGACTAAAGTATGGACTCCTTTGAGTACTTGAAGAAGGAATTTTGAAGTAGAAAAGGGGTAGGCTAGTGTTTAGGCTAAAGCATAGAAGAGAGATAATTAATCTGAGGATTACTCGGTGCCCCGTTCATTAGAAATGAGGAGGGTATTTATAAGGAAAATGTGCTGAGGGAGCACACGGAACCCTAAAATGATAAAAACCCTAACAAAGTATCCCGTGACACGGTAAACCTGTACCGTGACACGGGAAGCCCCACCGTCAGACGGTACACTTTCCCGTGACACGGTACACTTTTGGCGTGACGTGGGAAATTTTCAGAAAACGGGATAGAAAACACGTTAAGGGTTTACGCGGAAAAGACACGGAATGTCCCGTGTCACGGGAAATCCCACCGTCAGACGGGAAGGATTCCCGTGACACGGTAGGTACCTACCGTGGCGCGGGAAATTCCTGCCTGTTTTTCCGTCTAAATACATTTTTAACCCTAATTTCCTTCGGCATTTTAAGTGTCGATTGACAATTTCTGGCCTTTTCTGACTTTTTATTATTCGGGCTAAATTAAGAAAATAATTAAAATAAATAAATAAAGGGTTTGGGCCAAAAATAAATAATAAAACAATAAAATAAAAAAGGTTTGGGCTAGAATTAATTAATAAGTTTGGGCTGAAATTAAAACTATGCTTTTACCAAACATCAAGACTAATCCATGGACTGTTCAAAAATATGAATTTAATAAAATACGATTAAGCACTCTCGGGATTAAATACTAAACCCGACCAATAGTGGCGGTGAAAGGTTGTTCATCATCAGGTTTGGTTTTGGGGAGACATTTTTAGGTGTCTACAGTAAGAATGTGTGTCGACTATTGAGATCTAAATAAGGCAAGTCCAAAGGACGACTTCCCTTTTCCACGCATCGATATTCTGGTAGATAACACGGTAAATTACGTGCTTCTCCCATTGATGGATGGGTACGCAGGTTACAACCAAATTCTCATGGCAGAAGTAGACATGGAGAAAACAACTTTTATAACACCATGGGGCACTTACTGCTACATGGTAATGCCATTCGGGTTGAAAAACGCGGGTGCTACTTACCAACGTGCAACAACCGCCTTACTCCATGACATGATGCATAAAGAAGTCGAAGTATATGTAGACGACATGAATGTAAAATCAAAAGACCGCCCAGGCCATCAAGTAGCCTTAAGGAAATTTTTCGAAAGGCTAAGAAAATATAATATGAGGTTGAACCCATCTAAGTGTGCTTTTGGATTCACCTCAGGCAAGCTTTTGGGTTATGTCATAAGCTCTAGAGGAATAGAGATAGACCCAACCAAAATTAAAGCAATGATGTCAATGCCACCGCCCAAAATCGAGAAACAGATTCGAGGATTTATTGGCCGGTTGCAATACATAAGTAGATTCATATCAAAATTGACGACAATATGTGAACAAATCTTCAAAAAGCTCAAGAAGAATGTACCAGTGATATGGGATGACGAGTGTTAAAAAGCCTTTGAAAAGATGAAAGCCTCTTTCGCAAATCCTCCCATATTAGCACCAGCACTTCCCGGAATACCTCTTAGGTTATATTTGACGGTTACCAAAGAGAAAATGGGAGCTATGCTAGCACAAGAAGTAGAAGGCAAAGAAAACGCAATCTACTATCTAAGCAAAAAGATGCTCGAATACGAAACACGCTACACACCACTTGAGAAGTTGTGCCTCGCCTTGGTGTGGGCCACAACCAAGTTAAGACATTACATGCTAGTGCATACCGTCTTCGTAGTCTCCTGATTAGATCCACTCAAGTATCTATTCGAGAAATCTACACTCAATGGATGCATATCGAGATGGATAGTCAATTTAGCCCAGTTTGACGTAAGGTTTATGCCGCAAAAAGCTATCAAAGGATCTGTGGTGTCAGACTTTATAGCAGACTTTCGAATAGAAGACTCGACGCCAATACAAGACAATGAATTTCCAGATGAAGACTTAATGGTCACTGAATATGATACTTGGACCTTTTACTTCGACGGAGCCTCAAACCAAAAGGGATGTGGCGTTGGAGTATTATTAGTATCACCTAAAGAAGAGCATGTTCCAATATCCATAAAGCTTGATTTCGACGTTACCAACAATGCTGCTGAATATGAAGTATGCGTGGTAGGCCTTGAAATAGTTTTGGCATTGGGAGTAAAAAAGTTAAGGATATTCGGAGACTCTTCTTTGATTATCAATCAAATATTTAAAAGGTGGAAAGTAAGGAGCGAAAGTCTAGCTCCTTACCAAACCTATCTTGAAACTCTTACCGTTCAGTTTGAGAAGGTAGAATACACATATCTACCTAGGGAAGAAAATCAATTTGTTGATGCCTTGGCAAGACTAGCCTCAATGGTTAGGATTCCCACAGAAATCGAGCAAATGCCTCTAACTATAGAGAAAAGGCACAAACCAGCGTACATCCAGGCTATAGTAGACGACGAAGTAGTCCAAGACGAAGAAGAAGAAGAAGAAGAACCGTGGTACACGGATATAATCAATTATGTCACCAAAGGAGAATACCCTCCCCACGCTGACAAAAGAGCAAAACGAGCATTAAGACTCTTGGCTTCCCAATATGTACTCATAGACAACGAGCTATATAAAAGGGTACCTAAGGGTCGAGCTCTCTTATGTATAGGAAAAAAGGATGCACAAAGAGCAATGAGGATAGTCCACGAAGGAATCTGTGGCACTCATATAAATGGCAAAATGTTAGTCCAAAAAATAATGCGAGAAGGATATTATTGGACTACAATGAATAGGGATTGCCATCAATATGTAAAAAGATGCCCTAAGTGCCAAATCTATGCCAATTTACAACATGTTCCTCCATCCTTGCTCTACACCTACACATCGCCATGGCCATTCTCTACATGGGAAATTGACATCATCGGCAAAATCACTCCCCCAGGAACAGGAGGCCACGAATATATACTAGTAGCAATTAATTACTTTACAAAGTGGGTTGAAGCGCAATCGTACGTTAAACTCACTACAAAACATGTAGCACTCTTTATCGAGAGAAATATTATTTGTCGATACGGAGTCCCACATGAAATGATAAGTGACAATGGAACTCACTTTCAAGCCGAATGTGAAGAATTGTTACAAAAATTCGGCATTCAACATCATTATTCTTCCCCTTATAGGCCTCAAGCAAATGGAGTAGTCGAGGCAGCCAATAAAAATCTAAAGACTATCATCAAGAAAATGACGGAAAATTATAAGGATTGGCCTGACAAACTTCACTTCGCAATGTGGGGTTACCGCACGTCAATCCGTACATCAACAGGAAATATGCCATTTTCCTTGGTATATGGAATGGATGTCGTACAACCTGTCGAACTAGAAATTCCATTTCTACGCATCGCGTTAGAGAGCTAACTCGATGAAGTTGAATGGACTAGGGCAAGATATGAAGAATTAATTCTACTTGATGAAAAACGACTAGAAGCTCTGCATCACACTCAGTGTTATCAAACTCGTATGTCTAGGCATTTTAATAAGAAGGTCAAGATAAGGAACATCAAAGTAGGAGACTTGGTGTTAAAAGCATTAAGGAAAAATGTTTTAGATCCAAGGGGAAAATTTAGACCTAATTGGTCTGGACCCTACATTGTCAAAACAATCCTGTCAGGGGGTGCAACAAAACTAACTGATATGGATGGCAATGAGTTCTCGAACATGACAAATCTTGACCAACTTAAGAAATACTACCCATAATTACTTGAGTAGGATACTAAAGAGAGCTACGTTTGGCCTGATTCCTTAAGAAAGGATACGTAGGCAACCCTTTACGGGTGCGTCCACTTTATTTTTCAAAAATCTCGCATCCCAGAATTAATTAAAAATTCTATAGAAGATCGGCGAAATATCGGCGTCACGGAAAACAGGCTAACGCCAGAAATTGAGCGTTAGCGCCAGCCGACGACATCGTCGCCTGACGCCAGACTTCCCTAGCCGGCGCCAATCGCAGATAAGCGGCGCCAATTCAAAGTTTTAATTCTGGGAATATTTCGGTGTTTTTCGGAAAAATTTCGACTTTCGTACTCGAAGAATTTCTGGAAAATTAATTTTTTCGGATTTCATTGCTTTAATAAATAAATTTAAAGTAAATAATTAATTAAAAGCTGAAATTTCATTAATAAAATAAAACTACATTATTGATGGAATTTTAATAAAGCTGAAATAAATTAACTTTAAATAAAAAATATTAACTAAGTCTAATAATTTGAAGTTAAGCAATGCTCCTAATCTTTCTTTTCTTTCCTAGCCCTTTTCCAATTTTTGTCTGCTTCCTCCTCCTCATCCATAACCTTAGCCAATAGGCATCCTTTAGAGGACCTACATTCAATCTTAGAGTAGATAGTTTCCCCTTTAGCTAGGACTCCATGCTTCTTTTCTACCCAAGATTTTTTCTTTGTGGTGTCAGCTTTCCTTTTGCCCTTATCTTTTGTAGTACTTTTCTTCCTAGACATTGCAGGTGTCTTGAATTCAATTCTTTCACCTAAGCATTCCCTAACTGGAACCACCTTGTCACCTAGACGACTCTTCACATCTGTTTTACCCTGATTTTTCTTCAAGTCCTTTGAAGGTCTTCAGCAGCCACTTCTTCACATCATTGGGCAAGGAAGGAGAAACCTTTTGGGTAATTACTTCCCATAAAGGTCTAGCACTCCAATAAGCATCAAATCTGTCTATTTCCTGGGAGACAGTGAACTCGTAGGGAGGACGAAGATCTCCGGAAGGAATATTCTGAAGTAGGCCGTATTGTCTTTTTACCCTACAGGGATAGTAATAAGTCATACGGGACAAACTTGGAAGACGACAGAAAGGTTGCTTGTTGACACCAACCATCTTTTCTATTTTCCACCACGGAACGACCTACTTGATAGCAAAATTGCGAGATTCGAAGACCCTTTTCCATTCATGGCACCCCATTTTAGAGAAGCGTTTCTTCCTCCTCACGAAGCAATTTGGAGTGTACTTCTCAATGTTGTTCGGAGGGCTAATTAATTCTATCCTTTCCATTAGCCACATCTGTAAGAAAATTGCGATGCAAATAAATTATTATTACTATACAAAAATATATTTTTTGATTTATGTAATTAAAAATATTATTTTTCAACTTGTAATAAAATTGGAGAACCCCGAAAAGGTGCTTTTGGTTCCTTTTCAATTCATCAAGACTAATCATAGTCTCTCCAACTATCAATGGCATTGGATTTCTCCCTGATTCAATTTGTTCTAGTATAGTGGTTATAATTGATTGACCCTCATTATTTTTACCACTACTAAGAAAAAATTGATTAAGCATACAAAATAAGAAAGCCCTTCTTCTATAAATATGAAAAGATTCGGAGAGAAGTTTATCAAAATAATGGCGAGCAAATTCTTTCAAATTAACTATGTTGCCATCTACTATTTTTGATAAATCCCTTTCTTTTAAATTAAAGAAGCGTTCAGAATCCTTGTAATAGTATGCATCTATTCTAGGGATTACTATGAGGTCTATTGCAGGGAAACCTAAAATAGCACCAAATTCTTCCGGCAAAGGGCTAATTTCATCATACCCTATTCTAAAGCCATGAGTATCAACATTCCAATATTCTAGAGCGGTATGAATAAAATCTATGTCAAGATCTACCCCTTTGATACCATAAATTCCCCCCAAGTGGAAAAAATCTAATTCTTTTCTTTCTTTGGCGTTAAGAGACCGACACCAATACGCGTGGCACCAGCTGGCGCCAATTTACCTCGTCATACGCGCTTTCTAAAACCGCATTTTTACCTTAATTCAAGTCTTCTATTAACTTTACGGCTTCCTTATCCTTTTCTAAAATCTTTTTATTCTTTTTTAATTAATATAGCTATTATATTAATTATATTATTCTTTTTTTGGATTTTATTTAGGTTAATTTCCAAGTTTTTATAAACCCAAGTTTTTATTTGACTTTTCCTTTTTTTCATTTTTTTCTTTTTGGGGGAGAAAGTCGGATACCCTCCATCAATAATAAAAATGATGGAATTTTTGCGCAAAATTATTTGTCACACTTTTCTTGCACACACAAACATACACATAATAATGATAATAATAAAAAATGAAAAAACATGATAAATAAAATAAACTTATAATAGTATGTATATACAAAATATGTCTAAAAAAATGAGTCTAAAAGGCAAAGTTCTATACAAAGTCAAATAAATAATAAAAAGCACAGGTACAAACTACGGCGTCGGGGGAGGTAAACCCATCATCGCATAAAACTCCGCCGTACGAGGAGTAACCTCTCCACCTACTCCAGCTCCAACTCCAGTATCAGCTCCAGCCTCCGCAGGAGAAGGGAAACTCAACGTGGGACCAGTCCACCCAAGATCAACCTGAGGTTGAGATTGCGGAGGCTGCTGCGATGATGAGCCAACCTCGTACATCCCACCACCTCTAAGAGCCGAGGTAGCCTCTCCCTGGCCTACCGGCGCAGCATGAGCACCCTCAAAGGAGGAACTTGAGCCCTCTGCCACATCAGTACGGGCAGCCTCAGAACGACCGCCTCTACCTCCTGAAGTAGTGCGGCGACGTCTCGAGCTAGACCGCGCTGGATCCTTCCGCACCTCAGGTCTCTTGCGAGTACGAGAAGGAATTGTCTTACCCTGCAAAAGGAATTAAAATCAGAAACAAGGCAAAATCAAAGCGGTAATGCAAAAACATGTGAAAGAAAGACTACCTCCTGAACGGCATCGTCCCGACGGCAGGTAGCCACATTCCTCATCCGGACAAGCTGGCTCCGGAAGGCATCTAAACATCGTGCCATTGCCGAAACCACCTCGCGCGAGAACTGTCAAAGAAATAAGTCAGTAAGCATGCATAATATATGTGGAGAAAAGTTGCAAATAAATAAGCTTACCCGAGTCTGGTGGTGAGGAATCGACCGCTCCACGAATCGCTCGTCCTCAGGAGGAGCCAGAGGAATCATCTCCTCAATCGGCCCGTATGTCCCCTGGTAATGGAAAGACATACGGGGTGGCACGAACTCAGCAGCATCGTCCAGATAAAGCAAAACCAAATCAGTAAAGCATCTTTTGGGGGCTACTTAATGAAAGATGAAAGCTGAAAAATCGTACCGCCACATCCTCTGCCGGTACAGGAATTGGAGCTAACAACGGCAGTAGCTTCTCCGCGTAGCATTGCCCAGGAATCGTGCAAGATCGCCAAGGGGTACCAGCTCCCTCTGACATGCTCAACAACCTCGCGGCGTTAAACATGTGACGTGGTGGAGGAGCAGGAACGACAAAGGTATCGGAGGAATGCTGTCTAGCAACCCTCTCTCCAAGGTATGCGATCGATCCATAAGTCCCCAGGAAATAGCGACGCTCAGCGGAATACTGTGCGGCTAACCCAGGGACTGCCAGGCCAACCCATGGCCGGTATAGCACCTCAGGCTCCTACAAAGAGCGCCAATCAGGCGAGAGTCTATCTAAAGCATCACAAAATAGCAAATAAGAAAAGAATCATACCGCGATGATCCAGTCTCGGAAAAACGCAGTGGACATCCCCACACGGCGGCTGCCCCAGGAAGCATTGACTGGAAACCTGCGCGGCGACAGTCTCACCGGCGCAGCAGAAGGGAAGTACTCGTAGAACGAGATCCACAAGGAGCTAAAATTATCAGCAATTGCTAACTAAAATGTAGAGCTAAACTTTATAGGGAATAATGTTTAACTCTACGACCCTCCAAAAGCTGGATAGAGCAACATTCGTCCCAAAGGACCGGTGTCGACACGAGTCCCTCAGTGCTCGAATGAAGTCAGCATAGGCCAAGCTGGCCCAGTGGTAAGTCCCGATCCGATGTAGATCGCGGACGGCAGGAAGGTAGTAAAGCAGCGCCCTACTACCCTTGTCAGGAGAGAACGTCCCTGACAACAAAATAAGCGCAAAGATGCGCACCCGCTGCTCTCGGGTGGTCGCACCATCGTCAAAAGCCGTTGCCAGAGTCGAGCGGCGAATCCCCCTAGCGCTGAACTGAGACAACTCTACCTTAGCTCGAGCCCGAATAGTAATCGGCCCAAACAACTCCTCGACCTCAGGGGAAAAGACGTCGATCCCGCTGTCAAATGGCAGTGGCACGGAGCTGAACTCCAGTCTTGTGATGAGACTGAAGTCGGTAGGAGTGACCATCATCTCACCCCAAGGAAAGTGGAAAGTGTTGGTGGTGCCTAAAAGAACTCCACCAGAGCACGTACTACATGGTGACCCCCACTGGAGGCAACCATCGCCTCAGAGGTCTCATACAACGCAGCAAGACTGCAGGACTCCCATAGGAGTCTCGTCTCGACATCTCTGGCGATGTACATCTTGTACAGATCGCCCAAGCCGTCACATCCAGAGCCATGACAACGCGTCCTCCTAACAGTGATACCCCATCTCACCCTCTCATAAATTTGGTGGATGGGGGAAAAGAACAAGGTCCGCTCATCCCACTCGGGGAGCTGACCAAGCGAAGTGGACAGCTAGGCATCGTCCTCCACGGGCTCATGCTCCCGTCGAGTGTCTCGGGACCGTGAACCAGAGCCTCGCTGTCTAGCCATGCTACATTGTACAGAATTATCATAAATTAAGGTTCTAAAGTATCTAAGGTTCGCCTAACTGCATGATACTATGTTCGCAAAAAACAGAGTAAGTAGTACTAAAACAGAGCACAAATTCAAATTGAGCATAACGACATTTTTCAAGCAATCAAACAATTTCTTGCAATACTATAGTAATTACTGTGACAAATTGGACAAGAATTGCTAGCAAAAACATCAAGAACGGGCCACATTGCATTCTCGACCTCAAGAGGTCCAACAATGGCAATTCGTTCATTTTTTCACCAAATTGAGTCAAACAAGTCTCAAATTACTCCCAAGGAAATATATAAACATAATCAAGCAATTTCATGGCATGAAATTTGACAAATAAAGAGAATTAAGCATTCTAAGTTTCGAAATTTCATGAAATTCGAATATAAACATGTGCAAAATTCATAAAAACCGGTGTGAGTTCGAAGAAAACTTACATAGATCGGGAAAATGGATGAAAAGATCTTTGATTTGCAATAAATTTGAGTGAATTTGGTTGAGAAACGAGCAAAAACGAAGCAAATGAAATTCTACATATTTTCGAGCAAAATCGCGACGAGCAACAGCGGAAATGAAGAAGAAAGGGGTATTTAAGGAATACCCTATTCTGGCTCCAAGAGCTAGACCTTGGCGTCAACAATTAGGCGTGGGTCCTTTGGTACGCCAGTTAGCCTCTCTAAGCAATTTGACACGATTTTTAGTAATTGGCTTGATTGCATAAAGTGATCGACCTGATGAAAGATCGTCTCACTTAGCTTAAAGCACCTAAGCATTGGCTCATTAACAAAAGGCACCGACATAGTGGTTCATTCGCAAAAGGCACCAATATATAGGTTCAAGAGCAATAAAAGCGCCGACGTACAGGCATAGCGGAAGCAAAGTTCAAGCAAGCTTTTAAAGATCGACAAGCGAAGATCTTCGGTAATTTATTTGGAAGATTATCGCAACGAATGGGGATGGCTTCAAGCGAGGATATCTTCGACGTCATTCCCTAGATTGTGGAGAATTGTCACAAACAACTGAAGGTGATTTCAAGCGAATCTTCGGCCATGTTCCCTTAGACGTGGAAGATGGTCATAAAGCGGAAGAAGATTGTCTCAAGCGAAGCAATCTTCGATAGTATTCCCTTGGACGTGGAATATTATCAATGCAGATGAGGATTGTTTCAAGCGAAGCAATCTTCTATAGTATTCCCTTGGACGTGGGATATTATCAATGCGGAAGAGGATTGTTTCTAGCGAAGCAATCTTCGATGGTATTCCCTAGGACGTGGAATATTATCAATGCAAAGGAGGATAGTTTCAGGCGAAGCAATCTTCTAAATTGGAAGCAGTTACAAGCGTAGCGGTTTTCAAGTGGGATGACATTTTCTTAGCAGAAGGTCATCAAAACAACAGCAATACAGCAGCAAAACGGTTACCTTCAAAGACGTGTGCTCGACGGTGCAAGATACGCGTTTTTTAACTCTTTTATCTGTTTAGCTAACGCTAGTTTGCAGGTATTGGCGTTACAAGAGTGATTTAGGATCGCAGAACGTTCTGAATCATTCTCCGTCCCTATCGATACTTTGACTTTTGTTTTCGAAACTCGCGTTTCTCCAAACTCAGTCAAAGTAGGGGATTCTGTAGACACCCATTTGTGTCTCCCCAAAACCAAACCCAGTGATAAGTGCATTTCGCGTCGAATCATAATCGAATGAAGTGAAAGTGTGGAAAGTCTAGTGTTGCGGATAGTTTTTTAATTTCTTTTCTCTTCTCTCTGTTTTTTAAAACTTATTTTAAGAAAGCAGCCAATCTAGTTTGGTTGGTCCAAGATATGGGTCCAATATTAGTGTAGTTGGATGGGGCTTGACAAGAGCTTTCCAACGATATATTATAAACCCAATTCTGATGAATATTGAGGAAGTTATGACCAATTTACTAAACTGGGCCCGGTTTGAGCCTTATATGTGGCCCAATGATCTAGTGGAGGGCCTAATATAGATTTATCATTCCTAATGCAATTAGGAATGGTTTTAGTCTTCTAGATTAATCTAGAAGGTTCTTTTCATTCCTAATTCAATTAGCATTGATAAATGGACTTTTGTTGACTTTTCAGAGTTTTAATTAGAATCAAAGAGCATTTTTGAGGAAAATATGATTTTATCCTCCTGTACGGCAATTTTTATCTGATTTTAAGAAAACACGTGATTTTTTGAATCAGCGCCAAACGCCAGCTGTAGCGCCTGGCGCTACGCTTGGCGTCTGGCGCCAATAACCAGCGTTAGCGCTAATTAAATTTTACGTGCGCCAGAACTTTGTTTTGATATTTTATCTTTTTGGCTGATTTTCTCTATAAATAACGTTGTAAAAACTCCGTTTTCATTCACCAATTCTCGTCAACAATCATCGACTCTCTCTCATTCTCTTCTACAATCAACCAACTCTCATCAAGACTTTCTTGATTACTCTGTCTCTCTCTTTTCTAAAGTAGCTTCTCTGAAATATAAAAATTTCGCATTCATTAGATTTAGAAACACCTAGCCAAATTCGAAGTTGCCTTCGCCCTAGACGTGAAAGGTTTAATTTCTTAGGGTTTGGTCCCAAATCTCTCTTTTCATTATTTAATTTAATTGTTTTATTTATTATTTTCCTTGAAGTTACTAACGTGTGTATTTTTTTTATTAGAAAGAGATACAAGGCATCAAAGTAAGTACTTTCATGGTTTTATTGATGTTATGTTGTAGAAATCATGTTTAGGTTGTTATTATGATATTCCTAGTATCATGTCTAGGGTAACTTTAATATTAAGTATGATTAAAAGTATGATGCCTTTTATGTTCTTCCTAATATTTATGATTGTTAGTATCATGTTAGGACTAAAGCTTTGATTTTTATTGTTTAGTGACATGCTAGGGTTTGTTATTAATCTTGTTAGTATCATGCCTAGGATCTTGCTATTAATATTATGCTTTAACATGAATATTATGATTATTTTTATTATTATTATTATGTTGCTTAATATGATATTTATTGTTATTTCTTGATCACACCTTTTATGCATGTTTAAAGGGAATTTGTACTTGTAATCACGCTTAATAAGAGAATTAATAATCTTTTTTAGGGTTAATATGATTATAATTCAAGTGATCACCAATAATAGTTTTATTTGTGCATTATATTTAACCAACATAGATAAACTGGTTTAGGGTTAAACCTATTGATTGCATGTTAGTCAGAAAGCGCACATGAATACGATCAGAGTAAAGTAGAGGCCTATTATTAGGGAAGGTTCAATCTTTTTTAGGTTGGATTTGTACCTTCATCCCCGAACCTTATTTGGTTCAAGACCTTATGGAGTTGACGATCTCTTGGATCGTTAAGGGGTGTAACCTTCACCTCGTGAACGGTTTACATGTTCCTAAAACTTGTTGGCGACTCTTTTGCTCTATCTTCTTCCCTTTTGGACGCCACCGTACTTTAGTGTATGATCACAATGGGGTTCAAGCTAGGGGATTAACGCTTGAAATATTCCCTACAGTTAGTAACTTCAAAGAAAATAATAAACAAACAATTAAATTAAATAATTGAAAGAGAGATTTGGGACCAAACCCTCAGAAATTAAAACCTTTCACGTCTAGGGCGAAGGCAACTTCGAACTTGGCTAGGTGTTTCTAGATCTTGTGAATGCGAAATTTTGTGTGCAAAAAGCTAGTTTAGAGAGAGAGAGAGTAATCAAGAGATTCTTGATGAGAATTGGTGATAGAGAGAATTGATGAGAATTGATGATTGAAAACGGAGGTTTTAGGGGGCTATTTATAGAGAAAACCAGCTGGAATGATAAAAAACAAATCAGAGTTTCGAAAAGAATAAAACTCGACCGCAGTGCCAAACACGCGTTTGTCGCCAAACGCTGGAGTGTAGCGCTAAACGCCAGGTCTGGCGCCAGACGGCAGGTCTGTCGCCAGACGCTAGAATCAATTTTCCACGCGTTTTCTTATTTTGATATAATTTAGCCGTACGAGAGGGCAAAATCATATTTTCCTTAAAACACTTCTTTTATTCTGATTAAAACTCTTAAAAGTCAACTAAAATCAATATATCAATGCTAATTTAATTAGGATTCAAAAGAATGATAAATCATTTTTAGGCCCTCCTCTAGATCATTGGGCCGCATATAAATATCAAACCGGGCCCAGTTTAGTAATTTTGTCATAACTTCCTCATTATTCATCGGAATTGGGCTTTATAATATATCGTTGGAAAGCTCTTTTTGAACCCGACCCAACTACACTATTATTGGACCCTTGCCATGGACCAAACCAAACTGGATTGGCTGTTTTCTTAAAATAGGTTTTTAAAAACAGAGAGAAAGAAAAGAATTAACAACTAACCATAACACTAGACTTCCACACTTTCACTTCATTCGATTATGATTCGACGTGAAAGGTATTCATCACTGGGTTTGGATTTGGGGAGACACAAATGGGTGTCTACAACTACACTCTTCCACATTCTTAAAACCCAACTGTTTCTTAAATCTTCCATGCAGAATATTCAGAATTCTCTGACTATAATCACAGTCAAAGAAAAGATGAGAGTTAAACTTAGATCAGTTGCCACAAAGAGGACATCTATAATCTCCTCCAAACTGCAATCTAAAGAATGAATCTATGTTTAGGTACATTATACCTATTTCATACCCAATTATACCAAGGACTATCAGGTCTGTCTTCCTGTAACCACATATAAGCTGAAGCAATAGTATACCCAGCTGCATTATGCTTCCAAGTATTTCCCGAGAAGCCATCTTTAATCTTTTCCTTCACTTTCCAAATTTGCTTCCACTGCTAGCTTGCTATATCCCAAATATATTTCCCTATGAAAAAACCATTCCACTTAACACAATCTTGAATCCCTAGACCCCCTTGCCTTTTTAGGTCGCAGATAATATCCCAGGAAATAAGAGGGGGCATGCTAAAAATAGCTTTCCATCCCAAATAAATTTCTTGCAAATGTTTATGACACCATCCAACTCTTGTTTAGGAAGAATAAACAAAGAGGATTAATAAGTGTGTAAAGTCATAAGGACAACATTAACTAGATCGAGTAACTCTAGCAGTGTAATACAATATGGTTCTTCCATCCCAAGCTCTAACTCTAGCTACAATCTTATCCAACAGAACACAGCAGTCATCCTTAGACAATTTCTTTGCATTCACCTTAACGCCCAAATATCTAATAGGCAAGCTCCCTTCCTAGAAACCAGAGAGTCTTTAATATTCTCCTTAATCTCTTGCTCCACATAACAAAAATATACATTTCATTTACCCGCATTTGCAACCAGACCTAAATTAGCTGCAAAAGTTGCTAAACCCCTCATTAAAAGAGCAGCAGATTTACTATCTCCTCTTGACATGACTATTAAATTATCTGCAAACACCAGATGATTAATCTTCACACCTCTACATCTAGGATGAAAAGTGAAATCATTGTGATCTCTAATCTTCTAAAATAATCTTGTTAAGTACTCCATGCAAATGACAAACCAGAGTGGAGATAAGAGATCTCCCTATCTCAAACCCTTTTTGCCCAGGAAAAACCCATGATCCTCTCCATTTATCACTAAAGAAAAACTAGGAGAAGAAACACATTCCATAACTAGACGAGTGAAATGGTTAGGAAAATTAAGAGCTATCAGCATGTCTTTAAGAAATCTAAAGTTGATGGAATCATAAGCCTTTTTTTATATCCACTTTGAACATACAACCAAGAGGCACATTCTTCCTTTGACATCTTCCAATCAAATTGATGAGTGACATTTATGTCACTCTTAGGGAGTAGTTTTAGAGTCATTTTTCGTATTTATTTTCCTTTATTTTCCCTTTTATTCTCATAGTTCTCTTTAATAACGCTTCTTGTCTATTTGGTATTTTTGGCGAGTTTTTGTTTATTTGTTTTATTTATTAGTTTTTAAGTTTATTTTGTTATTTTTTTTTATTTTATTTACTTGTATAGTTTTATTTAATTTTTATTAGTTTAGTGTTATTTCTTTTATTTTCTATTTTATTTTATTTATTTTTATTTTACTATTTTATTTTATTGTCTCGTTTTCTTCTCGGTTTTGTGTATAGAGTCACGGGTTTCATGTCAAGTGAGTTCGGAGCTCGAGGTATGAGTCAAGTGGGCCATATCCCTTCATTTCCCGTGCCTTCTCACCAATTTACAACAACAGCCTGCTGCCCCTGCACCACCGTCAACTGAGCAGCCACCACCAACCTTTAATCACAGCCCGCATCAGCTCACAACTCCACCTCACAGCCGTATCCAACCGACACCCCCTACACCAGCCTGTCAGTCTCCACCGTCATAACTCCCCTGCTCCCTCACGCACAAATCAGCGACCCACTCCCATAGCTCTACCACTCACCAATTAAACCGCATAGCAGCCTCAATCAACCACCAATGCCGGCAGTCGCAACACCTACAAAACCAAGCAGCAACCCCCTCCATTCACCACCAATCACCCTTAACTGCAGCAGCCCTTCACCACGCGTCGTACCTGCAGCAACCTCCCATCTCCACCTTCGCAATTCGCAATTTAACACCAAATTAGATTGGAGCTTTCATTGGAGCTTTACGCGGGCGCGTAACCCTATAAGAAGGCACACAAATAGAGTCCTAATTCAGATTGTAGGTAGTAAGTTTGTGCGACCTCTGCGCGATGTCTTCGCGGGCGCGCAAATGAGGGTTCAACCACGATCACGTGATTTTAATGAAAATCGGATGGCCTCGATTTGATGCTCGTTTATAGTTGATGATGATGAACGGTGGGGATTTGATGACGATGATTGATGATGGAGTTTGATGGTGAGTGAAGCAGGGGATTAAAACCCCATTTAGAGCAGCCAAAAAGAATCAAAGAAAAAGTAATAAGGGGGTATGATGGTTAGGGGATTAGTTTTGTTATAAAATAGGGAGAAACGTGAGAAATTGAGAGAGAATTAATCTATCTATGTTATTCTATATAATAGGGGTATATATACATAGAATATAATAAGTAGGGTTTACTTAGATAACAATAACCCTTAATCTAGAATATTCCAGAAACATACAAAGAGGATAATGGATATCCACACAATATTTTCATAACACTCCCCCTTGGATGTCCATTATCAAAGATTGTGCCTCATTAAAACCTTACTATGAAAAACCCTGTAGGATAAAAACATAGTGAAGGAAAAAGAGTACATCATTCTTCGTAATACGCTCGAGATGCTGCCTCATTAAAAACCATACCAGGAAAACCCAATGTGGGATAAAACCATGATCAAGGGAAAAAGAGTGCAGTGCATATTTTCTCCCCCTGATGAATACATAACTTGAGATCTTCTAGTACCGCCACAATGAATCCAATATGTTTGGATATCTTCTCATATGTAGTAAGTAAAATATCATACATTAATCTTTGATTCTCCTAAGCTGAAGTTGCATCTTCAATTCTTCAAGTCTTCACGTGAACATGTAAAGTGTCTTCATTTCATCATACATGTGTTTATCTCTAATATCATTATTTCAAATCTATGTTTAATAGTTGATTTAAAAATTAAACTTATGAAATTATGACTTCTTTTGGAAGTTGTTAATAATATGATGATCATTATTTGATCAAACATTCATTAATAATCATTTGATGACAAAACTTGACATTATTAATGTCATTCTTCAATCTCATATGAATTATAATATAACACATGTAATTATATACATTGATCATGGTTCTTCTGGACCATAAGGAAACGGTCTCACGCATAAGTATGCCGTTTCTTTAGAAATTTCGTATTATTGCCAATTTTTCTGCGAATACAAATAGTAAATCTCACTAACTCTTATATACTCAAACTTCAGGTTGAGATGTCAATGATATAGTCACATAAAAATTTTCAAGAGTTTGATAATTGTAATATTCAAAAATTTGTAGGGCTGGGTATTTAAATACGTCGTATATATAAGTCCTTCAGGAACTCTTCTTACTTGATTCATAATATGTTATTAAATCGATGTTTCCAATAATTTCATCACAACTATAAGCCCATTGGAAAATAAATATTTCTTTGTAATTTCCTTCAAAGTTACAAATACGCCATACTATATATATTTTAAACAAACATTCACATATACCACAATTATTGTATAGAACTAATGCAACAATATGAGATATATAAAACAAAATATACAATGAGTAATGCATCTAACAACTTTTAATATACGCAATGAATAATCCATTAACCTATGACTCACACATGTATATGAACATAAGACTCTAAATAATGCAAGACACTGTACAGTGTGGATCTAAAAATCCATATTTCATTAGACTTCTAGTCCATGATAAACTTATGATTATTATCATTATGTCGACATCAAAATAGACATATATTTCAGATCCCTTATTCACTAGTCCACTCTATTATGCATATGCATATTATTTATTGGTTCCCTTTATCGGTTCCATTGTGTACCGGTATTTTAAAATTCCTGTAACGTACATTTCGCATGTTATTTTACGATGATATCTGAATACATTTCTTATTGGTACTATCATAACTTTCTTACATCATAGGCCATCAATTATAATAATTCAGAAATCTATACCACTTTTAGGGTATTTCATTCACTATGTTATTTATATATTATTACAATATTAGTGTTAACTGCATTTATCTTGCCAAATATCATATCTATTAAATATATCTTTATTTTGGAACCGATCATATACAACCTACACTTCAGGTGTAGTGATATGATTCAAGTACAATTGGCAAGATTTTATCTCAATGTATACACATAATTAATATGACCAAAATGTATCTTCAACGCTATGCAACATGAGTCATAACTGAATAAAATCAAATCATAAATGTGCAACATATCTTGATAATGTATATATAAAAGTTGGCATATATATATAACTTTTCAAACTACCATTATAGGGATCATAAATATTCTTTATTTATTTAATTTTTCCAACCTTTGCTAATTCGTTCTTCTCCCCCTAAGTTGGTAAGATATCTTATTTATAGGGGCGTCTTATTATATACCAACTTAGTAGACAAATTTGCATTAATAAAATTCACTTCATTAAGAAAATCACAATCAAAATTTATTTCTCAGAAGATTTGTATTAAACAAGTTCCATCTCTTCAGGAGAACAACTTCAATGAAGAACATTAACTTTAAATTGCATGTGTATTTAATATTACCCTTTTCATAATATTTTCTGGGAAACAATGTCAATGGGGAGACATGTGTTGTGCAATTGTACGTTATCCCTTCTTTTCTAATTTCTTATGTGCTGACATATAATAGCCCCAATCAAAAGAATTTTTATACAAGCATAATTCATTTGCTTGTAATTCTACTAGGTGGTGATCTTCTAGATCTTTAAAGATTTAAATAGTGTATTTAATGAGCTTCCAGTCACCTAATAGTTGACAATAATATATAAGTTATTTTAGTGAACTTCTGATCACCTAGTATTCTTTTATATTAGAAATCAAAACCTATTAACTCTTGAAATTTCATCAATATAAATTATTATGAATCATAATCCAAAAATAGCTCAATCTCAATGTTATGTCTTGTCATTCAATTCATTTCATATATCTAACATTGAGAGAGCGTCAGCACATTATCAAATGAATTTTCAGGTTTCCATAACGGGTAATTATTAAACCCGGATGGCCTAATTTAATTATCACATCCAATCACTTCTCTAAATTTGAAGTCTGGTCAGTTTTCCAATACTAGTTATCACTTTATTAAACTTAATTTATGCATGACCAAGAATATGATGTGATATTATAACACCAACATGTGTTTCCTTATACAATTGACAAGACAATCACTTAGTATTTGATCTAATATTAGCTCATACTCTGCTAGAGTGATTTTATTAATTATAATCTTGATACATACTAACCTTGTTGGACATTTTATTAATTATAATCTCTTTAGAATAAATCCATCAAAATTTATTACCTTTTTTTTTTCATTGTCAATAGTTGCTCTTTTACTTTTAGAAGATTATTATCTTTGGAACCTATACCACACTTCAGGTGTGCTATGAGTTAATGTTGTCTTTGTGATACATCAATTTAAATTTGAGCATTTATAGCTATAATATTTATTTATATCCATCTTCAGGATGATATTGAATTCTAAATATTTGACGATCATGTAGCCACCTTTATAAATCATTGATATTTAAGTTAATATATGTACGAAAACTGACCATTATTATTTTGTTATTATTCATGTGCAAGGATTTCATACAACAATAAATAATAGGGATAATATCTCCGATCCCCCTAATCCTTGCATATAGGGGTATGAAAATAGTCCAACAACCTTTTAAAATACTTTGCACCTTGTAAGCCATAAATTCTTTTGTCAAAATCATGTATCAAGCAAGGTAAATTATATCTTACAAACACTTAATCATGTTCCTTATACCCAATTATATTAATTTTTTTTAAAATTGAAATCTATATAAAGTTTAGGCAAAACAAAACTTTCAAGTAAGTTGCTCACAATGCCATCAGGAATACCTATACCATGCTTAGATAATATTATTTTTACCATCAATCAATCTCACATTCACTTCAGGGAATTGAATGAGAATATTTAGGTTTGAATCAATAATTTTAACAAGTGCATGGGCACAAGAAATAAGGAATGGATCCTACACTGAGTGAGTAAATTCAGGATATATACAACAATCTTGATTTTTCGTATATATATACTAACATACTTGTATTTTGCAATACTCGAAATAACCCAATGCAATGTATCAAGACCGTTTGACATATATGTGATGTTAAGGTTGGCCAAAATTGCTCTAGAACTTCATATGCGGTTATTGTTCACGAGACCACAATTAGGTCCACTAACCAATTATCATAACAAAACATGAAACCTTAATTAATAAATTTATACGTAATACTCGACAGGAAAATTAATAAAATTATACATAATACTCGACACTAATACTTTGCCTAACTTTAGCCATTGTTAAAGTCTTTGACTAAAAATAAACCAATCTGACTAGTTTTGTTAATTCATTATTAATAAACCAAACCCAACATTAATGTGTAATTGATAAAACTGTACAAATCTTTCATCAAATAAGGCACTGAATGAGAATGAAGTGTAAATTTAAAAAAATAATTTGTAATATAATAAGGCTACTAGCGTAAAACATTGATGTATAATATAATATTATTTATTTATTTATTTATTTCAATCACAAGAGATAATTATGGTTTAATGATAAAATATATGCAATCAACAACCGGAACATGGTAAGATCATAAGCGCCTACACAATCGAAAGATAACCGAAACATGCTAAGTGCCTATATCTAAGGATTAGAGCTTCAGTAGCATGTGTTCAGCCTAACTATATAGATAAATCTAATAATAATTAAAAAAAATTACATATGTATAACACAAAGTATATAGTAATCACATGAATCACATGCAAGTACAGTGGATATAAAAAACATACATGATGATATGCGGTATAAGATAATGAATATATAGTCTGATTATGAAATTGTGAAGTAAATAAAGAAATAGCCATGATCGATCAAAAGTACATCCTATGAGGTTATGACACAAACATATATAAGGCCAATAATTACGTTATTTATTTGATCAATCACAATAGTAAGCACATGAACAAAATTATAGATTTAATCAATTCAATCAACCAAATATATAATTTACATATGAAAAAAATACGTATTAAGCTATTTCAAGTAGTCAATACAAATTAGGCAGATTGAATCATATAGTGCATCAAAAAATTTTATGAATCATCGATAGTCGTAAAATATAGTATATACATTCCAATTTTCATAAATGTTTATATATCAAGAATAATTATAATATAACGAAATAATCAACGAATGAAAACAAATCATATTTATTATTAATTTATTATAACTTCAAAATTCATATTTTAGGAGAAATAGAACAAGGTTATAGGGTACCTTTTCTAGTGGAGGAATTGTAAGTTAAAGCTGCTAATATGTCTGCTTTGGTGCTCAGTGAAGATTGATATCTAACCCTGATGACAATTGATTATCTTATTTCTTCACTTTATCAAGCAGTAGCAATTAATCACATCTCCAAAGATTGATCTTGTAAATTTTCTGATTGGTAAGAGAATGGTGTTGATAACCTGTTATAAAATAGGGAGAAACGTGAGAAATTGAGAGAGAATTAATCTATCTATGTTATTCCATATAATAGGGGTATATATACATAGAATATAATAAGTAGGGTTTACTTAGATAACAATAACCCTTAATCTAGAATATTCCAGAAACATACAAAGAGGATAATGGATATCCACACAATATTTTCATAAAAAGTTTTTCCTTTTATTTTTCTTTTCTTATTTTGTTTATTTTTATTTTATTTTACTTTCTTATTTTCTCTTTTCACTTATTTTATTTCCTTCCTTTCTTTATTTATTTTCCTCTTTTTATTTTATTTCTTTTTATTTTATTTTTCTATTTTTTTCTTAAGTTAGTATAAATACCCATGTTTTGGGGTATTTAAAAAAGAACTTTTATTCTATTTTTCTTAATTAGTTTTAGGAGAGCTTTTCTCTCTAGGGTTAGCTTAGGATTAAAGTAGTTTAGAGAGAGAAAGTGAGGGTTTCACCAGCTTAGATTTTGAAGAAGATGATTGATCATCTTGTTTGTAGACTTTCATTTTCAATAAATGAGAATCTCTAACTCTCTCTCCTCTATTTTATTTGCTTTTTTTTTATTATTGTTTTAGTTGTTAATGTTTCTTGTTAATCATGTTGATTCTTGGTTATTTATTAATTAATCTTGTTATTATCATGATTAGTGAGTAATTTCACTATTAAGGGGATGGTTGTGGTGTAGTTGGACCTTGAGCATGTAGGGTTTGAAATTGATTTATTTGTGATTAAAGTCTTTATATGTTTGATATTCTTCAATATACTTGCAAAATGCATGTTGCTAGTTGATTGGGAGTGAATCTTTGCTAACATGAAACGGAAGTTGACTTAGCTAGGTTCATTTTTATCGATCGTTATTTGATAGCACCTCCTAGTATATGGTTCTAATGTGGAAGCATAGAGGCTAGGTTAGGAGAAGCCAATGAACCTCGGAAGGTGGCTAGATTGGACCTTACTTCGATATTCGAGCTTGTTTAGTTCATAATTAATTCAATTTCTATGCCTTTGTTTATGTTCAAGTGAATGCTATACCTAAACCATTTCCCTTAGTGTTTTATTTATTGTTTTAGCATCTTTAGATTTTAGTTTACTTACCTCCTTTTCCGGACTAGCTTAGTTGTTGATAACATTTGGTAGTGTTTACTCGTTCCCTGTAGTTCAACCCCTATGCTTGCCTTATACTCGTATTAGGTTTTTTTAGGTTGTATAAATTGTATTTCATCTAGGGATAGACATTTGACGACGCGTTTATTCCCTTGTCAAATTGGCGTCGTTGCTGGGAAACGGCTTCCATTACTGTTGTGTTATCTTATTGAGACTAGTCCTTTGTGTATAATTTTCTTTTCATTTATTTGTTTTTATTTTTATTGTTTTTTTTTGAAAAAAATGGTTTATATTTCTATTCCTCAATTTGATAATGAACCGGTTTGGGTATATTTCAATAGACTTGAGGATTTCCTAGGCGGTGTTAAAGGTTTTACCAAGGGTGATTATTGTGAAATCATTAATTTGGGATTAAATGAGCATTTTAGAGGAGTGGTCGATAATATGTTAAATGGTGGATTTCAAACTATGTCTTCGGATGAAGCTTGGGATTTCTATTCATGGTTAGCTAGGGATAATTATGATTGGGAGAGGGCAATCATGAGACTTATGTTCGGGATTCTCCTGCTTTTAATGTTGATGCTAATTGTCATGATTTGTCTAATATGAATTTCCATGATGTGCTGATGCTCCCCATAGTGTCCATGTAATGCATTATTTCAACTCCCTCCCTCTATATCTCAATGTAATGAGGTACATTCTAATGATGATGAAGTGCATGTTCTTTTTCATATTGCATCCGATTTTTGCATGAATTCTAAAGGTGTGCCCCATAGTCCCCTAGATGATTCCAATGAGAAAGCTTTTGACTCGTCTATCTATGATCATTTAGACTCATTTGATATTATGGCAAAAATATTTCTTGAGTCTCAAACGAAATCCCATAACCTTTTGAGTGAGTTCATTCATAATGCTTCATTAGAGAGAGCTGAGTTTGAGAGAAATTTGCCCCCATTCACTCTTGATTTTGAGATGGTAGTCCTTGAGAAATTTATGGGAGATGTTTTTCAAGATGGTAAAGATGAGGTTGAGGTTGAATCCTTTGGAGTTTTTGATCTTGAGGGAGATATAGAATGTGAGGGTTCTTCATTTGAGAATTCCTGATTGATTTTCACTCCCTCATTAGTGATGTGAGACCTTGTGGTGAGGGAGTAGCTACCCCTTTTTCCCTTTCTCATACACCTTTCTCCCAAAGCTTTAACCATATCCCCTACTATCCTATGTTCCTCCCTTCTTTTCTCAAAGAGCCTCTTAGGGATCCTCTTTCTATTCATGCTTCCAAAGCCCCCAACTCTTTCGTTGTTGATGAGAAAAAGAGTTATAATACCAACCAAAAAGATTTTTGTGAGATTTTTGTGAGGAGAGTTTGCCTCTTTGTGTTTTCTAGTCATATGAGCATTGCGTATGCTCTATTTCTTGATATGTTTTCTGGTGCATATGACAAGCTTTTACGTTCTTTGTCGGGTTATTTACTAGATTAGTCATGCTTGGACGTTAAGCAAGCCTCTCTCGGGAAGTAACCATGTTTTATTGTTTTCTTTCTTTTCATTCTTTTACGTTCCTTATTTTTGTGTATTTTCTTTTCTATATGTATAGGTACTTGTTGCATATACTCATGTGCACGGATTTTGGATTGAGAACCTTGAAAAGAAGCACACCAATGATTGCTTGCATTTGGAAAAGCACAAAGACAAGGAATTAGATGAAAATGTGGACAATGTGCTCAATTGCGGGTTTCAACACCCACCTCACATTGGTTCACTATTTCCTTTTTCCCTTATCTTGGATTTGTTTTCCTATATGCATGTGGGATTGAATGAATATGATTTGTTGTGTGGATATGGTTTCTTTCTTCCCCTCCCTCCCACCCTTTGTGCCTGTATTTTGAGCATTAAGGACAATGCTCCATTCTAGCTTGGGGGAGTAGCTATTCGCTAGCTTGGAGGGGTTATCTATATCTCTTAGTGGTTTCTTAATCCATAGTCTCTTGATTGCTTGATTTATCTTCCTATACTTGCCAAAGTCTATTATTGAGATTGGTTTTCTATGTTTGGATGGCCATGAGTGCCTTATTAAGTCGACTTTTGGTATATGTAGCTTTGATTGATCATGCTTTTATCTTGCATAATTTTATATGCATTCATGAGTATTGTTGGTTTTATGAATATTTGTGTGTATAGTGTCTTTCCATTGCATTCAAGGCAAGGTTTCAAAATGTTTTGTTTCAAACTTGGACATATTTGGGCTTTAGCACCTAGAATACTCTCTTTCCTAGTTGTTAGAGGTTTTCATGCACTTAGATGTCGGGGTTGGTTCACACATATAACATTGACAAGGTAGTAGAACTTAAGGGCTATGAGACCTTAGCTCACTTGGGTTGTGGTAAGGTGGTTGTCGCTCTCTAGCTAGTTGAAGCTTTAAAGGTGATTTTTGCTATTCTACTACCGTCATTTTTGTGAGGATGTAAATATATTGTTCTACCCTTCTACATTTCTTGCATGTGTGGAGTTTGGATCCTTGGCATTGCTATCTCATATCGAGAATTTGGATTGATTCTATGCGAGATCAAGACCGAACCAACCTAGGGGAAGACAAAGGCAATTAGGATTTTTGTTTTGTTTTATTACTTTCTATTCTTTTATTTTTCTTTTGCATTTGCTCATGTAGTAACCCAATTTGAGCACTTTTCCCTTCTTTCTCATAACCACATTAGAAACCAATGACCTTTGCTTTATTTTCACCTTTATTAGTTTTTGTGAAGCATTGTTGGGATTTGATTTGTATGTTTGGTTAATAAAAGTGAGAAAAAGAATGAAAAAGAAGTGAAAAACTCAAATTTTCGTACTTGTTATTATCTTTGGTATGTTGATAGTTAGAGCAAATGAGAAGAAAAGAAAGGAAAAGAAGGAAAAAGCCGCTCAAATTTAAAAGAGGCGAGATCAAAGAATAAAAAGAATAAAGAAAAAAAAGAAAAAAAAAGTGAAAAAAGTATTGAGAAAATACAAAAATATTTGTTGTTTGGTTGAAAAAGAATAAGCTTGGGGGAGGATGGAATTTCTTTGTGATCAATTGCTAGAATTTTTTATTTGAAAGTTAGTAGTTTATTGAGTTTGAATTGAGGAATGATCAACCTTGCTTCACTTCTAAGTTTACCACCAATTTTCAAATTTATTTCCATAACCTTTTACCCTAGTCTAAATGTTTCAACCCTTTTAAGACCTTTTGGCCTTAGTGAGGTTTAGTTACTACCGGTGGAGGGTAATCAAGCCAAGCCTATTGAGCGAGCTATCGATGCCAAGATGTCGGGTAGCCTAAATATTTTTCATTGTTTATTTCTTCCAATTCCTTCGAGGAATCTCGAGATATCACCTTAAAAGTGGATGGAAAACTAGTGAGGACTCGGAAATTTGTTTGGAGATAAGGAGGAGTGTAAGTCCCTCTAAGTTCTCTATCCTTTGCATGCTTTATGTGTGTACCAACCTTAGCTATTCTTTTTCTTGGCTACCTTTAATGTCTAGAAAAGATTGTATTCTTGTGCACTTAGCCCGTCGTTTGTGTTTGGTTTGAAATATCAAAAGTTGAGTTTTCTTAATTTCACCTTTGCCTTGAATGTTGCGTGTTGCTAGAGTTATGGGTTAAACTTTTAGGAAACCCTTACGAGACCTCACTCATCCTCATAGGAGACTTTGAGGTTTTAAGGGCTTGTTGTAGCTAAAAGCAACCGTGATTCCTACGACAGTGAGTTAGTGTACAATCATTCTCTTTGCTTCTATTTTGCTTTCAATAATTTCATCTTGTTCTCTTTTGCTCTAACTTTTCTCAAGGAAGAGCAAAGGTTTTGCCTGGGGGATTGATGAGTGACATTTATGTCACTCTTAGTAAGTAGTTTTAGAGTCATTTTTCGTATTTATTTTCCTCTATTTACCCTTTTATTCTCTTATTTCTCTTTAATAACGCTTCTTGTTTGTTTGGTATTTTTGGCGAGTTTTTGTTTATTTGTAACATTTATTAGTTTTTAAGTTTATTTTGTTATTTTTTTTTATTTTTTTTACTTGTATAGTCTTATTTTATTTTTATTAGTTTAGTGTTATTTCTTTTATTTTCTGTTTTATTTTATTTATTTTCATTTTACTATTTTATTTTATTTATCTCGTTTTCTTCTCAGTTTTGTGTACAGGGTCCCGGGTTTCATGTCAAGTGAGTTCGGAGCTTGAGGTATGAGTCAAGTGGGCCATATCCCTTCATTTCCCGTTCCTTCTCACCAATTTACAACAACAGCCTGCTGCCCCTGCACCACCGTCAACTGAGCAGCCACCACCAACCTCCAATCACAGCCCGCAACAGCTCACAACTCCACCTCACAACCGTATCTAATCGACACCCCCCTACACCAGCCTGACAGCCTCCACCGTCATAACTCCCCTGCTCCCTCACGTACACCAAATCATAACTTGCATTGATAAACAACACTTTCATATTTACATAACTTCTATGCACAAGGTCGAAAGGTCTTTAAAGCTTGTAATGTAAGGCTAGGGTAAAGGTAGGATAAATTTGGGATTATGTGAGAGAAAATCTATGCATTAAGGGAGCCAAATCCTATTAAACCCATGATCAAAAATAAATGATGACCATACATCTCCAACAACATAACTAACTCCAACAAAAACCACCAAATACAACTCCGATAACAATCCCAACACTTACAAAATTCACTCATAAAAATATGATAATGTAGAAGTTGAGAGAATAAACAAACTTTATTTTCCAAACTTTAAATTTCATTGAAGCTCTAAATTATTTTTCTTTGATCAATCTCAAACTAGAATATTTGAACACTTTTTTTTTCTTTTGAAGTTTACTTATTTTTTTTCACATTTTTTTCCTTGAACTTCTTTTTTTTTCATAATATCATGCTTTTTTTTTTCAAGAAAATATAACTCTCAAACTCATCAAAAATAAACATGATCAACAACAAAATAACTTCTCAAAACCCACCCAAATTGTGCAAATAATAAGCACACTACAAACTCCCTCACCTCACTCACTAATAGCTCCCCCAAGCCAAGCTTGGGACTAGTAACCAATGGGGCAAAATAGGCTTGTAATGCGGCTAATAAACAACGAAAGGTCAAGACAACAACATGGGTAGCAAGAAGGGAACAAATGTATCTACAATGTCTGGAGGCTACCTAAAAGAACAAATGCCTTCGTCCTCCACATTGTGCATAATAATGAATCATATAAACATTACTAATAGTTGCAAACCAATACTCAAATTCATTGACATACCAGGAAATATGGAACTATTCACACATTCCTTACCAAATTAACTAGTCAAGCACTATATTCACAAGTAGTTGGACAAAATTGACGCATGTAAAGGTTTCAAGGCAATCAAACATCAAATCATGATTAACTAATCCACAATGCCTATCATCAAATACCAAGAATCAAAACAATTTTTCTCAAGTATGGGGCACAGGGAAGTATGATTCATAATTCATTGGAACGTATTTTTGAATTTTTTTATTTTTCAATTTTTTTGTATTTTTCATATATAAGAAAGCAATAAAAACTATACTAGAAAGCAAATAAAAACTATACTAGAAAGCAAATAAAAAATATACTAGAAAGCAAATAAAGAGAGAAAAGGAAAAGAATTACCAAGCGAAAGAACACCCCCCCAAGCCAAATCAAGCAATGCCCTCATTGACTTGGGAGTGGAGCCTACTCCTCATCCTCATCCATCCTCGAATAGCCCCCTCCAAGGCTAGAACCGGCTCCTCCATGGCTAGAGCCACCACCTCCATAACCCAAACCACCTGCGAAGTAGTTAGGGTCCACATTCCCCCCAAGCCCACCAAAAGGTACATCGGTCCCATAACCATGGACCGATGAGTAGTCAACGTAGGTACCAAAGGCACTTGGGTTCGTATATCCACCTTGTGGATATTGGAACCAATCAGGGACAAGTGAATCGGGGGGAATAGCCCCCGACGGGCGTAGTCATCATACATGGGGTATTAACCCCTCCCTAGGTTCCTCTTCACATAACCTACCCTTCTATCTAGAGACCCTACTCTAGTATCCAAATCCCTAACCATACCCTCAACTCGCCCTTGCCCTATCTCAATCCTACCTAATTGGGTCCTGAAAGCCGAGAAGTCATAAGGGGCGTTGGGGTCTATGTTGTAGTTGGTAGAAGAAGTGGAGATATCGTATGTAAAGGGTTAAGGTGGTGGATAATGTGGTGAATGGTGAGGAGGTGAGTGGTCAATGGGAGAGTGATGGGGTTTAGGTGAAGGGTGAGGTGGTTGCACCTCACCTTGACCGTTAAGCTCGAAAGTGTAAGAAGGCTTCCGCTTCTCAAATTTTATCAAGGTGGGGTGGGGTAAAGTGAAAGCATTATCCCTCCTACCCGATTCCCGTTGAATCACCCACCAAGTCTCCCCTCCCATGGCATTAATCCAATTAAGGCCACCTAGATAGGGTAGGTCCATAATAGTTGGGTCGGCTACCTTACCGTCATCGTTAGGGACAAAGCTAAGGTGTTTGACCGCTATATGTGTAACTAGGCCACCAAAATAAATGGGTACCCTAGACCTACCCGCCTCGGCCGCATTGGCCACCCGTTGGAAGTGGTTGGCCATTTTATGGACTATATTGAGCTTTTCACTCCTAGGGATCATGTATGACCCTAGTAATTCAAGCTCATCCCACCTAACATTGGCGGGTTCATGCCTTCCAAAAATGGTAAGGCCAACAAACCGTTGCCAAATCTTTGGCACGGGATGTTGTATCCAAGTGCCTTTAGCATGTTGGAGGTTCAAATTAGGATCCCCCGTAAGGGATTGTTAGACAACGGCAATGTTGTCTTGGGGCGGTTCAAGGGGCCTATCCGATTTCAACTCAAAAATTTTACTAAATTCTTTCAATGTCAATCTAATATCATTATTGAATAATTGAAATTGAACATGAGAAATTAAAGAATTTGATTTTATGACATTAAAACTAGAAATGAATTCTAAGGTTAAATAATCATAAGTATCGTAATGCATGTTAAAGAAACCGCTCATGCCAACTCCCTTGAATAATTTTTCTACATGCTTATCAATCCCTAATCTAATAAGGGTAGGGTGATGAATGAAACGAGTGGGAATTACCTGCCTCGTGATGAGATTGAGCATCCTCTGTTTTTGCTCTTGGGTGGTGATGACCACCCTCTCCCATCTCGGAATTTGCAAATCCGGGTCGATTCTCGCCTCTTGTTGCCTTGAGCCTTCCCCCCTTACCGTTCTTGATCTCTTGAAAGCCATTGAGATTAGAAAGTGTAGGAATTGAATGGTTTCTCTCTTAGGGTTTAGAGAAAATTGAGAGAAAATGGTAGAAATTGGGTGTAGATTGTAGAGAAAGATGAAAGGATTGAAAATATGTAAAAAAATTTGAGTTTTGATGAAAGGATTGGAGAAGATCTTGAAAAATAAGTGAGTTTGAAGGTGTAAAAATAGAGGTTTTACAAAGAGAAAGTAAAGGTGAAGAAGATGAAATAAGAAGAAAGTGAGGAAAAAAAGAAGAGGAAAAAATATAAGGGGACGGCCAAAATAGGCGCGCCCGATTGGGCGGATAATCTGAATTTCCAAAATCGTAGTTGCGCGCCCGATCAGGCGCGAACGCGAATGAAAAATTCGCCCTATGGTTCGCCCGATCGGGCGAGCTTCGCCCGACATATCTTTTCCTTCACTCGATTTGCGCCCGGTCGGGCGAAATTTTCTCGACTTTCCAGCTCTCTTTGCGCGCCCGATCGGGCGGATTTAAGGCTAAAATTGCACCTTCCTTGCGCGCCCGATCGGGCCCGTGCCCAGTCGTTTTCCTTTGCTTTTCTTCGTCTTCAAATTCTTCTAAGTCTTTTGACCTCTTAAACCTATACCTGTACAAAAACACTTATAAACGGTAAAATTTCACTCTCTTCGCCTCTCTAAAATAAAAATAAAAAAATAATTAAAAAGGAAAACTAGTCTAGAAAGCAAGAAATACGGGTTACCTCCCGCAAAGCGCTGGTTTATCTAGGTCCCGCACGACCCTCTTACCACCTTGATGCTCAGGTTGGAAGTGGAGTTAGGAAGGTTTCCTCCATATCTCTACTAATAGCGCCCTCATGATACACCTTCAGTCGTTGGCCATTTACCTTAAACTCTTCACCCTTGTCATTGACCAACTCTACCGAGCCAAATTTGCTCACCCTTGTGGCAGTGAAGGGACCGGACCACCTAGACTTCAACTTTCCTGGGAAAATCTTTAATCTAGAATTGAAGAGAAGAACCTTATCACCTGGTGCAAACTCTCTTGGTAAGATCCTCTTGTCATGCCACTTCTTGGTCTTCTCCTTGTAGATTTGCGCACTATCATATGCTGACAATCTAAAATCATCTAACTCATTGAGTTGGAGAAGTCTTTTCTTACCCGCGACCTTAGAGTCCATGTTAAGCTCCTTGATCGCCCAAAAATCTTTATACTCCAATTCCACGGGAAGATGACATGCCTTAACATAAACTAATCTATAAGGTGAAGTACCAATTGGTGTCTTGAATGTTGTTCGGTATGCACAAAGCGTGTTCATGCTCCAATCTTTCCTTGACTTGGCTACTACCTTTTCTAGGATCGCCTTGATTTCCCTATTAGAGACCTCAACTTGACCACTAGTTTGAGGGTGGTAACTAAGCCCGGTTTTGTGATATACGCCATACTTCTTAAGGAGGTTATCCAGTTGTCTTTCATGGAAGTGGGTACCTCCATTACTAATGATATCCCGTGGAACGCCAAACCTCGGAAATATGGTTTTCTTGAAGAGCTTGGTGACTACCTTGGCATCGTTTGTTGGTGAAAATATGGCCTCAACCCACTTAGACACATAATCGACGGCTACAAGTATGTAGCAATTCCCATTGGAAGATGGGAACGGCCCCATGTAATCAATACCCCAAACATCGAATATTTCTACTTCAAGAATTCCGGTTTGGGGCATCTCATGCCTCCGCGAAATGTTGTCAGTCCTCTAGCAAGAGTCACAAGCCTGCACAAAAGTGTTAGCATCCTTGAACATAGTAGGCCAATAGAAGCCTGACTCACTAATCTTAGCCACCGTTTTAGTTGGGTCGTGATGTCCTCCATAAGGTGAGGTATGAAAGGCGGTAAGAACGCCATGAGCATCCCATTCGGGAACACACCTGCGAAATAATCCATCTGCACACTCACGAAACAAAAAAGGATCATCCCAAAAATAATGTTTAACATCAGAAAGGAATTTCTTTTTCTGTTGGTAGGACAGGTCAGGAGGTAGAGTACCACCCACCAAATAATTAGCAAAATCCGCATACCATGGGTGTTGCTCTAAAATTGCATATAGGTTGTCATCAGGGAAAGAATCATCTATAGGTAAAGAATCCTTACCCTCATCATACCTGATACGTGATAAGTGGTCTATCACTACGCTCTCTGCTCCCTTTTTATCTTTTATTTCTATGATGAAATCTTGGAGCAAGAGAACCCACCGGAGTAGCCTTGGCTTTGATTCCGCCTTGGCTATCAAATATTTCAATGCTGCATCATCAGTAAAAACAATAACTTTAGAACCGACAAGATATGATCTAAATTTTTCTAATGCATAAATAACAGCAAGAAACTCCTTTTCTGTAGTGGCGTAATTGACTTGGGCTTCATCCAAAGTTTTGCTAGCATAATAAATAGCATGCAAAACTTTCTCTTTCCTCTGTCTGAGCACGGCTCCTAGCGCAAAGTCACTTGCATCACACATGATCTCGAAAGGAAGGTTGCAATCGGGAGCACATATGATGGGTGCCGATATCAAAGTCTGCTTAATCTTGTTGAAAGCCTCAAGACACTCGTCAGTAAAAATAAATGGGGCATCCTTGACCAAAAGCTGTGTCAGTGGTTTAGCAATTTTAGAAAAATCATTGATAAAACGGCGATAAAACCCCGCATGACCCAAGAAACTTCTAACTCCCTTAATATTAACTAGGGGGAGGTAATTGCTCAATCACTGATATTTTAGCTTTGTCTACTTTTATGCCCTTATTTGATACAATATGACCTAGGACTACTCCCTCTGTCACCATAAAGTGACATTTTTCCCAATTAAGGACTAAATTGCACTCTTCACATCTTTTCAAAATTTTAGCGAGATTAATTAAACATGAATCAAATGAATAACCATATACGCTAAAATCATCCATAAAGACCTCCATAATAGACTCTATGAAATCCGAAAAAATGCTCATCATAAAACGTTGAAAGGTAGCAGGTGCATTACATAAACCGAAGGGCATTCTACGATATGCGAAAGTGCCATAAGGGCATGTAAAAGTAGTCTTTTCCTGATCTTCAGGGTGAATCGGAATTTGGAAAAATCCCGAATACCCATCCAAATAGCAAAAGAATTTATGATTGGCTAACCTCTCAAGAATTTGATCAATAAAGGGAAGAGGGAAGTGATCCATTTTAGTGTCGATATTTAATCTACGATAGTCTATGCACATACGCCACCCTGTTACAGTTCTAGTGGGAATTAATTCATTCTTTTCATTTGCTATCACAGTCATCCCACCCTTCTTTGGCACTACCTGCACAAGACTTACCCACTTGGAGTTAGAAATAGGATAGATAATACCTGCATCAAGTAATTTCATCACCTCCTTCTTGACTACTTCCTGCATGTTGGGATTTAATCTTCGTTGGGGTTGAATTCAGGGCTTGTAATTTTCCTCTAGATGTATCATGTGCATACAAAAGTCAGGGCTAATACCCTTGAGATCATCAATACTGTACCCTATAGCCTTCTTATGGGTTTTGAGAACCCCTAGAAGTTGGGAAGATTGTAGGTCAGTAAGTGCAGTACTGATGATCACGGGGTGTAGTTCCTGTTTATCCAGAAAAACATATTTTAAATGAGAAGGGAGAGGTTTTAGCTCAGGTTTCTTGACCTCTGTAGGTTTTGATTCCTAAACTAAATTTACTACCTTTATTGATTCCTTAGGGCTTAACTCTTTTAAGGAAAGAGCCTTTTTAATATCCTGTACCTCATTACCCCAAACGCTTGCATTGTCGCTAGATAAATTCCCGCAAAGAACATCCTCTAAGGGATCCTTCGCAAGAACCTGTGGCAAGCTATCATCACAAATATCATCCATTATATCAATTATATCAATGTAGCAACAATTTTCCTCTAGCATAGGCCCTTTCAAAACCTTCCCTAAATTGAAAGTAACATTATCGTCACCTAGAGAAAGGGTCAATTTACCATTTTTAACATCAATAATCGCTCCTGCAGTATGGAGGAAAGGCCTACCTAATATAATGGGTATTTATGTGTCCTCCGCCATGTCTAAAACAACAAAATCCACAGGAATAAAAAATTTACCAACTCTGACAGGTACGTCCTCTAAAATACCTAATGGGTATTTTAGCGAACGATCTGCCATTTGTAAAGTTATATTAGTAACTTTTAATTCTCCCATATTAATTTTAGCACAGACAGACGATGGCATGACACTGACACTAGCACCCAAATCACACAAAGCTTTATCAATAAAAACATTCCCAATATGACAAGGGATAGAAAAACTACCGGGATCCTTTAATTTAGGAGGGGATTTGTTTTGCAATAAAGCGCTACACTCCTCTGTGAAAGCTACAGTTTCTAATTCATTAAAGGCCCTTTTCCTAGCAAGAATGTCTTTCATAAATTTAGTATAAGCAGGAACTTGAGTGATTAAGTCAGTAAAAGGAAATGTTACCTGCAGGTTTTTCACGACCTCTAAAAACTTACTGAATTGTTTATCAAGCTTACTCTTTAGATGTCTATTAGGGAATGGAAGCTTTATAACTGGGCTCTACACATCTCCTCCCTTATCCTGCGATTTACCCTGCACAGAAACATTAGTAGGGTTAGTATCTATTTGTAGCCCTGCAGGGCTAGCAGGATTACCGTTTGGTATAGAGGAATCTAGATCAGGAACTGGTCTATCTTCCTTTGGCATAGGAGGTCCATCGTAATGCAAACCACTCCTTAGAGTGATTGCATTGGCATGATCTGTAGGATGGATAGGTTGTGATGGTAGAGGACCCTGCTGACAGGATTGTAGGGTAGATGAAAGTTGTGCAATTTGATTGTCCATGATTTTATTATGGGCTAGGATAGAATCAATTTGCGCATCCCTACTCTCCATATGCTTTTGCTTGTTGGAAAGCATTGCTCTAATTTATGTCATGGCAGGGTCGGAAGATGATGAGGGTGATGTTTGGTTTTTTTGGCTAGCATTAGGATGATAATATTTTTGCTGTGGTGGGGTTTGCCGTTGTGGTTGTTGTGGAGGTGGAGGATTTTGTACATTGGTGCTCCGGTACGAAATATAAGGATGATTTTTATAACCGGCATTGTAGGAATTGAATAGGGGTTATTCTGCCTATAGGTTTGAAAGGCATTAACTTGTTCCATAGAGCTCCTACAATCTTGCTCCCAATGACCTACAATTCCACAATTTTCACAAAAAGCTTCATGGTTAGCAACAGCAGAAACATTAGCTACAGAGTTAGGAGCAGCAGTAAGATTATCTAATTTTTGACAAATAGATGTTAATTGAGCTTGCAAAAAGGATACGGAATCGACATTATGTTTTCCTTTATTTGCAAACCCTCTCGGATTCCCATATTGGGAATTGTGTATTGCCATGTCTTTGATAATCTGTCCTGCATCGTCCACATTTAAATTCATAAACCTCCTTCTAGCTGCCGAATCTAGCACTGATCTAGAAGAATTTCCAAGTCCATTATAGAATGCTTGGATCAATTGCCATTGTGCTAGATTGTGGTGGGGGCACTCTCTCTGTAGATCCTTGAACCTCTCCCAAGCCTCATATAACGTTTCGTCGGCTTCTTGAGCGAAGTTCTGAATAGCACTCCTTAGCACCGTTGTTCTCTCTGCAGGATAATATTTATTATAGCAATTCAAAGCAAGAGTTTTCCAGTCAGTAATACCAAGCGCAGTTCTATTCAAACCATTAAACCATAATTTAGCTTTGCCACATAATGAAAAAGGAAAAAGAATCTCCCCTAATTTGGTCTTGCGTGACCCCGGCTTGTCTAATAGTGTTACAATATTGGCAGAAATCTGCGATGTGAAGATTAGGATCTTCACCCTTAGCTCCGCTGAACTGCTTCCTCTCTATCATAGTGATAAATTGGGGCTTGATCTCAAATTGAACTCCATCTAGAGCCGGAGTGGGAGTAAGGTGCGGGAAATCTGTGAGCTTCGGTTGCGAGTAGTCACTGAGTTTCTTCTGGGTCGTCATCTCTGATTCTGAATCTGAAGGAATATCTGTGTCACTAGAATCAGAGGGAGGATCTCTTCGACCGTTGTCCTCCTCAGAACCCGCCAGAATTTGTCTATAGAGTTTCCTTTGCCTATGAAAAGAACGCTCGATCTCAGGGTCGAAAGGGATGTAACCTGATCTTGAACACCTAGGCATAAACAAAGAACTAAAGACAAATATGAGAATTGCCTCAAAGGACTAACGTTCTTTGAGGCAAAAAGGGGATAATCTAGACTACAAAAATATAATCAGAAAAAAAAAATAAAACCGTTTCCCCAGCAACGGTGCCAAATTTTGACAAGGAAATAATTCCTAAGTCCTCTAACTAATGTACATAGGGAAGTAGGGTCGAACTCCACAGGGAAACAAGTCTTTTTACTCCTGATTATTTATTATAATCTAAATTATCTAAGTAACCAATATTTTTTTGGGAATAAATTATATACTACGAAGAATACGTTTAGGGAGAAAAGAAACAATAATAAGGAAGCCTAGAGTCACAGGTTCACCAATAATTAATATTCCGGGATAAAACGAAGTAATTAATAATTAACAATGCACAAATAACATGATTAACAGGCTCTCGCAATTTATTAATCAACATAGATCTAACAGGCTCTCGCAATTTACTAGATCTAAGTTCCTATTGAAAATAACCCTTAATATTAAATTAACATCTGCTCGATTCATCAATTCAATATTGCTAAACAATCACAATCAAATTACATCTGCTCGATTCATAATCTAATGGCAAAGAATTAAAACAATTCAATAAGAAATTATCATGTTATATCAATAATCAATAATAACAAACTATCCCTTCATATTAATTATGGATCCCCATAAACCCTATAATGAAACTACTCACACATCATCATAACTAAACTAATCAAATAATCAAATAAAGGCATAATCAAAGAAGCAAGTAAAATAGCTGAAATTAAATGGGAAGAAATTGTTACCAAAAAGAAATCTGGAATTAATGGAATAATTAAGAACAAAAGTTGAGAGAGAATTTTAGAGAGCGAAAAATTCTAAGTAGAGAGAGAAAGTCTAAGAAAGAAGGTAATCTCAAAATTCCGTACAAAATTGTACTTAAACGTTTTCTAAAACAAGAATTAAAACTAAACTTAATCAGGTCTTCAAAAAACGCGCGCCCGATCGGGCGAAGGGCCGCCCGATCGGGCGCGCCTTTTTCTTCTCGTTCCTCCCAAGCAGAATCGCCCGATCGAGCTAGATGCTCGCACGATCGGGCGCGCCTTAGCATGCACAGCACTATGGTATTTCCGCGCCCGATCGGGCTAGAGGTTGCCCGATCGGGTCCTTGCTCCCCTTTGAGGCTTGGACTTCGATTGGGCTAGATTTCTCGGCCCAATCCGGATTTCCTCCTCGGTTCTTGAATACTTGGTCCAAATGCCTCGGGATCCCAATTACCGAGCCCTTAATCACCAGCTCTCACCGATTCTGGGCTCTAAAAGTGGTTGTGTCCTTCTAGCTTTCGTAGTTGATCCATAAAGCCCGGGAAAATGCTCCAAGAGTGCAATTTCCTGTAAAATACAACTAAAACTACAAAAACACTAGAAAACACAAATTAGTAATAAAAGTGGCCCGAAAGAGCCAAAAAGACTACTAATAACGACCAAGGGACGGGGGTAAAACATTATATAAAATGGACATATCATCTTCTCCGGATCTACCATATTCAAGGCGTCGGCTGCAAGGGGCAAATAAAGAGCTAAAATAATAAAAAGTTGAAGTACAAAAATAAAAAACAACAGAATTTCCAGATGCAAAGTGGAGCTACCCTTGGGAAACATGGTGCTTAACCCGCAAGCGGACAAGAATCTTTCATCCTTGAAGAAGTCCGGATGGGAGATCCAGTTCTTTGGCATAATAATATGAGTCCCATCCCCCAAGGGCTCATAGTGGTTTCAAAGAAACTCGGGTCCATTATTTGCTCCTGGGCTCTAGAAGAGAGTGCCAGGAGAGGACATTTTCTGCCCACGAGAGCCGGTTCCTTATTATAAAAGCCCAGCATCCGGTTGTGTCTCAGAGTGGGGGAGGAGACCAAATAATACTTCTCCTTCCACCCGAACCATTTGGACACCTAGTCCAAGGTCATTAGATGTTGGGGCAAAGTGGTAAGAGTATACCACGCCCCATGACCGCCTGGGGCCTTGCTTAGATAGTGCATATGAGCGAAGGCGGAAAATCTAGGGGATATATTTTGGAGCTCGCAAGCGGCAACGTAACTCAGAACATTCACCCACGAGTTTGGGGTGAGCTGCCAGACACCCAGATCATACCCCTTGAGGATTTTCCTAATCCTAGTATGGAGGGGGAACCTGAGGCCAGCTTCTAGTACCACCTTGTAGTAGACAAAGTAATTGTTTGCATTTTCAAAGTTGTCCTCCCATGCCATGACCGCATCTCCAGGCGGGAAAATAATTTCCCACCCCTTTCCAAAGGGGTGTTTCTCTTTGAAAGCCCTGAAGCCACTCTTCATCAAGGCTTTATCACCCGGAAGCATTCTTATCTTCTTCGGGTCCGGGTTAGCTGAAGGTTTAGTCGGCTGCTGATAGTCAGCCGTAAAATTATCTAGATCGGAGCCAGATGCCTCGGCTCCCGATCTTTTGGCGGCATCATTACCGCCCGTCTCTTCCCTGGATCCATTAGAAGAGGCGACCTCTTCACCGCCTACCTCTCTCACGCTTGAGCTTCCGGAGGATTAGGGAGCCTCATTATCGGAACCACTTCTCTCCTTCGAATCCTCTTGTTCCCTATCCAAAATAACCTCATCTGCGGGCACTTCCATAGCGCGCCAGCTCCTAGGCTTAATAGTCGTCTGTTTAACCCTAGCCATTGTGTCCTGCACAGACACAGAGTGGGAAGAATTCGGGGATGAGCACAATAGTTCCGACAGTCAAGAAAAGGCACCCCCTGTTCTAGATTCAACCGTTCTAGGAGACCGGCTGAATGTCCTAGGTAGTGCCGAGTGTGTGAATTGAGAGCTCATTTTTATTTTTAAATACTATGTATACAGACGAAAAAAAATAATGTATACAAATTAAAATGAAGGAAAAGCTAAAAAAAGGGTACAGGAGGTTACCTTACTTTATTTTTGAAAACTGTGAAAACAGTAATAGACGGTGATCGGGTGTCGTAAAAGAGCACACAAAAATCTTGAGAATCTGACGCAGATAAGATCAGAGTATCTCTCTTTAAGAATCTCTCTTTCTCTCTCTAGAAAGTCAAAGAAAATAAAATGGTGAGAGAAGGGAGGGGGGGGGGGGGGTAAACTCCTATTTACAGAGGGGTGAAACGGGGGAATCCCCGTCATACCCCAGATTTTACTAGCCGTTTTCACTGTTCATCTCTCTTAGATGGACATGTGTCACAGGCGTCACGTAGAAGCCACGTGACCCCTATGAGGGGCAAATGTTTAGGGTAAAAATACCCCAGACATGTGGTCCAATGAGAGAAGGCCACGTGTCAAACCCAGGTTGGTCCAAGTGGCCCAATAGCCATCTGACACGTGTCCCCTTCAGGTATCTTCTGAAATTGCGGCCTTCAAGGGCCAAATTTCCAAGAAGTGTCCTAAAACGGCGCAATAATCAAAATCTAGGTCAAGTGACCCAGATAGGGGCACACCTTCCAACGACCCTATAAATAGGGAGATATTTCCCCATTTTTGAGACACAATCCATCATTTTATTACACCTACTTTCTCTCACATCAGAGAAACACATGAGCTTGGAATCAAGCAGATACCCACCTAAATTTCCGCACTCTTTATTCTCTTTCAAGTTACTAACTTGATCGTCGGAGGCGGAGCTCCTACAACCGGAGTCTCCGTTGTTTTACAGGTGTAGCTCAAGCCGGACCAATCTTTGTGACGTAACTCTCCTGAGGGAAAAAAACAACCAAAACAATAGACATGTGGGATCTAGTTAGATTCGTCTCGTAAAATACTTTCACAATATCAAATTTTTATAATTTTTACTTTTACAGAATTATAGATATTTAGCATATAAAATGTGCTTAGGGATGCGTAGTTTTCTCTTTGTTGCAATATTAATAAAACGGAGGAAGTATAACCTTTTGATTATTTTTTAATATCACAATCTTTGAAGGGTGTTTTAAACAAGATATAACTAGAAACTAGTTAGTGACCCGGGCGATGTCCCAGATTGTATTTATTAGATGATTGTGGATATAGTGATTGAAACTTATAGCTTTTAATATTATTACTCCGTATTACACAAATTAAAAGAATCAATAAATTGAATTGACCACAAATATAAATTCCACAATTTTCTCGAGATTATTTGATAGTTTAAAAAGTCATATTTTTTGTAAATCGTAGATTACCATTATAGTCCTAAAAAACTATACCGTTTGTACTCTTATCCTACTATACCATTTTTTTCACTCCCTATAACAGAGTCCAATGTACGTAGTATATTTTATTTTTTCTTGTCATATCTCTTCGTAAAGTGTCGACCAAAATCAGCCAGTTGAATAATATTGCAAATAAAACACACACACACAAAAAAAAATATCATATAATTAATTGAAAACTAAGAAGAATGACATCTAATCACTGAATGTAAGCTATATTTCAACAAATGATCAATTTGTGTAAGAAGACATATTAACACTACACACACCTTAGATTGATATGATAGAAAATTATAGAAAACTAAATGGTGACAAACCTTATTAGTAGTATATAAAAACTAATGGAGTTAAGGCCAAATTTGGGCCCTCAATTCTATAATTTTTCACCGTTTAGGTACTGAATTTTTTTATTCACCATTTGGGTACTCAGACCCATTTTATCGCAAAAAAAAAATTAAATCAGCTCAAACAATTTAGTACCCTTGGTTAAAAGTTGAGTACCTTGGGTTAAGATGTGGGGCCCACCCAAATTTTTTCCTTCTTGCTCCCCTTTTCTAAATCAAACCCAAACATTTCTCATTCTCCATTGAAGCGCACCCAACATTCTCCATTAAAGCGCACTCAATGTTCTCCATTAAAGCAGTTTCTGAGGTAAAATTTAAATTTCTTGTTTTTTCATCATCTAGTTTCAATTTCTCAATCTAGGGTTTTATCTTAAATTTTATTCACATTACACACAAATTTAGGGTTCTCCTAAGCTCCACAACATCCTCTATTTCTTGGCTTTCGATTGATCATCCTCCACCATCGTGTAGGTGAAATAATGAGTTTTCTTGGCTTGTAAGTGTTTGATTGGTGAAATTAGAGTAAAAAATTAGAATTTTATTGATTTTGAAACGCCCAAAAATGCTTGATTAGGATTTTGCTGATCAAAATTGATGAACGAAGATTGCGCGGATGGTGAAGGAAAGAAGAAGATTGTGGGTTTTGAGGATTTGAGATGCGTGGGTTATTGATTATGCTTCTTTTTTATTTATTTGTCAAAAAATACAAGGCTACTGTAAGTCTGTTATAAAGATTGCTACAATCTCTATTGAAAATCAAGTATTGCTTTGGCCTCTTCTTCTTTTTTATTTTTTTTCATACAATCTCTATTGAAAATCATCAATCTGGGCTGAGTTTCTGATTTTGCAATTCTTCAAATGTAGATGGATAACAGAGGACTGAATCACACACTAGATGAAGCAGCATTTTTTTTCAATTTTGGACAAATCATGGATGATGAAACAGTTGAATTAATTAATGTTTTTTTTTAATTTTAATTTAATTAGTTTTTTAATTATGTATGGTTTATGGGGAGTTAAGGGTGAGTTAGTTGGCCTGAAAATTTGTTAGAGTACCTAAAGGGTGAAGGTAGATTACAATTTTCATAGTACAACCTATACAATAGTTATAAATCTACAAATAAGCATGGTGTTTTTTTTTTTTTGAAAGGAGATAATTATAGCATATAGATTTAAACAAATACAATACAAACTAATGATATATAAAAAACTAATTTTCTTACAAAAAAGATGCTAAGAAAATCATGCCACTTCAGAATTACCTTTCTTTACTCAAACAATACTATAGAAAATTATGCACTACTATTTTATTAAGAGCGAATGAGCGATTATTGTAACAAATCTTTGGTATTTCTGACCACACAACCACAATAGCAAAGTGTTTTATTTTATAATGATAGGGTAAGTGTCAAAGTACTAATATTTAAGTTTTAATTTGATTTTAATATTAAAAAAAAAGTGTAATTCAACCATTAATTTCATAATTAAGTCATTAAATATTTAGCAGTTATAATATGAGGCAATTCAACAATTTTTTTGTAATTACTATTTTAATGATTCCAATACTTCAATTGAGTCCAAATAATTAGAATAGTAATTACAGTACAAAAAAAAATAAAAAAAAAATAAAAAACTTTGAATTGTCTCATTTTATAATGTTAAGTAAATATTTTAATGTTGAATACATAAATCACTATAATTGACAGTTATGGTAGCATTAATAATGCCGATTACAACTTTATGGGAGGATTTTTGTTGTTGTCGTTGTTGTTGTTGTTGTTATTGGGTTCGAATGACATGGAGATGACATGGCGAAATGTAATAAAAAAATGACACATGGCGGATTGACACTCCTACCTTTGAGTTTTAATAATAATATTGATAGTGGTATAAACCTTACGGTACACCCAAGGATATTATTGTCACTATGGTGTTTGGTGCGAGTTCGCGCGAGTGCTAGTTGGAGTTTTAGGGTGTAATTCTTGTCTTGAGCTGTTTCAATGTGAGGTTTATTATTTTTTTTCAAGTAGATAATGAGTTTGAATACCTCCGTTTCTTTTTAGTTAACACATATTCCTTTTTATGAAGTTTTTTTAGTTAACACGTTTTCTTTTGTGGTAAATTTTTTACCTTGCATTTACAAGGTATCCCACTTACTTTTTCATTCACTCTCACTCTCTCTCCTCTCCTTAATATATGTGCCTAAATCAAACGCGTCAACTAAATAGAAACGGAGAAAGTATGTGTCTAAAGTATTGTTGCTCATGGTATTTTTTTTAAAAAAATTGATAATTTTTTTTTTGGTAAGGGAAAAAATTGAAGTGCATTCTATTAAGAAAGTGTAAAAAATTGATCACTTTAGTTACGTTATTTTTTTGCTAACTATAGGTGTTTAGAGTCGGTCTTCAATTTGCATGTAAGTCCAAATGCATAAGTTCGATTGAAATTTTAAATGCAGTCAAAAGATAGGACTTTTTTATTTTTTAATAAACTTAGTTGATTATGTTCTTGCGGCCTTAAGTGATCTCATATGAATTTCTTATTCTTTTAACAGAAATAAATCTTATTTAATTATTACATAATTTTGCAGCGATAACACATTTTATTTGTTAAGTTAGTAATTTTCATGACATAGTGGCGGATCTTGAAACATTTTATTTCGGGGGCCAAGTTGTCAATTGATAGATATTATTAAAAAAAATTAAAAAAAAGATCGAGATACCAATTGCAAAAAACGTACTCTAACTTTCAAGTGAGCAATTTATCAACCTCATAACGTCTTGTCTCCTAAAATTGGTTTTGAGTGCTCAAACTATTCAAAATAACAAATGAATTTAATTGAAAAAAATAAAAATTGAAAACTGTCTTTTTTTTTTTTATAGGACATAATAACAATTAATAACATTAACTATATAATTTAAAACAAAACATGTTCAAGGTGCAAATATTTATTAATTAATGGTTTAAAAGGAAAGAATAAGTGTAGTAAAAGAGAGAAAGAACTTTTAAGGGTTGTCAGTGCTTAATGGCCTGGGAATTGGGTAGCTATAGACCTAGAGTAGTAGACTACAGTAGTAGATTAGCAGATTAGTACTTTTATTACTACTACGTTATTTCCCCTTCCTAAGGTAATTAAAAAAAATCATTTTATTGGGCCATTTACCTACTACTGTACATTTTTTTTTCCCAAATCTTTCAGGGGACAAGCACCATTGAGCCCTAACAAAGGTCCGCCTCTGATGGCACAATATATAGTACCTGAACATCTTAGTATAAAAGATTATGTGGTCTTTCTATCTATCTCTCCTTATCCTAATAAGATAATTGCCTAAATTTTCTTTCTCAAGCCAACTTTCCTAATTACCCTTTTTTTAAGTGGTCTCTTAATTTTCTTAAGTGATCTTTCTTTTTTTAAGTGACCTTTCTTCTTAAGTAATCTTTCTTCTTAAGTAATCTTTCTTTTCTTAAATGAGTGATCTTTCTTTTAGATTGATTTTTCTTAAGTGGTCTTAATTGTTTTATCTCTCTAGCATTTAATTATTAAATCTTTAACCTAAGCTAATTTCTCTTAATTTATTAAGTGATATTTGTTAAGTAGCTTAGCTCTCTTTTTTTGTTTAGTGATATTTTTTAAGTGGTCCTGCCCAAATGATCTCTCTCTCTCTCTCTCTCTCTCTCTCTCTCTCTCTCTCTCTCTCTCTCTCTCTCTCTCTCTCTCTCTCAAGTGATTGTTTCATAAACTCTCTCTCTCTCTCTCAAGTGATTGTTTCATAAAAAATTAGCTAAAGAAAATATAATTAGCTAAAGTGGTCCATTATTTCATTAGTAAGCTTCTTCTTGAGCTAATTGCTCTAATTCTTGAGTGTTCTCTCTCTCTCTCTCTCTCTTATTTTAGTAATTAAGCATTTTTCTAATCTAATAATTGTGTTTTTTCGAGCTAATTGTCCTGATTTTCTTAAGTGGTCTCCTCCATTCTCCTAAGCTAATTGACTTTATTTTTTTTAATGTGATCGTTCTTAATTGGTCTTTCATCTCTCCAAAGCCAATTGACCCTATTTTCAATACTTATTTTTCTTAAAGGACCCCATTTTATCTCCCTCATTTTTTTTAGAAAGAAATTTTTTTTAATTAATCACAATAAAAGAAAATACACCGAGGCATAAGCCCTTGAGCCAATCAAGCTCACTAACCTTAATTTTCCTAATACAAACACTACTAATTCTATGGTATACATCATAACAAATTTTACCTACAACAATACTAGGTCTATCAATTCTAGCATCCTAAATAGCTCTATTTCTTTGCTGCCAAATACTATACACAATTGCAGCACATATACTCCGATAAACTTGCTTCTGGAATGTGTTTTTAGCCTTCCAGCACCAATCACTATTGTAGGGAATATTTCAAGCATTACCCCAAACTTGAACCCCACTGTGATCATACACTAAAGTACGGTGGCGTCCAAAGGGAAGGAAGCTAGAGCAAAAGAGTCGCCAACAAGTTTTAGGAACTTGTAAACTGTTCACGAGGTGAAGGTTACACCCCTTAACGATCCAAGAGATCGTTAACTCCAATAGGTCTGGAACCATGACTAGAAGTTCCGGGATGAAGGTACAAATCCAACCTAAAAGAGATTGAACCTGCCCTAATAATAGGCCTCTACTTTATTCTGATCGTATTCATGTGCGCTTTCTGACTAAAATGCAATCAATAGGTTTAACCCTAAACTTGTTTAACTATGTTGGTTGAATATTAATGCACAAATAAAACTATTATTGGCGATCACTTGAATTATAATCAAATTAAACCTAAACAAGTTTATTAATTATCTTATTAGGCGTGATTACAAGTACCAATTCCCTTTAAACATGCATAAAATGTTTGATCAAGCAATAACAATAAATATATCAAGCAACATAATAATCATAATAATCATCATAACAATCATAATCATGTTAAAGCATAATAATATCAAGATCCTAGGCATGATACTAACAAGATTAATAACAAACCCTAGCATGTCACTAAACAATAAAAAACAAATATATAGCCCTAACATGATACTAACATGAATATTAGGAAAGAAAATAGGAAGCATCGTAGAAATCATAATTGATATAAGCAAATGACCCTAAATATGATACTAGGAAGCAATAAAACATCCTAACATGATACTAGGAATTAAAATAACAATCTAAACATGATTTCTATATCATAATATCAATTAAACAATTAAAGTATTTACTCGGATGCCTCGTATCTCTTTATAATAACAAAATACACGCGTTAGTGTAGACACCCATTTGTGTCTCCCCAAAACCAAACCCAGTGATGAGTACCTTTCGCGTCAAATCATAATAGAATGAAGTGAAAGTTGGGAAAGTCTAGTGTTGCGAACAGTTTGTTAATTTCTTTTCTCTTCTCTCTGTTTTTAGAAACTTATTTTAATAACACAGCCAATCCAGTTTGGTTGGTCCATGATATGGGTCCAATAGTAGTGTAGTTGGATGGGGCTTGAAAAAATCTTTCCAACGATATATTATAAGCCCAATTCCGATTATTATTGAGGAAGTTATGGCCAATTTACTAAACTAGGCCCAGTTTGAGCCTTATATGCGGCCCAATGATCTAGAGGAGGGCCTAATATAGATTTATCATTCCTAATGCAATTAGGAATGGTTTTAGTCTTCTATATTCGTCTAGAAGGTGCTTTTCATTCCTAATTCAATTAGCATTGATAAATTGACTTTTGTTGACTTTTCAGAGTTTTAATTAGAATCAAAGAGCATTTTTGAGTAAAATACGATTTTATCCTCCTGTACGGCAATTTTTATCTGCTTTTAAGAAAACGCGTGATTTTCTAAATAAGCGCCAAACGCCATCTGTAGCGCCTGGCGCCAATAGCCAGCGTTGGCGCTAAATCAATTTTACGTGCGCCAGAACTCTGTTTTGATATTTTATCTTTTTGGCTAATTTTCTCTATAAATAACGTCGTAAAAACTCCGTTTTCATTCACCAATTCTCGTCAACAATCATCGATTCTCTCTCATTCTCTTCTACAATTAACCAACTCTCATCAAGATTTTCTTAACTACTCTCTCTCTCTCTTTTCTAAACTAACTTCTCTCAAATATAAAAATTTCGCATTCATTAGATTTAGAAACACCTAGCCAAATTCGAAGTTGCCTTCGCCCCAGACGTGAAAGGTTTAATTTCTGAGGGTTTGGTCCCAAATCTCTCTTTTCATTATTTAATTTAATTGTTTTATTTATTATTTCCCTTGAAATTACTAACATGTGTATTTTGTTATTAGAAAGAGATACGAGGCATCAAAGTAAGTACTTTCATGGTTTTATTGATGTTATGATGTAGAAATCATGTTTAGGTTGTTATTATGATATTCCTAGTATCATGTCTAGGGTAACTTTAATATTAAGTATGATTAAAAGTATGATGCCTTTTATGTTTTTCCTAATATTTATGATTGTTAGTATCATGTTATGACTATAGCTTTGATTTTTATTGTTTAGTGACATGCTAGGGTTTGTTATTAATCTTGTTAGTATCATGCCTAGGATCTTGCTATTAATATTATGCTTTAACAAGAATATTAAGATTATTTTTATTATTATTATTATTATGTTGCTTAATATGATATTTATTGTTATTGCTTGATCACACCTTTTATGCATGTTTAAAGGGAATTTGTACTTATAATCACGCTTAATAAGAGAAATAATAATCTTTTTTAGGGTTAATATGATTATAATTCAAGTGATCGCCAATAATAGTTTTATTTGTGCATTATATTTAACCAACATAGATAAACAAGTTTAGGGTTAAACCTATTGATTGCATGTTAGTCAGAAAGCACACATGAATACGATCAGAATAAAGTAGAGGTCTATTATTAGGGAAGGTTCAATCTCTTTTAGGTTGGATTTGTACCTTCATCCCGGAACTTCCAGTCATGGTTCCAAACCTATTGGAGTTAACAATCTCTTGGATCGTTAAGGGGTGTAACCTTCACCTCGTGAACGGTTTACAAGTTCCTAAAACTTGTTGGCGACTCTTTTGCTCTATCTTCTTCTCTTTTGGACGCCACCGTACTTTAGTGTATGATCACAGTGGGGTTCAAGCTAGGGGATTAACGCTTGAAATATTCCCTACAGCTTTTGGCGACTCCACTGGGGAGGATTTCTATTTTAATTCCTGAATTTGTTTCGGCAATGATTTAGAATGAGTGGATGAGACTCGAAACGTTCTAAGTATTTCATGTGCGTAATTTTGATTAACATTATTGTCAAAAAAGATATAATTGGAAAGACCATCCGTAATGAGTTAAAACATAGGATTTTACACGTAGGAAATTTGAGAAATATCTTTCACAACTAGGACCGAAATAATACTGCGCGAAACTAGAAAATTTTATCGAGCAAAGAAAGCTGCTGAGACATGTAGGAATTAGCGTCAGCGACCAGAGCATTGGCGCCATACATTTAACTGTAGCGCCAGACGACAGGCTTGTCGCCAGGCGCTACGGCTAAAACTTGGTGCCAAGCTCTGTTTGTTGGCGCTAAATTCTTCCAATACCGAGCCAGAAATATGCGTTCTGATTTCGACCAGTTTTTCGCATTGTTTGCTCGACCCTATTTCTTGATTGAGATTTTTCTCACTTTTCTGAAACCCATATGTGTTTTACATATGGGCATAACCCTATGGGAATTCATGCTCCATCTACCTGATTGAACGCTCTTAGCAACAAAGGGTACATCCGAGAATGTTGAATTCACCAAACCATGGAAGCGAGTTTTTTTTTTCTAAAACTCGCGGTGTCCCATCCACTCGCGCCAACCCTTCACGGTTTGGCTTCCGCGCGGTGCATCCGGAAAATTAACCATGGACCCTCTATTGACTAAACCATATCCCGAACTTTAGAGAAGTAGAGCCATGGTTAGGTTGCAAACTCATTGCATCATATTGTGCCTACTTGACTAATTGTGCATTATTTGTTGTGCATATATATGTTTTCTTAACCGTTTGTTTGACTTGTGTTGAGATTAAATAAATTAATGACTTAAATAAATTTCCCTAATTATTTAATTAATTAATTAATTAATTTGAGGCCATAAAGTCTAATATTTTAATCAGAATTGACCTAGTCAACTTTATGCATGCCCATGTTGATTAATAACACCGAAAACAGTCTCAGATTGAAGCTCCAGCATTGGCGCCAAGTCTGGACTGTGGCGCCTGGCGATTGCTCTGTCGACTAGCGCTACACTACACAGTACGACGCCAGTCTTGTCGTTTTGCCGACAGTTCGGATTATTGGTCGAGTCATCACCTACTGTCTAATTAACCAGTTTGCTAATTAATTCGGTTAATTTTTGCTGTCAATAGTACTTGGTTGAGTCATTAATCGAGTTTAGGCACTAAGTCCCATGGTCTTACATAAGAGTCCAAAAATGTCACTTACACTCAACGCACACACCAATACACACACTTTGACCATGTCAAAGGGAGTCTTGTATGCGCGTTTTTTTCCGTCATTTTTTTAGGGGGGTAAGTCGGATATTAATCCTCCATTTTTTTTCTAAAAGAATAATACTTAGCTCTTAAAAATATACACATTATTTTTGCTTATTTTTGCCAAAAAATATGCACCCATTTTTTTTTTTCCTCTTTAAAAAAAAAACCGTAAAGTCAAGTCGATTTAAGTCAAGTAATTAAAACACAAAATGGTTTAAATTATAGCGCGTGGTCAAGAAAGGAAGAACGGTTAATCAAAGACAACCTTTTCGTACAAGTCCAACTTTTCGACAAACCCATAGCTCGTAAGAGGAAAGTTAAGACAATAATGGCAACACAAGAAGAAGTCAATGAGCTTAGGAACCAACTGGTTACCGTGACTGAGGCACTGAAGCTCATCATACTTAAGATCGATGATCCCGTGAAGCAACAACAGATGGACCTCATGCAAGAGAGTCTAAGCAAGCTATCTAGCAACTACAAGTTTCAAGGGCTTACTTCACAAGGGGTCTCGGTGGACAAAGATCTTCTTCCGCAGAAACTCAATGCCAACGACATCCCGAAATTCAAATCAACTGATAACCCTTATTTTCATTTAAGAGCCTTTGAAACCATAATGAGTATTAAGGGTATCGATAAGAAGGTTTTCCCCTCTCTGTTCTCACTATCTCTCGAGACCGTTTGCCAACAATGGTTCTTTTCTCTCGAGAAAGAAAAGACCTCTACCTGGGAGTCCATAGCAAATGCTTTCGTTGATAGATACAAGTGCAACATCCAAGTTGAGACTGACCATAGAGAACTTGAAATCCTCAAGTAGAAAGAGAACGAAGGATTCACCTCTTTCTTTAACAAATGGAGAGAAACTTCAGCTAAGATGATTGAGGTTCCAAGTGAAAAAGAGTCTGTAAGGTTGTTCATCAAAAACCTTCAAGAAAAATACTCCAAGCATCTCAAGTATCAAAACAATCTCCATACCTTCAAGGCCGTCTATGACATTGGAATCAATATTGAAGACGACCTGGCTAAGTTAAAAGCTGCCAACAATAACTCCAACAGTGGCTGGAAAGGAAAGAAGAACGACAATCCTTCTTCTTCCAAAACCACCCACTCAAACAACGTTATCACTTTTAATTTAGGTGAAGTCCTTGCTATGAACAATCAAGGACAAAAGAAACCATTTAGGAGAAACTTTACTCCTATTGGTATAAGTTATGACACCGCATTTGATCGATTAAATGCAAAAGGTCTTATAACTCCTATTGGACCATTTGGGGACCCACCAGTCAAAAAGAGGTCGGCTAATTGGAACCCCAATGCACACTGTAAGTATCACCAAGGTAGGGTCCATCTCACCGAAAACTGTTGGAAGCTTAAGGAAGCTATCCAAGACTTAATCGATAACAACAAGTTACCATTGCCCCCTGCCAGTAAGAAGCCAAGCATTGATAATGCACCGCTCGCTCATGCCTTGGCTATCTCTGATGAGGAAAGCGAGGTTGACCCCTCGTCTCTCATTAAACCTGTCAAAGAAATCCATGCCATTGAAGAAGACGAGAAGATATTCTTCGACGCCATGGATAGCCTTCCAGAACCGGCAAGTAAAGAAGACATACAATCGCTCACACTGTCTATGATTGAAGGATCACATTTGCTACGTGAAACTCTCGAAGGTATAAAGGAACTTCAGCATAAATATGACGAGATTCCACTCCCGAAAGATGTACCTAAGAGAGAATTCACACCCATGAGAACGACTTATGAGGCAAAGCGTTTTCCTTTACAAGTCACTGAAAGACCCAAGAAGAGTAGTAGAATCTACACTCCAATTAGGATCCCATATGTACAAATGTTCGAAATGCTCTCCGAGAGTGGCGAGATCAAACCTCTCGAACCAAGACCATTCGAATCATTGAAAAGGACAGATAGATATTACCATCAGTATCATCAATTAGGGGGTCACACTATCAGAAACTGTTTCAAATTCAAGGATTTAGTTCAGAAAATTATTGATGAAAAGAAACTATTCCAAGTTCCACAAGAAGACGATGGAACCATTAATGAAGTTTGGGATAGTGATGAAGAAGATGTCTACTTAAAAGATATAGTAGGGTCTCCACCGTCTGTGTCGTACGCCATGGATGACTTTTGGGCTGAAGAAGACTCATCTATAGACGTCTTCAGAAAATCCGGGAGAATGCAACCTCCCATTTCAACACAACTTATGCCAACCACACAGCAAATTCCCATACCTATCATTGAAGATAATGATATCGTTAAGCAGTTTAAGAAAACAAAAGTTAAAATGAACGTATGGAAAATTTTGGCGACATCTCGAGAACATAGGTTGGCTGTAATGAATGCCTTAGGGATAGATTCTGACACTACTCCTGAGGGGTTAGCCAACTTCCTCACAAGTGATCTTCCTAGTCCAATTAATTTGATCACCTTTTCTGACAAGGATTTACCTCCAGAAGGTGACAAACATCACAAGGAATTAAACCTCACAGTAGTTTGCAAGAGAACGAATGTTCCTATGACTCTTGTAGACAATGGATCGGCCATCAACGTCTGTCTACTTAGAAATGCAAGGATGCTAGGCATAAGAGATGAAGATTTAACTCCGTCTACACAAGGAATAAGGGCCTACGACAACACTCGTCGTCAAGCTCTTGGTAAAATATCCCTGAATGTAACGACGGGAGCAATAGAACATGCTACTACTTTCCAAGTTGTAGACATTAAAGCTTCGTTCAATTTGTTGTTGGGGCGCCCTTGGCTTCATGACCTAAAGGTCGTCCCCTCATCTCTCCACCAACAAGTAAAAGCTATAGTTGGGGGAATTCCTATCACCATCGATGCTTCGCCTATGAGGATCAAGTCTATAGAAAATCCAATCATTAATGTGGAGCACGACGAGGATGATGAAGACTTATGGGGTTTTAACGAAGAAGTCTCCTTAATCTAGGAGGATGAAAGGACCCCTCTTTGCCATGACCCCCATTCCAACATGATTGTTAATGCTTTGCTGAAGAAACAAGGACATTTTCCTAGGATGACCCTAGGAAAGAAGAAAGGAATAGAATAATCGCCGGAGTCACCTGGCCTCCCTAAGTTAGACACTTTCGGACTTGGTTTCGAAGAGACTCGGAAAGATCTCAAGCGAGCCCATGAAAAATTAAAGGCACGTAGAGACGCTCGCACTCAAAAGAAAGCAACCCAATGGATCAGTACCCTCTTACACTTAATGGTGAATTTATAAAAGAAGGAGAGGACTATCCATTCCATGAATTTCCCGAGCCATTTGTTGTAAATGGAATAAGACAACCGGGATTTGAGATTTTCTTGGATTTTTATTTCACAGATGAAATCCCAACTCCTGTCCATAAGGAGAAAGCACCCCCATGCTTTGACTTTAACGTCATGGGATTACTGTTTGGGAGAGAAAAGAATGAGCCAACTTACAGGGAAGATAATTCCTCGCTCATTCAAACAGTCTTACAAAGCGAAAGCTTTGATCCCTCGAAGCTAATCACTCCAGCTGAAGGATCACTACAAGGGTGGCGCAAGACTATCAAGGTGACTACTCCAAGTGGAAGGAAAATATCCATCACGACAGGGCAAGGACCAATGTTTGAAGAGTCGTCTGAGTCAAATTTTGAGTCGGAGTCTCTCCCTATAGAGTCTTCTAGGTCTTTAGTAGTAGCACCTCCTCCCTCTATTTCTTCTCCTAGAATAGTTAGTGATCAAGTCCCTGAGGACATATCACTCTTTGATGTAATGATCTCAGAGTATAATAATATTTCTCCTTCTCCTTAGTTCTTGTGTTCTTCTCTAACCAAAGATGACGAGCATTGCTTAACTAACAATGAAAAAGACAAAGAAATTATTAAAGCAATGGAAACACTCGAAAAGAAAACACCGGTAATTGAAAAAACTGAAACGGTTGAGATCTCAAATGATTCAACCAATAAAAGAGAAGTTAAAATCGGATTAACACTTAATAAACAAGAAAGAACCGATTTAATTAACTTACTTAAAGAATTTATTGATGTATTTTCTTGGTCATACGAGGATATGCCAGGCATTAATAGAGAAATAGCTCAACACACTATACCACTAATTCCAGGAATGAAACCCGTAAAATAAAAGTTATGTCGAATGAAACCCGACGTAGCTCTTAAAATAAAAGAAGAAGTCCAAAAACAAATAACTGCAGGTTTCATCAAAGTATCCAAATACCCCGAATGGGTCGCCAATGTCGTCCCAGTTCCGAAAAAAGATGGAAGGGGTAAGAATGTGTGTCGACTATTGAGATCTAAATAAGGCAAGTCCAAAGGACGACTTCCCTTTACCACACATCGATATTCTGGTAGATAACATGGCAAATCACGCGCTTCTCCCATTCATGGATGGGTACGCAGGTTACAACCAAATTCTCATGGCAGAAGAAGACATAGAGAAAACAACTTTTATAACACCATGGGGCACTTACTACAACACGGTAATGCCATTCGGGTTGAAAAACGCGGGTGCTACTTACCAACGTGCAACAACCACCTTACACCATGACATGATACATAAAGAACTCAAAGTATATGTCGACGACATGAATGTAAAATCAAAAGACCGCCCAGGCCATCAAGTAGCCTTAAGGAAATTTTTTGAAAGACTAAGAAAATATAATATGAGGTTGAACCCATCTAAGTGTGCTTTTGGATTCACCTTAGGCAAGCTTTTGGGTTATGTCATATGCTCTAGAGGAATAGAGATAGACCCAACCAAAATAAAAGCAATGATGTCAATGCCACCGCCCAAAATCGAGAAACAGATTCGAGGGTTTATTGGCCGGTTGCAATACATAAGTAGATTCATATCAAAATTGACGACAATATGTGAACAAATCTTCAAAAAGCTCAAGAATAATGTACTAGTGATATGGGATGATGAGTGTCAAAAAGCATTTGAAAAGATCAAAGCCTATCTCGCAAATCCTCCCATATTAGCACCACCACTTCCGGAATACCTCTTAGGTTATATTTGACGATTACCAAAGAGACAATGGGAGCTATGCTAGCACAAGAAGTAGAAGGCAAAGAAAACGCAATCTACTATCTAAGCAAAAAGATGCTCGAATACGAAACACGCTACACACCACTTGAGAAGTTGTGCCTCGCCTTGATGTGGGCCACAACCAAGTTAAGACATTACATGCTAGTGCATACCGTCTTCTTAGTCTCCCGATTAAATCCACAAAAGTATCTATTCGAGAAATCTACACTCAATGGACGCATATCGAGATGGATAGTCAATTTAGCCCAGTATGATGTAAGGTTTATGCCGCGAAAAGCTATCAAAGGATCTGTGGTGTCAGACTTTATAGCAGACTTTCCAATAGAAGACTCGACGCCAATACAAGACAATGAATTTCCAGATGAAGACTTAATGGTCACTGAAGATGATACTTGGACCTTGTACTTCGACGGAGCCTCAAACCAAAAGGGATGTGGCGTTGGAGTATTATTAGAATCACCTAAAGAAGAGCATGTTCCAATCTCCATAAAGCTTGATTTCGACGTTACCAACAATGCTGCTGAATATGAAGTATGCGTGGTAGGCCTTGAAACAGCTTTGGCATTGGGAGTAAAAAAGTTAAGGATATTTGGACACTCTTCTTTGCTTATTAATCAAATATCTAAAAGGTGGAAAGTAAGGAGCAAAAGTCTAGCCCCTTACGAAGGAATCTGTGGCACTCATATAAATGGAAAAATGTTAGTCCAAAAAATAATGCGAGAAGGATATTATTGGACTACAATGAATAGGGATTGCCATCAATATGTAAAAAGATGCCCTAAGTGCCAAATCTATGCCAATTTACAACATGTTCCTCCATCCTTGCTCTACACCTACACATCGCGATGGCCATTCTCTACATGGGGAATTGACATCATCGGCAAAATCACTCCCCCAGGAACAGGAGGCCACGAATATATACTAGTAGCAATTGATTACTTCACAAAGTGGGTTGAAGCGCAATCGTACGCTAAACTCACTACAAAACATGTAGCACTCTCTATCAAGAGAAATATTATTTGTCGATACGGTGTCCCACATGAAATGATTAGTGACAATGGAACTAATTTTCAAGCCAAATGTGAAGAATTGTTACAAAAATTCGGCATTCAATATCATCATTCGGCATACAAAAATTCAAGCAAATGGAGCAGTCGAGGCAGCCAATAAAAATCTAAAGACTATCATCGAGAAAATGACGGAAAATTATAAGGATTAGCCTGACAAACTTCACTTCGCATTGTGGGGTTACCGCACGTCAATCCGTACATCAACAGGAAATATGCCATTTTCCTTGGTATATGGAATGGATGTCGTACAACCTATCGAACTAGAAATTCCATCTCTACGCATCGCGTTAGAGAGAAAACTCGATGAAGTTGAATGGACTAGGGCAAGATATGAAGAATTAATTCTACTCGATGAAAAACGACTAGAAGCTCTGCATCACACTCAGTGTTATCAAACTCGTATGGCTAGGAATTTTAATAAGAAGGTCAAGATAAGGAATATCAAAGTAGGAGACTTGGTGTTAAAAGCATTAAGGAAAAATGTTTTAGATCCAAGGGGAAAATTTAGACCTAATTGGCCTGGACCCTACATTGTCAAAACAATCCTGTCAGGGGGTGCAGCAATACTAATTGATATGGATGGCAAGGAGTTCTCGAACATGACAAATCTTGACTAACTTAAAAAATACTACCCATAATTACTTGAGTATGATACTGAAGAGAGCTACGTTTGGCCTGATTCCTTAAGAAAGGATACGTAGGCAACCCTTTACGGGTGCGTCCACTTTATTTTTCGAAAATCTCGCATCCCAGAATTAATTTAAAATTCGATAGAAGATCGGCGAAATATCGGCGTCACGGAAAACAGGCTAACGCCAGAAATTGATCGTTAGCGCCAGCCGACGACCATCAGCGCCAGCCGACGGCACCGTTGCCTGACGCTAGACTTCCCTGGCCGGCGCCAATCGCAGATAAGCGGCGCCAATTCACAGTTTATATTCTGGGAATATTTCGGTGTTTTTCGAATAATTTTCGACTTCCGTACTCGAAGAAATTCTGGAAAATTAATTTTTTCGGTTTTCATTGCTTTAATAAATAAATTTAAAGTAAATATTTAATAAAAAGCTGAAATTTCGTTAATAAAATAAAACTACATTATTGATGGAATTTTAATAAAGCTGAAATAAATTAACTTTAAATAAACAATATAAACTAAGTCTAATAATTTGAAGTTAAGCAATGCTCCTAATCTTTCTTTTCTTTCCTAGCCCTTTTCAAATTTTTGTCTGCTTCCTCCTCCTCATCCATAACCTTAGCCAATAGGCATCCTTTAGAGGACCTACATTCAATCTTAGAGTAGATAGTATCCCCTTCAGCTAGGACTCCATGCTTCTTTTCTACCCAAGCTTTTTTCTCTGTGGTGTCAGCTTTCCTTTTGCCCTTATCTTTTGTAGTACTTTTCTTCCTCGGCATTGCAGGTGTCTTGAATTCAATTCTTTCACCTAAGCATTCCCTAACAGGAACCACCTTGTCACCTAGACGACTCTTCACATCAGAGTCCTTTGAAGGTTTCTTCAGCAGCCACTTCTTCACATCATTGGGCAAGGAAGGAGGAACCTTTTGGGTAATTACTTCCCATAAAGGTCTAGCACTCCAATAAGCATCAAATCTGTCTACTTCCTGGGAGACAGGGAACTCGTAGGGAGGACGAAGATATCCGAAAGGAATATTCTAAAGTAGGTCGTATTGTCTTTTTACCCTACAGGGATAGTAATAAGTCATACGGGACAAACTTGGAAGACGGCAGAAAGGTTGCTTGTTGACACCAACCATCTTTTCTATTTTCCACCACGGAATAACCCACTTGATAGCAAAATTGCGATATTCGAAGACCCTTTTCCATTCATGGCATCCCATTTTAGAGAAGCGTTTCTTCCTCCTCACGAAGCAATTTGGAGTGTACTTCTCAATGTTGTTCGGAGGGCTAATTAATTCTAGCCTTTCCATTAGCCACATCAGTAAAAAAATTGTGATGCAAATAAATTATTATTACTATACAAAAATATATTTTTTGATTTCTGTAATTAAAAATATTATTTTTGTACCTGTAATAAAATTGGAGAACCCCGAAAAGGTGCTTTTGGGTTCCTTTTCAATTCATCAAGACTAATCATAGTCTCTCCAACTATCAATGGCATTGGATTTCTCCCCGATTCAATTTGTTCTAGTACAGTGGTTATAATTGATTGACCCTCATTATTTTTACCACTACTAAGAAAAAATTGATTAAGCATACAAAATAAGAAAGCCCTTCTTCTATAAATATGAAAAGATTCGGAGAGAAGTTTATCAAAATAATAGCGCACAAATTCTTTCAAATTAACTATGTTGCCATCTACTATTTTTGATAAATCCCTTTCTTTTAAATTGAAGAAGCGTTCAGAATCCTTGTAATAGTATGCATCTATTCTAGGGATTACTTTGAGGTCTATTGCAGGGAAACCTAAAATAGCACCAAATTCTTCCGGCAAAGGGCTAATTTCATCATACCCTATTCTAAGGCAATGAGTATCAAAATTCCAATATTCTAGAGCGGTATGAATAAAATCTATATCAAGATATACCCCTTTGATACCATAAATTCCCCCCAAGTGGAAAAAATCTAATTCTTTTCTTTCTTTGGCGTTAACACCATTCATGGGTGTATTGGGTAAATGTTTTGGTGACTAAAGACATGATATTATTTTTCTAAGGCCAAGAATTATTTTATTTGCTGAAATTATGAAATGAATCGGATGGGCAGGGGGCTATTTATGCACGAAATCGGAGCAGTTCTAATCGGGGTAGGATACGGAGTCAGCGCTACTTGGCGCTAGACGCCGCTATTGGCGCCAAACGCCAATGCTTGGCGCCACACGCTATGTGTAGCGTCTGGCGCTACACCAATACACGTGGCGCCAGCTGGCGCCAATTTACCTCGTCATACGCGCTTTCTAAAACCGCATTTTTACCTTAATTCAAGTCTTCTATTGACTTTACGGCTTCCTTATCCTTTTCTAAAAATATTTTTATTCTTTTTTAATTAATATAGCTATTATATTAATTATATTATTCTTTTTTTGGATTTTATTTAGGTTAATTTCCAAGTTTTTATAAACCCAAGTTTTTATTTGACTTTTCCTTTTTTTCATTTTTTTTCTTTTTGGGGGAGAAAGTCGGATACCCTCCATCAAAAATAAAAATGATGGAATTTTTGCGCAAAATTATTTGTCACACTTTTCTTGCACACACAAACATGCACATAATAATGATAATAATAAAAAATGAAAAAACATGATAAATAAAATAAACTCATAATATTATGTATATACAAAATATGTCTAAAAAAGTGAGTCTAAAAGGCAAAGTTCTATACAAAGTCAAATAAATAATAAAAAGCACAGGTACAAACTGCGGCGCCGGGGGAGGTAAACCCATCATCGCATAAAACTCCGACGTACGAGGAGTAACCTCTCCACCTACTCCTGCTCCAGCTCCAGTATCAGCTCCAGCCTCCGTAGGAGAAGGGAAACTCAACGTGGGACCAGTCCACCCAAGATCAACCTGAGGTTGAGACTGCGGAGGCTGCTGCGATGACAAGCCAACCTCGTACATCCCACCACCTCTAAGAGCCGAGGTCGCCTCTCCCTGGCCTACCGGCGCAGCATGAGCACCCTCAGAGGAGGAACTTGAGCCCTCTGCCACATCAATACGGGCAGCCAATGAACGACCGCCTCTACCTCCTGAAGTAGTGCGGCGACGTCTCGAGCTAGACCACGCTGGATCCCTCCGCACCTCAGGTCTCGTGCGGGTACGAGAAGGAATGGGCTGACCCTGCAAAAGGATTTAAAATCAAAGCGGTAATGCAAAAAAATGTGAAAGAAAGACTACCTCCTGAACGGCATCATCCCGACGGCAGGTAGCCACATTCCTCATCCGGACAAGCTGGCTCTAGAAGGCATCTATACATCGTGCCACCTCGCGCGAGAACTGTCAAAGAAATAAGTCAGTAAGAATGCATAATATATGTGGACAAAAGTTGCAAATAAATAAGCTTACCCGAGTCTGGTGGCGAGGAATCGACCGCTCCACGAAGCGCTCGTCCTCAGGAGCAGGAGGAATCATCTCCTCAATCGGCCCGTATATCCCCTAGTAATGGATAGACATACGGGGTGGCACAAACTCAGCTGCATCGTCCTGATAAAGCAAAACCAAATCAGTAAAGCATCACTTGGGGACTACTTAATGAAAGATGAAAGCTGAAAAATCGTACCGCCACATCCTCTGCCGATACAGGAACTGGAGCTAACAATGGCAGTAGCTCCTCCGCGTAGCATCGCCCAGGAATCGTGCAAGATTGCCAAGGGGTACCAGCTCCCTCTCACATGCTCAACAACCTCGTGGCGTTAAACATGTGACGTGGTGGAGGAGCAGGAACGACAAAGGTATCGGAGGAATGCTGTCTAGCAACCCTCTCTCCAAGGTATGCGATCGCTCCATAAGTCCCCAGGAAACAGCGACGCTCAGTGGAATATTGTGCGGCTAACCCAGGGACTGCTAGGCCAACCCATGGTCGGTATAGCACCTCAGGCTCCTGCAAAGAGCGCCAATCAGGCGAGAGTCTATCTAAAGCATCACAAAATAGCAAATAAGAAAATAACCATACCGCGATGATCCAGTCTCGGACATACGCAGTGGACATCCCCACACGACGGCTGCCCCAGGAAGCACTGACTAGAAACCTGCGCGGCGACGGTCTCGTCGGCGCAGCAGAAGGGAAGTACTCGTAGAACCAGATCCACAAGGAGCTAAAATTATCAGCACTTGCTAACTAAAATGTAGAGCTAAACTTTATAGGGAATAATGTTTACCTCTACGACCCTCCAAAAGCTGGATAGAGCAACATTCGTCCCAAAGGACCGGTGTCGACACGAGTCCCTCAGTGCTCGAATGAAGTCAGCATAGGCCAAGCTGGCCCAGTGGTAAGTCCCGATCCGATGTAGATCGCGGACGGCAGGAAGGTAGTAAAGCAGCGCTCTACTACCCTTGTTAGGAGAGGACGTCCCTGACAACAAAATAAGCGCAAAGATGCGCACCCAATGCTCTCGGGTGGTCGCACCATCATCAAAAGCCGCTGCCAGAGTCGAGCGGCGAATCCCCCTAGCGCTGAACTAAGACGACTCTACCTCAGCTCGAGTCCGAATAGTAATCGGCCCCAACAGCTCCTCGACCTCAGGGGAAAAGACGTCGATCCCGCTGTCAAATGGCAGTGGCATGGAGCTCAACTTCAGTCCTGTGATGAGACTGAAGTCGGTAGGAGTGTCCATCATCTCACCCCAAGGAAAGTGGAAAGTGTTGGTGGTGTCCCAAAAGAACTCCACTAGAGCACGTACTACATGGTGACCCCCGCTGGAGGCAACCATCGCCTCGGAGGTCTCATACAATGCAGCAAGACCGCAGGACTCCCATAGAAGTCTCGTCTCGACATCTCTGGCGATGTACATCTTGTACAGATCGCCCAAGTCGTCACAGCCAGAGCCATGACATCGCGTCCTCCCAACAGTGATACCCTATCTCACCTTCTCAGAAATGTGGTGGACGGGGGAAAAGAACAAGGTCCGCTCATCCCACTCGGGGAGCCGACCAAGCGAAGTGGACGGCTAGGCATCGTCCTCCACGGGCTCATGCTCCCGTCGAGTTTCTCGAGACCGTGAACCAGAGCCTCGCTGTCTAGCCATGCTACATTGTGCAGAATTATCATAAATTAAGGTTCTATAGTATCTAAGGTTCGCCTAGTTGCATGATACCATGTTCGCAAAAAACAGAGTACGTAATTTTTCAAACAGAGCACAAATTCAAATTGAGCATAACGGAATTTTTCAAGCAATCAAACAATTTCTTGCAATACTACAATAATTATTGTGACAAATTGGACAAGAATTGCTAGCAAAAAATCAAGAACGGGCCACATTCCATTCCCGACCTCAAGAGGTCCAACAATGGCAATTCGTTCATTTCTTCACCAAATTGAGTCAAACAAGTCTCAAATTACTCCCAAGGAAATATATAAACATAATCAAGCAATTTTATGGCATGAAATTTGACAAATAAAGAGAATTAAGAATTCTAAGTTTTGAAATTTCATGAAATTCGAATATAAACATGTGAGAAATTCATAAAAACCGTTGTGAGTTCGAAGAAAACTTACATAGATCGGTAAAATGGATGAAAAGATCTTTGATTTGCAATAAATTTGAGTGAATTTGGTTGAGAAACGAGCAAAAATGAAGCAAATGAAATTCTACATATTCGAGCAAAACGGCGACGAGCAACAACGGAATTGAAGAAGAAAGGGGTATTTCAGGAACACCCTATTCTGGCGCCAAGCGCTAGACCTTGGCGTCAACAATTAGGCTTGGCGCCTAGCGCCAATCCTAGCGTCTGGCGCTAAGGCCAGTTGTGTGACTCTAATGCTTTTTCAGCGGCGCCAGGACACTCAGCCACTTAGTGAGGTTGTTATACCTTTTTGCAATATGTTTTGGGTTCCTTGGTACGCCAGTTAGCCCCTCTAAGCAATTTGACACGATTTTTAGTAATTGGCTTGATTGCATAAAGTGATCGACCTGATGAAAGATCGTCTCACTTAGCTTAAAACGCCTAAGCATTGGCTCATTAACAAAAGGCACCGACATAGTGGTTCATTTGCAAAAGGCACCAATGTAAAAGTTCAAGAGCAATAAAAGCGCCGACGTACAGGCATAGCGGAAGCAAAGTTCAAGCAAGCTTTTAAAGATCGACAAGCGAAGATCTTCGGTAATTTCTTTGGAAGATTATCGCAACGAATGAGGATGGCTTCAAGAGAGGATATCTTTGACGGCATTCCCTAGATTGTGGAGAATTGTCACAAACAACTGAAGGTGATTTAAAGCGAATCTTCGGCCATGTTCCCTTAGACGTGGAAGATGGTCATAAAGCGGAAGAAGATTGTCTCAAGCGAAGCAATCTTCGATAGTATTCCCTTGGACGTGGAATATTATCAATGCGGATGAGGATTGTTTCAAGCGAAGCAATCTTCTATAATATTCCCTTGGACGTGGGATATTATCAATGCGGAAGAGGATTGTTTCTAGCGAAGCAATCTTCGATGGTATCCCCTTGGACGTGAAATATTTTCAATGCAAAGGTGGATAGTTTCAGGCGAAACAATCTTCTAAATTGGAAGCAGTTACAAGCGTAGCGGTTTTCAAGTGGGATGACATTTTCTTGGCAGAAGTTCATCAAAACAACAGCAATACAGCAGCAAAATGGTTACCTTCAGAGACGTGTGCTCGACGGTGCAAGATACGCGTTTCTTAACTCTTTTATCTTTTTAGCTAACGCTAGTTTGCTGTATTGGCGTTACAAGAGTGATTTAGGATCGCAAAATGTTCTGAATCATTCTCCGTCCCTATCGATACTTTGACTTTTGTTTTCGAAACTCGAGTTTCTCCAAACTCAGTCAAAGTAGGGGATTCTGTAGACACCCATTTGTGTATCCCCAAAACCAAACCCAGTGATGAGTGCCTTTGGCATCGAATCATAATTGAATGAAGTGAAAGTGTGGAAATTCTAGTGTTACGGATAGTTTTTTAATTTCTTTTCTCTTCTCTTTGTTTTTGAAAACTTATTTTAAGAAAACAGCCAATCTAGTTTGGTTGGTCCATGATATGGGTCCAATAGTAGTGTAGTTGGATGGGGCTTGAGAAGAGTTTTCCATTGATATATTATAAACCCAATTCTGATGAATATTGAGGAAGTTATGACCAATTTACTAAAGTGGGCCCGGTTTGAGCCTTATATGCGGCCCAATGATCTAGGGGAGGGCCTAATATAGATTTATCATTCCTAATGCAATTAGGAATGGTTTTAGTCTTCTAGATTCGTCTAGAAGGTTCTTTTCATTCCTAATTCAATTAGCATTGATAAATTGACTTTTGTTGACTTTTCAGAGTTTTAATTAGAATCAAAGAGCATTTTTGAGGAAAATACGATTATCCTCCTGTACGGCAATTTTTATCTAATTTTAAGAAAACGCGTAATTTTCTGAATCAGCGCCAAATGCCAGCTGTAGCGCCTGACGCTAATGTTGGCGTCTGGCGCCAATAGCCAGCGTTAGCGCTAATTCAATTTTACGTGCGCCAGAACTTTGTTTTGATATTTTATCTTTTTGGCTGATTTTCTCTATAAATAACGTCGTAAAAACTCCGTTTTCATTCACCAATTCTCGTCAACAATCATCGATTCTCTCTCATTCTCTTCTACAATCAACCAACTCTCATCAAGATTTTCTTGATTACTCTCTCTCTCTCTCTCTTTTCTAAACTAGCTTCTCTCAAATATAAAAATTCCTCATTCATTAGATTTAGAAACACCTAGCCAAATTCGAAGTTGCCTTCGCTCTAGACGCAAAAGGTTTAATTTCTTAGGGTTTGGTCCCAAATCTCTCCTTTCATTATTTAATTTAATTGTTTTATTTATTATTTTCCTTGAAGTTACTAACATGTATATTTTGTTATTAGAAAGAGATAAAAGGCATCAAAGTAAGTACTTTCATGGTTTTATTGATGTTATGATGTAGAAATCATGTTTAGGTTGTTATTATGATATTCCTAGTATCATGTCTAGGGTAACTTTAATATTAAGTATGATTAAAAGTATGATGCCTTTTATGTTCTTCCTAATATTTATGATTGTTAGTATCATGTTAGGACTAAAGCTTTGATTTTTATTGTTTAGTGACATGCTAGGGTTTGTTATTAATCTTTTCAGTATCATGCCTAGGATCTTGCTATTAATATTATGCTTTAACATGAATATTATGATTATTTTTATGATTATTATTATGTTGCTTAATATGATATTTATTGTTATTGCTTGGTCACACCTTTTATGCATGTTTAAAGGAAATTTGTACTTGTAATCACGCTTAATAAGAGAATTAATAATCTTTTTTAGGGTTAATATGATTATAATTCAAGTGATCGCCAATAATAGTTTTATTTGTGCATTATATTTAACCAACATAGATAAACTGGTTTAGGGTTAAACCTATTGATTGCATGTTAGTCAGAAAGCGCACATGAATACGATCAGAATAAAGTAGAGGCCTATTATTAGGGCAGGTTCGATCTCTTTTAGGTTGGATTTGTACCTTCATCCCCGAACCCTATTTGGTTCAAGACCTTATGGAGTTAACGATCTCTTGGATCGTTAAGGGGTGTAACCTTCACCTCGTGAACGGTTTACAAGTTCCTAAAACTTGTTGGCGACTCTTTTGCTCTATCTTCTTCCCTTTTGGACGCCACCGTACTTTAGTGTATGATCACAATGGGGTTCAAGCTAGGGGATTAACGCTTGAAATATTCCCTACAGTTAGTAACTTCAAGGAAAATAATAAACAAACAATTAAATTAAATAATTGAAAGAGAGATTTGGGACCAAACCCTCAGAAATTAAAACCTTTCACGTCTAGGGCGAAGGCAACTTCGCTTTTGGCTAGGTGTTTCTAGATCTTGTGAATGCGAAATTTTGTGTGCAAAAAGCTAGTTTAGAGAGAGAGAGAAATAGTAACCAAGAGATTCTTGATGAGAATTGGTGATAGAGAGAATTGATGATTGAAAACGGAGGTTTTAGGGGGCTATTTATAGAGAAAACCAGCTGGATATGATAAAAAAACAAATCAGAGTTTCGAAAAGAATAAAACCCGAACACAGCGCCAAACACGCGCTTGTCGCCAAACGCTAGAGTGCAGCGCCAAACGCTAGTATCAATTTTCCACGCGTTTTCTTATTTTGATATAATTTAGCCGTACGAGAGGGCAAAATCATATTTTCCTTAAAACACTTCTTTTATTCTGATTAAAACTCTTAAAAGTCAACTAAAATCAATTTATCAATGCTAATTAAATTAGGATTCAAAAGAACCTTCTAGAAGAATGTAGAAGACTAAAATCAATCCTAATTGCATTAAGAATGATAAATCATTATTAGGCCCTCCTCTAGATCATTGGGCCGCATATAAATATCAAACCGGGCCCAGTTTAGTAATTTGGTCATAACTTCCTCATTATTCATCGGAATTGGGCTTATAATATATCGTTGGAAAGCTCTTTTTGAACCCGACCCAACTACACTATTATTGGACCCTTGCCATGGACCAAACCAAACTGGATTGGCTGTTTTCTTAAAATAGGTTTTTAAAAATAGAGAGAAAGAAAAGAATTAACTAACCATAACACTAGACTTCCACACTTTCACTTCATTCGATTATGATTCGACGTGAAAGGTACTCATCACTGGGTTTGGTTTTGGGGAGACACAAATGGGTGTCTACAACTACACTCTTCCACATTCTTAAAACCCAATTGTTTCTTGAATCTGTCATGTAGAATATTCAGAATTCTCTGACTATAATCACAGTCAAAGAAAAGATGAGAGTTAAACTTAGATCAATTGCCACAAAGAAGACATCTATAATCTCCCCCAAACTGCAATCTAAAGAATGAATCTATGTTTAGGTACATTATACCTATTCCATACCCAATTATACCAAGGACTATCAGGTCTGTCTTCCTGTAACCACATATAAGCTGAAGCAATAGTATACCCAGCTGCATTATGCTTCCAAGTATTTCTCGAGAAGCCATCTTTAATCTTTTCCTTCACTTTCTAGATTTGCTTCCACTGCTAGCTTGCTTGGGAAGGGAAATTCATTCTTTTCCAGTTTTTACCTTTCATATAATGATGATTAACCCACCTCAGCTAAAGATTATCATTTTTGTTTGCTATATCCCAAATATATTTCCCTATGACAACACCATTCCACTTAACACAATCTTGAATCCCTAGACCCCCTTGCCTTTTTAGGTCTGCAGATAATATCCTAGAAAATAAGAGGGGGTATGCTAAAAATAGCTTTCCCATCCCAAATAAATTTCTTGCAAATGTTTATGACACCATCCAACACTTGTTTAGGAAGAATAAAGAATAAACAAAGAGGCTTAATAAGTGTGTAAAGTCATAAGGACAACATTAACTAGAGTAACTCTAGCAGTGTAATACAATATGGTTCTTCCATCCCAAGCTCTAACTCTAGCTACAATCTTATCCAACAGAACATTGCAGTCATCCTTAGACAATTTCTTTGCATTCACCTTAACGCCCAAATATCTAATGGGAAAGCTCCCTTCCTAGAAACTAGAGAGGCTTTAATATTCTCCTCAATCTCTTGCTCCACATAACAGAAATATACATTTGATTTACCCCCATTTGCAACCACACCTAAATTAGCTGCAAAAGTTGCTAAACCCCTCATTAAAAGAGCAGCAGATTTACTATCTCCTCTTGACATGACTATTAAATCGTCTGCAAACACCAGATGATTAAGCTTCACACCTCTACATCTAGGATGAAAAGTGAAATCATTGTGATCTCTAATCTTCTAAAATAATCTTGTTAAGTACTCCATGAAAATGACAAACAAGAGTGGAGATAAGAGATCTCCCTATCTCAAACCCTTTTTGCCTAAGAAAAACCCATGAACCTCTCCATTTATCACTAAAGAAAAACTAGGAGAAGAAACACATTCCATAACTAGACGAGTGAAATTGTTAGGAAAATTAAGAGCTATCAGCATGTCTTTAAGAAATCTCAAGTTGATGGAAACATAAGCCTTTTTTTATATCCACTTTGAACATACAACCAAGAGGCACATTCTTCCTTTGATATCTTCCAATCAAATTGATGATCTGGGTGACATTTATGTCACTCTTAGGGAGTAGTTTTAGAGTCATTTTTCGTATTTATTTTCCTTTATTTTCCCTTTTATTCTCTTATTTCTCTTTAATAACGCTTCTTGTCTATTTGGTATTTTTGGCGAGTTTTTGTTTATTTGTTTTATTTATTAGTTTTTAAGTTTATTTTGTTATTTTATTTTATTTTATTTACTTGTATAGTTTTATTTAATTTTTCTTAGTTTAGTGTTATTTCTTTTATTTTCTATTTTATTTTATTTATTTTCATTTTACTATTTTATTTTATTGTCTCATTTTCTTCTCGGTTTTGTTTATAGAGTCCCGGGTTTCATCTCAAGTGAGTTCGGAGCTCTAGGTATGAGTCAAGTGGGCCATATCCCTTCATTTCCCGTGCCTTCTCACCAATTTACAACAACAGTCTGCTGCCCCTGCACCACCGTCAACTGAGCAGCCACCACTAACCTTTAATCACAGCCCGCATCAGCTCACAACTCCACCTCACAGCCGTATCCAACCGACACCCCCTACACCAGCCTGGCAGCCTCCACCGTCATAACTCCCCTGCTCCCTCACGCACAAATCAGCGACCCACTCCCACAGCTCTACCACTCACCAATAAAACCGCATAGCAGCCTCAATCAACCACCAATGCCAGCAGTCGCAACACCTACAAAACCAAGCAGCAACCCCCTCCATTCACCACCAATCACCCTTAACTGCAGCAGCCCTTCACCACGCGTCGTACCTGCAGCAACCTCCCATCTCCACCTTCGCAATTCGCAATTGAACACCAAATTAGATTGGAGCTTTAATTGGAGCTTTACGCGGGCGCATAACCCTGTCCGAAGGCGCACAAATAGAGTCCAAATTCAGATTGTAGGTAGTAAGTCTGTGCGACCTCTGCGCGATGTCTTTGCGGGCGCGCAAATGTGGGTTTAATCACGATCACGTGATTTTAATGAAAATCGGATGGCCTCGATTTGATGCTCGTTTATAGTTGATGATGATGAACGGTGGGGATTTGCTGACGATGATTGATGATGGATTTGATGGTGAATGAAGCAGGGGATTAAAACCCCATTTAGAGCAGCCAAAGAGAATCAAAGAAAAAGAAATAAGGGGGTCTGATGGTTTGGGGATTAGTTTTGTTATAAAATAGGGAGAAACGTGACAAATTGAGAGAGAATTAATCTATCTATGTTATTCCATGTAATAGGGGTATATATACATAGAATATAATAAGTAGGGTTTACTTAGATAACAATAACCCTTAATCTAGAATATTCAAGAAACATACAAAGAGGATAATGGATATCCACACAATATTTTCATAACACTCCCCCTTGGATGTCCATTATCGAAGATTGTGCCTCATTAAAACCTTACTATGAAAAACCCTGTGGGATAAAAACATAGTGAAGGAAAAAGAGTACATCATTCTTCATAATACGCTCGAGATGCTGCCTCATTAAAAACCTTACCAGGAAAACCCAATGTGGGAAAAAACCATGGTCAAGGGAAAAAGAGTGCAGCACATATTAACTTGAGATCTTCTAGTACCGCAACAATGAATCCTATATGTTTGGATACCTTCTCTTATGTAGTAAGTAAAATATCATACATTGATCTTCGATTCTCCTAAGCTGAAGTTGCATCTTCAATTCTTCAAGTCTTCACGTGAAAATGTAAAGTGTCTTCATGTCACCACACATGTGTTTATCTCTAATATCATTATTTCAAATCTCTGTTTAATAATTGATTTAAAAATTAAACTTATGCGATTATGACTTCTTCTGGAAGTTGTTAATAATATGATGATCATTATTTGATCAAACATTCATTAATAATCATTTGATGTCAAAACTTGACATTATTAATGTCATTCTTCAATATCATATGAATTATAATATAACACATGTAATTATATACATTGATCATGGTTTTTCTGGACCATAAGGAAACTGTCTCACGCATAAGTATCCCGTTTCTTTAGAAATTTCGTAATTAACTACACGTTAATTTTTCTGCGAATACAAATAGTAAATCTCACTAACTCTTATATACTCAAACTTCAGGTTGAGATGTCAATGATATAGTCACATAAAAATTTTCAAGAGTTTGATAATTGTAATATTCAAAAATTTGTAAGGCTGGGTATTTAAATACGTCGTATATATAAGTTTTTCAGGAACTCTTCTTACATGATTCATAATATGTTATTAAATCGATGTTTCCAATAATTTCATCACAACTATAAGCCCATTGGAAAATAAATATTTCTTTGTAATTTCCTTCAAAGTTACAAATACGCCATACGATATATATTTTGAACAAACATTCACATATACCACAATTATTGTATAGAACTAATGCAACAATATGAGATATATAAAACAAAATATACAATGAGTAATGCATCCACCAACTTTTAATATACACAATGAATAATCCATTAACCTATGACTCACACATGTATATGAACATAAGACTCTAAATAATGCAAGACACTGTATAGTGTGGATCTAAAAATCCATATTTCATTAGACTTCTGGTCCATGATAAACTTATGATTATTATCATTATGTCGACATCAAAATAGACATATATTTCAGATCCCTTATTCACTAGTCCACCCTATTATGCATATGCATATTATTTATTGGTTCCCTTTATCGGTTCCATTGTGTACCGGTATTTTAAAATTCCTGTAACGTACATTTCGCATGTTATTTTACGATGATATCTGAATACATTTCTTATTGGTACCATCATAACTTTCTTACATCATAGGCCATCAATTATAATAATTCAGAAATCTATACCACTTTTAGGGTATTTCATTCACTATGTTATTTATATATTATTACAATATTAGTGTTAACTGCACTTATCTTGCCAAATATCATATCTATTAAATATATCTTTATTTTGGAACCAATCATATACAACCTACACTTCAGGTGTAGTGATATGATTCAAGTATAATTGGCAAGATTTTATCTCAATGTATACACATAATTAATATGACCGAAATGTATCTTCAACGCTATGCAACATGAGTCATAACTGAATACAAATCAAATCATAAATGTGCAACATATCTTGATAATGTATATACAAAAGTTGGCATATATATATAACTTTTCAAACTACCATTATAGGGATCATAAATATTCTTTATTTATTTAATTTTTCCAACCTTTGCTAATTCGTTCTTCTCCCCCTAAGTTGGTAAAATATCTGATTTATAGGGGCGTCTTATTATATACCAACTTAGTAGACGAATTTGCATTAATAAAATTCACTTCATTATGAAAATCACAATCAAAATTTATTTCTCAGAAGATTTGTATTAAACAAGTTCCATCTCTTCTGGAGAACAACTTCCATGAAGAATCATTTCTTCATTAACTTTACATAACATGTGTATTTAATATTACCCTTTTCATAATATTTTCTGGGAAACAATGTCAATGGAGAGACATGTGTTGTGCAGTTGTACGTTATCCCTTCTTTTCTAATTTCTTATGTGCTCCATATAATAGCCCCAATCAAAAGAATTTTTATACAAGCATAATTCATTTGCTTGTAATTCTACTATGTGGTGATCTTCTGGATCTTTAAAGACTTAAATAGTATATTTAATGAGTTTCCGGTCACCTAATAGTTGACAATAATATATAAGTTATTTTAGTGAACTTCTGATCACCCAGTATTCTTTTATATTAGAAATCAAAACCTATTAACTCTTGAAATTTCATCAATATAAATTATTATGAATCACAATCCAAATATAGCCCAATCTCAATGTTATGTCTTGTCATTCAATTCATTTCATATATCTAACATTGAGAGAGAGTAAGCACATTATCAAATGAAACTTCAGGTTTCCATAACGGGTAATTATTAAACCCGGATGGCCTAATTTAATTATCACATCCAATCACTTCTCTAAATTTGAAGTCTGGTCAGTTTTTCAATACTAGTGTTCACTTTATTAAACTTAATTTATGCATGACCAAGAATATGATGTGATATTATAACACCAACTTGTGTTTCCTTATACAATTGACAAGACAATCACCTAATATTTGATCCAATATTAGCTCATACTCTGCTAGAGTGCTTTTATTAATTATAATCTTGATACATACTAACCTTGTTGGAAATTTTATTAATTATAATCTCTTTAGAATAAATCCATCAAAATTTATTATCTTTTTTTTCATTGTCAATAGTTGCTCTTTTACTTTTAGAAGATTATTATCTTTGGAACCTATACCACACTTTAGGTTGCTATGAGTTAATGTTGTCTTTGTGATACATCAGTTTAAATTCGAGCATTTATAGCTATAATATTTATTTATATCCATCTTCAGGATGATATTGAATTCTAAATATTTGACGATCATGTAGCCACCTTTATAAATCATTGATATTTAAGTTAATATATGTACGAAATTTGACCATTATTATTGTTTTATTATTCATGTGCAAGGATTTCATACAATAATATATAATAGGGATAATATCTCCGATCCCCCTAATCCTTGCATATAGGGGTATAAATATAGTCCAACAACCTTTTAAAATACTTTGCACCTAGTAAGCCATAAATTCTTTTGTCAAAATCATGTATCAAGCAAGGTAAACTATATCTTACAAACACTTAATCATGTTCCTTATACCCAATTATATTAATTTTTTTAAAATTGAAATCTATATAAAGTTTAGGCAAAACAAAACTTTCAAGTAAGTTGCTCACAATGCCATCAGGAATACCTATACCATGCTTAGATAATATTATTTTTACCATCAATCAATCTCACATTCACTTCAGGGAATTGAATGAGAATATTTAGGTTTGAATCAATAATTTTAACAAGTGCATGGGCACAAGAAATAAGGAATTGATCCTACACTGAGTGAGTAAATTCAGGATATATACAACAATCTTGATTTTTCGTATATATATACTAACATACTTGTATTTTGCAATACTCAAAATAACCCAATGCAATGTATCCAAGACCGTTTGATATATATGTGATGTTAAGGTTGGCAAAAATTGCTCTAGAACTTCATATGCGGTTATTGTTCACGAGACCACAATTAAGTCCACTAACCAATTATCATAACAAAACTGTACAAATCTTTCATCAAACAAGGCACTGAATGAGAATGAAGTGTAAATTTAAAAAAATAATTTGTAATATAATAAGGCTACTAGCGTAAAACATTGATGTATAATATAATATTATTTATTTATTTCAATCACAAGAGATAATTATGGGTTAATGATAAAATATATGCAATCAACAACCAGAACATGATAAGCTCATAAGCACCTACACAATCGAAAGATAACCGAAACATGCTAAGTGCCTATATCTAAGGATTAGAGCTAGTAATCAGTAGCATGTGTTCAGCCTAACTATATAGATAAATCTAATAATAATTAAAAAAAAATTACATATGTATAACACAAAGTATATAGTAATCACATGAATCACATGCAAGTACAGTGGATATCAAAAACATACATGATGATATGCGGTATAAGATAATGAATATATAGTCTGATTATGAAATTGTGAAGTAAATAAAGAAATAGCCATGATCGATCAAAAGTACATCCTATGAGGTTATGACACAAACATATATAATGCCAATAATTACGTTATTTATTTGATCAATCACAATAGTAAGCACATGAACCAAAATTATAGATTTAATCAATTCAATCAACCAAATATATAATTTACATATGAAAAAAATACGTATTAAGCTATTTCAAGTAGTCAATACAAATTAGGCAGATTGAATCATATAGTGCATCAAAAACTTTTATAAATCATCCATAGTCGTAAAATATAGTATATACATTCCAATTTGCATAAATGTTTATATATCAAGAATAATTACAATATAACGAAATAATCAACGAATGAACAACAAATCATATTTGTTATTAATTTATTATTAACTTCAAAATTCATATTTTAGGAGAAATAGAACAGGGTTATAGGGTACCTTTTCTAGTGGAGGAATTGTAAGTTAAAGCTGCTAATACGTCGGCTTTGGTGCTCAGTGAAGATTGATATCTAACCCTGATGACAATTGATTATCTTATTTCTTCACTTTATCAAGCAGTAGCAATTAATCACACCTTCAAAGATTGATCTTGTAAATTTTCCGATAAGTAAGAGAATGGTGCTGATAACGTGTTATAAAATAGGGAGAAATGTGAGAAATTGAGAGATAATTAATCTATCTATGTTATTCCATATAATAGGGGTATATATACATAGAATATAATAAGTAGGGTTTACTTACATAACAATAACCCTTAATCTAGAATATTCCAGAAACATACAAAGAGGATAATGGATATCCACACAATATTTTCATAACAAGTTTTTCCTTTTATTTTTCTTTTCTTATTTTGTTTATTTTTATTTTATTTTACTTTCTTATATTCTCTTTTCACTTATTTTATGTCCTTCCTTTCTTTATTTATTTTCCTCTTTTTATTTTATTTCTTTTTATTTTATTTTTCTATTTTTTTCTTAAGTTAGTATAAATACCCATGTTTTGGGGTAATTAAAAAAGAACTTTTATTCTATTTTTCTTAATTAGTTTTAGGAGAGCTTTTCTCTCTAGGGTTAGCTTAGGATTAGAGTAGTTTAGAGAGAGAAAGTGAGGGTTTCACCATTGTTGAGCTTGGATTTTGAAGAAGATGATTGATCATCTTGTTTGTAGACTTTCATCTTCAATAAATAAGAATCTCTAACTCTCTCTCCTCTATTTTATTTCCTTTCTTTTGGTTATTGTTTTAGTTGTTAATGTTGCTTGTTAATCATGTTCATTCTTGGTTATTTATTAATTAATCTTGTTATTATCATGATTAGTGAGTAATTTCACTATTAAGGGGATGGTTGTGGTGTAGTTGGACCTTGAGCATGTTCTAGGGTTTGAAATTAATTTTTTTGTGATTAAAGTCTTTATATGTTTGATATTCTTCAATCTACTTGCAAAAATGCATGTTGCTAGTTGATTGGGAGTGAATCTTTGCTAACATGAAACGGAAGTTGACTTAGCTAGGTTCATTTTTATCGATCGTTATTTGATAGCACCTCCTAGTATATGGTTCTAATGTGGAAGCATAGAGGCTAGGTAAGGAGAAGCCAATGAACCTCGGAAGGTGGCTAGATTGGACCTTACTTCGATATTCAAGCTTGTTTAGTTCATAATTAATTCAATTTCTATGCCTTTGTTTATGTTCAAGTGAATGCTATACCTAAACCATTTCCCTTAGTGTTTTATTTATTGTTTTAGCATCTTTAGATTTTAGTTTACTTACCTCCTTTTCCGGACTAGCTTAGTTGTTGATAACATTTGGTAGTGTTTATCGTTCCCTATGGTTCGACCCCTATGCTTGCCTTATACTCGTATTAGGTTTGACGACATTTGACGACGCGTTTATTCCCTTGTCAAATTAGCACCGTTGCTGGGAAACGGCTTCCATTACTGTTGTGTTATCTTATTGAGACTAGTCCTTTGTGTATAATTTTCTTTTCATTAATTTATTTTTATTTTTATTGTTTTTTTTTTGAAAAAAATGGTTTATATTTCTATTCCTCAATTTGATAATGAACCGGTTTGGGTATATTTCAATAGACTTGAGGATTTCCTAGGCGGTGTTAAAGGTTTTACCAAGGGTCAATACTACAATTTCCTTGTTTTTGTAAAGCTTTTAAGGCTTATTTTGGACGCCTAAAGCGTCGACATTTTTTCTCGACGCCTTAAAAAAGCGTCGAAAAAAGGTGATTCGAGAATTTCGCATGATACCAAAAAGCGTCGAGAATCTCGACGCTTTTTTGTGTCCTAATTTTTATACTAAGCGTCCATATTTGAACTGGTTGGCGCAATTTCTCAAAGTTTACGACGCTTTTTCATGTCTACCAACAAAACATTTGCGACGCTTTTTATTGTCGTTAGTTTCTAATATATAATTTATTGACACCCTTTTTCTACCTATGTTTTAAATTTGGCGACGCTTTTTAACGTCCATATCAATTAAAAAATTCCCTTTATAATAGTGTAGAAAGTTCTTATTTATGAAAAATCAATGCTTTCATTAGCGCTTTTTTACTGATATACTCTTCAATCAACCTCCAATAATCCAATTGCTCCTTTATAAGCTTGTAGGTGGGTGTGAGCAAAGTTCATGTTATAGACACTGCATTGAACCTGAATATGAAAAACAGGGTGCATTAGTGGGAGTACTAAAACCAAATTACATAGTAAGTATACAGACTTCATTTTTTTGTTTACAAGTACCAAATTAAATTGATTGACAATAAGCAACGTATTGCAGGCGTAAACATGAAACAGTTCTTACAAGTCAATTACCATGTTCATTATGTCACCTAACCACGTTATATATATATAACTATATATGAACTTATGAAGTATATACCTTAAGAAAATATGCTTACATCTTGGATTACTGATCTTTAAATTCCTAAAAGAAAGTACAGAGCCTCATTGTTTAAAATTAATTAACTCCTCAACATTTTCAGCAATGGTCAAACTCTTTCATTGATGTAGAGATAGAGAAAGTGATAATTACCCTACATAGACACTCTTCTTTGACTTTAGAAATGAAGAGACTTCCCACACTAGAACGTGCACCACCTCCATAATAGTGACATAATTTTAAGGTTCTGCCATTATGAAATGACTGCAAAAAGACAAAAAAGTGAATATCAAAATAAGAAGATGGGTTTTATCCCTGCTATATAATTTTACAATCAATTTATATAATATATGAAGTGTACAATGTTTACCATATTTATGTATTAATAAATATGAATTGAAAGAAGATACTACATGCAATCAAATAATTAAACAATAATTTCATTTCATTATAAACATTATACCCAAACTCATCTTGAGATCAAGATATTGTACGCAACAAATCAAGGAGTTGCATAGCATTTTTTTTTTTGGTGCAGTTGCATAGCATAGTTGAGTTGTAAGAGATGGTCACCGCTAGCATTAATCTCCACCTATGAATAAAATGACCTTGTGACTAAGAACAAATAAAATACACTATTAGAATATATTAGAGCATTCTGTCAACAAAGATATATAAAATGAAGACTGATTAGATAGTGACAAAAATTTTTGAAAACAAAAAAAAAAAAAAAAAAAAAAAAAAATTAGATTCAACCATACCAGCAGAAATCAAATGCAAATAATTATAAATGACAAAAGCATAGAAAGAAATAACATTGCCCGAATAGCACTTATTCATAAATCAAATTCAGAAATAAACAGATGATCCAAAAATACAATTTATAAATGCAACCACATAGTGCAGAAAATAGTTTAAGCGACATGGAATATTTCCCTCAAACTTACAAAAACTAGAAAATCTGTACATAATATAATATACTTTAATCACAAAATGGGAATTGAAAGAGATGGAAATTAAGAAAGATGCTAGGCATAAAAGAAAAATTATATCCATTTTAAGGGTTGTAAAAGAGTCATTATTACTATCAATTCATATTTACATGTTACATGGAGGCAAAAAGTTTGTTATATAAATGAGTAGCTAGAGAAAGACAACAAGTAATTATCAGTAGGACTAAATTGCTTTAATCTCTTATTGTTTATACAAAGCACTAAGTCGAGCATTGCTTTCTTTTTAACTCTTCAAAACATGTAATATTTATTCTTTACTTCAGTCTAGTAATCTTTAACAAGCTAGAAGTCACACTCTGACAAAAATAACCAATTTTCATGAAAAAAGAGCAGAAAATCAAATCTCAATTAAGACTTAAAATGTATACAACCAATGCTGAAAAACAAACAGGTATTGTAGTAAAGATTTAAGATCATGAAAAGAGAAATGTCACTAAAAACCTTGAATCAAAGGTTTAAAGAACTTACCTCTTAGGATACAGATAAGATTCAATATATATACTTGATATATGTCTTTCAATTTGATCCCGTCAAACATACTTTGATGTAGTTATCCATGATAAAATAATTACCACAATGAAATGTTTTTATAAACTGAAGTTCACTTTGTATAGCGAAGAGGTATACCTATGTTCTTATCTATTCCTACAACAAAAACCAGATCACATCCGCAAGATGGCAGCAACCATAAAAAAAACTTCATTCTAGATTAAATTATAAACTCCAGTCATATCTTTTCATAATCTTTCAATGATCTAGAGACTTAATTGATTAATAACGTATAAGAACCATAATCATAACAAGCCCCCTCCATTACAAAAAATAATAATAACAAGCCTCAAGCCTCTATCAATTTGCCGTTTAATTAACAAATCCTTCATCATTTTCATATTTGCTACTACTCCAAGAGGATATTTTAAGTAATGTGATAAGTGGCTCTACTCCTAATTAAGCATCACATCAAGGAGCATATTAGCGTGATTAACGACTAAACAAAAAAAAATTCATTTTAAATTTGATTGTTCCAACAACTATCAAGAAAAACATTACTTAAAACATTCGTTAAATCCTATACATTTAGAATTTAGAGAAGATTTAACTTGAGAAAAATTCATAAAATAAGATTGATACTTGAAACATATTCTGTTTATTTTTTTATTCTTTATAAAAATTGACAAACTAAATGTTCGACAAAAGATTGATACTCAAAACATATTGTATTCATTTGGACTATAGAATTAGAGAGGTGAGAAAAAATCAATGACCGACTCGTCCCATATCTTAAGCAGTGAATATAAAAAAACAATTAATTTCAGATTTGGATTAAAATTGTAGCCTTATTATAAAAAAAAAAGCTCTGAAATTCTTCTCCGGCAGCCAAACATATCTCTTATCAAAACATTACTCCAAATCATAACCCTTAAAATGATTCAAAAACTCAACTGTAAAAGGAAATTAGAAATAAGAAATTACTACAAATCATCGATCTTAGCAAAGGGACGTATTTGATTAATGTTGACGATGAGTAATTAAAATTCTGCAATGTAATACACAAAGAGAAAGTAAATTTGAATCCAAACTTGATGATTTCTTTGCAATTTTAGAGGATTAGAAAAAAAAGGGGACGATACCAAAAATGTTGAGAACGAGGGTTTCTACTTGTTAAGAAGCGGCGGTTATGTTTTTCCCTAAAATGAATTGTGAAGGTGTAGGTTAAGCAAACTACATCACGTGTCGCACACATGAGTATTTCTCGACGCTTTTCAGAGTCGAAATTAAGTTTCGACTTAGAAAAGCGTCGAGAAATCAGCACACTATAAAAATTAGTTGACGCCCCTATTACAGCGTCGAGCTAATAGCGTCCAAAAAATACGCATTTTGTAGTAGTGGGTGATTATTGTGAAATCATTAATTTGGGATTAAATGAGCATTTTAGAGGAGTGGTCGACAATATGTTAAATGGTGGATTTCAAACTATGTCTTCGGATGAAGCTTGTGATTTCTATTCATGGTTAGCTAGGGATAATTATGATTGGGAGAGGGCAATCATGAGACTTATGTTCGGGATTCTCCTGCTTTTAATGTTGATGCTAATTGTCATGATTTGTCTAATATGAATTCCCATGATGTGCTTGATGCTCCCCATAGTGACCATGTAATGCATTATTTCAACTCCCCTCCCTCTATAGCTCAATGTAATGAGGTACATTCTAATGATGATGAAGTGCATGTTCTTTTTCATATTGCATCCGATTCTTGCATGAATTCTAAAGGTGTGCCCCATAGTCCCCTAGATGATTCCAATGAGCAAGCTTTTGACTCGTCTATCTATGATCATTTGGACTCATTTGAGATTATGACAAAAATATTTCTTGAGTCTCAAACGAAATCCCATAGCCTTTTGAGTGAGTTCATTCATAATGTTTCATTAGAGAGAGATGAGTTTGAGAGAAATTTGCCCCCATTCACTCTTGATTTTGAGATGGTTGTCCTTGAGAAATTTATGGGAGATGTTGTTCAAGATGGTAAAGATGAGGTTGAGGTTGAATCCTTTGGAGTTTTTAATCTTGAGGGAGATATAGAATGTGAGGGTTCTTCATTTGAGAATTCCATGATTGATTTCCACTCCCTCATTAGTGATGTGAGACCTTGTGGTGAGGGAGTAGCTACCCCTTTTTCCCTTTCTCATACACCTTTCTCCCAAAAGTTTAACCATATCCCCTACTATCCTATGTTCCTCCCTTCTTTTCTCAAAGAGCCTCTTAGGGATCCTCTTCCTATTCATGCTTCCAAAGCCCCCAACTCTTTCGTTGTTGATGAGAAAAAGAGTTATAATACCAACCAAAAAGATTTTTGTGAGATTTTTGTGAGGAGAGTTTGCCTCTTTGTGTTTTCTAGACATATGAGCGTTGCGTATGCTCTATTTCTTGATATGTTTTTCGGTGCATATGACAAGATTTTGCGTTCTTTGTCGGGTTATTTACTAGATTAGTCATGCTTGGACGTTAAGCAAGCCTTTCTCGGGAAGTAACCGTGTTTTATTGTTTTCTTTCTTTTCATTCTTTTACGTTCCTTATTTTTGTGTATTTTCTTTTCTATGTGTATAGATACTTGTTGCATATACTCATGTGCACGGATTTTGGATTGAGAACCTTGAAAAGAAGCACACCAATGATTGCTTGCATTTGGAAAAGCACAAAGACGAGGAATTAGATGAAAATGTGGACAATGTGCTCAATTGCGGGTTTCAACACCCACCTCACATTTGGTTCACTCTTTCCTTTTTCCCTTATCTTGGATTTGTTTTCCTATATGCATGTGGGATTGAATGAATATGATTTGTTGTGTGGATATGGTTTCTTTCTTCCCCTCCCTTCCACCCTTTGTGCCTGTATTTTGAGCATTGAGGACAATGCTCCATTCTAGCTTGGGGGAGTAGCTATTCGCTAGCTTGGAGGGGTTATCTATATCTCTTAGTGGTTTCTTAATCCATAGTCTCTTGATTGCTTGATTTATCTTCCTATACTTGCCAAAGTCTATTATTGAGATTGGTTTTCTATGTTTGGATGGCCATGAGTGCCTTATTAAGTCGACTTTTGGTATATGTAGCTTTGATTGATCATGCTTTTATCTTGCACAATTGTATATGCATTCATGAGTATTGTTGGTTTTATGAATATTTGTGTGTATAGTGTCTTTCCATTGCATTCAAGGCAAGGTTTCAAAATGTTTTGTTTCAAACTTGGACATATTTGGGCTTTAGCACCTAGAATACTCTCTTTCCTAGTTGTTAGAGGTTTTCATGCACTTAGATGTCGGGGTTGGTTCACACATATAACATTGCCAAGGTAGTAGAACTTAAGGGCTATGAGACCTTAGCTCACTTGGGTTGTGGTAAGATGGTTGTCGCTCTCTAGCTAGTTGAAGCTTTAAAGGTGATTTTTGCTATTCTACTACCGTCATTTTTGTGAGGATTTATATATATTGTTCTATCCTTCTACATTTCTTGCATGTGTGGAGTTTGGATCCTTGGCATTGCTATCTCATATCGAGAATTTGGCTTGATTCTACGCGAGATCGAGACCGAACCAACCTAGGGGAAGACAAAGGCAATTAGGATTTTTGTTTTGTTTTATTACTTTCTATTCTTCTATTTTTCTTTTGCATTTGCTCATGTAGTAACCCAATTTGAGCACTTTTCCCTTCTTTGTAATAACCACATTAGAAACCAATGACCTTTGCTTTATTTTCACCTTTATTAGTTTTTGTGAAGCATTGTTGGGATTTGATTTGTATGTTTGGTTAATGAAAGTGAGAAAAAAAAATGAAAAAGAAGTGAGAAACTCAAATTTTCGTACTTGTGATTATCTTTGGTATGTTGATAGTTAGAGAAAATGAGAAGAAAAGAAAGGAAAAGAAGGAAAAAGCCGCTCAAATTTAAAAGAGGCGAGAGCAAAGAATAAAGAAAAAAAAGAAAAAAAAAAGTGAAAAAGTATTGAGAAAATACAAAAATATTTGTTGTTTGGTTGAAAAAGAATAAGCTTGGGGGAGGATGGAATTGCTTTGTGATCTATTGCTAGAATTTTTAATTTGAAAGTTAGTAGTTTATTGAGTTTGAATTGAGGAATGATCAACCTTGCTTCACTTCTAAGTTTACCACCAATTTCCAAATTTATTTCCATACCCTTTTACCCTAGTCTAAATGTTTCAACCCTTTTAAAACCTTTTAGCCTTAGTGAGGTTTAGTTACTACCGGTGGAGGGTAATCAAGCTAAGCCTATTGAGCGAGCTATCGATGCCAAGATGTCGGGTAGCCTAAATATTTTTCATTGTTTATTTCTTCCAATTCCTTCGAGGAATCTCGAGATATCACCTTAAAAGTGGATGCAAAACTAGTGAGGACTCGGAAATTTGTTTGGAGATAAGGTGGAGTGTAAGTCCCTCTAAGTTCTCTATCCTTTGCATGCTTTATGTGTGTACCAACCTTAGCTATTCTTTTGCTTGGCTACCTTTAATTTCTAGAAAAGATTGTATTCTTGTGCACTTAGCCCGTCGTTTGTGTTTGGTTTGAAATATCAAAACTTGAGTTTTCTTAATTTCACCTTTGCCTTGAATGTTGTGTGTTGCTAGAGTTATGGGTTAAACTTTTAGGAAACCCTTACGAGACCTCACTCGTCCTCATAGGCGACTTTGAGGTTTTAAGGGCTTGTTGTAGTTAAAAGCAACCGTGATTCCTACGACAGTGAGTTAGTGTACAATCTTTCTCTTTGCTTCTATTTTGCTTTCAATAATTTCATCTTGTTCTCTTCTCAGTTTTGTGTATGAGCAAAGGTTTAGCTTGGGGGAAATTGATGAGTGACATTTATGTCACTCTTAGGGAGTAGTTTTAGAGTCATTTTTCGTATTTATTTTCCTCTATTTTCCCTTTTATTCTCTTATTTCTCTTTAATAACGCTTCTTGTTTGTTTGGTATTTTTGGCGAGTTTTTGTTTATTTGTTTCATTTATTAGTTTTTAAGTTTATTTTGTTATTTTATTTGATTTTATTTACTTGTATAGTCTTATTTAATTTTTATTAGTTTAGTGTTATTTCTTTTATTTTCTGTTTTATTTTATTTATTTTCATTTTACTATTTTATTTTATTTATCTCGTTTTCTTCTCAGTTTTGTGTACAAGGTCCCGGGTTTCATGTCAAGTGAGTTCGGAGCTTGAGGTATGAGTCAAGTGGGCCATATCCCTTCATTTCCGGTTCCTTCTCACCAATTTACAACAACAGCTGCTGCCCCTGCACCACCGTCAACTGAGCAGCCACCACCAACCTCCAATCACAGCCCGCATCAGCTCACAACTCCACCTCACAACCGTATCCAATCGACACCCCCCTACACCAGCCTGAAAGCCTCCACCGTCACAACTCCCCTGCTCCCTCACGTATAAAGCAGCGACCCACTCCCACAGCTCTACCACTTACTAATTAAACCTTATAGCAGCCTCAATCAACCACCAATGCCGACAGTCGCAACACCTACAAAACCAAGCATCAACCCCCTCCATTCACTACCAATCACCCTTAACTGCAGCAGCCCTCCACCGCGCGCCGTACCTGCAGCAACCTCCCATCTCTTCCTTCGCAATTCACAATTTAACACCAAATTAGATTGGAGCTTTAATTAGAGCTTTACGCGGGCGTGCATCCCTGTCAGAAGGCGCACAACTGGAGTCCAAATTCAGATTGTAGGCAGTAAGTCTGCGCAACCTCTGCGCGATGTCTTCGCGGGCGCGCAAACGAGCTTCTCACGTGATTTTAATGAAAATCGGATGGCCTCGATTTGATGCTCGTTTATAGTTGATGATGATTAACGGTGGGGATTAGATGACGATGATTGATGATGGAGTTTGATGGTGAGTGAAGCAGGGCATTAAAACCCCATTTAGAGCAGCCAAGAGAATCGAAGAAGAAGAAATAAGGGGGTTTGATGGTTTGGGGATTAGTTTTTCCTTTTATTTTCCTTTTCTTATTGGAAAAATTCAGTTTATAAATTTCAACTTTGGGCGTTTTACTTTTAAAAATCTCAACTACACATTATCTTTAATAAATCTCAACTTTTGGGGGTATTTTCTTTCATAGGACCGAAATGATCTGAAGAAAAGGTTAACTTTTTAATTTTTTTTTAATTGCCATGTGTCACACAGTTAGTCACTCAAAAAAAAAATATTTTTTTTAAAAAAAATCTAATTTATTTAAAAATTAAAAAAAAAAAACCAACTCCACCCAACCCAGCCCCTACCCCAAACCAGCAGCCCATCCCGGAGAACACCCTCACCCCCGACGGTTATTCGTCCTCACCCTGTAAACACCTCCCGCCGCGCCGGAATTCAGCGCCCAGCCCTCCCCCGCCCTCAAAACCCATCCCTTTCCTTTCCTCCACCCTCGAAACCCCCCTCCCGTAAAACCACCCCTCTCCAAACCGATTTTCGAGTATGGGGATAAGGGGAGGGTGGTTTTACGGGATAGATTTAGGGAGGGGAAGGGTTTCACGACGGTGGGGGTTGTTTTCCAGCAATTAAAGGAGGCGAGGGGTTGGGGAAGGTAGTTTCAGGATGGGGGAATTCCGGCAGGGGAGTGGGTTTTTCCAGGGGAGGGGGGCTGGTGGCTTTGGGGGTGGGGGTGGGGGCTGTTGGTTGTTTTTTAATTTTAGATTTTTTTTCTGATTTTGTTTTTTGTTTTACATTTTTTAATTTTCTGATTTTGTTTTTAATTTTCTGATTTAATTTAATTTTCTGATTTTTTTTGGACCAATTATAGTGTGACACATGGCCTAGAAACATAGAGTAGCAAGTTTGGTGACCTGCTGGGTCCTCTAAAAGAAAATGGGTATGAAAGTTGGGATTTTTCTAAGATAACACATAGTTGGGATTATTTAAAGTCAACCGTCCAAAGTTGGGATTTATAAAATGAATTTTTCCTTTCTTATTTTGTTTATTTTTATTTTATTTTACTTTCTTATTTTCTCTTTTCACTTATCTTATTTCCTTCCTTTATTTATTTTCCTCTTTTTTTTTTTTTTTTTTTTTTCTTAAGTTAGTATAAATACCCATGTTTTAGGGTAATTAAAAAAGAACTTTTATTCTATTTTTCTTAATTAATTTTAGAAGAGCTTCTCTCTCTAGGGTTAGCTTAGCATTAGAGTAGTTTAGAGAGAGAAAGTGAGGGTTTGACCATTGTTGAGATTGGATTTTGAAGAAGAAGATTGATCATATTGTTTATAGACTTTCATCTTCAATAAATGAGAATCTCTAACTCTTTCTCCTCTATTTTATTTGCTTTCTTTTGATTATTGTTTTAGTTGTTAATGTTGCTTGTTAATCATGTTGATTCTTGGTTATTATATTTAATCTTGTTATTATCATGATTAGTGAGTAATTTCCCCACTAAGGGGATGGTTGTGGTGTAGTTGGACCTTGAAAATGTTCTAGGGTTTGGAATTGATTTATTTGTGATTAAAGTCTTTATATGTTTGATATTCTTCAATCTACTTGCAAAATGCATGTTGCTAGTTGATTGGGAGTGAATCTTTGCTAACATGAAACGAAAGTTGACTTAGCCAGGTCCATTTATATCGATCGTTATTTGATAGCACCTCCTAGTATATGGTTCTAATGTGGAAGCATAGAGGCTAGGTTAGGTGAAGCCAATGAACCTCGGAAGGTAACTAGATTGGATCTTACTTCGATATTTGAGCTTGTTTAGTTCATAATTAATTTAATTTCTATGCCTTTGTTTATGTTCAAGTGTTGCTATACCTAAACTATTTCCCTTAGTGTTTTATTTATTGTTTTAGCATATTTAGATTTTAGTTTACTTACCTCCTATTCCGGACTAGCTTAGTTGTTTATAACATTTAGTAGTGTTACTCGTTCCTTTTGGTTTAACCCCTATGCTTGCCTTATACTCGTATTAAGTTTGTTTAGGTTGTATAAATTGTATTTGATGTTGGGATAGACATTTGATGACGTGTTTATTTCTCTTGTCACAAATCTTGCGCAATACAAATATTATGGCAAATCCTCCTTCCTTGGACAAAGCTTGACTTATTTGGAGAAATAATGTGAGGTAACACTTTCTTCAAACAACATAACAAATGTCATCTCCAATAATATCCCAACTCATCTTGTAAAAGCTACTATTATACCCATCAAGACCTGGAGCCTTGATCTTAGGAACACTAAACATAGCTTTCCTAATCTCTTCCTTAGTGAAGGGAGCAGACAAAAAATCACCACGCTCAGTACTGACTAAAGGACCATAATTTACAACACTCTGATCAACCATAACATCACACTACTATTTTGTTCCCAGAAGACAAGTTTAATAGTCGACAAAAGCCATAACAACTTCCTTCTGATCATCACACCAGACTCCATTTATATCATGAATAGCCACCACTCTCTTCTTACAAGCTTGAGTTTTAATATGCTTATGAAAGAAGGCAGTGTTCTCATCTACTAGATTTAACCAAGTTAACTTGGGTTTTTGTTATAGTACGGCTTTCTAACATCAGCAAACCTGTCTAGCAAGCTCTTTTCAAATCTATCAACTCAACATTGTTATAATCCTGTTAAAATATCTTTCGTATTTTTATAAGCCTTTTCCCTAAACAAATTGTGTTTTCCTAATAAGCTAATTTTCCTAAATTTCCTAGGTGATATTTCTTAAGTGGTCTCTCTCACTCATTGTTTCTTTCTCGCTCTACCCTAAGCTAATTGTTTAAATTTTCTTTTCTAAGCTAATTACCCTTATTTTATTCAGTAATCTTTCTTCTTGAGTGATCTTTCTTTTTCTTGAGTGATTTTTCTTCTTAAGTGATCTTTTCAAAGTTCTTTCTCTTTCTAGCATTTTAGTAACTCTTTTTCCTAAGCTAACTTATCTGATTTTCTTAATTGCTCTCTCTCTTTCTCTTTCATTTGATTTAGTCTTTTCTTAAGCTTATTATGTTTTCCTAATCTAATTACCCTGAATTTCTAAAGTTATCTTTCTTAAGTGTTCTCTCTCTCCTAATATTACACATGCATGATGTGTGTACCATCTAATATAGGAGAATAATAACCACATCGTGTATCATATACTAACCAACATAAATATTGGATTTTGAAGAAGAAGATTGATCATATTGTTTATAGACTTTTATCTTCAATAAATGAGAATCTCTAACTCTCTCTCCTCTATTTTATTTTCTTTCTTTTGATTATTCTTTTAGTTGTTAATGTTGCTTGTTAATCATGTTAATTCTTGGTTATTTATATTTAATCTTGTTATTATCATGATTAGTGAGTAATTTCCCCATTAAGGGGATGGTTTTGGTGTAGTTGGACCTTGAGAATGTTCTAGGGTTTGGAATTGATTTATTTGTGATTAAAGTCTTTATATGTTTGATATTCTTCAATCTACTTGCAAAATGCATGTTGCTAGTTGATTGGGAGTGAATCTTTGCTAACATGAAACGGAAGTTGACTTAGCTAGGTCCATTTATATCGATCGTTACTTGATAGCACCTCCTAGTATATGGTTCTAATGTGGAAGCATAGAGGCTAGGTTAGGTGAAGCCAATGAACCTCGGAAGGTAGCTAGATTGGATCTTACTTCGATATTCGAGCTTGTTTAGTTCATAATTAATTTAATTTCTATGCCTTTGTTTATGTTCAAGTGTTGCTATACCTAAACTATTTCCCTTAGTGTTTTATTTATTGTTTTAGCATCTTTAGATTTTAGTTTACTTACCTCCTATTCCGGACTAGCTTAGTTGTTGATAACATTTGGTAGTGTTTACTCGTTCCTTTTGGTTTGACCCCTATGCTTGCCTTATACTCGTATTAAGTTTGTCTAGGTTGTATAAATTGTATTTGATGTTGGGATAGACATTTGATGACGTGTTTATTTCCCTTGTCACAAATCTTGCGCAATACAAATATTATGGCAAATCCTCCTTCCTTGGACAAAGCTTGGCTTATTTGGAGAAATAATGTGAGGTAACACTTTCTTCAAACAACATAGCAAATGTCATCTCCAATAATATCCCAACTCATCTTGTAAAAGCTACTATTATACCCATCAAGACCTGGAGCCTTGATCTTAGGAACACTAAACATAGCTTTCGTAATCTCTTCCTTAGTGAAGGGAGCAGACAAAAAATCACCATGCTCAGTACTGACTAAAGGACCATAATTTACAACACTCTGATCAACCCTAACATCACACTACTGTTTTGTTCCCAGAAGACAAGTTTAATAGTCGACAAAAGCCATAACAACTTCCTTCTGATCATCACACCAGACTCCATTCATATCATGAATAGCCACCACTCTCTTCTTACAAGCTTGAGTTTTAATATGCTTATGAAAGAAGGCAGCGTTCTCATCTCCTAGCTTTAACCAAGTTAACTTGGGTTTTTGTTGCAAGAAACTATAGTACTGCTTTTTAACATCAGCAAACCTGTCTAGCAAGCTCTTTTCAGATCTATCAACTCAACATTGTTATAATCCCGTTAAAATCTCTTTCGTATTTTTATAAGCCTTTTCCCTAAACTAATTGTGTTTTCCTAATAAGCTAATTTTCCTAAATTTCCTAGGTGATATTTTTTAAGTGGTCTCTCTCACTCATTGTTTCTTTCTCGCTCTACCCTAAGCTAATTGTTTAAATTTTCTTTTCTAAGCTAATTACCCTTATTTTATTTAGTAATCTTTATTCTTGAGTGATCTTTCTTTTTCTTGAGTGATTTTTCTTCTTAAGTGATCTTTTCAAAGTTCTTTCTCTTTCTAGCATTTTAGTAACTCTTTTTCCTAAACTAACTTATCTGATTTTCTTAATTGCTCTCTCTCTTTCTCTTTCATTTGATTTAGTCTTTTCTTAAGCTAATTATGTTTTCCTAATCTAATTACCCTGAATTTCTAAAGTTATCTTTCTTAAGTGTTCTCTCTCTCCTAATATTACACATGCATGACGTGTGTACCATCCAATATAGGAGAATAATAACCACATCGTGTATCATATACTAATCAACATAAATATTCAATGTATCCATTAGAGATGACATAAATAGATAGTGTAGGCGTCGTTCGAAGTGCGCCTACGTAAAAGCATGTTGTGAATATGCTTGGCACTCATAGGAAGTAGGAATTGATATATACGATTAGGGAGAAAAAAAAGTAGGGAGCTATCAACATGTTTTTAAGGAACATGTAAACCATTCACGGATCATAAAAGGTAACCACGAATAAGGGACAACAAAAGGCAACAAAGATTGTCCCGTGAAGGTTACACTCCATTCATAATCCATGAGCTTACTAACTCCATATGGTTCGGAACCAAGAAGTGAGCTTACAAGAGGATCGGGGATGATGGTACGAAGTGAGTCATGGAGTCACATTCGCCCGTATTGGCCTCTACTCGATTCTTATTGAAAAATGATTCCTGCGATCTCAAAGGCATACAAACAAAAATTCAATTTGCTCCAAACTTTCATTATGCTAAATTGTTTGAATATTAATGCACCACATAATTCTAAAATATTGTGATCACTTGATTAAATAACAAGATTAAAAAGGAACTTAAACCGGTTTTCCAAATTATCTTATTAGGCGTGATTTTCAATTACAAATTCCCTTTAAACATGCAATATAGTGAACAATAAATATAATTAAATAAGCATTAATATTGGAAGCAATTTAACAATAATAGTGTTAGTCAAATTAACCTAATCATGATACTAGCAATATTAAAATAAAATAAGAGTAATTAAATTAATTAATCACTCACATGCCGCGCGTTCCTTTAAATTGCTACATCATGAATAAATTGTTAGTAATTTCAATAAAAAATATAATTCAAATGAAAATTAAATTAAATAAATGCAGAATCGATTTGGTCCAAACCCTCAGTTATTTGTACCTTTCACGCCTTGGTTTAAGGACAAAACCTCGGTTAAGTATGGACTCCTTGGAGTGCTTAAGGGAAGAATGATATAATTAGGAATATAGGTTTAAGGCTTAGAATATAAGAGAGAGAGAGATAAGAGAATGATTTTTAGTGTAAAAGATAGAAAGAGAGAAGGATTTTATGCCCCAAACTGTAGAAAGGAGGGGGTATTTATATGGAAAGTGAGTAGAGGGAACACACGGAATCCTGAAAAGATAAAAACCCTTAAAAAGGTTGTCGCAACACGGAAAAAACTGTCTTAACACGGGAAACTCTTGTGTGACGCGGGAAATATTTGACCTATGGGAGTAAAAACTTGTGAAGGGTTTAAGCGGTAAAGACACGAGAAAATTCCGTGACACGGTACACGTACCGTGACAGGCAGTGTCCACCGTGGCACCGTACAGTACACCGCGTCACAGTAAAAAAAAAAGTGCACGGAAATTACACGGAACAGCCCCGTGTCACGGAATGGACACCGTGACACGGGAAATTGTATCATGACGTGGTGCAATATCCCGTTGCGCGACAATATTCCCGTGACACGATGGATTAAAACATGGAAAAACGCATTGTGACACGTTGTAAATTACCGTGTCACGACATCAGGCACCGTGCCACGTCATCAGGCGCCGTGACACGGTGCTTTTACACTGTGCACGGTAAATCCAGGTTTTTACACGTTTTTAAAATCATCATAACTTTTGATCCGTAACTTGGAATAAGGCATATAAAATATCATTGGAAATCTTATCAAGTCTTCTTTCCAACCCAATTAAAATCAGGTCAAAATCGTTTGTATATTTTTAAAAAAATGGCCGTTTTAGTAGTAGGGTGTCGGTTTTGGGCCGAGTTTAGTGTTTGGCTCATATATTCTTCGTTTCAAATCGGAATTGGGCTTATGATATATGGTTGGAAAGCTATATTTGAAGGAATATCGAACCAAATAATAACTGGATTAAAATTATAAGGCAAAATAATCAGTTTCTCTCAATTTTGCGATGTGGACACGAAAAGTGGAAAACAAGTTATGGTTTAGGGAAATCAGCTAGGAAATGGATTGGTTTGTGAAATGTATTGGATAGACATGGATTTAAGAGATCCAAATATTAATTATTCTACCTGACCAACAATGGCGGTGAAAGGTTGTTCATCATCGGGTTTGGTTTTGGGGAGACATTTTTAGGTGTTTACAGATAGTGTAATAAATATTATTGTTTAATAATAAAAATAATCGACTCTAGAAATTAATTAAAATAATACGAAGAATATATACAAAATTATATAGACTATTATATACTCTGTATTAGAAACCAACCTTTGAAATCTGAACCTTCTATATAGGAATGGCGTATGCAATAGAGTAGTATGTATTTTGATTGTCAAAATCCAAATTATAGTCCTAAAATAAATAATTTCATATCAAACAAATCCTTATGTTCAAATCTCGTCTTTACATCACCTTAATTTAAAGATATAATCTATTTAAAGTAATGTATGTACAAGAAGCCACCATTAGTGTGAAACATAGGCAATAGCAACTTCAAGAGTGACAAAAATGTATGTGAAGAGAAGATTTCATTATTCTTGAGTGATCTTTTATTCCTTGAGTGATTTTTTTTCATAAATGATCTTTTTTAAAGTGGTGTATTTTAGTGTAGTAACTCTTTTTTCCTAAGCTAAGTAGCGTTTAAAAATGAGTATTAGGATTATGCTAATGGATTAAATTTAAATTGTTTTGTAGTTATTAGCGTTAGTTTTAAATATTTTGGGCTAAAATAAATGTCTTGTTTGTAAAATTAATAAAGTTGATTTACTTCCATTATGGATTTCATGAGCTTCTTAATTGATTTTTCTTTGCAAATTTTACCTTAGTAGTTTCTATTGATATTGAGAGCTATGAATAGGTCTCTAAAATTAGTACATACATATATATATATATATATATATATATATAGAGAGAGAGAGAGAGAGAGAGAGAGAGAAGACCAAGTTATAATGAGAACTAGCCAAATAATAGGAACTAAGAACTAAATTCAACCATCAGATTAAAACGAATTGGACGGCTGTGATTAAATCTGGAAATTAAATTCATTTAACCAAAAAAACAAAACTTTCGTTTCTCTTTCCTTTTTCTCACTAATAACATATCATTTTTCAAGTTTTCTCACCTCAATAATCTGCTCAAAAGTCAGCTTTTTGCTGCAATCTTCACCATTCTTCAACTTTATTCTTAATTTGGTGCAAAATTTATTAACTATAGAGGTAAGCATTTTAAATTTGGTGTAAATCGATTTTTAGGGTTTAATAATTTTCGTAGGATAATCGGATCATATATACTAACAATTTAGAGCATACATTTACAACTTCGTCAACAATTTGATATGTTTTATGTTTCAGATTCATTAGGATCATATGTCCTATCGATTTTAATAATTTTTTCTTGAAGTTTTGGAGAATTCACTTCTATTCAACTCCAGAGATTTGGTATTTGTATTTTACTGATTTGTGCTTAAATTTCATCAAAATTTAAGCAAAATAAACTAAATGCACACTAACTGTTTTGGGTGTTTTTGACCCTCGAGAGAGTTATGGCTCGAAGACTGGTCTGACTATGCTTGTACCTGCACAATAACGAAGATTCCAGGTGGTAGGAGCTCTGCCTCCGACAATCAAGTTAGAATGTGTTGGAGAATGTAAAAAGGTGCGGAAAGTAAAGAGAGATCTTCTCGGATTCCGAGATCAGGTGTTTTCTTTGATGTGAGAGAATGTAGGAGAGTGTAATAAATGATTGAATGTGTCCCAAAAATGGGGGATATCTCCCTATTTATAGTGTCATTGGAAATGGTGCCTTTTCTTAGGTCATTCTGACCTAGATTTGGTAGGCTGCGCCATTTTGCGGCGTTTATAGGGAATTGGGCCTTGAAGGCCGCAATTCCAGCAAACATATAAAGCTGACACGAGTCAGCTGGTGAGTGGCCCAGGTCGGCCTGTCCAGGCATGACACGTGTCCTTCTCTGATTTGTCCACGCGTCTAGGGTATTTTTAACCTAAACATTTGCCCATCATAGGGGTCACGTGGCGGGCCACGTGATGCTTGTGACACGGGGCTTTCCGGGAGTGGTGAATAGTAAAAAGATTGTTCATCTTCTAGGGTGTGACGGGGATGCCCACCGTTTTATCCTTCTATAAATAGAGGTTTACCCCCCTTATTTCCCTTCACTTTTCTTGAATTATTTTACTTTTTAGAGAGAGAAAGACTCTGCCCCCGTCTGTAACAAGTATTTGAAGCTTCCGTCTGCGTTTTTGAAGAACACATCCGATCACCTTCTGAAACTGTTTTCAGATTTTCAGAGTTAAGATAAAGGTACCGCCTCTACTTTCTTCCAGATTTTTACACATTTTCCGTTTGTGTACATAGACATCAAAAACAGAAATGGACTCTTCGTCGACACACACGACATCGCCTAGGTCATTCAACCGGTGTAGACACCTAAAAATGTCTCCCCAAAACCAAACCCGATGATGAACACCTTTCACCGCCATTATTGTTTGGGTTGAGTATTTAATATTTGGAGTGCTTAAATCCATGTTCTATCCAATATGTTTCATGAATCAATCCAATTTCTAGCTCATTTCCCTAAACCATAACCTATTTTCCACTTTTCGTGTCCACATCGCAAAACAGAGAGAAACTGATTTTATGGCTATATAATTTTGATCCAATTATTACGTTTTTGGATAGGCCTTGAAATAATCTTTCCAACCATATATCATAAGCCCAATTCCGAGCTATAACGAAAAAGATATGTGCAAAACACTAAACTCGACCCAAAACCAACACCCTTCCACTAAAACGACCATATCTTAAAATCTACAAATTATTTTGACCTAATTCTTATTGGGTTGGATGTATTCCTTATTCCAAGTTTCGGATCAAAAGTTATGATTATTTGAAAAACGGGTAAAAAACTGGAATCATCGCGCACAGTGCAAAAGCACCGTGTAACGGGAGTGTGCCGCGTCTGACGGTGCCTGGTTCCGTGACACGGTACTGTACATCGTGTCACAGTGCCATTTTTGAAGCTTTTTCGTGTCAAATTCCACCGTGGCACGGTACCTGTTGACGTGACACGGTACCTGTTGCCGTGACACGGTATTTCACACCGTGTCACGGTGCTTTTTCTGTGTACTTTCCGCGTTTTCCCATACCGTGACACGGTGTACTGTACCATGCCACGGTGGATAATGCCATGTCCCGGAATTTTCTCGTGTCTTTTCCGCATAAACCCTTCACGCGTTTTCACTTCCCGTAGGTCAAATATTTCCCGCGCCACTCCAGTTGTCCACTGCGTCATGGGATTTTCCCCCGTCTGACGGTGCCTCCCCCTGTCTTACGGTGCTTGGCGCTGTGTCACGGTGTTCTCTGCCGTTTTGCGGTGTTATTTTTTTTAGGGTTTTTATCTTTTTAGGGTTCCGTGTGTTCCCTCTGCTCATTTTCCTTATAAATAGGACCCCCCTTTTGGCAGTTCGGGGCATTAAATCCTTCTCTCTTTCTCTCTTTTACACCAAAAATCATTCTCTTATCTTTCTCTCATATTCTAAGCCTCAAACCTATATTTCTAATTACATCATTCTTCCCATAAGCACTCCAAGGAATCTATACTAAACCTGAGGTTCCGTCCTTAATTAAACCAAGGCGTGAAAGGTATAAATAACTGAGGGTTTAAACCAAATCAAATCAAATCTATATTTATTTAATTTAATTTTTATTTTCTTTATATTTTTTTTATTGAAGTTAATAACAGTTTATTCATGATGTAGCAATTTAAAGGAACGCGCAGAATGTGAGTAATTAATTAATTTAATTACTCTTATTTTATTTTAATATTGCTAGTATCATGATTAGGTTAATTTTATATTTGATTTGACTAACGCTATGATTGTTAAATTGCTTCCAATATTAATGTTCACTCTATTATTATTTATGATCACCATATTGCATTTTTAAAGGGAATATGTAATTGAAAATCACGCCTAATAAGATAATTTGGACAACCGGTTTAGGATCCTTTTAATATTGTTGTTTAATCAAGTGATCACAATATTTTAGAATAATGTGTTGCATTAATATTAAACCGATTTAGCTTAATAATAGTTGGATCAAATTGAATATTTTGTTCGTATGCCTTTGAGATCGCAGGATTCACCTTTCACTATAAGAATCGAGTAGAGGCTAATACGGGCGAATGTGACTCCATGACTCACTTCGTACCATCATCCCCTGTAGGGAATATTTCAAGCATTACCTTAAACTCGAACCCCACTGTGATCATACACTAAAGTATGGTGGCGTCCATAGGGAAAGAAGATAGAGCAAAAAAGTTGCCAACAAGTTTTAGGAACTTGTAAACCGTTCACGAGGTGAAGGTTACACCCCTTAACGATCCAGGAGATCGTCAACTCCAATAGGACTGGAACAATGATTGGTAGTTCGGGAATGAAGGTACAAATTCAACCTAAAAGAGATTGAACCTTCCCTAATAATATATAGGCCTCTACTTTATTCTGATCATATTCATGTGCGCTTTCTGACTAACATACAATCAATAGGTTTAACCTAAAACTATTTATCTATGTTGGTTGAATATTAATGCAAAAATAAATCTATTATTAGTGATCACTTGAATTATAACCATATTAATCTTAAACAAGATTTTTAAATATTTTATTAAGCGTGATTACATGTACAAATTCCTTTTAAATATGGATAAAAGGCGTGATCAAGCAATAACAATAAATATCAAGCTACATAATAATAATCATAAACAATAATAATCATAATTAAAATAATCATATTCATCAAAATAATAATCATGTTAAAGCATAATAATAATAGCATGATCCTAGGCATGATACTAACAAGATTAATAACAAACCCTAGAATGTCACTAAACATCAAAGATCAAATATTTAACCCTAACATGATACTATCATGAATATTAGGAAGAAAATAGGAAGCATCGCAGGAATCACAATTGTCATGTTTGATATTAGAAATTGTAGTTATTACCCTAAACATGATATTAGAAAGATTAAAACATCCTAACATGACGCTAGGAATCATAATAACAACCTAGACATGATTTCTATATCATAAAATCAATTAATCAATTAAAGCACTTACTTGGATTCCTCGTATCTCTTTCTAATAACAAAATACACACATTAGTAACTTCAAGAAAAATATAAAATAAAAACAATTAAATTAAATAATTGAAATAAAGAATTAAGAAAGTTCAGACTAGATTTGGGACCAAACCCTCAGAAATATCAAACCTTTCACGCCTAGGGTGAAGACAACTTTGAACTTGGCTAGGTGTGTCTAGTGCTAATGTATGAGGAATTGTGTTTGTAAAAGGGTTGGTTTAGAAAGAGAGAGAGAATCAAGAGAATCTTGATGAGAGTTGATGAGAAGAATTAGGAATTGTTGAGAAGAATTGATGATTGAAAACGAAGGTTTTAGGAGGCTATTTATAGAGAAAATCAGTTGGATGGATAAAAAAACGAATCAGAGTTTTGAAAAGAATAAAACACGATCGCTGTGTCAAACATGCGCGTGGCGCCAAACTCTAGATTCTAGCGCCAGACGGCAGATCTGGCGCTAAACACTAAACGCTAGGCTTGGCGTCCGGCGCTGCAAAACAATTTTTTTTGCGGATTTTGTTTTCATCATATCTTTTAATCCAAAAGTCCAAATAAGTCATATAATATTTCGTTGGAAATCTCTTGAAGTCTACTTTCCAACCCAATTAGAATAATATTAAAATATTTTATAGATAAAAAGATATGGCCGAAATAGTGGAAGGGTGTCAGTTTTAGATAGAGTTTCATATCCATTATAATATATCATTGGAAAGATAATTTCAAGATCTATCCAACCATATAAGATTTGTATAAATATTATGAGGCACGTTAATGTATTCCACTTCGTACAAAACAAGGATTCTAAAAAGAGTAGTTTTATTCAATTTCAAACTCTTTAAAACGTAATTATGAATCCTAACTGCATTAGGATTTAAGAGAACCTTCTAGAATATATTAGAAGACTATAATCAATCCTAATAACTTTAGGAATGATAATTAATAATAGGCCCTCCTTTAGATCATTGGGCCGTAGGTAAAATTCGGTTTGAGCCCAGTTTAGTATTTTGGCCATAACTTCCTCATTGTTTATCGGAATTGGGCTTATAATATATCATTGGAAAAGTCTTTTCAAGCCCCATCCAATTAAACCATTATTAGAACCTTTTCATGGACTAAAATAAACTGGAATGCACGTTTTTCTTAAATAAGGTAAGAAAAGAAATATTTTCAAAAATAGAATGAAGAGATATTTTAATAAAAACATCCTTATCACTAGAATTTTCACAATTTTTCTTTGTTCGATAATCAAATGACATGAAAGCTATTTTACACTGGGTTAGGTTTTTGGGAGTCACAAATGGGTGTCTACAAAAGCCCCCACTTTGACTGAGTTTGGAGAAACGCAAGTTTCGAAAACAAAAGTCAAAGTATCGATAGGGACGGAGGCTGATTCAGAACGTTCTGCGATCCTAAATCATTCTTGTAACTCCGATTCCTACAAACTAGCGTTAGTTAAAACAGATAAAAGAGTTAAGAAACGCGTATCTTGCACTGTCGAGCACACGTATATGAAGGTAACCGATTTGTTGCTTTGTGTGACAACCTTCTACAAGCTAGGGAACACAATCTTGCTGTTTGTTTTGACAATCTTCTACAAGCTAGAGAATACCGCCTGAAGACTGCTACGCCTGAAACTGCCTCCAATTCCGCCGTGATAGTCTTCGAAAAGACCACTGCTTGTTGATCCTTAATGCTGCTTGAATTTTGCTGTTGATGCTTTAGGTGATGAAAATCCTCTTTTCTTTGGGAATAGTTTCCAACACAACTCTTGTATGATGTATGACAATCCGATTTAGGGACAGTTGTCAATGCTTCATAACAATCCATCCTTGGAAATGCTGCCACGATGAAGCGACAATCCGTTTCTCGGAAAAAATTTGCCAAAATCCATTTTTGGGAAAAGTTGCCAATGCTTTGTAACAATATGTAATAAGAACCTTGCTACGATTGACAATCCACATCTTGGAATATAACTCTTGAAAGCAATCCACCTTGGAAATTCGCCAATGCTATGCGACAATCCTTTTAGGAAAATATTGCCACTATTGACAATCCGCGTCTTGGAACATTTGCAAAAAAGAGTAGACCAACAATCCACTTCGGGAAAATTTTCCACTTAGTGAAATGAATGACAATCCACGTTGAGGAACCTTTGCCGAAATTTATGATGAATAGAGACCTACAACAATCCTTTGGGAAATTTTGCCATAGGGAACTGGGTGTATGACGATCCAATCTCGGAAAACTTGCCAAAGATCCATGAATGTATGCCAATCCGAACTTGGAAAAACTTGCCAAACAAAGAAGGAGCACGACAATCCACGCTTGGAAACTTTGCCAGGGATGACAATCCAATCTTGGAAGAATTGTTGTTTGAAGAAGATGCGCGACAATCCATATTTTGGAAATATTGTCAGTTGGAGATGACAATCCAATCTTGGAAAAATTGTCGTATAAGTGATGCGCTTGCTTTTGAACTGATGCCTTGGTGCTTGTAATGAGCCAATGCTTAGGCGCTTAAGCTAAGTGAGACGCTTTTTTTGTCAGGTCAATCACTTACTACGATTGTAATTGAGACGACTACTAACCATGTGAATTTTCTTATAGAGGCTAATTGGCGTACCAAGGAACCTAAAAATTGCTGTAAGAGGTGGAAATAACCATTCTGAGAGGCTTCGAGCTCTGTCGCTGCTGAAAAGTTGCTGGCGCCACGAATTTGCTCTGTCGCTAGACGCTGGGATCTAGCGCCAAGCGCTGAACTTTGTCGCCAGACGACGGATGTTTTCGCCAGGCGACAGCCTTGTCATCTGTCGCTGGAGTCGGGTCTTCCCTACTCTGCTCTTGCTGCCGCTATTGCTTGGTTTTGCTCCAAACTTTGAGCTTGGTCGTTTCCTTTCAACCAAATCCGCTCAAATATTTTGTAAATTAAAGCTCTTCATCTCTAATATACTGATCTATGTAACTCCTCTTATCTTGGAGGAATCTCCTGTGTCATATTCGCTTTTTTTGAAAAAATCCGGGAATGTCCTTGCTTGCTGGGATGCACCTGCATTTATATTTTTGACTATAGGAAATTTCCCTTTAGGGTTGACCTAAGACTTAGTGTTGACTCAATGTGATAACACGACATGACTCAATGTGTACATGACTCGTGTGTGCATTGTAATGTGATCGTGTGACTCGAAAATGCAAAAAAGCAAAAGTTTTCAGTCATTTTTGTGGAGGGTACCGATTTTCTCCAGAAAAAGAAAAACACGAAAAAGAATCGAAGTGAAGATTTTTGAAGATGCATATTGAATGAGCTTAATCTAATGTTGTCTCTCACAGTACAAGGATGGTAACATCTTAGACTATCCTATTTGACTCGATAATGAAAGTGTTTAGGTAACTTAGGCGCGAAGGCTAAGTACTTCATAATTTGTGATGTAATGATGATTGATTGACGAGTGATGTTGATATGACAAGGCGTGCTTCAACGTTGTGTTAAGATTTCTTGATAAAGGGTTCCTAAGGGAAGTATATTTGGTCATGTATCCGTGATGTGTGGGATAGTGACACTAAAGTAAGGCCGCAAGAGCTAAGTGTGTGGAAAATATATTGAAAAGAGTCAAATTATGGTGACTCTTAGGCTGGGTAAGCTAATGATATAAGGATCAAGCCCCCAATTCTAGCTCTAAGTAAATAGGAATGAGCATAGGGGATCCCTTGATATGATCATGATGTGTGAATGTGAATATGAATGCATGTTTATTATGGCCGCACCTCGATGTGAGGTTGCCCACGTATCCGTTAGGAATCAGGCCGAACGTATCTCTAGCCGAACCTCGCACAAGTATGTGTATACCTCAAAAAGGTCTTTTTAAGGGTTGTAACGTGGTTAGGCTAAAGGTTGAAGAAGAAGGGGATAAAAGGTCAAGACCCTAGCTAAGCCCCCCAAGGTGTGCAACCTTGCTTTTGAATCTTTATATTTTTATGCTTGAGGCTTTCTACTTTTTTTTTTTGTTTTATTTATTTTATTATTATAAGTGTGGGCAATCCTGATCATGCGGTCTATCACTCACTTGGCATTCATGTTTCTCAGGCACGGTACCGAGCACTCGATAAGAGACGCAATCTGAGACGTGTTCATATCAAAGACATGTTCTTGTCAAAAACATTGGAACACTTGCCCTTTTGTACACTTTTTTAATAATTATTATTTTTTATTTTTTGCTATTTTAATCTTTTAAAGTCACCCAAGCTTTTTATGAAATTGAAAATTGCATAAGTTGCACACAATCCCATCCCAAAGTTAGGTAGATATGTGTTGAAAAATGAAGGGTCTATCATTAGACGAGGCTTAAAGTGGTTTACCAACAAAGGATTGCATATTTGAAGGGTGAAAGGTGATATGATGTGGCTACAAGGGGTGCTTCAGATCATTGGTATACCTTGTGCTTAGTTTGACATTTTTTTTTATTTTTTTAAATGCAATGCAGTGCAATGATCATATGCAAGGAAATAAATGCTCATTTTATTAAAAGGGGAAAAAGAAAGAATCTACAAAATTAATCTAAGGGAAAAGAAAGGTGTCTATGATACACTTATTGGGGAAAGGAAAAAATGAAAAAGAAATAGAAAAAAAGGTCATGAAATCTTGTCGTTGCAGCTCGCCTCTTGTCTTGTATTGTTTGCTTCATCATCACCTAGTCTTCTCGTTAGCTAGAGGCAATGGGATCTTATTTGCTTCTATGAGATCTTGAATGAGATTTTGAAACATATAGCATTCATCAGTAGTATGACCGCGTCCTCGATGGTACTTGCAATAAGAGTTGGGATTCCATCTCGAGGATCGATTTTCTGACGTTGGATCCTCGGTAGGGCCAATAGGTTTGATTAATCCTCGATCATAGAGACGATCGAAAGCAGCATCGTAGGTAATCCAATGGGTGTGAACTCTCTCCTGGGTTTCCTTTTAGATCCTTGATTGTCCATGGCTAAGACACCATTATGGTCAAAGTTACTAACATTATTACTAGAGTGGGCGTTTTTGGAAGAAGAAGGATTGTCGTTCTTCTTTCCTTTCCAGCCACTGTGGTTACTATTGTTAGTAGCTTTTTGTTTTGCGAGGTCATCTTCGATTTCAATTCCGATGTCATAAACGGCCTTGAAAGTATTCAAATTGTGTTGATATTTTAAATGCTTCGAATACTTCTTTTGGAGATTCTTGATAAACATCCTCACATATTCTTTTTCTGTGGGCACCTCAATCATCTTAGCGGAAGTTTCCCTCCACTTATTGAAGAAGGAAGTAAAGACTTTGTTCTCTTTCTGTCTTAGCATCTCGAGTTGTCTATAATTGGTTTTGACTTAAATATTACATTTATATCTATTAATGAAAGAGTTTACAATAGAATCCCAAGTAGAGGTTTTTTCTTTATCAAGAGAAAAGAACCATTGTTGACAAATAGTTTCAAGAGGTAAAGAAAACAAGGAATGAAAGATTTTCCTATCAATCCCCTTAATGTTCATTATAGTTTCAAAGGCTCTTAAGTGAAGATAAGGATTATCTGTTGCCTTAAATTTAGGGATGTCAGTGGCATTGAACTTCTGCGGAAGAAGCTCCTTGTCCACCGAGACCCCTTGTGAACTAATGCCCTGGAAGTTGTAGTCACTAGATATCTTGCTCAAGCTTTCTTGCATGAGCTCCATTTGTTGTTGCTTCACTGGGTCATTGATTTGAAGGGTTAAAGTCTTCAACACCTCGGTTACATTAGTAAATTGATTCCTAAGTTCGTTGACTTCTTCTTGAGTTGCCATTATCTTTTTAGCTTTCCTTTTTTGGCGAATCGGTTTGTCAAAAAGTAAGACATGAACAAAGGTGTTGTGCTTGATTAATCGCCCTTCTCTCCTTGACCAAATACTGTAGAAAGGGAAATTAGGGATATTCACTGTTAATTATTTGACTCAAACTCTATTCAACATGCATAGATGGGAAAAGTTAAGAAGAATGAATATTGTGACATGTAGAAAGATGATGTAGAGGGAGAGATATGAAAAATTAGGAATATAATGTACCCCCAACTCAAATGACGGAAAAAACCGACTCATGCATGAACCTAAGACATGATCATGGTGTATATACATATTAGTGGGTGCTTTTATTGTGAGTGCAAGTTACATGTTAAGACTCGTGTCATGACCATGTGGCTAGACTATTTGACTAGACTCGAACAAAGACTAAGTTAAGACCTCACGTATATGCATTAAACTGGACAGGCTGTGGTATTTAAGTCATAACGTTTTATCTGTGACTCTGATTGGTATGAAACCAAAGCCAAATTAAAGATAAAACTCGGGGCTACAGATCCATAGGCTATACAACTCGTAGTTCTTCCTAGAACTCCAGATATGACCAAAACAAGTTGACGCTTGTGCAGTATACGGGAATAAAAATCCGAGTTGACTCAAAGGAACTATGACTCGATTAAAGGTATATTTATTAGCTCAAATTTAATTAAGTAATTGAGCAAAGTCCTTTAGTCATTAATTAGTTTATTAAGACTTTTTTACAAACACAAGTCCAACCAAACGGTTAGTTTAGTCACATAATAAGTATGCACAAGTAAGAGATGCACAAGTAGTCAGAACATGATGCAATGAGTTTGCAACCTAACCATGGCTCTAGTTCTCTAAAGTTCGGCATATGGGTTAGTTAAAGAGGGTCCATGGTTAATTTTTCAGATGCACCGCGCGGAAGCCTTACCATTTGAAGGGTTGGCGTGAGTGGATGGGACACCGCGAGTTAAAAACTCGCTTCCATGGTTTGGTGAATTTAACATTCTCGGATGTACCCTTTGTTGCACAGAGCGTTCAATCAGGTAGATTGAGCATGAATTCCCAAAGGATTATGTCCATATGTAGAACACATATGGGTTTTAGAAAAGTGAGAAAAACTCAATAAGGAAGTAGGATCGAGCAAACAGTGCTAAAAACTTGTCAAAATTAGAACGCATAATTCTGGCTCAGTATTGGAAGAACTTGGGGCCAGCGAACAGAGGCCGACGCCGCGATTTGTCTTTGGCCCCTGACGACAAGAGTTTCGCCTGGCTCTAGAGTCAAATCCTCAGCGCTAGGCTTTGTTTTCTGACGTTAGTTCCTACATGCCTCAACAACTTTCTGTGCTCAAAATTTTCCAGTTTCGCGCAGCATTATTTCGATCCCAGTTGTGAAAGATATTCCTCAAATTTCCTACGTGTAAAATTCCTATGTTTGTAACTCATTACGGATGATCTTTCGTATGAGATCTTTTTTATGCATATGACAATAATGTTAATCAAAATTACGCACATGAAATACTTAGAACTTTTCGAGTCTGATCCACTCATTCTAAATCATTGCCAAAATAAATTTTAGGAATTAAAATAGAAATCCTCCCCAGCAGAGCCGCCCAAAACTGTACGAAATATTTCAAGCATTACCCTAAACTTAAAACCCACTGTGATCATACACTAAAGTATGGTGGCGTCCAAAGGGAAAGAAGATAGAGCAAAAGAGTCGCCAACAAGTTTTAGGAACTTGTAAACCGTTCACGAGGTGAAGGTTACACCCCTTAACGATCCAGGAGATCGTCAACTCCAATAGGTCTGGAACCATGGCTGTTAGTTCGGGGATGAAGGTACAAATTCAACCTAAAAGTGATTGATCCTGCCCTAATAATAGGCCTCTACTTTATTCTGATCGTATTCATGTGCGCTTTCTGACTAACATACAATCAATAGGTTTAACCTAAACCTGTTTATCTATGTTGGTTGAATATTAATGCACAAATAAATCTATTATTGGCGATCACTTGAATTATAACCATATTAACCTTAAACAAGATTATCAATTATCTTATTAAGCGTGATTACAAGTACAAATTCCTTTTAAACATGGATAAAAGGCGTGATCAAGCAATAAAAATAAATATCAAGCAACATAATAATAATAATTAAAATAATCATAATCATCAAAATAATAATCATGTTAAAGCATAATAATAATAGCAATATCATAGGCATGATACTAACAAGATTAATCACAAACCCTAGAATGTCACTAAACATCAAAGATCAAATATTTAACCCTAACATGATACTAACATGAATATTAGGAAGAAAATAGGAAGCATCGCAGGAATCACAATTGTCATGTTTGATATTAGAAATTATTGTTATTACCCTAAACATGATACTAGGAAGATCAAAGCATCCTAACATGACGCTAGGAATCATAATAACAACCTAGACATGATTTCTATATCTATAAATCAATTAAAGCACTTACTTGGATACCTCGTATCTCTTTCTAATAACAAAATACACACTAGTAACTTCAAGAAAAATATAAAATCAAAACAATTAAATTAAAGAATTGAAATAAAGAATTAAGAAAGTTTAGACTAGATTTGGGACCAAACCCTCAGAAATATCAAACCTTTCACGTCTAGGGCGAAGAAAACTTTGAACTTGGCTAGGTGTGACTAATGCTAATTTATGAGGAATTGTGTTTGTAAAAGGGTTGGTTTACAAAGAGAAAGAGAATCAATAGAATCTTGATGAGAAGAATTAGAGAATTGATGATTGAAAACGAAGGTTTTAGGAGGCTATTTATAGAGAAAATCAGCCGGATGGATAAAAAAAAGAATCAGTGTTTCAAAAAGAATAAAATACGATCGCAGCGTCAAACACGCGCGTGGCGCCAAATGCTGGAGTCTAGCGCCAGGGGCTAGATCTGGCGCTAAACGCTAGGCTGGGTGTCCGGCGTTGCAAAATAGTTTTTTTTACGGATTTTATTTTTATCATATCTTTTGATTCAGAAGTCCAAATTAGTCATATAATATTTCTTTGGAAATCTCTTGAAGTCTACTTTCCAAGCCAATTAGAATCAGATTAAAATCTTTTGTATATAAAAAGATATGGCCGAAATAGTGAAAGGGTGTCAGTTTTGGATTGAGTTTCATATCTCATTCATATCGTTTTCGTTATGGCTCGGATAATATTATAATAAATAATTGGAAAGATAATTTCAAGATCTATCCAATCATATAAGATTTGGATAAATATTATGAGGCACGGAAATAATATCTTAATATATTCCACTTCGTACAAAACCAGGATTCTAAAAAGGAGTAGTTTTATTCAATTTCAAACTCTTTAAAACGTAATTATCAATCCTAATTGCATTAGGATTTAAGAGAACCTTCTAGAATATTCTAGAAGACTATAATCAATCCTAATAGCTGTAGGAATGATAATTAATAATACGCCCCCTCTAGATCATTGGGTCGTAGGTAAAATCCGGTTTGAGCCCAGTTTATTATTTTGGCCATAACTTCCTCATTATTCATCGGAATTGGGCTTATAATATATCGTTGGAAAATTCTTTTCAAGCCCCATCCAACTACACCATTATTGGACCCTTGTCATGGACCAAACTAAACTGAAATACACGTTTTTCAAAAATAATGTAAGAAAAGAAATATTTTCAAAAACAGAAAGAAGATAATCACTAGAATTTTCACACTTTCGCTTTGTTGATAATCAAATGACATGAAAGGTATTCATCACTAGGTTTGATTTTGGGGAGACACAAATGGGTGTCTACATCCTCGATCCTCCTTTCGTGGTTCCGCACCATATGGAGTTAGTAATCTCATTGATTATGAATGGGGTGTATCCGGTTCAATCATTGTTGCCTATCGTTGTCCCTTTATCGTGGTTGCCTTTTGTGATCCGTGAACGGTTTACAAGTTCCTTAAAAACTTGTTGGCGGCTCCCTACTTTGCTTTATCTCTAATCGTATATGTAAATTCCCACTTCCGATGAGTGTCAAGCATATTCACAACATGCTTTAATGTAGGCGCACTTTGAGCAACGCCTAAAGCCGGTCTCCTGGTACGACTAAGTCTATCACCAGGGGTGCCCTTTCTGGACATTTAGACCTGTTTTTCTTATCCCCAAATCCTTCAGTCTTTGTGTCTATGCAGGATACCATGGCTAGAGTCAAGCAGTCGGTTACCAAGCCTAGGAGGCGGCGTGCTCCGAAAGTGCCCGCCAATGAAGTTACTCCGGATGAGGAGTATGAGGGATCGGAGGAGCAAGCAGGCTCTTATCTTGGTGGCACCCCTTCAACCCCTAGTGACTCAATCTTGGGGGAGTTAGGTGGAGAGGATTCTTCCTCCTCTCAAGGCTTAGATGGAGAGGAGTCAGGCGGAGAAGAGGCCACTGAATGGTCTAGATCAGAAGCGTTGGGCTCTTATCAAGGGTATATTGCGGCTTACTACCAGCAGCTTCTTAGGGGACCAGTCTTGCCGGATCCCTTGGAAACTAGAATGCTCCCTAGAGACCTTGCTACCATGAGGGGTAGCTTTCGAGCATTTGCAGATGCCCATCCTACATGGGAAGGTTGGCGAATAGAGGTTCCGCCTGCAGAGGCAACAATTGCCTAAAAGGATGACATTGATAACGCCGACAACTACTTGGGTGCTATGAAGCCGTTATTAGACCCGACCTTTTTTTTTTTCTCTCCATAGGGCAATTAAGAAGATTTTAAAGCGGTATGAGTTAGGCATCTTGCAACTCACCCCAAATTCATGGATAAATATATTAAGTTACATTGCCGCATGCAATTTTCAAAATATAGAGTCAAGTTTTGCGGCCATTTCTCACATGCACTATATGAGCCGGGCGCCAAGAAGGTATGGGGCATGGTACACATTGACCACCCATCTACAATATCTGATGTCCTTGGACAAACCGTCCAAGAGGACTGGCTAGAAGGAGAAGTTTTCCTTGATCTCCTCGCCTAAATTAGGACACAATTGGTTCCTACGTCGGTATAATAGGGATTCGATTTTGATTGGGAAAAAATGCGCCTTCCCCCGTATTCCGTCTAAGGCTTATGAACAAATAATGGAGCCCAGGTTCTTTAATACTACGACTGAGCCCCTTGATGATGGGACCCATATAATTGTTCCTAAGATTTGGATACCCCATCTGGATTTTTTAAAGGATGAGGCCTTCCTTTTCGCCTGTGGTCTTAGCACCATGTTCCCACAGGGTAGATTAACTATACATCCGGCAATCTTTCGTCTCTATTGATGCACTAATTGTTTTATTGGTTTATATGACCAACTATTTTCTTCCTTTTTTTGCCAAAGAAGCGCTAAACATGGTGGACCCAATCAAGTCGCCTGCAAAATCGGCTGCTCAGCTAAGGAAGGAGCAGCTGCTAGAGAAGAAGACCGCCTTGGTGGCCAAGGATTCTAAGAAGAGCGGGATAAGACCGTCTGCCATGCTTCCTAGATTTTTCTTTAACTTAAGAATTTGCTGCCTTTAACCCCTTCTTTTTATTTGAAGGAGTGGGAATAGATCCATTCCACGCTCCATAACTAATTTGTTCAAGCGGCCGGGGGAGGAGCTGATAAAGACCCCGGTTAAGGCAGCGAAGAAGAATCTGTCACAATCAACCCCTTCAACCGACCGAGATCATCCTTCAACCAGGGTAAAGCCTGGCTGTACTGAAGGCTCTGAGCGAAAGCTCGGAATGTGCTATTGGGAAACACCCGAATGCCTTTACGACATCGAAGAGTGGCGAGCCACACAATGTTGCAGTCGGCGCTGCAACGACTAAAGGGGGAGAATCCTGTCTTCCCAAAGCTCAAGGTAAGACTCGTATTGAACTCCCTTGTCCGCTTGACTTCATGCGAGTCAGGACTCGGTTTCGCCCTTCTGGAGGTTCGATGAGCAGCCGACATAAATTGGATACCGCTCGCTTTCTCACTAAGTAATTCTTTTGGTGCAGATGCTTCCTCAGGGTCGCCTAACGCCCAGGCATTTTCCAAGAGGATGGTAAGGTCTTTGACTCGATTAGAGAAAAGCTCAGTGCTAGATCTGTAGGTAGTTGACTTTGACCGGATCTAAGGCTTGCTGGCTAAGGTAACTCAAAGTTTTTTTTATACTCTATTATTTTCCTTTTCCTATTCAAATTCTTAACCTGCCGTCTACATCCTTCTAGGCAATGCTAAGGGTAGATAGGATGAGGCCCCCCTTCAGGCGGAAGCAAGACGAGGTAAACGATGCTAAACAAAGGGCCTATGAAGCTTTCAACTCTGCTGAATACGGTAAAATAATGTGTGATTTAGAAAATAAAGATGCAAAGTTGAAACAAGAGGAGTTGGTGAAGAGCCTGACGGCTGCAGCTGATGTCGCCAACGCCAAGGTCTCCAACCTTGAGTTGGAGTTAAAAAAATGCTAAGTATGTCATTGTGGCATTAGGGGAAGCGGATAAGGAGAATGCTCAGCCAAGGGAGGATGTTAGCCAGCTTAGGCTGGAGATTGTCCAAATGAGGAATAATCACCACGAAGAGCTCTCGAAGGAGTAGAGCCAGCTGGTAGCAGAAAACGAGCGGGACACTAAGGCCCGTTTAAAGCTTTCTTGGAATCTCCTCCACCCGACTGTGGACTTTGAGTACTTCAAACTGAGGTACAATTACGCCACAGCGGTGTATAATGCTGAGGTCTTGAAGGAGTAGGCCTCGGCCTCCATTCAAAGTGTTGGCCCTAGACCAAGACTTCGAGTTTAAGACGGAGAAGAGGAGAAAGGGGAGAACCAAACCGAAGAGGTCCCGACTGAGATCCTCCCGGCCCTGAGAAAAAAGAAGCAAGCCTCTTAGCCGGTCAGGACTAGCCGGAGAAAGCTTAGCAGCCGTGATACAACCACCCTTGAAGTATTTCCGCGGCAGTATGCCATCTCTTATTTTCTCTGGCCTGTGAGCCGTGAAAATCTATATTTACCGACTCAGGTGTTGGGTTAACAATCTTTATCTTTGTTTTTTCTCCGGATTTAGTTCCGGCTAACAATATCACTCGGCCTTTGGCCGGTTTTTTACTAATGAAATTTGCCAACCGAGTTAGTTTGCTCAATTTGTTTCAATTTTTGCACTTAAATTTTTGCAATTTTGCCTAACACTTTTTATAGCATGCGGCATTCAGTACACCAAGTACCCTTGCCCCTGGCGGCTGTGTGGTTAGTTTCAGTATTTCTTTGATTGATTGACTTGGAAAATTTTGATACTTTAAAGAGTATGAGATGTTCCCAAGTTAATCAATCACAGTAGTGATTGCCTCAATCTAAGTACACAACTGTCCAAACATTCAAGCAAGTACACTTCTGTCGATAACAAGCTGATGTCAATAAACATCCAACTTTTGAGCTTAATCATTCTTTAGATTATTTTGGTCAGACAGCTATGAGTTGATCAATTAGGTCATTGAATCTTTGCCGTCGGTATGAGTAATTAGAGCACTTGGTTACCCGGATAGAAGATACTCTTTGTGACGATTCCACCCAGATGGGCGTCGTCGGACGCCTTACTCCTGTTGGAGCAGACAAATTTATAAAATATCATTCGTTCATCGGCCTCATAGTTTGAACTTAAATTTACCCACTAAGTTTTTAACTTAGTTTAATTTATTAGTTTACCGTCTGTGCATTACCTAGGTGGTACTTTTATATATATATATATATATATATATATATATATATATATATATATATATATATATATACATACATACATACACACATATATATGAATGAAATAACAAAATTGAAAACAAAAGGCAACTCTTTCATTGATGGGCTTCATTTAGAAAAAATTTACAAATCTCAGAATTAGTACTTTTTGAAGTTGTCTACTTTCCAATTTTGGGCAGTTTCCTTCCGTCTAGAGTTTCCAGACGGTAGGTGTCATTCCTTACTTCCTCATAGATCCGGTAGGGGCCTTCACAATTAGGAGTTAGCTTTCCATGCTCATTGGCCCTACCAACTGCCTCCAACTTTCGTAACACAAAGTCCCCAACTTTCAAGGGTCGTTTGTGCACTCTTTTGTTGTAGGCACGGGTCATTCTCAGATGGTAAATCTCATGGCGCAAGGCGGCATTGCCCCTGCGCTCCTGGAGTGAGTCCAATGCTAGCCACATGGTCTCCTAGTTTGCCTCTTCATTGTATAGCATGACTCGTGGAGTCGGCTCATAATGCTCGATGGGCAGAACGACTTTAGCTCCATAACCCAGAAGAAATGGGGTTTCACTGGTTGCCCCTTTTTCAGTTGTCCGGATGGCCTTTAGGACATGAATTAATTCTCCATCCCATAAACCATCGGCTCTTTCAATTTTCTTTTTGATGCCGTCTAAGATGAGTTTGTTGAAGGCTTCAACTTGGCCGTTTGCTTGGGGTCGGCCGAATGATGCAAAACAATGTGAAATCCCTTCATCTCCTAACTAAGTCTTGAGCTGAGGTGTCTCAAAATGAGGCCCATTATCAAACACCATAAACATAGTTACCCCATACCCTAGGAGTGTACCATTTGTAAGATATTCCCGGATGCCATCCATACATGTAGAGCTTCAGTCAAGCACTCCAAAGGGCTCTTCGTCAGATATACTCCGCTTTTCCATAACTTCCCAGAAGATTGATCGAGACGTATCACAGGAGGCGGAGGATGCCAATTTTGACAGAGCATCCGCTTGGTTGTTTTCAGACCTAGGCACTTGACTTAGATGGAATTCTTCAAGTGTCCCAGCCTTAGCTTTGACCGCCAATAACTATTTTCCGGATGGGTTGGCTTCATATTCACCACGGTATTGGCTAACGACTAACTGTCTGAGTAGGCGTCAATTTTTGTTGCCATTGCCGCCTTGAACATGCAAATGTTGGCTAGCAGGGCCTCATATTCCGTCTCATTGTTTGAGGCCTAGAACTTAAACTGAAGTGCGTATTCATATTTATATCCTTCAGGAGACTAACAGATTATACCTGCAGCACAACTGTTCATAGTAGAGCTCCCATCTACATACACTTTCCAAACTTGATCATGGTTTTTTGGAGCAAACGACCTTATCATTTCGATAATGAAGTCGGCAAACGTCTGACCCTTCACTACATTTCTTGGTTCGTAGGTGATTTCAAGACTTTGTATTTCAATAGCCTACTTGAGCATCCTGCCGGATGACTACAAGGGCCTCATTGGATGCTTGAGGGGTTGATATGTGTAGATCACCACCGGATGTGCCAAAAAGTAAGGCTTTAACTTCTTAACAGCCATGTAGAGAGCAAGGTAAAAATTTTAACCATGGGGTACCGTAGTTCAGCATTTATGAGAACATGGCTAATGAAATAGACCAAGATCAGCTGAATACCGTCACTCTCAGCAAGGAGAACGACACTAAGGGCATGAACTGAGACGACTAAGTACATGTAGAGCATCTCCTTTGGCAAAGGGCTAACAAGCCCTGGCAAGGAGTGTAAATGTTCTTTCAATTTCTAAAAGGCCGCCTCAGAATTATCTCCCCATTAAAATCTAGTCTTCTTCCTGATTGCTTGGAAGATGTAAAGGCATTTGTCACGTGACTGAGTGAGGAATCTTCCAAGCACAGCTAGACAACCGGCGAGCTTCTGAACTTCCTTGATAATATGGGGTGACTTCATGTCAATTACCGCTTGTATCTTCTCGGGGTTAGCCTCTATCCCCCTTTGATTAATCAGAAATTTAAGAAACTTCCCAGACTCAACACCAAAAACACAATTTCTTGGATTTAAGATGACCTTATGACGCCTGAGTGTGGTGAAGGTTTCTCGGAGATCAACAAGGTGATCCGTCTGTAGCTTGGATTTGACTATCATGTCATCAACATATGCCTCTTTATTCCTCCCAATCTGATCAATGAAGATTGTATTAATCATATGTTGGAATGTGTACGGTGCATTCTTCAAGCCAAACAGCAGAACCGTATAACAGAATAACCCCTGATTAGTGACGAAGGTCGTCTTCTCTTAATCTTTTTTCCACAGGGGTATCTGATGGAAGCCGGAGCAAGAATCCATAAAACTCATCAAGGAATACCCTGCAGTAGAGTCAACCAGCCTGTGGATATTTGGAAGCGGGTAACTATAAAGCAGTGTAATCTACACACATGCGCCAGGTATCATTCGACTTCTTTACAAGCACCACATTCGCAACCCATTATGGGAAGTTACATAGCCGAATGAATCCAGCGTCTAATAACTTTCTGACCTCGGCAATTGTCGCCTTACTTCTTTTCTCGCGTGATTTCTTTTCTTTAGCCGAATGGGATTCTTTTTAGGATCCACAGCGATTTTGTGGAAAGTGAGATCCAAGCTTATACTTGACACCTCTTCCAATTTAAAGGCAAAAAGGTCTTTAAATTCTTTTCGCAGGAGGTGCAAATATACACCCAACCTTTCAAAGGCAGTCGCCCCCACCTTAACAGTTCGCTTTGGACGGCTGTCATCTAGAGGAATATCAATGTGCTCACCAGTCGACTGGGGACAGAGATCATCTAACTGTTCCCAGGTCAGTGATTACTATTTCTTCTCTTTTTTCACCTCCACCAGCTGATCAACTTTTATTTTCTTTCCGGTTACTGGTGGGGGTAAATCAAAGTCCATGACATCGTCAAGGTCTATTAACTCCTTCGGTTGATCGGCTATAGAAGCCATTAGTTTGATGTCTAAGAGGTAGCACTCTCTTGACGTCTTCTAATCCCCTTTGAGGGAGCCAATAGAGCCATCATCCTTTTCATAATTGAGCAGCATTAGAGCTAGGATAATGATGGCCTTGAACTTGTTTAGAGTGGGACAACCAAGAATGAAGTTATAGGCGGTTAACTCTTTAATCACCAAAAATCGGACGATCATATGTCGCCCTTTTCCCTTCTGCCCCAGCCGTATGGGTAGATCAATTTGTCCGACTAGGTGCACAAGCCCTCGTCTAAAGCCAACCAGTAGATGGGAGACGTCGCGCAGGTTGTACAACTTATAGCTTGGACAGACACTTCTAGCTGATGAAGGATCCGACCAACCAACTAATTGGAGACCTTACATTCAATGACGACTGGGTCATCAAGCGGTCGACGGACTTTTCCCTAATTCTTCTCTGTGATGAGAACGTCTGGGAATGTTCCACTGGTGGACGCCTGTCCATCATCAAAATGAGTGGATCATCTTCTTTATATGATCCTTGGTGCCCTGGATGGTCAGGGCACCCAATGCGAATCCGCCTGCTATAAAGTAAACCGGATCCTTGTGGGTGTCCAAGCTACTAGTAAGCTGGACAGTCTTAGACGACTGTCCTAGATTCGTCTTGGCAATTGCTTTGGACTTCAAGACATAAGACTTTAGCAAGCCCTTATCAGCTAAACAGTCCAACGTCCACTTGAGATTATAGTAGTCCTTTGTGTCATGGCTGACTTCCTCATGGAAGTGACAATATTTATTCTTGTTTCATGACTGAACGGAAATCTTTATAGGATTCGACTTCTCAATGGTCAGCCGATCCTTTATCTCTAAGAGGATGGAGTGGCAGTCTTTATTGAACTCGTACCGTGAGACGTACAGATCGAATTATTTATTTTTCTTTTTAGACGGCTGATCAGGTTCATCAACCGCCTAAAATTGTTTTCTCTTTTTGCTTACTTCAGCTTTCTGAGCCTGTTGAGCATACCGACTCTCTTTTTGTTTGTCAGACTTCTTAGAGTCTGCCTGATGGTTGGATTAGCAGAGGTCTGTAGCTTGGATAAAGATCTTCGCCTCTATCAAGGCCTCTTGAAGGGTGAAGACGCTCTTTCGGACAAGGTCGAACTTAAAGGTTGACCTAGCCTTCTAACCCTTAAAGAAGTCTATATAAGCTACCTCGTTAGACAGCCCCTGAATCAGGATTCTCACTAGATTGAACCGTCTGACACAGGAGCGAATCCCTTCTCTCTCTCCCTACCTTATGGTGCTGAAGTCAAGACTTGTTTTCTTAGTAGGGATGTTCATTGAGAAGTTTGAGGCAAACTTGAAAGCAAGCTTCCTGAAGCTGTCAATGTACTCAGTTGGTGTAAACATCTACTTTTGGCGTCCTGTCCCGACAGGAAGTGCAATAGCGATAAATAAAACCAGCTTTGTGTTAGAAAAAGGCCAATTCCCCAAGCTGTTGTTGGAGAAATAGCCACAAAACACAAAAACTAGCCCAAACTAAAAAAAACAAAGCTAAACAAGGTCCAATTAACTAAATCCGATCAATATTAGGCTTAAGCCCGTGTTTAAAACCCAATAATGACGGATTTAGGAGCGATTAGGTTAAATTTTAATGTTGCAGCAGGAAAATCCGCGCGCATCTTAATCAGTCGCGCTGGGCAGACACTCAGCGCAACCTCTAGAGATGCGCTCACTGAAGATTCAAAATTTTACGAAAATATAGAATCGAATCTTACCATAATGCCACGCGCAAGACACTCAGTTGCGCTGCCCAAAGCAGAGCAACCCAATCACTTGCGCTGGGATGTTAGTGTGGACGTATAACCTCCTAGAGCGAAGTGTAGTTTATTCGGCCAGTTGTAGACGCCCATTTTTGTCTCCCCAGAACCAAACCCAGTGATGAGTTCCTTTCACGTCGAATCATAATCGAATGAAACGAAAGTGTGGAAAAGTCTAGTGTTGCGGAAAGTTTTATTTCTTTTCTTTTCTCTTCTCTCTGTTTTTGAAAACTTTATTTTAAGAAAATAGTCAATCCAGTTTGGTTGGTCCATGACATGGGTCCAATACTGGTGTAGTTGGATGGGGCTTGCAAAGACCTTTCCAACGATATATTATAAGCCCAATTCCGATGAATATTGAGGAAGTTATGGCCAATTTACTAAACTGGGCCCGGTTTGAGCTTTAAGTACGGCCCAATGATCTAGGGGAGGGCCTAATATGATTTATCATTCCTAATGCAATTAGGAATGTTTTTGTTCTTCTAGAACATTCTAGAAGGTCTTATCATTCTTAATTCAATTAGGATTCTTCAGAGTTTTAATCAAGATCAAATAGCATTTTCGACTGAAATTATATAATTTTATCTTCCATTACGGTAAAATTATCAGATTTTTGAAAACGAGTTAAAATCCGGTTTGGCGTCCAACCCCAGGCCTTGGCGCCTGGAACCAAGATTGGCGCCTGGCGCTAGCCACTGGTCCTGGCGCCAATGAGCTAGGGCTAGCGCCAAGTTGTTTTTGCGATCTTCAGACTCTGTTTTGATAAATTATCTTTTTTGGCTGATTTTCTCTATAAATATAGTATCAAAAACTCCGTTTTGAGGGACGGATTGTCATCATCATTCACCACTTCTTTTACTCTTAAGTTTTAATAAATTCCGTTTTCATTCATCATCTACAATCTACAATCAACAACAATCACCAACATTCATCCAACTCTCTTCATCTTCATCATTCATTCATCAATTTTCAATAACAATAATCTTTTAGAATTCTTTTCTAAACCTTGATTTTTCATACAAAATTCCGCATTCACAAGATCTTGATACACCTTGCCATATTCGAAATTGCCTTCGCCCTAGACGTGAAAGGTTTTAATTTCTGAGGGTTTGGTCCCAAATTCTCTATTTCAATTATTTAATTTAATTGTTTTGTTTATTATTTTCCTTGAAGTTACTAACGTGTGTATTTTGTTATTAGAAAGAGGTACGAGGCATCCAAGTAAGTACTTTAATGATTTAATTGATATTATGATGTAGAAATCATGCTTAGATTGTTATTATGATATTCCTAATATCATGTCTAGGGTAATTTTAATATCAAGTATGATTAAAAGTATGATGCTTCCTGTATTCTTCCTAATATTTATGATTGTTAGTATCATGTTAGGGCTAAAGATTTGATTTTTATTGCTTAGTGACATGCTAGGGTTTGTTATTAATCTTGTTAGTATCATGCCTAGGATCTTGCTATTTTTATTATGCTTTAATATTAACATGATTATGATTATGATTATTATAATTATTATTAATGATATTGATTATTTATTATGTTGCTTGATTATTTTATTGTTATTGATTGATCACCTTTTATTACATGTTTAAAGGGAATTTGTATTTGCAATCACGCTTAATAAGATAATGAATAATCTTGTTAGGTTAATTGTGATTATAATTCAAGTGATCGCCAATAATAGTTTATTTGTGAATTAAATTCAACAAACATAGATTAAACAGGTTTAGGGTTAATCCTATTGATTGTACGTTAATCAAAGCACACATTAATACGAGCAGAATAAAGTAGAGGCCTATTATTAGGGCAAGTTCAATCTCTTTTAGGTTGGATTTGTACCATCATCCCCGGACCCTTATTTGGTTCATGACCTTATGGAGTTGACGATCTCTTGGATCGTTAAGGGGTGTAACCTTCACCTCGTGAACGGTTTACAAGTTCCTTAAAAACTTGTTGGCGACTCTTTTGCTCTATCTTCTTCCCTTTTGGACGCCACCGTACTTTAGTGTATGATCACAGTGGGGTTCAAGCTAGTGGGATTTTAAAGGCTTGTAAATATTCCCTACAGTTTTTGGCGACTCCACTGGGGAGGATTTCTATTTTAATTCCTGAACTTGTTTCGGCAATGATTTAGAATGAGTGGATGAGACTCGAAAAGTTCTAAGTATTTCATGTGCGTAATTTTGATTAACATTGTGGCATATGCATAAAAAGGTTCTCATTGGAAAGACCATCCGTAATGAGTCAAAAACATAGGATTTTACACGTAGGAAATTTGAGAAATGTCTTTCACAACTAGGACTGAAATAACACCGCGCGAAACTGGATGATTTTATTGAGCATAGAAAGCTGCTGAGGCATGTGGGAAGTAGCGTCAGGGGCCAGAGCTTGGCGCCATACTTTTAGCCGTAGCGCCAGAGGCCAGTATTGGCGCCAGGCGCTACAATTAAAAGTTGGAGCCAGTCTCTGTTTGCTGGCGCCAATTTCCCCCAATACCGAGCCAGAAATATGCGTTCTAATTTCGATCGGTTTTTCGTATTGTTTGCTCGATCCTACTTCCTGATTAAATTTTTTCTCATTTTTCTGAAACCCATATGTGTTCTACATATGGACATAACCCTCTGGGAATTCATGCTCTATCTACCCGATTGAACGCTCCTGGCAACAAAGGGTACATCTGAAAGGTTGAATTCACCAAACCATGGAAGCGAGTTTTTTCTAAAAAACTCGCGGTGTTCTATTCACACGCGTTAACCCTTCACGGTTAGGCTTCTACGTGGTACATCTGGACAATTAACCATGGACCCTGTTTGACTAAACTATATCCCGAATTTTAGAGAACTAGAGCCATGGTTAGGTTGCAAACTCATTGCATCATATTGTGCCTACTTGACTAATTGTGCATTATTTGTTGTGCATACTCTATGTGATTTTTTCTAACCGTTTGTTTGACTTGTGCTAAGAATAAATAAACTGATTAATGACTAAAGGACTTTTTTTAATTAATTAATTAATTAATTTGAGCTAAAAAAATAAACATAAAATCGAGTCATAGTTCCTTTAAGTCAACCCGGATTTTTATTCCCGTATACTGCACAAATGTCAACTTGTTTTGGTCATATATGGAGTTCTAGAAAGAACTACAAGTCAAACAACCTATGGATCTGTAGCCCCGCGTTTTATCTTTAATTTGGCGTTGGTTTCATCCCAATCAGCGTCGCAGATCAAAAGTTATGACTAAAATACCACAGTCTGTCCAGTCTAATACATATACGTGAAGTCTTAACTTAGTCTTTGCTTGAGTCTAGTCACATATTCTAGCCACATGGTCATGACACGAGTCTTAAAGTACCATCTACACTCACTAGTCTTAGCACACACTTTGAGCACATGTCACCATGGCCATATCTTAGGTTCATGCATGAGTCGGTCTTTTCCGTCATTTGAGTTGGGGGGTACATTCTATCCCTAATTCTTCATATCCCTCCACCTCCATCATTTTTTTCTTTTTTCACTTTCTATTCCATCTTTCTTCACTCCTTCCATCCATGTGTGTTGAATCGAGTTTGAGTCATATGATTGACAAACAAAAAATGAGGGTAATGATGAAACAACACAAGACAAGAGGCGAGATTCAACGAAAAGATTTCATGACCTCTTTTTCTATTTCTTTTTCTTTTTTTCCTTTCCCCAATAAGTCTAGCATAGGCACCTTTTCTTTTCCTTTAGATTAATTTTGTAATTTTTCTTTTCTTTTCCCTTTTTAATAAAATGAGCATTTATTTCCTTATATATGATCATTTCATTACATTGCATTAAAAAAAAAAAACATGTCGAATTAAGCACAAGGTATACTAATGATTTGAGGCACCCCTTGTAGCCACATCATAACTCCTTTTGCCCTTTAATTATACAATCCTTTCTTCATAAACCACTTTGAGCCTCGTCTAATGATAGACCCTTCTTTTTTCAACCTACATCTATCTAACCTTGGGATGGGATGGTGTGCAACTTATGCAATTTTCAATTTCATAAAAAGCTTGAGTAATTCAAAAAATAGCAAAAATAAGAAAAAGCAAAAATAAATAAAAGTGTACAAAAGGGAAAGTGTTCCAATGTCTATGATGTGAAAATATCTTTGATAAGAACACGTCTCAGATTGCGTCTCTTATCGAGTGCTCGGTATCGTGCCTGAGAAACATGAATGCCAAGTGAGTGATAGACCGCATGATCGAGATTTCTCACACTTATTAAAATAAAATAAATGCTAAAGCAAAAGAAAGAGCTAAAAAAAAGAGTAGAAAACCTCAAGCATGAAAATACAAAGATTCAGAAGCAAGGTTGCACACCTTGGGGGCTTGTCTAGGGTCTTGAACCTTTATCCCCTTCTCCTTTAAACCTTTAGCCTAACCACGTTACAACCCTTAAAAAGACCTTTTTGAGGTATACACACTTGTGCGAGGTTTGGCTAGAGCTACGTTCGGCCTGATTCCTAACGGATACGTAGGCAACCTCACATCGAGGTGCGGCCGTAATAAACATGCATTCATATTCACATTCACACACTTACACCATGATCATATCAAGGGATCTCCAATGCTCATCCCTATTCACTTAGAGCTAGACTTGGGGGCTTGATCCCTACATCATTAGCTTACCTAGCCTAAGAGTCACCATTATTTGGCTCTTCTAACAATAATATCTTTTCACACACTTAGCTCTTGCGGCCTAACTTTAGTGTCACTTTCACACACATCACACATACATGACCAAATATATTTCCCTTAGGAACCCTTTGTCATGAAATCTTAACGTTGAAGCATGCCTTGTCATATCAACATCACTCATCATTGCATCACGAAGTATGAAGTGCTTAGCCTCCGTGCCTAAGTTACCCAAATGCTTTCATCATTGAGTCAACCATTGAGATAGCCTAGGATGGATTAATCCTTGAACCTTGAGAGATAGTATCGAATGACATTTGACTAAGCTCATTCAACATGCATCTTCAAACTTTTGATTTTCTTTTTCACGTCTTTCTTTTTCGGGAGAAAGTTGGTACCCTCCACAATTGACGAAATTTTTTTGCTTTTTTGCTTTTTTCGAGTCGCACGATCACATTACAATGCACACACGAGTCATGTACACATTGAGTCATGTCGTGTCATATCACTTTGATTTGAGTCTAACACTTGTGTCATTACACTTCAAGTCGAGTCAACCTCGAGTCAGTCAATCATATCGAGTCAAGTTTATACCTTGAGTCGTGTCAAGTCGATGAGTCAAGCAACATTAAGTCTTAGGTAAACCCTAAGATAATTAAAAAGATTGGCAAATTTCTATAGTAAAAAATAAATACAAGTGCAGCAGAACAGGGAAGACCCTACTCCAGCGCCTGGCGCCAGAGATATTTCAGTAGTGATAGAGCTCGAAGCCTCTCTGAAAGGTTATTTTGGCCTCATACATCGATTTCGGGTTCCTTGGTACGCCAGTTAGCCCCTATAAGCAATTTGACATGATTGAGTAGTCGATTTGATTACAGTCTAAGTGATCGACCTGATGAAAGATCGTCTCACTTAGGTTAAAGCGCCTAGGCATTGGCTCAAAAGCAGAAAAACACCGACATACAGGTTCAAGAGCAATGAAAGCGTCGACGTACAGGCATAGCAAAAGCAAAGTTCAGGCGAACTTTTAAAGATCGACAGGCGTAGGTCTTCGGTATTTTTTCCTTTGGGAAAATTATCGCAACAATTGAGGATGACTTCAAGTAAAGTTATTTTCGACAGCATTCGCTAAGATTGTGGAGGTTGTCACCAATGATTTGAGAAGATAGCATGACATGGGCGGTCTTCGACAGCATTCGTTAAGATTGTGGAAGTTGTCACCAAAGATTTGAGAAGATAGCACGAGATGGGCGATCTTCGACGGCATTCGCTAAGATTGTGGAGGTTGTCACCCGATATTTGAGAAGATAGCACGAGATGGGCAGTCTTCGACGACTTTTGCTATGATTGGAAAGGTTGTCACTATGATTCAAGAAAAGGCTCAAGATATAGCAACATTGATCGACGACGTTCCCTAGATTGCGGAAGATCGTCAAAACAAATAGCAAGATGGCGTTCCCTAGATTGTGGAGAGTTGTCACAAAAAAACTAAAGATTGTTTCAAGAGAAATGATCTTTGATGGTATTCCCTTGGATGTGGAATATTATCAATGCGAATAAGGATTGTTTCAAGAGAAATAATCTTCGATGATGTTCCCTAGGATGTGGAATATTATCAAAGCGGGGAGGATAGTTTCAGGCGAAGCAATCTTCTAATTTGGAAGCAGTTACAAGGCGTAGCGGTTTTCAAGCGGGATGACATTCTCTAGCTTGCAGGAGGTCACCAAAGTAATCGGTTACTTTCAAAGACGTGTGCTCGACGGTGCAAGATACGCGTTTCTTAACTCTTTTATCTGTTTAACTAACGCTAGTTTCGCAGGTATCGGCGTTATAAGATTGATTTAGGATCGCAGAACGTTCTGAATCATTCTCCGTCCCTATCGATACTTTGACTTTCGTTTTTCGAAACTTGCGTTTCTCCAAACTCAGTCAAAGTGGGGGCTTCTGTAGACGCCCATTTGTGTCTCCCCAGAACCAAACCCAGTGATGAGTGCCTTTCACGTCGAATCATAATCGAATGAAACGAAAGTGTGGAAAGGTCTAGTGTTGCGGAAAGTTTTATTTCTTTTCTTTTCTCTTCTCTCTGTTTTTGAAAACTTTATTTTAAGAAAATAGCCAATCCAGTTTGGTTGGTCCATGACATGGATCCAATATTGGTGTAGTTGGATGGGGCTTGCAAAGACATTTCCAACGATATATTATAAGCCCAATTCCGATGAATATTGTGGAAGTTATGGCCAATTTACTAAACCGGGCCCGGTTTGAGCTTTAATTACGGCCCAATATGATTTATCATTCCTAATGCAATTAGGAATGTTATTGTTCTTCTAGAACATTCTAGAAGGTCTTATCATTCTTAATTCAATTAGGATTCTTCAGAGTTTTAATCAAGATCAAATAGCATTTTCGACTGAAATTATATTATTTTATCTTCCATTAAGGTAAAATTATCAGATTTTCGAAAACGTGTTAAAATCCGGTTTGGCGTCCAACCCAAGGCCTTGGCTCCTGGAACCAGGATTGGCGCCAGACACCAGCCATTGGCGCCTGGCGCTAGCCATTGGTCCTGGCGCCAATGAGCCAGAGCTGGCGCCAAGTTGTTTTTGCGATCTTCAGACTTTGTTTTGATAAATTATCTTTTTTTGCTGATTTTCTTTATAAATATCGTATCAAAAACTCCGTTTTGAGGGACGGATTGTCATCATCATTCACCACTTCTTTTATTCTTAAGTTTTAATAAATTCCGTTTTCATTCATCATCTATAATCTACAATCTACAATCAACAACAATCACCAACATTCATCCAACTCTCTTCATCTTCATCATTCATTCATCAATTTTCAATAACATTAATCTTTTAGCATTTTTTTCTAAACCTTGCTTTTTCATACAAAATTCCGCATTCACAAGATCTTGATACACCTAGCCATATTCGAAATTGCCTTCACCCTAGACGTGAAAGGTTTTAATTTCTGAGGGTTTGGTCCCAAATTCTCTATTTCAATTATTTAATTTAATTGTTTTGTTTATTATTTTCCTTGAAGTTACTAACGTGTGTATTTTGTTATTAGAAAGAGGTACGAGGCATCCAAGTAAGTACTTTAATGGTTTAATTGATATTATGATGTACAAATCATGCTTAGATTGTTATTATGATATTCCTAATATAATGTCTAGGGTAATTTTAATATCAAGTATGATTAAAAGTATGATGCTTCCTATATTCTTCCTAATATTTATGATTGTTAGTATCATGTTAGGGCTAAAGATTTGATTTTTATTGCTTAGTGACATGCTAGGGTTTGTTATTAATCTTGTTAGTATCATGCCTAGGATCTTGCTATTTTTATTATGCTTTAATATTAACATGATTGTGATTATGATTATTATAATTATTATTAATGATATTGGTTATTTATTATGTTTCTTGATTATTTTATTGTTATTGCTTGATCACCTTTTATTACATGTTTAAAGGGAATTTGTATTTGCAATCACGCTTAATAAGATAATTAATAATCTTGTTAGGTTAATTGTGATTATAATTCAAGTGATCGCCAATAATAGTTTATTTGTGCATTAAATTCAACCAACATAGATTAAATAGGTTTAGGGTTAATCCTATTGATTGTATGTTAATCAGAAAGCGCACATGAATACGAGCAGAATAAAGTAGAGGCCTATTATAAGGGCAAGTTCAATCTCTTTTAGGTTGGATTTGTACCATCATCCCCGGACCCTTATTTGGTTCATGACCTTATGGAGTTGACGATCTCTTGGATCGTTAAGGGGTGTAACCTTCACCCCGTGAACGGTTTACAAGTTCCTTAAAAACTTGTTGGCGACTCTTTTGCTCTATCTTCTTCCCTTTTGGACGCCACCGTACTTTAGTTTATGATCACAGTGGGGTTCAAGCTAGTGGGATTTTAAAGGCTTGAAAATATTCCCTACACCAGTCTTTATAATTTTCTGCCATTTTCATAATGATGAATGTTATGGATTTATTTGCCGATTCTACAACTCCATTCATTTGAGGTCTATATGGAGATGTGTGATGATGTTTTACTTTATAACGAGTTAAGAGGGTCTCGACTTCAGCTTTGAATTGTGATCGCTGATCACTAATTATTCGTGTGGAACTCCATATCTACAAAATATGTTTCTTTGGAGAAACTTTGCGACATGTTTAGAAGTAATATTCACGTAAGAAGCAACCTTGTACTCGTAATCGATGTAAAATTTGGTAAAGTAATCGATGGCTACTAATACGTACTCGTGACCTCCTTCTCTTGTTGGAGAAATTTTACCAATTATGTCAATTCCCCAAGTTGAAAAAGGCTAAAGGGAAGTGAGATTGTATAGTTTTGATGGTGGAAGGTGTTGGAAATTAGTGATCATTTGACACTCTGGAAACTTTTTAACATATTGTATGCAATCATGTTCCATAGTTGACCAATAGTACCCTTGTCGTGAACTTCAAACATTTTACCATTCATGTGAGGTCCACAAACACCTTTATGAGTATTCTCAATAAGGCGTGTGGATTCGGGTTGGTCTATACACAATATGCTTTGACCATTAGGTCCCTTTTTTCATAATTAACCATTTAATAGACCATATTGAGTTGCGAGTGTTCTTAAGGCTCGTAGGTCTTTTGATAAAGTATTTTTAGGATATGTGCCATGGGTAATATATTGAAGGATATGATCATAACAAGGATTTTATCCTTCGATGTCATTTATTTCTTTTATCACGTTGCAATATGTTGGTTCTTCTCTTCTAATAACGCATGATTGCATCATATGTAAGTGATGTGGAATGTTGTTCATTTAGGCTAATTTTGCTAGCGCATCGGCAAATTGATTATCATCCCTTGGGAGATATTTACAATCAATATGTTCAAAATGCTCGATGAGTTTCTCTAGGTGTTCTTGGTATAATATTAGTGTGGAGTTCTTTATTTTCAATTTTTTAAGTATATGATTTATAATAAAACTAGAATCTCCATATACCTCTTATTTTTTCACACCTACGCTAGCTGCTTTTTCTAATCCAATCATTCACGCTTCGCATTCCGCGGCATTATTTGTAACCTCAAAGTCCAGTTTCACAGAGATTGGAGTATGTGGTCCCTCTAGACTTATGAGTAACACTCCCACACCACATCCTTTTTGATTGGATGCACCGTCAAAGTACATTACCCATTTGTCACCTAGTGTCATGAGAATCTCTTCATCCGAAAGATGAGTAGTTTCTTTATGACTTGTTTGAATAGGATTTTGGGCCAGAAAATCGGAAATTACTTTCCCTTTTGTTGATTTTTAAGGAATATATTTTAGTTCAAATTCGGCCAACATTACCAACCACTTTAATATTCTTCCCTGTATAGCTGCTTGTTTAAATAAATACTTTATCTAATTTTGTTGAGAAATCACATGAGTAGTGTGTGGTAGCATGTAATGTCGTAGTTTTTTAGTTGCCCACACTAATGCTAAACTTGTTTTGTCCAAGGTGCTATATTTTGTTTCACATTAAATGATTTTTTTTTTACTTATATAGTATATTGCAAGTTCGACTTTTTCTACCTATTGTGCTAGCATGGCACCTGTGACTGTGTCTGTAAACGTGATGTATTGCCTAAGAGGTAGTTTGGGTACTGGTGGTGCTAAAACTGGTGAACGTTTGAGATAATCTTTAATTTTCTCAAAGGCCCTTTGGCAATGATCATCCCATTCATGTTTTTCTTCGTTTTTTAATTTTTTAAATATTGTCTCACAAGTCATAGTTAATTTGTTGATAAATCGACTAATGTATTGTAGTTTGCCAAGAAACCCTCTAATTTCTTTTTATGTTTTAGGGGGAGGCATATAACCAATTAGCTTTATTTTAGAAGGATCGATCTCAGTACCACGTGTACTTACTACGTATCCGAGTAAATTACCAGAAGTTACTCCGAAGGCGCATTTTTGTGGATTCAACCGCATTTTATATTCTTTTAAGAAAGTGAAAAATTTGCGTAAAGCTTGTATGTGTCGCACTCTATCTTTGGCCTTTACAATCATATCATCTACATACACTTCTATTTAATTATGCATCATATCATGCAAGAGAGTCGTAGCTGTTCTTTGGTACATAGCTCCTGCATTTTTTAGACCAAACGACATGACTATTTAGCAATATGTACCCCAAGGGGTAATAAAGCATGTTTTTTACGTCTTCTTTTTCCATAGAATTTGGTCGTAACCTGCGTATCCGTCCATAAAGGATAACATCGCATGCTCAGCCGTGTTATCTACCAATATATCAATATGAGGTAGAGGAAATTTGTATTTAGGGCTAGCTTTGTTAAGGTCCCTAAAGTCGACACACATGCGATCTCATCCATCTTTTTTAGGGATTGGGACGATGTTCGCTACCCATTCCGGGTAATTACATACGTGAATGAAACCTGCGTCTAATTGCTTTTGTACTTATTCTTTTTTTTTTCACAGCGACATTAGGTATCATTCGTCGAAGTTTTTGTTTTACTAGTTTAGAGGTAGGGTTCAAGGGAATGGTATGTTCCGCAAATTCCCTATCTATTCTAGGCGTGTCCTTGTATGACCAAGCGAACACGTCTTCGAATTCTTTGAGCGTCGATATGAGAATCAATTTCTTTTCAGGATCTAAAGTTAAGCCAATTTTTACTTCCCTTTTGTTTTCATTGGTTCCTATATTGAATGTTTTGGATTCTTCAATTATATGGTTCTTTTGTTCTCGTTCATTCATTAATTCAACCAATTTATTAATATTATCATCTTCATTAGATTGATTGTTATAACATTCAAAAGATTCAAGAGAAGTCATATACTCAGAAATAGAGCTCATATTATTGAATTCAAAAGAGAGTACATCAAGAGAAGAATCCTTCTTGGGATTTTTCTCCTTAGAACTAGAAAATAAAGATTTAGTAATGGCCACAAGGCTCAAATTTTCAGCTTCCATAAAGTCTTAACTAAACTCGTCATCAGATTCTTTAAACATCTTCCCTTCACCTATGACGATTTCCAGCTTATCACCTTTATGATTGGTCCATTTGAAATTTCATTAGAAGGGATGCTAAATGAGGTTGGGTCAAAAGCTTCATCTTTGATGGCATTAAAATTAGTCATGGTAGCAACATGGTTTTGCTCTAGTCCCAATAGCAAGTTGAATGCTTGCCTATCATAATACCCTGGGTTGGGTGTTTTGATTCAATGATTTCAAGATCGTTATTCAAGAAGTAGCAATCGTGAAATATTATCAATCCAGGCTTCTTGATTCCTTCCAGAACTAATGGTTCTTGAAAGTTATAACATGGGTAATCTTCTCCCTCCCTAATGAATTGTCCATCAAGGGTTTGTTGGTAAGATGGGAGCAAAGTGATTATCCCTTTCATATTGTTGTCTCTACACGCTTTTTTTTTGTTTGGTTAATAGAGATTTTATTTTGAAAGTAAGCAAAATACAGCATACAAAGTTAATGCTTACAAAAGCTAAACAAAAACCATCCCAAACACCATAGACCAAAAGGCCATACAACCATAACACAAGTTCTAAAGTCAAACCTAGCCACCTTCTATGAAGGGTTCTAGGTGACAAAGAACAACTACTGGCCTCAAGCAACTGGCCACCCATCTAGGACGGGTTCCAGAAGCAAGGACCAGACAAGAAACCTAAACAAGACCTAAAAACACCAGCAAACACAAACACAACTACAATAACAGCATATGCCTATCAGTAGTAGAACACCTGCAAGCAACCCTGAAAACAATGTCTCTGAAAACAACCTCTATAGACAGAAAAACTCCTGAAAAAACAATATTGTTCCTCTGAATCCAGATAGCATAAACTGTTTCAGCAAGAAACAACATATGCAATCTACCAACAGCTCTAGATTTCCTGCAAAATCTGATGCTCCAACTGACTTCTTGACAGAAAGGTTCGACTACTTTCCTGCACTTCAATAAAGATAACACCTTTTTCAATATTTGTTTAGAATATGAGCATTCAAAGAACAAATGTTGAGTACTCTCAACAGCATTCACACACAGCACACAAGTTGTATCACACAACATATTCCAAGTTTTCACCTTGTCTTTATTAATAAGCCTATTATGCAAAGCCATCCACAAAATAAAAACACTTTATGGGGAAGCTGCATTATTGCAAACATGTCTTCTCCAATCAGTTTTAGGAGCTTGAGGTCAAAGAATCCTATAAAGGTTTTTAATTTGCATTCCATTTCCATGCTTCACTTTATCCCACCCTCTTATATCATCAATAACTTGTTTGCATTTTAGGATCCTTTTCAGAACCCAAGAAATTTTCGGAGGAACAGGAGCATCCCAAACATCCCTATTCTTGAAATAGTAAATGTGAACCCATTTCACCCATAAAGAATCAGCTTTATGAGTAATATCCCACAAAAGCTTAGTGATAGCAGAAATGTTCCACTGAGGAAGAGAAATCACATTCCAACCACCACTAACTTTAGGCAGACAAACTGTGTTCTAGGGTACTAAGGCTTTCCTTGAAGGATTTGACTTCCCACTCCAAAGAAAAGCTCTGAACCTAGCTTTAATCTCTTTCAAAATCTTCTTAGGCAACACAAAAATCTGAGACCAGTAAGTCTGAACACCAAAAAGAACACTCTTGACTAATTGGAGCCTACCAGCATATGAAAGGTGCTTAGTAGTCCAACCAGTAATTCTAGAAGTAACTCTATCAACTAGAGGTTTGCACTGGCCAATAGTAAGCTTCTTTAAGAAAGAGGCACTCCAAGATACCTTAAAGGGATACTTCTAGGAGAAACTCCAAGAACCTGAAGGAGAACAGTTTGATCAATTTCATTCACCCCACCAAAATAAGCTTCACTCTTCTCCAGATTTGCAGATAACCCTGAGGCCTCAGAGAACTTAGAAAATGCCTGGAACAAAAGCTGAACAGATATTTCATCAGCTCTAGAGAACATAAGGAGATGATCTAAAAACATCAAATGAGTGAGTTGCATTTTCTCACATCTAGGGTGATAATTGAAATCAGAAATATCCTTCAACTCATGCAAACATCTTGACAAATATTTCATTCCAAGAGAAAATAGAAAAGGAGAAATGGGATCCCCCTGCCTAAGCCCTTTCTTTGCAGGAAAAGGAGGAGCAGGCACTCCATTGATAAGAATAGAGAATGAGACTTTAGAAAGACAACTCGTTATCTAAGAAATAAAGATACTAGGGAAACCTAACTCTTCCATGACTGTTTTCAAGAAAATCCATTCAATAGAGTCATAAGCCTTTTTCAGGTCCACTTTGAGCATACACCTTGGGGTTATGAACTTGTTTTTATACCCTTTGATGAGCTCAGTTTCCAGCAAGATATTATCACCAATGTCCTTCCCATGAATAAAGCCATCCTGGGCATCATCTACAACCTCTTTAATTACCATAGCTAATCTTATTGTCAAGATTTTAGAAACAATCTTGTACAGAACATAACAATAAGCAATAGGTCTAAAGTCCTTGGCATAATAGGGATTATGAACCTTAGGAACAAGAGTAACAGTTGTGCAATTCCACTCTTTCTACATTACACTAGTTTTAAAAAATTTCAAAATAGCAATATAGATAACGTGCTTGACAATATCCCAAGCTTTCTGAAAAAAGAAAGAATTAAACCCATCAATCCTTTGTGCTTTTGAGGTATTGATACCTTTCAGATCCATATCACTCTCATCTAAAGAAATAGGGGCAATAAGCATTTGCTGAGCCTCTCTAGAAAGTTGTCTCCCTTTTCTCAAAGTAATCAAATCAACAGCTGGTAAGGAAACAGCTCTTGCTCCTATTAGATTCTTATAGAACCCTGTAATCTCATGCTCAATCTCTTCAGGTTTCTTTAAAAGAACATGATTTCCATCAAAGATTGAATCAATACTGTTCCTATTATTCCTGGTTTTCATAACGGCAAAGAAGGAATGACTGTTAGAATCACCAAATTTCACCAAATCAACTCTAGATTTTTGTTTCTAAATGCTTTCTTGAATATTCCTCCAATATTTGATCTTCTGAATACAATCAGCTTCCTTAACAACCAAGTCAGGATCATGGACATTAGCAAGAAAGCTTCGAATTTCAAGGAGAGAGTTCTGAGAAGCATCAATTCTAACCTCAATGTTGCTAAAATGCTTAGCATTCAGCTTCTTCATTTGATCTTTAACAAGTTTCAACTTTGACCAAACACATTTCATGACATTACCAGATATGGGCTCTTGCCAAGCAGTCTTTACAGAACCAATAAAAGATCATGAGAAGTAAGAAAATTCAAGAATCTAAAAGGTCTTGCTTTACCAGGAGAGGAAGAGAAGATTTCAAAGAGAAGAGGAGTGTGATCAGAAATAGAAGGAGGAAGATAAACAGCTTCAACATGCCCAAATTAAACAATCCAAGCTTGATTAACCAGACCTCTATCAATCCTGGAACAAGTTCTAGGTCCATCATGAGCTTTATTATATCAAGAGAAAGGCAATCCTTTACTCTTAATCTCATCCAATTCCATTTCATCAATGAATTGCTGGAAATCCCTAGTTTCATAATAAAAAACAACATTCTCGTGAATCCTGTCTTCAGAATGAAGAAAAGAATTGAAATCACCAGCACATAACAAGGAAATCCTTGGAGTAGATAAACTCCTAATTCCATCTTATAGAGCTTTCCTATCATGAATAGAGTGAAGCCCATATACAAAGGTACAACTGATTTGGGTAGCCAAATCCTTAGTATTGAGTAAACAATGAATAAATTTCTCATGAATAGAAATCACATCCAAAGTAACCCTATCATCTTTCCAGCTAACCCAGATTCTGCCTTTGGGAGTGTAAGAAAGTTGGTGATCCAGGACCATCCAATACCAATCTTCCTCTGCACATTAACAACATTCTTCAACTTAACTTTATTCTCAAAAAGACCAATTACATCACAATTATTCTAAGAAAGTAGCTTTTTGACAGCAGCTACTTTATTGAGGTCATTAAGACCCCTAATGTTCGATGTGATGATAATCATGACACCAGAGGGGGATTACCATCACCCCCGATAATATTAATAGTGAACCCTCCAGTCCCTTCAACCTCATCAGTCATCAAAGCAACATAGGCATTAGAAGTAACTTCAGCTGTACCCTGAGTTCTAGTGCCCCGAGTTTTAGTTTTCCTACCCATAATTCTCCACCCATCATCTGAATATGATGAGTATGTGTAGCAGCAGGTGTAACAATAGCTGCATGAACAATTTTGTCAAGAACAGAATCAGTAGCAACAGTTTGTGTAGGCTTAGGAACCCAAACATGTTTAGTAACTGGTGTTGCAGGTTTAGGAGCAGCTGGCTTTGTATCCTGGTTCTGTTTTGCAGGAACAGGTTTAGCAGTGCGATAATGCCCCACCTTGTTGCAAGTAGAACAAAAAGGAGGGGTCCATACATATACCACTTTCAATTCAAGCAGCTCACTTGAAGGCTAGGGCTTTTAACAAATACAGTCTTAGGTAGAACCTTTGTCACATCTATCTCAATAAGCACCCTAGCAAAAGATACCATAAGATGCCTAGTTGTACACTCATCAACACAAATTAGAACTCCCACAAGACTACCAATCCTGCTAAGAGTTTCAGCCCCCTAACAGTTCAATGGCAAATTAAGGAATTTGACCAAAAGAGGGGCAATCCTTAAAATCTCAGTTTATATTAAAGTCAAATTTAGCACTCCAAGATTTAATAATTGCAGGTCTGCCATAAAACATGTGAGGTCAGCACATAGAATAGTATTTTTATCATCAACTGAACATAGACTGACAATAAAGTACCCATCATCATGCCAAAAACACTTCAGGATTTTGCACAGCAGTCCATTGTTGAGTAATGTATCGTTGAACAGCAGAAATAGTAGGATAAAACCCAACAACATAGAAAACTAATGCATTTAGCCATTTTAAGTTACCTGTAGAGAGCTCAGATTCCTGTAATTGAGCAAATTGTTTGCCATCCTCCACTTTCGGGGCAACATATGTCAGTGAAGCACCTTTAGCATTCATCTTTCCTTGGAATAATCTATCTTCCTCAATAGGTGCAGATTGAGTATTAGGAATAATAGGCTCAGGTTGACCCCCCAAAATTTCTAGAAATCAATGAAACAGTAACCCTAGGTGCTTGAGTTACTGTTCGATTGGATTATGAAGTTGTGGCTTTACCAAAATTCTCAGCAAATAGTGCCACAGTTCAGCATCACTTCTCGGAAAAGGTCCCACCGCCGGATTGACAAGTGCCGATACCGGAGTAACCAGCTCATCCACTTCATGAATCGGATTAGGTGAAAAAGTAGTTCAAGAGTTCCTCAAATTCCTCAAAATTGTATCAAAAAGTTCATGTGAGGTCGATTTTGTAGCTTGTTGAGGTGCTGGAGTATTCTGCTTTCTCTTTTGAGCCATTGGAGATCAGATTTGGTGTAGTAAAACCATCAAACTCGAAGAACCAAGGAGAGGAGAGAGAATAGAGAAAGTTAATGAAAGTCAAACTTCATGTGTTTCATTCAATTATGTGTTTGATTTTTGTCTCTGCGCGCTTTGTTTTTCGCATCGTGAGACTCTAATTCTTCTTTGGATGGTTTGTATCCTAAGCAAAAAGAGAAACTTTTCTTTGGGATAGGAAGTTAATGAGGTTTCTTCATTCCTATTCCCAAAGGCATCCAAGGAAAGTAACTACTCTTAAACAAGATGTTGTTTACTATCTGAGTGGAATATGAATCAAGATTGAATGGTTCTTCAAGGCTTTATTCCATTTTAATTATGCAGATTGGTGATGAGTGACATTTATGTTACCCTTAGGGGTAGTGTATTGGTCTCTTTTCTCCTGTTTTTCTTAGGTTTTTCTACCTCTTTTCTCCTCTTATGGCTTCCTTTTTTTTTATGGATGAAAAGTATGCTTATTTGCGCTTGTTTTGATAATCTTTATGCATAATTTTATCATCCCCATGCTCTCGTGATCTTTGCTACCTTTTGCAGGTTCCATGGCGGTCCTAAGCACGGTAGGAGACCCCTTGGCCAAGTATGGAGGCATGGACAAAGATAAGAGGAGCAAATGGGAAGGAGAGGAAGCAAGAAGAGGAAGTTCAAGAGGAGGTGTGGCCGAACCTCTAAGAGGTTCGGTCGAACCAAGGTGTGGTCAAACTTTTGAAAAGTTCGACCGAACCTCCAAGGCAGTTTCAACCAAGTTTTCAGCATGTTTACAGGAGGGGTCGAACCAGGAAAGTTCGACCAAACAAGGATCAGGGAGGTTCGACCGAACCTACCCTGAGTTCGGCCGAACCTACCCTGAGTCCGACCGAACCTACCCAGAGTTTGGTCGGACCTTTTCCCGTTTCAGCTGACTTTTTGCGGAGCTTCCTAAGCAATTTTGTAAGGGGTATAAATAGTTTTTTTTGCTCATTAAAGAAAAAGATTTTTTTTTCAGTTTAGAATAGATTTTAGGTTAGTTTTAGGTTTTAGAGAGAGAAACTCTCAAAATTTTAGAGAGAGAAAGTGAGGAGCACAATGGTTTTCATGGATTTTGGATAATCAAATGAGGAATTTGAAGATCTCCATCTTATATCAATGAGCATTTCTTACTTTCTCTTCTCTTATTGCTTTATTTAGTTGCCATTATGCTTGAGTAGTTTCCCTTCTACTAGGTGTTGAGTGAGGCTTTGTAATGATTATTTGAGTTATTTGAGATAAATTTGATGATAATTGTGTGATTAAATTGATTGAATTGATGTTGGCATGTTGTTTGTTTTAGATTGGATTGATCTCCCATGATAGCACACTTAATTGCATATTGGTTTTAGTTTGACGAGGGATTGTGAATTAGAATTGATATATTTGATTGCATTTTGGGTAATTTTCTTCTATGCACCTAGTCAATGAGGGATCTAGGCTAGGAATTTGAGAGATTACTTTTGAGTGTAGTTAATTCTCATTATAATTCTTTCTTTGCATGATTGATTATCAAATGGATTCTCATTAGCTTATTAATTGTTCTAAGTGGATCTTTTCCCCTAGTAGACTTTATCATACCTTGTTCTTTATATGTGTTTTAGTGTAGTTGTAGTGTCCTTTATCCGTAAATCGACTTCGGCATAGCTTAGGCATTAGATTAAGAACAATATAGCATTACCGTTCCTTGTGGTTCGACTCCGAACTTACCACTAGACTTGTTTAGGGGTTAGTTTTAGAATTTATAAATTTATTTGATTGAGTGTGGAATGTGCGACCGTTCTAACGCCCGTCAAAATGGCGCCTTCGCCGGGGAGCGATGTCAATGCTTGATTGTTTTTTATTGCTTGAGTCTAGGTCTTTGTGTATACTTTTTTTTATTTGTTTATTTATTTTTTGTTTGTTTGATTGTTTTTGTTAAAAAAAATTAAAAAATGGCATGTTTCTCATTTCCTCAATATGATAATGATCCTTTTTGTGATTATTTCAATAGACTTGAGGGACTTGTAGATCGTAATTGTTATAGTCTTTGGGAGGCTTCTGAGATTTGTTATTTTGGTTTGAATAAGCAAACTAGGGATATTGTTGAAAGCTTGTATAATGGTGAATTTAAAGCATTATCAACTGATAGTGCTTGGGATTTTTATGTATGGTTTGCTAGGGATGTTTACAATAAGGGTAATCGTGTTTCTAATATTGATGTGCAATGTGTCGATTCTTCTAATGTTAGCATGCATTCCCATGATTTGTCACATGATCTCATTAGTGAACCTAGAACAAATGATTTCAACTCTATTTCCCCTATTGTTCATGATGATGAGGTGCATTCCAATGTTGATGAGCATGGTGTGTTTCATTATTCTTCATTATTTAGCATGCCTTCTTGTGATGTATCTTTTTCTCCCAATAATGAATCTTATATGCTTGATTGTGCCCCCTCTCCCCGTGATGATGATTATACTCATCCTTCTAAAGTTGATGCTTACAATCTTGGTTGTGATCCTTCTCCCCTTGTTAACCCTCAATTTTCTTCATCCTGTGAGTGTCCGATTGATTATTTAGAATCCCTTATTAGGTGTGTTGAGCTTGATTCTACTTTTGGGCCAAGTAAGGAGTTGTTTTTAAATTCTATGAGAAGTCAATCGGAGATGATGAATAGGAGTGAAGAGCGTATTGAGGAGGTAATAAGGAGAAAGGAGGAGCTAGAAAGCCAATTGTCATCTTTGTTGCATGATCTTGAATCTTTCAAATCCCATGTGTGTATTGAAGATGATGTGATGATGTTTTTGTGCAATCAAAAGATTGTGAGGAAGACAACAATGAGCTTTTGAGTGAAGGAAAGAGAGTTGAGAGTGAATTAAATGATGATTTTATGAATCAAAACCCTCTTTCTTATTTTGACCAAGTGCATGTTTGTGATTCCTCTATACATGAGTATTTGCACTCATTTGAGATTATGTCCCATTTATTTTGTGAGGTTCAAATGAAAAATAATGACATTTTAAGTGAGTTGATTGAGAATGCTTCATGGGAAAGAGATGAATTTGAGATGAATTTGCATCCATTCATGCATGGTTTTGAGATCTTAGGCTTTCAGATTTCTAAGGGAAATGTTGTTTATCGTCGTGATAGGGAATTGGAAGATGAGGTTGTTTCTCTTGGAGATTGGTTGTTTGAGGGAGATGTAGATCACGAGTGTTCTTCTTTTGAGAATTCAATGATTAATTTTCATTCCCTTATTAGTGATGAGAGGCAAGGTGGTGAAAATGAGATCATTTGTGAGACCATTTCTCCTATCCCCCCACGTCATCATATTCCATTTTCAAGAAAATTTGATCATGTTCCCTCCTATCCCATGTCACTCCCTTCTTTTCTCAAAGATCCTATTGGGGACCCTCTTTCTATTTGTGATCTTCAAGCTCCCCACTCATCGATTATTGAGGAAAAGGGTGATTTTGCCACCAAAAAACATTTTAAGGAGAGTTTGCCTTCGTTTTCTTTTTCTTCTTCTTCTTCTTCTTTTGTTGAATTTTCTTTTGATTCTTCTTCTTCTTTTTCTTGGAATCTCTCTCCTCATTTGCGTGCACTATCCTTGTTGCACGTTATCTTCCCGTCATTTTCCTACCTTCTTTCTTATGAAATGTGTAGTAGTGCATTTGATAAGCTCTTACGATCCTTGCAATATTATTTACTAGAGCGGTCAAGCTTGGACCTTAAGCAAGCCTTTCTCGGGAAGTAACCCGTGTTTATTGCTTTCATTTTTTTTATTTTTAGAATAGTTTTCGGCCTCATGGAAATGTTTGTGTGCTTGGTGCTAGGTACATAACTTAATATACTCTTATGCATTGGTTTGGATCAAGAATCAAGGAAGTTTGACTCCACTTTTGCTAGCACATGGAAAACAAGATTCAATTTTAGAGGTAGTCGGCTTCAAGAAGGCTTAATTGGGTCATTTGCGGGTACTATACCCACCTAATATCCGGTAATATCCTTCCTTGCTCTTCCTCTAATGATTTGTGACTTGTTGGACATATGTTGGTTGGTTGGATGACTTACTTTCTTTTCTCCTCCCATGGATTCTTTGGTTTAAAGTTTGAGCATGTTGCCTCATTCAAGCTTGGGGGAGGGTATTCTATCATGTTTGGTGGAATTTTGATTCATATATGCCATGCACATTTGTATATGCATTTCCATTTTCTTTATTTTGAAAATTCCAAAAAGATTTTGCTTCTATCAAGGCAAATTTGCAATGTGTTTTGTTTTGTTCTTACTTTTGACATAATACGCTTGGACTTGTATTCTTGAATGTCTTTATTCCTAAATTATAAAGGTATGCACGGTTTGAGAATGTGTTAGGTTGACTCTAGGATATGATATGCTAAGGTAGTTGTTAAGAACTTTGAGACCATGAAGCCCTAGTTCACTTGCTTGTGGTAAGATGGAGTTGCTCTCTATGGTGGATATGAAATCAAGATTTAGTTATTGCTATCCCTAGTGAGGTAAATTGTTCAAGCCTTCATCATACTTTGTTGAGCGGCATATTTGGATCCTTGGCTATTGCATTCTCGTATCTAGAACTTGACTTTTAGCTCCCAAGATCGCGACCGTGCCACTTTAGGGGATGACAAACGAAATTTCTCTTTTTATAGGATAGATTTTCTATTTTTGAGTTTAGTTTATATTTGCCCCTCTTGCTAGCCCTTTTGAGCCATATACCTTCTTTTCTCTAGCCACAATACAAGCCTTGAAGCCTTGGTTTCACTTTCTACCTTTAGTTTTGTGAAGCAATTTAGTTTTCGAGCTTGTTTTATTGTTTATGGTGCAAGTTTAGAATTATGAGTTTATTTGCAAAGCAAGTATGTGTTGTATATAAGTTTGTGCATAAAAGCAAATGCATTTTGAGAAAAAGTCGTCCAAAGTTAAAGAGGCAAGGACTTTTAAATGAAAAAAAAAGTCGAAAAAAAAAGGTAAAAGAAGAATGAAAAGCACAAAATGATTTTGTTATAGTTGTTTTTTTTTCCCTATTTTTGTTAGTTTGTTTTAAATAAGCTTGGGGGAAATTTATTTTATGAGCATAGTTGGTACTTTTGTTTTGGATTCGTTTGGATCTTGTGGAAAAAGTTCCACCCGAGCTTCACATGTAGGTTTACCACCAATTTCAAAAGTTTTCCACACCTTTACTCTCCTAGCCTGTGTATTACAACCTTGAAAGTCCTTTTGATCCTAGAGGGTTAAGTCATTTAGTGGTGGCAGGAAATAAGAATCAAGCCTATAGAGCGAGTTTGCATAGCCAAGATGTTGGGTAACCTTCTCATGTTTTGAATTTCTTACTTATTTTCCGGTTCCTTCGTGGAATCATGAGAAGCTAACTTGAAAGTGGATTTGAAACTTGTAGAGAGGTTGTGGTTTGATTAGTTGGAACAAAAGGTGGAATATGTTTCCGTTAGTTCTCTATGCTTAGCATGTGCTATGTTTCAATCAACCTTGGACATCTTAGAACGTGCATACCTTTATTTTTTTTAGAAAGATTGACATTCTTTAGTGCTTGTTCCGTTGTAAAAATCCACTTAAGAACACTTGTAACCTCTCTTTTACTTCAATTTATTTTATCTATTTGTTTATTGCTTTGCCTTGATTTTTGTCAAGAGTTATGGGTTAAACTCTTAGGATACCCTTACGAGAGCATACTCGTCCTCTAGAGCGATCTATGGGGTTTAAAGTGCTTGATGCATGCGCTAAATGCATTTGTGATTCCTACGAAAGAAAGTTAGTGTATATTCTTTCTCTTCTAGTTTTATTTTATTTTATTGTTTTTTTTTTTTAAAAAAAAAATACATCGTTTTCCGTTGTGTTTGTTTTGTTTTGCTCGAGGATGAGCAAAAGTTAAGCTTGGGGGTGTTTGATGAGTGACATTTATGTTACCCTTAGGGGTAGTGTATTGGTCTCATTTCTCCTGTTTTTCTTAGGTTTTTCTACCTCTTTTCTCCTCTGATGGCTTCCTTTTTTTTTATGGATGAAAAGTATGCTTATTTGCGCTTGTTTTGATAATCATTATGCATAATTTTATCATCCCCATGCTCTCGTAATCTTTGCTATCTTTTGCAGGTTCCATGGCGGTCCTAAGCACGGTAGGAGGCCCCTTGGCCAAGTATGGAGGCATGGACAAAGACAAGAGGAGAAAATGGGAAGGAGAGGAAGCAAGAAGAGGAAGTTCAAGAGGAGGTGTGGCCGAACCTCTAAGAGGTTCGGTCGAACCAAGGTGTGGTCAAACTTTTGAAAAGTTCGACCGAACCTCCAAGGCAGTTTCAACCAAGTTTTCAGCATGTTTACAGGAGGGGTCGAACCAGGAAAGTTCGACCAAACAAGGATTAGGGAGGTTCGACCGAACCTACCCTGAGTTCGGCCGAACCTACCCTGAGTCCGACCGAACCTACCCAGAGTTCGGTCGGACCTTTTCCCGTTTCAGCTGACTTTTTGCGGAGCTTCCTAAGCAATTTTGTAAGGGGTATTAATAGTTTTTTTTGCTCATTAAAGAAAAAGATTTTTTTTTCAGTTTAGAATAGATTTTAGGTTAGTTTTAGGTTTTAGAGAGAGAAACTCTCAAAATTTTAGAGAGAGAAAGTGAGGAGTACAATGGTTTTCATGGATTTTGGATAATCAAATGAGGAATTTGAAGATCTCCATCTTATATCAATGAGCATTTCTTACTTTCTCTTCTCTTATTGCTTTATTTAGTTGCTTTCATTATGCTTGAGTAGTTTCCCTTCTACTAGGTGTTGAGTGAGGCTTTGTAATGATTATTTGAGTTATTTGAGATAAATTTGATGATAATTGTGTGATTAAATTGATTGAATTGATGTTGGCATGTTGTTTGTTTTAGATTGGATTGATCTCCCATGATAGCACACTTAATTGCATATTGGTTTTAGTTTGACGAGGGATTGTGAATTAGAATTGATATATTTGATTGCATTTTGGGTAATTTTCTTCTATGCACCTAGTCAATGAGGGATCTAGGCTAGGAATTTGAGAGATTACTTTTGAGTGTAGTTAATTCTCATTATAATTCTTTCTTTGCATGATTGATTATCAAATGGATTCTCATTAGCTTATTAATTGTTCTAAGTGGATCTTTTCCCCTAGTAGACTTTATCATACCTTGTTCTTTATATGTGTTTTAGTGTAGTTGTAGTGTCCTTTATCCGTAAATCGACTTCGGCATAGCTTAGGCATTAGATTAAGAACAATCTAGCATTACCGTTCCTTGTGGTTCGGCTCCGAACTTACCACTAGACTTGTTTAGGGGTTAGTTTTAGGATTTATAAATTTATTTGATTGAGTGTGGAATGTGCGACCGTTCTAACGCCCGTCAATTGGCTCCGCAACAAATCTCCACATGTCCTCTTCATCATTATCATGGTTTATTTCTAGAATTTATTGATCATTTATAGCTTTTTTGAGAGGAGAAGCATGTATAGTCATAGTAAGTCCTTCATAGCTCAACCTAATCATTTGATGAAGTTAGGATGGTATTGCACAAAACTCGTGTATCCAAGGACGTCCAAGTTAAAGGTCAAATGTGGGTTTAATGTCCATGACATGGAATTCAACCATCTTTTGAATTGGGCCTGTGGTAATTGGTAGCTTAACAGTTCCACACACCGATCTCCTCGTGTTGCCATAGGCCGTTATGCTTTGTGTTGTTCATTGAAAATCTTTTCCTGGATTAAGGCCTATATATTTTGCTGTTCACAATGGGAACCTATTTATAGCTGACCCATTGTCTATTAAAGTAAGAGGGATACCGTATCCTTTGCACCCGATTGTTGTGGGTAGTGTCTTTTAAAAATCATCATTAGTTAAAATGATTGATTTGTCGGATTTCTCGCTAGTAAGAAAAGTGACGAGATCCTGGGGAGTTGTGTCTATGCTTACAGACAAAGCCATTACAACATTCATAAGAGAATTCTTATGTTCTTTAGAAGTACTTAGGAGTTCCTAAATGCTAACATTCGCCTTGGATTGGCAAAGTTATTTGACCAATGGATCTTCCACCTCAGGTGGAGGTGGTATTTGGTTTTGTACTTGACCTTGAGTTTGATTTTGTGTGGTCGAATATCCATTCGGTGGTGTTTGACAAACTCGCCCAGAACGAGTTAGCTGATCCATCTCATTTGGTTTGGATGTAGCACTCGTGAACTAACTTTCTTCTAGAGGCTTTAAACGTGCCTCAATTTCAAGATATTCCAAGTGTTGTGATTGATTCCATTGTTCATCCAAGGAGAGAATTGATAACTCTTGTGACTTCCCCTAGAAATGATCCCAATCAAGCACTCCGTTTGTCTCATTTTTTAAACAAGATGGAGGTGGGACAGCGACATACTTAGAGACATATAAGTCTTGAAAGTCGTCATCCCATAACCCATACACTTCATTAGTTTCCCTTATAAGTGTTGTGGTTAGAGGTTTCTGATGAGTGGCATTTATGCCACAATTAAGGTTCATTTTGATGGTCATTTTCTCACATTTGCGGCTAGTTTGCATCCTTTTCTTTGCACTTAGTTACCTTTCCCTTTATGCATCTTCTTTCCTAGATTTTGCCCCCTTTTTTCTACCCTTTATTTTAATTTCCATGCTTATGCTTTGTAGGAACCATCGGGGTTTTCAAGAGGAGGAAGTTAAGCTCAAGGGAAGCTGAAGGAAGCAAGATTCAGAAGAGGTTCGACCGAACCTCCTGAAGGTGTGGCCGAACCAAGGTGTGGCTGAACCTGCTCAGTGGTTCGGGCGAACGTTGAGGCAGAGTCAAGAAGCAATTCGACAATTTTGCAGGAGTGGTCGAACCACAGAAGTTCAACCAGACCAGGATCAAGGAGATTCGACCGAACCTACCCTGTAGTCCGGCCAAACCTTCCCATGGTTCGGCTGAACCTACCCTGTAGTCCGGCCTAACCTTACCATTGTTCGGTCGGACCACTTCTCTTTTTTCAGCTAGCTCTGTACGGACTATATAAGTCCCATCTTAGAACGTTTTGATGTAATTTAGATTAACTTAGTTTTAATTTTCTGCACTTTTAGCTTAATCTAGAGAGAGAAACACTATTAGTCTTCATTTGGTAGAGAGAGAAAGTGTGGATTTCTTCATTGATGAACTTGGATTTTGAAGAAGAAGCTTGTTTAATCTTTTGTAGATCTTCAAATTCAATTAATGAGCAATCTCTTACTCTTTCTCTTTACTTTTGCATTTAATTTTGCTTGTTTACTTTGATTTTCCTTCTTTGCTTATTAATCAGGTTGATGCTTATTGATTTGATGATTGATATTGTCCTCAACATGGTTTGTGAGTACTCTCTTAGCCAAGGGTGTGGGGATGGTGTAGTTGCTAATTGTTAATGCTTATAATATTGGGATTAAGTTAATTGTGATTAAAATCTTTGCATGCTTGATATTCTTTGATCTTCTTTCAAGTGCACATTGTTAGTTGATTAAAGGTGAATCTTTGCTAACAAGAAACGGAAGTTGACTTAGTTATCAATCATTGCTATCGATTGTTCTTTGATTGCACCTCCCAATATATGGTTCTAGTGTGGAAACATAGAGGCTATGTTGGGAGAAACCGATTAACCCCAAAAGGCGGTTAGGTTGAACCTTATATCGATATTCATGCATGTTTAGTTCACTATTGATTTGCTTTTATGTTATTGCATGATCAAGCGACATCTACATCTACCCATCTCCCTTGGTGTTTAGTTATATTAATTTTAACTCGTTTTATCTTTAGTTTAATCTCTTAGTCATTTCTATCCTTTGTCCCGAGATAGCTTAAAGTCTAGTGATGAATGCGGTGTTTATGTGCTTCTCCCTGTGGTTCGACCCCTCTTCTTACCATATACTTGTATTAGGATAAATCGAGTGTTAAAAATTGTATTTGATTTAGGTGTAGTTGTCTAAGGACGCAATTATTCCTTTATCAAATTGGCGCCGTTGCCGGGGAGACGGCTTCCATTGCTATTTCATTGCTTGTTTGAGACTATCTCATCTTTTATTTGTTAGTGTTTTCTACTTTTGTTACTTGTCAGTGCTTACGTTATTCTTAGCTTTGTTGTATGAATAGAGGATGAACCCGCTCAAGATCTTTGATTCCTATCGATCTAGAGCTAGAGAGGTCTTTGTCCTTACTTCTAAGAGAAGCAAGAGCAAGGAGTAGAAATTCTCACACCCCAACGAGAGAAGTAAGAGAACTAGAACATACTCCACCCTCTTCACCCTCAAGTGAAGAATTAGATAGCCCTAACTCATCATCGAGTCCGAAAATTAACCCTTTCTCAACCTATAAGTTCGAGAGTGAAGAAGGTCCTAATATGGGAGAGAATACGCCTTTGAGTCGTCTTGGGGCTCCCGAAGCCTTTAGAGCACAAAGTGGGATCCTAACTCCTACTAATCAAGCCAACAATTTCGAGATCAATCCTAATTTGATTTTTTTGATTGAGAGGAAACAATTCTTGGGTGGAAAGTTTGAGAGTCCTCATGAGCACTTAAAAGAGTTTGAGAAATATTGTGACACGGTAAGGGTCAATGGAGTGACTCAAGAATATATTCGCCTCAAGATGTTTCAATTTTCACTAATTGGGAGAGGTCTAGAATGGCTAGAGAAGGAGGTGCCCCCTAATTCTCTCACGACATGGGACCAAGTGACTACGCCTTTCTTGAGGAGGTTTTATAACCATAAGAAAACCGCCAAGGCCAGGTCTTTGATTCAAGGTTTTCGCCAAAAGAGTGGTGAGTCTCTAAGTGCGGCATGGGAACGATACAAAGAGCTTCAACGTCAACGCCCACACCATGGGATACCCAAGTATCAACTCATTCCTACTTTTTATGGAGGTCTCACACCTCAAGGAAGAACACGCCTAGACGCCACGGCCGGCGGTCCAATCATGAACAAAGGAGAGCATGAAGTGGAGTGTATTATAGAGGAGGCCGCAAAGAACTATGATGATTGGTATGAAGGAGAAAGGGATGCTACTTCTAGTAAGGGTGTTTATGCATTGGAGCAAGCCAACACAATCAACAACCTCTCTACCCAAATCTCCAAAATTACCAAGCAAATGGATAAATTGATGAAAGAAAGGTCCAACCCTCATGGTAATACCTCCCCTTCAACCAAGGGAGGCAATGATATGGATACTTCCTCCTCCTCTTCTTACAATACAATGCCCCAAGGATGCATGTTTTGTTCTAATTGTGAAACCTATGATCATGATACCTCCCATTGTGTATATGCTTGTGAAGTTCAACCCCTTTCCCATGAACAGGATGATAATATGGAAAATGTCAATGCTATGAATTTTGCTCCTAGAATGGGAAATGTAGGGAACTTGAGGCCAAACTCCAATCAAATGGGGAATTTGAATCAAGGTGGAAACCGTGGTTGGAACCAAAGTTGTGGTGGTGGTTATGATAACCAATACCATGGTGGGGGAGGCCCTTCCAATTTCAATGGAAGAGGCTACTCTAACCAAAGGGGGTATGGTAATCAAAACCAACAACCTAATTCCCGATACCATGACCATCAAAATCAAAATTTTGGTGATCAAGGTAACATGGGAAATAATCAACAAAGCAATGTTCCTAACAAAGGCACCAGAGGCAATAGGGGTCAATATGTTTCTAACTATGCCCAAACTAATAGGCCTCCGGGTTTCCATCAACCCCAACTTCCTCCACCTCAACAACCTCTTCAACATAAATCCCCTCCAAATGATCCCGTGATGGCTAAATTAGATGCTCTATTGAAAATGCGTGAGGAGGATCAAAAGAAACATGAAGAGGCCCAAAAATGCACCAATGCTAATGAAAATGCTTGAGACCCAAATTGCTCAACTTGCATCTAATTCATCCCCGTCTTCTTTTTCTTCTTTTTCTCACATTCCAAGTCAAGGAATCAAACCAAAACCTTTGTATGCCGTGACAACTAGGAGTGGGAAGGTAGTAGGGAGTGACCCTTTAGTTGAGGAAGAACCCCAAGAAGAGGTGGAGTTAGAGAATGAGGGTGAAAAAACGAATGAGCCATTGAGTGTTGAAAAGGAAAATTTTTTTGAGGTGCCAAAGGAAAAAGAAGCCACCCCCTTGCCCCTAAATCGCCAACCTAGAGAGGAGAGGCTACCCTTTCCACAACGATTTGTGAGAGCTAAACTTAATGCCCAATTTGGGAAGTTTTTTGAAGTCATTAAGAATTTGCATATTTTCGTCCCTTTTGTTGATGCTATGAAGAAAATTGGGCTATTACAAATTTTTGAAAGATCTTTTGAGTGGGAGAAGGGAGTGTGAGACGGTGAGTTTGACCGCCAATTGTAGTGCAATTATTTCCAACAAACTTCCTACCAAATTGAAAGATCCGGGTAACTTTTGCATCCCTTGTTCTATCAATGGCATTGAATTTGATAAAGCCTTGTGTGATTTAGGAGCAAGTGTGAGTCTCATGCCCTATTCCGTCTACCAAAATCTTAGTGTAGGAACCCTCTCCCCCACTAACATTACTCTCCAACTAGCGGACCGTTCCGTTAAGTTCCCCATGGGCAAGGTTGAGGACATTCCCCTTAGGGTAGGAAAGTTCACATTCCCCGTGGATTTCTATGTGCTAGAGATGGATGAGGATGAGAGGATTCCTATAATTTGGGTAGACCATTTCTAGCTACTTCTAGAGCTATCATCGATGTGAAGGAGGGTAAGATATCCTTGAAAATTGACAATGATTCCATTGAGTTTGATTTTAATAATGTCATGCAACAACCCTCCTCAAGTGGTGAATGCTTTGGGGTAGATGTTCTTGATACCGTTCTTAATGAATTTTCTCGCTCCCACTTGCATGCTACTAATGATCCTCTCGAAAGTGTGTTGTTGAATGAATCCAAAGATAGGAACTCAGAAAGAAGACATACAATTCTATGATGATTTGCTTGAGGAAAGCAAGAAGGAGTGCAAGGATGTGAGCATGGAAGAAGAGGCTCCTTACATTCATGACCTCTTTCAAGTTGAAGAAAGAGAAGAGAGCCCCAATGGTAAGGAAGTACCAAAGGTAGACTTGAAACCTCTACCTTTGGGCTTAAGGTATGCATTTCTTGGTCCCTATGAGTCTTTCCCCGTGATTGTCAATTCTAACCTAAAGGAGGAGCAAACCTCCCTCTTGATCAATGTTTTGAGAAAAAACAAGAAAGCTTTGGGTTATACCATTGATGATATCAAAGGTATAAGTCCATCTTTATGTATGCACAAAATTGATCTAGAGGGAGATGCTAAACCTGTTAGACAAAGGCAAAGAAAGCTTAACCCTTCCATGCAAGAGGTTGTACGGAAGGAAGTGGATAAGCTTCTTGATACGGGAATTATTTACCCAATTGATTATAGTGATTGGGTATCTCCCGTGCAAGTTGTGCCTAAGAAAGGGGGCATGACGGTAGTGAAAAATGATCATAATAAACTAGTGCCCAGTAGACTTGTTACCGGTTGGCGCATGTGTATTGACTATCGCCAACTTAACACAAGTACATGCAAAGATCATTTTCCACTACCGTTCATTGATCAAATGTTGTAAAGGCTTACAAAGCATTCCTTCTATTGTTTCCTTGATGGTTACTCGGGATTTTTCCAAATCCCGATTGACCCCAGGGATCAAGAGAATACGACTTGCACATGCCCCTATGGTACTTATGCGTATCGTAGGATGCCTTTCGGGCTTTGTAATGCCCCCGCAACATTCCAACGTTGCATGATGTTCATTTTTAGTGATATGATTGAGGATGAGATAGAAGTCTTCATGGATGACTTCTCCGTTGGAGGAGCCACCTATGAAGATTGTCTATCTAATTTATCTTGTTGCTTAGAAAGGTGTGAGAGGGCTAACCTCGTGTTGAATTGGGAAAAGTGCCACTTTATGGTGGAAAGTGGGATTGTTCTTGGGCACAAAATTTCCCATGCCGGCATTGAGGTAGATAGAGCCAAGGTAAAGGTCAGTGAAAAACTTCCTCCCCCCACTAACGTGAGGGAAGTGAGATCCTTTCTTGGCCATGCCAGGTTCTATCGGCGCTTTATAAAAGATTTTTGAATGATTGCTAAGCCTCTCATATCCCTATTGCAACAAGATAAGGAGTTTGTGTTTGATTATGCTTGTCAAGAGTCTTTTTGTAGGTGGAAAGAAGCCCTTTGCACCGCTACTTTTGTCCAAGGCCCGGATTGGTCTCTTCCATTTGAGCTCATCTGCGATACAACCGGCGAGGCCATTGGATCGGTTCTTGGACAACGAAAAGATGGGAAACTTCATGTCATACATTATTTGTCTAAAACTCTCAATGATGCCCAACGAAACTACACAACTACCGAGAAGGAGTTCCTAGCGGTTATTCACTCATTTGAGAAGTTTAGGACCTACCTCATTGGTTCTAGGACAATTTTGTATACCGACCACTCAGCTCTCACATATTTGATAGGAAAGAAGGAAGCTAAGCCGAGGTTTTTGAGATGGGTTTTAGTCCTCCAAGACTTCGATTATGAGATGAGAGACAAGAAGGGAGCCGAAAATGTTGTGGCGGATCACCTTTCAAGGTTGGGCGGTGCAAGGTTTGAAGATGATGGTTTATCAATAGAGGATGCTCTAAGGGATGATGTGCTATATGTCCTTGAAGTGAAGTCGGAGCCATGGTATGCGAATATTGTGAATTACTTGGCTTGTAGTGCCGTACCACCGGATTTCACTTCACAACAACGTCGAAAACTCAAGCACGAGACCAAGAGATACATTTGGGATGATCCCATTTTATTGAAGAGAGGGTTCGATGGTTTGTTGAGGAGATGCATCCCCAACGATGAGGTTCAAAGTGTTCTCCATATGTGCCACTCTTCTCGTTGTGGTGGGCATATAAGTGCTCAAAAGACCGCCTCAAAGGTCCTACAATCTATGCTCTTTTGGCCTTCTCTATTCAAGGATGCTTGGATTTTTGTTAAGACTTGTGATAGATGTCAAAGGATGGGGAATATTTCTAGGAGGGATGAAATGCCGCAAAACCCCATCCTTGAGCTTGAAGTTTTTGATGCGTGGGCTATAGATTTCATGGGCCCTTTTATTTCTTCTCATGGGAACACATATATTTTGGTTGTCGTTGACTATGTCTCAAAGTGGGTGGAGGCCGTGGCTTCCCCTACGAATGATTCTAAGGTAGTAGTTAATCTTTTCAAGAAAGTGATTTTCCCGAGATTTGGTGTTCCAAGAGCCATAATCAGTGATGGGGGGTCACATTTCAAGCACCACACCTTCGTTCGACTTCTTGACAAATATGGAGTGTCTCATAAGCGGGGGCTTGCTTACCACCCTCAAACGAGTGGTCAAGCGGAGATCACCAATAGAGAGATCAAGGTGATCTTGGAGAAGACGGTTGCTAGATCAAGAAAGGATTGGTCTTCTAAACTCATCGACTCTCTATAGGCGTATAGGACCGCCTTCAACACTCCAATAGGGACCACTCCCTATAAGCTTGTCTACGGAAAAAAATTGTCACTTGCCCGTAGAAATGGAGCATCGAACGCATTGGGAAATCAAGCAAATCAACTTTGATCTCCATAGTGCGGGTGAGCAAAGGCTTCTAGAGCTACATGAGTTAGAGAAGTTGAGGATGAATGCCTACGATAGCGCAAGCATGTATAAGGCGCAGCCTTAGGCTTGGCACGATGCTCAAATTGTCAAGAAGGAATTTGTCAAAGGCCAAAAATTCCTCCTATTCAACTCCGGCTAGAATCTTTTCCCGGGCAAGCTAAGGTCAAGGTGGAGTGGGCCGTACATTATCACAGAGGTGTTTCCATATGGCGCTTATGAGATTTCCCAAGACGGGCATACTCCATTCAAAGTGAACGGTCACCGGCTCATGCCCTACTACGAAGGATTCCTAAGTGATGAACGATATTCTGTGACTCTTCTTGATATGACTCATCAATTTGACCCTCCTTGATCGATTCAAGGAACGTCAAGCTAACGACGTAAACCAAAAGCGCTTCCGGGAGGCAACCCGAGTCTCTAACCCTTTTCTCTTTCTTCTTTTCTTGATGCTTTGGTTATTTTCCTATCTACAATGTTGGATTGTTGGATTTTTTAATTTTGATTGTGTTGGAATATTTGGTATGCTTTGATTTAGCATGATGGTATGGTGTTTAGTGTGTTTTGAAGAGGGGTGATTGTGCATATTGTGTTGCAAAATGACCATTTTTTTTAAAAAAAGCTAGGAGGTGCGACCGAACTCCCTAAAGGTTCGGTCGAACCTTTTGAAGAGGGGTGATTGTGCATATTGTGTCGCACCTCCTATAGAGAATATTTCAAGCGTTAACCCCTAGCTTGAACCCCACTGTGATCATACACTAAAGTACGGTAGCGTCCAAAAGAGAAGAAGATAGAGCAAAAGAGTCGCCAACAAGTTTTAGGAACTTGTAAACCGTTCACAAGGTGAAGGTTACACCCCTTATCGATCCAAGAGATCGTCAACTCCAAATAGGCTTCGGGGATGAGGGTACAAATCCAACCTAAAAGAGATTGAACCTGCCCTAATAATAGGCCTCTACTTTATTCTGATCGTATTCATGTGCGCTTTCTGATTAACATGCAATCAAAAGGTTTACCCTAAACCTGTTTATATATGTTGGTTGAGTATTAATGCACAAATAAATCTATTATTGGCGATCACTTGAATTATAATCAAATTAACCCTAAACAAGATTATTAATTATCTTATGAAGTGTTATTACAAATACAAATTCCCTTTAAACATGCATAAAGGCGTGATCAGGCAATAACAATAAATATATATCAAAAAACATAATAATAATCATAAATTATAAAAATAATCATGATCATGATAACAAATTATAATAATCATGTTAAAGCATAACAATAGCAAGATCATAGGCATGATACTAACAAGATTAATAACAAACCCTAGCATGTCAATAAGCAATAAAAATCAAAGCTTTAGCCCTAACATGATACTAACAATCATAAATATTAGGAAGAGACGTAGGAAGAATCATAATTTTAATCATACTTGGTATTAAAGTTACCCTAGACATGATACAAGGAATTTATTGTTGTCACCCTAAACATCAAATTAAGGAAAACATCCTAACATGATACTAGGAATCAAAATAACAATCTAAGCATGATTTCTATATCATAATATCAATTAAACAATTAAAGCACTTACTTGGATGCCTCGTATCTCTTTCTAATAACAAAATACACACGTTAGTAACTTCAAGGAAAATATAAAAATCAACAATTAAATCAAATAATTGAAATAGAGATTTGGGGCCAAACCCTCAGAAATTAAACCTTTTACGTCTAGGGCGAAGGAAACTTCGAATATGGCTAGGTGTTTCTAGGTCCAATGAATGCGGAATTTTGTATTTGAGAGAAGCTAGTTTAGAAAAGAGAAAGAGAGAGTAATCAAGAAAATCTTGATGAGAGTTGGTGAGAATTGATGATTGTTGATTTTTGGTAGATGAAAATGGAGTTTTTACGACGTTATTTATAAAGAAAATCAGCCAAAAAGATAAAATATCAAAATAGAGTTCTGGCGCAGATAAAAATTAACTAGCGCCAATGCTAGCGCCATGCGCCAAGCGTAGCGTCAGGCGCTACAGCTGGCGTTTGGCGCTGATCTGGAAATTCACGCGTTTTCTTAAAATCAGATAAAAATTACCGTACAGGAGGATAAAATTGTATTTCCCTCAAAAATGTTCTTTGATTCTAATTAAAACCCTAAAAAGTCAACAAAAGTCATTTTATCAATGCTAATTGAATTAGGAATGAAAAGAACCTTCTAGAAGACTAAGACCATTCCTAATTGCATTAGGAATGATAAATCTATATTAGGCCCTCCCCTAGATCATTGGGCCGCATATAAGGCTCAAACCGGTCCCAGTTTAGTAATTTGGCCATAACTTCCTCATTATTCATTGGAATTGGGCTTATAATATATCGTTGGAAAGCTCTTGTCAAGCCCCATCCAACTACACTACTATTGGACCCGTATCATGGACCAACCAAACTGGATTGGCTGTTTTCTTAAAATAAGTTTTCAAAAACAGAGAGAAGAGAAAAGAAATTAAAACTACCCGCAACACTAGACTTTCCACACTTTCACTTCATTTGATTATGATTCAACGTGAAAGGTACTAATCACAAGGTTTGGTATTGGGGAGACACAAATGGGTGTCTACAGAAGCCCCCACTTTGACTGAGTTTGGAGAAACGCATGTTTCGAAAACAAAAGTCAAAGTAGCGATAGGGATGGAGAATGATTCAGAATGTTCTGCGATCCTAAACCACTCTTGTAACGCCGATACCTGCAAACTAGCGTTAGTTAAACAGATAAAAGAGTTAAAAAAACGCGTATCTTGCACCGTCGAGCATACGTCTCTGAAGGTAACCGATTTGCTGCCGCTTTTTCAGTTGTTTTGATGACCTCCTGCCAAGAGAACGCCATCCCGCTTGAAAACTGCTACGCTTGTAACTGCTTCCGATATAGAAGACTGCTTCGCTTGAAACGATCCTCTCCCGCTTTAATAATATTCTACGTCTAAGGGAACACTGTCGAAGATTGCTTAAAACTATCCTCTTCTGCTTTGTGACCATCTTCCACGTCTAAGGGAACATGATCGAAGACAACTTCGCTTGAAATTACCTTCAGTTGTTTGTGACAACTCTCCACAATCTAGGGAACGCCATCTTGCTGTTTCGATGTTCACTCGTATCTGAACAATGGAGCTTTTTTGATATGTCCATGCGCTTGTAAACAAAGAGCTTCCTTTTTTAATATGTCCACGCGTCTCTGAACAACAGAGCTTGAAATACATGTCCACGCGTCTCTGAACAAAGAGCTTATTTTTTAACATAAACTTCTGATTGATGTATCCACTCGTCTCTAGAATAAAGAGCTTGATAATAGGATGACCACGATTCTCTGAGAAAAAGAGCTTGAAAATAGGATGCCCACGCGTCTATGAGTAATAGAGCTTGAAAATAGGATGATTGAATATTTGTTGCGATAATATTCCGAAGAAAAATTTCCAAAGACCAACGCTTGTCGATCTCTAAAGCTCGCTTGAACTTTGCTTCCGCTATGCCAGTAAGTCGACGGTTTGCTGCTCGTGAACCATTATGTCTGTGATTAGCCAATGCTTAGGCGCTTTAAGCTAAGTGAGATGATCTTTCGTCAGGTCAATCACTTATTGCAATTGTAATCAAGCTGACTACTTAATCACGTCAAATTGCTTATAGGGGCTAACTGGCGCACCAAGGAACCCGAAATTTCTAGATGAGGTCGAAATCACCTTTCTGAGAGGCTTCGAGCTCTGTCGATGCTGAAATATCTCTGGCGCGAAGAATTGGCTCTGTCGCCAGACGCTGGGATCTAACGCTAGGCGCTAAAATCTGCTGCCAGACGCTAGATGTTGTCATCTGGCGCTGGAATAGGGTCTTCCCTATTCTCCTGCTCATGTATTTATTTTTGACTATAGAACTTTGCTCATCTCTTTAATTATCTTAGGGTTGACCTAAGGCTTAGCATTGACTCAACTCATTGACTTGATACGACTCAAGGTATAAACTTGACTCTCTGTGACTGACTCGAGGTTGACTCGACTCGAAGTGAAATGACACGTGTGACTCATGACCCGTGTATGCATAGTGTTGATTCAACGTGACTCAAAAATGCAAAAAAGAAAAAAATTTCCCGTCATTTTTGTGGAGGGTACCGACTTTCTCCCGAAAAAGGAAGACGCGAAAAAGAATCGAAGTTTTTGAAGGTGCATGTTGAATGAGCGTAGTCAAATGTTGTTTGATACTATCTCTCAAGGTTCAAGGATTAATCCATCCTAGGCTATCTCAATGGTTGACTCAATGATGAAAGTATTTGGGTAACTTAGGCACGCAGGCTAAGCACTTCATACTTCGTGATGCAATGAAAATTTATGACTGATGAGCGATTTTGATGTGACAAGGCATGCTTCAGCGTTATGTTAAGATTTCATGACAAAGGGTTCCTAAGGGAAGTATATTTGGTCATGTATCTGTGTAGTGTGTGAAAGTGACACTAAAGTTAGGCTGCAAGGGCTAAGTGTGTGGGAAAATATTATTGAAAAGAGTCAAATGGTGGTGACTCTTAGGCTAGGTAAGCTAATGATGTAGGGATCAAGCCCCCAAGTCTAGCTCTACATGGATAGGGATGAGCATATGAGATCCCTTGATATGATCATGGTGTAAGTGTGTGAATTTGAATCTGAATGCATTTTTATTACGGCCGCACCTCGATGTGAGGTTGCCTACGTATCCGTTAGGAATCAGGCCGAACGTAGCTCTAGCCGAACCTCGCACAAGTGTGTATACCTCTAAAAGATCTTTTTAAGGGTTGTAACGTGGTTAGGCTAAAGGTTATAAAAGAAGGGGATAAAGGCTCAAGACCCTAGATAAGCCCCGAAGGTGTGCAACCTTGCTTTTAAATCTTTTTTTTTTATGCTTGAGGCTTTTGACTCTCTTTTTTTTAGCTCTTTTTGCTTTAGCATTTATTTCATTTTTATAAGTGTGGGCAATCCCGATCATGCGGTCTATCACTCACTTGGCATTCATGTTTCTTAGGCATGGTACCGAGCACTAGATAAGAGACGCAATTTGAGACGCGTTCATATCAAAGACATGTTCATGTCAAAGACATTGGAACACTTGCCCTTTTGTACACTTTTATTATTTTTTTGCTTATTTTTTGCTATTTTAATATTTTGAAGTCACTCAAGCTTTTGAGATTGCATAAGTTACACACCATCCCATCCCAAGGTTAGGTAGATATGGGTTGAAAAATGAATGGTCTATCGTTAGACAAGGCTCAAAGTGCCTTATAAAGAAAGGATTGTATATTTGAAGGGTGAAAGGTGATATCATGTGGCTACAAGGGTGCCTCAAATCATTGGTATACCTTGTGCTTAATTCGACATGGATTTTTTTTTTTTAAATTTTTTTTTTAATGCAATATAATGAAATGATCATATGTAAGAGAATAAATTCTCATTTTATTAAAAAAAAGGGAAAAGAAAGAATCTATAAAATTAATCTAAAGAAAGGTGCCTATACTAGACTTATTGGGGAAAAGGTAAATAAAGAAAAAGAAAAAAGATGTCACGAAATCTCGTCGTTGAAGCTCGCCTCTTGTCTTGTGTTGTTTGCTTTATCATCACTCGCTCTTCTTGATAATGGAGGTATGGGAAGCTTGTTATTATCAATCAAATGTTGGATAGCCTCCTTTAGCTTCCAACAGCTCTCAGTAGCATGATCCCTACCTTAATGGTACTTGCAGCGCACATTTGGATTCCAACTAGGCAACCTCTTCTCAAGCGAGTGATCTTGAAGAGGTCCAATAGGAATGATGAGTCCCTTGGCATGGAGTCGATCGAAAGCATCATCGTAGCTAATTCCAATAGGGTAAAATCCCTTTTTTGTTGCTTTCTAAATCCTAAGATCTCATTAAGGTTGAAAGTACCAACACTATTGCTAGAGTAGGTGTTTTCGGAAGAAGAAGGATAGTTTTTCTTCTTTCCTTTATAGCCACTATTGTTATTGTTACCTATCTTGGCCTTCTTGTCGCGTGGAGGAACATGAAGGAGATTTGAATTAATGAAGTCTTGAATACGATCCTTGAGGGCGAGACACTTTTCAGTAGTGTGACGGCGACCTCTATGGTGTCGACAATAGGAATTTGGATCCTAATTGGGAAAACGGTTTTCAGATGGAGGGTCTTGACTAGGACAAATGGAGTTAATATGGCCTTGATCGTGAAGACAGTCAAAAGCTTCGTTGTGAGTCATTCTTATTGGTGTGTATTCTTCAATGGTCCGTTTTGCCCGTGGCTTAGGAGCATTGAGTTTTTCTTTAAACCCTTGGCGAGAATTTTGTTCGATGACCATCACCCGATTTGCTAACCCTTATATCACGTTCAAGAGCATGGCGATGACATCTTGCAGTTTTCAGACGTCCTCTTTTAGACTTGACGAGTCCACCCTGGTATTATCTAAGAAAAGACTTTCATCCTCCCCGATCATGGCCACTTCATTAAGAGAGGTTATATAAGTTGTCTCGATCATGGGCTCTCCTACAGGTGTGATAAAAACTGATGGATCGAAAGATGTTTGATCATCTTCGATGGCTAGAACCTCGGAAGTTTCATTGTTGTCGATCAGATCTTGAATAGATTCTTTGAGTTTCCAACACTCCTCTGTGTCATGACCCTTCCTTGGTGATATTTGCGGTGCTTATTAGGGTCCCACTTGGGTGGCCTGGCTTCCGGAACTGGATCTTTGATGGTCCCTATAGGCATGACTAGTTCTTTGTGATGTATCTTCTGGAAAGCTGTTTCATAACTCATACCAAGTGGAGAACACCCTTTTTGATCTTTGGATTCGTGATTTAGAGGCGTTCGTGGTACGTACCTCATTAATGGGAAAGGAAGAAGAAGGATGGTCGTTCTTCTTTCCTCTCGCACTATTATCTTTCAGAAGGTCATCTTCAATGTCAATGCCTATGTTATACATAGCCTTGAAAGTATTCAAGTTGTGTTGGTACTTTAAGTTCCTTGAATACTTCCCTTGGAGATTCTTAATAAACATCCTCAAAAATTCTTTTTCTGTAGGAGCCTTGACCATATTAGCGGAAGTTTCCCTCTATTAGTTGAAGAAAGACGTGAACCCTTCGTTTTCTTTTTGTTTTAACATCTCAAGCTGTCTATGGTCTGTTTCGTCTTGGATGTTACACTTATATCTATCTATGAAAGCGTTTGTTATCGACTCCCAAGAAGAGGTTTTCTCTTTGTCAAGGGAAAAGAACCATTGTTGACATACGGTCTCGAGAGATAGTGGGAATAGAGAAGGGAAAAACTTCTTATCGATACCCTTAATGCTCATTATAGTTTCAAAAGCTCTTAGATGAAAGTACGGGTTATCTGTTGCCTTGAATTTAGGGATGTCAGTGGCATTGAACTTACGCGAAAGAAGTTCCTTGTCCAGCGAGACCCCTTGTGAACTAATGCCCTGAAATTTATAGTCACTAGATAGCTTGCTCAAGCTTTCTTGCATGAGGTTCATTTGTTGTTGCTTCACAAGGTCATCAATTTTGAGGGTTTAAGCCTTTAACACCTCAGTCATGTTATTCAATTGACTCCTAAGTTCATTGACCTCTTCTTGACTTGCCATTATCTTTTTAGCCTTCCTCTTTTGATGAATTGGTTTATCAAAAAGTGAGACTTGAATAAATAGGTTGTCCTTGATTAATCGCCCTTCTCTCCTCGACCAAGTACTGTGGAAAAGGAATTTGGGGATATTCATTGTTAATTATTTGACTCAAACTTTATTCAACATGCAATGGATGGAGGAAGTGAAGAAAGATTGGAATAGAATGTGAAGAAGAATGATGTAGATGGAGGGATATGAAGAACTAGGAATAGAATGTACCCCCCCCCCCAACTCAAATGACGGAAAAAACCGACTCATGCATGAACCTAAGACATGGTCATGGTGATAAATGTACTCAAATTGTGTGCTAGGACTAGTGAGTGTAGGTGACATGTTAAGACTCGTTTTATGACCATGGGACTTAGTGCCTAGACTCAATTAATGACCTAACAAAGTGTTATCAACAGCGAAATTTAATCGAATTTATTAGCGAATAGGTTAATTAGACACTAGGTGATGACTCAATTAATAATCCGAACTGTAGTCAAAACGACAGGACTGGCGTCGCACTTTGTAGTGTAGCGCCAGACGACGGAGCTTTCGCCAGGCGCCACACTCCACAGAGTGGCGCTACAGTTCAGACTTTGGCGCCAATGCTGGAGCTTCAATCTGAGACTGTTTTCGGTGTTATTAATCAACAGGGGCATGCCTAAAGTCGTACTAGGTCAATTCTGATTAAAATATTAGACTTTATTTCCTCAAATTAATTAATCAATTAATTAATTAGGCAAAGTTCTTTAAGTCATTAATTTATTAAATCTCAACACAAGTCAAACAAGCGGTTAAGAAAACATATATATGCACAACAAATAATGCACAATTAGTCAAGTAGGCACAATATGATGCAATGAGTTTGCAACCTAACCATGGCTCTAGTTCTCTAAAGTTCGGGATATGTTTTAGTCAATAGAGGGTCCATGGTTAATTTTCTGGATGCACCGCGCGAAAGCCTAACCTTGAAGGGTTGGCGCAAGTGGATGGGACACCGCAAGTTTTAGAAAAACTTGCTTCCATGGTTTGGTGAATTCAACATTCTCGGATGTACCCTTTGTTTCTCAGAGCGTTCAATCAGGTATATGGAGCATGAATTCCTAGAGGGTTATGTCCATATGTAGAACACATATGGGTTTCAGAAAAGTGAGAAAAACTCAATTAGGAAGTAGGATCAAGCAAACAAAGGAAAAACTGGTCGAAATTAAAACGCATATTTCTGGCTCGGTATTGGAAGAATTTGGCGCCAGCAAACAGAGGTTGGCGCCAGGATTTAGCTGTAGCGCCCGACGACAGAGCTGTCGTCTGGCGCTACAGTTAAATGTCTGGCGCCAGCTTCTGTTCGCTGACGCTAATTCCTACATGCCTCAGCAGCTTTCTGTGCTCGATAAAATTTTCCAGTTTCACGCAGTGTTATTTCGGTCCTAGTTGTGAAAGATATTTCTCAAATTTCCTACGTGTAAAATCCTATGTTTTTAATTCATTACGGATGGTCTTTCCAATGAGATCTTTTTTATGCATATGACAATAATGTTAATCAAAATTACGCACATGAAATACTTAGAACGTTTCGAGTCTCATTCATTCATTCTAAATCATTGCCGAAACAAATTCAGGAATTAAAATAGAAATCCTCCCCAGTGGAGTTGCCAAAATACTGTAGGGATTATTTCAAGCGTTAACCCTTAGCTTGAACCCCACTGTGATCATACACTAAAGTACGGTGGCATCCAAAGGGAAAGAAGATAGAGCAAAAGAGTCGCCAACAAGTTTTAGGAACTTGTAAACCGTTCACAAGGTGAAGATTACACCCCTTAACGATCCAAGAGATCATCAACTCCATAAGGTCTTGAACCAAATAGGGTTCGGGGATGAGGGTACAAATCCAACCTAAAAGAGATTGAACCTGCCCTAATAATAGGTCTCTACTTTATTCTGATCGTATTCATGTGCGCTTTCTGATTAACATGCAATCAATAGGTTTACCCTAAACCTGTTTATCTATGTTGGTTGAGTATTAATGCACAATAAATTTATTATTGGAGATCACTTGAATTATAATCAAATTAACCCTAAACAAGATTATTAATTATCTTATTAAGCGTGATTACAAATACCAATTCCCTTTAAACATGCATAAAGGCGTGATCAAGCAATAACAATAAATATATATCAAGCAACATAATAATAATCATAAATTATAAAAATAATCATGATCATGATAACAAATTATAATAATCATGTTAAAGCATAACAATAGCAAGATCCTAGGCATGATACTAACAAGATTAATAACAAATCCTAGCATGTCACTAAGCAATAAAAATCAAAGCTTTAGCCCTAAAATGATACTAACAATCATAAATATTAGGAAGAACGTAGGAAGAATCATAATTTTAATCATACTTGGTATTAAAGTTACCCTAGACATGATACTAGGAATTTATTGTTGTCACCCTAAACATCAAATTAAGGAAAATATCCTCACATGATACTAGAAATCAAAATAACAATCTAAGCATGATTTCTATATCATAATATCAATTAAACAATTAAAGCACTTACTTGGATGCCTCGTATCTCTTTCTAATAACAAAATACACACGTTAGTAACTTCAAGGAAACTATAAAAATCAAAAATTAAATCAAATAATTGAAATAGAGATTTGGGGCCAAACCCTCAGAAATTAAACCTTTTACGTCTAGGGCGAAGGCAACTTCGAATATGGCTAGGTGTTTCTAGGTCCAATGAATGCGGAATTTTGTATTTGAGAGAAGCTAGTTTAGAAAAGAGAAAGAGAGAGTAATCAAGAAAATCTTGATGAGAATTGGTGAGAATTGATGATTGTTGATTTTTGGTAGATGAAAATGGAGTTTTTACGACGTTATTTATAAAGAAAATCAGCCAAAAAGATAAAATATCAAAACAGAGTTCTGGCGCAGATAAAAATTAACTAGCGCCAATGCTGGCTATTGGCGCCAGACGCCAACTTTAGCGCCAGGCGCCAATGCTAGCGCCATGCGCCAAGCGTAGCGTCAGGCGCCACAGTTGGCGTTTGGCGCTGATTTGGAAATTTACGCGTTTTCTTAAAATCAGATAAAAATTGCCGTACAGGAGGATAAAATCGTATTTCCCTCAAAAATGCTCTTTGATTTTAATTAAAACTCTAAAAAGTCAACAAAAGTCAATTTATCAGTGCTAATTGAATTAGGAATGAAAAGATCCTTCTAGAAGAATTTAGAAGACTAAAACCATTCCTAATTGCATTAGGAATGATAAATCTATATTAGGCCCTCCCCTAGATCATTGGGCCGCATATAAGGCTCAAACCGGGCTCAGTTTAGTAATTTGGCCATAACTTCCTCATTATTCATCGGAATTGGGGTTATAATATATCGTTGGAAAGCTCTTGTCAAGCCCCATCCAACTACACTACTATTGGACCCATATCATGGACCAACCAAACTTGATTGGCTGTTTTCTTAAAATAAGTTTTCAAAACAAAGAGAAAAGAAAAGAAATTAAAACTATCCGCAACACTAGACTTTCCACACTTTCACTTCAATCGATTATGATTCGACGTGAAAGGTACTTATCACTGGGTTTGGTTTTGGGGAGACACAAATGGGTGTCTACACCTCCTCTGGAACCTCAAGTTGAAAAATTTCTGCCAGAATTGCAGAAATTAACAATCTTAAGTAGGTTTGACTGAAGCTTGGAGAGGTTCGACCGAACCTTAGTTCGCCCAAACATTGTTGTGTTCGGTCGCACCTTCTCTGGAATTAAAACTTGAAAACTTTCTGCCATTTTTGTGAATTTCAAGTTAGAGAGAAGGTTCGTCCGAACCTTGAGCAAGTTTGGCCGAACCATTTCAAGAGTTCGACCGAACTTACCCATGGTTCGGTCGAACCTTTGTCGAATTTTTAAAAAAAAAGGGGTTGCTCTTCTTTTCGACTTCTTTTCATTCGGCCCTCTCTCTCTCTATTCTTCTCCTTCTCTCTAACCTCCATTGCAATCCCCTCCTACAACCGCAAACCTCCATCAAAATCACTCCAATCTTCTCTTTTTCTCACTTATTTTCCATCCGGTACTACATTTCTACAATCTCCACCAAAAATTCCTCACAAAAATCCCATCTTTTCATTTCCCCCAATTTCTAGGGTTTGAGTGTTTTGGTGTTTTTGGGTTTCCACTTACTTACAATCAATTGTGGTATGGTTTTCCTAATTTTGCAAGTTCATTTCTTCAATTTCTCATAGTTTTACCATGTTTTGCATGTTTAAATATGAATTGTGGTATTCTTGAAATTGTTAGTAATAACTTGCTCGATTCTTGTGGTTCTTTGGATTTACATGTTTTAATTGATTGGTAATTGATAGTAGAACATGTTGTTATCATGATTATGCATGTATACCTTGGTTTTATTTGATCTCAATGTCTTTGCTTAAAAATGTTGATTTCATGCTAGGGTGTTCATGCTACTATTTGATGATTGAGGAATTCATGAATTGGATACTGTTGGAGAATGATTCTTGTTATTTTTGGTTTGATTTTGATGGTTTGGTGAATGATTGTCACATAATTAGGAGACATCATGCCAAAATTCACCTAGACTTTGTTAGGACTTATATATTAATGTCATAGGGTTTCTTACCCATGCCTTGGTTTAAATATGTCCATTTATGCCTTGAATTGTATTGTTGTCATCCTCTATATCTATTTCACAACTCAAGGCAACTACTTTCACGCATACAGTTTTACCGTGGCTAGCTTCTTATGTCATCTCTTATCAAGTTTTCCTAAGAATAGCTCTTGGTAATTTTGTAGAATCATGGTTTTCGGCAAGAGCAAGTCAAAAAGGAAGAGAGTGGGTGAATCTTCATCAACGAGTTTCCCGCCTCCTCCCGGCATAAATGATCATAGGATAATTTCTCCGAATGAGCACTTTTAGGACGTCTACAAAGCCCTCATCAACCGTCCCATCCGTTTAACAAGGTTATTTTGTCCTACAACGTTGCAAAAGCTCGGTATATTTGATGAGGTAGTCCGGTTAGCACAAAATTTTGGATGGGGTGAATTCATCTACCTTCACGCTCACACCTATGAGCGAGTGACTTTGGAATTCCTTTCCTCTCTCCGCAAGGAAGTCAAAGAGCCGGAGTTTAACAATGAGGAACCTCAACTTGTGATACATTTTCGCATGTTCAATGAGGATCACTCCCTCATCGAGAGTGATCTAAACGAGATTTTCCATTGGCATGCGACCGGGCTAGATCATCCTTGCAAGATGACTTCCACTCATCGCATCCCCTACAACGAGCAATAATGGTGGAGGAGCATATCCACCAGGGATAGTTTTCGAACTAACACATCTAAGGTCAACAACATCATCCACATAGCCATGAGATATTTTGCTCGGCTTCTCTAATATGTCGTGTTCTTTAAAGAAAACCTCGAATCAACGGTTAAGGATGGGGTAGCTTGTCTATTTTTGGCCAACAACCCTCGGCGCCTCAAGTTCCAATGCTCTTCCACCTTCATCCAAAGGCCTTTGGATACTCGGGACAACCGTCTTGGTGACGACATTTTTATGGGGGCATGATCACTATCATTGCCCTTTCCTTGTAAGATTGAGCTTACAAGGAGCAAATAGAAATGCTCCCCTTTGTGCATCAAACCCGAGAGGAAGTCACCGATGAGTTTCCTCCCTATTATCTCTCCCTTAGTGCTCTCCGTCACAACCGCTTCATCAACTACTCCACAAGCAAGCGCAAATTCATCCTCTTAGTGGACAAAGAGGTTGAATGGTGTGTCCTTATGGACCCATCCCTCACTACGGTGGACCACTCCTCTCCTCTCAAATGGAAGATATCTGTCGGGATAACCAAGCTTCCATTGAACAATGGGGGAACTACGGGGGGATGAATTATGATAACCTTGTACAAGCGGGCATCCAAGCGCCCTATGTTAACTACCCCTACCACCCTCCTCAAGAGGGTCCGGTTCCACATTGGGACCCCTATGACCCCAACAACCCTACCCAAATGTCTACCCCTATTGGGAAGGTCCCATCGACCCTTCTCAACGCATTGGCACCCTACCTTATGATCCTTATCGCCTGGGTGGGTGTGATTCGGCTCGCACATCCACCCCAAACCCTTTTGATGGTGGTTGGGGTGACCAAGGATGGCCCTATAAGCATTTTAACCAACCCTTCCACCCATTTATGGACACTCCTGGGTTTGATTTTGAGAACCCCCCTCGACCTAGAGGGCAAGGAGAAAGGACCCCATGATGAGGGTTCCCTTCCTCCCCCCTCGGAACTTCTAACTTTTAACTTTTGCTCAGGACGTGAAAAATACTAGTGTGGGGGAGGATGTTCCTTTTGGGCTGGTTGAAGTGTACATAGGAGGGTAGTGTGGTAGGGTAGTGGCTTGTACATGAGGAGGACTATTGAGGATTGTGGCCTTGTTGTAGTTGATGATGTTTTGATGATGATGTTGTGATGTGATGATGATGATGATGATGTGATGGTGATAATGGTGATGTTTTGATGATGTTTTTATGATGATTTTTGATGATTTTTGATGATTTCTAATGATTCTTGAGCTTTGTGTAGGCGAAGATTCTCCCAAGGAAAAATCCAAAATTTCCGACAATCCAAATTCCCTTAATCCAAACTTTGTAGATAACTTTTTATTTATTTTTCTTTTTATTTATCACTTTAGTCTTTTTCTTTGGTTTCTAACTTTTTCTTGTTTTGTCATAGTTTCTTTTGTTTTGGCTCACCTTTCTTGAAGCTTGAAAGCGGAGACGAAGGAAGTTAAGGAGCAACACAGGCTCCTTCGGTGAGATTGTATGAATTATCTTGTCTTCCATTTCAAGCGGCATTTGGTGAGACCTTTCCTCTCTTTTATTTTCACTTTCTTTGAGTGTTTAGTCTAGGTTTAGCTTAGGAAGAAGTTTAATGGTTGAGGATGTTTGCTTTTGGTTCTATGGAACCTGGGATTGTTGATGTTGTTATCGAACGATCACTTGTATGACGATTGGGATTTAATTGGATTATATGCCTCGTGTGTGAATCTTTTTGATTTCTTCCTCTTTCTTTTGTTTTGTTTTTCCCTTTTTTTTGTTACAAACATGACTATGACAAGTAAAAATGATTTTTGATGTGGAATGTGCTCATTCATTTGGTTGTGTATGCCTTTTATGATGTTGCATCTTTGAATGCTTATCTTCCTAATTGATGAGAGTTTGCACGGTTTAAGAATGCTCAGGGTTAGTTAGACACATTGTAAGCTAAGGCAGCCTGGTTTAGAACTTTTGAGGACATTTGAACCCCTAGTTCACGGAAAAGTGGTAAGATGGAGTTGCTCTCTATAGTGGATAGGATTCCCTCTAGTTAGTATTTGCTTATTTCTTATCCCATGTGAGCGTCATTTGTTCTAGCCTTCATCATTCTTGTGAGTGGAATTTTGGATCCTTAACTATGAATGTCTTAATCTTTGTGTTGGTATATAGCTCACGAGATCGTGACCAAACAACTCTAGAGGAGGAAGAGGGCATTTCTTCTCATTTTTCTTTGTTTTCTTTATGTTTTGTTACAAATTTGGTTTTTATTTTTGCATCCACCTACTTGCTAACAAATTTGAGCCTTATTTCCCTTTCTTGACTTAGCCATATTAAAAACCTATTGGCCTATGTTCTACCGACCCTTGTAGTTAGTGAAGCATTGGCTGGTAAGGTTCGAGTTTGAGAGTGTTGATTTTGAGCAAGAAAGTTGTGTAATCGGTTCAAGTAAGGTTATGAAAGTTGGTTAAGAATATGCAAAAGGTTTGTGAAGAAGGTTGCAGCACATGAAAACCAAGTGAAATTTAAAAAAAAACAAAGAAAAAGGTGATGAAAAAAAATGAATGAAATGAAAAGAAAAAAAATGATGAAAAAAAAGATGAAAGAAATGAAAAGGGATGAAGTGATGTTGTGAGGTTTGTATTGAAGGTTGTAATTTGAGGTTATGTTCAATTCTTAGGTTGTTCTTGAGAGATGGCCACTCTTTTGCTTCACTTAGGATTTGCCACCAAAATTTTCAAATTGATTCCCAACCTTAACACCTAACCATGACATTACAACCTTATTTAAGACCCTTAGACTTGGAGGAGCGCGGTCAAAGACCGGTGGAGGGAGATAGATTTCAACCATATGAAGAGAGTATGCATATTTGAGATGTCGGGATGACCTTATGATTCCACATAAAAATATCTTTTTCCGGTTCCCTCGAGGGATCATGAGGAGCTAGCTAGGGGATGACTTGAAACTAGTGGAGAGAACGTGGACCGTCTTGGTTGGGGCTAGGGCGGAGAGTGAAGTCATTAGTTCTATATGCTTAGCTTAGTTTGGTCTCTTTCAACCCCGATCATCTTATAACATGTTTTTCCTCATTGAATTGAGAAAGGTGAGTATTCTTTGGTGCATGTCTTTTCGTTCGAGTTCAAATGGAGCATTTTCTACATAAGTGCTTAATTGGTTTTCCTTAACCCTTGTCATGTTATGTTTGATGTGACTTTCTCTTTGTTTTGGAATTCCTTGCTCGAGGACTAGCAAGAGGCAAGTGTGGGGGAATTTGATGAGTGGAAATTATGCCACAATTAAGGTTCATTTTGATGGTCATTTTCCCACATTTGCGGCTTGTTTGCATCCTTTTCTTTGCACTTAGTTCCCTTTCCCTTTATGCATCTTATTTCCTAGATTTTGCCCCCTTTTTCTTACTCTTTACTTTAATTTCCATGCTTATGCTTTGTAGGAACCATCGGGGTTTTCAAGAGGAGGAAGCTAAGCTCAAGGGAAGCTGAAGGAAGCAAGATTCAGAAGAGGTTCGGCCGAACCTCCTTAAGGTGTGGCTGAACCAGGGTGTGGCCGAACCTGCTCAGTGGTTCGGCTGAATGTCGAGGCAGGGTCCTCATTAATGTGAAATGCCCCTAGTGGGGATACATTATTATTAGGTTTAGGCGTGGGAATTCTCCCATCGTCTACTAGATCTTATACTTTGTGTTTTAGGACATAGCAAGGTTCAGTATCATGCCCAACACCCTTATGATAATTATAATAAGAACTACCATCCCATTTAGCGTACCTTCTTTCTGGTGGCCTGGAGTGGGTGGTGTTGGCCCTATTGGTGCAAGTAGAACTTTTTCGCTTAATTTTTCTAATAATTCTTTGTAGCTCAAAAGAAATGGTGTAAATTTTCTTTCTTTTTTTTGTCCATATTCTCCGAGGCTCATTACTGTTATATTGATTCGTATTATTATATTGCTTGGAAGTCGCAAATATATCAATAGAGGATGAGGTATTATCATTCCCCTTTTTGTAGTTATTCCTAGGTTGATGATGATACAATTTGTTTGTTTTTTCTTTAGCAAGATCATCTTGAATCCTAGTAGCCACATAATAGACTTTTTGAAAAGTTTCTAAACCAAGGTAACATAGATGCTTGTTGTACTTTTCATGACAATTTTCAATAAATTTTTGTACTAACTCGAGTTTAGGTGGCCTTTGGGAAAGGTGAGCCGCCTTTTCTAGCCATCTACCATAGAAAGCAAGGAAACCTTCATCGTTGCCTTGCTTAAGCATTTCAAGTACACATAGAGTCGATTTAAACTTTGTGTTACTCTCATATTGGGTAATGAAAGCCGAAATTACATATTCCCATGTTGTTTTGAATTTTGGATCTAGCCTATAGTACCACTCTCTCGCGGTTGGGTCTAGAGATAAAGGGAAAGTCAAAGCATAAAGATTAGGATTAACTCCCATTAATGCCATGGTGCGAGTAAAACACATTAAATGGTTTTGTGGATTATTGGTCACCTTAAATATTGGCAAGTCTGTAGCTATGATATTTTCCAGTAAAGCAATTCTTGCGGGAGCAGCAAACTTTTCTGCGTCAAAGTACTTGTTCCCCATTGTAGAACGAAGAACTAGCTTCTCCAATGAATTTTATTTGATGGACAATTGTTCCATCTTTTATTTCAAGGCTAAAGTTTCAACATTTTTCTTTTCAGCCTTCTCGAGTTTCTTAATTCTTTTCTCCTCGGCTTCTTGAGCCTTTCCTTCTCTCTAACGAAGAATCTCTTCTTGAAGTTCTTCAATGGTTGACATTGTTGTTGGACTAGAACTATTTTCCGAGGGAAGGTGATTTGAAAGGGGTTGTTTGTTTGATGATAAACGTAGAATGCGAGTGCCCAGGATTCTTCATTCCCAAGATTGAAAAACCGCCCCTAAAAGAAGTACGAAAGGATTAGTAAATCGATACGCTTGTTTGGAAGACAAAAAGAAGAGGAAAGAATGCAAGATATATTCCAACTGATAACATCACCTTTAAACAATTCTTCAGTGAAGATATTGTTTAAACGAGCCAATTTGTTTTTTGAAACAATCAAAATGGCTCGTAACAGTAGGCACGCACATGTAACTAGGCTACGCGCGTCTGGCACGCACATCCGAATCACTTGCGCCACTTGCTCGTAAGAATATTTTTGTTTTAGTGTTATTTTTTTAATATTTTCCATTATTATTATTTTTTCGATTTTTTTTAATGTTACCCTTGGTATATGACTCAAAATTACGAAGAGACAACTTCATAATTGGGAACCTAAACCAAACTAAAGAAAAAAGAGAAAAAGCTATACTAACACGTCGGACATAGTCACGTAATCACAGAAGCATACCAATAACTAAAATACACACAATGCCATTTTAAGCTCAAAAGCTTGGGTGTCAAAAAGTACCATCTCTTAAGAAACGATGCACAAATCAATCACTCAACGTGTTGACTCATGATATCGCTCTCCCAACATTTTGTTAGTGATATGGGTGGGATGATTGTTATTGATTTTGGGAAAAAAGCCTATTGTTGGCAACCCCTAGTCAATGAGCCAATTTCCAAAGGTTAAAGTGTGCTATGATTATGCATGATGCAATGTTGCTTGTTTGGTTTTTACTTTTGTGCAAAAGGAAGATAGTATGTGTTGAAGTCTCACTTTGTAACTAGAGATTATCCAAGTTGATTCCTGTTACAACCCATAGGCAACCTAGTGTTTGAAACCTTGGACCATAACTAAGAACTAATCTTGTAACCTCTAAGTCCCAAGTGGAGTGGCCAATGTAAGGAGGGTGTTCCCATCGTAGGGGATCCTTCTCATTAGATGCCCATGGCCGTTTAAAAGCCTAGGACTTTACACTTGTTAAGGTGTAGTAGGATTTGAATTCCTGACTTTTTGGGAGACCTTAAATTAGAATTTATTCTATCATTACGCTTTTTTGTAAGAAAGAAGTAGGAGTCGCTAATAATGAGTTTTGGGAAAACTCATAAACCTCGTTCATGCCTTTCTCCTATGTGGAGTTCATGGGATAATTAGCACAAATCGTAAGTTTACCCATGCCCAAATTGGTCTACGTAAACAAGAAATGAGTTCGGGAGCGAGGGTACTAAAATAATGTTCCCCTTAGAGGAGAATCGTTATTCTAGCCCTAGTGCGGCCTCTACTAGCTCTTCCTTTTTTCACAATTTCATCACCAAATAATACATTCAACATGATACCTAAAACTAAGTTAGTTAATTGTATTTACATGCATCAATCACGTAGGAATTACATTGCAAAGTCGTTATTCTTTATTAATCCTAATTCGTGAAAGGAGCAAAAATAAACAAGATTCGCCTTAGCTTGAGTGATCAATCAGTCAATTAATTGTTCAATTCTAATCTTATTTAACGCAAGATACTATGTGGAATTAAGTAATTAAATATCCCTTTAAAGTGGTCAAACAACACTATTTTATTGATTAAGGTTCTTTTAAACAAGAAAAGTAACTATGATTCATCTAAGTGCTCGGGAATTTACCACTTCTCTTTGTTAGATCTCCGTTTAGAACACTTATGGACTCTTTCTTGTTCGGGAACCTCCACTGTAGTAACAAAGATTAAGAGGGGTGAGTGCTTAGGACAAGAGGGTTTGGTAGCATAAGTTCACAAGATTATTAGCCAGAGTTATTAGGTTAAATTATATGTGTTTATTCTTTATATTAAGCCCCTATTTATAAGGAATGGGTGCAATTAGGGTTTTACACACTCTGCCCCAGCAGGTGTCGCGCGCATCTGGAAAAGTTGCGCGCGGCATTCCAGCGCAAGTAATTAAATTGCGCTGCTATGGGCAGCGCAACTGGATGTCTTGCGCGCGACATTATGGTAAGATTCAAATTTATATTTTTATGAAATTCTGAATCTTCCGTGAGTGCATCTCTAGAAGTTGAGCTTTTGTGCGCAACTAAATTAGTTGCGCGTGCCAGACCTACGTGACTCATTAAGATGCGCGTGGCTTTTTTCTGCGGCAGCATTAAATTTAACCTAGGCGCCTCTAAATCCGTCATTATTGGGTCTTAAGCACCGGCTTAAGCCTAATTATGATAGGGTTTAGTAAATTGGACCTTATTTGTATTTGTTTTTGGGTTAGGTTATTTTTTTGTGTCTTTGCGGTTTAGCCAGTCATCCATAAGTATTATTCACTTTGACCTAACACGAAGATGGTTTTATTTATCGTCATTGCACTTGACAGGAGGCAAAAGTAGATGTCTACAACCTCTTGAATCGCTCCTACCGGGAACACGGTAATCGTAGGTACCGTGCTAATCAGGGAATGAGCGGGTCTCGGTGTTGGATCCCGGAGGTCCTTGCCAATAAGGATACCCACTTGATGGAATAGGACCAAGTTGGGGTGGAAATTAAGGATTGTTAATCGCAGGGGAGATCTCCCTACGGTTAACACTAGCATCATACAAATGTTGTTGGAGAAACATACCTTGTTGCATCTCCGAAATGCCTCTAATTTGATTATAGATTGATTTAATATCTTGATCATTCATGACTTCCAAACTAATTTTTATCCTCTTCATTTTCTCACTAAGAGCATCCATATCGGGGTTAGCAAATTTGTACTATTGTTTCTCTTGATGTTGTTGTTGCGATTGTCGTCGTCGTCGTTGTTGTTGAAGATGTTGTCGTTAAAATTGTTGTTTTTTTTGGTAAATTGAAATTTTTATTACCAAAGAAGAAAATTACAACTTTCAAAAGCAAAGTTGCAACCCCAAGCTACACAAGCCTGAACACAGGCAAACAAACCCCCAAACTGCCCCTAGATCCCAAAGTGCCACCTTCTAGGAAGGGTTCACCAGGGAAAAGGAGACAGACCCTGCAAGCAAAATCCAACCACCTTCTATGAAGGGTGCCAGAAAAAGAAAACAGGAACACAAAAGAAGCAAGCCTATCCTAGACTCAACTGCCAAAAACAAGCAGCAGGACTAGACAAAAAGGCATACAACAAAAGCAACACAAAACAAACAATTACAACACAAGTAGCTGTCTGTCAGAGACAGAACACCTACAAGCTACAAAGAATAAAATATCTCTAAAAACACCAGAAGTAGTCTTACAGCTCCCTGTAAAAACTACAACATTCCTCTGCAGCCATATCTGATACACAGCCTCAGCATAGCACATTCCTACTAGCCTATTTTTAGGTCTAGGCTTCCTGCAAATTCTTGAGATCCATTCTAATTCAACATCAAACTGGTTTACAGTTCTTTCATATCCAAACACTATAAGAACATGTTTCCAAATGCTGTTACTAAAAGAGCAATCAAAGAATAGATGTTGCACTGATTCCAAGCTCTAAGCACACAAAAAACAGATAGGATCACATTGAATCTTCCAGCTCTGCAATCTGTCTTTAGAACTAGCCTATTTCTGATAGCAAGCCAAGTAATAAATAAACTCTTTGGAGAGGCAACATTATTACAAATAACTCTTCTCTAAGTCACTTTGGGCACCTGACCAATAATGCAGTGATAAATCTTTTTAATCTTGACTTTCCCACCATGCATAATAGAATCCCATCTACCAATACTATCAATGATAGTTCTACATTTGAGAATTCTCTTAAGCACCCAAGAACATTTCTTGGGAGCAGGCATACCCCACCAAGGCTTCCATTTGAAATAGTAAATATGAACCCATTTAACCCAAAGGCTTGGTAATTGCAGCAAGATTCCATAAAGGGAGAGAAATAAGGTTCCACCCCCACACTCACTTTAGAAAGACAAACTTGAGACCAAGAAACTAGAGATTTCTTAGAGGGGTTAGCTTTCCCAGTCCAGAGAAACACTCTAAATCTTGATTCAATCTCTTTAAGAATCTTCTTGGGAAGGACAAAAATTTGAGCCCAATATGTCTGAATCCCAAAAAGAACACTCTTCACCAATTGTAATCTACCAGCATAGGAAAGATGCCTTGCAGTCCACCCATTGATCCTGGCAGTTACCTTGTCCACCAAGGGCTTACATTGAACAATAGTAAGCTTTTTAGAAGATAAAGGAACTCCTAGATATCTAAAAGGAATAGAACCAGGAGCAACCCCAATCAAAGCTCTAAGACTAATTTGCTCATCCTCTGATAAGCCTCCAAAATAGATCTCACTCTTATCCAAGTTTGCAGAAAGTCCTAAAGATTTAGAGAACTTAGTAAAATCCTGGAAAAGAAGAGAAACAGAACTAGCATCTGCCCTAGAGAACATCAATAGATCATCAGGAAACATGAGATGGGTCAAGTTCATTTTCTCACATCTAGGGTGGTAATTTTTTGTCTGGGTTCTGCTATAAATCAGAAAGACACCTGGAAAGATACTCCATCCCAATATCAAAAAGAAAAGGGGACATGGGGTCACCCTGTCTAAGACCCTTCCTAGCTGGAAAAGGCTTAGAGGGGGTCCCATTGATCAAAATAGAGAAAGAAACAGTAGAAAGACACCCTTTTATCCAATTGATAAATTGAGCAGGGAAACTAAGCTCAGCCATAACAATTGTAAGGAAACTTCACTCAAATGAGTCATAAGCCTTTTTGAGATCAATCTTGAGCATACACCTTAGAGTGATATACTTATGACCATACCCTTTAATTAATTCAGTTGCAAGCAAAATATTGTCACCAATATGCTTACCAGGAATGAACCCAGCCTGAGCATTATCAATGATCTCATGAAGAACAGAAGCCAATATAGCAGTTAAAATCTTGGAAATTAGCTTATACAAAACAGTACAGCATGCAATTGGCCTGAAATCTTTAGCATAAGAAGGATTCTGCACCTTAGGAACTAAGGTAACAATTGTACAATTCCATTTCCTTGACAATCTTCTAGTGTTAAAGAAATCCAAAACACTTGCATAAATATCTTCTTTCACTACACTCCAAACTTTTTTAAAAAAGAAAGCATTAAAACCATCAATGTCAGGAGCTTTGGTATTCTCAATACCTTTAAGAGCCAAGTCAATTTCATTAACTATGACAGGGGAAAGAAGAGAATTCAGGGAAGCAGCAGACAGTTGCCTACCCCTTCTCATAGTACTTAGATCTACTCCAGGAAGAGCAGTGGCTCTGGAACCCAACAAATTCTTATAAAACCTAGTGATCTCATCTTCAATAGCAACAGGGGTCTTCAACAAATCACCATGCTCATTGAAAATAGAATCAATCCTGTTCTTACTTTGCCTCTGCTTCAAAATAGAGAAAACGTAATGATTATTACCATCACCAAGCTGCATCCAGTCTATTCTTAACTTTTTCTTGTAAACACTTTCTTGAATACTCAGCCAATGCTTCACATTTGCAATGGCTTCCATTTCCGGAGCATAAAGGTCAGCATTTGTCACATCATTAGAAATCTGTTGCTGAATGTCAGAAAGATGGTACTGAGCAGCCTGAAGTTTAGCATGAATATCACAAAATTTCTGAATATTTAGAGATTTTAGAGCACTCTTAATCTGCTTAAGCTTGCACCAAACATTACCAGAACCAGCCTACCAAGTATTCTTAATAATAGACAAGAAATTATCATGATCAGCAAGAAAATTAAGAAACCTAAAAGGTTTCCCCTTCCCAAGCTGAGTAGGAAGAATCTCATAAGCAATGGGGTTATGGTCAGAAAGAGAGGGAGGCAAATAAAGAGCTTCAACAGGACCATAACAATTAATCCAATCCTGGTTTACAAAATCCCCTATCAATCCTAGAAAAAGTTCTGGGACCCACATGAGCTTTATTACACCAGGAATAAAAAGACCCTTTAGATTTTATTTCAACAAGGGCTAAATCATCAATACACTGCTGGAAATCTCTAGTCTCATAATCTGAGACAGGAGCCCCATTCAGCCTATCATCAGCAGATAAAATGGAATTAAAGTCACTAGTACATAACCAAGGCAAGAGAGTAGCAGGAAGCCCCTTAAGACCACCCAATAGCTGCAATCTATCATGAATAGTATGGAGACCATAGACAATAGTAATCAAGATTTGAGTCTGCAAATCTTTAGTACTAAGAAGACAATGAACAAACTGTTCAGTAGAGGCTAGAATATCCAAGGTAAGACAATCAGCTTTCCAGCCCACCCAAATTCTACCTTTAGGAGAGCCAGAATAGTTACAATGCCAAGACCAAGAGCTTCCAAACTTCCTCTGAATATCCATGCATTTTTGTTGTTTAACTTTAGTTTCCAGAATACACACAATGTTAGCTTTCTGATCAGAGAGTAACTTCTTAACAGAAGCTATCTTCCCAGGGTCATTAAGACCCCTAATATTCCATGAGAGGATTAACATTCCCCCGAAGAGAGATTACCTTCACCCTCATTAGGATCATCATTTCCATAAGCAATATCATCTATATCCTCCCTTTCATGAACCAAAGGAAAATAAGTGTTTGAGCTTGAGACAGGAAAAGAAATCTTCCTATTAGCTTTCATCTTTGATTTTTTTCCAAGGACTTGCCAATCTTCTGACTGAATTTGAGCTTCAGGAGTAACCTTGACAGATTCAGGAGCTTTAGTCTCTACAGGTTTGGTTGTCTTAGGTACCCAAACTTGCCTAACCAGAGGTTGCACAAATTTTTTGCCACCAGTTTGTTTCTTCTTTTGAGGCATAGCACAATCATGCCCCACCTTATTACACTTCTTGCAAAATGGGGGTGTCCATTCAAAAAGGACCTTAATCTCAATCAATTCACCAGAAGGGCTCTCAACCCAAACAAAATTAGGCAGGGGCTTAGTAACATCAACTTCCACAAGAAGTCTAGCAAAAATAACTCTAAGCTGCTTAGAAGTACACTCATCAACACAAATTGGAACACCAAGCAGACTGCCAATTCTACTTAGAGTTTTAGCTCCCCAGCAGTTCAATGGCAAATTAGGAATTTTAACCCATAAAGGAATAGTTCTCAATATTTCAGCATGAAAATCAAACTTATCCGACCAAGCTTTAACAATAGTTGGCTTACCAAAAAACATATGAGGACCAGAACATAAAATGGCATTCTTATCATCAACAGATTTCAAGTTGATTATAAAATACCCCTCATCATGCCAAAAAATATCTAGTTTAGCTATATTACTCCAATTATCAGCAACAAACTTAGAAACATCAGAAATAGTAGGGGAATAACCAACAACATAGAAAATAATAGCATTACCCCATTTCTTATTACCCTCGCAGATATTAGTAGAGCTTAGCTTAGCAATCGATTTGCCATCTCTAATCTCAAGAGCAATGAAACAAAGAGAGGTCCCTTTTGCATTGAGCTTCCCTTTGAATAAATCCTTCCATTCTTCAGTAGCAGCCTCAGGAACTTGAATCAAGCTATCAGGAACCCAAGAAGCTTCAGGACTAGCAGCAAAAGGAGCTATCGGGTTCTGATTTTGCTTAGAAACCAATGGAACAGTAACCGCAGAAACCCTAGGTACTGTTCCATTGGATCTAGCTTGAGATTGAGCAATCGAACTTCTATAAGACCTTTCCAGTATCCTTACTTCACCTCTGGATATCATTCCACCAGATGGATGCACCAGATGCGGAGGGGGAGTTACCAGTTCATCTTCTTCAGCAATCGGTTGAGATGAAGAGATTCCAGATTTTTTCAGATTATCCAGAATCTTATCAAAAGGAGCACGAGTAGAGTTTTGTGGAATTGGAGTTGAAGTTTTCTGCTTACGTGCCATGGAGAAGGAGGAGCTAGATGAAGACCCAACCTAGCTGCAAATCGCCATGAAAATCACCTTGAAGAGAAAAGTCAACAGAAAGTCAACGCAAACAAATGTACGTTGTTGTAGAGCCATTTCTTCCTCTTCATTTTCTTCTTCTTCTCCTAATTCCTCATCATAATCATCATTATGGAGGCGGTAACTTAGGGGAACATGCCATACATTAGGCACATCCTCACTGTGGATAGAAGTTAAGGAAGGGTGAGGTAGATAACACCAATGCTTGTTCTCCCTAAGCAACTCAAACACCTCATCATTATCATTCTTTGCCAAAAATTGCACTTGCTTCAATTACGCAATATCAAGGTAAAGTGTGCTCATACTACCCACCAGAGTACATGAAGGCAAATACTGACCAAGGTGAAGGTTGGTCATGAGCCTCATAACCATGCTACCACAAGGAATCTCTCAGAACTCCCTAGATTGCAACTTCTTGCAATATCTTACAACCATGAACCCTAAGTTAAATCAACATCGGTACTCCTCCCTAGTAGCCAATCATAGAATCCGGAGCTCTAATTGACTCAATTTTATCAATTCTTGCTTTAGGATTATCGAATATCCTAAAAGCTGATGAAAAATATGAAGACATGGTTGAAAAACTTTTCTCATCGCAGCATACTGAGTAATAAAGCCACCTTCCCCCGCACAAGTTTTGGTCATATTCATCGAAGTAGCACTTAGGGTCCAAGAGATACGCCCCCGGATTTAGGTTAAGCGCCGCATTAAACTTGGCGAGAGAAAGATCTTTGTGAATGTTGAAGAGTTGAAAAGTGAACTGATGGTTGCCATTTTCTACTGCATCACATCTAACCGTAGCCAAGAACTCCAAAGTTGGCTCCAACTAAGTGCAGTAACAAGAGCTCATGAAGGTTCTCATTCGAAGATTATAGAACAACTCCCTTAAATCCTCATCAATTCCCAATTTTAACCATATCCGGTTGAAGTAGTGATGAGAAGGCTTTAAGGAACAATTCCTTTTGAGCTTGGCATATCGGTCTTTGTGTATTGGGTCACGGATTTTGTTCTAGGTAGAGGAGTAGGCTTTTTTTTATTGATAAGTAGATGGGTTTGAGGAAGGTTCTTCAATGGTGATGGTGGTTTTTCGCTTTTTGGAGGTAAGGTTTTGAATATATTTTGACATGGTGATTCCTCCAAATAAACTAATTCAAAATCAAATTAACCAACTCCCAATACACCATAATAGTACCACAAAAAACTTCCAAATACCAAATTCACAACTCCTTGATCAATGACACAAATCACACAAGCAACAACTCACTACCAAAAATCCAAATTTCCAACTTCTTGCAATCACCACCAAATTAACCAATTTTTCTACACAACAATATAATGTAAAGCAAAATAAATCAGCAACAATAACAAATAATAAACCAAAAATCATATTCAGTCATCAAAATCACCAAAACACATACTACTACTATTTACTAACATGAACTATCAAAATCTTTCAACAATATGATACAATTATTTAAATTAAATTCAAAGAAGAAGATTATTCCACACTTCAATCGAGATTGATCAAGAACTAGACACCAATTCCCACCAAGTAGAATAACCCTAAATTGGTTTTCAATGGAGGAGAGAGATTGGAGGTTGATAATTGAAAAAAAAAGTATGATTTTTATTGTTAAGGATGATTTTGTAGAAGGAATTTGATAATTTGTGATGGATTTTTGATGATTAAAGATGTAAATTTGATTAACAAAGCTTAGAGTTTTTGTAGACAACTAAAAATGTATCCCCAAAACTAAACCCGATGATGAACAACCTTTCACCGCCATTATTGGTCGGGTTGAGTATTTAATCTTTAGAGTTCTTAAGTACATGTTTCCATTTAATACATTTCATAAATCAATCCAACTCATAGCTCATTTTCCGAAACCATAACTTACTTTTCACTTTTCGTGTCCACATCACAAACCGAGGAAAACTGATTTTGTAGACCTATAAAAGACGAGACGGCAAAACGGTAATAAATCACAAATGACCAAAATACCCCTAGCATTAGAACAACGAGTTATAGGGGTTAGCCAAGCTAGCAGCCTGCACTAAGTGCGAGGCTTGCTAGCAAGCTGCGGCTAGCAGCCCGCACTTAATGTGTGGCATACTGCATCTAGCATCTCGCACTATGTGCGAGGCGTGCAAGCAGCGACCCTCACGCATATGCGTAGGCATGCTGGCTGAGAAGGCTAGCAACAACAGCCCACCTTGGTGCGGGGCTTGGCTGGGCCGAGTAGCAAGCAGCGACAGCATGTGGGAAGCCCACATGAGTGGGTTGGAGGGAGGTGCAAAGTGGCGCAAGGTGAGGGAGAGAGTGGGGAGCAAGTTTGGTCTCCCCCGTAATAAATCAACAAGTGTCAACTACATATGAGAGAGTAGGTGAGGACCACTTGGAGAGAGTGGGGAGCAAGTTTGGTCTCCCCCTCTCCAAGTGGTCCTCACCTACTCTCTCATATGTAGTTGACACTTGTTGATTTATTACTAGCTTGCTTGAATAATTTTATTTTGATTTTAAAATAAAATTTGAAAGTCTAACTATCCCACATTGGTGGGAGAGACCATCATACTCTCATCATTTCCTATAAATACCCAAGTAAGGGAATTGGAAATGATGCTTGAGTAAGAGTTGGAAAGGGCATCACTAGTAAGTGAAAACTCTTGAACTCAAGAGTTGAAAAAGGTATCAAATTTAGTGAAAGCCTTTGAACTCAATTACTCGGGTTTTATTGGTCGGGTCTTGCTAACCCAAAGACATTAGATCTTGTTAGTATTCGTTGGCGCGGGTGGACCAACGTTGGAGGATTCGTGTTTTCAAAGCTAGCTTTCAAGTAAGAGCCCATTTGGTCGGGCGAAATACCCTCCAAAAGGTAATCGTTTTATCTGAATCTTGTGATTAATTTAATTATGGTTATTATTTTATTTATTGCGAGTGCGGTCTTGTTTTTGGGTTTGTTTCTGCGGTGAGTTGGAGTCACCAAACCCTAACAGAGGTATCAGAGCCTCGCTCGTCTATTTTTAAAAAATTATTATTTTTCAAGGTATTTTAATGGCTTAATTTTTCTCGTGTTAAGGTGGTAGTTAGATTATAAGTAGCTCATTTTATTTAATTTAACCTCGTATTAGAGCTGACTTAAGCTCCCGAACCCAAATTTTGACCCAAAAATAGTTAATTTAGGGTGGAAAAGGCATTCTGAAAATGGTTTACCTTATCAAGACTTGGTTTTTAGCTAAAAAACGACCAAAAATGCATTTTTCTAGGGGTTTTTCGTTTTTACGAAAATTTTTAAATCTTTCTAACCTTGAAAATATATTAAATATTTATGGTGGTTATGTAATTGGTTCAATATACATATTTTATATGCAATTTTAAACCTTTTTAGGCATGATTACTTGGTGGTAATTTGTGTTTGAAAGCTTGTTTTATATTTCACATAATTGCAAATTAATTGCATTAAGTGTGAAATTGTAGTTCTTTGAGGCTTCCAAGTACTAAAGATTCAATCTTTAATTATGTTAAGTGATTGAAACTTTGAGTTACTAAATTCCATGAATTTTTGTTAAACTTTTTTGATTTAATAATTTTTTAGTTAATTGGAATCATAAAGTTTGAAACTTGAGATAGAAATTTGTTTAGCTTCAGATTGGACGATATAATTTTTTCAAGGATTCACAAGTATTAAAGTTGGAATCTTTATTGAACTTACGTTCATTTTTCCAACTCCCTTTTATTTTTTTAAAAATACAAGATTAATTTAAATTAATTAAATTGATCGTGAGTAATTTCCCTCTTATTTTTGTTGCACCAAGTTAAACCAATTTTATTAAAGAATGGTTCTTAGAAATAATTTTGGTTACATGCACTTGGATGATTTTTTATTTATGTTAGACTTGTTTAAATTTTCAATTTTACTCATGAAAATTATCTCTAAATTAATTTAGAATTAATAAATTGTCACTCGAAATTTGGGATTAAAATCCCGAGGCTATGGCACGAAAATCGAGGCAAAGCCTCCCTTGGCTAGCTGAGCTGCATAGCAGCCCGCATCTGGCTGCCAAGGGGCTTCTCGATGCGTGCGGCCATGTGCGTGGCATGCGCGCCCAGCCACAACAGCAACTCAATAGCACCAGCTATATGCGTGGCGTGCGTGCTGCTGCCGTAGCGCAGCCCCATGGCTGCTATGGTGCGTGGGGTGTGTGAGCGTTTTAGTGCGTGTATGTTCTTGGTGTTTTGGTGTAAAGGGGCAAGCAGTCCTTGCCTTGTGTCTAGCACCATGTAACCCATAGAAAACGCTACTAGGGTGTACCTAGCTAGTGCTACGTGGGGTGGTGAAGGCACGTGCACCAAGTCGTATAGTGCGGGGTTGTTTGACAACCTTGACTTTTATATGGCACGTATGTAGTGCGTGAACCAATTGAGTACGGTCGCTTCGTGTTTGCTTAATTTGCCTTTTTAATTATTTTATTAATCTAATTTGGTTTTAATTATTTTGAAAATTTTTAGAGGCTAGGCCTCGGTTTTAAAGAACGGCATTTGCAAATTCTATTTTGGCAAATAATTGGGTTTTACCGGTTAATTAATTGGATTAATTAAGATGGATGCGGAATTTAGTGGCAGCTTCAAATATTAATTGTGCTTATTTACATAATCGATTTAAACAAGTTTGACTAGTTTTAATTAGGCGTGTTAATTGGATTAACCACCTAGATTAGTTACTAGTTATCCCGTGTTTATGCATTGTTACTTGTTTATTGTTGTAAAATGCATGGGCCATTCACAAATAGTTAATGGACGAATGGAATGTATATTCTCTCACAGGTCTTATAAAAATGGCAACTAGTGGGGCCCGATTAGGATAGAAAATACGGATTGTGATCCGTGATGTATATTTTGTAAATCTAAATACGGTCTGCGTACTGTTGAGTATTTTTATACCTTAATATTGAGATTAGTCCTAATCGTACATACTAGTATTGCATAATTATGGTCAAGTATTGAGGATGGAGGTTCTTGGAAGACAAAGCCATGAAGTTGCAAAAGAAGACCTTTTGAAGACTTGAAGAATTTAAGGGGTCATGCTAGTTGCCAATATGCATCAAAATGCTTATGCTTTACATATTCATGATTATTTACATATGAATTATATGTTATATGCATGTTTAGGATTTCAAATGCTGTGATGATTAATTAAGTTCACTTAAATCAACCAACATAGAAACCCTAGGTCCCTAAATATTGAGTAAAATTGCCATTCCAAAACAACACTTATCGACCTATTGAGAGTAATGATGGGCTACGCCAAAGCGAGGCATCACAACTACTCCTAGACTCATAAGGCATACCGGGTATGCAAGTTATTTTGGTTGTACTCAACGATATGAGTGATAGAGTCTTAACATGTCATGGAAAAGTGGATAAATTGTTGAGAGAGCATTAGATGCGACGATTTATTCAACCAAGAGTGGCTTAGAGCCATTAGCAAAGGGTTGCTTACCTTGGGAGATTGAGTGGTAAGACAAGCCAAAGCATGCTTAGCCACTCTTTGTTTCCTTAGATCTTGGGATCCACTTATTTTCATAAAATGGGCACAAATTTTAAGTGTGAATAAGACGTTAAATATGTTTGAAATATGCATGATTTAAATTCAATCTTATTTAAGTATTATGAATGGTTTTTCATTAAAATTCTTTCAATATTAGAATCATGTCTTCAACTATCGACAACAATCTAATATTCCCAGAACTCCCGAGAAGTTACCATTTAGCTTGAATTTGGTAAACTTCAAGGAATAGGAAGAGGAACACTGTTTGACCCTCCGCAATTGCTACCTAGAGCATATGTTGGATACACCCATCCCAAGTGTCTACTCAAAAGGGGTCATGAGCTATGAGGCTCGTGAGGAGTGGAGTTATGATTGCAAGAGAGTCTTTAGACTCATGGCAAACTCCATTCCGGAACAGTGGAAGATTAAATTCTCCAACTACCTTCCGGATGTACTTCTCAAGGCTCTAGAAGATGTGGTCAATCCGAGGGTCACAAAGAGCGACCAGGGCAACTATGATGGACTTGTGGAAGAAGTGACTAGGTCATTGTCTAACATGAGGATCAAGCCACTGCAAGATGGGTGTCTCAGCAAAGAAAGGCAAGAAGTATGGGCTAGGTTCTATAGTGCAAGGCTTAGACCTGGGATGCCACTTCAAGCCCATGTGCAAAAGATGACAAGGTTATTTAACCATCTGGAACTTATTAGTAGCCCGGTGGAGGATGAGCAAGCGGATCATATGCTTTAAATCTCACTCTACTCGGGGTACGTTGCAATTAAGATGCGACTTACCAATAATCGGAACAAACAATCCTATAAGAAAGTTGTCCAAGAGCTCCAGAAAACCTATTATTGCAAGGAGGCTAAGTTTGCTTTAAGGCCCAAGAAGAAGGAGTTCAAGAACAAGGCTAAGATGTGCTGCTTCTATTATAGTTAGCAAGGCCTCTATAAAAGAGAATGTAGCGAGTATCTGGAAGATGAGGCAAGAGGAAAGAAAGCCTTTATCTCAGGTATCATCTTGACACTTGAATATAAGCAATTTGTAAGGTATTAGATACCGGAAAATTGACTTACTTTATGCTCCTATTTACGGAACAAAGTGAGCGGCACTTTTCAAGTGGACATGAGTACACAAGTGGAAGATGAAGAATTTCTATCCTAAGAAAGCTTGTAATCTCATGTATTTTGTCTAAATTCTAAAACTTGCTAAGTTTTATCTGCCACACTTTGATCTTGCGACGTTGGACATCATTTTAACCTTGATCACAAGACCTTTTGTTTCATGTCTTGTTTATATTTATAGAAATGGTATTTTTGTGTGTTTAGACAAAATTGTATATAACTATACCAAAAGAGCTAAGACCATAGAGTCAAATCAAACTAACTTAAGGCATTGTCGTCTTGGCCACATTAACATTAAACGCATCAAGAAGCTTCTTCAAGAAGGCGTTCTTGACTCTTTCGATTTAGAATCTTTTGAGAATTGCGAAGGATGTTTATTATGCAAGATAGTAAAGCAATTATTCTCCAAGTTGGGAGAAAAAGCAAGAGACTTATTAGGTCTAATACATACTGATGTATGTGGAACAATGAGCTCCGCCATAAGAAACGGACATCGACATTTCATCACTTTCACAGATACTATAGTAGATATGGCTATGTCTACCTAATGTCGCACAAATCTGAATCCTTTGACAAGTTCAAAGAATTTCAGAGTGAAGTGGAAAATCAGATTGGCAAGAAAATCAAAGCCCTTCGATCGGATCGAGGTTGTGAATACTTGAGCCAAGAATTCGATGACCATCTGAAAGATCATGGCATACTTTCAGATTCGACACCTCTAGGAACTCCATAATGGAACGGAGTATCCGAACGGAGAAATCGAAACTTGTTAGACATTGTACGATCAACCATGGGTCTTAGTGATCTTCCTATCTCTTTCTGGGGACATGCACTTTTAATTGCGGCACTAACACTGAACCGTGCTCCATCGAAAGCTGTAGAAAAGACTCCATAAAAATTATGGACGAACAAACTTCCTAGGTTGAGTTTTCTAAATATATGGGGATGCGAAGCATGTGTCAAAAATTGATTTATGACAAAATTCATCCCAAATTTGATAAGGTTTACTTTGTGGGCTACCTAAAATAAACCAAAGGGTATTCCTTCTACAACAAATCGGAGAGCAATGTGCTTATTGCTCGCGATGGTGTCTTTTTGGAGAAGGAGCACCTTTCCTAAATGACAAGTGGGAGGGAAATCGAACTCGACGAAGTTCGTGAGGATGAGCAATAGTATAAAAATGACAGTCAAAGTGCTCAAGTAGCATCTGTTGACGAAGGTCAAAATATGCAAAGTTTAATCAACAATGCAAATGCTCAGTCCATTACCATACGTAGGTCTCAGAGGCCGAGATCTCAACCTGATAGATATCTTGGATTGTTTTTAGTCGAGAATCATGACATCCTAATCATGGATAGAGATTGTAGATACCTAAAAATGTCTCCCCAAAACCAAACCTGATGATGAACAACCTTTCATCGCCATTATTGGTCGGGTTGAGTATTTAATCTTTGGAGTGTTTAAATCCATATTCAATCCCAATACATTTCATAAACAAACCAATTCCTAGCCCAATAACATAACTTATTTTCCTCAATTCGTGCCTTTAAACCAAAAATAATTCATTTCGTGTCCCTTAAAATCATTCATTTTGTGTCCTTTTTATAAAAATGTTTAGTCCACTTTATTTTGGTCCATAATCCGGGTCTAATGATTTGATAGTTGGATGGGCTTGAAAAGATTTTTCCACCGATATATTATAAGCACAAATCCGAGTTATAACGAATAAGTTATCGCCAAAATATTAAACAGAGCCCAAACCGAACCTATGCCTACCTTACCTACGACCCAATGATCATGTGGAGGGTCCAAATTATTTAATACCATTACTAAACCAATTAGAATTAATTAAAAGTTTCTATAATTTTCTAAAATATCTTGATTATCCTTTTTGAAAAGATAAGATTAAAGAGTTTAAATATGAATAAAACTTTTCTTTTTGAAAGTCCTAATTCTATTTTAATTGAAAGACGTTCAAAGATAGTCAAATATTATTTTTGTGCCTCATATTTTTTATCCAAATCATAAATGTTTGGATATATCTTGAAATTATCTTTCCAATGATATATTATAATATCAATTTCGATCTATAACGGAAAAGATATGAATGAAATATCAAACTCTATCCAAAACTGACACCGTCTCACTATTTCGACTATATCTTTTATTACAAACAGTATTTTAATCTGATTTTATATGGGTTAGAAAGTATATTTTTAGAAAGTATATTTCAACAGCTTTCTAACAACATATTATTTATCTTATTCCGATATCTGAATCAAAAGATATGTTAAAAACAATAACCGCAAAAACTGTTGTCTATCGCTAGAGTTTTAACCAATTAGAATTCTTATATTTTCTTGATTATTCGATCCCATTTTTTCCATATAAATAGAGGTCATATCTCCCGTTTTTCAATCATCAACAAGCTTGATCACTAAATCCTTTTCTCTTTCTCTCTTTTACACCAAAAATCATTCTCGTCTCTCTCTCTCATATTCTAAGCCTTAAACTTATATTCCTAATTACACCATTCTTCCCTTAAGCACTCCAAGGAGTCTATACTTAACCAGAGTTTCCGTCCTTAAAACAAGGCGTTAAAGGTACAATAAACTAAGGGTTTGGACCAAATCAAATCTACATTTATTTAATTTAATATTCTATTTGATTTATATTTTTTTATTGAAGTTACTAACAATTTATTCATGATATGATGTAGCAATTTAAAGGAACGCGCGGAATGTGAATAATTAATTAATTTAATTACCCATTTTATTTTAATATTGCTAGTATTATGATTAGGTTTATTTATATTTGATTTGACTAACGTTATTATTGTTAAATTGCTTCCAATATTAATGTTTATTCTATTATATTTATTGATCACCATATTGCATGTTTAAAAGGAATATGTAATAGAAAATCACGCCTAATGAGATAATTTGACGACTAGTTTAGGTTATTTTTTAATCTTGTTGTTTAATCAAGTGGTCACGATATTTTAGACTTATGTGTTGCATTAATATACAACCGATTCAGCCTAATAATAGATTGGAGCGAATTGAATCTTTTTTTTGCATGCCTTTTAGATCGCAGGAATCACTTTTCACTATAAGAATCGAGTAGAGGCCAATACAGGAGAATGTGACTCCATGAATCACTTCGTACCATCATCCATGATCCTTCGTTCATGAGTTCCAAACCATATGGAGTTAGAAATCTCATGGTTTATTAAAGGAGTGTAACTTTCACGGGTCAATCGTTGTTGCCTTCGTTGTCCCTTATTCGTGGTTTCCTTAAATGATCCGTGAGCGGTTTACAAGTTCCTTAAAAACTTGTTGGAGGCTCCCTACTTTCCTTGTTCCTAATCGTATTATCTCAATTCCCAGTTCCTATGAGTGCCAAGAATATTTACAACATGCTTTAACGTAGGCACATTTCTAACGACGCCTACAATTTGGAGACTCCCCTAGGGAGGATTCTTGGTTATTTATCGATTTGAGTGATCAGTATTTAATTAAGATGAGTGGATGAGACTTGAAAGATTCTTGAATTGTATTCTTGCGATTTAACTGGTATTTTCAGATATGCATATGCTTTTTAGGTTACCTATTTTGCCACAATATTACGTGTTCAACATATGTGGCTAGCCCGGGGATTAAGCTCTATTAACCCGAAAATACTCATGGCTATAAGGGTTCATCCGAGTTTTTAAATCCACCCACACCATGGAGTCGAGTTCGATTTCATAACGAACTCGCGAGGTCACCCGTTGGCATACACCCTCAAGGGAGGCTGCCTTGCTAACGCGTCCAAACTCTTAAAAATGGTACCCTTTAACACCCAAATAATCTTGACCATAGTCGAACTTAAAAATTGACTTTAGGTTGAGAACTTCATTGCATCATGCGTGACAATGTGCTTATCTGTGTATTTCTTTTTACTTTTCATTTATTTTTTATATTTTTCTTGTATCAAACCATTTTTTTATTAGAGTCGAGTCATAGATTTTTAATTTTTTTTTATTTTTGAGTCACCCGGACTTTTATTCATGTATACTGTACAAGAGTCAACTTGTTTTGGTCATAGCCGGAGTTCTAGAAAGATTTACATGTCATGCAAACAATGGATCTGTAGCCCCAAGTTTTATCTTTCATTTGGAGCTAGTTTCGTCCTAATCAGAGTCACAGATCAAAAGTTATAACCGATATACTACAACCTGTCCAGTTTAGGTGTCAATTTAGCGTTACCTTTTTTATTATATTTTTAAAAAAAAATCGTGCCAAGCTAGTCTTAGCCAAGTCCTTTAATCCATGTCAACTCGTATAACATAGGATTGTAGATTTTTATTTTTATTTATTTTTTTTTATACCCATGAGTCCTAACTCTTCTAAAATTCAAGTCCTCTTCCTAGTTTCTTGTGATCGATTTTTTATGCTAACCTTAACTTGTGTTTTTTGTCTTTGATTGTGGTTTATATTATTTATTACTAACGATTTCCAATGGATTGTTTTCACCTAGTAAAGAGCATAAACATTAAAATTGGACAAAATTAATCAAGTTAGTTTGTCTTTTAGTCTTCCGTGCTATTTGGTCATTGGGTCCTTTGTTTTTCACAACGTCCTCATGTCTAGCCATGCTATCATACCACGAGTCTTAATAAACTCACCTAATCTCACATGTTAAGTCATTGCACACACTTTGTCTTCGAGTAATGCACTATATTGTTTATGATTGTATACTAGGACCATGCATGCGTCGTGTTCCGTCGTAATAGGAATGAGTGGAGTATTTTCCATCAGTTTCAAAATTGTTTCATACACTCTTCCTTTCCAATTCGAATATTAAGTGAATGCATTAAGTGAGTTCATCATTACACATACTTGAGTCTAAAATCACCAGGCAATAGTTCGAAGAATGAAGGGAACGTCACTCCTTCCTTCTTTCCTTCCAATCAAAGCATTAACAACAACTAACTTTTTTCCTCAACAGGCGGCAAGAAGTAACTCATAAACAGCCATGAAGATAAAGCACGATGCAAGCTTCTCACCAAGATTTCATGTTTTCTTCTTTTGTTTCAAACACTTCCCCCTAAAAAGTCTAGCATAGGTTCTCCTTATCCATGTGTCTATGTATCATATTTCTTACCTTCTTCATAAATGAGCATCTCTTTCTTACATTTGATAACAATGTCTAAGGGTAAGTGTTCCAATGTCTTTAATATGATCACGTCTCAAATTGTGTCTATCATCGAGTGCTTGAAACCGTGCCTGAGCAACATGAATGCTAAGTGAGTGATGGACCGCATGATCTGAGATTGCCCACATTGATTCAAAAGAATGAAAAAAAAAACGAAAAGCAAAAAAAAAAAAAAAAAAAAATGAAAATGAAAATAAACATGCAAAATTCAAAATTTTGAAACTCATAATTACACATCTTGGGGATTCCCTTGAATCTTGAGCCTTATACCCCTTTCTTCTTTAAACCATCAACTTAACCATATTACAACCCTTGAAAGTCCTCTTTGAGGTGTACATACACTTGTGCAAAGTTCGGTTAAAGCTATGTTCGGCCTGATTCGTAACGGATACGTAGGCAACCTCACATTGAGGTGCGGCCACATTCATATGCATGACCGAGTCAAAGAATCCAATGCTTATCGCTCTGACCCTATCCATCTAGAGCTAGACTTGGGGCTTGAACCCACATCACATTTGCTAACCCAGCCTAAAGAGTCATCATCTTTGACTCTTCTCACATATATCTCGATCACCATAACCCTTGCAGCCAGCCTTAGTATCACATTCACACACTTCACTCACACATCAATATCCATATCGATCATCCTTCCCTTTAAGAACTCTTTACCATGAAATCTTGTTTCAACACTGTACATGTTTCATCATCTTTCAAGACAACATTCATTAAAAGAAACATTGTATACTTGCTTAGCTTCATGACCTGAGCAATGTTCATTGTTTCATGCATCGCATAATTTGCTGAGAAACATTTATATATCAAAGATTTGTAATCATACAAAGCATATTTTCTTGATTTGTAATCATAAAAGCATATCGTGACCAGCTCCTTGACCTAAGCAACGTTCATTATCACTTCATCTATATACGTGCTTAGCTTCCAAACCAAAGTGACGTTCTAGATCGCTTCTTTACACCATATATGATGCTAGCTCCATGACCTAAGTTCATTCATCTATCATGTCACATGATGTAAGTGTCATTAGCCTTGTAGCCTAAGAACATGCATCATGCATACATTATCTTCATGAAAAGCAATTCAATCCATGCGATTCATTTCGTCTTGCTCAACGAGGAAGTTCAAAACTTCTTCCCTTTTTCATGTCTTTTCTTTTGGGGAAGTTTAAAAAAAAATTCTAAATTTTATCATCGAAGGAAATTCAAAAATAAAAGTTCAATTTTCACGTCTTTCTTTTTCGGGACAAAGTCGGTACCCTCTACTCGTCTCATGACAAAAATAACGGAAAATATTTGCTTTTACATTTTCTGTTGCTTGTGTTTACACACACACACCATATAAACACACAACCACAAGTTATACACGTCATGTCGTGACTAGTTAAACTCGGTCAAGTCAGTTGGTCAAGTCAATAACAGTCTATACGAGTCCCTTGGCAAATTTTTATTTTGCAGGTCTCAATTACAGCCCACGTCCGGGGACAAGTGCACCATCGACAGCCCACGTTCGGGGAAAAGCGAATCATCATCATTTTAGTGATCATATCCCAAGAAAAGATGATTCACGGTGCAAGGTTCTCGACACACAGAGACTTTCAATCTTATTAGACAATTTTTTCCCCAAACATGGGTAATTGTCGCTCGTTGTCATCTCTCAAAGCGAAGAAGTCAGCGATTACCTCATATGTCGACTTTCTTCCAGCATGGAAAGTACTATCCGGTGGATTTCTTCAAGAATAGAAAACTTCCGAATTCATCTATCGAATTATCTCAAGCATGGAAAGTACAATCCTGTAGATTTCTTTAAGCATAGAAAGCTACGAAACTCATTAGTCGACTTTCCTCAGGCATGGAAAGTATTTCAACAAAACGCCATCCAGTGGACTCCTTCAAGCATAGGAAGCTACCAAACTCATTGTCACCGATACACTGGTGTTAGATAATCATTCTATCCCTTTACTCTTTTATATGTTGAAATAACATTTTTGTGCAGGTATCGGAGTATATAGGGTGGTTTAGGATTGCAGAACGTCTTAAATCATTCCCCATCCCAATAGACTAATTTGACTATTGTTTTTGAAACTGATGTTTCTACGAACTCAGTCAAAGTGGGGGCTTTTATAGACACCTAAAAATGTCTCCCCAAAACCAAACCCGATGATGAACAACCTTTTATCGCCATTATTGTTCGGGTTGAGTATTTAATCTTTGGAGTGCTTAAATCCATATTCAATCCCAATACATTTCATAAACAATCCAATTCCTAGCCCATTTCCCCAAACCATAACTTATTTTCCCTTTTTCTTGCCTTTAGACCCAAAATAATTCATTTCGTGTCCCTTAAAATCATTCATTTCGTGTCCTTTTTATAAAAACGTTTAGTCCAGTTAATTTTGTTCATTAATCTGGGTCCATTGATTTGATAGTTAGATGGAGCTTGAAAAGAGCTTTCCAACGATATATTATAAGCCCAAATCTGAGTTATAACAAATAAGTTATGGCCAAAATATTAAACTAAGCCCAAACCGAACCTAAGCCCACCATACCTACGACCCATTGATCATGTGGAGGGTCCAAATTATTTAATCCCATTCCTAAACCAATTAGGATTAATTAAAATCTTCTATAAGTTTCTAAAAATATCTAGATTATCCTTTTTAAAAAGATAAGATTAAAGAGTTTAAAATTGAATAAAACTTTTCTTTTTGAAAGTCCTAATTCTATTTCAATTGAAAGACGTTCAAATATAGTCAGATATTATTTTTGTGCCTCATAATTTTATCCAAATATTAAATTTTTGGATAACTCTTGAAATTATCTTTCCAATGATATACTCCCTCCGTCCCCGAATGATAGTCACTATTTCCATTTTTGGCCACCCAAAATGTTAGTCACATTTTACAATTTTAGGTCTCATACAATAACACAAAATGACCTATATACCCTCATTTTTTTTGCTGTATTATATGTGCTTTCTAAAATACCCTCATATTTGCCTTTGTACTTGTGCCTTAATTGAATGAGTTGCCTCCCTTTTTAATGACAATCAGTTTCTCTCTCTTCTTTTTGTTTTGCACATGATTGGATTTAGTTTCCATGTACTTTATTTATTTCTCCTTAATTCCCGTGATTTTCACCAAAAATTGACTATCATTCGGGGACGAAGGGAGTATTATAATATCAATTCTGAGCTATAACGGAAAAGATATGAATGAAATATCAAACTCTATCCAAAACTGACACCATCTCACTATTTTGGCTATATCTTTTATTCTACACAGTATTTTAATCTAATTTTAAATGGATTAGAAAGTAGATTTCAACAGCTTTCCAAAGAAATATATTTATCTTATTCCAATATCAGGATCAAAAGATATGATGAAACCAAAATCATAAAAACTGTTATCTATCGCAAGAGTTTTATCCGATTCGAATTCTTATCTTTTCTTGTTTCTTCGACCCTCTTTTTTCCTTATAAATAGAGGTTATATCTCCCCTTTTTCAATAATCAACAAACTTGATCACCAAGTCCTTCTCTCTTTCTCTCTTTTACACCAAAAATCATTCTCTTCTCTCTCTCTCTCTCATAGTCTAAGCCTTAAACTTATATTCCTAATTACACCATTATTCCCTTAAGCACTTCAAAGAGTCTATACATAACCCGAGGTTCTATTATTAAACAAAGGCGTGAAAGGTACAAATAACTAAGGGTTTGGACCAAATAAAATCTACATTAATTTAATTTAATTTTCTATTTGATTTATATTTTTTATTGAAGTTGCTAACAATTTATTCATGATTTAGCAATTTAAAGGAACACGCAGAATGTGAGTAATTAATTAATTTAATTACTTATTTTATTTTTATATTTCTAGTATCACGATTAGTTTTATTTATATTTTATTTGACTAACGTTATTATTGTTAAATTGCTTCCAATATTAATGTTTATTTCTATTATATTTATTGATCACCATTTCCATGTTTAAAGGGAATATGTAATTGAAAATCAAGCCTAATAAGATAATTTGACGACCGGTTTAGGTTCCTTTTTAATCTTTTTGTTTAATCAAGTGGTCACGATATTTTAGAATTATGTGTTGCATTAATATTCAACCAATTTAGCCTAATAATAAATTGGAGCTAATTGAATCTTTGTTTCCATGCCTTTTAGATCGCAGGAATCACTTTTCACTATAAGAATCGAGTATAGGCCAATACGGGAGAATGTGACTCCATGACTCACTTCATACCATCATCCTCAATCCTCCTTTCGTGGTTCCAAACCATATGGAGTTAGTAATCTCATGGATTATGAATGGGGTGTAACCTTCAATATTCAATAGTTCTTGCCTTCGTTGTCCCTTATTCGTGGTTGCCTTAAATGATCCGTGAACGGTTTACAAGTTCCTTAAAAACTTGTTGGTGGCTCCCTTTTTTCCTTGTCCCTAATCGTAGAATGTCAATTCCCACTTCCTATGAGTGCCAAGCATATTCACAACATGCTTTAATGTAGGCGCACTTCGAACAACGCCTATAGAGATGAACCGGCAACCTACAAGCAAACGATGGCAAGCACCGACTCTGATAAATGGCAAGAGGCCATGAGATCTGAAATGGATTCCATGTTTGAAAATCAAGTCTGGGACTTGGTTGACTTACCCGAAGGCTACACACATATCGGATGTAAGTGGATTTTCAAGTTGAAAACCAATATAGATGGAAATGTATTCATTTACAAAGCTAGATTGGTAGCAAAAGGTTACAGACAAGTTCATGGTATTAATTACGATGAAACCTTTTCTCCTGTTGCAATGTTTAAAACCGTTCGGATCCTCCTAGCGATTGCAGCATATTTCAATTATGAAATATGGCAGATGGACGTTAAAACCGCCTTTCTAAATGGTATTTTGGAAGAAACTGTGTATATGACACAACCTGAAGGTTTTGTCAACCAAAACAACGCTGGAAAGGTATGCAAGCTTAAGAAGTCCATTAAAGCAATCAAGCAAGCACAAGTTGGAATCTGTGATTTAATGAAGCCATTAGTAAGGTTGGTTTTATCAAGAATCCAGATGAGTCTTGTGTTTACAAGAAGTTTAGTGGGAGTGATATCGCCTTCCTAGTCTTATTTGTCGATGACATTTTGCTCATTGGAAACATCATTCCATTGTTAGAGTCTGTAAAGGCTTGGCTTGGAAAATGTTTTTCAATGAAAGACTTGGGAGAGGCTTAGTACATACTAGGCATCAAGATCTATAGAAATAGGCAAAAAAAGATGATAGGATTGAGTCATAGTACTTATATTGAGAAGTAACTAACTCGATTCGGTTTGGAAGAAGCTAAGAGAGGCCACCTTCCCATGTCGCATGGCATAACCCTAAGCAAGAATCAGTGTCCAAAGACACTTGATGAGCGAGAAAGGATGAATCAGATTCCATATGCTTCGCTTATTGGATCGATCATTTATGCCATGATATGTACTAGGCCAGATGTGTCGTATGCCTTGAGCGCTACGAGCCGATACCAATCAGATCCAGGAGAGGCGCATTGGACTGCGACCAAAATTATCCTAAAGTACTTGAAAAGGAACAAGGATAAATTCCTGGTCTATGGATAGAGACGACTTCAAATCACAGTCTGGGTACATAATCTGCCTCAATGGAGGAGAGTTTAGTTGGAAAAGTATTAAGCAAAGCACAATTGAAGATTCTACAACTGAAGCCGACTACTTGGCACCATCTGAGGCAGCTTGCACCCTCCATCAAGGGACTAATAGACCACTATTGTGACAACAATGGAGCTATTTCTCAGGCTAGAGAGTCAAGAGAACATCAGAAGGTCAAACATGTCAAGCGGCAGTTTTACATAATTTGAGATTGGAAATCAGAGGGTGCAATCAGAATTTGTAAATTTGGAATGGATGACAATAAAGCCGACCCACTGACTAAACCTTTGCTTCAAGTGAAGCACAACAAGCACGTTGAGGCAATGGGAATCATGCACATTGGAGATTGGCTTTGATTTCCTTATTGTAGTGTTTTAATTAATTTTGGACAATTTTAATGTAAATCACTATGATGAGCAATTCAATTTTTGGAGTAATTAAATTTTTCATGTAATTTAAATCATTCCGTTGACTATTTAATTGTGGTTTAGAATTAAATAATGAGTCCATTCGATTTTTGGAATATTCAAAATAGGGTATCAAGACTAGTCTTGATAAGGAAACACCTATTAAGTGAACGTTGAATATTATTATAAAAAATTATCCCTAATCAAGGTCATTTAAATAATGGACGATTAATGACCAGTTGAGATTAGTGTGTAGTTTGAATTATAGCACCGTTTCATGAACTATAAGGACATGATTGTCATGAATCATTTGCACAAATAATAGTTTAGAACCATACTGGATCGACATATGAGAATACTTTAAGATATTAAAAATCGTCATAAGTATACTTCTCATTATTGCTATTGTAGACACCTAAAAATGTCTCCCCAAAACCAAACCCGATGATGAACAACTTTGCACCGTCACTATTGGTCGGGTTCAATATTTAATCCCGAGAGTTATTAAAAAATTGTATTTAATTAAATTCGTATGTTTGAATAGTCCATGGATCAGTCTTAATGTTTGGTGAAAGCATAGTTTTAATTTTAGCCCAAACTTATTTTACTGTTTTATTATTTAATTTTAGCCCAAACCTTTTTTGTTTTATTATTTTATTATTTATTTTGGCCCAAACCTTTTATTTATTTTATTTACTTATTTTCTTATTTAGCCCAAATAACAATAAAAACAGAAATGGCCCGAAATTATCAATCGACACTTAAAATACTGAACGAAATTAGGGTTAAAAATGCATTTAGACGGAAAAACGGATTAAAATTACCGCGTCACGGCAATAGTCCACCGTGGCACGAGAAACAGTCCCGTCTGACACTAAGATTTCCCGTAACACGGGAAACCTGCTGTGACACGGGAGTTTCCGTGTCCGTTCCGCGTAAACCCTTCACGCATTTTATTCCCCGTACCCTAAAATATTTCCCGCGTCACACAACTGTTCACCACGTCATGGGAATTTTTCCCGTATGACGGTGGGAATTCTGGTGTCACGGTACACAGCGCCGTGTTGCGGGATACTTTTTAAGGGTTTTTATCATTTTAGGGTTCCGTGTGTTCCTTCAGCACATTTTTTCTATAAATACCCCCTCATTTGTGATGTGTGGGGCATCAATTAATTCTCTATTTTTTCCTCTCTTCTATGCTCTAGCCTAAACACTAGCCTACCCTTATTCTTTCAAAATTCCTTCTTCAAGCACTCCAATGAGTCCGTACTTTACTCGTGGTTATGTCCTTAAGCCAAGGCATGAAAGGTAGAACTGTTTGAGGGTTTGGCCCCAAATCAACTCTACTTTATTTAATTTAATTTAATTATTGTTCTATTATTATTTTCTTGAAGTTACTAAATCGTTTATTATTTTATAGTTGCAAGCAAACAGAATCAAAGTAAGAATTATGTTCCTTTTATTTCTATTATTTTTCTAACGATTTTATATTGTTGGAATTATTGTTAAATTGCTTCCAATATTAATGTTTATTCTATTTATTTATTGATCACCAATTTGCATGTTTAAAGGGAATATGTAATTGAAAATCATGCCTAATAAGATAATTTGGACAACCGGTTTAGGTTCCTTTTTAATCTTGTTGTTTAATTCAAGTGATCACAAATTTTATAGAATTATGTTTTGCATTAATATTCAACCGATTAAGCCTAATAATAGATTGGAGCCAATTGAATCTTTGTTTTCATGCCTTTGAGATCGCAGGAATCACTTTTCACTATAAGAATCGAGTAGAGGCCAATACGGGCGAATGTGACTCTATGACTCACTTCGTACCATAATCCTCGATCCTCCTTTTGTGGTTCCGAACCATATGGAGTTAGTAATCTCATGGATTATGAATGGGGTGTAACCTTCACGGTTCAATCGTTGTTGCCTATCGTTGTCCTTTATTCGTGGTTGCCTTTTATGATCCGTGAACGGTTTACAAGTTCCTTAAAAACTTATTGGCGGCTCCCTACTTTATTTGAACCTAATCGTTGTCCCTAATCGTAATGTCAATTCCCACTTCCTATGAGTGCCAAGCATATTCACACATGCTTTAACGTAGGCGCACTTCGAGCGACGCCTACAATTTGGCGACTCCACTAGGGAGGATTCTTGGTTATTTATCGATTTAAGCGATCGGTATTTACTTAAGATGAGTGGATGAGACTTGAAAGATTCTTGAAAAATATTCCTGTGATTAATTTGGCATTTTTGCTTAAGCATAGACGTTTTAACGTTGCGTTTAGGTTTGTCCCGTAGGAAAATAGAATAACTTGATTGCGTACGAAGGAAAACATGGCACCAGTCAGATTTTCTGACTGCCGTGCCACGGTAGAACTTTCCGTGTCACGGTGCAGTACACCGTCTGACAGTGTTTAGTACCGTGGCATGGGAATATCTGTCGTGTCACGGCAGTCTTAAAATCAGTCTAGTTGCTTATTTTCTCTTCTCATAGTCAACTTCCATCGATTTTTCTGAAAAAACGTGTGTGTTCTACATGCGTCTTACCCTCGAGGGATTTAAGCTCTATGAACCCAAAAACGCTCATGGCAATAAGAATTCATCCGAGTTATTAAATCCACCCAAACCATGGAGTCGAGTTCGATTTCATCACGAACTCGCGGAGCCGCCCGTTGGCATACACCCTCAAGGGAGGCTGCCTTGCTAACGCGTCAAAACTCTTAACCATGGTACCCTTTTGACACCCAAAGCTTGACCAATAGTTGAACATAGATCTTGACCCTAGGTTGCGAACTTTTTTTTATATCATCGTGACTAAATGCTACATGGTGTGTTTGGTGCTAACCTTCATGTGTTTACTCTTTTTTGTTTAACCCATGACCGAGGGTTTTTATTTCCACATAGTAATTAGTACGGACCTAAAATTGACTAAAATCTGTAAAAATCACAAAACGGACCTAGAACTGCGCATCGTGTCATGGCAAGTTCTGCCGCGGCTTGCCGTGACACGCCGATTTCTATTGTCTGACGGTAGACTGCACCGTGTCACGACAGTCAGCACCGTGCCTAGGTAAAGTGTCCCGTCAGTCTGTTTTCGGGTTTTGTGCGTACGTATATGGTTTATGTTTCCAGTTTGGTGTCATATCTAGTTGTACGGTCATAACACGCGTCCATAACCTCACTTAATCACTCACATGTCATGTTCACACACTTTTTTCGTTAGTCGTGCACCACTTCTTGACCGTATTTTAGGGTATTCTTTTTTTTTTTTGTCGTTTTTTTTTTTTTTGGAGTAAGTCGGATAGTATCCTCCCATATTTAAAAAAAAACAAAAAATAAATAGAATTTTAAAATTATAGATTTTTAAAATTCAAGTTTTTTTTATCCGGATGGGTTAAGGTTAAGTTTGGTCATTAAAGGTGTGTTTGTTTTGGTGTCACAATACTTAGTCAAGAAGTAGGGGTAGATTGTTACGGTTTGAGTTAATACCTTAACAACCTCTTATACCAAAGAGGCGTACAAGGAAACCACCACAATCATCTCCACAAGATCCATCTCTAGTCTACTTTCAACCAATGGCTACTAAGGAAGATATCGGGAACATCAATAGGACAATTGAAATGTTGTCTAACATGATGCAAACACTCACCACTAGAGTCAACACGGTAGAGAAAGACAATCAGAACAGTGTCACTGCCGCTGCAATGGACATGATTAAGGAACACATGACTAAGATTTATGAAGAATACACTTATGTGGAGCAACCTGTCGCCTCTTCGTCCATAAGGGTCAAACTTCCTAAGAATTTTTCCACTGTTGATTCCCAAGTTCAAGCCTACTGATAATCCGCTTTTCAATTTGAAGGCTTTCTCAACAACCATGGCTCTTAAGGGAGTAGATGTGATACTCTTCCTTACGGTGTTCCCTCTTTCCTTAGAGCACGCCTGTCAACAATTGTTCTACTCTTTAGAATCCAAGCATGTTGCAACCTGGGAGGATGTTGCTGAAAGCTTCATGAATCGTTACAAGTGTAAAATTCAGGCCAAGACTTCTGAACGTGAACTCTCCATTCTCTAACAGAAAGAGAATGAAGGCTTCACCACTTACTTAAGAAGATGGAGGGAAACAGCTGCGCTCTTGGTGGATCCCCCCAAGTAAAAAGAGATGGTTCGCTTGTTCATTTCCAATTTGACTCATAAGTACAAGCAACACTTGAAGTTTCTTCCTCTAAGTACCTTTGAAGCTGTATACGATATTGGAATCAATATTGAAGATGAACTGATGAAGACTGCTGGTAGCAACAATAATAACAACACTTGGAAAAACAAGAAGAATGACACTCCTTCTTCTTCATCTTCCAAGCCCAATAACGCTACCAACAATATCAATATCAATGATGTGATGGCCCTTAATGCTCCTCCTCAAAGATTCCAAAGGCAAAGGAGGGTTTACACGCCTTTGGGAATGACTTATGATGCTGCTTTTGACCGTTTGCATGGTCAAGGACTGATTATGCCAATTGGACCATTTCCAGAACCTCGACCACATAATAGAACCGCTAGCTCTGACCCCAATGCTTATTGAAAGTTCCATCAAGGCAAGGGTCATAATACTGAGAAGTGTTGGAGGTTAAAGGATGCGATCCAAGACTAATTGATGTTAATCAAATTCCTTTTCCTCTAGGGGGCAAGAAGCCTAACATTCAAACTGGTCCTCTTTCTGATGCTTTGGCTATCATGGGAGATGAACTCTCCTTTGATCCGTCAATACTCATTCAACCTGTGAATGAACCTCTGCCAGAAGTTGTATTTGTCTTGAGTTATGAAGAAGTGAATGGAATTTGGGATAGTGATGATGAAGATGTCTATCTCAAGGATATAGCCTGTTCATCTCTTGGCACAAGTGAAGATATTTGGGTAGACCTTGAGGTCAAGGTTCTCACCAGAAGTGGACGGTTGCTACCTCCACCTCCACCGTAATCACATCCAATAGTTGATCTCATCGACCCTGTGAACAACGATGTGGTCAAACAATTACAAATGACCAAGGTGGAAATGAATATATGGAAGCTTTTGGCCACATCTCACGAGCATCGAAAGGCTGTGATGAATGCTATGGTGAAAATAGGAGTTGATGATGATATGACTCCTCAAGGACTGGTCAACTTTCTCACTACTAAGTTGCCAAGTACTAACAATTTGATTTCCTTTTCTGACAAGGATTTGCCCTCAGGAGGGGCCAACATAACAAGGCCTTACACCTCACTGTGGTGTGTAGGCAGATGAATGTTCCTATGAGTCTAGTTGATAATGGCTCTGCAATCAATGTATGCCCACTCCGCACAGCAAAGAAGTTGGGCATAAAGAATGAAGAACTGACTCCCTCTACTCAAGAGATTCGCGCTTATGATAATACTCTCCGTCAAGCCGTGGGTACTATCATACTAAACATAACTACTGGGGCCATTGAACGTCGCACCAAGTTTCAGGTGGTGGACATTAAGGCCTCTTTCAATCTGTTGTTAGGACGTCCTTGGCTTCATGAGCTAAAGGCGATCCCATCATCGTTGCACCAGAAAGTGAAAGTCATAGTTGGAGGGGTTCCAATTACCATTGACGCCTCTCCCATGCGCATTCAAGTTATCGACACTCCTATCGTCCATGTCGAACATGAAGAAGAAGATGATGATTTTTGGGGGTTTTCACTCGATGATGTTCTCATGATCAAAGAAGAGGAGAAGTGTCATCTCAACTTCGATCCCTATTCAAACACCAATATTAATGCCATTTTGAAGAAGAAAGGGAATTTCCCTGGAATGACCCTCGGACTCAAAAAGAAAATGGCTGAACTTTGGGGCCATCCTGGTGCACTCAAGAAAGATACCTTTTGCTTGGGATTCAAGCAAACAAAAGAAGATGTGAAACAAGCCCTCTTGAAAATGAAGGCTCGCAAAAACGCTCGAAAAATGAATACAGAAATATCCATGGATCCATATCCATTAACCCTCAATGGACTGTACATCAAAGAAGGGGAAGACTTCTCATGCTATGAATTCCCTGAGCCTTTTGTCCACGATGGGAAGCGTGAACCAGGATTCGAGATGTTCCTCGATTGTGACTTTGTTGATGAAGGCAAAGAGCTCTTCACAACTAAGAAACCAGCTAGCGCAAGCTCTGATGATCTAGGCATTAACATTCTTTTTGGAATGGAGAAGAATGAATCTAAGCTTGCCTGCAATGATAATTCCGAGCTTATTCAAGCTGTTATAGCAAACAAGGATTTTGACCCCTCCGAGTTAATCGTCCAGGCTGATGATATTTCAAAGGGATGGCGCAAGACATTGAGGATCACTACACCAAGCGGAGAGAAGTTGGAAATAACCTCTAGCGAAGGTCCTATGTTTGATGAGTCTGAGTCGTCTGGGTCCGAGTCTGAGTCTAAGTCTGTAGACGAATCCTTAGGGTCTGAGGCCGACCCTCTTTCTGCTATAGAGTCCAATCCTGAGTCTCCTGTTGAGTCTTCTCTTTCTAGCCCAAATAATTCCGGTGAGGTCGCAGCTGACCTTGCCCCTCTTGATGTATTCACCGATGAATTTAATAAAATGAGTACCTTTGCTTACGATGCGTGTCATTCCCCTAGCCTTGATCAAATTTTCTTTGCTAATTATAAAAATGACAAAGAAATAATAAAAGCAGTGGAAGAACACGAAAATAAAACGGCAGTTATTGAAGATACGGAAACAGTTAATATTTCCAATGATACGACTATTAAAGAAGTAAAAATTGGATTAACACTAAGTCAAGACGAACGCAAAGAGCTAATTAACTTGCTTAGTGAATTTATTGATGTATTTGCTTGGTCGTACCAAGATATGCCACGAATTGACAGGGATATAGCTCAGCATACGATACCACTCATTCCAGGTATGAAGCCTGTCAAACAAAAGTTGCGCCGTATGAAACCGGATGTGGCTCTCAAAATCAAAGAAGAAATCAGAAATAAATTGGCCGCATGTTTCATTAAAGTATCCAAGTATCCAGAGTGGATAGCAAATGTGGTTCCAGTTCCAAAGAAGGATGGAAGGGTCATAATGTGTGTTGATTACAGGGACTTCAATAAGGCAAGCCCGAAAGATGGATTCCCTCTACCTCACATTGACATTCTGGTCGATAACGCAGCAAACCATGCACTCCTATTGTTCATGGACGGCTACGCCGGATATAATCAAGTATTAATGGCCGAAGAAGATATGGAGAAAAAAAAACATTTATCACACAATGGGGCACATATTGCTATACGGTAATGCCATTCAGGTTGAAAAACGCGGGTGCCACCTACCAAAAGTATCCACAGCATTATTACATAATATGATGCACAAAGAGGTGAAGGTCTATGTCGATGATATGATCGTTAAGTCTAAGGATCACCTAGACCACATCATTGCACTTCGCAAGTTCTTTGAAAGACTCCGCAAGTACAACATGAGATTAAATCCAGCAAAGTGTGCATTCGGAGTCACGTCAGGAAAATTACTTGGATATGTGATCAGTTCTCGAGGGATTGAAATGGATCCCACAAAATTCAAAGCGATCATGGCCATGCCACCGCCCAAGAATGAGAAGGAAATTCGAGGTTTCATTGGAAGGTTGCAATATATAAGTAGGTTCATATCAAAACTCACGTCGATATGTGAACCTATATTCAAGAAGCTTAAGAAAAATGTCCCAATAACATGAGATGATGATTGCCAAAAAGATTTCGACAAAATCAAAGAATACCTCGCAAACCCACCTGTGCTATCGCCATCAATACCTGACTTTCCTCTTCGACTCTACCTTACGGTCACAAGAGAAACGATGGGGGCAATGCTAGCACAAGAAATTGAAAGAAAGGAGAATGAAATTTACTACTTGAGCAAGAAGCTTCAAGGATACGAGACACGATACACATCACTTGAAAAGTTGTGTCTCGCACTTGTGTGGGCCGCACAGAAAATAAAACATTACATGCTCATTCATACAGTGCATGTCGTGTCCAAGATGGATCCTCTCAAATACTTGTTCGAAAAAGCAACACTTAACGGCAGATTATCAAGGTGGATAGTCAATATTGCTCAGTTTGACTTAAAATTCGTACCACAAAAAGCCATCAAAGGTTCTGCGGTTTCTAAGTTCTTAGCAGACTTTCCGCTAGAAGAAGTTGAGAAAGAAGAAGATGAGTACAATTTCCCTGACGAAGATTTACTCATGACCGAAGATGATAGCTGGAAGCTCTATTTCAATGGAGCTTCAAACCAAAAAGGTTGTGGTGTAGGAGTCTTGCTTGTATCACCCAATGAAGAGCATATCCCAATTTCCATGAAACTCGACTTTGATGTCACCAACAATGCCGCATAATACGAAGCATGTATATTGGGATTAGAAACAACTGTCGCCTTTGGAATTAAGAAGCTCAGAATCTACGGTGATTCTTCACTAATCACTAACCAAATCTCCAAGAGATGGAAGGTGAGGAGTGAAAGTCTAGCTACGTATCAAGCTCATTTGGAAACTCTCACGGATCAATTAGATGAAGTGGAATTTACGTACTTGCCTAGAGAAGAAAACTAGTTCGCAGACGCACTAGCTAAATTGCATCAATGGTGCGAATTCCAACGGACACAATCAGAATGTCGTTGACCATAGAAAGAAGATATGAAACGGCTTATGTTCACGCACTTGGTGATGAACAAGAATCGCAAGAAGAAGACGAAGAACCATGGTATACAGATATCCTTAACTACGTGACAAGAGGAGAATACCCTCCTAATAATGATAAAAGGGCACGCCGTGCTTTGAGGCTCCTGGCCTCACAATATGTGCTCATCAGGGGAGAACTCCACAAGAGGACTGCAATACGGAGAAATCTATTATGCATAGCCAAAAAAGAAGCACGCAGAACCATGGAAAACCTTCATGCCGGTATATGTGGAACGCACATGTTAGTCCAAAAGATTCAACGACAAGGTTATTATTGGACTACTATGGAGAGAGATTGCCACGAATACGTCAAGAAATGTATGAAGTGTCAAGTCTACACAAATTTACAGCACGTTCCACCTTCGCTTCTCTACACATATACTTCTCCATGGCCTTTCTCTACTTGGGGCATCGACATCTAGAAAGATAACGCCACCGAGACAAGGGGGGCATGAATTCATCCTTGTAGCAATCGACTATTTCACCAAATGGGTCGAAGCTGCCTCATATGCTAAGCTAACGACGAAACACGTTGCACAATTCATTGAGAAAAATATCCTATGCTGCTATGGGGTAACTCATGGGATGATCAGTGATAATGGAACGCATTTCCAAGCCAAATGCGCGGAATTATTACAGATTTATCATATCAAACATCACACATCATCACCTTACAGACCACAAACAAATGGTGCGGTCGAATCGGCCAACAAAAATGTGAAAACTATCATCGAAAAAATGACAAAAAATTACAAGGATTGGACAAGTAAGCTACATTTCGCCCTTTGGGGTTATCGAAACTTTGTTCGTACATCAACGGGGGCTACCCCTTTCTCTTTGGTCTATGGAGTTGAAGTTGTACAACCAATAGAGCTCGAAATCCCTTCTCTCCGAATCGCGTTGGAAAGTCAACTAGATGAAGTCGAATGGATTAGAGCAAGATATGATGAACTAGTCTTACTTGATGAAAAATGCTTGGCAGCGTTGCATCATGTCCAAACCTACCAACAGCGAATGGCGCGACATTTCAATAAAAAAGTCAATACTAGGAACATCAAAGAAGGTGACCTGGTGCTTAAGGCACTTCGCAAAAATGTGTTTGATCCAAGAGGAAATTCAGACCAAATTGGTCAGGCCCGTACATTGTTAAAGCCATCTTGTCCTGCGGAGCGGCACAATTGGTAGACATGGACGGTAACGGTTTCAAAAATTTAACCAACTTCGATCAACTCAAGAAATTCTATGCCTATTTGCATGGGTTCATGACCCAATAGAGCTACGTTTGGCCTTATTCCTTTTTAAGGATACGTAGGCAACCCCTCTAGGGGGCCCGACCACTTTAAAAAATAAAATCCTTCCTCCGTCGATCAAACATACGCGCCAGTTCAACATTGCGTCACGATAAAATAGAGCCAAAAAAACAAAAAAAAAGGAGTTTTCCGCGCCACGGGAAAATCTGCCGTGTCACGGCAAATTTCCACCGTGACACGGTGGACCTGCAGAAAAAAAAAAAAAAAAATAGCCACGCCATGGGAAAATCTACCGTGGCACGGTGGACCTACAAAAAAAAAGAAAAAAAATGAAATGTTTGCCGCGCCACGGGAATTTCAACCATGTCACGGCAAGCTCCACCGTGGCACGGTGGAATTCAATTTTTTCGATTTTTTTTAGTGACGTCGTCTTCGTGAATTCAATTCGATGTTTTTTATTTTCATTCTTCCATTGCGTCCGACTTCTTGACTCAGATACTTAATTAAAAATAAAAAATAAAAAAAATGTCATTGTAATTTTTATTTAAGGCGAAAATAAATATGCTATTATTATTGAAAAAAATGTGACTACAATTATTGGCATCATGCGCCTTATTTTAAAAATTATAAATCATAAAAGCAAAGCAATATTGATCTAATCCTTCTTTTCTTAAGGAACCTCCTCTTTTTCAACTAGGTCGGCCTTCACCATTAATGTGTCTTTTGTAGCCCGAACCGTCACACCCCTAGTCGAACTTTTACCTCTTTCACCTTTCTTAAAATTCTTTGGTTGTTTCTCTCTATAAACCATTTTCTCCTTACCCTTCGCTTTCACATAATTCTTCCTTTTCGGCATTATAGGAGTCTTCAACTCAATCCCTTGTGTTCTTGGACCTAGACGATCTTTAGGAGGCACTTTCTTATTTCCAAGACGGCTCTTTACATTAGATTTGCGTGATCCGACTCGTTCCCTCTTACTTCTAGGATTTGACCATGCCTTGTATGCACTAGATAAGGGAGGAGGAACTTGGTTACTTGCAGAAACAGTCCACAAAGGTATTCCAATCCAATAAGTCTTGTATTTGTGAACGTTTCTTTCATGCAACGATACTTCACGAGGACTATCATTATAGCGTGGAACTACTTGTTCAAGTCCATACTGTCGCATAAGTCGAAAAGAAAAATAAAAAGTCAGTCTTGAGATACTAGGAACACGGCAATACGGTGTATCATTCGTACCAACCATCCTAGTAAGCCTCCACCAAGGCACCACCCAACGAATGGAAAATTCTCTCTTTGCAAAGATATTCTTCCAATCTTCATACGACATGTTCACAGAGTAATTCTTCTTCCTGCAGACTATATCGTTAGGGCCATATTTTTCAATATCGTTGGGGGCTTCAAAAAGTTTTAAACGCTCCATAAACCAAATCTGCAAAAAAATAAAAAAATACAGATTCCACCGTGACACGGCAGAGTGCACCGTCTCACGGCAGAAGGCCACCGTGACACGGTGCCAGTTTTGTGTCACGGGGGCTACTCGGAGCATTTTTTTACCTGCAGCAGTACTAGAGAGCCCTTCCTGATGGCTTTCCGGTCAGCTTTTGCTTCGTCAAGGTCGCGAAAAGTTTCTCCAAGGCACGTAGGCATAGGAGACCATCGAGATTGAACATGTTCAAGAACAGACGCCAGACAAGCATGTCCTACCCTACCGTTTGCAAATAAAATCTTGCTAAACATGCAAAAAATATATGCCCTTCTATGGTATACATGATAATACTCAGAGACAGGGCGATTGAAATATACATTTGCAAGTTTTTCTAAGTCTACCTCATTACCACACACAATTCTATTTAAATCTGGATCTGTTAGATTCAGATGGCGTTCAAAGTCTTGGTAATAATACTCACGTAGGGTAGGCATGGAAATAAGATTTCTGGCAGGAAATCCAAAGATGGCACCGAATTCCTCCGGCAGAGGACAGATTTCATCGTAATCTAATTTAAAACAATGTGTTTCTGGACTCAAATAGTCTAATGCTGCCCTAAGAAAATCATGTTCAATCGCTACATGTCTCAGGGCTAGTAAACCCCTGACATGAAACAATTCCAACTCTCTTTTGTCAGCATTGGTCAAAGAATAAGACCAGTCGCGCAATGTATTATCAAAATTCTGAGACATTATTATTGAAATATTAAATTCTAATTATTTTGTTTTTCGTAATTATGCATATCACGAATATACTAGTCCTATTTTATAGCAAAAACGCACGGAACTACTCAGAATCTATCTTTCTATACGCGTAAACCTCACCATTGAAGAATACGCGCCCGTGACACAGGAATTCCCACCGTGTCACAGGAATTTTTGCCGCGACACAGACGATTTTACCGTGACACGGTGTACAGTACCGTGTCAAGGCGCCCACGCGTTTTCTTTTTTTATCCTTTTCCTGTATCTATCCGGATTTTTTTTTATTGTTTTATCTTCACCGTTTATTTTTTCTGCTTTTCGAGAGTTTCATCCCTAATAAAATTCTAAACTTTTTTTTATTAATATTTTTATTTTTTATTTTTATCGTTTTTTTTTTCTTTTATTTTATTCATCTTTATTATTTATTTATTTTATTTTTTTATTGGGGGAAGTTATAAACCTCGTCCCATTTCCAAACATAGTTATTTTGGAGTAGTTGTATGACTTTTTCATATTTTTTCTTTTTTTATTTCTTTTCTTTTGGGGAAGGTCGGTCCCTCCACTTACTCCACTTACGTTTTTGTCGCGTCATTAATAACTACACAATAACACACAATGAGTCTAAAGCACACACTAACACACACCAAGAAATACATAAACTGTGAATAATGTACAAAATGAGTCATAATAAATAAGCAGCGTCAAATGTCATCACAGTATGTACAAATAAAGACCCTCGGTCAAAAATCTGCAGAACTAGAAGAGTTAGGATCAGTGTCATCTCCAGCCTTTGAATATGGGAACGGTGAGCCAAAGAGTCCCGCCATCATCCGAGTACGAGGAGTAGTATCCCTACTAGTCCATGTAACACCAGTAGCAGTCAAACTCAAAGCAGGACCCGTCCAACTGGCAAACGGTGTAAACTGACTCAAAGAAATGGGAATCGTCGGTGGAGGCATCTTCCCATACACTGGAACAGAAAACAAGCCCGACACCGGTGGAGGAACCCTAGACGATGGAGCTGAACTGATAACTGGCCTGAACTCAGGGTGTGAAGGTTGTGAAAACGATTGTCGCTGCCAGTGACCCTAACCCTGAAGGCGCTGAGAAGACTGAAGTTGTTGCCACTAAGCCTCCTGAAACGGCTGAGAAATCTGAGGCTCCCGCTGAGACTGAGAATGCCGATGAACCTCAGGAGATCGTCTACCACGACTATGCTCTCTCTCGTCCGAGCCTCTATGCCTCGAGCACGAGCGGGACCTCTGTTGCTCCTGAAGGATACAAAATCAAAAGACGTCAACAATGAAAAACAAAACAATTGGTAAAAATGGAAAAAGTGAGCATACCTCAAGAACATCGCCAGAACTTCTCCGACAACTCGCACCACGCCGAAGCTTGATGATGCAGTACTTCAGAGCGTCAACCAGCTTCATGAATCCCATCATCTCCGGGCGGGTAGGCTGATAACAAAACAAAGAAAAATCGATAACAAGCGGTGTTAAAAGGGATGGATAATGGATCAAAAGCTTACCGACTCAAAAACATCAGGCAGAGACTCATGCCGTTGTCTGAAAACCTTTGGCGCGTCAGCAATATAGTCCTCGATAAACCAATCGGCCCTGGGTAGCGGACAAATTGAGGCGGTGTAGGTGTCGTTCGAAGTGCGCCTTCGTTAAAAGCATGTGGTGAATATGCTTGGCACTCATAGGAAGTGGGAATTGACATTATGATTAGGGACAGCGATTAGGGACAAATAAAGTAGGGAGCCGCCAACATGTTTTTAAGGAACTTGTAAACCGTTCACGGATCATAAAAGGCAACCACGATAAGGGACAACGATAGGCAACAACAATTGAACCGTGAAGGTTACAACCCATTCATAATTCATGAGATTACTAACTCCATATGGTTCGGAACCCTGAAAGGAGGATCGGGGATGATGGTACGAAGTGAGTCGTGGAGTCACATTTGCCCGTATTGGCCTCTACTCGATTCTTATAGTGAAAAACATTCCTGCAATCTCAAAGGCATACAAACAAAATATTCAATTTGCTCAAAACTATTATTAGGCTAAGTTGGTTGAATATTAATGCAACATATAATTCTAAAATATTAGTGATCACTTGATTAAACAACAAGATTAAAAAGGAACCTAAACCGGTTGTCCAAATTATCTTATTAGGCGTGATTTTCAATTACATATTCCCTTTAAACATGCAATATGGTGATCAATAAAAAAATATAATAGAATAAACATTAATATTGGAAACAATTCAACAATAATAATGTTAGTCAAATCAAATATAAAATTAACCTAATCATGATACTAGCAATATTAAAATAAGAGTAATTAAGTGAATCAATTACTCACTTTCTGCGTTTCCTTGAATTGCTACATCATGAATAAACTGTTAGTAACTTCAATTAAAATATAAAGTAAATGAAAATCAAATTAAATAAGAAGTAGAGTTTATTTGGTCCAAACCCTCAGTTATTTGTACCTTTCATGCCTTGGTTTAAGGACGGAACCTCGGGTTAAGTATAGACTCCTTGGAGTGCTTAGGGGAATTGTTATAGAAGAATAAGGAGGCTAGAAATTAGGTTAAAGAGGGAGAAGAGAATGATTTTTGGTGTAAGGTGAGAGAGAATGATTATTGGTGCCCCGAACTGTAGAAAGGGGGGTCCAATTTATAGGGAAAATGTGCTGAGGGAGCACACGGAACCCTAAAATGATAAAAATCCTACAAAGGTATCCCGTGACACGGTCAAACTGTATCGTGACACGGGAAGCTCAACCGTCAGACGGTACACTTTCCCGTGACACGGTACCTTTTTGGTGTGACGCGGGAAATTTTCAGAAAACGGGATAAAAAATGCGTTAAGGGTTTACGCGGAAAAGACACGGAATGTCCCGTGTCACGGCAGACCTCTCGTGTCACGGGAAATCCCACCATCAGATGGGAAGGATTCCCGTGACATGGTAGGTACCTGCCGTGGCGCGGGAAATTCCAGCCTGTTTTTCCGTCTAAATACATTTTTAACCCTAATTTCCTTCGGCATTTTAAGTGCCTATTGATAATTTCGGGCCTTTTCTGACTTTTTATTATTCGGGCTAAAATAAGAAAATAATTAAATAAAAATAAATAAAGGGTTTGGGCCAAAAATAAATAATAAAACAATAAAATAAAAAAGGCTTGGGCTAAAAATTAATTAATAAGTTTGGGCTAAAATTAAAACTATGCTTTTACCAAACATCAAGGCTAATCCATGGACTGTTTAAAAATATGAATTTAATAAAATACGATTTTTTAAGCACTCTCGGGATTAAATACTAAACCCGACCAATAGTGGCGGTGAAAGGTTGTTCATCATTGGGTTTGGTTTTGGGGAGACATTTTTAGATGTCTACAGAAGCCCCCACTTTGACTGAGTTTGTAGAAACGTCAGTTTTGAAAACGATAGTCAAAGTAGCTGATAGGGACGGAGAATTATTAAAGACGTTCTGCGATCCTAAATCATTCTGTATACGCCGATACCTGCAGAAAAATGTTAGTTCTACAGATAAAGAGTAAAGGGATAAAATGCTTATCTAACACAAGTATATTGGTGGCAAATGAGCTTGATAGCTTCCTATGCTTGAAGGAATCCACCGGTTGACGTCTGTTGCAACGCTTTCCATGCCTGAGGAAAGCCGACTGAGGAGTTTGGTAGTTTTCTAAGCCTGAAGAAACCTACCGGATAATACATTCCATGCTTGAGGAAAGTCGACGTATGAATTTGGTGTCATTATATGCTTGAAGAAATCCACCGATGATGCTTTCCATGCTTGAGGAAAGCCGACTTGGCGGTTTATTATACTTGAATAAAAATCCACCGATAACGCTTTCCAAGCTTGAGGAAAGCCGACTTGGCGGTTTTCTATTCTTGAAGAAAAATCAACCGATAACGCTTTCCAGGCCCGAGGAAAGCCGACTGATGAGTATGGTGTCATTCTATGCTTGACGAATTCCACCAATAATTCCTTACATGCTTGAGGAAAGCCGATTTGGCGGTTTTCTATACTTGAAGAAAAATCCACCGGATAATACTTTCCATGCTTGAGGAAAGTCGAAAGATGATGAGATTGCAAGTCTCTGTGTATCGAGAACCTTGCGTCATGAAATGATGGTGGTCCGCTTGTCCCCGGACGTGGGCTGTAGATGGTCCGCTTGTCCCCGGACGTGGGCTGTAGATGGCCCTCTTGTCCCCGGACGTGGGCTGTAAATGGTCCGTTTGTCCGCGGATGTGGGCTGTAGATAAGACCTACAAAAATAAATTTGCCAATGGACTCGTATATACTGTGATTGACTTGACCACTGAGTTGACCAAGTTTGACTTGATGTGACATGACATGTGTATGACTTGTGAGTGTGTGTGTGTGTGTGTGTATATGTGTGTGTGCAGACACAAGCAAACGAAGATGCAAAAGCAAAAATTTTCCGTCAATTTTTGTCATGAGTGGAGGGTACCGACTTTCTCCCGAAAACAAAAGGTGTGAAAACTGAACTTTTATTCTCGAACTTCCTTCGATGAAAACTTGGAAAAAAATTTTGAACTTCCCTAAAATAAAATAATGAAAAAGGAAAGAAGTTTTGAACTTCCTCCTTGAGCAGGACGAAATGAATCGTCTGGATTGAATTGCTTGTCCTGAAAATAATGTATGCATGATGCATGTTCTTAGGCCAGGAGGCTAAGGACAATTACATCATGTGACACGATAGATGAATGAACTTAAGTCATGGAGCTAAGCATCATATATGGTGTAAAGAAGCGATTTTGAACGTCACTTAGGTCTGGAAGCTAAGCACGTATAGTGATTATTGCATAATGAACGTTGCTTAGGTCAAGGAGCTAAGCACGATATGCTTTGTATGATTAAAAATCATTGATATATAAATGTTTCTTAGCACATTATGCGAAACAATGAACATTGAAGCTAAGCAAGTATACAATGTTTCTTCTACTGAATGTTGTCTTTAAATATGATGAAACATGCACAGTGTTGAAACAAGATTTCATGATAAAGGGCTCTTAAAGGGAAGGATGATTGATATGGATGTGTGAGTGAAGTGTGTGAATGTGATGCTAAGGCTGGCTGCAAGGGTTATGGCGATGGAAAGAGATGTGAGAAGAGTTAAAGATGATGACTCGTCAGGCTGGGTAAGCTAATTTGATTTGGGTTCAAGCCCCCAAGTCCAGCTCTAAATGGGTAGGGATATAGAGATAAGCATTGGATATTCTTTGACTCGATCATGCATAGATATGAATATGAATGTGGCCGCACCTCAATGTTAGGTTGCCTAAGTATCCGTTAGGAATCAGGCCGAACGTAGCTCTAACCGAACTTTGCACAAGTGTATGTACACCTCAAAGAGGTCTTTCAAGGGTTGTAATGTGGTTAAGTTGATGGTTTAAGGATAAAAGGGGTAAAAGGCTCAAGACCCGAGAGAATCCCCAAGATGTGTAATTTTATATTTGAAATTTTTTAATTTTGCAAGTTTATTTTCAATATATATGTTTTTCTTCTTTTTTTTCATTCTTGTGAATCAATGTAGGCAATCTCAGATCATGCGGTCCATCACTCACTTGGCATTCATGTTTCTCAGGCACGGTACCAAGCACTCGATGAGAGACGCAATTTGAGACATGTTCATATCAAAGACATTGGAACACTTGCCTTTAGACATTGTTTTATTGTTTCTTTGCTGCTTTTTTTTTACTTGCTTTATGAATGTTATACAATTACACATCTTCCAATCCCAGGGTTAAGTGAATGTGGGTTGAAGAAATGAATGCCAAACGTTAGACGAGGCTCAAAGTGGTTGATGAAAAAATGGATATGTAATTGAATGGTTAATGGGGAATGAATGGGTTGCAAAGGTGCCTCAAGTCATTGGTGTAACTTGGGTTTAGTTCGGTAATTAATTTTTTTTTTTTTTTAATTGAGAATGAATGAATGAATGAAAAATCTATGATCGAGATGTAAAGGAAAATTGCTCATTTTATTAATGGAAAAGGTGAACGAAACACATGAAACATGGAAAACCTATGCTAGACATGAATGGGGAATGGAGATGAATGATAAAGGAAGAAATCATGAAATCTTGCACGAAGGATATTCTGTGCGCCTTGTGTTCATTACTTCTTGCCGCATGGAGGGACAGGATGTTTGTTTGCATCCACCAAGTCTTGAATGACGTCCTTCAAATTCCAACATTGCTCCGTAGTGTGGCCCCTTCCTTGATGGTACTTGCAATGGGCATTGGGATTCCATTTGGCGCTCCTTTCTTCAGGTTTTGGCTCTGGAAATGGCCCAATAAGTGTGATCAAGCCTTGACTGTAAAGGAGATCAAAGGCCGCATCATAAGTCATTCCTAAAGGAGTGTAAGTTCTTTTCTTCTTGGGCAATGGAGTATCAAGAGCTAACACTTCATTGAGATCAACTTGGCTTATATTGTTGGTAGTATTTTCGTGCTTAGAAGACAAAGAAGAAGGATGGTCGTTCTTCTTGTTTTTCCAAGTGTTATTATTGTTACTACCAACAGTCTTTATTAGCTCATCCTCAATATTGATGCCGATGTTGTATACAGCTTCGAAAGTGTTCAGTGGAAGAAATTTGAGATGTTCCCTATATTTATGAGTCAGATTTTGAATAAAGAGCCGAACCATCTCTCTTTCTTTGGGGGGATCTACCAAGAGTAAAGTTGTTTCCCTCCACCTGTTCAGGTAAGCGGTGAAGCCTTCATTCTCTTTCTGTTTGAGAATGGAGAGTTCACGTTCAGAAGTTTTAGTTTGAATGTTACACTTGTAACGATTCATGAAACCGTCTGTGACATCTTGCCAAGTCGCACTATGCTTGGCATCTAAGGAATAAAACCATTGTTGGCAAGCATGTTCTAAGGAGAGAGGGAACACCGTAGGGAAGAGTGTTACGTCCAATCCCTTAAGAGCCATGGTTGCAGAGAACACCTTCAAATGGAATATTGGATTGTCAGTAGGCTTGAACTTTGGAATATCAGCAGTGGAGAACTTTTCAGGGAGTCTGTCCTTCACATCCAAAGGAGTGGGAGGCCGTTCCACATAAGTGAAATCCTCAGAAATCTTACTCATTTGTTCCTTCAATTTGTCAAGGGTGGAAATAGTGACCTTGTTTTGTTCCATGGTAGTGACCCTAGTGGTAAGGGTTTGCATCATGGCAGACAGTGCCTCGATGGATTTGTTGATGTTCTCAATATCTTCTTTAGTGGCCATTGAAAGGTGATGAGTAATGGAGATGGCAAAGTTCTCTTTGAACGCCTATTAGATCTGAGAGATTGTTGCGGTAATGACTCGAACCGTATTAATCTATCCCTGTTCTTTGACCAAGTACTGTGAAATAAAATAATTCACTTAATTGTTTGACTCATTGCTCAAGATAGGAAAGGAAGGAAAAAAAATAGACATTTGAAAACATGTGAGAAAACTCCACTCATTTTTTTATTATGACGAAGAAAGGGTGCATAAACCTAATATACGATCATAAACGACCTGGTGCACGACTCGAGTCGGAACATAAAGAAAAAGTGTGGACTATACTTGACTCGTGAGTGACTAAGTGATGTTATAAGACTCGTGTTATGATCGTATAGTTAGACATGTCAACAATAACCAAAATGACTGACGCAAGGACCAAATTAACACGGAAGACTTAAAAAAAAGCTGATTAGACTTATTTCAAGGGCACCGTGACACGGAAGACTGTACCGTGTCATGTGACGAGCTACCGTGACGCGGTGTTTTTTTTTTTTTGCAGGTCCACCGTTTTGCAGGTCCACCGTGCCACGGTGGACTGTGCTGTGACACGGTGGACAGTCACGTGTCGCGGCAACCATTCCCGTGCCACGGTGGACGCTGACGTGCCACGGGAATTTTTTTTTTTTTTTTTTGCAGGTCCACCGTGCCACGGTGGACTGTGCCGTGACACGGTGGACAGTCCCGTGTCGCGGCAACCATTCCCGTGCCACGGTGGACGCTGACGTGGCACATGAATTTTTTTTTTTGTAGGTCCACCGTGCCATGGTGGACTGTGCCGCGACACGGGACAGTGGACGCTCACGTGGCACGAGATTTTTTTTTTTTGCAGGTCCACCGTGCCACGGTGGACTGTGCCGTGACACGGTGGACAGTCCCGTGTCGCGGCAACCATTCCAGTGCCATGGTGGATGCTGACGTGGCACGGGAATATTTTTTTTTTTGCTGCAAGTCCACCGCGCCACGGTGGACAGTGCCGTGACACGGTGGACATCCCGTGTCGCGGTACCCATTCCCGTGCCACGGTGGATGCAGACGTGGCAAGGGAATTTTTTTTTTCTGCAAGTCCACCGCGCCACGGTGGACAGTCCCGTGTCGCGGCACCCATTCCCGTGCCACTGTTCACCGTGGCGCGGCTGAACATGCCGTGACACGGTGCGCAGTTCTAGGTCAGTTTTGTGATTTTTCCAGATTTTAACCGATTTTAGGTCCGTACTAATTACTATGTGAGAATAAAAACCCTCGGTCATGGGTTAAACAAAATAGCAAACACATAAAGGTTAGCAACAAACAATCACATAGCATTTAGGCACGATGATAAAAAAAAGTTCGCAACCTAGAGTCAAGATCTATGTTCAACTATTGGTCAAGTTTTGGGTGTCAAAAGGGTACCATGGTTAAGAGTTTGAATGCGTTAGCAAGACAGCCTCCCTTGAGGGTGTATGCCAACGGGCGGCTCCGCGAGTTCGTGATGAAATCAAACTCGACTCCATGGTTTGGGTGGATTTAATAACTCGGATGAACCCTTATTGCCATGAGCGTTTTTGGATTGATAGAGCTTAAATTCCCCAGGGCTAAGACGCATGTAGAACACATACGTTTTTTCAAAAAAATTGAAGGAAGTCGACTGTGAGGAAAGAAAATAAGCCACCGGACTGATTTTAGGACTGCCGTGACACGACAAAAATTCCCGTGTCACGGTACAGTGCAACGTCAGATGGTGCACTGTACCGTGACACGGCAGACTCTGCCATGGCACGGCAGTCAGACCCTGTTTTCCTTCGCGCGCAATCAAGTTATCCAATTTTTCCTACGGGACAGACCTGAATGCGACGTTAAAACGTCTATGCAGATGCGAAAATGCCAAATTAATCACAGGAATATTTTTTCAAGAATCTTTCAAGTCTCATCCACTCATCTTAATTAAATACCGATCACTCAAATCGATAAATAATTAAGAATCCTCTCTAGTGGAGTCGCCAAATTGTAGGCGTCGTTTGAAGTGCGCCTACGTTAAAAGCATGTGGTGAATATGCTTGACACTCATAGGAAGTGGGAACTAACATTACGATTAGGGACAACGATTAGGGACAAATAAAGTAGGGAGCCGCCAACAAGTTTTAAAGGAACTTGTAAACCGTTGACGGATCATAAAAGGCAACCACGATAAGGGACAACGATAAGTTTGGGCTGAAATTAAAACTATGATTTTACCAAACATCAAGGCTAATCCATGGACTGTTCAAAAATATGAATTTAATTAAATACGATTTTTTAAGCACTCTCGGGATTAAATACTAAAACCGACCAATAGTGGCGTTGAAAGATTGTTCATCATCGGGTTTGGTTTTGGGGAGACATTTTTAGATGTCTACTGGCAGAATCTCAGTCCTCCCCACACGACGAACAGGCGTCTGAAAATACGATCGAATTATCAAGTTATTAGACTATTTAAACAGAGACTAGCGACAAAACTCCTTAAAAGAAATCATACCTTAGGAAGACGGGGTGCAGGAGCCAGAGAGGGGGGCAAGTCCTGCGCATAATCACCCTCCATGCGCACAAGCTCCTACCAAGGAAAAGTGTAGCGCTCTCCCCTGTTTATCAACTCCCTAAGCAAGCGCGAGTCCAGCATCGACTCCGGTGGAGACAAGGGCACCACAAAGCGATCACCACTATGCTGACGGACGACACATTCCCCCAGATGCCAGACAAAGTGTTTGGTACCAACAAAAATAGTGCGATACGCAAAAAGCTGCAAGGCCTCGGGAAGATTAGTCATCCCAGCCTAAGGACGATACTGGACATCAATAGCAACCTGAAACCATAAAATGTTGCAATAAAGCACCGGAAAAAACATCAAGATAGAAAATAACAGGCTACAAAAGTAATTCTTACGCCAACAAAAGAGGTGCCTCGACGTAGCAGCCCGCGCAGCGCAGAGACAGACTCCACCCGTGACTCTCCTCGGTCACGCTAGCTGGCCCCGACAGGGAAGTCATGAACCACTCCACGACGCCATCAAGGGGCCAATCCTGGACAGTACTCGTAGAACCATAGCTACAATGAAAAGTAATCTTTGAGCACATGAGTCAAACAAATTAAAACAAAACAAGAAGAGGAAAGGATCGTCACCTCTACGACTCTCCATAAACCGTAAACAGTGACAGGGGTCTCGTCGTTCAGCTGCCTACAGCCATGAAGTAACGACAAGAGAAGGTCGGCATATCCGAGGCTGGCCCAGCTAAAGGATCCAATCTCACTGATCCTGACTAAAGAAGGAAGGTAGCAAAGGAGTGCACGCGAACTCCTATCAGGAGAAAGAGTCATGGAAATGAGAATCAAAATGAAGATCCGCACTCACTGCTCAGGTGATGTCCCCTCAATGTCAAAACCACGGGCTAGAACCGAAGCCAACTCTGATCGCCCACTCCTAAGACCACCTCGAGACACTGGCTGGGTCCTGATATGCTGAACGATCAGACCTAACAAATCGGCCGCCTCAGCCGCTCCCCAAGAAAGATGAGACATCTGTGCTTCGGCCCGGTCAGTGATGTGTAGACCACTCATCATGCTAAAGTCCAGAGGGGTCACTGTCATCTCCCCCCAAGCCAAGTGAAAGGTGTTGGTAGTATCCCAAAAATACTCCAACAACATGCGAACGACCGTCGCACCACAACCCCGGGGGCTGCGAAACCCTACGATCGCCGAATAAAAGTCTACTAGACCAGCTGATTCCCATAAGGCATTCGTAGCAGGATCCCTCGTGATAATTCGATGAAGTCGAGCAATCAAATCTCGGCTCTAGAGTCGTGATGGCAAAGCGTGTCGTTGACTATGCCGGCAAGTGGACGATGAGAAACGTGGTTCTCACGACATAAAACCAACTAGTCTGGTGTCCACGGAGGTGGAGCCCACCTATCTCTACCCGTAAAGTCCCGAGGCTCAGACTCTATGACGCCAACATCCATACCCTCGGGAATCGTGGGAGTGTCCTCCCGAAAAGCCTGACACCCGGCATGAGTGGAAAGATCGTGATCCCGTCGTCTAGGCATGCTATTATAAAAATAAAAATCTAAATGCTTAGCATCACTTCCTAAGATATTTAGTTATTTATATCGAGTTGCATTTTAATAAAAACCTAAATGCTTAGCATCATTTCCTAAGTTATTTAGTTATTTATTGAGTTTTCTATTATACGCTAAATTTTTCCCTCAAGGTTAAAAATTAGCAAAATAATGGAATCATTTATAGTATTTAGTTTCTCTATGACGAACTAATACTGTGTTCTCCTAATTGCATGATACTATGTTCTCCATGACAATGTAGTACATACACAACACAAAACATGTCTCAAAATTGCACAAAAACAATAGATCGACGCATCATGGCCTATTTTACAAGATCTACAACCAATATGTCATCATTTCAAGTGCAAAAGAACAACATGAACAACAAGAACAAGATTTCCACAAGTAGTACCAAGAATGGTGATTTACTCAATTCTTCACCAAATCATGCAATTTTTGTCTCAAATCGCTCACTAACACACATACATACATGTACAAGTAAATTCATGGCAAGAATTTCAACATACACCTCAAAATCAAAAAAATCCCCAAATTGATTTTTAAGGTTTTTTTTTCATGAAATTACTCATTTGAAGCAAATTCGAGACAAAATCAGGGAAACTTACACAGATCCTTGTGGAGAACCAAAAATGAAGAAAGTAGCAAAAATTTAGAGCAAAATGGATGAAAAATTGAGCTCCAAAATTCTCAAAAACGTGAAGAGAGCAGAGCAGGGCGCCGCGACACATGAGCCTACGCCATGACACGGTGATCAGGTACCATGTCACCGTCATCAGATCCCTTGTCACGGTGATTTCAAGACTCGACGGAGCTCCGATCAACAGCAACGAGCTCTGAACAGCAGCGCAGCAACGAGCAGCATCAAAATTTCAGCGGAAAAAATGAAACAAGAACCCCAGAACCGCCGTGTCACGGGAAGGAACTCCGCGTGACGGGAAACACAAGTGTGCGCCGGTGAATCCTCGCCGTGACTCGGTAATTTAAGCAGCTCAAAATAAAAAAATGGACATGAGGAAGTGCGGAAGTAGCAAGAAAATGGCAGAGAGCAACTTGAATTTAAAGAAAAAAAAAAAGCATTCCATTTCCCGTGCGACGGTTTCCGTTACTATGTAACGGCAACATATTGACGTGGCGTACGTGGTGTCAAAGATGCTAGTTGACTAATTCGCAGCCAACAGATTTCCCGTGTCATGGGAATTTGTTCCGCGTGACGGGGATCCCTGCCGTGTCACGGGAATCTTGATTCATGACACGGTGGTACTACGCGTGTCCTGCACGTTCCTTGAAGCTGTCAGCGAATATTCTGGGCATTTTGACTAAAATCGCGCAATTTTCCGTACAAATTGGACAGTTAGTAAATTACGCGGAAAATTTTAACTAACGTTTAAAGGGTATCAAAATTAATATTTTGCCCCTAGGAAGCGTCAAAGTCAATTTTATCGATATTTTAAGCACCTAATATGGTCGGATAGTCGACTTGAAGGTGTGAATCATCTTTGGCCCACGTTCGGGGATAATCGAACCATCATACACACTTATTGTAGTTGTCGGCTTTCCTCAAGCATGGAAAGCATTATCGGTGGATTTTTCTTCAAGTATAGAAAACCGCCAAGTCGGCTTTCCTCAAACATGGAAAGCGTTATCGGTGGATTTCTTCATGCATAGAATGACACCAAATTCATAAGTCGGCTTTCCTCAAGCATGGAAAGCATTATCAGTGGATTTTTCTTCAGGTATAGAAAACCGCCAAGTCGGCTCTCCTCAAACATGGAAAGCGTTATCGGTGGATTTCTTCAAGCATAGAATGACACCAAATTCATACGCCGACTTTCCTCAGGCATGGAAAGTATCATCCGGTAGGTTTCTTCAGGCTTAGAAAGCTACCAAATTCTTCAGTCGGCTTTCCTCAAGCATGGAGAGCGTTTCAATAAACGTCGTCCGGTGGATTCCTTCAAGCATAGGAAGCTGCCAAACTCATTTGTCACCGATACACTGGTGCCAGATACGTATTCTATATTTTTACTCTTTATCTGTGGAATTAACATTTTCCTGCAGGTATCGGCGTATACAAAGTGATTTAGGATAGTAGAACGTCTTAAATCGTTCTCCGTCCCTATCGGTTACTTTGACTATCGTTTTCGAAACTAGCGTTTCTACAAACTCTGTCAAAGTGGGGGCTTCTGTAGACACCTAAAAATGTCTCCCCAAAACCAAACCCGATGATGAACAACTTTTCACCGTCACTATTGGTCGGGTTCAGTATTTAATCCCGAGAGTGCTTATAAAATCGTATTTAATTAAATTCGTATTTTTTAATAGTCCATGGATCAGTCTTAATGTTTGGTCAAAGCATAGTTTTAATTTCAGCCCAAATTTATTTTACTATTCTATTATTTAATTTTAGCCCAAACCTTTTTTGTTTTATTATTATTATATTATTTATTTTGGCCCAAACCTTTTATTTTTTTTATTCACTTATTTTCTTATTTTAGCCCAAATAATAATAAAAACATAAATGGCCCGAAATTATCAATCGGCACTTAAAATACTGAACGAAATTAGGGTTAAAAATGCATTTAGACGGAAAAACAGACTAAAAATTCTCGCGTCACGGCAATAGTCCACCGTGTCACGGGAAACAGTACCAAAACACGGGAAACCTGCTGTGACACGGGAGTTTCCGTGTCTGTTCCGCGTAAACCCTTCACTCCTTTTATTCCCCGTACCCTAAAATATTTCCCGCGTCACACAACTGTTCACCGCGTCACGGAATTTTTCCCGTCTGACGGTGGGAATTCCCGTGTCACGGTACACAGTGCCGTGTCGCAGGATACTTTTTTAGGGTTTTTATCATTTTAGGGTTTTGTGTGTTCCTTCAGCACATTTTTTCTATAAATACTCCCTTCATTTCTGATGTACGGGGCATCAATTAATTCTCTATTTTTTCCTCTCTTCTATGCTCTAGCCTAAACACTAGCCTACCCTTATTCTTTCAAAATTCCTTCTTCAAGCACTCCAAGGAGTCCGTAATTTACTCGTGGTTCTGTCCTTAAGCCAAGGCATGAAAGGTAGAACTGTTTAATTTAATTTAATTATTGTTCTATTATTATTTCCTTGAAGTTACTAACTCGTTTATTATTTTGTATTTGCAAGCAAACATAATCAAAGTAAGAATTATGTTCCTTTTATTTCTATTAGTTTTCTAACGATTTTATATTGTTGGAATTATTGTTAAATTGCTTCCAATATTAATGTTTATTCTATTTATTTATTGATCACCATTTTGCATGTTTAAAGGGAACATGTAATTGAAAATCACGCCTAATAAGATAATTTGGACAACCGGTTTAGGTTTCTTTTTAATCTTGTTGTTTAATTCAAGTGATCACAAATTTTATAAAATTATATGTTGCATTATCATTCAACCAATTTAGCTAAATAATAGTTTGGAGCAAATTGAATATTTTGTTTGTATGCCTTTGAGATCGCAGGAATCACTTTTCACTATAAGAATCGAGTAGAGGCCAATAAGGGCGAATGTGACTCCATGACTCACTTCGTACCATCATCCCCGATCCTCCTTTCGTGGTTCCGAACCATATGGAGTTAGTAATCTCATGGATTATGAATGGGGTGTAACCTTCACGGGTCAATCGTTGTTGCCTATCGTTGTTCCTTATTCGTTGTTTCCTTTTATGATCCATGAACGGTTTACAAGTTCCTTAAAAACTTATTGGCGGCTCCCTACTTTATTTGTCTCTAATCGTTGTCCCTAATCGTAATGTCAATTACAACTTCCTATGAGTGCCAAGAATATTCACACATGCTTTAACGTAGGCGCACTTCGAGCGACGCCTACAGCTATCGGAACTTTTTTCTTGACCATGAGGATTGTGAGCTTTCTTGTTTGAGTACTAGTCCGCTTTGATGTTTGTTAAACGTCTGTCGTAATAGGGGATTATAATGGCATCACTCGGGCGGCTAGGTCCTCTTAATAAGAACAACTACATTACAAGACTGGAAATGTCCTCCTATTTAAATTAAGGAAGGTGTCTTTGTTGTTTACAAGGCCTCTCGTAGAGCGAGACTATAAAAATGCATGGTCGTGCTCGGATGGATTTTAGAAATAATCTGTTTATTGACAGTCGAACTCAAAATCGAGAAACACTTCTGGACGTAAAAAGGATGACAAAATAATCTTACCTTATAGCTCCTGGAGAGGCATTAAACGACATAAGAAAAAGGCTATACACTAAAAGCACACTAGTCCGGAAGGACAAGTGGGAGATTGAAAGGAATAGTGTCCTTCGAACAAGTGTATTATTCTGATAGTGGGTTTAGAATTATTAGAAAGCTAATATATTCAGTAAGGTCGAGTGATCGGAATGCCTGGGTGGGGGCCGCTTCCGATTGGTAATATTAATGCATAATTAATATTACAGCTTAATCTTGACTGAACCCTTGGGGTAATACCAAAGCAATTTACGAACCAACACGACGAATTAATTCGGAAAGAATTAATGAGTCGCCCGAGTAATAAATATTTAAACGTCTAAAATTCGAGCTTAAAGCGTCGGAAGTCGAGTCGAAAAATAATAAAAGACGCGACGTAAAAACAGTAATAAATAAACAATGACCAAAATACCCCTAGCATCGGAACACCGAGTACTAGAGGGTTAGCCAACCTATCAGCCTGCACCAAGTACGAGGCTTGCTAGGAAGATGCGGCTAGCAGCCCGCACTTAGTGTGTGGTGTGCTGGCGCGCTGCAGCTAGTAGCCCGCACTATGTGCGAGGAGTGCTAGCAGCAGCATGCACGCATGTGCGTAGGCATGCTAGTCGAGAAGGCTAGCAGCAGCAACCCGCCTTGGTGCGGGGCTTGGCGGGGCCGAGTAGCAAGCCGCGGCAGCATGTGGGAAGCCCACATAAGTGGGTTGGAGGGAGGTGCCAAGTGGTATAAAGTGAGGGAGAGAGTGGGGAGCAAGTTGGTCCCCCCTCTCTCCAAGTTGTCCTCACCTACTCTGTCATATGTAGTTGACACTTGTTGATTCATTACTAGCTTGAATAATTTTATTTTGTTTTTAAAATAAAATTTTAAAATCCCACTATCCCACATTGTGGGAGAGACAATCATACTTTCATCATTTCCTATAAATACCCAAGTAAGGGCATTGGAAATGATGCTTGAGTAAGAGTTGGAAACGGCATCACTAGTAAGTGAAAACCCTTGAACTCAAGAGTTGAAAAAGGTATCACATTTAGTGAAAGCCTTTAAACTCAATTACTTGGGCTTTATTAGTCGAGTCTTGCTACCCTTAAGACATTGGACCTTGTCGGTATTCGTTGGTGCAAATGGATCAACGTTGGAGGCTTCGTAGCTTTCAAGTAAGAGCCCATTTGGTCAGGCGAAGCACACTCCAAAAGGTAATCGTTTTATCTTAATCATGTTTTTGGTTTTATTTATTGCGAGTGTGGTCTTATTTTTGGGTTTGTTTCCGCAGTGAGCCGGACACACCAAACCCTAACATTAAGACCCAATAATGACGGATTTAGAGGCGCCTATGTTAAATTTAATGCATCCGTAGAAAAATCCGCGTGCATCTCAATGAGTCGCGCTGGTCTGGTATGCTCAACTAATTCAGTTGCGCGCAACACCCAGCGCAACTGCTAGTTATGCGCTTGCGAAAGATTCAGAGTTTCATAAAAATATAAAATCGAATATTACCATAATGCCACGCGCAAGACATCAAGTTGCACAGCCTATAGCTGCGCAACTAAATTACTTGTGCTGGGATTGCCACGTGCAACTCATCCAGATGTGCGCGACACCTGCTACGGCAGATTGCTTAAAATCCTAATTGCATCCATTCCCTATAAATAGGGCCTTAATACGAGGCTTAAACACACAAAAATTAACCTTAAACTCTGGTAGAATATCTTATGAACTTGTGCTACAAAACCCTTTTGTCCTAAACACTCACCCCTCTTAATGTTTGTTACTGCGGTGGAGGTTCCCGAACAAGAAGGAGTCCATAAGTTTTCAAAACTTAGATCTAGCAAAGAGAAGTGATAAATTCCCAAGAAATTAGATCAATCATATTTACTTTTCTTGATTAAAGAACCTTAATCGATTAAATAGTGTTGTTCGACCACTTGAAATGGATATTTAATTAATTAATTCCACATAGTATCTTGCGTTAAATAAGACTAGAATTGAATAATTAATTGATTGATTGATCACTTAAGCCAAGGGAAATCTTGTTTATTTTTGCTCCTTTCACGAATTTGAATTAAATAAAGAATAATGACTTTGCAATGTAATTCCTACGTGATTAATGCGTGTAAATAAAATGAACTAACTTAGTTTTTGATATCGTGTGGCATATATTGTTTGGTGATGAAATTGTGAAAAAGGAAGAGCTAGTAGAGGCCGCACAAGGGCTAGAATAGCGATTCTCCTTTAAAGGGAACATTATTTTAATACCCTCGCTCCCGAACTCATTTTTGGTTCATGTAGATCAAGTTGGGCATGGGTAAACTTACGATTTGTGCTAATTATCCCATGAACTCCACATGGGAGAAAGGCATGAACGAGGTTTATGATTTTTCCCAAAACTCATTGGCGACTCCTACTTGTTTCTTATATAAAAGCGTAATAATAGAATCAATTATAATTCAAGGTCCCCCAAACAGTCAGGAATTTAAATCCTAATACATCCTAACAAGTGTAAAGTCCTAGGCTTTTAAAGGGCCATATGAATCTAAGGAAGGATCCCCTACGATGGGAACACCCTCCTTACACATGGCCGCGCGCGACCCTTGAGCGGCTACGCCCCCTTCTTCTCCCTATTTCGTACCCTAGCATTTTGTAGTGGCCGCGCATGCAAGAGAGGGACCGCGCTCTTTGAGTTCCTTTTTGGAACGTCTAATTAACTTTGTTATAGTTAGTTTTGTTATAAATAGAATTTCCTACATTTTTATTTAGAGAAGTTTTTGGAGAAGGAATCAGGGAATTACATTTTGATTACATTTTTAGAGAAAGAAACTCTTGATTTTGTTGTATTGTTCTTAGATTCTAGAGAGAAAAGCTTGGTATTTGATGATTATTCTATTGAGATCTTCGTTCCTCTTTGATATTAATCAAAGTTCTATAAGAATTCTTTACTTTTCAGTGCAATTTGAAGTTTGATTTTGATATATTGTTGAATTCCTATTGTTTAGCTTGAATTTTGATTTTTGAAGTTGAATTACAATGTTGATTATTAGATTGATGATTTATGTTGTTATGCATTTCAATTTCACCATGATTAGTGAGTAGTAGATTTGCTAGGGAATATGGTGAAGCATGTTTTTGTTATAATCTAATGCTAATTTGGGGCATTTGATTGAATTGTTTATGTGATTAAATTTTTTAATGAAACTTGTGCATGTGCTTGGTTTGAAAAAAGTATCTAACCTTTAGGATCATGTTAGATTGCATAAGAGCCTTCAATGACACCAACAATTGATTTCAGTGCTATTATTATTGTTTAATCTCAATTTGTGATTTTCCTATTAGACTCATTTGCAAAAAATCTAGCTTGATCCTATGATGAGTGTCATTTATGGCACTCATTTGGTTCTTTTTAGGGTGAATTTCATGTTATTCTATAGCTCTTTTACTTAGCTTTTCCTTGATTTTACTTTTTATTTCTTTTAGTTTGCATTTTCTTAGTTGGATTTCTTTCTTTATGCATTTCTTGGTTTATTATGTTATTTTCTCTATTATTTGCTTGTTTTCCTTTATTTTTCAGGTTAAGGTCGGTATCCAAGTTTCCCGAGGCCTCTTCCCAAGTTTGGCATTAATTAGGATGCCCAGTGGTCTCCAATTGAAGCTCAAGCATGGAGAAGTGCAAGTTTCTGAAGACCTTGAGTTGTGCATTCAAGTCGTGGGGGCATGATTTCTAGTCTTGAACCTGCAAACATGGAGTTTAGAAACTGCAAGGTTTCGTGTTTATCAAGAGCATGAAGTTGAAAGCACGAGGAGCATCGGAATGATAGGGAAGATGGCTGCCCTGTTCCCAGCGCGGGAGCGTGCGACTATGGCGCGGCCGCATGGCTTGGTAGCACAGGCGCACCTCTCTCGGGAGAGGGCGCGCTTCTCTCAGGCGCGGGCACACCTGTTCAGGTCCCTATTCCGTACCAAGATTTGCGCGGCCGCTCTCTCTCTTGTAGTTAGCCACGCCTGTTCGTGTTTATTAGATTTTCTTTCTATTTTAAGAGAAAATGGAATTTTTCAGAAATTAGAATATAATTAGGTTAGATTTTTAGAGAGAGAAACTCTAGTTTGTAGAGAGAGAAGTTCTTGATTGATGATTGAAGATTGATGATTCCAAGTGTTTTTCTCCATTGAATTGAATCAAGTTTGTAAGGATTACTTTACTTTAATGCAATCTTAGTTTTTATCTCAATTTCTTTGTTAATTGTTCAAGTTGATTGATTTTTGAACTGGTATATTTTTAATTCATATGATGATGATGAATTTGATACTTAGTTTAGTTTTGATGATGATTTCCATGAATAGTAAGTAGTTTTCTTTCTAGGGAATTAGTGAAGCATATATGAGTAATTGATTTATGCTAATTGGGGGAAATTGATGGAGTTGATGTTGTGATTAAATTGGTTGATTGATTATGTGCATGTGTGTGTTTAATTTAGGAGTGATCAACCTAATTAAGTTTCTCATACTAGGTTGCATTATAGGTTCACATTGATACGGAAAATTGATTTGTGTCTTACATTTGTCGATTGAGTAGAATTGCAAGTTTCCTAGCTTGAGTCTCTCGTAGTTGGCGCTAGTTCGACCTCTAGGAGATTAAGTAGGATTGCAAGTTTACTATATTCTCTTGATTGCTTTATCGATTTTCCTACGCAACACTTGACTTAGTCTTCTCCAATCCCTATTAGTTAAATTAATTACGAGTATATCTGGATCCATACCCTAGTGCTTGAAAAATTTGATTTTCGTTTTGATTGTTTGATTGGTAGAATAGACACACCTCACCTCATTTGCTTCGAAATAGCTTAGCTTTGAATTTAGCATTCACCTCCCATTCCTAGTGGTTCGACCCTTGACTTACTCTATGCTTGGTATAGGGGTGTGTTGAGAGATTATAAATTGTGTTTTGACCAAGGGTAGATTAGTTTTCAACGACCTAGTCTCGCCCTAGATAAAAAAATGGCGCCGTTGCCGGGGAATGGCGTAGATGATTGCTATTATTGTTGAGTCTATTTCACAAAAAAAAATTGAAAATACAAAAAGATTTTCTTCTTTAGGGTAAATTTGTAGCCGTGCTACTAATAATTTTGTTTGAGTATTTGTGTGCAAGTGAACATGGGAGAAGCTCAAAGGGTTACATTGAAGAAGTTTGGCACTCCGGGTGCATACAAGTATGAGAGAGGGATTGCTCCATTATATATCCCGATAGTGAATTTGAAATCATGCCGGCAATGATATCCTTGATCGAAAGGAGGTAATATAGTGGAGGAGTTAATGAGAGCCCCCTATATCATTTTAAGGTATTCGAGAAATATTGCAACACAATTAAGGTGAGCAGGGTAGCTCCAGAATTCATAAGGCTTAAGCTATTTCCTTTTTCTTTAATTGGAAGAGCTCAAGAGTGCCTAGATAAGGAAGTGAAGCCTAATTCTTTGAGAACTTGGGATGAAGTCACCAAGGAATTCCTTTCCCGTTTCTTCCTTCAAAAGAAAACGGCAGATGCAAGAGCTTTGATTCAAGGTTTCAAGAAAAATTCTAGTGAAATCAATTATGAAGCATGGGAGAGATACAAAGAGTACCAACGTGAGTGTCCTCACCATGGGATCCCCACTTACCTAATAATTCAAATTTTTTATGGCGGTTTGAGTCCTCAAGGGAGAACAAGTCTAGATGCCGGAGTCGGAGGCCCAATCATGAATAAGACCTAGGAAGAGGTTGTAGGTATCATTGAGGATGTAGTTGGAAACTACATGGAATGGCAAGATTATGAGAAGGAGTCGATAAACAAGAGTAGCACAATAGGATGCTCAATGGAACAACTCAATGCTATCAATTTGTCGACTTAAATTTTGGATTTAGGAAAGGAGGTAGATTCTATCAAGTATAAGCTCGAGAGCGCGACCTCACAAGCACCGATTCTTCCCTCCCAAATTAAGGGGAGAGGTACTCCTTCCTCTAACTCTCTTCCTTCTTCTTGTTGCATGATTAGAGAATGTTGGTTTTGTGATTTGTGTGGAATGAATGATCATGATGCTTCTTTTTTCCCTAATGTTCCTTGTAATGAATATGTTGGGATTGAGAATGAACATGTGAACTTAGTTGCTAATAAAAATGTTGGACCTAGATTTGATGCTCAAAGGAATGTTGGAAATAGGAATTATCACAATCAAATGAACTATGAGAATTATAACCAAAATGGCGGTTATAGAAACCATGGAGTACAAGGGAATTGTGGTAGCTATAACAACCATAGTTATAATGGTCAAAGTCATGGCCAAGGATATGGGGACTATAACCAAATTTATTGTAACCATAATCACGATAGTGGCCAAAATCAATGTAGAGGTAATTGGAACAATCAAAGTAGGGGAAATTTACAATCGAATGGTCAAAGACATGCCCCACTTGGATTTGCCTCGAATACCCAAGAACATAGTGATAATTTGTATGATCAATCATTTTCCTGTAGGACTTTCTTGGAAGGTGTCATAGAGATGAAAGCCAAATTATTGGACACCTACATAACCCTAAGCAATGAGAAATTCAATGACATGTTAAATTTCCATAAGGGATTGGAGAACCAAATTTCTCAATTGGCTAATGAGTTTAAGGAATTTACAAATCTTTCTTCTTTGTCTTCATAAATCTTATATCTTAAGAGCCCTATGAATGCTATTGTGACTAGAGGTGGTAGGGTTCTTAAGAGTGAAATATCTAAGAAGAGTGATGCTAATGATAGTCCTAGCAATGGTCAAATTGAGAATGAAGGAGATGAGAATACTTTAGTTGAGGAAGTCAATAAGGAACAAGTTGAGAATGTGAAAGAGAGAGAAAGAGAATTTTACAAACCTAAGCTCCCTTACCCCCAAAAGTTTAATAGGCACAATCTAGACAAGCAATTTGGGAAATTTATAGAGATGCTTAGACAACTTCATCTTACTCTTCCTTTTATCGATGTGATAGAACAAATTCAAAATTATTCAATATTCCTTAAGGAGATTTTGAGTGGAAAAAGAACATGTGATGTGGCGAAAACAGTTAACTTGACCGAGAATTGTAGTGCAATCATAATGAACAAAATCCCACCCAAGTTGAAGGATCTCGGAAACTTTTCTATCCCTTGTGCTATTTATAAAATGCAAATTGATAATGCCTTGTGTGATTTAGGAGCTAGTGTTAGCATTATGCCATACTCGGTATATCAAAGACTAGAGAAGGCAGAACTTTTACCTACCACTATTACCTTGCAATTAGCCTATAGATCAATTAGGATCCCAAGAGGCAAGGTAGAGGATGTTCCCTTAAGGGTAGGAAAGTTCATCATTCCTGTTGATTTTGTGGTCCTTGACATAGATGAGGATTCTACAATTCCTATTATTCTTGGTAGACCATTTCTTGCTACTTCAGTTGCTTTGATTGTTGTCAAAAGTGCTAAGATTTCACTTACAATTGGAGATGAGGGAGTTGAATTTAATTTGAATGAAAGTATGAAGTATCCTTCTTCATCTCTTGAGAATTTCATGAGAGTTAAAATCTTAGATAATCTTGTATATTAAATACATGAGCACTTGCTCATAACTAATGATCCTCTTGAGTGTGTTTTGTTGAACAATGAAAAGATAGGTGCTCCTAGCAAGGACATGGCTTTGTATGAGATCTTGTTCGATGGAATCGTTGAGGGAAATGATGAACAAATTTGCATGAAAATCTCAAGCCCGGAGGCTTTGCAAGCGGCTTCAATCAAGGAAGGTAAATGTATTCCTATGGTAGATCTCAAACCTTTACCATCATAACTAAGGTATGAATTCTTAGGCCCAAATTCTACTTACTCCGTGATTGTTAGCGCATCTTTGAGTAAAAGCAAAGCTCAAGCGTGATGTGTTGTTTTGAGAAAGCACCAAGGTGCTTTAGGTTATACCATTGATGACCTCAAAGGTATAAGCCCCGCTTTATATACACACCACATAACCCTTGAGGAGGGTGCCCTTCCTTCTATTAAACGACAACGGAAATTACATCCCCAAATGGGGGAGGTAGTGAATAAAGAGATTTCTAAGCTTCTATATGCGGGAATCATATTCCCCATCTCAAGCTCTAGATGGGTTTCACCCATTCATGTCGTTCAAAAGTAGGGAGGCATTACCATCGTCAATAATGAAAAAGGTGAGCTCATTCAAACAAGGACGATCACCGGTTTGCGGATGTGTATAGACTATAGACGTCTAAACACATCCACTAAGAAAGATCATTTCCCCCTTCTTTAATTGATCAAATGCTTGAAAGACTAACGAGGCACAAGTATTATTGTTTCCTTGATGGTTACTCGGGATTTTTCCAAATTCCTATTCATCCCGATGACCAAGAGAAACTACTTTTACTTGTCCCTATGGTACCTTTGCTTATAGGAGAATGCCATTCGAATTTTGCAATGCTCCCGCCACTTTCCAACGGTGTATGTTGAGTATCTTTAGAGACATGTTGGAGGAAGAGATGGAGGTGTTTATGGATGATTTTTCCTTAGGTGGAGTTTCCTTTGAAGCATGCCTTGAAAATCTTGAAAAGTGTTTGGAAAAATGTAAGAAAGTGAATTTGGTGTTGAATTGGAAAAATTGCCATTTCATGGTTGAAGAAGGAATAATCCTTGGGCACAAAATTTCCCACAAAGGCATAGAGGTTGACAAGGCGAAGATTGAGGTTATCAAAAAGTTTCCACCTCCGGTCAATGTGAAAGGTGTGAGATAATTTTTGGGCCATAGCCAGTTTCTATAGAAGATTCATTAAAGATTTTTCACTCATTTCAAAGCCCCTCAGTGATCTTCTTCAAAAGGATGCCGAGTTTGTATTCGATGACAAGTGTTTGGAGGCATTCAATAAGTTGAAGGAAGCTCTAAACTCCACTCCAATTGTTCAAGCTCCAGGATGGGATTTGCCATTTGAGTTAATGTGTGATGAAAGGGATACGACTATTGGAGGAGTTTTAGGTCAAAGAGTTTATAAGAAACTTTATGTGAATTATTATATGTCCAAGACTCTAAATGGAGCTCAACGAAATTACACTACAACGGAGAAGGAGTTCTTGGCTATTGTTCATTCCTTTGAAAAATTTCGTTGCTATTTGTTGGGGTCCAAAACAATTGTGTACACCGATCATGCGGCCCTAAAATACCTTTTTGGGAAGAAGGAATCAAAGCCAAGACTAATTCGTTGGGTGTTAGAGCTTCAAACTTTTGACCTTGAGATTAAAGATAAGAAAGGAGCGGAGAATGTAGTAGCCGATCATTTATCTGGGCTTGAGGATTTTCAAGTTCAAGATGATGGGTCTCCCGTTGAAGATAGAATGTTAGATGATTCTTTGTATGCTATAGATGTGAAGGAACTCCCATAACTAGTAGAAAAATTGTCCTTTATAACACCCTATTTGTAACGGGCATAACAGAATTCGTTACAAAAAAAGTAATTGTAACGGGAAAATTATATGTCTGTTACGGAAAAAACTCATTTGTAACGGGAAACCAATTCCGAATAGTTAATAATTGTAACAGAAAAATAATTGCCTGTTACGAATAGTTGATATTTGTATGGGACAAATAAATGCCCGTTACACCTAAATCAAGCACTAGGGTTTGAAACCTTATTTTTTTCCTAGCTACTTTTCTTCCTCAAACGGGCTTTCTCTCTCCTTATTTTTCATACTATTATATTTTCCCTCTCTCTCTCTCTCTCTCTCTCTCTTTCTCTCTCTCACTCTCTACTCCTTTCTCGCTTTCCTCTATCAACGGCGGCCATGGAGAAAATTGTTGCTCGATCTTAACATTGCGAGAGCGAGAACTGCGTAGGAGCTGAGGTTTCGGATCGAATCGTTTCGATTGTGCTGTTGAATCGTTTCGGAGCTCAGATTAATTGGGAAGCTGATAAAATGTAAGCTTTCTTACCAAAAGCTCATCTTTTTTCCAACAAATTTCTTCTTTTTTCTCTTGTTTGCGGTACCATTTTATTTTTATTTTTATTTTTTTACATTTTCTTCATGTTTTTTTATTTTTCTGGGTATCTGGGCATTTCTAATTTTTCTAGGTTTTAGTTTTTTCACCAAAAATCTCATCTTTTTTAATATTAATTTATGAGAATTAAGAAATAAATTTACTTTCTCTTCTTAATTTAGCTTCTGGGTTATTTTAAGCCTTTTAGGTTTGTTCAGTTTTTCCATCACATTGTTTCTGACCATTTTTTTTTGTTGTTGTTTCAGTTTAGGTTTAAAGTTGGGTTTAAAATTTTTCTAATTAATAGTCGTAAACCCACAAAATTTACTCCTTTAAGTTTACTTATGGTTTTAAAGTCTTGGGAGCAGTATAAAATAGTGCCTCTTTAGTATGCATGCCTCCATTTATGTGATTTTCTGCAATTTTCTGTTTGGTTTTAAGATTTTTGGGCTGATAAATTGCATAATTTCTCCTTCCTTAAAGATTTTTCCATGTATTCTTTCTTTAATTTCCCCAATTTAATTTCCCAATTTTAATATCTAACTTTAGCTCAGATCTAGTTTATATTTAATTTAACAAAAAACACTTTATTTTAATTTCAAAAGTTTGTTAGATCTAACTGGAATTTTTCTAAATTAACCAGTAATTATTTTGGGTTCTATTTCAAAATTAAGCAATGAATCTGTAATTAATTCTATCTATGAGCTGGGTTGAAGATCTTTAAGAAAAATTTGCTGAATTAAATTCTTTTTTTTTTTTTGGGCATTAATTTTTTAGCAATGAATCTTACTATGTGACCAGTGTCAAATATTATATATTTATACTCCCTAATACATAATTGTTAAGTTATTGATAAAAAAACTCCCTCAAAAGATAGGGTTACGCTCTCTCGAAAGAAAGAACCGCTCTCCGTCGTTTTGCACGTTTCGATCTCTGGCACTATGGCCGATGATTTAGCACTGCAATACTCCTCTCTCGGTGTGGGAGAGGATGAAGGGGATATCATTGATCTTGGTGATGTCGAATGCTCTGAATCGAATGATAATCTGGAACTTTTGTTTGTAGGGCGGCTATACACTGAACGTCCGTATAATATTGAAGCTTTTAAAAGGACCATGGTGAAGTCATGGAACCTGTCGAATAAGATGGTAATTAGGGTTCTTAGCCCTAATTTTTCTTTCATTGGAGAGATAAGGAGAAGGTGTTGAAAGGAAGGCCGTGGTGCTGGGAAAATAATCTTCTTTTGCGTGAGGTTGAGGGTGATGAACAACCGGATCGGGTCGATATCAATTGCTCTCCGTTCTGGATTCGAGTCCTCAATTTACCTTTTAACTGCCGCTCTGATGCTTATGTGAAGGCTGTCTCAGCAAACCTTGGGGAATTCATGGAACTTGAGGAGGATTCTTTGGGATTGAACAGATATAGAAGGGTGCGAATTATGGTGGATGTGAAGAAACCTTTGCGTAGACACCAATGGATGAAAGATAAACGTGGTAATGAAGTTAGGGTTGAATTTAAATATGAACGACTCCCATACTTATGTTTTGCGTGTGGGATCATTGGCCACTCCGAGAAATATTGCATTGCTATGTCCGAGGAGGATAAGGGGAAAAAATTGGGATGGGGACTTTTCATGCGTGCTTCGCCAAGGAAAGGCTTCTCTAAAGATGTTGAAGAGTTGGAGTAGATTACTTCTAGCAGACGTCAATTGTTTGTGACAAAGGAGAATGAACCGACCCTAGAGGGTGCCCTTAACTCTGGTGAGGCGAGCGGAGCGCAGGAAGGGGAAGGTAAGGAGGTGGATGTTCCACAGACCCTATTGCCATGTACTGACTTGAAATGCACTGGGAAGGAGGTGATTTCAACTGTGGGGCCGAATGTGACTGATGAAGGGAACTCTATATTTAATCCCAACATAACACTTGTTTTTTCAAGTGGGGTTACATCAGGGCAAACAAAGATCAAGAAGGCCAAAAGAGTTCCTCGTCCTCAATCAAAAGACATTGATGACATGGAACATGATGCTTTACCTCTGCCAATACAAGCTGGTAAGCGCAAATTTATGTTGAATATTAATGATGTTTCTATGGGGGAGGATGGGGGAGGCAGTAAGAAAGTGAAGAATGATGATGTTGGTTGTGTAAGGGTGGATAACACTCAAAGGCAATGAAAATCTTAAGTTGGAACTGCTTTGGGCTTGGCAGCCCATTGTCAGTTAAAGCCCTCCGTGATTGGTGTTGGAGGGATAGGCCATATATTGTCTTTGTTATGGAAACTAAAATAGATAAGCATAGATTAGAATTAATTCAAAATAGGTGTGGTTATACTAATGGCGTGTGTTTTTATAGTGAGGGGAGGTCGGGTGGCTTAGGATTGTGGTGGAATGATATTAATGTTAACATTTGTTCTTTCTCTACTCATCATATTGAGGCTAATGTCTGTGATGCCAATAACACTCCTCTTTGGAAAGTCTTTGGTGTGTATGGATGGCCCGAAGCCGCAAATAAATATAAAACTTGGGATTTATTGAGAAACCTGAAAGCTAATAGTTCCATTCCTATGCTATGTTTCGGGATTTTAATGAAATCTTGAGTATGCAAGAGAAGAGTGGTGGTGCGATGAGAGGGGAAAGACAAATGGATGCATTTAGGGGTGTGATGGATGATTGTGGTTTTCGTGACCTTGGTTATAGGGGAATGTGTTTACTTGGCAGCGGGGTACTACGGTGGAAACATTGGTTCGTGAACGCTTGGATCGATATATTTCAACGGGTGATTGGTGTTCTCTCTTCCCTTATAAGGAGGTCATCAATTTTCCTATTTTCCATTCGGATCACTCTGCTATTTTGCTCAAATTTGGTGAAAAGATTAAAATGATAAAAATGGCAAAAATTTTCGATTTAAAGCTCTTTGGCTATCGAATGAGGAGTGTGGAAAGGTGGTGGCTGATTCTTGGTTGCCAGGTGCTACTGACTCCATACATGGCAAAGTGGCGAGGCTAGCCGAAATTTTGACCTCTTGGGCAGCTGCAACTTTTAGGGTTTTAAAAAAACGAATCAAGAATGCTGAGGTACGGTTACATGAATTACAAGGGGGGCATCTTGATGGTAATTTGCTCCATCAGTGCAATAATATTCGAGTTGAAATCGAGGAGCTCCGTAGACTCGAAGAGTCATATTGGTATTCACGAGTTAGGGCCAATGAGTTACGGGACGGTGACAAAAATACCAACTACTTCCACCACAAAGCAAGTAGTAGGAGAAGTCGCAACTCGATAAAAGGGTTATTTTGATGAGAATGATAACTGGCAGAATACAAAAGATAGGATAAAAAATGTGATTTCGGGTTATTTTGGGAAGCTCTTCGCAACTGACAATCCGACTAACTTTGAGGCAGTCATCGAGGGTATTAGACCACTTCTTTCTAAAGAGATGAGGCTTGTGCTTGAAAGAGAACCTTCGGGTGAGGAGATTTAGGCCGCACTATTTTAAATGCATCCTAACAAAGCACCCGGGTCGGATGGAATGCACGCATTGTTTTTTCAGAAATTTGGGGGGATAGTGGGGAGCGACATTATTCATTTTGTAAAGGAGTGGTGGAGGGGAGAGGTGGATCTTCATGAGGTAAACTGCACTTGTATTGTTTTGATTCCAAAATGCAATGACCTTACGAGAATATCTGAGTTTAGACCGATAAGTTTGTGTAATGTGATTTACAAAATTATCTCTAAAACTCTTGCTAACAAGATGAAACCGATGTTAGAGTCAACCATTTCAGTGAATCAAAGTGATTTTGTCCCTAATCGTCTAATTACGAATAATGCGCTAATTGCTTTTGAGGTGTTTCATTATATGAAGAGAAAGGGTGAGGGGAAAAATGGTACGGTGGCTTTGAAACTTGATAAGAGTAAGGCGTATGATAGGGTGGAGTGGGGTTTCCTTGAGAGGATGATGCAAAAGATGGGTTTTCCGGCTTCTTGGATTGTTCGAATTATGAATTGCCTTACGAGTGTCTCCTTCTCTTTCAAATATAATGGTAGGATTTCAGGTTCACTTATTCTAACCTAGGGCTTGCGCCAAGGTGATCCTATGTCCCCGTATCTCTTTTTAATATGTGCAAATGCGTTCTCAATGTTGCTATCTAAAGCAGCAGAGGAAAACTTTATTCATGGGGTACGTGTGTGTAGAGGGGCACCGAGGGTTTCCCATCTCTTCTTCGCAGATGATAGTATTTAATTTGCTAGAGCTACGTTGCAAGAATGCTCTAAAATTGCTGATATAATCATTACTTATGAAAGGGCTTCCGGTCAGAGTGTCAATCTTAGCAAGACGAAAGTAGCTTTTAGCAAATGTGTTTCTGCTAGTCGTTAATTGGAGATTGTTGCTATGTTGGGGGGTTAGTGAGGTTGAGAGACACGAGAAGTATTTGGGTTTGCCTACCATTATTGGAAGATCGAAGAAGGCGATTTTTTCCGGATTAAATGAGCGTATTTGGAAGAAAATGCAAGGGTGGAAAGAGAAATTGTTGTCTCGACCGCGTAAAGAAGTGCTTATCAAAGAGGTCGCTCAAGCAATCCCTACATATATGATGAGTATTTTTAGAATTCCGGAAGGTTTAATCGATGAAATTCATTCTCTTCTAGCAAAGTTTTGGTGGGGGTCGAATGGGACAGAACGCAAGATGCATTGGCAGTCGTGGGATTCTTTGTGCCTTCCCAAAGATATGGGTGGGATGGGATTCCGGGACTTGAAATGTTTCAATCAGGCATTGTTAGCCAAACAGGCTTAACGTTTGAGTACGGGGAGTAACCCTCTACTCGGGGGAATTCTGAAGGCTCGATATTACAAGAATACGGGTTTTATTGATGCGGTAAGGGGTTTTGATCCGAGCTATAGCTGGAGATCCATATGGGGTGCTAAGTCCTTATTGCTAGAGGGACTGAAGTGGCGTGTGGGAAATGGATTGAACATCAAAGTTTGGGAAGATGCTTGGATTTCTGGTCAGGGGGCTCACTTTGTTCTTACCCCAAATGCCAATAGTGACATGAATCTGAAAGTGGCTGACTTGGTGGACTCTGCTACTGGAAGGTAGAATATGGATATGCTCAACACCACTTTTACAAGGGAAGATAGGTAATCTGTTCTTAATGTGCCTCTTTCTGCTTTTGGGCCAAGGGATGTGCAATATTGGTGGCCGACCTCGTTAGGTATGTATACAGTACGGAGTGGGTATTGGTTGGGGCGTATGGGTAGGCTGCGAACATGGGAACTCTACCATGCTCAGGGTGAAAGGGATGTCTGGAACGTGGTCTAGAATGTTCGGGGGCCCCCAAAGCTATGTCATTTTCTATGGAGAGCGAGCAAGGGTCAATTGGGTGTTATGGATGTGTTGTATAAGCGCCACATTGCTGGGACAAGTATGTGTAATGTTTGTGGTCATGGGGTGGAGTCAATTTTGCATTCACTTTTTGAATGTAAATATGCATCTGAAATCTGGGGAATGAGTGACTTTGGGGATTTATTAGTAAATGATCCGCAAACTTCCTTTTCAGACAGACTTCTTTGGATGAGTACCTCTGTAGACAAAGAGCATTTACGAGTGTTTGCTGCATTGGCTTAGGCTGCTTGGCATTGCCGTAACACACATATACATAAAGGGGCTGATGGCATAAATGCAACTATGATGGCTGCAGGTTTTGTGAAGCTTTGTGCTGATTATGTTGATTATAATCAGAAACTCAGGGGCACTGTTACATCTACATCAGCTACTTCTCCCATGTCTTGGTCCCCTCCCCCTCTGAATGTTGTCAAAATTAATGTGGATGCCCATATAATCAGTGGTGGGGGAGTGCAATTTGGTGTGGTTATGCGTGACAACATGAAGAAATTAATTGCAGCAGCTGTGAAAAGAGTAGAGGCAAACTGGCCTCCCGACCTTGCTGAGGCTGGAGCAGCACGCTATGGGGTGGATGTGGCTCGTAGGTTGGGGTATGTGGATGTTGTTCTGGAAAGTGATGCCTTATCGGTTGTGCGTGCCATTCAGAACAAGCAGCAAGGAGTAGCTCTAATTTTTCTCTTATATGATGATATTAGCCAAATGTGTGAGAATTTTAATTACTTTTCTTGTTCTCATGTTAAGCGAGTAGGAAATACCGTGGCTCATAATGTTGCTAGGTGGGACACGAGTATTTATTCTAAGCATATTTGTTTAAACTCCTTTCCCCAAAGTCTTATCACTTTGGTGAAAATTGATTCTATATAATTTAATCGCTCGCTTTGCCTCAAAAAAAATTGTTAACTCATTAATCCATAACCATTATAAAAGTGCAAAATTTGCTACTATTCCTTATGAATAGTATTTTTTGGTGTTATGACATAGCTGCCCTTAATTTTAAGGAATTGCCGAGTTTGCCCTTGCTTAGGCACTTGGATTTTGCCATCTGTATTGGAGAGGCCAGTTGTTCTTCATGGCTTTTGTTGCAGTGACAGCTGGGGTATATTGTTCTTGCAAGAGTTGCTTTTCTTCTTTCTCTCTCTTAACTCTTAAGTCTTCTTCCTTCTTCTCCTCTCACTGTATTTCTCTCTCCTCCCGTTTCTCCTCTACCCGCTCTCACTCTCTATCTCCTCCATTGGAGCAGTTTCTGAGCTACAAAACCATAAAATTTATGATTTAATTTTGTTTATTTTTTGTGTTCATCTCTTCAATTAGATTTTCCTTTTATTTGACTGATTAAATTATTGTTTATTTCTGGGTTTTTTCCGCAGTTGAATTCTTTGGGTGGTTACAGAAATTCTTCCCCTTTTCTATGATCTAGATTGTTGTTTTTAATTTTTTTTTTCATTTTCTGCGTTTTTGTTGTTTTAATTAGTAAGGATTTGGGAGATTGATGATTTTCATCAGTTTTTTTTTTTTTTCCTTCGTAATGCAGGTTTAGGTGATGGTAATTTGTGCGTGAAAAATTAAAACAACAAAACGCCCCCATTTGCGGCTCCCTTCTCTACAACAAAGGCCTCCTCCGAGCAGGTACCCAAAATCAGTAATTGGTACTATTCACAAGCTATTGGTGCCATTAACATAGATACCCAAAATCAGTAATTGGTACTTGATTTATCTGTTTATTTGTTTGAAGAATTCTTTGGTTAATTATGGTTTGTTGATTAAGGAATTATGGGTATGTATTAAGGAATAATGGGTTAATTATGCTGAAATTTTGTTAATGGCATTTGGCAGAGTTGAATTTAATTTGAGTATGAAAGCAATTGATTAACACTTACCCAACATAAATTATTTGCTTAGGAATTATTTTGTGGGTATTATGGTAGTGTGTGGGATCGTTGTGGTGTGGTAGTGTGTGGGATCGTTGTGCGGTGCTTGTGAGTTAGTTGTTGTGGTGCGATCGTTATTGTGTTCTTTTTCTTGAGTATCACTTTTCCGTGCTTGTTGCTGCTGCAAGGGTTGTTTAATTTGTTTTGTTTGGGGCTGCTGTGCTTCCTTCCTAATTGAGTACTTGTGTGTGTGTGTTCTTGATATATTGATAACTAATTCAATGACTCTAGCTTACTAGCTTGCTACTAAGGTTTATCTTCATTCCCATGGTTTCCTTTATTCTAATCATTTTAGAATTGAGAATTTCTCAATTTAATTTGATAAAAAATTGGGGGTTTCTAATTTAGTTGAGTTCGTTTAAAATTGTGGGGATTTCTCGATTCAATTCAATACGTTTTAAAATTGTAGTTTTCCGGTTTAATTCAATTAGTTCATAATTTTGGGGTGCTTTCGATGCAATTTGGTAAAAAAATAGAGATTTGATTTCTCAGCATTCTAAAGTTAGCATAAATAAGCTATTTGCACTGCTTCCTTTCCTGCGAAGAAGGAAAGGCTTTTGAACCCTGTTCCAAGCTGGAAGACCTGAATTTGGAGGTTAGACAGAACTCTGGATTGATGGAAAAGAGGTATCTACTCCACTCTTACTAATTTAGACCTTAGAAGTTTGGTGTGTCGGACTAAGGGAATTTTGTAATTCAGCGAAAGCTTGAGTCTATTACTTATAACCTGTAAGCCTGCCGTCAGCAGCTTATAATTTCATATCTTATGAGTTCCGATCCCACTGTCCCACTGCCAGATTTTAGTTTTCATAGTATCTCCTGGGTTACAAAAGATTTTTTGCTTGGTTTTTCTAATTCACTCTAGCAGTTAATAATTTTGTACTATTTGTTGCACTTGTGTATTAACCAATGGTTAGATTTGATACAGGAGGAAGTTTGGGTGTTATTTATTTTTTCAGGCACAACTAGGATTTATAATGCATGCCATGGTAGGATGGAAGGAACACATAAATATATAGTGATAATTGATAAACATGTCAACTGCTTGAACACAGGTCAATTGGGAATTATTCCGGATGACCTAGAGTCATTAATAGCATGAGAGTTCAAGGAGTTACTAATGTCATGCATAGACAATTCACCATCTATATTATCTTATTTGAAAGGCTTTTTGAGATTCTGGAATTTGATTTTAAGTTTTCAAGCTTTTGCAAGTTTCAGCATGCTGAAAAGCAGGGCTAGGTCAACATTAAAGCAGAGGCATATGGACCTTGCAGTGCTACTTTATGTGGTACTTTTATATGCAACATTTGGGACAAGTTGTATTCTTTTGCTTCTCAATTCTATAATTTAGTCTTCAGTATTTTTTATTTCCTTGAATAGGAGTGAGTTGGATTTTTTGCTCTCCTTCAGAATTATTGCGTTTTAAGGGGTGCTACTTGCTGCTCAATGAACTTTTTCTCCAATACCATAGCTCCCCTAGATCCTTGCGTACCAATTGCATGTCCTAGAAGATTCTGACTAATTATTTTGACGTTCAATTTGGCTTATATGGCTTTAGGTACTTTTTTGTTTTATTACTCTGACATGGCTTTAGGTACTTGATTGGTTTTGGCAATTATCTTACTAACTTGATTAATTAGTATTAGATTATGTTTAATGATTTTTCAATTGGGTGAAAATCTGGAATGGCTTTTTCTCATTGGCTTTGTTTTGCCCAAAATTTGTTGTTTTTACCATAATTCTAGCTGACTAAACAACTAATAAACTGGTCTCCAAAAAAAGATCCTTGATGGCTTGATATGAAACTTTACTTCAAGTAACAGCTAAAATTTTATCATTTTTTTTATCATTCCTTATGAATAGTATTTTTTGGTGTTATTACATAGCTGCCCTTAATTTTAAGGAACTGCCAAAATTGCCCTTTCTTAGCCAATTGCAGCCTTAATTATTTATCTGATTGAGATCGTTAAATGTCTTAAGTGATTATTTTCTTAATGAAGGTTTGCTAGATAATTTGCTCTGACAAGCAGAGGAGTCAAGAACCCTCGCGTTACCATCTTGGAACTGTTGCTCTTCGGTAAATTTTCATTTTTAAAAAAGATGACTCTAATATTTTTTTTATTAAAAGATTGTATGATTTCAAAATTGAGCTAATGACAATAAAAATTTGAACACTTAATATATATGATGCTTTTAATATGCTGCTTGATTCTGTAAACCATATGTTTTTTTTGGTTAAGGTAATGGTAGACATTATATATATCCTTTAGACTTAGAGTTACTACTTTTATAAGCTACTTTTCAAAAAATCAAGTGGTTAGTGATTGTGGATCGTATCCATCTTGCTTTAGATTGGTGCTATGTATTATGTGTGTGTACGATTGTTACTACTTTAATATGTTATTATTTTGTTTGATTCTGATTATGCATTCTTTATTAGCAGAGATTGCTTTTAGTAAATTTACATGGTTAGTTTGCCACTCTGGATCATATCTCATCTTGTTTCAAAATTGGCGTTTTGTATTGTTGTTCGAGTGTTAAGTAAATTGCTATTTGGTTTGATCTTGATTATAGTCCGATTATCTAATAGTCTCTATTTTTTGGGGGTTAATTTTTCGATTTAAAACTTTTGTGTGAATATAAACAATAACAATGCTGTAATTCCAATTGTTTTGTTTTCTCGTGTTCAGTTTCCTTAATTTTCAGGAAATAATTCATCCTCTGTACTCTATTTTTCATTTTCATTTTTGTGATGATTTTTACTTCTTCAGAACATTTGATGAGGGAAATTGCCGTAGAAACGGATAGGCCAATGGATCTCAAAAAGGTAGACCCCCCCCCCCCCCCCCGACGCTATGCTATGAATGATGATGAAGGTACACTCTTGACTTTATAGTATGCTTTAAGAGTATCATTTTACTAATGTTATTATTATAAAGAAAAGTATAAAAAATATAGAGTAGCATAGACTGTATAGGTTAACTTTATAATATGCTTTAAGAGTCATTTTACTAATTTTGGGGTGCTTTCGATGCAATTTGGTAAAAAACAGAGATTTGATTTCTCAGCATTCTAAAGTTAGGGCCTTATTTATTTTTTGATTAAGATCGTTAAATGTCCAAGTGATTTTTTTATTAATGAAGGTTGCAAGATAATTTGCTCTGACAAGCAGAGGAGTCAAGAACCCTCTCGTAACCATCTTGGAACTGTTGCTCTTGGTCTTCGGTAAATTTTCATTTAAAAAAAAGATGACTAATATTTCTTTTATTAAAAGATTGTATGATTTCAAAATTGAAGTAATTGTTTTGAATTATCTTTAATGATTAAACCTTTATAACGCACTCTTGATTCAAAATGGATAGCCATGTATTACTTTATTATAAATTATTAGCAGAGTGCCCAACGATCCGTATAGTTTCTTTTGTAGTTTATGTAATTGTGAACTTGAAATTCTGTATTATACTATTATTACACTTTATGCTTTTGATTAGGGATCAATAAGTGTGGTAACAGATAAAACAATGAGGTATGCTTGCAAAAACAAGAAAACTATCTCAGTATTGATCTAAGCTTGTAACATACTATTTTGTATTAACTTTGTGGCAGAAGTTATATGATGACACTACAATTGTGATATCAAGAATTCCTTTTCAACTAAAATATTTGGTATTGGTTAATTTGAGTTCTGGTCTGACTCTTTCAGGTTAATACTCTAAGGTAGCAACTGCAGCTCATTGCATCAAGCATATAGCGATGACAATTATGACTTCAAATAATATTGAGCCTCGTAGCTTTTTAACTTATTCTTTTACACATTTTGAGATTCTTCTAATGTCGAGAATTTTCTAGGCCCGGAATTCTATATTCTTTGTAAATTACCTTCTGATCATGTGCTCTATATAGCTTGGTTTGATTCTTGTCCAACTGGTTGTGTTAATATGTTCTTTTGGATACATGTATAATCTATGAATATAATCAATTTGTTTTGTTTCGGATAATTTGGAGTGGAAGTTGCATGTTAAATTGTTAATTGGTTGTACATTATGCTCTGTTTTTTTTCAACAGCTGTATTTTAAGCTTTTAAAGGTAAAAGAAAGAGAGATGAGCCAGGAGGAGGGAGAGGGAGAGAGAGAGTGTCTGGGAGAAAAAGAGAGAGATAAGGGTCAGAAAAGAAAGAAATAGAGCAAATAAGAGATTGAGGGGCAGGGAGAGAGAGATATAGTGATAAAGAGGGGAATGAGTCTGGAAAAAGAGAAGGGTCGGGAGAGAATAAGAGAGAGAGGGAGGCTTAGTAAACCGTTTGAGCTATACTAGAAGAGTGGATAGGTTGGAGAAAAAAAGGAACAAGAAAGTGAACGAATACAAGGATGAATAGAAAAGAGAAATGAGATAGAGTGATAAAGAGAGAGATGAGTCGGGAAAGTGAGAAGGGTCGAGTGAGAATAAGAGAGAGAGAGAGAGGCTCACTAAACAATTCCAACTATATATAAAAGAGAGTGGATAGGTTGAAGAGAAAAAGGAACAAGAAGGTCAAAAGAAAGCAAGGATGAATAGAAAAGGGAAATGAGATAAGACGAGGAAGAAATATAAGAGACGGTATATATGAAGGAATAAAAGATAGGAAGAACTTAAAATCAAGTTAGTGACTACCTCACAAATAAGATCCCATAAACATCAATTTATCATGTTAATAACACCCCAAACTATAAAACGCGATCTTAACCACGAATCTTACATATCATACCATCGGGGAGGCACACACATAGTGTCGTGTGTGCTCCAACGACTATAATCTTAAATATAAAAAGTGTAAAGCTATTCCCTCCCAACATATAATTGTACATATAATAATTTATAAATAAATGACCGGCAAATATACTTTAATACATACACAAATCATATTTCTCATTAATTTTATACTTTTCGTATTGATTACAGATTCTTATTACTATATTTTCAGTAGAAGAACCACTTGAAAATTTTCTACTTCAAAAAGTGTAATAAACTAATATACAATTCTATCATATATTTTACATTTAATCCATTTTACATAACTTTGCATTTCCTTATTATTACTCCTTATTCTCAAAATCATTTTAAAACGAAGCTATTTTTAAAATTAATTAGGTACTCAATAAGAAAATGAGTGTGTTCTAAAATAATATCTAAAACAATAGTATAATTTTTTTTTAAAAATCTTTAACTTATAACAAATTCTAGATAACTTCACTTATAACAATTGTTTTCCCATAACTATTTCCCAATAAAAACTTTATCACTACTCCTTGTTAGTACTTAATTCATGTATCCTTGCTATTACAAAACCTAAATAACAACAACCACGAATATCACAAAAATGAAGACAACCACGAACTCTACTTATCTTACCCTCGGGGGAATGCTCCAACGACTAGTTTATATAAGTGCACTAATTCTTCCGATTTTATTGTAAAATTAGTAAGTAGTACATTGGGTGCATATTATGCGTGTATTTATTTGTTAACAATTTGTCATATATGACAAAGCTCATCTAGTTATATTTTGCAGGTAGTCAATGATTTGTAACTAAGGGAATTAAAAGGGAAGAAAGCCCATTTGGCCACATTACTTGAAATTAAAAGAACACGGTTTTGCTTGATGAGTCAAAATCCACTCACTGTTTCACTCCTTTAATCTCACGGATTAAAAGCAGCAAGAAATAAAAAAGAAAATGAGGATTTCCTTGAAACCCCACGAGATTAAGAAAGAAAAGGGAAATATCCTTTCCTAATGAGCACTAGCTACTGTATGAAGAATTTCCTTGATTCTTCGCAAGGTAATTTCCTGTTTAATTTTCATTTAATAGATATTTATTTATAATTAAATACTTTCTAATTTTAGTGATGTATATGGCATGATTTATCTTATGTGACTAGCATAGTTTTGTATGAAGAAATGGTTGATTTTAGTTTATTATGTTAAATCTTGAAGGTTGATTTGTTGAGGTTGCATAGTTGTTAAAACGTTATTTGCTTTGATTTGATATAAAGGGAATTAGGGATCTTCAAGGAAAGTTGTATTTCTCCTGCACAATCCTTGTGCATATTTCTTTCAAATTGGGTTATGCTAAATTGGCAGTGTTCTATTGATGAAATGTTGAATTGGATGAATTTACGGAATTATGATTCTTTGAGATGCGATGAATTATGTATATTGACTTGTTCTTAATTGTGGAATATCACATTTCTCAAAGAAATTAATCTGTTTAAGCTTTTATAAATTGGGATGAGAACTGACGAATGAGGATTTTGTTAAAAGAGTTGATAGTGGAAAATCTTTTATTCTATTTCGTTGTAACTAGTGTATTGTGTAGTACTTCGTATAATAGAGGGGAAGCTGTCTTGAGCTGGACAAATATGTAAGAGAGCATAACTGCATACCATTCTACTAAGTTTTAATTGTTCTGTTGTGTTGGAACAACAAGTGTGTAGTGTGTGAATTTTGTGAAAAAACTCAAAGTCCCACATTGGTGGGAAATGAGAGTTTTACTCTCTTTATAATATAGAGAGTGGGCTAAAGGGGTGTGGCCCTTGGGCTACCCACATTTTGTGGAGAGGGAGGACCTATATGGTAAACCATATATCACACACACGCGCGCCGAACTGAGCCGAGCCGGGCTGGGCTGGGTCGGGTTTGGGTTTGGGTTATTAAACAAACTTAATTTTTGTTACCGGTTTGATTAATATTCAGTTACAAAACGTTTTACTGTTTTGGTTTAAATTTTTCCGTTACATTGCTTGATTCTCGTTGCTGTTTTACTGCTAAACGTTGCACCGTTACACTGATTTAATGCCTTGGTTCTTGCTTAACGGATACACTAATTGCAGTAAACGTTGCTAATCTTTCTCCCGTTTTCATGCTTAAGCTGTTACGTATCTTTACCTATAAAAGAACGGTTCCAGCTTTGTTTTTAAACACACGAAAAAATACAGAAAACCACTTTGCAAAATATATTTTCTCTTCCTCTCAAAACAGTCGAGCAGTTTCTTTCTGATTTTCTGGTGTTCCGTTGTCCGGTGGTTCGGTGCAAAACCGCCGGTATTTTATACTTGTGAAAGACTGTTTTATCCTGGGGGCATCCGGTTTGGTACGAGCTGCTTGCACAAGTTTGAGGCAGTGCCGCGAATGTTCTAAAGAGAGCGACATAGTCCGCGACTCAGTCTTATTCTCGGTAACATTGTTCTTACTATTTTATTTGTGCAATTCCGTTTATAACAATTTTAGAACAATCGTTTCTGCCTTCGTGAACACTATGTCTACCGAAGAAATGACTATGTCTGCTGACCTTAACAAGCCCTTTCGTTTTGAGGGCGCTCACTTTAAAAGATGGAAACAGAAAATGCAATTTTTCTTAACTGTCAAAAAGGTTAATTCTGCCTTAACAGCCCCTCGGCCATTTATTCCTGAAAATGCTCCTGAAGATGAATTAGCTTACTTGAATAGTGAAATCGAAACCTGGAATGAAACTGATTTCATGTGCAAAAACTATATACTTAATGGTCTGTCTGATAACCTCTATGACTATTATAATATGGAAAATACTGCTAAGGATTTGTGGGATGCCCTACAAAAAAAGTATGATACTGAAGAAGCAGGTGCCAAAAAGTATGCTGTCAGTAGGTACCTAAAATTCCAGATGACTGATGATAAGTCCGTAGAAGTGCAGTCTCACGACCTTCAGAAAATTGCCCATGAGATAATTTCCGAAGGTATGGCCCTTGATGAACAATTTCAAATTGCTGTTATTATTGACAAGCTGCCTCCTTCCTGGAAAGACAACCAGGCCATATGGCACGAAAGTGCAGGAACATGCCTAAACCCTGTGCCTGCGCAGGCTAGCATGATTGAAGAGCCTTTTGTGGCTATGATTACTGAGATCAACCTTACTGGTGGATCAGATGGGTGGTGGATAGACACTGGTGCCACACGCCATGTCTGTTATGATCGTCGAATGTTTAAAACATACACTGAAAAGACCGATGATAAGAAAGTACTGTTGGGTGATTCCCATTCCACTAACATTGCTGGTATTGGAAATGTTGAGTTGAAGTTTACTTCTGGCAGGACTCTCATTCTGAAAGATGTGTTACACACTCCGGAAATGAGGAAGAATTTAGTTTCTGGTTTTTTGCTTAATAAGGCTGGTTTTATACAAACCATAGGTTCTGATTTGTTTACTTTAACTAAGAATGGAATATTTGTAGGAAAAGGATATGCTACTGATGGCATGTTTAAACTGAATGTTGAAGTTAATAAAATTTCTAATTCCGCTTATATGTTGTGTTCTACTATTAATGTTTGGCATACTAGACTTTGTCATGTGAACAAAAGACTCATAAAAAATATGAGCCATTTAGGCCTTATTCCAAATATCTCTCTCAATGACTTTGACAAATGTGATTCTTGTAGTCAGGCTAAGATTACAAAAACACCTCATAAATCAGTGATTAGAAACTCAGAACCATTAGACTTAATTCATTCGGATATTTGTGAACTAAATGGAACGTTGACCAGAAATGGACAACGATACTTTATTACCTTTATTGATGATTGTTCTGATTATACTTGTATTTATTTGATGAAAAATAAGAGTGATGCTTTTGAAATGTTTAAGTTGTTTATAACAGAGTTTGAGAATCAGTTTAACAAGAAAATAAAAAGATTACGAAGTGATCGTGGAACTGAGTATGATACTGATGCTTTTGTAGAATTTTATAATTCACATGGTATCATACATGAAAGGAAAACTCCTTATTCCCCAGAAATGAATGGAAAGGCTGAAAGGAAAAACAGGACCTTTACAGAATTAGTAGTTGCTATTTCCTTATATTCTGGTGCTGCTGATCATTGGTGGGGTGAAATTCTACTAACTGTTTGTTATGTCTTAAAACGTATTCCAAAGACTAAGAGTAAGGTTTCTCCCTATGAAATACTTCGTAATAAACGACCTAACATTTCTTATTTCAGAACTTGGGGTTGTCTAGCATATGTTAGGATTCCTGATCCTAAAAGAGTTAAACTAGCTAGTAGAGCTTATGAATGTGTATTCATTGGATATGCTATTAACAGTAAGGCATATAGATTCTTTGATTTAAATGCTCGTGTAATTATTGAATCTAATGATGTTGATTTTTATGAGGACAGGTTTCCTTTTAAATCTAGAAATAGTGGGGGTTCGTCCACCTCTATTATTCCTAAAGTCAGGTCTAACTCACAAGAATTGGATGCTGAACCCGAACTAAGAAAGAGCAAGCGGGCTAGAGTAGCAAAAGACTTCGGCCCAGACTTTGTAGTTCTTAATGTAGAGGAGGATCCTTCTACCCTCCAAGAAGCTCTAACCTCAGTTGATGCAGATTTATGGCAAGAAGCCGTGAACGACGAAATGGACTCACTTGAGTCTAATCAAACTTGGCATCTAACTGAGTTGCCACCAGGCTGCAAGTCAATTGGTTGCAAATGGGTCCTAAAAAGAAAGCTGAAAGTTGATGGGACCGTTGATAAGTTCAAAGCCCGTTTGGTAGCTAAAGGCTACAGACAGAGGGAGAATGTTGATTTCTTTGATACCTATTCACCTGTAACTAGAGTAACATCTATTAGAGTACTAATATCTCTTGCTTCTGTTTTTAATCTTGTAGTACATCAGATGGATGTAAAGACTGCATTCTTGAACGGTGAATTGGAAGAAGAAATCTACATGGATCAACCGGAAGGATTCGTTGTTCAAGGAAAAGAGCATCTGGTATGTAAGCTAGATAAATCTCTTTATGGTCTCAAACAAGCACCTAAACAATGGCATAAAAAATTTGATAACTTAGTCATCTCACATGGTTTTAAGATAAATGGTAGTGACAAATGCATATATGTAAAATTTGAGAATGACATATGCACTATAATTTGTCTATATGTGGATGACTTGTTAATTTTTGGCTCGAACATTCATGCTGTGAATGATGTAAAGCTATTGTTGAATGCTGAGTTTGACATGAAAGACCTAGGAGAGGCTAATGTAATCCTTGGAATTAAGATTACTAGGACAGAAAATGGAGTTTCTTTGGATCAATCTCATTACATTGAGAAAATCCTAAAGAAATATGGTTACTTTGACTGTAAACCTGCTAATACACCTTATGACTCCAGTGTTAAATTATTTAAGAACACTGGTGATGCCGTAAGGCAATTTGATTATGCGAGCATCATTGGCAGCCTTCGGTATGCCACTGATTGTACTAGACCCGACATTGCCTATGTCGTGGGATTGTTAGGCAGGTTTACTAGTTGTCCTGGTAATGAGCATTGGCATGCTATTGAAAGGGTCATGAGATACCTTAAGAGGACCATGAACCTAGGGTTGCATTATGAAAGGTTTCCAGCTGTACTAGAAGGCTATAGTGATGCTGACTGGAACACCTTATCAGATGACTCTAAGGCTACTAGTGGATATATTTTTTCTATAGCCGGTGGAGCTGTATCTTGGAAGTCTAAGAAACAGACTATTTTGGCTCAATCCACCATGGAGTCAGAAATGATAGCACTAGCTACGGCTAGTGAAGAAGCAGGTTGGTTAAGAGGCCTGCTAGGTGAAATTCCCCTATGGGAAAAGCCATTACCGGCTGTCTTGATCCATTGCGATAGTACCGCGGCTATTGCAAAAGTTCAGAACCGTTATTACAACGGTAAGAGACGACAAATACGTCGTAAGCACAACACTGTGAGAGAATATCTCTCTATCGGAGCTGTTAGAGTGGATCACGTACGCACTGAGAATAACTTGGCTGATCCTTTGACGAAAGGATTAGCTAGGGAGAAAGTCCATTTTTCCTCTAAGAAAATGGGACTATTGCCATTGAAATGAACCACACATAATGGTAACCCAACCTATGAACTGGAGATCCCAAGAAATAGGTTCAAAGGGTAATAACAAGTTATGGTGTGATATGAGTTGAATATGTTCAAAAGACATAATTTCCTGAAGCGATCAAGGATGAGTTAATAGGAACTCTTAATGAAATCTATACTCCAATTTGGAGTGGAGTACCAAGCTACAGGAGTACTCTTGATAGATTCACCTATGTGAATGTGGAAGTTAGGCCGCTTCCTATGAAATGTGTGGCAGCATTTCTAGAGCATTCACTACACTGGGATAGACGTGCATGGCCGAAATAGCACGGGTCTAGAACAACACCAAGAGTAGGTTGTGTGTGGTACTTTGTCAGAGATAGGGTTCAAAACTTCGAGTCACCCTTGTTGAATCTGAATCGTACTCACTACGTAGAAGTTCAAGTTGAAAAACACTTCTGTTTATGCGCAACCTATATATGTATGGATTCTGCTCGAAAATGTTTTCAAAAAATTCAAGTGGGGGATTGTTGGAACAACAAGTGTGTAGTGTGTGAATTTTGTGAAAAAACTCAAAGTCCCACATTGGTGGGAAATGAGAGTTTTACTCTCTTTATAATATAGAGAGTGGGCTAAAGGGGTGTGGCCCTTGGGCTACCCACATTTTGTGGAGAGGGAGGACCTATATGGTAAACCATATATCACACACACGCGCGCCGAACTGAGCCGAGCCGGGCTGGGCTGGGTCGGGTTTGGGTTTGGGTTATTAAACAAACTTAATTTTTGTTACCGGTTTGATTAATATTCAGTTACAAAACGTTTTACTGTTTTGGTTTAAATTTTTCCGTTACATTGCTTGATTCTCGTTGCTGTTTTACTGCTAAACGTTGCACCGTTACACTGATTTAATGCCTTGATTCTTGCTTAACGGATACACTAATTGCAGTAAACGTTGCTAATCTTTCTCCCGTTTTCATGCTTAAGCTGTTACGTATCTTTACCTATAAAAGGATGGTTCCAGCTTTGTTTTTAAACACACGAAAAAATACAGAAAACCACTTTGCAAAATATATTTTCTATTCCTCTCAAAACAGTCGAGCAGTTTCTTTCTGATTTTCTGGTGTTCCGTTGTCCGGTGGTTCGGTGCAAAACCGCCGGTATTTTATACTTGTGAAAGACTGTTTTATCCTGGGGGCATCCGGTTTGGTACGAGCTGCTTGCACAAGTTTGAGGCAGTGCCGCGAATGTTCTAAAGAGAGCGACATAGTCCGCGACTCAGTCTTATTCTCGGTAACATTGTTCTTACTATTTTATTTGTGCAATTCCGTTTATAACAATTTTAGAACAATCGTTTCTGCCTTCGTGAACACTATGTCTACTGAAGAAATGACTATGTCTGCTGACCTTAACAAGCCCTTTCGTTTTGAGGGCGCTCACTTTAAAAGATGGAAACAGAAAATGCAATTTTTCTTAACTGTCAAAAAGGTTAATTCTGCCTTAACTGTCAATGTTGGAGTGGTCCTTTTGTTGTTCAAGAGGTTTTTCCTAATGGTGCGGTTAAAATATCTCCTTTGGATTTTTCAAGAACTTTCAAAGTCAATGGTCATAAGCTCAAGCGCTACTATGATGGATTTTTTGTGGGGGTTGTTCATGATTGAATTTTTTTTATCCACCTTGAAGGGTAGAGAACGTCAAGCTAATGACTTTAAACAAGCGCTTTTCTGGAGGCAACCCGATTTTCTAACCATTTTCACTATTTTTCTTGATTTTTGTTTTCTTTTTGTTATTTCTATTCTTATTTGATTTATTTTCTTGATTGTGTTTTTAGGTGGTTTTGATTGGATTTCAAAAAATTTTGGTGACTATTTTGAAGAGAGGGTGCTCAAGTTGATGAATTGGAAGTATGCTTAAAAGTTGAAGTTTGGTGGGTTCAAATGGTGGGCTCATAAAATCTCTTGTGTTGAACCCATATTCTTGGGGTTTAGAAACTGCTTGCCTCGAACTTTATCATGATCATTTCCCATGTACTCACGAGAAGAGATTTGGATGATGGCATACCTAGAAGGGTGCGGGCGCGCGCGACTTAGATGCAGACGCGCGACCCTATGGCGCGGGCGCGCAGCCCTGAGGCGCGGCCGTGCACCCTCTGCTGATGCCCCCAAAATGCACCGACCTTCTCTCTTTTTCTCTCTCTTATTTTCATTTCATTTCTACCGTGTTATTGTTCAAGCATCATCAACATTTTCGTTCATTATTTTACTACTGAAATTTCACCATTTTTCACTTCATCTAGTTGTTTATTACTCTTAATCCCTACTGTAACACTTTCATTGTGATTTTCTCTTTCCTAAAGTTGGGATTTTTTGGTACCTCTTTGGTTTGGGGTTTGTTGCTTGTAATTTGGCATAATTGTGTTTGCTAGTGCTTTGTGTTCCTTTTCTTTGTAAACTCTCATCAATCTTAGGTATGATTTCTTCATTTCTATTGATACTATTGATAAATTTTCTACCTTGGTTGTTCATGAGTGTTTAGATTGATTTGGTTATACCCTCATATTTGTATGCATATTGCCTACTATCTACTTCATTTGTTGTGTTAATGATGAAATTTTTGGTGATTATATGAACTTGTATTTGATGATTTTGCTTCACCATACTATAATTTTGGCACCACCTTAGTTGGAATTATAGTTTGATTATATTGATTTGGAAATGTTAATGTGCATAGTTTGTATTTTATGATGGTTTGGAGTGTTGTTGCTCAAGATGCATACTTGTGACTCAGATCATAATCTTTACTCTCTAGAGCATTTTTCAATTATGTGTGTAGAATGGTTCCTCTCCGTCGAGCTAAGAGAGATAGATGCTTTACCTATAGGGAGGTGGTTCCTCCTCCTTCCCACATTTCAAAGACTTATGGAATTGAGTTCACAAAGGAAGAGCATTGGGAGAGATTTGCCAAGCTTTCAACTCGGACACTCTTTTCTACTAGATTCTATGATTCGTCGGTGACTACTTTGTTGGGTATCGACGATGATGTGAGATTTTTGGCTCGAAACTTGGGGTTAGAGGTATTCTTAAGCCTTAATGCTCCTACCTACTCTCGGATTACTTCGAATTCCTCTCTTCACTTGAGGTCCTTGAGGAGAATTTTGAAGGTTAAACTTCTAGAAGAATTTCTTTTCAAGTTTTCAACAATGATCATTCAGTGCCTCTTTCCTATCTTAATGAGGTTTTCAAGTTTCCAAATCCTAGTGAGGATGTCCCACTTGTGTATGAGGCACTTGATGCTGTGCAACGTGATAACAATTATAGTGAATTCAAGTGGTGGAGGTATAATTCTGTCGAGGACTCATATAGTCCTCAATATTCTAAGGCGGCGTCAATTATTCATGCGGCCTTGAGGTATTGTAGCCGACTCCTCACATATGATTTCTTCTCCAAGGAATCCCTTAGTGCTATTTGTCGAGAGGAGTTGAGTTGGTTATGGCTAGCGAATAAGCAATTTGAAGAAGGGGTAGCGGTCATCGACTTCACTTCGCATTTAATTTGCTCGATTGTTTCATCGATATAAGAGATGGTTTAGGGGGGTATGATTACCATTTTGATCCTTTCTCTTAACAAGAAGTATGAAGCAATGCTCAAGTCACTTGTCCCAATCCATGATAAAAGGGAGAAAGCTCCTTACCACTTCTTAAGCATCTATGCCACGATTAATCAATGTTTTTTGGAGCTCACCACCAAAGCAAACTTGTACATTTGGAAGGTTACAAGGACTACGGATTGGTGCCCTATACCTCATCCCAAGGCTATGGTTAGATGTGTGGACACCCCTCTTCCATGGAGACCTAACAAGGTGTCGATTGATCAAGCCTTCAAGAGACCTTCGTTGCCTAACCTCTGACATAATCCTTATCTTCCTCTTGCTCCATCTTCATCCCGGGGAGGTAAATCTTCCCGGGGAGGTACATCCTCAACTCCTCCCTCTTCTTCTACTATTTCTACTATTGACTTGCCTCTTTTGCATGCGAAAATTGATTTCATATCGAATGTTCTAAACTGTTCACCTTTAGGGTACGATTTTTTATTAGGCTATAACTTTCATGCTAGATAAGTCTATGATTTCCATGTCATGAGAGGTATCCAACCATATCTTAACTATTCGTACCTACCGGTCCAACAGGGACCCATACCTCAGTGGGAGCTATTTGATGAGATCTTAGGCCCTAGGTTGTGTTACCCTTATTGGGAGGGGCTTAATTTACCTCCTCATGCTATCAGAGGGACCTCCCCGACCTCTTATGATTATTAGAGGCCGTGTGGATGTGATTTTACTTATGATCCAGCAAACCCTACCTCATTTCCTTCTCCTGAGACTTTTGGTTGTTGGGGGTTATCGGGCAAGCCGGTCCTTGATGATTGGTCCCACTATTTTCTAGGGATAGAGCTGAGAAGGCGAGGAGTTTGAAGGGTAAGGGTCCTATGCTCATGGATGATGTTTCTAGCCAGGTTTCTAGTCATGTTGGTTAGGGGAGTTCTCACTCTACCCCTTACCATAGTGCCGAGTGATACCATATTAGCCACCCTCCCTTTTATGCTTGTGTGCTTTTCTTTTGTTTCTTTTCCAGCTTGTAGCTTGGTTTTAGCTTGGGGGTGGGGGGGGGGGGGTAGCTCATATTTAGCTTGGGGGGATATTCTTATCTCTATTGCACTTCTTTTGTCTCCCCCTTGCTTCTTTGGTTCACTTTTGCTTTATCTCACACCTGGTGTTTTTCCTGCTGAAGATTTATGCTGCTATCTGTTCCCTGCAATAGTATTCTGCTGATGCTTCTTGATTCTGTTATCTGTTTGTTGATTTCTGCTGCAGATGATATATTGATGTTCTAGTTCTTGATTTCTGTCTTCCTGATGGTTGATTTCTGTTTGTTGATTCTTGATGCTGTTGATTAATTGCTCTCTGATTGGCTGATTTTTCTCTCTGCTCTTTGATTCTCTGTCTCTGCTGCTCTGATCATTTCTGTCACCTATGATGCTGTTTGATTTTGTTTGGAAGTTACTAACAATTTTGTTTATGTATATAGCTTTATTTTTCTCACTTGTTTTATTATCCTTGCAATTGCTCTTGGAGTATCTTGACGGTTTGCGTTTGCTTTCTTTCTTACTCTTTTGCATTGCTTGGAATACCCGGTGAGACCTTTCTTATTTTTCTTTATTTCTCTTTTATTTTCTTGGATGCATAGTTTAGGATTCGTTTTAGGAAAAGTTGAATGGTTCGAGGATGGATGTTTTTAACACCTAGAGTGTTTGGGATCATTGACGATGTTATCATTTGATCACTTGTTTGTCGATTGGGTATTACATGCTTTACTTGCATATTTGTTCCATTCTTTATTTTCTTTCTTTTCCTTTAACTATGTTTTTCCTTTTCTCTTTTCTTATCTTTCATTTTCTTTCTTTTTGTTTTTGGTTTTTGATATGTTTTGACGCTTTATTTGTCATTTTTTTTGTTTTTCTTTTGAATTGGACTATATACAACCGATTTTTGCTTTTGAATGAATATATTCCTAAATGGTATGGCTATGCACGGTTTGAGAATATGCTTGGTTGACTCTAGGATAGGTGTATGCTAAGGTAGCATGTTCTAGAACTAGGAGGATCATGAAACCAGATTCTACTTGTTTGTGGCATGTTGGTAGTTGCTTCCTATGGTCGATTTGACACCTATAATGAGTTTTTGCTACATCCATGTGAAGTTCATCGTTTTTCAAGAATTCTACATATTTTCCATGAGTAGCATGGATCCTTGACTATTGTTGACCTAATCTTGAATCTTGACTCATAATTCTCAAACACGAGACCGAACCATCTAGGGAGGACAAAGGCATCTTTTCGGGTGGTAATTTTTCTTTTTCTAAGTTTAATTTTCTTCTTTTAGTTCTTTGGGTTTACATTTGCCTTGTTGCTAACCATTTGAGCCTTCCCTTCTTTTCAAGCCACATCTTTAGAATTTTGAGCCTTTTGTTTCTTTTTGTTCCATTATTGGTTTTTGTGAAGCAAATAGTCATGTTCTTAGAGTTTGTGGTTTATAAGTATGGATATTGGTTCCTTTTGTAAGCAAGCTTGTGTTTAGTGAATATTTCGTGAATAATGGTAAATAATTGATGGAAAAACCCGTCCCAAGTTAAAGAGGCATGGACATTTGCTTTGAAAATTTTTAAAATAAACAATGAAAAACAAAAAACTAAAATAACAGTTGAAAATGAGAAAAATCAAAAATATTTTGATGTGACTCTTTTTCCCTACAAGCATTGAGGACAATGCTTTCTTTTAGCTTCGGGGAGAAGCGTTTACGCTTTTTGTATATATGCTATTGGATATAGCTTTGAATAAGCTTGGAGGTGTTAGTTTTTTTTTGTTTGGTGACTTCTCGGTTTTGGTGTTGAGATTTGGCCAATCTTTGCTTCATCACCTAGGTGTACCACCAAATTTTAAAATTTTAGCCTACCCCTAACCTTTTGCCTTTACGTTACAACCTTGGGGAAAGACCTTTGGACCTAGAGGTTGATTCATATTTCGAGGGAGGGCATTATGAGTTAAAGCCTAGAGAGAGGGGATGCATAGTCAAGACGTCGTGTAGCCTAAAAGTATTTTTTTAATTTCCGGCTCCTTCGAGGAGCTATTGAGATGCTCATTAGAGGGAGATTTGTGATTATAGGAAGAACGCGGTAAGGTCAAACGAGATGAAGGTGAATTGTGATAAATAGTTCTCTATGCTTTGCATACTCTATGTTTCAATCAACCTCGGATATCTTGAAACGTGCATACCTCTATATGCTTAAGAAAGATATTTATTCATTTGAAATGTGGTCATTTTGTAAAGTCCAATTTGTAAAGGTTTCAATTTTGTTTTTCTTTCTTTTACTTTCCTTTTTGTGGTTTGCCTCATGTATGTTGGTGGAGAGTTATAGGTTAAGCTCTTAGGAAACCTTTACGAGACCTCACTTGTCCTCATAGGCGACTTTGGGGTTTTAAGGGCTTGTTGTAGCTAAAACCAATTGTGATTCCTACGATAGTGAGTCTTAGTGTATATTCCCGTCTTATGTCTTTCTTTTTCTTTTTGAATAAGTTTTTCATCCTTATTCTTTCTTGCTTTATTTTGCTCAAGGACGAGCAAAAGTTTAGCTTGGGGGAATTTGATGATTGTCATTTATGACACTCAATTGGTTCTTTTTAAGGTGAATTTCATGTTATTCTATAGCTCTTTTACTTAGCGTTTCCTTGATTTTAATCTTTAATTCTTTTAGTTTTCATTTTTTTAGTTGGATTTCTTTCTTTGTGCATTTCTTGGTTTATTTTGTTACTTTCTCTTTTATTTGCTTGTTTTTCTTTAATTTTCAGGTTAAGGTCGATATCCAAGTTTCATGAGGCCTCTTCCCAAGTTTGGCATTAATTAGGATTCCTAGTGGTCTCCATTTAAAGCTCAAGCACGGAGAAGTGCAAGTTTCTAAAGACCTTAAGATGTGCATTCAAGCCGTGGGGGCATGATTTTTAGTCTTGAACCTGCAAACATGGAGTTTAGAAACTGCAAGGTTTCATGTTTATCAAGAGCATTAAGTGGAACACACGAGGAGCATCGGAATGATAGGGAAGATGGCTGCCCTGTTTTTAGGCGTGGGCGCGCTCGACTATGGAGCGGTCGGCGGCTTGGTGGCACGAGCGCGCCTCTCTCGGGAGCAGGCGCGCTTCTCTTTGGCGCGGGCGCACCAGTTCATGTCCCTGTTCCGTACCCAGATTTGCGCGGCCGCTCTCTCTCTTGTTGTTGGCCGCGCCTGTTCGAGTTTATTTGGGGACGATCAAACGAATTTCTCTTAGTTAGTTTCACTATATATAGATTTCTTTCTATTTTTAGATAGAGTGCAATTTTTCAGAAATTACAATAGAATTAGGTTAGTTTTTTAGAGAGAGAAACTCTAGTTTGTAGAAAGAGAAGTTCTTGATTGATGATTGAAGATTGATGATTCCAAGTGTTTTTCTACATTGAATTGAAGAAAGTTTGTATGGATTACTTTACTTTAATGCAATCTTAGTTTTTATCTCAATTTCTTTGTTAATTGTTCAAGTAAATTGACTTTTGAATTGGTATATTTTTTATTAATTTGATGATGATGAATTTGTTGCTTAGTTTAGTTTTGATGATGATTTCCATGAATAGTGAGTAGTTTTCTTGCTAGGGAATTGGTGAAGCATATATGAGTAATTGATTAATGCTAATTGGAGGAAATTGATGGAGTTGATGTTGTGATTAAATTAGTTGATTGATTATGTGCATGTGTGTGTTTCATTTAGGAGTGATCAACCTAAGTTTCTAATACTAGATTTCATTGTAGGTTCACATTGATACGGAAAATTGATTCGTGGCTTACATTTGTCAATTGAGTAGGTTTGAAAGTTTCCTAGCTAGAGTCTCTTGTAGTTGGAGCTAGTTTGACTTTTAGGAGATTAGCCTACTATATTCTTTTGATTGCTTAATCGATTTTCCCTCGTAACACTTGACTTAGTCTTCTCCAATCCCAATTAGTTGAATTAATTACGAGTATATGTGGATCCGTACCCTAGTGCTTGATAAATTTGATTTTCCTTTTGATTGTTTGATTGGTAGAATAGACAAACCTCACCTCATTTGCTTCGAAATAGCTTAGCTTTGACTTTAGCATTCACCTCCCATTCCTAGTGGTTCAACCCTCGCCTTACTCTATGCTTGGTATAGGTGTGTGTTGAGAGATTATAAATTATGTTTTGACCAAGGGTAGATTAGTTTTCAATGACCTAGTCTCGCCCTAGATCATCTTAGGAAATAGCCTATTGAGTGACTATGATTTCTTGTTCTATTTTCCCTCGCATTGCTTTGTTAATTGAATCCTCCCGAATTAACAAGATTGTTAGCAATGCATGTGGATCCTAAGTTCCCTAGTGTTTGATATTGAATTCTAATTGATTTTGCTTAATTGATTTGATTGCCATTAGTGTAACCAACCCACACTCTATTCTTCGGAATAGCTTAGCATTGACCTTAGCACTTCCCCCTTCCCTTGGGATTCGACATAGACTTACCCTATACCTCGGGTCGGTTTAGTTTTATAAATATTTTTTGGCCAGGAAATCTAGACCCCAATGACATAGATTCACTCGCGTGTAAGATTGGTCTTTCTTAAGGGAATGTTGTAGGAAAAGTTTCGAACAAACAACATGCTTGGAGTAGTGAAGCAATTTATCCATCTGGCCGGCAGGCTATTGGATTAGTCCTGTACCACGCCCTTAAGGGTGGTCGGGAAGCACCTACACCAACTGGCATCATCAGCACATTGTAGGTACATCAGGTTTCTGTACGAAGTGACGTGATCCATGGGGTTTCCCGAACCATAATAGGCACCCACAAGTACACTCTTCACCTTCACGGGATGAGGAGAGCTAAGGATCTCTTGAGAGAATGGAAGTGGCTTGTCTCCAAGATTAAGGAGATGCATTTGCCAATCGATGGGCTGAGGTTGTCCGGCCAGTCCGCCCTGGTAAGGAACCTTGTCGAACGGCTGGGTGAATTGTCCATACTGTCCAATGACATTAGGATTGTGCGGCAGAAAAGCATTAAAATCTTGAGGAATTTGATATTGGACTAGTTGAATTGGTTAAAGGGGAATGGGAGTTAGAGTATGAGAAGTTTGGCTCTTGCTGGTCCTTGTCGACTTGGTATGTTGGGAAAGAGAGTAGTTAGAGAATTCATTCAGCATTTTGGGAGCAGAGGCTGTGTCCGACTGGGCATCCCGCTCGAGCCACTTGTGCCGAATGTACTCCCTAGCATCCCTCCAGTGTCAAGACGGCTCAGGATCCTCCCTTCGACATTGTTTGGTATGCCCCCTATCTGATTGGGTTTTCTCAAGGAGCCTTAACAGATTTGTTCGTGGCACCCTAGGAGACCTACCATGTGGCCTGCAAAAATGGGGCATTTCCATCATCTTCAACGTTAGTTGCCTTACTCTGATTTCTTCTTCTTTGAGCGCCATTGTCTACCCTTCCAGACGGTTGTCTGGAGGTGGACGACCTCTTTTCTTCCAACTCCTTTTGAAGCTTGTTTAGAGCGACCTTTAGGGAAGTAGCAGTAACTGGTAGATCCTCGACCTCATGGAATGTGGCGATCAGAGCATCATTGAAATTAATTATTGTGGTTGTATCCTCAACGTGACCTTCCTAAATAGGATCAGGACCGACATTAGGTGTCAAACCGTCTATTTCCATTACGAATGAGTATCCCCACAAACCGTGCCAAATGTTTCGGGATTTTTTTGAAATCCCTCTAGACACCGGTCACATACAGCCGGCAAGAATACTTGACACATGCAAACCAACGAATATTCCATCACCGGAATATTAGCCTACGACGATTTAGTATGTAACGGAAAACGGAAAGGCTAGAGGGAGAAAGTAGAGAGAAGCTGAAACGTTTAGTGCTAAATTAATTTTTATGTAACAATCCAACCCTCCTGTCATAAATGATTGGGGTATTTATAGGGGTGGGAATTTGAGCCCCTTTAGGTTTTGCGCCCTAAATTTTCGTGCCCTGATTGGCAGCGCAATCAAGTATTGACACATGTCAACTGACGGTGCCGTTTTGCGGCTTTTATAGTAATCTCGGCATTTGGTCTTTGATGTAAGAAAGGCCCCTTTTTCTCTTATTTAAGGTGCTCTTTGTGAGCTTGTTACACGTGTCATCTTCCCATTAGGACACGTGTCACCCTTTGATTGGGCCACGTGTCACTATGGGATTGGACCACGTGTAAGGGATATTTTTACCCTAAACAACCTCCACAATCTTAGCAAAAGCTATCGAAGATCGCGCCATCTTGTGTCATCTTCTCAAATCAAATGATAACCTCCACAATCTTAGGGAAAGCTTTCAAAGATCGCTTCATCTTGAAACGTCTTTCTCAAATCCAAGCGAGAGACCTTTTAATCTTAGATCCCTCCCTGTCGAAGACTTCTTCATCTTTAGTCTTCACTTTTTGTCGTTACTCCAAGAAATAATGGACCTTTCTATATCTGGAAAGTTCATCATAAGAACCATATCTAAGATTCATAAATTCTTCATATTGATTCGTAGAAATCTTCCATCATAGGTTTCCTTTTGTGATTATAATCAATCACTACTCAAATGTTCTTAATCAATTTTCATGTCTACTTCATTCGATTGTCATCAGTACGATCATCAATCAAGTTGTAATAAGGGTGACTACTAATCAAAGGTGTATTTTCAAAGCTGTTCATTTGACACAATCGTCGTCAGGCTGATCCTCAATCAAGTTGTAATTGGGCCGATTACAAATAAAATAAGAATCAAATGCTCATTAAGAGGCTTAAATGAATTAGTCGCGGACCAACCAATCGAAGTTGTGAGACCAACGAAGGCTGACGCGGGCAAATCAGAGCCACCGTGCAACAACAACACTATCATGCAGCGACAGGTTTGTTGCACTGCGTCTGGGTACATCGCGCTACGCCAAGGTGCATCGTGTTGCGTTATTTTGTTTTGCAATGCGCTTGTATCCAAATCAGAGCTTTTTCTGCCCGTTTAGCTTTGGACGTGATGTACCTTCATGTATATATTAGACTATAGGAGTTCGTTCATGTTTAGGGTTGATCTACCTATGGCTTGGTGTTATTTAACTCATTGTGACTCGATGTGTTTTAGCACATGTGTTAGACTCGAATCAAGGTGCAAACTCGACTCGGTGATGACTCGATATGACATGATTCGACGTACATGAATTGTATGTGTATTGTAAAAAGTTAAAATTTTCCGTCATTTTTGTGTAGGGTACCGACATTCTCCCGAAAAAGAAAGACGCAAAAAGGAAGAAGTTAAGTTTTTGAGATTTTGCGGTGCATGTTGAATGAGTTAAGTCAAAAATGTATGCGTTAATTTTGTATCACAAAGTGCAAGGATTAATTCATCCTAGGTTATCTCAATTGTTTACTCGATGATGAAAGTATTTGGGTTACTTAGGCACGGAGGCTAAGCACTTCATACTTTGTGATGCAATGATGTTTATAAGTGATGATGATACGACAAGGCATGCTTTAACGTTGTGTTAAAATTTCATGACAAAAGGTTCCTAAGGAAGGATTATTTGTATATGTATCTTTGATGTGTCCAAAAGTGACACTAAGTCTAAGCTGCAAAGGCTAAGTGTATGGAAAAGTATTTTGAAATGAGTCAAATAGTGGTGACTCTTATGCTACGTAAGCTAATAGTGTAGGGATCAAGTCCCCAAGTCTAGCTCTAAATGGATATGTTGAGCGTAGGAGATCCTTTGATATGATCTTGCATGAATGTGTATATAAATGAATGCATTTTATTATGGCCACACCTCAATGTGAGGTTTCCTACTTATCCGTTAGGTATCAGGTCGAATGTAGCTCTAGCCGAACCTCGCATAAGTATGTGTATACCTCAAACAGGTCTTTTTAGGGTTGTAACATGGTTAGGCTGAAGGTTGAAGAAGAAGGAGATAAAGGCTCAAGACCCTAAATAAACCCTCGAGGTGTGCAACCTTGCTTTTGAATCTTTGTATTTGTATGCTTGAGATTTGTCACTTTTGAATTCTCTTTTACTTATATTTTTTTCTCTTTATTTTGCCTTAGCATTTTTTATTTTGAACCTTTTTTGATAGGTGTGGGCAATCCCGATCATGCGATCTATCACTCACCTGGCATTCATGTTTCTTTGGCATGGTACAGAGCACTCGATAAGAAACACAATCTAAGACGTGTTCGTAGTTATGACATGTTCATATGAATGACATTGGAACACTTGGCATTTTGTACTCTTTTATTGTTTCTATTTATTTTTTTGCTATTTTTATTCACTCAGGATTTTGTATTTTCATAAGTTTCACACCATCCTTTCCCAAGGTTAGGTAGATATGGGTTGAAAAAATAAAGTTTTATCTTTAAACGAGGCTCAAAGTGGTTTGTCAAGAAATGTTGTATAGTTGAAGGGTGCCTCAAATCATTGGTATACCTTGTGCTTAATTCGATATGGATTTATATTTTTTATTTTTTTGAATAAAATGAAATGATCACATGCAAGAAAATAAATGCTCATTTTATTTTATTTTTAAAAAGTGAAGGGTAAAAAAACAAACACTAAGAAATAAATTCAAGGAGGATTAAGGGTACCTATGCTAGACTTGTTGTGAAAGGGTTTGGAAAAAGAAGAAAAATGAGGTCACGAAATCTTGTTGTTGAAGCTTGCCTCGTATCTTGTGCTTTATCGTCACTCGGTCTTCTTGCCAGCTTGAGGAATTGGAAGCTTGTTATTGTCTATCAAATCTTGGATGGCTTTTTTTTTTTGCTTCAACTAGATCTCAGTAGTATAACCTCTACCTTGATGGTACTTGTAATGTGTGTTTGGGTTCCAATGGGAGTAATGAGTCCTTTGGTCAGGAGTCGTTGAAAGGTAGTATCATAGCTCATCCTAATAAGAGTGAATTATTTCCTTAGTTTCTTTTTAGGTCCTTGATTATCCATGGCTAAGACTTCAGTGAGGTCAAAGGTACTAACATTGTTACCAGAGTGGGTGTTTTTGGAAGAAGAAGAATTGTCGCTCTTTTTCATTTTCTAGCCATTGTTGTTACTATTATTACTAGCTTTTTTCTTTGCAAGGTCACCATCGATTTCAATACCTATGTCATAGATGGCCTATAAAGCATTCAAATTGTGTTGATATTTCAAATGCTTTCAATACTTTTCTTGGAGGTTCTTGATGAACATCCTTACAGACTCCTTTTCAGTAGGAACTTTGACCATATTAGCGGAAGTTTCCCTTCACTTGTTGAAGAAAGAGGTGAACCCTTTGTTTTCTTTTTACTTTAGCATCTCAAGTCTTCCATGGTCAGTTTCAACTTGAATGTTACATTTTTATCTATCAATGAAAGCGTTTACTATTCCATCCCAAGTAGAGATATTCTCTTTATCAAGAGAAAAGAACAATTGTTGACAAACGGTTTCAAGAGATAAAGAAAACAAAGAGTGAAAGACTTTCCTATCAATCCAATTAATGTTCATTATGGTTTCAAAAGCTCTTAAGTGGAAATAAGGATTGTCAATAGGTTTGAAGCTAGGGATGTCATTGGCATTGAACTTCCATGGAAGAAGCTCCTTGTCCACCGAGACCCCGTGTGAGCTAATGCCCTGGAACTTGTAGTCATTGAAGAGCTTGTTAAAGCTTTCCTTCATTTTTTACATCTGTTGCTGTCTCGCAGGGTCATTGACTTGAAGAGCCATAGTCTTCACCATATCAGTTACATTAGCCAAGTCTTGCCTAAGTTCATTGACTTCTTCTTGAGTTTCCAATATCCTCTTAGCCTTTTTATTTTGAAGAATCGGTTTATCAAAAAGTATTACTTGGACGAAAATGTTTTCCTTGATTAGCCAACCTTCTCTTCTTGACCAAGTGTTGTGGAAAAGGAAGTTAGGGATACTTTTTATTAATTATTTAACTGAAACTCGATTAAACATGCACAGATGGAGAAAGATAATGAAATAATGAAGGGAATGATATGCATAGAGGAAGTATGTGGAGAGTGGAAAGACGATGCAGATGGAGAGATGCAGCAAAATTTAGGAATAAAGTGGACCCCTAACTTAATTGACGGAAAGGACGACTCATGCATGAACCTAAGACATGGTCATTGTATAAAAAGAGTATGTACAAAGTGTGTCAATACTTGTGTGTGTAAGTGATATGTTCAAGACTCGTGTTATGGCCATGGGACTAGACTATGTGACTAGACTCAAACAAAGACTAAGCTAAGACTTCACGTATGTGGACTAAACTTGACATGTTGTGGTATTTATGTCATAACCTTCGATATGTGACTCTAAATTGAATGAAACCAACACCAAATTAAAGATAAAACTCGAAGCTACAGATCCATAGGTGTACGACTCGAGAACCCTTATAGAAATCCGGCTATGACCAAAACACATTGCCATTTGTGCAGTATACGGGAATACAAAATCCGGGTTGACTCAAAGGAATTATGTCTTGATTTTAGACATATTTTTAAAATCAAATGGAAATGATATATTAGTTGTACAGATTTATGTTGATGATATTTTATTTGGTGTAACTAATGAATCTTTGTGTAAGTATTTTACTGACCTAATGAGTGGAGAATTTGAAATGAGTATGATGGGAGAGTTAAACTTCTTCCTCGGTTTGCAAATTAAACAAACTGAAGAAGGAATTATGATCCATCAAAAAAAAGTATATCAAGGAATTTATCAAGAAATACAAGATGGATAATGCAAAAACCAATAAGACTCCTATGGGTATTGGAACTAGGTTGGATGAAGATCCAACAGGAACTTGCATAGATCAAACTATGTATCGAGGTATGATAGGATCTCTACTTTACTTAACAGCAAGTAGACCTAACATATCTTTTTAGTGTAGGTCTTTGTGCCAGGTTCCAAGCAAATCCAAAGGAATCTCACTTAGTAGCAATAAAGAGAATCCTTCGTTACTTGAATGAAACTGATGACTTGAGTCTCTTCTATCCTAGAAGTGATTCATTTGAATTAAATAGCTTTACTGATGTTGATTATGCAGGTAATTTGGTTAATAGAAAAAGTACTTCAGGTATGGTACAGTTTTTAGGATCTTGTTTAGTTTCTTGGGGTTCCAAGAAGCAAAACACAGCTGCATTATCAATAGCTGAAGCTGAGTATGTGGCAGCAGCAGCATGTTGCTCACAAGTTTTATGGATAAAACAACAGGTTAGAGATTTTGGTATTATTTTTGAATGTGTTCCTACTTACTATGATAATACTAGTGCTATTTGTATTTCTAAAGATCCAGTTACACACTAAAAGGTAAAGCACATCCACATTAGGCATCACTTCCTAAAAGATAATGTGGAGCAAGGGAATATTAAGTTAGAATTTTGTCAAACTGAAAATCAAAATTGCTGATATTCTAACCAAGCCCTTGAACAGAGAAAGGTTTAAGAAATTGAGATTGGAACTTGAGATGATCAAGCTGACTTGATTTATTTTGATGTTCCAAGATATGGAAAAGTCAAAAATAATGTAAATAAAGCGAAAAGAGCATTTAACGCAATTTTGGTGTGCTAAACATAGCTGAAGTGTGACCGTTATTAATCAATGAAGGTTAGTTCACTACACACTTAAATTCGTAAGTTATTAGTGATGTACAATGCATGTGTGTAAAAAGCGTGTTCCAATTACGCGTAATTATAGAAAATTGTATTTTCGGAAATTAATTGAATTTGGAAAGTAAAGATTTTTGAAAAATTCAACCTGGGAAAATGTTTTATAAAAATTAATTGAACTTGTTCAATTAAATGACTGAATAGTGAAACCCCTTAAATTCGTTCACATCGCTTCATTAAATATAAAAGCATCTTTCACCCACCACGTTTACCTCACTGTCAAATTAAATTATCCTTTTTTCAGTAAAAATCCATCAAAGCTTAATACCACCTTTCAAAACCATGGTCATCATTGCTGAAATTGTTTCATCAGGAAACTCTCACAACTCAGAAAATATAATTCTAGAAGAAACCTCTCCCTTAGCAATGGTTAACTACAAATCCTCTTCAAATTCAATTAAAGCTACTGAAAACCCTAAACCCTCCTCGTCCAAACTAGAACAATTGGAGAGTAAGCGTGACAAAGATGAGTCGTTTGTATCTAGTGTTCTAGAAAGGCTCAAAGAATGGAAAAAGAAGAAATAAAAGGGAATTAACTTAAGGAACAGATGGAAGAGGTTGACAATTTCTCTTGTGGGAAACAGCTCGAGGAAGATAATAATGAGGACGTTAGAGAGGAAGAAGAAAAGGACAGCTAAGAGAAAAGAGAGGGAGCATAGAACAAAGAAGATGATGATAAGCAACCGGAACTTATTGCAAGTACCGATAGGTATGTTGTAGGACATGGACTTTATTTATCTTGGTGCAAGAAATCTAGGTTTTTGGAATTTTTCGATTTGATTAAATTTCAAGGGTGGGAATATCTATTAACTACTGCTTCAAAGAATGTTATGTATCCTGCTACTATGACTAAATTTTGTGGAAAACTTAAAGCCAAACAACGCAAAATATTGAGTGTAGTTAACAAAAAGAAGATTGAGTTTGATGTTGCAAAATTAGGGTCAATTATGAAAGTACCTAGTGAGGGATATGAGATGTACCTTAAAGGAAAGGGGACTGTGAAAGTAGGTGAGTATTTGGGAGGTGATATTGCTGAAGATCTAAGAGGAATAAGGGGGAAGAATGTCATGACCCACAATGATCCGAGTCCATTGAATAAGTTGCTATTTAATTTGTCAAAAAAACAATTCTGCCTAGAACTCAGAAGAAAAGTAAAGCATGTTTAATGGATATGGTCGTCATCTTCTATATCTCTAAGAAAATCAAATTTAATTTTCCTTCACTGATGTATTAACACCTATCTCACTGTGTTCCAGGAAAGAACAAAGTAGGTTATAGAGCTGTTTTGTTCACTGTTTTTGAATCCCTTGGTGTTAAGCTGAAAGGAATTTATGATGGATTGGAGGAAAAACCTGAAAAATTTGATTAATGGTTAGACACTATAGGGGATTAGCTTGGAAGTGGTGAGTGGAAAAGTGAGGAGAGTAGAAGAGAAAAAGACAGCAGGAGGGAAGAGAAAAGGGAAAGAGGTTCCAGAGAAGCCTGTAAGGAAGAGCAGGAGAATGTCTGCCAGCTATGTTCTTAAGACAATGTGTTCGTTGGATAGGTGGCTGAGCTCACGGACCGAGTTGACATTGCAAAGAAGCAACTCAAGGCAGCCACGGGTCAGGTATAAAAGCAGGAGAAAACTATTTAGGAACTTAAGACCAATCTTAGGATTCAGCAGGAGGAGTTCCAAATGGCTATTAAACGTCTTGAAGACAAACTGGAAGCTTCTTCACAGCAAAACAAGGAGGATAACAAGAAGATTTTGGAGCTTCTTGAGACCTAGCTCATCCTATTTCCAACCTAGCCCTTCCTAGCCTATCTCTATTTCAGTAATGAACAATTTCACTTTATGTTTTGGCTTTTGAACAATTCCTTTTAAGTTTGTAAAATTTTAAATTGTTCTGCAGGATGTTTATTAATCTTTTATTTTAATAAATGCTTTTGGAACTTGCTATACATGCGTGTATCTGTATACTATGAATGGTTATGCAGGAAAGTGGAACTAATTGACAGGAAGTTAGCAGCGCTGCATTCAGTTTCCTACACTCGATGAATTACTTGTGGGGTTGTGGCTAGATGCTTACTAACTTGAAAAAGCAGGACTTTTTGATGATGCCAAAAGGGGGAAAAGAAAAAGAAAACTTGAAGGCTAAAGTTGTTCTAGGTTCCAGTTGAGAAAGTATCAAATTTTTCTCATGATAGAGATGCTAGTAGCTAGTTTTATTTAGTTTTTGTTTATTTTATTTCATTTTGTTTTTGTTGTTTCTATGTTTTATTTAAGTTGTGTGTTTACTTTTTGTCAATAAATAAAAACTCAAAAATACGCCCTTCTATTTGTTTTTAACTTTTCATAAGAGTTTGCTTAAGTTTGTCATCATCAAATAGGGGGAAATTGTTGAAGCTTAAAGGTTTTGATGATTATGAACTTAAACTAAAGCAAACTCAACTAATAAAGGTTTTTAAGTGTTTAACTAGGACAAGTAATGCTAACCTTGGAGATGGAAAGTAACCTGGACTATGAAGACATGAAGAGATCTTTAATGAAAAGTCAAACAATATAGAACAAGAGTTCTATAACAAGAACTGAGTTCCTTAACAGGAATGTTCCCTAATAGGAATGTTCTCTAACAGGAACTTGATGGATTCAAGCCGAAGACAGTAAGTTCTAGAAGGAACTTAGTCTGCAAAGTTGTAGTTGAAGACTAAAGAACGAGTGACAGCAGGAACTTGTTCCTGAAATGCGTGAAGCCCAAGTAACTCTTGTTTACAGAAACGCGGCACATCGATATTAATTCAGTTAAGATTTTATCTTCTAGATTTATTGTTAAATATGTTAAGTAGATATGCATGAAATTTATTAGAAGCGTGATAAGATAATTGGCAAATATAATTAAAATGGAAAAAGATAAAAGATAGATTTTGAGAAAAGATTTTCGAATTGTTTTGTTTCTTAAAATAAGTTTTAACAAAAGATTTTATTCGTATTGCTAAAACTTATTTTATCAGAAAAATGGAATTTAAAAATCCAATCTTTGCACGGTCTGACAATAAAAATTCAACCTTTCATTAATCTAAAAAAAATCCAACCTTTGCACCCTACCTTCATCAAAAGATCCATTACCTGTTGATGATTGGTATTTGTAAGTTATGCCACGTGTCAGCCAATAATAGGTCAATTAGATTTTTAGTTAATAAAAAACAAAAATAATTAAAAGAAAAAGAAAAAGAAAATCAGAAACCCTTTCCACCACCACCACCTTCCCCTGCCACCACTCCCTCTCCCCTGCGTGCCCACAACACCAATTAGCTCACCAGCTACACCAATCAACAATACCAATAACCCGATGAACAACCACACCACTCCGATGAACTCACGCATAACAACATCCCCACAATCACTGAACACCGCATCCCAGAATCTTCATCGACCTTCACATTGCCACCACTCAGCACCAAAACACCAATAAGCTCACGCACATCCCACACCAACCACCTGACTAGTCTGCAACAACAATGTAGTCACCAGCTACACCAATCAACAACACCAATCACCCCCTTACCCTAATCACAAAACCACAATTGCCGCCCAACAATAGCCAAATTAAAAAAAAAATATCATTAATTAAGATCGAACGGTGGTTATATGATAATTTCGATTTTTGGTGATGATGAGCGTTGGTTATTCATTCAATGATGAAGATTGATGTTGTATTTTGATGATGTTTGAAAAAGGGAATCAAAGCCCAAGTTGGAGCAGCCAATTCAGATTGAAGGAGAAATAGGGGGCGAGTTTAGGGGACGAGTTTCGTTGGTGGCTGAGGTGATCGTGTTTTAAGGGTGATAGGGCCGGGTTTTTGTGGGTGGTTGGTGTTAGGGCCGGGGTTTTAAGGGTTCGGGGCGGCAGGTTGTGGGTTGTTTCCGTTTTGTGGTGGGTTGTTGGGGTTGTTTCTGGTTTTTTTGGTGGGTTGTTGGGGTGGTAGAATTGGTGGATTGGTGGGTTGTTTTTGTTTATTAGGAGAGGAGAGAGAAAGAGGAGGAGTGAGAAGACAAATAAAGAGAATAAAAAAAAACTTTTTTAACAATTTAATGGTTAACGGTCAAATGGATCTATTGGAGAAAGTGGGGTGCAAAGGTTGGATTTTTTTGAGATGAATGAAAGGTTGGATTTTAATAGTCAGACCGCGCAAAGGTTGGATTTTTAGTTTCCATTTTTCCTATTTTATCTTTTTTTCCAAAAAAGATTTTCTTCTAATAGATTTACTAAAAACTATATTTTGTGATTTAGTTAATTTAACTTATTTATCTTTTGAAAAACCCTACTAGCTATACAAGTTAATCTTGCATAAATGGTAGAGATCACATCTTCATAAGTTTCTGTGAGTTTTGTGTGAAGAAATCTTTGAGCTTAATTCGTGTTAGTTTGCCAAGCTTTTATCTTGTCATATTAGTTTCGGTTTTCGTGCATTGTTTGCCTAACATATTCTAGGTGTTATATTTTCTGTAATTGGTTGGGTTATTGGGTGTGAGCACATGAAATTTATATTGCATACAGGTGAGACAGTACAGCTTTGAGTGTAAAGGCTGTGATTGTACTGGAGAGTACAAGTGAATTCAAGTTAGGAACTTGAATTGAGTAGGATAGAGTCCTACTATATAGAAAGTTCTAATTGGAACTTGTGAGTAAAGTTCTGTCTTATAATAGGATTGTAACTTGTTGTTTGCCTTATTATAGTGGATTGGTTTTTGTGTGGAAATCCCTTAGAAGGGTCGAGATTTTAATTCCAATTGGGCCCAGGAAGATTTCCTCGTAAAATCATGTGTGCTTTGTAAAGTTCCTTTTATGTTGTGTTTTATAATTTGCAAAAGTAGTCAATAGGAACTCGCATACAATTCACCCCCTTCTTGTAGTGTTCGTTTCAACTAACACCAGCAGGTTTCGCGCACAACTCATGGTTTCGCGCGACGAACGAGCGCAACCATTTCACATGCGCGCAACAGCCACGCGCAACTCCTACAGTTGCGCGCGTCTGCTCTGTCGCGACAAGTGAGCTAGGATTATTTTCGTATTTTGGACTACATAATGACGGAATCCCACGAGATCTGAAGAAAAATCATACGCTTACCTTTTACTAACCTTTGTGTCCTTTTCCTTAATATTTTCTTATATTTCATAATCTCTTTTTTATTTTCCTTTACTTTCTTTTTCTTTTTTCCTTTTCCTTTCTTTTTTCTTTTCCCTTGTTTCCCTTTTGTTATTTTTTTAGGGGGGTAAGTTGGGAACCTTTCCCTACCTCGGAAAATTTTTTGCAAATTTTTTAAATAAAAAAAAAGTGAAAAAGTTAAAAAAATAATAAAAAATATCAAATAAAAAATGTACACATGGAAACAGAAGAAAATGACATATATACAAAAAAAACGTATCATATGTACAAAAAAAAATATATACATTTGTTTCCCATTATAAAAAATGTTTGTGTACAAAGGAAGTCAGGATGGTCGGCGACTCCCAGACGGCTGCTGCACATCCTGCAAAATCCGAACGAAGATTAATACATAAAATAAGTGATAACTTCATTAAAAGAAAATTAAATAATAAACTTACCGCGACCATCCGATGATCACGACATGACAAAGTGAGGAGCGCTCTCCGATAAGCAGCTCGGAAAACGCGTAATGTAATAACCACATCGTTCACGATCTCTTGCGGAACCTGTTCCAAAAGACTAGGGCAGTAAGAAAAAATGTATATGAAAAAATATATATAAATACATATGCATAGGGACCATATCGACTCAACCGTATTAGGAATGAACGGTATCCCCTCCTCATCCTCCGTTGCTGGAAGGATCTCACGAATTACAGACCCAACGACATCGGTATACGTGATCTTCATTGTAGGAGGCACCCAACCACCAAGCTCAACCTGCAGAAAAAAGGGGTCAAAGTTCCGAAAAAATAAATAAATATAAATAACAAAATAGAGTTAAAGTACAAATCAGAACAAAAGCTGGGAAAGGAGTCAGCTTCGATGCAATGAAAGTCGGATACGATGCATCTGACAGCACCAGTTGCTCCGCTGGATAACCAAGGACCGCCGGAGCTCTTGGTAGACAGCAAGTCCAGACGTAACATCCGGGTCGGAGGATCCACGGGAACCATGGGCTCCTCGAATGCTGACTTCCAGAGAACACGCTCGCCTAAAAACAAAAGCGTCTTTCCTCTGAAGGACTAGAAGTCCTTAATAAAGAGGCCGGAAACGACAACGAATTATGCCGGACCGGACAGCCTCAGGGGCTCCGACGATAAAACTCCAAGGAAAGAGATCGATCTACAAACACAACCACATGAAAAATCGTCAGAAAATAAATAAAATTAAAAGATGCACATGTAGTTGGAATACTCACCGACGCACGAGTTGCCAAATGGATCCTCTGGCAAAAGTCGCCGGAAGAAGAGGCTCGTCTTTCTTAATCGTGACCAATCGATGGCCGATAAGAAAACGAGCAGCCCCAAGCATCCTGGGGGCTAAGAAAGGCAGGTACGAGTATCCCCAAAACTGAAACCGTAAGAAAAAAAGGATAAGCCTAAAGGAGACAAGCAAAAATAATAATCGAAAGAAGCTTAAAGTATGTACCTCAAGGATGCAACCGTGCAATGTAAGGGAGATCTGAGGCACCTAAGTAGCTGCCGCAGAATCCATCACCTTGGTCGCCTTGCCCATAGCTGTAAGCATATGGGCATACGACACCTCCGCTAAACTTAGGTTACCTACTTGCCCCGAATCACTGAGGCAAATAAGTAACCCAATGGCAAAACGCTCTCCTCGATCACTCAAGATAGTGACGGAAAGAACGTGACCAATGTATATCAGAGCCAGCTGCTCAGGTGTACAATGCCGATCAGACTGCGCATACATGTGAAGGGTCGACGCAAGACGGTCCCCCACAAGGTCGCGTGGTCTCTCGACTTACCCCTTAACAAACTCTATGGCTACGGGCTCGCCTCTGAAAGGAAAACTCGTAATCATAAAGAAATTGAAAGGGGTAACTGTCATCTCTCCCCATGGAAAGTGGATGTGGAAAGTGTTGGTGGAATCCCACCAAAACTCCAGCAATCCACAGAGGAAAGCTAACGACGCAGGCTGACTCGATAAATCCCGAAGAGCCGCCAGCTGGGAGTCGATCCCCGAAAGTGCCACATCCTCCTTTTCCACCGCAGGCAAACTCTAAAAATGAGCTCGCATATCACAGAAACATATAAACGCATGCTAGGCTCACTCTAAGGAAAATTAAAAAAATAATAATAAAAAAAACAATTATGGATTAAAAAGGAGAAGAAACAAAGGAAAAGAGAAAGAAACAAAGGCGCAAAGAACTCACGATGTCGCGCCACCCTCTGATCGAGATATAATCGTTTGGGTCCCACTTAAGGACCCTAGGGTCTTAGTTGGGAGGAGCCTCCAAAACCACATCCTCCTGGCGACATCGATCGGCTTTGACGCGTCGCTCTCAAACCACTTCTTGAGGACGGGTCACCCTCTGTCGAGGGTGAACCGGCTCGTCAAGTTCCCCTAGAATCTCCTCAGCATCGACGAATAGAGGCGAGTCTATGCTATGAAGGATAACAGCTCGTCAGGTTCCCCTAGAATTTCCTAAACTAAACTAATATATGTATTCTAGACCCATTTCGGCAGCATAATAGCTGCGGATAGGGAAAAACACGAAAATCGAATGCCACCCATACTTGGGGGCTACGATACCTGCAGTTAAACTCAGTAAATGGGGGCTTCTAACACCCACAAAAGCCATCATATACCAGTTTCAACTAAGCATTCAAGGAATTGTATTTCAAAATCTCAAAGAATCAACTACTCCTAGACAAATAACAGTAATATAAACATGATTATCTTCTACCAAAAAATTTTGAGGTTTAAACATAGCAAAAATAAGCTAAGAGTATGTTTCGCGCCATTTTCAACAATTCAAAATTCGCAAAAATGAATTATGAAATTAATATTGGTTCCATCACTATAATCTACTTCATAATCAACAAGTATAACCAAAATGAGCAAGAAATAGCAATAAAATCAAATAAAATTCGAAGAAAAAGTGCAAGGACGAACTTAAACGAATAAATGCTCATATAAGGTTCAATACATAACCAATTTTCATGAAATTTGTTGCAAAACACTCCTTAACATAGTATAAGAACATGAAACAAACAATTTCAAGAATAATGGACCGAATCGAAAACCCCCAAATTCAAAATTTAGGGTTCAATGGTTCAAAAATCGTCCCAAATAAGCATAAATCAAACGAAATATAATAACAAACTTACATTGGATTATGGAAAATATGAATAAGGGACGAGATTTACTCCCTTTAGCTTTGAAAAACAAGAAAATTTTAGCTTCCTAGACAGAGAAAGGGGCAAAAATGGCGAAAGAAGGAGAAAGAAAGTACGAAATGAAAATCGTGCTCAACGATTTCATTTTGCTGACATAAATGTTGCGCGCAACTGAATCTGTTGTGCGTGACATACCAGTGCAACTCAGAACGATGCACGAACCTGGACAGCGCAACTCACTGAGTTGCGTGCGGATACTGGTCACTAAAATGACCGGAATCTTGATTTTGATCAGTTCGATCATTTTTTAACGGTTTTTGCTCGTTATTAGACGTAATGGCACGCAAATTATCAAAACCTTTTAAATTGCTTTGCATATTGTAGTTTGTTTTTTTCTTTGTTAGTTTTTTGCATCATTCTTGCATGCACACCGTTCTTTGTGCCTTCCCTAAGCATACGTTTTGAATGTTTTTTGTAAGAGTGTCTTAAGACGTTCCGTGTTGGTGCTTCACATAAAAGCACCCATACACAGGTTTGTCATTTTATTGTACTGACGTTACAAATGTCCGGCTTTTTTTCTTTTTTCACGTCCAAAGCATATCGTACGGCGCAAAATTGTACGGCATAGGTGTTGTGTAAAATTTAACTTCAGCTCAAGCTTTACGAGATCCACCTCACGGAACTAAAAGGTGGAGGATTACTTTAGGCGCTAGCTCACGAGTCGACAGAGGCGCCTAACCATCAGGAATAAACACTTCTTGAATGGAAGCAAATACGGTAGTTAGTGAGCTGACTAACTTACAAGACAGTTAGGGTGTCCGTCCACCCCCTGTATAAAGAAGCGACTAGACGATGTCGCGCCTATGTAGTCACGTGCCCCCAGTCCTAAGACACGTGTACTCATCTTGTGGACAAAAATGCTGAGAGAGTTGTTGAATCTCTTCCCTCTCACTGGATTGGGATATGTGCCTCCAGTCGTTAGACACATAATTCTATCTTATGGACATCCAGCTCAAATACCGGACCATTTCGGCTCGAATACCGAAAATCCTTTTTCATCTTTTTATTTTGTTAAAGTCAGGCTAAACTTTCAATGAAATATTGAGGGACTTTAGACCAATAATGACATGTTTGAGAGGAAATCATCCCCTTTTATTCTTTTAAAACCAATTTCTTCTCATGACTTGACATCACCCAAACACCTTTTCTTGAAAAAGCGTTCTACAATTACAAAGGGTCAAGCTAGATTCTTCAGCGCGTTAAGACTAGGGAAAAACATTTTCTAGCCTTAATAGCTACTTGTTTTAAACACTTAGCAAACCAAGGATCGTTTTCGCATCCTTAACATTTCTGAAATATTCTCTATTCTTTGAGAACTTCGCAGAATGAGTCTCGGATTTATTTCCTTGGCTACTTTGATCATCGTTTATTCTAGACTTGATCAAAGCGGGGGCTAACTATAGACATCTACTTTTGGCCTCCCGTCCCGATAGAAAGTGCAATGACAATAAATAAAACCATCTTTGTGTTGGGTTGAAGTGGAGAATGCTTATGGATAACTGGTAAAGCCACAAAACACAAAAACTAGCCCAAACTAAATAAACAAAGCTAAAAACCCAATAAAGACGGATTTAGGAGCGCCTAGGTTATATTTTAATGTTGTCGCAGGAAAATCCGCGCGCATCTCAATCAGCCGCGCACAACTAATTCAGTTGCACGCGACACTCTGCGCAACCTTTAGACATGCGCTCACGGAAGATTCAGAATTTTATAAAAATATAAAATTGAATCTTACCATAATGCTGCACATGAAAGGAATGGTGTCCTTCGAACAAGTGTACTATTCCGTTAGTGGGTTTAGAATTATTAGAAAGCTAATATATTCAGTAAGGTCAAGTGATCGGAATGCCCGGGTGGAGGCCGCTTCCGATCAGTAATATTAATGCATAATTAATATTACAGCTTAATCTTGACTGAACCCTTCGGGTCACACCCAAGCAACAAACGAACCGAAGTGACGAATTAATCTGGAAGGAATTAATAAGTCAACCGAGTAATTAATATTTAAACGTCACGAATTCGAGCTTAGAGCGTCGAAACCAAACGTCGGAAGTCGAGTCGAAAAATAGTAAAAGACGAGACATGAAAATAATAATAAATAACCAAAGACAAAAATACCCCTAGCATCGGTATGCCCTGGGCAAACCGAGTGCTAGGGGCATATGACCTAGCATGGTTGCTAGCATGTACACTAAGCCGAGCCTAGGCTGGCTGGTGCGTGCTAGCGCACTAATGCTAGTATCGCAAGTCTAGCTGCGCCAACAGCAGCAGCTAGCAGCAACATGGCTGGGCCAATGCGTGCTGCCTTGCAATGCTGGGCCAAGGCGCAAGGCCAGCAGCAGCTCTCAGAAGCAGCCTGCATCCTTGGTGCGTGGCTTGGTGGCTGAGAGCGCAAGTAGACCGCACAAGCATGCAGGGCTTGCTGGCTGGCAGCGCTAGCAGCCCGCACGCTTGTGCTGGGCCTGCTGGGCGAGGAAGCCACGAACAAGGCAGCACACCTTAGGTGCCTTGATGCCAATGGGTAGGTTCCACGTAGCACTAATTGAAAGGAGCTTTAAGGGGTGTGTTGGCCGGTTTTTGGAGAGGGAGTGGGGAGCAAGTTTGGTCCCCCCCTCCTCCTAATGGTCCTCAACTAACCTTGAACATGAGCTTGCCACTTGTTGATTTAGTACTAGTTTGATTATTAATTTTATTTTAGCTTTAAAATAAAATGGAAAAATCAAATTCTCCCACATTGATGGGAGAGCTTTTCGCTCTCTTATTTTCTCTATAAATACCCAAGTTGGGGTATTGGGAAAATCACTTGAGTGAGTGTTGAAAAAGGCATCACCATTGTGAAAACCTTTGAACTCATTAATCACTCGGGTTTTTGGTCGGGCCTTGCTAACTCCAAGGCGTTGGACCATTTTTGGTTGTCCAGTTGTGGGTGGGCTATCGTTAGAGGCCGTCGTATTTTCGAGGCTTGCTTTCGAAGTAAGAGCCTGTTCCGTTTGGGAGAAGCACGCTCCAAAGGTAATTATCTTGTCTTAATCTTGTGATTAACTTATTTATGCTTTATGGTTTTATTAATTGCGAGTGGTTCTTTGGGTCGGGGTTGTTTCCACGGTAAGTTGGACTTACGAAACCCTAACAGCGGTATCAGAGCCTCGCTCATTTATTTTTAAAATCATAATTTTTTTTCAAGGTGTTTTTTATGGCTTAATTTTCTGGTCTTGAAGTGCTAATTCGATTAGTAGCTCGTTTTATTTATTTTAACCTCGTATTAAAGCTATCATCAGCCCCGAACCCAGATTTTTGACCCAAAAATAGTGAATTTTGGGTTGAAAATGTGTTCGGGAAATGGTTTTATTCTTCCAGGGAACGATTTTTAGCTAAAAAACGACCAGAAATGCACTTTTCGAATGTTTTTTCGTTTTTACGAAAAATTTTAAGTCTTTCTAACCTTGAAAATTAATTGCATATTATTTATGGTGGTTATCTAATTGGTTTAATACATATTTTATATGAAATTTTAAACCTCTTTACGCATGATTACTTTGTTGTAATTTGTGCTTGAAAGCTTGGTTTTATTTTTCACATAATTGCAAACTAATTGCATTAAGTGTGAAATTATTGTTCTTTAACGCTTCCAAGTATTAAAAATTCAATCTTTAATTATGTTAAGTGATTGAAACTTTATGTTAATAAATTCCATGAATTTTTGTTAAACTTTGTTGATTTAATAATTTTTTAGTTGATTGGAACCATAAAGTTTGAAACTTTGTGATAAAAAATTGTTTATCTTCACATTGGAAGATATAATTTTTCAAGGATTCACGGGTATTAAAGTTGGAATCCTTAATTGAACTTAAGTTCATATTTTTTCAGATGATGTTTTTTCGAAAACTCGAACAACAACGAACGGCGGCAGGGAAATGAAGAAGAAGAGGTTTAAATCCGGAAAACCAAACTCTGTCACCAAACGACATAAATTACGCACGACGTGATTCTTGTCACAACGCGACAAAGCAAATGCGTCGCGACAGGAGGTTCCTACGCCCTTGGCTCAGCGATAGGACACATGGCCCCCATACTCGTCTATACGAACCTAATGCAGAAGTTTGGGTTCTTGGTAAGCCAGTTAGCTCCTATAAGCAAATTGACATGATTAGTAGACGGCCAGATTACAATCGTAGAAAGTGATCGACCTGACAACGATCGTCTCACTTAGCTTGAAGCGTCTAAGTATTAGCTCATCACAAGCACCAAGGTAATGGTTCACAAGCAAGCACAAGCGCCAAAGTACTGGCTCATTTACAAAATGCGCCGAGGTACTGGCACAGCAAGGAATCACAACGAAGTAACGACAAATATCAAAAGCGAAGTAAAGCACTAAGGATCAATAAGCGGTGATCTTTGATAACTTTCCTAGGAAGGTTAACATTATAAAACTGAAGATGGCTACAAGCTATGGTCTTCGACGATTTCCTTAGGTATAAAGGAGATTGTCTACAGTGGGAAGGCACATCCGTGCCAGGGTAGGGCCACAACTCTGAAGATAGCTACAAGCAGTGGTTTTTGACGATGTCCCAAGGCAGAGAGGAGATTATCTACAGTGGTGAGGCACTGCCGTGGCGAGGTACTTCCACAACTCTGAAGATGACGAGGCACGGTCATCTTTGATGATGTTCCCGAGGCATTGTAGAGGATTGTCACAAGAAAATGAAGATAGCGTGGAATTGTTACAATCAGATGGCATTCACGAGGCGCTGTGGAGGTTGTAACCAACAAGAATACAACAACAAAAATCTGTTACTCTAAAAACATGTGCTCAATGGTGCAAGATATGTGTTTCTTAACTCTTTTATCTGTTTAACTAACGCCAGTTTGTAGGTATCAGCGTTACAAGAATGATTTAGGATCGCAATACATTCTGAATCATTCTCCGTCCTGATCGCTACTTTGACTTTTGTTATCGAAACATGCATTTCTCCAAACTCAGTCAAACTGAGGGCTTCTATTAGACCTGGCAATCCTGACCCAGACCCGATGACCCGACCCGAATGACCCGACCCATGACACGAAATCGACCCGAAACCAGTGACCCGAAATTGACCCAAAACCCAAATTAACCCCACCCGACCCATACCCGACCCGAAGTGGAACTGACCCGACTTTGACCCGAAACCCGAAATGACCCAACCCGAAACGACCCGACCCGAGATGACCCAACCCAAAGTTGACCCGAGACCCAAAATGATCCGTCCCGAAGTTGACCCGAGACCCGAAGTTGACCCGACCCGAAAATGACCCGACCTTTAACTTCTTTTAGTAAATAATTATATAAGTTACTACCTCCGTTAACTTTTATTTGCAATTTTGGAATATTTTATATCTCACAGATAATACCCCAAAGTTACAAATAAAAGTTAACGGAGGTAGTATAAAAAGTTTATATTAGGAAATTATACATTAAAATAGACCCAACAACATCTTACATGACTACATTGACTTTCATATAATAGCTAAAAAAGATAGTCAGAGTGAGATGTGTGAATAGTGCAAAATGTCAAATCGTTAAGAGTAATTTGGGACGAAGGGAGTACAAGAATAATTCAAAGAAATTATTACAACAATGACAATGATAATAAGAGTACGTATTAAAACTAAGATCAATAAGAGAGTGAGGTATAACTCAATTAGTTCTTCTTAGTTTCAGGAGAAAGGAGATTCTTAGCCTAAAGTTCTAAACACACAAAAAAAAAAAAGTTAATAAAAGTCAAACAATTACTATAATCCATGAAAAAATAGCCTTAATAAATATAATGAGTTTTTCGTCAAAAAATAAATAAATATATATACAGAGTTGAATTTAACCCAATGAATCACCAGAATATGACTCGACTAGAAGTTGACCCGACCCGAATTAGACCCGAAAATTGACCTGACCCGAACTTACCCGACCCGAAAATTAACCCGACCCAAACTGACCCGACCCATACTTGACCCGACCCGAACTGTTGACCCGTTACCCGACCCGACCCGATTATCAGTCGACCCGAAATCAACCCGAAACCCGAAATGACCCGACCCGACCCGAACTTGACCCGATAATCTTTTGACCCGAACTTAAACCGAATCGAAATGACCCGACCCGAATGACCCATTTGCCAGGTCTAGCTTCTGTAGACACCCAAATGTGTCTCCCCAAAAACCAAACCCAGTGATGAATACTTTTCACATTTATTGATTATCGAATAAGGTGAAAGTGTAAAAAGTCTTGTGATGTGTTAGTTTATAATAAAAAAATCTTTCTTTCTGTTTTCAAAAATCTTCTCTATTTATGAAAATAGCCAGTCTAATTTAACTTGGTCCAATTTATGAGGGTCTGGTCCCAAATCCCAATTTCAATTATTTAATTTGATTATTTGATTTAATATTTTTGTTGAAGTTACTAACGTGTGTATTTTTTTATTAAAAAGAGATACGAGGCATCCAAGTAAGTAAATTATCATTTTAATATAAAAATCATGCTTAGATTATTTTTATTCCTAGTATCATGTTAGGATGTTTTTATTTCTTCCTAGTAAGATGTTTAGTGTTTTAGGTGTTTTTGTCCCTCGTGAGAGTTACATCTTAGAGACTGGTTGTGTGCGGCCTGTACCTGCAAAACAACGGATACTTTGGGTGGTTAGAGCTTCAAGAATAATGGGAGAAAGTGTGGAAAAAGAGGTAAGATCTTCTCGGATTCCGAGATTAGGTGATTCTCTGATGTAAGAGAATGTAGGGTATGCTGTATTAATTTTAGATGTCCCAAAATTGGGGGGAATCTCCCTATTTATAGGGTCTTTGGTAAAATGTGCCCCTAATTAGGTCATTCTGACCTAGTTATTATGGGATGCGCCGCATTGCGGTTTTCTCAGGATTAAGGCCGATGAAGGCCGCCTTTTATTCCCTAGTTCTAGGAGAGACACGTGTCAAAAGGAGATTGGCCCAATTCGGACCAAAAAAAGTGAGACATGTGTTAAGGTCTGATTGGGCCACGTGGCATGGGTAGAATTACCCAAAACGTTTGCCCCTCATAGATGTGACGTGGCGCGCCATGTGGCATCTATGACACATGTCACTCTTCCATAGGTTGCAATTCAAAAGGTTTTTTTTTACTGTGAAAATTTTAACTTTTCACATTCCGGGGAAATTACCCTCAAATTTACCCCTCTATAAATACTAACTTTACCCTTCTAGTTTTTAACGTTTCCAAAACATTCTAGAGAGATAAAGTCAAAGAGTTTCTAGAGAGAGAGTCTACCTTTCACCTGTGTGTGAACACAAACCTTGAATTTCTTCTGCCTTTGTCAGCCGGTTATCAACCGTATGTGCCTCAAGCAAGTGGGATCTTCTTTTACAGCAACTCAGTCGAACCTCGACGATTGCCACCCTTTATGAGACATACGTAAGGTACCACCTCTACCCCTCTCAACTCATCTCATTTATTTTAATTCATTCAATAAATGGACTCATCACCAACACACACGGCATGGCCTAGGTTAGTAGTCAGTCGGTCACCTGGGACGGTTGTGTCTAGGACTAGGAGTGTCGGCTCTGGGTGCATGGAGCAATGTTATACTCCCCAACCGACCATCTATGTGTTTTTGCAGGACACGATGGCTAGAACCAAACAGACGGCCACCATACGACGTCGAGGTTACGGTACTTTGGAAGTACCGTCTAGAGAGGTAACCCTGGTTGAAGGGTCTTAGGGTGACAAAAGTTCTGGGGAGTATTCCCCATCTGGCATCCCAAGAACTCCCAGCGATACAATTTTTCATGAGGGTAGAGGCGGTGAAGATACCGTCTCCTATATGGAAATCGATCAAGCTGATCCTGTACACCGAAAAGGGGAAGAGTCCACTTCAGGGTCAGTCGGTTACCAAGGAGACGATGAGGTCTCTACCTCGGGGTCTAGCTCTGAGGATGACAGTGACACTCCCCTCCCTCCGCTTGACGATAGTGAGGTTGAGGAGAGGAAAAAGTGAGAAGATAAAGACAGTCCTTTCCAAATTCATGTTTCCGCTAAGGAAAAAGAGATCAAGTCAAGCGGAATTGAGGGCTTTGTAAAGAAGCGGCGCTTAGGTAAAGGCTATATCATCCGTGTACCACCTGTGTTAGACACCATCTCTTAGGAGGACGACCAGCCAAACACCGACGCTTACTTTGGCTGCTACTAGGCGACGTTTTAGGGAAGCCTCCATTACCCGCTTCACAATGCGGTGAGAGCCATTCTTAGGGCTTATGGCCTAGGATTCTGGCAGCTCTCACCAAAAGCATGGGCCAACATTCTGGGTATGTTTCCGCCTGCAAAATGCAAAACTTGAACCCCAGCTGGTAGGCTTTTACCCATATGCATTATCAGAGTCGCAACCCAGGCTGCTGGAGGGCATGGTACACTCTAACCACCCTTCCCAAATATCAAATTACCTTAGACAAGGTGTCCAATTATGACAGTTGGAAGACACGATTTTATTTGATGTATGCCCCAACCCACCGAGAGAACTTGGAGATGCGTCGGTATAATAAGAAACCCGACCTTCTGGGTTGCTAATGTGCTCTCCCCAAAATAACGGGAGATGACTATGACGTAATCATGGAGACCGAGTTTTTTGAGCTCCATCCGGAGACTCTCTCAACTGGGGACGTAATCAAAGTCCCTAATAACTGGATACCCATGTGCGCATGGTTCAAAGATGAGGTGTTCTTGTCCGCATGTGGTCTAGCACCATAATTCCAAAGCGTATGTTTGGCCGGCATCCGGTTTAATGCCGCTTATATTTCTGCTACTTAATCAGATATGTCTAATGTTTTTGTTACATTTTTCAGAAGAAGCTCTAAACATTGTTGCTGAAGAGAAGACCCCAGACGGTCCTCCGCTCAAATAAGGAAAGACCTGGCAGAGGCCAAGGCTGCTAAGCTGAGGGCAGAGAGAGATTCCCTTCCCATATCCTCATTTTATCATGCGCATCCGAAAATCCTTCACCAGGCACCTCTTCAAGCGGGGCCCGGAGGACGCCTCCACCCAAATCAAACCTGCTAAGTCATCGAAAGTAACTTCAGGTAAGACAGGCCCGGATGGGTCTTCTGGAAGGAACCGCCTCCGGATCGGGGGGAGGAACACTGTTGTAGGAGGCTTCGGAGTGGGCTTTGACTTGGTCCCATCCGGCTTTTCTGCGCCTCTGTGTGGATCAAACCCACAAGCTTCTGAAGGTAAATTCAATCCCTTTGAATCCCCGCCTGAGCTAGGCTGGCAGTTACGAGTGAAATCACACTCATAACAAACTTCTTAGTCCGACAGTCGGTATCAAACTGGTGTCGCCTATATGGCTTACTGACCTTTAACGACTGGTGTAAATCAATCCCCTCGATGGCCGGATGTCAAGGCGCATGCCCGGGCCATGCTGGCGGCTGTGCATAAGAGGAAGAAGGATGCTATTCCCGGCATTGAGATGTTCAATATCGAACAGATCTTGGCACTTCTGTCTGAGGTACACTTAACACAATTTTTCTCTAATTAAACATAAAGTATCCCGCATGATTGACACCGCTTGTGTTTGCAGACCTTGCTCAGGGTTGAGGGACTCAAGCGGCCTTATGCCCGGAAGAGGGAATATGTAAAAAGAGCCATTAAATCGCCTAGGAATTCTCAAGATGTTGCTAAATATGAGTGTACAATCACTAAACTAGAAACTAAAGCCTTCTTGATGCAAAAGGCGGAGGAGGTTAAGGGTCTCAAGCAGGCTTTGGAGGAGGAAAGGTGGAAAACAAGCACGGCTGAGACTAAGCTCAAGAAAGCAGAGGAAGACCTTCTGACCTTGCAGGGTGTCTCCAAAGAAAATGCTGACCTCAAGGTGGAGGTTGAGAAGCTGAAGTAGGATGCAAAGCTGGTCCAGAAACACCTCAAGGCAAACATTGAGGCGGCTAAAGAGCGGGTGATCACCGAGAATGAGGAGGATACTGACACCCAGATGAAAATCCCCTGGGCTGCCCTTTATCCCGATAAAGACTACCGCCTGTGGTCTCAGGCTTTCCAATATGACGAGACTGGAGTGTATTTAAGAGAAAAGGGTGAGTCGGAGCCTGAATCCTTCTCCGTCTGGATGAACAAAGAGTTCTCCGAGCCTCTAAGAGATCAGCCTGGGGAAGGGGAAGCTATCGATGTCCCTTCGATGGGGAGAACCCCAAAGAGGACTAGACGGCTACCAACGAGTGAATTCAGCATCCGGAGAATCATGCGGCCCTTCCTCAATAATGATTTCAGAGGCAGTATGCCATTTTTATGCTCTTTGATCTTTCCGGCCTACGTGCCGAGTATTCGTGTTTTCTTTGCCGACTATGGAGTCGGGTAACAATTTATCTTCTCTTCTCCCGGATGTTATCCGGTTAACAATATTTATCCGGCTTTTTGCTGGTTTTGAATGAAAATATGCCAACTAAGTTAGCTTTATGAAATTCTTTTTTTTTGTTTTAATTTATGCATATATATATTCTGCAATTTGAAATTTTTGCCTATCTTTGCCTATCTTTTACAGCATGTGGCAAAGTCAAACAGTATATCGGCTATTCTTGCCCCTGGCGGCAGTGTGATTGGTTTCGGTACTTGTATTTGATTGACTTTGGAATGTTTGATACTTTGAAGAGTGTGGAATGTTCCAAGGTCAATCAATCACAGTAATGTTGCCCCAAACAAAGTGCAGAGCCGTCAATCAGGAGCCGTCGTAACCAGCCCGGGTATCCATATAGGATTCTTTGCTAGCCACACGGGCAATTACCGTCTGTCGGTCAATAAAACAGGGTTCATTGTCCGTCAATCTGATATCCTTCAACCTTCAATCACCTTCCCCATTGGGGATATTGGTATTTCATTGCTAGCCAAGAAATATGCTTCCGCCTGACCATCTATGGAACAAGAGACACGTTGTTCACCAGTTTGTCAAGTCTCATACAGCATAGAGGCCGTCTGGGGCATCTTCAATCCATTATACCTTAATCGTCTGCCCCATTATTAGAGCAATTGGAACAACTTTGTTAATAGTCTAACAGACAACTTTGGTTTTTTGCCGGCTGATGTCTCTTGACATCCGACCTTAAACTTGATCATTCTTTTAAACTATTTTGGTCAGATAGCTATAAGTTGAGTTTAGTTAACCTACACTACCTCTTACGCTCCAAAATAGCTTGACTTTGGCCATAGCAAACTTCCCCTCCATTCCTAGTGGTTCGACCCGAGCTTGTCCTATTACTAGGTGTCGGTATGGTTATAAAATTAGTTTGCTTGGAGGAATTTTAGTTTCAACAACCTAGAATCCAACCGCCATCAAGGTCTCTACATGTCCACCCTGACCAAGACCATGATTGATGTTAGGTGTCTTACCATCTAATGCCATAATAGACGAGTATCCCCACAGACGGCGCCAAATGTGTTGGGGGATTTTTTAGATTTCCCTTGGGATACTGGTCACACTCTTCGGGAAGATGGGCTTGGTCACTTATAAAATAACAAATATACCCTTGCCAGAATATTCGCCTTCGAAGGTCAAGTTAGTAACTATAAGGAATATTTCAAGCATTACCCCAAACTTGAACCCCACTGTAATCATACACTTAAGCATGGTGGCGTCCAAAGGGAATGAAACTAGAGAAAAAGAGTCGCCAACAAATTTTAGGAACATCTAAACCGTTCACAGGGTGAAGGTTACACCCCTTAACGATCCAGGAGATCATTAACTCCAATAGGTCTTGAACCATGACTGCAAGTTTGGGGATGAAGGTACAAGTCAAACCAAAAAGAGATTGAACCTACCTTAATAATAGGCCTCTAATTTATTCTTCTAGTATTCATGTGCGCTTTTTGACTAACATGCAATCAATAGGTTTACCCTAAACCTGTTTAGTCTATGTTGGTTAAAGATTTATGCACAAAAAATACTATTTTTGGCGATCACTTGAATTGTAATTAAATTAACCCTAAACAAGATTAGTAATTATCTTATTAAGCGTGATTACAAGTACAAATTCCCTTTAAACATGCATAAAAGGCGTGATCAAGCAATAACAATAAATATATATCAAGAAACATAACAATCATCATAAAATTATAATCGTAAATCATAAATATAACCCTAGTCATGTTAAAGCATAATAATAATAGCAAGATCCTAGGCATGATTCTAACAAGATTAATAACAAATCCTAGCATGTCACTAAACATAAAAATCAAAGCTTTAGCCCTAACATGATACTAACATGCTATTAGGAAAGAAAATAGGAAACATTCTTTTAATCATACTTGGTATTAGGAATTTTTAGTTGTTACCCTAAACATGATATTAGAAAGCAATAAAACATCCTAACATGATACTAGGAATCAAAATAACAATCTAAACATGATTTCTATATCATAATATCAATTAAACTATTAAAGCACTTACTTGGATGCCTCGTTTCTCTTTCTAATAAAAAAATACACACGTTAGTAAATTAAAGGAAATTATTAAAATTAACAATTAAATTAGATAATTGAAAGAAAGAATTAGAAAGTTTAGACTAGATTTCGGACCAAACCCTCATAAATCAAATCTTTCACGTCTTGGGCGAAGGCAACTTTGAATTATGCTAGGTGTGTCTAGATCTTGTGAATGCGGAATTTTGTTTGAGAAAAGCTAGTTTAGAAAAGAGAGAGAGTGAGAGAGAGTATGAAGAATTTCTTGATGAGAGTTGGTGAGAGAGAGAATTGATAGGAATTAATAGGGAGTTGATGATTGAAAACGGTGGTTGTAGGAGGCTATTTATAGAGAAAATCGGCCGAATATGATAAAAAAGAATCAGAGTTTCGAAAAGAATAAAACACGACGTTGTCGCCAAACACGCGCCTGTCGCCAGATGCTGCGCGTGTTGCCAGACGCCAGGTCTGTCGCCAGGTGACAGACGTGTTGTATCGCGCTGCAAACTAGTTTTCCATGCGTTTTCTTATTTTGATAAAATTAATGTGTACGAGAGGGTAAAAACTGTATTTTCCTTAAAAACACTTCTTTTTTTCTAATTAAAACTCTTAAAAGTCAATTTATCAATGCTAATCAAATTAGGATTCAAAAGAATCTTCTAGAAGACTATATTCGATCTTAATTTCATTAGGAATGATAAATCAATAATATACCCTCCTCTAGATCATTGGGCCGCATATAAAAATCAAATAGGGCCTAGTTTAGTAATTTGGCCATAACTTCCTCATTATTCATCAGAATTGGGCTTATAATATATCGTTGGAAAGCTCTTTTCGAACCCGACCCAACTACATAATTATTGGACCCATGCCATGGACCAAATCAAACTGGATTGGCTGTTTTCTTAAAATAGGTTTTCAAAAACAAAGAGAAAGAAAAGAAATAAAAACTAACCTCAACACTAGACTTTCCCCACTTTCACTTCATTCGATTATGATTCGACGTAAAAGGTACTCATCACTGGGTGTGGTTTTGGGGAGACACAAATGGGTGTCTATAGCAGCCCCCACTCTGACTGAGTTTGGAGAAACACAAGTTTTGAAAACAAAAGTCAAAGTAACGATAAGGACGGAAAATGATTCAGAAAGTTCTGCGATCCTAAATCATTCTTGTAATGCCGATACCTGCAAAACTGTCGTTAGTTAAAACAGATAAAAGAGTTAAGAAACACGTATCTTGCACCGTCGAGCACACGTCTCTGGAGTAACCGATTTGTATTGCATTGCTTTTGTTGTGACGATCTTCCACAAGCTAGGGAACGCAATCCCGCTGTTTGTTCTGACGATCTTCCGCAGGCTAGAGAATACCGCCTGAAGACTACTACGCTTGTATCTGCCTCCAATTTCCACTATGATAGTCTTCGAAAGACCACTACTTGTTGATCCTCAATGCTACTTGAATTTTGCTGTTGATGCTTTTGGTGATGACAACCCTCTTTTCTTTAGGAGTATTTGCCAACACAACTCTTGTATGATGTATGAAAATCCGATTTAGAGAAATTTGTCAATGCTTCGTAACAATCCATCCTTGAAAATGTTGCCACGATGAAGCGTCAATCCGTATCTCGGAAAATTTGCCAAAATCCAATTTTGGGAAAAGTATCCAATGCTTCGTAACAATCTGTCATAAGAACTTTGCTACGATCGACAGTCCACATCTTGGAATATAACTCTTGAAAGCAATCAACCTTGGAAATTTGCCAATGCTATGCGACAATCCTTTTATGAAAATATTGCCACAAGTGACAATCCACGTCTTGGAACATTTGCAAAAAAGAGTTGATCGACAATCCACTTCTGGAAAATTTGCCACTTACTGAAAAGAATGACAATCCACGTTGAGGAACCTTTGCCAAAATTTATGATGAATAGGGACCTACGACAATCCTTTGGGAAATTTTTCCATACGGAACTATGTGTATGACAATCCAATCTCGAAAAACTTGCCAATGAATCGATGAATGTATGACAATCCGAACTTGGAAAAATTTGCTAAACAAAGAAGGGGCACGACAATCCATGCTTGGAAACTTTGCCAGAGATGACAATCCAATCTTGGAAAAATTATCGTTGAAGAATATGCGCGACAATCCATATTTGGAAATATTGTCAGTTTGAGGTGAAAATCCAATCTCGGAAAAATTGTCGTATAAGGAGAATGCGCGACAATCCACTTTTGGAAATATTGTCAATTAGGGATGACAATCCAATCTTGAAAAAAATTGTCGTATAAGTGCTTGCTTTTCTTTTGAACCAATGCATTGATGTTTGTAATGAGTCAATGCTTAGGCGTTTAAGCTAAGTGAGACGATCATCGTCAGGTAATCACTTACTGCGATTGTAAACGAGTCGACTACTAATCATGTCAATTTTCTTACAAGGGATAACTGGCGTACCAAGGAACCCAAAATTGTTGTAAGAGGTCCGCATAATCTAATATAGGGGTCACACTTTGTGTCGCCGCACTAGTGCCTGCTGGAACACTCCGCGCTTTTCTTCTGTCGCCAGGCGACAGCCTTGTCATTTGGCGCTAGAGTCGGGTCTTCCCTATTTTGCTCTTGATTCTGCTGTTTGTTGCTCGATTTCGCTCCAAACTTTGAACTTGGTCGTTTCCTTTCAACCAAATTGACTAAAATCTTTTGTAAATTAAAGCTCTTCATCTCTAATTTACTGATCCATGTAATTTTGCTCAAACTCTTCTCATCTTGGAAGAATCTCTTGTGTCATATTCGAGGTTTTTTGAAAAAATTCGGGAATGTTCTTGCTTGCTGAGATGCACCTGCATTTATATCTTTGATTATAGGACTTTGCTTATGTAATTAGGGTTTACCTAAGACTTAGTGTTACTTGACTCATTGACTTGACATGACTTAAGGTATAAACTTGACTTAATGATGACTCACTTCGTGTGACTCATGTGTGCATAGTGTTGACTCAATGTGATAACACGACATGACTCAATGTGTACATGGCTCGAAAAATGCAAAAAGCAAAAATTTTCCGTCATTTTTATGGAGGGCGCCGACTTTCTCCTGAAAAAGAAAGACGCAAAAAGAAGCGAAGTTTTTTGCAAGTGCATGTTGAATGAGCTTAATCCATTAACGTTGTCTCTCACAGTACAAGGATTGTAACATCTTAGACTATCCTAGTTGACTTGATAATGAAAAGTATTTAGGTGACTTAGGCACGAAGGCTAAGTACTTCATACTTTGTTTTGCAATGATAATTGGACTTGATATGACGAAGTATGCTTCAGCGTTGTGTTAAGATTTCATGACAAAGGGTTCCTAAGGGAAGTATATTTTGGTCATGTATCTGGGATGTGTGTGAAAGTGACACTAAAGCTAGGCTGCAAGGGCTAAGTGTGTAGGAAGATATTATTTCATGAAGAGTCAAATGATGGTGACTCTTTAGGCTAGGTAAGCTATTAATGTAGGGATAAAGCCCCAAGTCTAGCTGTAAATGAAAAGGGATGAGCATTGGAAATTCCTAGATATGATTAATTATGAACGTAAATATGAATGCATTTTTATTACGGCCTCACCTCGATGTGAGGTTGCCTACGTATCCGTTAGGAATCAGGCCGAACGTAGCTCTAGCCGAACCTCGCACAAGTATGTGTATTTCTCAAAGAGGTCTTTTGAGGGTTTTAACGTGGTTAGGCTAAAGGTTATAAGAAAAAGGGAATAAAGGCTCAAGACCGTCGGTAAGCCCCCAAGGTGTGCAACCTTGCTTTTGAATCTTTATATTTTTTATGCTTTAGGCTATCTACTCTTTTTTTTAGCTCTCTCTTTTGCTTTAGCATTTATTTTATTTTTATTAGTGTGGGCGATCCCGATCATTCGGTCTATCACTCACTTGGAATTCATGTTTCTCAGGCACGGTACCGAGCACTCGATAAGAAACGCAATCCGAGACGTGTTCTTGTCAAAGACATGTTCATGTCAAAGACATTGGAACACTTGCCCTTTTGTACACTTTTATTTATTTTTTTTTCTTATTTTTTGCTATTTTAATATTTTGAAGTCACTCAAGCTTTTTGAAATTGCATAAGTTGCACACTGTCCCATTCCAAGGTTAGGTAGATATGGTTTAAAAAAATGAAAGGTCTATCGTTAGACGAAGCTCATTGTGGTTTAAAAAAAGATTGCATTCTTGAAGGGTGAAAGGTGATATGATCGATGTGGCTATAAGGGGTGCCTCAAATCACTGGTATACCTTGTGCTTGTCATGGATTTTTTTCTTTTTTTATTTTGTTTAAGCAATGTAATGAAATGATCATATGCAAGAAAATAAATGCTCATTCTATTAAAAGGGAAAAAGAAAAACCCTAAAAAATAAATCTAAGGGAAAAGAAAGGTGCCTATGCTAGACTTATTGGGAAAAGGAAAAAATGAAAAAGAAATAAAAATAGAAAAAGATCTCATGACATCTTGTCGTTAAAGCTCGCCTTTTGTCTTGTGTCGTTTGCTTCATCATCACCCAATCTTCTCGCTAGCTAGAGGCAATGGGATCTTGTTTGCTTCTATGAGATCTTGAATGAGATTTTTAAACCTGTAGCATTCATTGGTGGTATGACCATTTCCTTGATGGTACTTGCAATAGGAATTAGGATCCCATCTTGAAGATTGCTTTTCTGGTGTTGGATTCTCGGTAGGGCCAATAGGTTTGATTAATCCTTGATCGTAGGGACATCGAAAGCAACATCGTAGGTCATTCCAATGGGTGTGAACTCTCTCCTGGGTTTCCTTTTAGATCCGTGATTATCCACGGCTAAGACACAATTATTGTCAAAGGTACTAACTTGGTTACTAGAGTGGGCGTTTTCGGAAGAAGGATTGTCGTTCTTTTTTCGTTTCTAGCCACTGTGGTAACTATTGTTAGTAGCTTTTTGCTTTGAGAGGTCATCTTCAATTTCAATACCAATATCATAGACGGCCTTGAATGTATTCAAATTATGTTGATATTTTAAATGCTTCGAATACTTCTCTTGGAGATTCTTGATAAACATCCTCACAGATTCTTTTTCGGAGGGCACCTCAACTAACTTAGCGGAAGTTTGCCTCCACTTATTAAAGGAAGAAGTAAAGCCTTCGTTCTCTTTTTGTCTTAGCATCTCAATTTGTTTATAATCGGTTTTGACTTGAATATTACATTTATATCTATCAATGAAAGCGTTTACAATAGCATCCCAAGTAGAAGTTTTCTGTTTATTGAGAGAAAAGAACCATTGTTGACAAACGGTTTCGAGAGATAAATAAAACAAAGAATGAAAGACTTTCCCATCAATCCCTTTAATGTTAATGATAGTTTCAAAGGCTCTTAAGTGAAAATAATGATTATCTGTTGCCTTGAACTTAGGGATGTCAGTAGCATTAAAATTCTGCGGAAGAAGCCCCTTGTCCACCGAGACCCTTTGTGAGCTGATGCCCTGAAATTTATAGTCATCGGATTTGTTTCTCAAGCTCTCTTGCATGAGATCCATTTGGTGTTACTTCACATGGTCATTGATTTGGAGGGTTAAAGACTTCAACACCTTAGTCACGTCAGCTATTTGCTTCTTAAGTTCATTGACTTCTTCTTGACTTTCCATTATCTTCTTGGATTTTCTTTTTTGACTGACTGGTTTATCAAAAAGTTGAACTTGAATGAAGGTTTTGTCCTTGATTAATCGTCCTTCTCTCCTTGACCAAGTACTGTGGAAAGAGAAATTAGGGATATTCACTGTTAATTGTTTGACTCAAGTTCTATTCAACATGCAATAGATAGAAGGAGGTTAGAAGATGACTCAGTGATATGGGGAAAGCACGTAGAGAATGGAAAGATGATGTAGATGGAGAGATATGTAAGAATTAGGAATAGAATGTACCCCCAACTCAAATGACGGAAAAAAAAAACCGACTCATGCGTGAACCTAAGACATGGTCATAGCGACATGTGTGCTAAGACTAGGGAGTGTATGTGACATGTTAAGACTCTTGTGTAAGACTATGTGGCTAGACTATGTGACTAGACTCAATTAAGGACTTAACAGAGGTACAGTTATTAACAAAATAACCAAATCGATTAGCAAACTGTTTAATTAGACTCGTCGTGATGACTCGAGTAAAATGTTGAACTGTTGCCAAAGCAACAGGACTGTCCCTGCACTCTGTAGTGCAGCGCCAGATGACAGAGTTGTCTCCAGGCGTTGCACATCATAGTGTGGCGCTGCAGCCCAAATCGTGGCGCCATTACTGGAGCTTTAATTTGGGACTTCTTTCAGTATTTTAACTCTACGGGACATTCCTAAAGTCGTACTAAGTCAATTCCGATTAAATTATTAGACTTTAATTATTCAATTTAATTAATTAATTAATTAGGCAAAATCCTTTTAGGAATTAATCATTTTATTTAAGACTTAAACACAAGTCAAACAAATGGTCAAGAAAAACACATAGAGTATGCACAACAAATAATGCAAAATTAGGCAAGTAGGCACAATATGATTGTAGGGAATATTTTCAAGCCTTTAAAATCCCACTAGCTCAAACCCACTGTGATCATACACTAAAGTACGGTGGCGTCCAAAAGGGAAGAAGATAGAGCAAAAGAGTCGCCAACAAGTTTTTAAGGAACATGTAAACCGTTCATAGGATGAAGGTTACACCCCTTAACGATCCAAGAGATCGTCAACTCCATAAGGTCATGAATCAAATAAGGGTCCGGGGATGAAGGTACAAATCCAACCTAAAAGAGATTGAACCTGCCCTAATAATAGGCCTCTACTTTATTCTGCTCGTATTCATGTGCGCTTTCTGACTAACATACAATCAATAGATTAACCCTAATCCTGTTTATCTATGTTGGTTGAATTTAATGCACAAATAAACTATTATTGGCGATCACTTGAATTATAATCATAATTAACCTAACAAGATTATTAGTTATCTTATTAAGCGTGATTACAAGTACCAATTCCCTTTAAACATGCAATAAAAAGTGATCAAGCAATAAATAATAAATAATGTATCAAGCAACATAATCAATAATCAATATCATGAATAATAAACGTCATAAAATTATAACAATTATAATCATAATCATGTTCATGTTAATATTAAAGCATAATAAAAATAGCAAGATCCTAGGCATGATACTAACAAGATTAATAACAACCCCTAGCATGTCACTAAGCAATAAAAATCAAAGCTTTAACCCTAACATGATACTAACAATCATAAATATTAGGAAGAGAATAGAAAGCATCACAATAATCATATTTAATATTAAAAATACCCTAGACATGATACTAGGAATATCATAATAACAATATAAACGTGATTTCTACATCATAATATCAATTAAAAGCATTAAAGCACTTACTTTGATGCCTCGTACCTCTTTCTAATAACAAAATACACACGTTAGTAACTTCAAGGAAAATAATAAAAGCAATTAAATTAAATAATTGAAAGAGAGATTTGGGACCAAACCCTTAGAAATTAAACCTTTTACTTTTAGGGCGAAGGCAACTTCGAATATAGCTAGGTGTTTCTAGATCTTGTGAATGCGGAATTTTGTATGAAAAAGCAAGAAAGAATTGAATGCTAAAGAATGCTTGAGAATGAGAGAATTAGTGAATTAATAGATGTAGATGATGAATTCGTGAATGAAAACGGAGTTTTTAATACGATATTTATAGAGAAAATCAGCCATAAAAGATAATTTAACAAAACAGAGTCTGAAGATCGCAAAACAGGATTGGCGCCAACCCTGGCTAGCTAGCGCCAAGCACCAATGGCTAGCGCCTGGCGCCAAGCTTGGTTCCAGGTGCCAAGGCCTAGGGTTGGACGCCAAATTGGATTTCAACGCGTTTTCGAAAATCTGATAAATTTACCGTACTGGAAGATAAAATAATATAATTTCTTCGAAATTGCTATTTGAATTTGATTAAAACCCTAAAAAGTCAACAAAGTCAACTTATCAATGCTAATTGGATTAGGAATGAAAACAACCTTCTAGAAGATTCTAGAAGACTAAAACCATTCCTAATTGCATTAGGAATGATAAATCACATTAGGCCCTCCCCTAGATCATTGGGCCGTACATAAAGCTCAAACCGGGCCCAGTTTAGTAAATTGGCCATAACTTCCTCAATATTCATCGGAATTGGGCTTATAATATATCGTTGGAAAGGTCTTTACAAGCCCCATCCAACTATACCACTATTGGACCCATATCATGGACCAACCAAACTGGATTGGCTGTTTTCTTAAAATAAAGTTTTCCAAAACAGGGAGAAGAGAAAAGAAATAATACTTTCCGCAACACTAGACCTTTCCACACTTTCGTTTCATTCGATTATGATTCGACGTGAAAGGTACTCATCACCGGGTTTGGTTTTGGGGAGACACAAATGGGTGTCTACAATGATGTAATGAGTTTGCAACCTAACCATGGCTCTAGTTCTCTAAAGTTTGGGATATGGGCACTACGTGAAAAATTGAAATTGGCACCGGTTCAAACCCGGCCTAAGGCACCGGTTTGAACCGGTGCCATCGTGGGGGGTGCCAAAAATACTAAAAAAAAAAATTATCCTCCTTTTGGCACCGGTTAACCGGTGCCAAAAATGTCCAAAAAAATAATTTTTTGTTTTTTTTGGTTTTTTTTCACTTACCAATTAAATCTATCAACTAAAAAAAAATAACAATCACAACAAAAATCGAATTGGTTTCAATATATATAATCCAAACTTTACAATACATAATCAAATCCAAAATTACAATATAGATCAATTACAACTAACATATAAATAAAAAAATAAAAATTACATTATAAATCATAAAAAAAATTACATTATAAATCATAAAAAAATTATTATATACTAGTAAATCAAAAAGAAAATTACAATATGAACATATCAATATTCTTGCATAATCTGTACCTGCACTAATTAAAACAGAAAAAAAAATCAATTGGTAAAAATAAGCTTAAGAATTAATAAAAAAAAACCCAGAAATTCAAGTTGAAATAAAAATCAAAATCATTAAAAAAAATGAAAAAAAAACAATTAAAAATCAATATCAATATCGGAAAAAAATCAAAATCGAAATTATCAAAAACGAAAAAAAAACCAAAATTGAAATAGAAAAAAAGAAACCAAAAATTCGAAAAAAACAAAATCGAAATCGGAAAAAAAAAACCAATTAAAATTGGAACCCAAAAAACCAAAATCAAAAACAAAATCCCAGAAATCGAAAACAAAAACCAAAATCAAAAATTAAAATCAATATTGAAAATGAAAAAACTAAAATCAAAAATAAAATCCCAGAAATTGGAAAAAAAAAAACCAAAGTAAAAAACCAAAATCAAAATTGAAACCCAGAAAACCAAAATCGAAAAAAAAATCCCACAAATCGAAAAATAAAAAACCAAAATCGAAAAAATAAGGCAAAATCGAAAAAAAAAAAAAACCAAATACAAAAAACGAGTGAGTCAATCTGTAAGCAAAACCCAGAAAACCAATCTTAAAATCTTTAAGTCAATCTTCAAATCGAAAAAAAAAACCCAAACCCAGAAAACCGAAATCGAAAAAAAAATCCCACAAGAGATTTTGTGGTGGTGGCGGCGGCTGTTGTTGTTGGTGCTCGAACTTGGTTGTGGTGGCGGCGGCAGATCTAAGGGAGAATATGAACGAAGAACGAAGAGAGAGAGAGAGGAGAGAGAAGGAGGAGAGAGAAGGAGAGGAAAGGAAATGGGGGACGAATGGAGGCGGATAGAACTTAGGTTTTAGCAGGGATAGAACTAGGGGGAATGGAGGAGAGAGAAGGAGAGGAGAGGAAATAGGGTTTAATAATGCTCCGTTTTTTTTAAAGGATGGACCGGTTCAGTGGCACTGGTTCAAACCGGTGCCCTTTGTATTTTTAGCACCGGCTCGATCTGAACCGGTGCCATTGCTCTTGGTCTAAAATCCCGCCCATTTTTAGGGCGGTTTTTGGCACCGGTTTGGTCTGAACCGGTGCAATTTGGGGGTTGCCTTTTTGTATTTTTCTACTAGTGGGGTTAGTAAAAGATGGTCCATGGTTAATTGTCCAGATGCACCGCGCGGAAGCTATACCTTTTGAAGGGTAGGCGCGAGTGGATGGGACACCGCGAGTTAAAAACTCGCTTCCATGGTTTGGTGAACTCAACATTCTCGGATGTACCCTTTGTTGCATAGAGCGTTTAATCACGTAGATGGAGCATGAATTCCCAGAGGGTTATGTCTATATGTTAAACACATATGGGTTTCCGAAAAGTGAGAAAAACTCAATTAGGAAGTAGAAATGAGGAAACAGTGCTAAAAACTGGTCAAAATTAGAACTCATATTTCTAGCTCGGTATTGGAAGAACTTTGCGCCAACGAACAGAGGTCGTCGCCGCAATATTGCTCTGTCGCCTGGCGATAGGAGTGTTGTCTGGCAATAGCGTCATATCATCGGCGACAAACTCTGTTTTCTAGACGTCAGTTCCTACATGCCTTAGCACCTTCCTGTGTTTGATAAAAAATTTCCAGTTTTTCGCAGCATTATTTCGATCCTAGTTGCGAAAGATATTCCTCAAATTTCCTATGTGGAAAAATCCTATGTTTTTAACTCATTACGGATGATCTTTCAAATGAGATCTTTTTTTATGCATATGACAATAATGTTAATCAAAATTACGCACATGAAATACTTATAACTTTTCAAGTCTCATCCACTCATTCTAAATCATTGCCGAAATAAATTTCAGGAATTAAAATAGAAATCCTCCCCTGCGGAGTTGCAAAAACACTGTAGGGAATATTTCAAGCATTACCCCAAACTTGAACCCCACTGTAATCATACACTTAAGCATGGTGGCGTGCAAAGGGAATGAAGCTAGAGAAAAAGAGTCGCCAACAAGTTTTAGGAACATCTAAACCGTTCACAGGGTGAAGGTTACACCCCTTAACGATCCAGGAGATCATTAACTCCAATAGGTCTTGAACCATGATTGGAAGTTTGGGGATGAAGGTAGAAATCAAACCTAAAAGAGATTGAACCTGCCTTAATAATAGGCCTCTACTTTATTCTTCTCGTATTCATGTGCGCTTTCTTACTAACATGCAATCAATAGGTTTACCCTAAACCTGTTTAGTCTATGTTGGTTAAATATTAATGCACAAACAATATTATTATTGGCGATCACTTGAATTATAATCAAATTAACCCTAAACAAGATTATTAATTACCTTATTATGCGTGATTACAAGTATAAATTCCCTTTAAACATGCATAAAAGGCGTGATCAAGCAATAACAATACATATTTATCAAGCAACATAAAAATCTTCATAAAATTATAATCATAAATCATAAATATAACCCTAGTCATGTTAAAGCATAATAATAATAATAACAAGATCTTATGCATGATACTAACAAGATTAATAACAAATCCTTGCATGTCAATAAACATAAAAATCAAAGCTTTAGCCCTAAGATGATACTAACATGCTATCAGGAAATAAAATAGGAAGAATTCTTTTAATCATACTTGATATTATGAATTTTTAGTTGTTACCCTAAACATGATACTAGGAAGCAATAAAACATCCTAACATGATACTAGGAATCAAAATAACAATCATACTAGGAATCAAAATAACAATCTAAGCATAATTTCTATATCATAATATCAATTAAACAATTAAAGCACTTACTTGGATGCCTCGTATCTCTTTCTAATAACATAATATACACGTTAGTAATTTCAAAGAAAATAATAAAATTCACAATTAAATTAAATAATTGAAAGAAAGAATTAGAAAGTTTAGACTAGATTTGGGACCAAACCCTCAGAAATAAAATCTTTCACGTCTAGGGCGAAGGCAACTTTGAATTATTCTAGGTGTGTCTAAATCTTGTGAATGCGGAATTTTGTTTGAGAAAATCAAGTTTAGAAAAGAGAGAAGGATAGAGTATCAAGAATTTCTTAATGAGAGTTGGTGAGAGGGAGAATTAGAGAGAATTGATAGGGAGTTGATGATTAAAAACGGAGGTTTTAGGAGGCTATATATAGAGAAAATAGGTCGGATATGATTAAAAAAACAAATCAGAGTTTCGAAAAGAATAAAACACGACGATGTCGCCAAACACGCGCCTGTTGCCAGACGACAAGGCTGTCGTCAGGCGACAGACGTGTCGTATGGCGTTGCAAACCAGTTTTCCACGCGTTTTCTTATTTTGATAAAATTTAAGCATACAAGAGGGTAAAACTGTATTTTCCTTAAAACACTTCTTTTATTCTAATTAAAACTCTTAAAAGTCAATTTATCAATGCCAATCAAATTAGGATTCAAAAGGTTCTTCTAGAAAATTCTAGAAGACTATAATCAATACTAATTGCACTAGGAATGATAAATCAATAATAGGCCCTCCTCTAGATCATTAGGCCGCATATAACAATCAAACCGGGCCAAGTTTAGTAATTTGGCCATAACTTCCTTATTATTCATCGGAATTGGGCTTATAATATATCGTTGAAAAGATCTTTTCAAACTCGACCCAACTACACTATTATTGTACCCTTTCCATGGACCAAACCAAACTGGATTGGCTTTTTTCTTAAAATAGGTTTTCAAAAACAAAGAGAAAGAAAAGAAATAAAAACTAACCGCAACACTAGACTTTCCACACTTTCACTTCATTCGATTATGATTTGACGTTAAAAGTAATCATCACTGGGTTTTGTTTTGGAGAGACACAAATGGGTGTCTACAGTAACCAAAAAACGAAAAGGCTAGAGAGAAAGTAGAGTAAAGTTTGAGCTTGTACTGTTGTTCTCTTAAATGTTTTGCCACAATCCACCCCTCCCATCATAAATGATAGAAGTATTTATAGGGGTGGGGAATTGTGCCCTTTAGGGATGTTGCCCTAGAATTACGTGATCTGATTGGCGGCGCAACCAGGTGGTGGCACTTGTTTTAACAGGGGCGTCGTTTTGCGGCGTTCTCGGGATTTGGGCCTCCTGATATAAAGAAAGTCGTTTTCTCTCTTTTTCAGGTGCTACCTGTAAGGCTTGTACACGTGTTATCTTCTTATAGGGTTATGTGTCGCTATTGGATTAGTCTACGTATTAGGGTAATTTTTACCCTAAACACCACAAATTTTTTTATTTTTAGCCTAACTTCACCCTTTTTGCTCTTACAACCCTTTTCAAGACCTTTTTAGCTTTTTGATTAAGTCATAAGTCGGTTGAGGGAGATGTGAGTCAAGCCTATGGAGCGTTTACAAAGTCAATATGTCAAGTAGCCCTAAAATATCTTCATTTCCGGTTCCTTCAAGGAATCATTAAAATTCTCACTAGGGGTGGATATGAAACTAGTAGGGAGAACGCGGTAAGATTGTTTGGGTTGAAGGTGGATTGTATCTCATGAATTTTCTATGCGTAGCATATATTATGTTTCAATAAACCTTGGATATCTTGGAACGTGCATAACCCTTATTTGTCTAGGAAGTTGTTTATTCATTTGTATTTGGTCATTTGAAAAAGTCCATTTCAAAAGCTTTTGGTTTTACGTTTTTCCTTTTTGATTTCATTTTCCTTTTATGATTTACCTCAATTAAATGTTCAAAGTAATGGGTCAAACTCTTGGGATATCCTTACGAGACCTCACTCGTCCTCGTTGGTGACTTTGGGGTTCAAAGGGCTTGTTATAGCTAAAAACAATTATGATTCCTACGAAAGTGAGTCTTAGTGTACATTCTTTTTCCCTTCTTTTCCTTTTTCTTATTTGAACAAGTTTTTATCCTATTTTAACTTGCTTTTGCTTGGCGAAATTTGATGAGTGTCATTTATTATACTCATTTGGTTTCATTTGGGATAACTTTTAGTCGCTTTTATAGCTCTTTTAATGTCTTTCTCTCTAGTTTTAGCCTTTATTTCTCTAGTTTGTTCATTCTTAGTCGTTTTCCCGTTTCTTGCATATTCTTAGTTTATATTGCCTTTTCTCTTTTATTTATTTAATTTTCTTTGTCTCCAGGAGAGAGCGATGGTGTCCAGGGCTCTCCATGGAGTTTCCTTAGGTCTTATCAAGCTCAAGATGTAAGTTAATCACTCCTTTGTAGCTAACAAGTCAAGGTGGGCTAACTCCAAGTCATCAAGGTTGCGCTCTCATACTGCGCTAGCATTAAAGAGAAACATTGAACCCCCGTGGGCACAATTTCGGACTGCCACACTTAATGTTCATCAAGAGGAGCGCACGGGTTGCATCGACAAGCGCACAAAGAGGATCCCCAGCTCCCATGGCGCTGTCGCCCTTGTTCCCCATTCCGTACCCTTTTCTTCACGGTTGCGCAATCTGAAATGAAGATGCGCCTATACGGGTTCTTCTCGAACGTCCAACTACCTTCTCCTTATTTAGTTTTACTTTATATAGATTGTCTTTCTATTATTGGGGGGAGTGAGATTTTTAGGGATATAAGCTAAATTTGGGATAGTTTAGCTATAAGATTCTAGAGAGAGAGAGACTAGGATTTGATTTGTTCTTCAACACTTGCTACATTTTGGTGTGGATTTTCCTTTAATTAATGACACTTAGTGAGAATTTATTCCTTGAAGTCATTTTCTACTACTTGTTTTCTTTAGATTCATGTTAGATTGTTTGATTTGCTTGAAATTAAGATTGATAGTTTAATTGTTTGGAAATTCTACTTGATTTAGATTGAGATGATGATCATTGTGATTTCTTGTGTTTTGTTCTTCATATATACAATGTGTAGTGAGTTGTTTCATTACTAGGGATGTGGTGAAGCATGCACAAGTGATAGATAATAGTTAATTGGTGGATTTTTTATTGATTTGATGTTGTGTTTAAATTGGTTGATAGAATAATTGTGCATGTGCTTGATTTTTAAGGAGTGATCAACCTGGTTCTTCATGCTAGAATGCATTGTGATTCTCTAATGACACGACACATTGATTTGGAGGTTTAACTTATCGATTGGGCTTGATTTGTGATGTTCTTAGCTAGTCATTCATAGAGACCACTAATTTGACTCCTAAGAAATAGCCTATTGAGTCCTCTTGCGTTGCAATTAGCATATCTATTGTGAGTGTATGTGGATGTAATACCCCGTATTTTCATACGTATTTTCTAAGTAATTAATTAAGAATTATTTTATAAAAAGGGTATTTTAGTAAATTTATTATTTGGAGCCAAAATAATATTTTAATTTTGGCGCCAAAAGTATTTTGAAAACTAATCATTAATTTGGATAAGATTTATTATCCATTTATCCTATTTTAAAAACCGGATTATTTACATATTTCGGATATTTAATTAAAGCAAAAAAATATTTGTTTAATTATTTTGTTATGGCCGAAATTTTCCAATAATTAGCTAGGATTTTCGGATTTTCCATGTATGGAAAATCTGATTTTTCATGATTATTTATTGGTAAATAATTTGTAATTAATTAACTAATTATTCTATATCATTTATACAATTATTTTTATTCCTAAAAAAATCGAGCAAAATCTTCCAAAATATATTTATGGGAGTCCAAAAATTTGATCTATGGTAAGCTCAATATTTTCGGCCCTATTGAATTGTTTTGGGGGAATTTAATTGGTAAAATTATATTTTTACTTATCTCCCAAAATCTCTTATTTTCCTTAATTCTAATTCTCCATCTTTTTAATATCTAATCACCATATTTTCTTTCCATTCATTCTTTTTAATTATTCCCCAAGTAATTCTAAATTCCTTATTATTTTTCTTGACATAAATACCTTCCATATTCAAGTATACACAATCATCTTAATATCCAAATTTTCCTTAATTCTTTTACTCACTTCTCCAAGTAATCCCTTAAACCCTACTTACTATAACTCTTCCTAAATTCTCTTCCAATAATTCACACATGTACTAGCCTATATATACCCCTCCATACCTCTCACATTTTTCACATCAATTCTCTACTTTTCTTCTCCTCTTTTTACACAAATCATCCCGTTTATCTTTAAAGCCAATTTTCGGGGACTTCTGCTCAGTTTTTGGGGTATTAACACTTCCAGAAGATTGTTTCTCTTGAAAAATCCTTGAGGTTAGGCTCAAGAATCACCCAATTCAGAGTTATATCGAATGAGTTATAGCCTCTGCATGTTCTGCCTATTCTTTCCAATGCAAATCCAATTCTTCTCTTTTCCTTGGTTTCTTATCCTTTCTTCTTCTCTTCTCTTATTCAATAATTGTTATTATAATGGGGGATTTATAAATAGTTATTATGAGTAGTTTTAATCTTATAAAATCATATTTTAATAATGTTTATGATGAATTAATTTAAGAGGTTCATGTACATATAGTTGGGAGGATTTTAGTTTAATTATTGTTGTTATTTGTTAACCTTATATTAATTAAGGTTATATTTATTTGTAGGGTGTGTTCGAGAAAGAATCTTGAGGTTCCGTTTGTGTGTTTTAATAAGCAAGGATCAAGGTACGTTAGGTGGTTAGAGACCTTGTGAGCATGTTTTAATGATTTCTTGTGATGATTGAATTAAATTGAATTGAATTATAATTATGAAATAAAAGTATGTTTTAATAAATAAATTAGAGTATTGATTTTATATCATGTTTTAAATGAATGAATTATTGTTCATGTTTAAAAAGGGTTTTATTTTGAAAAATGTGGAATTTAATAAAAAGGAGTTTTGGAATTATTATTTAATAAAGGTTGAATTATTGGATTTAAAGAGGATTTAGTAAATTATTATTATTAAAGCTTTATAAGCATGTTAGTAATCCCACTATGCGGATCTGGTTTATTTGATAAGATTTTGGACTTTGTATGACAGAGTCTTTCCTCAAGAATATCATTGTAAAATAAGGAGACTAGCTTGGGGAGTGTGCACACTTGAGAGAGGAATTGGAATTGACTTTGAGTAATTAGAATTGGTTTTAAAGGAATTGAATTTTAATAAGGAATTGGTTTATTGAATTTGACTATTGATTATTATTATTGAATTTGGTTTTGGAATCTTAAGTTGGAATTATTAATTTAATTATTGGAATGCATGGAATTGATTTCAAAAGCATGTTTATGAATAAATTGAATTTAATTATCTCACACTTATCGTACTTAGCATATTTTGCTAATCCTTTTTTCTTATTTTGTTTTAGTTCGCCCTGTTTACCTTAATAGTAAGTAGTGTTGACTAATTTCAGGTGAAGTCATAAATGAGCATTTGGAGTCCCGGGAATGGTTCACCTAGATTAGGATATGTTGGTTCTTGTATTTATTCTGAGTACTCATAACATTGGTTACAATTTTTAGTTTATTATAAATAAAGAAGAGTTTTGAAGTTTCCGCTGCAAAGTATTGGTTTGTTTTGGTAAGTTTGAGTAGCCTTGTGTAATCACGTGGCGGTAATACGCCTAAGTCTATCTCTACGGTATAATTATACGTATTATACTAGTATTTTCGTAGAAGGAGATTTGGGGGTGTTACACTACGTGAAAAAATGAAATTGGCACCGGTTCGAACCCGGCCTAAGGCGCCGGTTTGAACTGGTGCCAATGTGGGGGGTGCCAATTACCCCCCTTTTTGGCACCGGTTCAAAACCGGTGCCATAAACAGGTTTTGGCTCCGGTTAACCGGTGCCAAAAATACTCAAAAAAAATATTATCCCTCCTTTTGACACCGGTTAACCGGTGCCAAAAATGTCCTTTTTTTTGTTTTTTGTTTCACTTAACAGTTAAATCAACTAAAAAAATAACATCACAATATAAATCGAATTGGTTTCAACATTTACAATAATCCAAAATTTTTAATATAATCCAAAATTTATAATGTATAATCAAATCCAAAATTACAATATAGTTCAATTACCACTAACATATAAATAAATAAAAAAAATTACATTATAAATCATAAAAAAAAATTACAATATACTCGTAAATCAAAAAGAAATTTACAATATGAACATATCACTATTCTTGCATAATTTGTACCTGCACCAATTAAAACAGAAAAAAAAATCAATTGGTAAAAATAAGCTTAAGAAAAAAAAAACCCATAAATTCAATCCAAACAATTCAAACCCAGAAAAAAAAAGCATTAATTCAAACCAAGGGAAAAAAAACAAAAATTGAAATCGAAATTAAAAAAATATCAAAATCGAAAAAAAAAACCAAAATTGAAAACGAAAAAAAAACCAAAAATCGAAAAAAACAAAATCAAAATCGAAAAAAAAACCAATTAAAATTGAAACCTAAAAAACTAAAATCAAAAACAAAATCCCAGAAATAGAAAACAAAAACCAAAATCTAAAATCAAAATCAAAATTGAAACCCAAAACACAAAAATCAAAAACAAAATCCTAGAAATGGAAAAAAAAAAAACCAAAATCAAAATTGAAACCCAGAAAACCAAAATCGAAAAAAATATCCCACAAATTGAAAAAAAAAATCAAAATCGAAAATAAAAACCAAAATCGAAAAAAAAAACCAAATCCGAAAAAAAAAACCAAAATCGAAATTTTGAATCGAAAAAAAAACCCAGAAATTGTTGTTAATGTTGATGCCGATGGTGGTGCTCGAACTTTATGGTGGTGGTGGCGGCTGTTGTTGTGGTGGCGGCTTTGGTTGCTGTAGATCTAAGGGGAGAGGAGATCGAAGAGGGATGAAAGAAGAACGAAGAGAGAGAGAGAGAGAGAGAGAGAGAGAGAGAGGAGACCGAAGGGAGATGAAAGAAGAAAGAAGAAAGAAGAAAGAAGAACGAAGAGAGAGAGAGGACAGAGAAGGGAGAGGAGAGAGAAGGAGATGAGAGGAAACGGGGAATGGAGGCGGATAGAGGAAAATTATTAGGGGGTTTAGGGTATAAATGATCCCTTTTTTTCTTTTTGAATGTTGGACTGGTTCAGTGGCACCGGTTCAAACCGGTGCCCTTTGTAGTTTTGGCACCGGTTTGAACTAAACCGGTGCCATTACTCTTAGTCTAAAATCCCGCCCATTTTTAGGCCGGTTTTCGTCACCGGTTTGGTCTGAACCGGTGCCATTTGGGGGTTGCCTTTTTGTATTTTTACTAGTGTTACAAAGTGTTATAAGTTTCATGTCGTTTAGTCCATCGAATTGAATATATACGAATACAAATATGCATATGTAAATAAATTAATAAGCATGAATAGATATAAATTGTAGTCTATGCTTTCAAGGCTTCAAGGACACTTTGGTTTTCCCTTGGAATTCTTCTTGTCTCTGTAGCAAGGGCACTCATCCATATTCCCAGATGTTCCAGAAGGTACACATTGGCAATCCTCACAGCATATTCCACAGTATTTCAAGCATCTGTCTTTAAATCCTGCTTTAGAGCATCTAACACTGCACTTCGAGTTGCAAAATTCTGGATGGTAGAATTTATTAAAATGTCATATTGTGAATCACCATAGTTCAACTATGAAGGTAATTTTGACCAACAATATCCCATATTCAAAATTTCATTACTCCATGTCAAACATCACAACAAAATTTAATTGTCGTAGTTAACATGTTAGTCATATATTTGGTCTTTTAATTTGGAGGATATATTTTGTATCAATGTTTGTTGACTGAGAAAAAAAACAAAAAAAGTTTATACACTCTTTTCATAATAATTTTAAATTGTTAATCCCTTCCCAAAGATAATTCACTACTCGTATACGAAATTAAGTATCAAGTGGATGATACAAAATTAAATTAGGGGTTACAAATTGGGTATCAAGTAAAATTTTAGGATCTAGAATTAGTTGGAACTGATTCCTAAAATTTAGAATTGGAAGTGGTACCATTTCAATCGGGTCCAAACTTTAGGAATTGAAATTGGAATCACCGGATATCAATTCTAGTTCCACGTACCTATTTATGTATATAATTGTTAAACTTTAATAGAAATTATAATAATTATTTTAGAATTGGAATTGGTACTCCACTTATTTTAGATTCCGGTTTCGGCTACTCCACTTATTTACTTTATTTTTTTTCCGATGTAAAAAAATAATTTATTTAACAAAAGTAAGGTTAAGTGTATTATAAGAATTTTACAAGAAATTCTGATGGGTACCATATACGATGGCAATTTCTATATGGGAAACGAAAATACATATAAACCTCTATTGCTGACTTTTCTTAATCTTAGGAGAGAGTGTATGTCTTTTTTGTCCTTTTTTTGGGTTTTTTTTTTTTGGTTTTTTTTTTTTTGGTTTTTTTGGTTTTTTTGGTTTTTTTTTTTTTTTTTTTAATAGCTTACCTACGGGAGAGTGTTTATATATTGAAATGTACTCATTATGAGTGAAAAATAATTTAGAGAAGTGAAGGTTTAGGGTCTGTTCTCTTTAATTTATTTTCAATTCAATTCAGTTCAATTCCTAATCTTCTTTCTCCATAAAATATTTAGGTTAGTTAGTTTAGTTCAAATTACTTTCGTTTAGTAAATCAAAGCAGACCCTTAATATATTATTCATACTAATATATTAAAAGGCGTTTCTAAGAAGAAACAATACCACAACGCTCAAGCGACAAACATTACCATATAAAAACATAAGGATAGAGGGGTTCGAACCCTCAACCTCTTATAACACATATAACAATTAAACCATCTAAGCCAATATTAACTATATTATTTAAATGAAAAAAAAAAATTCATATAAGTGTCACAAGGTTCAATTAAAAATTAATAAAAAAATATTTAAAAAATAACTCAATTTTAGTTTGACAACAACAATTGTTATTTTGAAAAACTTTTTAAAAAATTATCAACTGCACGTCTACAACAGTAGAAACTCGGGGCAACGCCCGGACTTACTCACTAGTTATACAATTAAAATGAAGGGTGTGCTAATGAAAACGCCGGATAATTAAATACCAATGTCCATTTTTGGAGCGCTCACAAGTCACCAACTAATATAAGTTAATTGTTCAATTTAAGTGATATACCATTGTTTTATTTTAAATTATTCTGTACATTGTTTAAAAATATACTCTATATTAGACTATATAACAAGAAAAACTACAACTATACTCTATACTTTATAAGTATTTAAAAACACAAACCGCAAATACATACAAAGCCACATGTCACTATACGCGCTCATATATTCATATATTACGTGTCACCTCTCTTAATCATTATTTTTTATGTTCCCTTTTTCATATAAAAATAAAATAAATAAATAATATTAAGTCTTTATACATTCCAAAACTTACAAATTTAAGTAAGAAAATGAATCATACTCCCTCCGTCCCGATTGATAGTCACTTTTGCCACTTTTGGTGACTTAAAATGTTAGTCACATTTTCTTTTTTTAAGTACCATTAATATTTTTTTTTTACCAAAATTTCTAATATTTGCTAAAATATTTGTACAAATTTGAATTTCCCATGTAAATTTTACTTTCCCATTTATTTTAATTACTTTCTCTCTCTACTTTTTTGCATACCCAATGTAATTTTTACTTTTTGAATGTACTTTCTTTAACTCTCCTTAATTCCCGTGATTTTTTTCAAAAGTGACTATCAATCGGGAACGGAGGAAATATCGAATATAATAATTTACAGCTAAACTAATTAGTGCAATATACATTAACAATAAAATAGTCTTTTCATCTTCTAAAGTTAAAATATAATAATTTAAACCAATATGTCTTTTCATGCCCTACAATATCCATGTATATATACCTAATTAAATTCATCAATAACAACAATGACACATATAACACAAACTAGTGTGTAGCCCGAGCGTTGCACCGGATTGTTACTCTAATTATTTCTTGTAATTATATGTATTTGATATTTATAATATTTTTTTAATTAGATCTTGTGATCATCAATATATATATATATATATATATATATATATATATATATATATATAAGGATTTTTTACGAAAGTAAGCCTTATTAGTAAACTATTTACCAATCTAGACGCGTGGCCAAACTATTTACGAAACTGAGCTTCTGACATAAAACGCTGCCTCGGTCAGCGTTATACCTTTGGTTATTATTTTTTTATATAAAATTTCGTATTATGTGAAATACAAATTTTAAAAAAATGGAAATACAGTAAAACGCTGACTCAGTCAGCGTTTTACTTGTATACATAACAGAGAAAAACGCTGACTGAGTCAGCGTTTTACACCTAAGCATAAAACGCTGCCTCAGTCAGCGTTTTATCTGCTGGCTGAAGGCAGCAACAGCAGACCCCCAACAGCAGCCAGTGCAACCCCCTTCCACATCCACATCCACCAACACCACCACCCTCCTCCTCCACATCCTCTACCACCCTCCTCCTCCACATCCACCACCACCATCACCCTCCTCCTCCACATCCACCACCACCACCACCACCCTCCTCCTCCACATCCACCACCACCATCACCCTCCTCCACATCCACCACCCTCCTCCTCCACATCCACCACCACCATCACCCTCCTCCTCCACATCCTCCAACACCTCCACCACCCTCCTCCTCCACATCCACCACCTCCACCACCCATCCTCCTCCACATCCACCACCTCGGCGGCAGCAGGCAGTAGGAGAGGTGCGGCGGCAGCAGGCAGTAGGCGGCGGCGACAGTGGCAGGCAGCAGGCAGCAGGCAGCGGCGGCAGCGGCAGCGACGGCGACGGCAGAGCTTTGAGGAAGAGTGAGTTTGAGTTTTTAGTTTTGAGGAAGAGTGAATGTGTTGCGTCTGCCTGGAAGAATATACCAGGCAAAACCGCTGACTGAGGCAACGTGTTTCTAGTATTAATGAAACGCTGCCTCAGTCAGCGTTTTAAGGCCTGTTATAGCCTAACACAAAAACGCTGACTGAGGCAGCGTTTTTGTGTATTTCAGTTTTTTTATTTTTTATTTTGTATTTCACAAAATACATAATTCAAAACAAATTAAATAAATAAAAATGAGGAAAAACGCTGACCGAGGCAGCGTTTTACCTCAGAAGCTCAGTTTTGTAAATAGTTTGGCCACGCGTCTATATTCGTAAATAGTTTACTAATAAGGATTAGTTTCGTAAAAAATCCTATATATAAAGAGGTTGGGTGTTCCAATCCCTATATCATCATCTTTTATATGAAGCGGTCTACGTGGCAGACGTTTTAGTTACGTCTTTTAATAGATTAGTATAGATATGCAACACAATGCAAGAAAAAATAACCTAAGTAACAATCCCTTCTTAAAGTCTATGAATTATTTTGTACGAGTATTGAGTATAATATTGTGTTATCTCAAAAAGTTAAAAGGAGATCACCCACAGAAAAACAATGTCAGATTACTAAAAATCATTTTTAGTGATGTTAGAATTTAAGAGTTTACACGATGTAACCATTATTTTCAGATATCATAGGTAATCAATGTATTACGCAAGCAATTATTTACGGAGTAGTATTAATATGCTTGAATCACTTAAAAATAAGATCATAACGAATATGTGCAATGCCTTTGGCAATTTACGAAGTATTTTTTAGGAGTTTGAAACTCACAAAATTCATCTCATGCATAGATGTATTATAAAAATATTTTTTGTGAATAGTACCTTATTCGAAAAACTTCCTTAAAAATAATTGTTATAAGAAACTACTATATAAAAACTAAATATTGTAAGTTCCTATCATATGCTTAATTTAACAATGAAATAGAAGAGGAAACGGCTATCGAGAAATTGGGTGGAATATGAAGAGAAAATGATTGAAAATGAATTATTTAACATCTGTTATTCAATATAATAATACAACAAAAGGTAGTTTTTTACAAAATTAATTGTCTTATAAAGTATTCCCTCAATTCCAGAATGATGTTCCTGTTTCGTAAATCGATCTAAATTTTTACCTAACTTTGACCGCAAATATCTTTAAACGAACTCACACTAGCAAATATTATAAAATTTAGATATTAATAATCTATTCACCAAGACAATCAAACTAGATCCCACATGACTATATTTATTCTCATAGATTAGGATAAATTTAGAAGATTCTCTCTTTCTTAAATAAGTCAAAGATTCCAAATAAGAACATTATTGTGGAACAGAGGGAGTAGTTTTGTACAATATCTAATGTTCATAAGGTAGTTTTTTATATTTTTTTAATAAGGTAATTTTTCACAAAAACTGACTTATATGAGGTATTTCTTCACATAAATTCCTTATAAAAATATATATATATATAATAACAAAAAGAATAGAAAAAGACTGGCATGCAGGACTACGTGGATATAGAAAATTCATAATAGAATACGATGAACAAGTTTTAGTGTTGTACCAGAGCCTGCTATTGTAGTATCCACAAATGTGGCGGCAACAAGAGTGAGGATCAGCAGAATGAGGTCCTACAACAATCTTCATAGTTTTTTTACACGAACAAAGACTATTGTAAAGCTTTGTGATTTGTTGGGAGAAATATATTGTGTGGAAGTGTAATTTATATACAAGTAAGAAATACTTAGCAAGGAGAAACGTAAGGGTCAGTCTCAAGCATCGAATGAATTTTTGTAAAACAGCAAATCCACAGCCTGTCTTTTGGCTTGTTTTTGGTATGATGATCCTACATTTATCGTTTTGGTTAGCAGCGTGTGGTAAATATTACTCCCATCATACAAGGAAATACCATTATTGTACTACTATTTATGTCTTGATTTTGACTAATTTCTAACTTGTAATTAACTTAATGAAAAGAGCTAAATAACCTAACTTATCAAACATTTATAATCCTAGGATACAAAGTTTGATTCATGTATGTGAATGTTTATGTACACAACAATATTCACAACAAGAGTAAGGGATGATAGCTCAAGTGTTTAGAGTCCCCTATCGATTTTAGATGATCGGATCGATTCTCATCTCTCGCCCAGTCGTCCTTGTGGTTTTCTAAACAAACACAAACATACAAAAAAAAATGAAGGTTAAATTCGGAAATTTGGAAATAGTTTTAACAACCTCACCACCATAAATATGTGAAAGGTAACTTGTTTTCAAAAAAAATGTGAAAGGTAACTGGTCTTTGCAGCAAGTGATTATGAAGGAAAAACATTATTGATGAATAGTTTACCTCAAGTAAAATTAAGGTAACTAATGTGGCTTAACTCAAAGCTTTCGGATATAATTCTTGTTTGATGCCAATTATTTAAGCAATCAAGTAACATCTTCCATCCTTAATATTCTTAAAGGTTCAAAGTATACTTTGTGTTTCGGGGGGTTTTTTGGAATCCATCGGGATACTGGTCACGCTCTGAGGACTCGGGCACCTGCAAAACACGAATTTCCGGTGATCGAAGATTCGCCTGCGACAATCAAGTTAGTGACTGGAAACGAATTAAATGTAAAGAGAGAAAATAGAGAGAAGTTGGAGCTTTTAGTGCTCTATTGAATGTTATGTAACAATTCACCCCACCCTTCAGCAATGATTGGGGTATTTATAGGGGTGGAAATTTGTGCCCTTTAGAATAAGTGACCTAGAATTTGGGGTCATTGATTGGCTGCGCAATCAGCGAAGGACATGTGTCCTCTGAGGGCGCCGTTTTGCGGCATTCTAGTTGCTTCTAGGTCTCCTAATGTAAGGAGGCCTTTATGACACATTTGATTTCAGGTGCTCTCTTATTCATCGTACGTGTCATCTTCCTATGGTGACACGTGTCACCCATTTATTGGGTCACGTGTCATCATGGGATCGGACCACGTGATTGAGGTATTTTTTACCCTAAACAATTTCCCCTCAGAGGGGGTGGCTCGTCCCAACTGGGCCGCCTCCTCTGATCTTCACTCGTTTGAGTACCTTGGGCGCATTTGAAGCATTTCAAATTGTTAGCAAGAGTCGGGCCTTATTGGGCTGAACGCCTTGTCAGAATGGCCTGACGCTCTTTAGGATCTTGGCCGAGTCGTTTGGATAGAGTGGGCTGAACGGCTGGAATTGGGCTGAATGCCTTGATTGCCTTGTCTTGGCGTTTTCAAGAAATATTGCTTATCCGTGCCATTTATGGCACCTTTAGGCTATGTTTTCTTTATATTTCTACGCTCGTTTTAGTCTTTTATGTCGTGTTTTTAGGGAATAATGCTTGATTTGCGTGTTTGTGTGTTAGTTTAGAGAAATGCGTGCTTTTAGTGGTTTTCTTATTATTTTATTCATTTCTCGGTTTTTTCCCTCGCTTCTCCGTTTGTTTGACTTGTTTTGTAGGTGTGTCGAGCTTCCCGGGATTTAATCATCAAGGAGGGAGCTCAAGTGTATTCAAGGAATTTAACGGAGCCAAGTTAGGGAAGCCAAGCACCCAAGTCAAGCCAATCCAAGAAACAAAGGAAAATGAAGGCTTACAAAGTATCAAAAAGGACCTTTGTGCATTGTTTCGGCCATATCTCGAGTTCTACAGATCGGATTTAGGTAATTCAAGTTGTTTTGGACACTAGACTTGAAAAGATTTCCAATGATAGGTCTCACGCCTTCATACAATTCCTAGATCGTGAGTTACAGCCTTCCAAAGTTGGCCCTGCAAATCTGCCGCAACCTATTTCTACCGATTTTGGGCAGTAACTCTCCGCGGGCTCCCCACGGGCGCGGGCCTTGGCCCCGCGGGTGCGGGCTTTGGCCGCGGGTGTGGCTTCCGGGGTGTCCGCAGGCACGGCCAATTTCTCCGAGGGCGCGGGCTTCTGGGTCTTTTACGATTTAAAGTTTCTTTTCTCCTTTTGTTTATAGATTTTTTTTGGGGGGTATTATTATCATTCATTCACATAATTCTTAGTCTTAGAATAGTTTTCTCTCTTAGGTTGAGAGATTCTCTTTCTAGATTAGGCTAGATTAGGAGTAGTTTTAGAGAGAGAAAGTGAAGGATTTCAATGGTGATTGAGAGATTGAAGATACAAGGGTGACAATTGTGTTCAAGATCTTCTCTATTATCAATGAGTATTCTAAACTCTATCTCACCTTAATGCTTGGTTTAATTTCATGTTTGTTTGGTTTAATTTTAATGTTTGATGCTTGATTAGTGTAATTGTTCTTGATATATTCTTGATTATTGATTTCCATAGTCGTTAGTTGATAGATGATGATTCTTGAATAGTTGTTTGGCTAGGAATTGGGTGAAACTTGTATGACTGATTAATTGTAATTAATTTGGGAATTGTGTTGATTGATTGTTGAGATTAAAGTGATTAGTGAAGGTTTGCATGTGTGTAATTCAATTAGGTCTTGAGAATTATGCTAGATTGCATTGTAATTGCTAATGACATGAACAATTGATTTAGGAATTGCAATTATCGATTGCTTTTGATTGAGATTCTCTTAGTTTGTTATTCATAGTGAACCCTGGCTTAACAATTAGGAGATAGCTCTTTGATTCCTATTGATTTCTCTTATCATTAGTCTTCACAACCTTTGATTGGCATGCTCTTCCCAAATTGTTGCAATTGACATGATTACTTGTTGATCCCCGTTCCTAGTGTTTTATTTCTTTGGTTACTTGTTTTGTTAGTTGTTAGTATTCTCCCTTACCTTCGTCTTCGACCTAGCTTAGGCGCATATTTGAAAGTGCTTGAACATTATCGTTCCTTTGGGTTCGACCCTTGACTTGCCTCTATACTCGTATTAGGTTTGTTAAGTGTTTATAAATTTAGTTTGACCGAGGGAAGATTAGATAACGACCTAGTTTTCCCCTCGTCAAAATGGCGCAGTTGCCGGGGAACGGTGTCTATGTTTGAGTGTTTTTGATTGCTTGAGTCTAGGTCTTTGTGTATATTTTCTTTTATTTGATTTTTTTTTGTTTTGTGAAAAAAATGAGGTTGAAGTGTATGTAGATGACATGATTGTGAAATCAAAAGATCGCCCAGGACATTAAGTAGCCTTAAGAAAATTCTTTGAAAGGCTAAGAAAATACAACATGAGGTTGAATCCATCTAAATGTGCTTTTGGAGTCACCTCATGCAAGTTCTTGGGACATGTCATACGCTATAGAGGAATAGAGATAGATCCAACAAGATCAAGGTGATCATGTCAACGCCACCGCCAAAAACCAAGAAACAAATTCAAGGGTTTATTGGCTGGTTGCCATATATAAGTAGGTTCATATCGAAGCTAACAACGATATGCGAACCAATATTCAAGAAGCTCAAAAAGAATGTGCCAGTAATATGGGACGATGAGTGTCAAAAGGCCTTTGAAAAGATCAAAGCCTATCCCGCAAATCCTCCCGTATTAGCGCCAGCACTTCTAGGGATACCTCCTAGGTTGTACTTAACAGTCACCAAGGAGACAATGGGGGCTATGCTTGCACAAGAAGTAAAAGGTAAAGAAAATGAAATCTACTATCTAAGAAAAAAGATGCTCGAGTATGAAGTACGCTATACACCGCTTGAGAAATTGTGCCTCGCATTGGTGTGGGCTACAACCAAGCTAAGACATTACATGCTCGTGCATACAATCTTTGTAGTTTCTCAAATGGATCCACTTAAGTATCTATTCAAAAAGTCTACACTTAATGGGCACATGTCAAGGTGGATAGCCAATTTAGCCCAGTTTAATGTAAGATTCATGCCTCAAAAGGCTATCAAAGGATCTGTGGTCTCGGATTTCATAGCGGATTTTCCAATAGAAGATTCGACCCCGATACATGACAATGAATTTCCAAACAAAGATTTGATGGTCAGGGAAGATGATACTTGGACTTTATACTTCGATGGAGCCTCAAACCAAAAGGGATGTGGCGTTGGAGTATTATTAGTATCACCTAAAGAAGAGCACGTTCCAATCTCCATAAAGCAAGGTTTCGACGTTACCAACAACGCTACTTGATGCGAAGCATGCGTGGTAGGCCTTGAAAAAGCTTTGGTATTGGGAGTAAAGAAATTACAAATATTCGGAGACTATTCATTGATCATCAACCAGATTTCTAAAAGATGGAAAGTAAGGAGTGAATGTCTAGCCCCTTACTAAACGTATCTAGAAACACTCACCAATCAGCTGGAAAAGGTAGAATACACCTATCTACCTAGAGAAGAACACCAGTTTTCTAATGCCATGGCAAGACTAGCCTCGATGGTTAGGATTCCTACGGAAATCGAGCAAATGCCTCTAAGTATAGAGAAAAGGCATAAACCGGCTTATATTCAAGCCATAGAAGACGTTGAAGTGGTCAAAGATAAAGAAGAAGAAGAACCCTGGTATACGGATATACTTAAATACGTCACCAAAGGAGAATATCCTCCTCATGCTGACAAAAGTGCAAAACGAGCATTAAGACTCTTGGCTTCCCAATACGTACTCATAGACAACGAGTTACATAAAAGGGTACTTAAGGGTCGAGCTCTCTTATGTGTAGGGAAAAAGGATGCCCAAAGAGCTATGAGGATAGTCCACGAAGGCATTTGTGGAACCCATGTTAATGGCAAGATGCTAGTCCAAAAGATAATGCGAGAAGGGTACTATTGGACTACCATGAATAGGGATTATCATCAATATGTAAAAAGATGCCCTAAATGCCAACTTTATGCCAATTTACAACATATTCCTCCATCTCTACTTTATACCTACACTTCTCCATGGCCATTCTCTACATGGGGAAGTGATATTATTGGTAAAATTACCCCTCTTGGGACAGGAGGTCACGAATACATCTTAGTAGCAGTTGATTACTTCACAAAGTGGGGTTGAAGCACAATCATATGCAATACTCACTGAAAAACATGTAGCACTCTTTATCGAAAGGAATATTATTTGTCGATACGGAGTCTCACATTAGATGATAAGGGACAATGGAACTCACTTTCAAGCTGAATGTGAAGAATTGTTACAAAAATATAGCATTCAACACCATCATTCTTCCCGTTATAGACCTGAAGCAAATGGATCAGTTGAGGCAGCTAATAAAAATCTAAAGACTATTATCGAAAAAATGACATAAAATTACAAGGATTAGCCTGACAAACTCCATTTCGCACTTTGGGGTTATCGCACGTCAATTCGCACATCAACAGGAAATACGCCATTCTCCTTGGTTTATGGAATGGATGTTGTACAACCTGTAGAGCTAGAGATACCATCTCTATGCATTGTATTAGAAAGTAAACTCGATGAAGTCGAATGGACTAGAGCAAGGTATGAAAAGATTATTCTACTTGATGAAAACCAACTAGAAGCTCTACATCATACCCAATGCCATCAAACCCGTATGGCTAGGCATTTTAATAAGAAGGTTAAGAAAAGAAACATCAAAGTAGGAGACTTGGTGTTGAAGGCACTAAGGAAAAATGTTCTAGATCCAAGAGGCAAATTTAGGCCTAATTGGTCTGGACGCTATATTGTCAAAACCCATCCTATTAGGAGGTGCATCAAATCTAACTGACATGGATGGCAATGAGTTCTCAAACATGACGAACCTTGACCAACTTAAAAAGTACTACCCATAATTACTTGAGTAGGACACTCAAGAGAGCTACATTTAGCCTTTACAAGGTGCGGCCACTTTAATTTTCGCAAACCTCGCATCTTAGAAATAAAAAGAAATTCGACGGAATAGCAGCGCCACAAGAAGAAGTCTGTCGCTGGCCGACAGACAGCAGTGCAAAGAGACAGCGCATGTCGCTCGCTGACAGAAAGCAACTCCTGACGACATTTGCAAAATGACGGCGCCGCTTCTTCTGGGAGTATCTGAGCAAATTTTGGTGTTTTTCGGAAAATTTTCGACTTCCATACTCGAAAAAATTTCTAAAAAATAAAATAATTTTATTTTATTTTCATTGTTTTAATAAATTAAATTTAAAGAAATTGATTTAATTAAAATGCTGAAGTTTCATTAATAAAATTAAATAAAATTACATTATCGATGGAATTTAAATGAAAGCTTAATAAAACTAATTAACTTTAAATTTAAAACTAAGTCTAATAAATTGGAATTTAAGCAATGCTTCAATCTTTCTTTTCTTTCTTTGCTCTTTTCCAATTTTTATCTGCATCCTCTTCATCATCCATGACTTTAGCTAGTAGGCATCCTTTAGAGGACCTACATTCTTCTAGAGTAAATGGTTTCTCCCTTAGCTAGGACTGCATGTTTCTTTTCTACCATAACCTTCTTTTCTGAAGTGTCAGCTTTTCTTTTCCCTTTATCCTTTGTAGAGTCTTTCTTTTTAGGCTTCACAGGTGTTTCGAATTCGATCTTTTAACCCAAGCGTTCCTTAACAGGAATCACTTTGTCACCTAGACGATTTTTTACATTGGTTTTACTGTGATTTTTCTTCATGTCCTTTGTAGGCTTATTGAGAAGCCATTTCTTTACATCATTGGGCAAGGAAGGAGGAACCTTTTAGGTAACCACTTCCGATAAGGGTCTAACACTCCAATATGTGTCAAATTTCTCTACTTCTTGTGAAACAGGGAATTCATAGGGACGATGAAGATCCCCAGAAGGAATTGTTTGAAGTAGACCGTACTACTTTTTATCCTGCAGGGATAATAAAAAGTCATCTTGGTTAAGTTTGGAAGACGGCAGAAGGGTTGCTTGTTGACACCAACCATCTTCTCTTTTTTCCACCAAGGGATGACCTACTTGATAGCAAAGTTGCAAGAGGCAAAGATTTTATTCCACTCATGGCTCCCAATCTTAGAGAAGCGTTTCTTTCGTCTCACAAAGTAATTTGGAGTATATTTTTCAATATTGTCAGGTTGACTAATTAATTCTAGTATCTCCATTAGCCATATCTGCAAAATTTCAATGCAAATAAATAGTATTACTATACAAAAATATGTTTTTGATTACTATAATTAAAAATATTATTTTTTTACCTGTAATAAAATTGGAGAGCCCCGAAAAGGCGCTTTTGAATTTTTCTTCAATTCATCAAGACTAAGCATAGTCTTTTTAACAATTAATGGCATTGGATTTCTTCCAGATTCAATTTGCTCCAAAAAAGTTAATATAATTGCTTGACCCTCATTAGTTCTACCACTAGTGAGAAGATATTGGTTAAGAATGCAAAAGAGAAAAGCTCTTTTTCTATAAACATGAAAAGATTCAGATTAAGGTCTATCAAAGTAGTGGCGTGCAAATTCTTTTGAATTAACTACGCTACCATCTACAATATTTGTTAGATATTTGTCTCTTAAATTAAAGAAGCGCTCAAAATCTTTATAATAATATTCATTTATTCTAGGGATTATCGCAAGATCTAATGAAGGGAAGCCTAGGATGGCACCAAATTCTTCCGGGAAAGGGCTAATTTCATCACACCCTAATCTAAAACAATGAGTATGTGTATCCCAATAGTCTAAGGCGGTATGAATAAAATCTATATCAAGATCTATCCCCTTAACACCATAAATACCTCCCATGTGAAAAAAGTCAAGTTCTTTTCTCTCTTTAGCAGTTAAAGACCGACACCATTCACGAGTGAAATTTCTAAAACTCTTAGTAACTAAAAACATGATTATTTGTTGAGAAACTAAGATTATAATTAATCTGTTCGAATTATATAGAAATTTGGCAGATTACGGGGCTATTTATACACAAAATTGATGCAGTTTGACTCCAGAAAGGACTCGGAATCGGCGCAGTGCAGCACCAAACAACAAGCCTATCGCCTGGCGACAGTAGCAGAGCTCGGCGACAAAGCTAAACGCGTGACGACACATGGCGCTGCAACATTTCCTCAACGTGCTATGCAAACCGCGTTTTTCTAGCTATGATTCGAATTTGTACAATGACTTTACAATTTTACCCTTTCTTCAAATACCCATACATTAATTTAATATATTTTCCTTCTTTTTTTTCTTGGATTTACTCAAACTTAATTAAATTTAGGTTTGTTTCAAGCCCGATTTATTTTCCATTTTTTCTTTTTGGGGGAGAAAGTCGGATACCCTCCATTAGTAATAAAAATGACGGAAAAGTTTTGCGCAAAATTAATGACAATATTATCACAATTTTTTCGTACACACACATATGCACATAAAAATGAAAAATAAATACAATCATAATTGATAATGTGTATATACAGAAATATGTCTAACAAATGAGTCAGTCAGGCAAAGTCCTATAAAAGTCAAAATAAATAACAACACATGTACAACTATGGCGCTGGAGGACGCAGATGATGAAGAGGGAAACTCAACTCAAGACCCGTCCACCCAAGGTCGCCCTTGTGATGAATCAGCAGAGGCTGAGGCTGCGGAGGCTACTGCGACGATGAGACGACCTCGTACGTCCCACCACCTCTCGGAGCTAAAGTCGCCTCTCTCTGGCCTATCGGCCCAGCCAGTGCACTCTCAAATGAAGAGCCCGAGCCCTCAACCGCCTTGGTCCGGGCAGCATCAGATCGACCATTTTGACCACCAGAAGTAGTGCGGCGACGCCTCGAGCTAGACCTATCCGGCTCTCTCCGAACCTCAGGTCTTGTCTGGGTACGGGAAGGAATAGGTTGTCCCTGCAAAAAGAAATCAAGTTAAAAGCAACGAAAACAGAAATATAAACAATGCAGAAATAAAGAGGAAAAAGCTACCTCCCGAACAATGTCGTCTCGACGACAAAAAGCTACGTTCCTCATCCGCACGAGCTGGCTCCGGAAGGCGTCCATGCACCTCGCCATCGCTGTGACCACCTCACGCGAGAATTTTCAAAGAAATAAAATCAGTATCAATACAAGACAGATATAAATGAATAGCCAGTAAATAACTCACCCGAGTTTGGTGGCGAGGGATAGATCGCTCAACAAAGCGCTGATCCTCGGGAGCTGAGGGGATCATCTCCTCAATATGCCTATATGTCCCCAGATAGTGGATGGACATACGAGGGGGAACGAACTTAGTATGCTCGGCCTGACAAAAAAAGCAAACCAAAGTGAATAAAATATTACTTGGTGGCTACTTAGCAAAAAGATAAAAGATAAAAATCATACCGCCGCCCCGTCAAAAAGAACAGGGGCTAGAGCTAACAACGGAAGCAGGTCCTCCTCGTAGCACCGCCGTGAGCTAGCATGAGATCACCAAGGGGTACCAGCAGGCGACCTCTCCCAGAAGTTGAGCAGACTCGCGTCATCGAACATATGACGCGGCGGAGGAGCAAGGACGACTAAAATCTCTAAGGAGTGCTGAATAGCAACTCTCTCTCCTAGGTAAACCGCCGCCTCATACGTCCCTTGAAAGTAGCGACGCTCAGCAGTGTATTACACAACTAGTGCAGGAACAACCAAACCGCCCCATGGCCGGTATAACACGTCAGGCTCCTGCGAAGAATGCCTATAAGATAGAGCTCTACCAAAAGCAATACAAAGATGTCAACTATGCAAAAGAACATACCAAAAGGATCAGCTCTCGAACACGGGCAATAGTTGCCTGGTTATGGTAGCGACCTCCCCAACAGGCGCAAACAGGTAACTCGCGTGGAGATGGCCTCGCCAGCACAAGCGAAGGAAAGTACTCGTAGAACCAAATCTATTAAGATAAAAATATATCAGCAAGTGCTAATAAGAGCTTAGAGCTAACTTTGTAAGAGATAAAGTTTACCTCTACACTCTCTAGAAGCCAAAAAGAGTGATGTCTCCAGTGTAAGACCAGTGTCGACCGGAGTCTCGCAATCCTCGCAGAAAGTCAGTAGAGGCCAAGCTGGCTTAATCATAAGTCCCGATCAGCTAAAGATCGCGGTTGCAGGAAGGTAGTAAAGCAGCACCCTACTACCCTTGTCATGGGAAAACGTCCCTGACAGCAAAATAAGTGCAAAGATGTGTACCCGCTGCTCTCGGGTGGTCGCATCGTCCTCGAAAGTCATCGCAAGAGTTGACCGGTGAATGTTCCTGGAGATGAATTGTGATGGCTCCACCTCAGCACGAGCCTGAACAACAATCGGACCCAACAACTCATCGACCTCAGGAGAGAAAACGCTGATAGAGCTGTCAAACGGCAGCGCGGTTGAACTAAGTTCCAGTCTCGAGATGAGACTAAAGTCGGCTAGGGTGACAATCATCTGACCCCAAGGAAAATGGAAAGTGTTGGTGGTGTCCTAGAAGAACTCCACCAAGGTGCGAACCATGTGATGGCTCGCGTCAAATGAGTACATGGCCTGCGTGGCCCGAAACAGTGCAGTCAGCCCACAAGACTCCCAAAAAAGTCGCAGCCCCTCATCACCACTAAAATACTTGTCGTACAGCTTGCCTAGGGTGTCATTGCCCGAGCCGTGGCAGCGCGTCCTACCGCTAGTGATCCCGCGACGCACCCTCTCTAAAATGTGGTGCTCGGGGGCAAAGAACAATGTCCGCTTGTCCCACTCGGGGAAGGGACCAAGAGAAGTGGACGGATCGGTGCCCTCCTGAAAGGGCTCATGCTCCCGTTGCGTGTCTCGGGACCGAGAACTGGAACCTCGGTGTCTAGCCATGCTACATTGTGCAAAATTGACAAAAATTAAGGTTCTATAGTATCTAAGGTTTGCCTAGCCGCATGATACTATGTTTGCAAAAAAAACAGAGTACGTAGTACTAAAAACAGAGCACAATTTCAATTCAAGCATATATGGAAAATTTCAAGCAACCAAACAATTTCTTGCAATATTGTGACAAATTAAACAAGAATTGCTAGCAAAAACATCAAGAACAAGCCACATTATTTTCCCGACCTTAAGAGGTTTAACAATGGTGAATTGTTTGTTTCTTCACCAAATTGAGTCAAACAAGTCTCAAAATGCTCCCAAGGTAATACACAAATAATCAAGCAATTTCATGGCATAAAATTTGACAAACAAAGAAAATTGAGCAATATAAGTTTTGAATTTTTAAGAATTTCATGAACAAACATGAATAAAATTCATCAAAATTCGAGTGAGTTTGGAAAAAACATTACATATATCAGCAAACTAGATGAACAAAGCTCTGATTTGCAACAAATTTGAGTGAATTCGGTTGAGAAACGAGCAAGAACAAGCGATTCGAAGTTTCCGCGACGAACTCGAGTAAAAAAAGAGTAGTAGCAGCGAAATGAGGAAGAAAAGGGATTTATACGAAAATCCCGACTGCAGCGTCGCACGACAGCTCTTTCGCCGAGCGACAAAGTACAGCGTCTGGCGACAGGGCAAAATCGTGGCGCCAGAGAGGTTGCAGCGGCGACAGAGCGCTAAGCCTCTCAGAATGATTATTTCGACTTCGTACAGCAATTTTGGGTTCCTTGGTACGCCAGTTAGCCCCTATAAGCAATTTGACATGATTTAGTAATCGGCTTGATTACAATCACATTAAGTGATTGACCTGATAAATGATCGTCTCACTTAGCTTAAAGCGCCTAAACATTGGTTCGCTGCAAAGGCACCGACATAATGGTTCATAAACAAAGGAAAGAACCAACATAGTGGTTCACAATTCAGAAGCACCGACATACTGGTTCACAAGCAGCAAAAGCGCCGACGCACTGGCATAGCAAAAGCAAAGTTCAAGCAAGCTTTAAAGGATCGACAGGCGTTGGTCTTCGGTGATACTCTTAAGAGTATTATCGCAACAAATGAGGATAGCTTCAGGCGAAGCAATCTTTAATCATGTTCCCTGGCTTACGGAAGATGGTCACAAAGCGCTAGAAGGTCGTTTCAGGCGAAGCAATCTTCGATAGGGTTCTCTAGATTGCAAAAGACTATCACAGCAGAATTGGAGGCAGTTACAAGTGTAGAAGTCTTTAGGTGACATCCCCTAGATTGAGGAAGATCGTCAAAGCTCTTTGTTCAGAGACGCGTGGACATATTAACATCAAAACAGCAAGATGGCATTCCCTAGCTTGTAGAAGGTTATCACAACAACAAATGTAGCAACAAATTGGTTACCTCAGAGACATGTGCTCGATGGTGCAAGATACGTGTTTCTTAACTCTTTTATCTGTTTTACTAAAGCTAGTTTCCAAGTATTGGCGTTACAACAATGATTTACGATCGCATAATGTTCTTGATCATTCTTCGTCCCTATCACTACTTTGACTTTTGTTTTTGAAACTTGCGTTTCTCCAAACTTAGTCAAAGTGGGGGCTTCTGTAGACATGTAACACCCCGTCTAAAATAGAAGGCGAGTCGTTAGCGGAAATAACGTTAAGACAGAATGTCACTCTAAGGGTTACTAAAAACTAAATAAAATAAATAAATAACTGAAATAAAAATAATACAGAGAAAGAAATCCCAAATGATCAAATAAAACTTTAAGAGGCAGATTAACCTCAAATTCGACTATCTCATAAAGAGAGGTAAAGACATCAAATGATAGTTGATAAAACTACTTGGGAACAACCTAAACCCTCTGCTCTCAGCCTAGACTCAACAAACGCTACTCTTCACCTTCAAAAAACATTTAGGTTCCACAATAAGTGAGAAGTAACTAGCAGTTCTCCCAAAACATGTAGAAATACAAAGCTAAGCATACTTTAAAGTACAGAAGCATACATACAATTAATACAACATATATACATGTCAAGCAACAACTTCATAATATAGACAAGATAAACATGATAAGATACATAGATAGGAATCCAAGTCAACACATGCAACCTGATTACAATACAAAACAAAATAAACATGTATATTGAACAAAGTAATTATATTACCACATGATTACAGAGTAAGAATAAATAGCACCCAAAACACAGCAATAGACTCATAAAACAATAATTAACACTTATTAAGGTTCTTTAAAGAGATCTAGAAAATTCTTGACTTGAGTTAAGAAGACCTTCTCAAAAGCGTAATAATATTAAAATAGAGAATTTTAACTTTTTGAAAACTGATCCATAGTGAGGTAAGCATATAAAATATGAACGCCGGTGAATTCTGCAGCCCACCATCAAAGGTTTGTCAGGGCGAACCTACAGACGATTTCGCAGTCGTCTGTGTTTGAGAATGGCCAAACTCTCAGTTTTCCTACTCGGATTCCGCAGCCCGAGTAGTTTCGGAAGACAACGATTAACCTATAAAATTACATCTCGAATTCCGCAGCCCAAGATGTTGGCATGTTCCAACCATTGAATTCCGCAGCCCAATGGTTGTCTTACACTCAGGAATCATATAAAACAGCAAAAATACTTCTTCAAAATCATCCAAACACATTTTAGTGATCATCAACCCTAATTTAAAATACTGCAAGTCTTTACTTCTATGAACAAAATTCAACGAAAACCTTCAAATGAGTTTAACTTCCAAATTATTCAAAATATACAAAAAATCATTTATATATCAAACAAGGTGTCACTCTTATTTTCTGGATTTTGGTACGATGCTAATTATTATAAAATATCACAACACACTTCATACACAACCCTTGGTGATGCGGTGCTAAAAACAATGTTATTCTACTTTAAAGCACAACGACGTCGACAACTTATTTAATAACATAAAATGGCAGCAACTGTAGTACTTCGTTAACACTTCATAAACACACTCAAATAATGTAAAAATGATGAATTAAGACTATGAATATTATTCCACATATTAAGGAATATATACATACAAGATAAGCCTAAATTCATGAATTTAACATGGTGAAAACAACATGAAAACGGAGTAGCCCTTAATCAGAATTTCAGCAACATATTGCACAACAATTTCACATAAAACCTATCATAAATCCATAATTAACCTTAGCCAATTAACATACATACTCTAAAAACATAATAGGTCATTATAGGCAAAAGATTAGACATAAAAATTAGGCAACACGTCTCTTAAATTTAATCAATTCATAGGGTCCAAAAACTGACATGACGACATCAGTACCTTTGCTTGGTTTTAGGCATATAAATGATGAGTGGCATTTATGCCACTCTTTTATCCTTTTTCTCTAAGGATTCTCCCCTCATTTGCACTTGTTTTGCCTTTTTTCTAAGCATTTTTACCTAGTTTTGTTTCCTCCTTTCGTTTCTCCTTTATCTTCCCTTTTCTTAGTCTTCTCGCCTTCTCTTTATTTTGATTTCCATGCTTTTGTTTTGTAGGTATTTTGTGCCGAAAGGAAGAGGATTTCAAGGCGCCAAGCAAACTGTTCTGCGCAGCATGCTGTGCGGCTGTTGCGCAGGCGCGCACCGTTGGTTGTGCGGGCGCGCAGCCCTGTCAGAACCCGCGCAGCCAGGCTGAAGAAATAGAGCCAAACCAGAGAGTTTGTGCGACCTATTGTACGGCTTCTGTGCGGGCGCGCGACCTGCTGCGCGGGCGCGCAGGTTTACTGTGCGAGCACACTTCATTTCCCGTACCCTCAAAGTTGCGGCCCGCGCACTATGCTGAGAGGGCGCACACATCTACTGCGCGGGTGAACATATGTCGTGTGCGGGCGCGCACCGCTTGGTTTCTGATTTCCTTGCGCCTTGTTTCCCAAGTTTCTTTCTTTTGGGGGGTGCCACTTATATATAGACGAGACTCTTTGTAATAGAGGACACTTAGTACTAATTCCATAGAATATTATCCTAATCTAGAGAGAGAAAGTAGAGTGTTATTCAAGCATCCTTTATTGTATTCAACTTTGCTCAAGTTTTAATCTTCAATCAATCAAGCAAGAATCCAAGTTTTCATATTTCATTAATCCTTTCTTTAGTAATCTCTTCTCCTTTCCTTTAGTATTATTTATTTGTTTTATTGTTTCTTATTCTTGTTAATCTTATTAGTTAATCTAGTTGTTATTGATTTCATTGATTTTAAATCATGTTTTGTTTTGAGTTTCTTGTGTTTATTTTTATTTTTGATATTATGTTTAATCTCCCTTCTCTAGGCTAAACTTTTAGCTAGGGGAAGGGGGTGGAAGATATGAGTTGATATTGGATGAATGATGATGGTTTGATTGAACTTATGCCATAAATTGATGAAAGACATGATTTTTAATAGCTTGAGATTATTGTTGCACTCTATTTGATGTTTTCTAGTTTAAATGCATGAAAGTGATTTAAACTAGATTAAGATCATCTCTATTTTAATGATTGCATGAGAATGAGTTATTATAGTGGAGTTTTTATGGATTGTGCTTCTTTATTCTCTTGATTTGATTGTAACTAATAGGATGCATGAGAATGATCCTTATTAGTGTAGACCTCTTTCATTGATTTGCCTAGAATATTGCATGAGAATGAATTCCTTAGGTAGAATCTTGTGTTCTTTGACATGTGTTTCATGATAATCACCATTGTTCCCCTCTTTCTAGTCATATTGGACACCCCCGTATCTCTAGCATCATTTTCCCTTAATTTTTATCATCATTTTCTTGCTTATTTGTAGTTTTAGTGTTCTTACTCAACAAAACCAACAAAAACAATCCCCTTTTCACTCTTGCTTTAGTGATTATTGATGTTGAATTAGTGTGCTTCCCTAGTAGTTCGACCCTTTACTTGCCACTAACTAGTTTAGTGTAGGCTTAGGTATTATAAATGATTAATTTGATTAGGGTAGTAGCTTAACGACCTATCTAACCCTTGATCAATAAACAAATCAAAATTTACCCAAAAACATAATAATTTAATTTAGGATTACACCTAACATGATTCTACACCCTTTAAGGAACAAAAACAAACTAAACCAATGGAAGTAAAGGCTGGAAACGTACTGCACAATGGCAGGAATTACAACTGCAGTTTTATTAGCATTAGTGTTCATATCATTCTTAAAAACCACCCAAAAACACAAAAACAATCTATGGAACCAAAACCTAGTATATTTACAACTTCTAGGCAAGATTATCAAGCATAGAAACCAGCAATAAACATGAATAAGAGATCCGTATTTCTCACGTACAAAGCAGCAAACAAACATGAAATTCTAGCACCCTAAATTACTACAAATTCTGATATAACCAACTCTAATTTGCACCTTGAATTAACCTATCCTAGCCATGATTCCTAAAGCTTGGAATAGTGCTAGTTACCTCTTAAATGAAGGCCATAAAATTCAGATTAAATTGCAGAAAGGGTTGCCCACCAAAACGTCCCAAACGAAGCTCCATTCACCCCTTTGTCTTGATGTTCTTGAGTACAATTGAGTGATCGATTTGAGAGGAAAAGCTGAAGCAAATTAACCAAGAAAATCCCCATGTTTGAGCCTTTAGATCACACCAAAATTTTGAGGGAAAGGAGGAGAGAAATGGAAGAGATATGAGCAGCAAAAAGGATGCTCAAAACCATGAAGTTTTGCACGTTCAAAAGGGGGGAAAGAAGAAGAGTCCTTGATAGCTAATTCAAGAGGAGTAAAGGGGGTGTTATAACATGAGTAATTAGGGAGTTTTAGACTTTAGAAACTGATCAATAATCAGCCTAAGGCTGGCGTGAGAAAGGAGAGAAATTGGGCTTCAAATGAGCTTCTACAAACCCTAACTTAAGCTACACTTATGGGTTTGATTGAATGATTAATTTAGTCTTAATAACGGGATTAGGAAAGCTAATAAACAAGTCTATATTAATATATTTAGTCATGAGAGCTTTGAGGAAAAACTCGACCCATAGATAAATGCTAGTTAGCCCAGAACTAGACTAGGAAAGGAATATAATGGGAGGCATTTTAAAACGCGTTCAAAAACGATAATATAGATTGTATTATTGATATATTGAAAAATAATATCAATAATAATAATGAAAATAATAATTTAAATTACAATACAGAATTATATATAAAGTTCATATGTACCGAAAAACGATATAAAAGACGAAAAGCGAAACTAGTAATATTATTCAATTATAATGACCTAATTAATAAAAGGACGTTATAATGTGTTTTATAAATAAAAGAATTAAAGAACACATTATAAACAATACCAATTTGATAAACGAGTTGACGGAATTACCCAATACAACTTTATTTATCGATATTGATACGATAGCACGTAAAACGTTTTTAAAACTCCAAAAATCATTTTTGTACCTATTAGATTGGTACTTTAGTCAAGGAATCACTCATGATGACCTGCATCAATTGCAATAGGTTAAATATCAAAATTATATATAATTTAGTAACAATTAGTTAATTAATGCTTAAGCTTAAGGAATCACCCTTTTATGCTAATATCAATTAAGACAAGGCAAATATAATTGAAATGATTAAAACTCAAACATTAAACCTTTTAAATAATAACTTTCAATCGTTTTGGTAAAACATTATAATAAGGGTTTCAAAAGCTTGAGATTACCCTTAAATCAAATAGCGATCATAATAATTAAATTAGCATTTCAATTTAGAAATTGAGATTTAAATTAGAAATTAGGCTTTATAGGTTGAAACACATATAAGGTAATGGTTCAAAAATACGAGGTGTTACAAGACACCCATTTATGTCTCCCCAAAACCAAACCCGATGATGAGTACCTTTCATGTTGATTCATAATCGAATGAGGTGAAAGTGAGAAAAGTCTAGTGTTGCGGTTAGTTTTTAGTTCTTTTCTTTCTCTCTGTTTTAGAAAACCTATTTTATGAAAATATTTAATCCAGTTTAGTTTGGTCCATAGCAAGGGTCCAATAATGGTGTAGTTGGATCGGGTTCGAAAAGTGCTTTCCAACGATATGTTATAAGCCCAATTTCGATGAATAATGAGGAAGTTATGACAAAATTACTAAATTAGGCTCGTTTTGATTTTTATACGCGGCCCAATGATCTAGAGGAGGGCCTATTGTGATTTATCATTCCTAATGCAATTAGGATTGATTTTGGACTTGTAGAATCTTCTAGAAGGTTCTTTGAAATCTTAATGTGATTAGCATTGATAATTGAGTTTTAAGAGTTTTATTTAGAATAAAAGATGTGTTTTTAAGGAAATTAAAGTTTTACACCTCGTACGCTTAAATTTTATCGAAATATGAAAACACGTGGAAAAACCAATTGCAACGCCGCACTACATGCTGTCGCTTGACGACAGGCTTGGCGTCGCGGCGACGCGACAAGGGCGTGTTTGGCGATAGCGTCGTGTTTTATTCTTTTCGAAACTCTGATTCTTTTTTATCATAATCCGACTGATTTTCGTTATAAGTAGCCTCCTAAAACCTCCGTTTGGAATTACCAACTCTCATCAAGAAATTCTTGATATTCTCTCTTTTTTTTTTTCTAAACTAGCCCTTTTCTCAAATACAAAATTCTGCATTCACAAGATCTAGACACACCGAGAATAATTCGAAGTTGCCTTCGCCCTAGACTCGAAAGGTTTGTTTTATGAGGGTTTGGTCTCAAATCTAGTCTAAACTTTATTAATCTTTATTTAATTGAATTATTTGATTTTATATTTTCCTTGAATGTACTAACGTGTGTATTTTATTATTAGAAAGAGGTACGAGGCATGCAAGTAAGTGCTTTAATTGTTTAATTGATATTATGATGTAGAAATCATATTTAGGTTGTTATTTTGATTCATAGTATCATGTTAGGATGTTTTATTGTTTTCTAATATGATATTTAGGGTGATTTTCTTATATAAATCATGATTTTCATGATGCTTCCTATTTTCTTTCCTAATAGCATGTTAGTATAATATTAGGGCTAAAGCTTTGATTTTTATTGTTTAGTGACATGCTAAGGTTTGTTATTAATCTTGTTAATATCAAACCTAGGATCTTTCTATTATTATGCTTTAATATGATTATTTTTATTATTATTATTATTATTGGCATGTTCCTTGATATATATTTATTGTTATTGCTTGATCACACCTTTTATGCATGTTTAAAGGGAATTTGCACTTGTAATCACGCTTAATAAGATAATTAATAATCTTGTTTGGGTTAATATGATTATAATTCAAGTGATCACCAATAATAGTTTTATTTGTGCATTAATATTCAACCAACATAGTTAAACAGGTTTAGGGTAAACCTAATGATTGCATGTTAGTCAGAAAGTGCACATGAATGCGAGTAGAATAAAGTAGAGGCCTATTATTAGGGCATACTCTTTCTCTTTTAGATTGGATTTGTACCTTCATCCCCGATCTTCCAGTCGTGGTTCAAGACCTATTAAAGTTAACAATATCCTGGATCGTTAAGGGGTGTAACCTTCACCTAGTGAACGGTTTACAAGTTCCTAAAACTTGTTAGCGACTTTCCTCTCTCTTCTTCACACTTTCTCTCTGTCTTCCTTCCAAATTCTCTCCTGCTATTTCTTTTCCTGGGGAATCTCTTTGCATATCAAATTCATTCATTCTCAAATCTTCATTGCCTTGTTAATTCTGATCAAGTAAGTTTTTTTATTTTGTTTTTCTTTTTTCTTTTTATTTAATTAGAGTCTCTATTTTCGAGTTTTCATTATTTCAAGTTTAAAGTAATTAGGGTTTTTGCTATTTTTTGATAGATAATTTTGCGATTTTTCTTATTTTGATTGTGATTTTGTTGAGATTTTTGTTGATTTTGATTGTGAATTTAGATCTTGTTGTGTATTCTCGTGATTTGTTTGTATATTTGTGATTTCAATTACAAAAATTGCGGTTTTATAAATTTGAGTCTGAAATTAAGATTTTGGTTGTTCTAGTATGAGCAATTTTGTTACGATTTTTGTTAACATTTCTCGGAATTTTTGGTCCTAGGTAGAGAATTTAACTTCACTTTTATTGTAGTAGTTTGAATTTTTTAGAAGTTTAGATAATGATTATATGTCGTACACATTGATGATATGTGTATTCTATGAATTTTTATTGATCGAATATTGCCTTATTGCATGGTTGTAATAGAGTGGCAATGTTTTTCCTGAGTAATTATGTATGTTATGCTTAGCTAATAAATTTAGATAAAGTTTGCAGTTGGTACTCTCAATTCAACATCATTTATTGTCTTGCTATTGTATCTTAATAATTGTATTTCCTTACTGTGAGTGTAGATTATGACATGCACTTCACCATATTGATTTACAGATTTTTTTTTATTTTGTTTTATTTACTTTTGAAATATTATTATTTACGTTAGAGTAATTTTTCCTTACTATGCATGATACACTAGCCTACTTGCTCAAGTAATTTACTTTTGAGCTCATATAATTTACTTTAGACTGTGGTTCTAATTGATGAGATGCACATTCGAGGCTTGGTTTTGCCAAATAAACAAGTACACGTGATCTAGTGTTAGATGATAGATGTGTATTTCTTGATTACTAGCACAAAGCTTACATGTATACTAGAATTAACATAAGTGGACGCAATGGGGAGGTTATGCCAGGTTTCCATTTTACACTTGCTCCTGTAGTGAGAATTTCAGGTTAGTCCTAGAGTTGGAATTGTTGCACGATTATCTTATCGGGTCTGATTGATATATTCTTGAGATATCCTATGTTTTTGCATTTGCAATAGTACCAAAGTGGGGGTAGTTCTAGGTGTAAACTCTTTTATTTACATATAATATAATCTTAATTAAAATAATACTAGTAATAAAAAAATTGGGGATAGTTTGATTTTTCTTTGATGTGAATTTGATATAATGAGTTTACTTGTTTAAGAGCACTTGTTGAGTTAAAGAGCCATTTTTTTTCTCTGTAACAGGAAAAACTAACATAATAAAGATATCATCGTCTACAACAACTTAATCTATCTCATGTTGTTTTGCTGTGGTGCTGTTTGCTGCCATGGGTTAGAAGAGTAGGTGGTGTTAACAGTTGGGGTGTTAGAGGTCATAATGATGTGAGGGTGACTTTTTTTTTTTTTTTGCTATGTGGGGGGTGCTTTGGCTGTGTAAGGACTAAGGAGCTACTATGCGGGGGTGTTTTGGCTGCATGGGAGAGCTACTGTATGGCATTACTATTTGGTGGAAGTAACAAAGGTTTTGTAAAGTATGTGGCACTATATTCTAAGCTCTAAAACTTACGTTTAATGTCACACTCATGCATAAGCTATATTCTAAGCTAGTTGGTGAGAGCAACAAAAGTACTACGAAGCTTGTGGTATTATACTTTGAGCTATAAAGCCATACTCAAAAAATATATTTGGTTTGTTTAGTTCAGAAAAATATATTCTGACCTATTAAGCCACACTCAAAGTTTGTGGCATTATATTCAGAGCCTAAGTGATTGTACCTATACTTCATTGATTATTTAATTTACTTTTGAGTATAATATATTTACTTTTATGATTATTATGTATAAAAAATGATTGATTATGTTAACTAATTATTCTTACTCTATAATAGCCTACTTGCTCAATAGGTAGAAGAATGTGCAATTGCACAAAAGATGTGGGTTCGAATCCCATGTAGGTTCTTCTAATGCTCCAAACCATTTGATTGTAAACATTATTTTTATATTAACTTTTAAGTTTTTCTAGTTTACTTTTGAGTAATTATTATTTACATTAAAGATGACATTATTTTATTTACTTTAATGATATTGTTTTTGAGTTGATATTATTTACTTTAGAGTAATTAGGATTTACTTTTGACATCTTTTGCTCTACTTTTGATTAAACCTTTACATTGAGCTTCATATACTTCTTTCTCATAACTTTAAGTCAATGACTCAAAAATTTTGTGCTATTTCCAAGTTTCCATAGTGTCATTGCTCATTAAAAGCCAATTAATTGTTTGTATAGATTAAGATAATTTGATTTACTTTTTGGTTATCTGATTTACTTTTGAGGTATTTTATATAACTTTAGAGTGTTTGATCCTTAACTTAAAAAAAAGTTCATCACCTCATCCCTAACTTGATATACTCACTTTTTTTGTGTTTACTATTTAGCTACTATGATTTACTTTTAAGATGATTTGGTTTACTATATGGGTTTTATAATTACTTTTAGAAACAACCTATGTAGGAGTCGAACCTACATCTCCTATGCATTTGCATAATGCTCTACCATTTGAACTAATAGGTTTTAGTATACTTTGTGTAATAATCATGTGCCATAAAAATATGGCACATGATTCATTGTATACTTAACAATTTAATTGTGTAGTTTCACCAGTTCATATCAACGTAACTGCTTCTCTTTTATTCCTATGTGTTCAAATGCTTCCTTGTTCATGTTAGAATAGTCTAGGTAATTTTGTCGTCGAAGAACCACTATGTTCTAAAATAGAACAACCTGTTTGATAATGCATGATCATTGGCAAGGCTTTGGGGTTCCAATTTGTTTCTTGACAATGTTCTAAAAGGTTTACTTTAAAGTTCTTTTTATTCACTTTAGATTCTTTTTAAGTTACTTTAGATAATGATACTCAAGTAGGTGATAATGATAAGAAATCTAACCATCATTCACTTGCTAGCTTTAATCGGCAATCCAGATAGACCACCACAAGATTATAGAGTCTCCAACAACCGTTGTGTGTACCAACTGTTGGTAAGCTCAGCAGATCAACTAATCATTTGTAAATCTTCAAACATATGAATGTTCTCAAGATAGCCTACTAGTATTTTGCTTGACTTAAAAATATGTGGTTTACTTTTAGTCTGAAATTTAGCTTTGCATAATACTTTCAGAACTTCTTAAAAAGAAATGTATCCTGCATATATATTAATCTGTTGCATATCAAATTAAGAGAACTTACACGTTCCTACCACCACAATATTTCAATAAAACCATATATGCCCCCAAGCTAAGGACTAGTCAGCTAACTTTCCAACACCTCTTGCTAATGGCTAATGAATAATCACTGCTACACCCATATATTAGAGAAAGTAAATGACCCTATTCATCCACGCCTTAACATTATCGAAACAAGCAGTTTAACGGACATACGAGGATCCGAAAGCAATAACAACATACTCTAAGCACCTATATATATATATATATATATATATATATATATATATATATATATATATATATATATATATATATATATATATATATATATATATATATATATATATATATATATATATATATATATAAACAAGGTTCAATAACAACAAAACAAAAATTAAGAGCAGAGTAGCAGACTAAACCAACACATACTCTAAGCACCTACATATATATATGAGAGAGCCCCGGTTACTCAAAGTGATAAACGAATTTGGTTAATCAAATGGCAATAGCGTAAATAGTTAGCCTTGAAATCCGTGAACAAATGTTTAAAAAAGACCATGTGCAAATATGACAGGTGGCACAAACGTTTGAAGATGGATGAGGAGTTAACGGCGTTTGAAACGGAAATAGAAGATCCGTGAGTATTGAACGTTAACTTTTTACAATGAGAGAGAAAGTGATTTGAGTAACTCTGTCAGAAGAGAGAGGAGAGAGAATAATGTAAAAAGAGCTTGAAATTGAAGAATGAAGGAGAAAGCAAATGAAAATCAACATTAACAGCTAGATTTGTAGTGAAGGCCATTAAAATTCTGGTATCAAATTGAGGTAATTTATGTTGTCAATCCGTGCAATGGGTGTTTTTCGTTGTTGATACTTGTTGATAATTGCGGGATATGATTTAGACGAATTAGCTGTCGTTGTTGATAATTAAGGTATTTGATTTCGACGAATTAGCTTTTGACGAACTAGTAATCTCGTAGAGAGGAAGTCAAGTGAAATTATCCATCCTGAGTACTGGTTTTGTAGCTTTGCAAAATTATCCTGTGATATTCTGTATATTTAATGCTAAGTTAAATGGTTTAATTGATTGTTTTTGTTGTGGAACTATTAACTTTAATTGAATTGTTTAATCGAATTGTTTAATTGAATTGTTTAATTGAATTGTTTAATCGAATTGTTTAATTGAATTGTTTAATTGAGTCCATGTTAAATAGTGCGGAATTCATCAATTCAGATTAGCTTGCCTTTACCTTAGCATATTGTAGTTTTTGTGATTTCAAATAGATTACTAGTTATATTCTGTAAATGTAATGTAATATGTAATGTAAAAACGCTGGTTTACTAGTTATATTCATCAGTGTTAATGTATAATCTCAATGCGGGTTGTGATACAGGTAACTAACTATTAATTATTGACCATTTGTGATATTATGGATGGCGATTGTGATGCTTTGGACAACGTGGGTGGTGAGGGGTGTTGGTCTGACTATGTAGATGAGATGGATGACATTGATCTTATGCCTCCGATGTCCCCCATTCGCGAAGAACAATCTGTTAAAGTTGTTGAATACCGTTCTCCCATTCATACAGTGCAAACTATAGAGACAATAGTTTCAACTAATAGGAAGAGTCCAGGTCCTGTTGTTGAATCCCCTAAAGTTGGCATGGTTTTCAGAAGATGGGAGTATATAGAGATTTATTACAAAAAGTATGGGGAGCAGGAGGGGTTTGGGGTTACGAGGGTGCAAGGAACGAAATCTAAAGTTACCAATGAGCGTAAGTGCATAACATGGAAGTGTGAGTGTTGGGGTGCCCCTAACATGAGGGCTCAAAGGGAGGCGAAGAAGAGGGAAAAGGCGATGGATGTTGCTGGGTGTGGAGGTAATGTTAATGGAGTCATAGGAGTGCAAGAGCATGCCCAAGGCAAGAGAAAGTCAAAGAAATGTTACTGCCCTGTTATGGTATATGCCGGGGTTAATGAACATGGGGAGTGGGAGTTAAGGAAGGTTTGTAATGAGCACAATCATGACCAAAAGCCCAGTGATGCAGTGTTAGTTAAAGAATATAGGATGAAGAACTACACCTCAAATGTGAGAAAGACTCTGATTAATTTTTATGAAGAGGGTGTATCTGTTTCCAAAATTCGTAATGGTCTGTCACATACGAAGGACGTCTTGCCTTCTTTGAAGGATATGGAACATGAGGTTTATAAAGCTAGGAGACTGAAAATGGAGGGTGGTGATGCGACAGCCATGATGGGTTATTTTGACCGGATGCAAGCGGACAATCAGAATTTTTACCATTGTCACCGATTAGACCAACATGGTCGGTTGAAGGATGTGTTATGGGTGGATGCGAGGAGTCGGGCTGCATATGAGTATTTAGGGGATGTAATCTGTTTTGATGCTACCTATTTAACTAATCGATACGAACTTCCATTTACGAATTTCGTGGGTGTGAATCATCACGGGCAGTCCATCCTATTGGGTTGTGCACTAGTTTCACGAGAAGATGCTGAAACATACACATGGGTTTTTCGACAGTGGCTTGCTTCCATGGGAAACAGACCTCCACTAGCTATTCTGACTGATCAAGCAGCATCCATGAGGAAGGGCTTAGTACAAACAATGCCAAGCTCCAGGCATCACTGGTGTATATGGCATATTGTCAGGAAGTTTGGTGACAAACTAGGAAAGTGCGACAAGTAAGTGATTGGTTGTTTTGCCATTTGTTTAGTGTTCAACCTTATATTATTGGTTGTGACCATGTGTTTGTGGTTGTTTTGAGTTTTGATTTAGTCAATACTTGCATTTTAAACTTATGGTGTTGTTATAATGAAATTATATGTGTTACAATAGGTACAAAGAGTTCAAGAGCCCCTTGAAGGCCATAATATATGAGAGTTTTACTGTGGAAGAGTTTGAAAGAAGGTGGCACGAGTGCATTAAAAAATAAAAGTCTAAGAAGAATGAGTGGTTGGATGGCTTGTTTAAGGAGAGACATATGTGGATTCCAGCTTTTATGCGGGAGTATTTCTGGGCGGGGATAAAAACCACGCAACGAGTGGAGAGCATAAACAGTTTCTTTGATGGGTTTGTTAATCGGAAAACCAGATCGTGTGAATTCCCTGTACGTTACACAAGGGCAATGAAGAAGAGGGTTTCAGACGAGAGTGAAGGCGACCAAATACATCAGACGCCTTGTTAGTGGTTTTAAACATGAGAAATTGTTCCAAAAGTTATACACCGATGCTAAGTTTCAGGAAATTCAAAGAGAACTTACACGAATAATGTACTGTTATGATGGTGAGGTAACTGTCATTGATGAAAGTACGATTCAGTTTGTGATTGATGATAGAGTGTGGATTGTACCGGAAGGTGAAAGCGAGGAACTAATCATTGATCGACGACGTAACTACTCTGTCTTGTTCAATCATGTGACAAAGGAGGTTTCATGTGACTGTAGAAGGTTTAAAACCCATGGCATCTTATGCAAGCACTGCATACGTGTGTTGGATAAGAACAAGGTGGAAAAGATTCCCGACAAACACATTGTCGATAGGTGGCGTAAAGATATTGTTCGGAAGCACACTAGAGTGAGGGTTGCGTACCATGATCCCACTCAAACCCTCGAAGTTAAGAAGTTCAACAACATGATGAATGTGTTTGAGCCAATATGTGATGATGCTGCAGTTGCTGATGATGAAACAGTGGACATAGTCGTCAAAGCATTATCTGAACTCCATATCGAAGTCAAGGAGAGGAGAAAGAAATACATGGAGTTAATTGCTACAACAAACCCCCCGTCTACTGAACCTCCACCCCAGTCAGAGATAGACTCCAACAGTTCATGTCCACCCCAGTCAGAGATAGGCTTCCACAGTTCATGTCAACCATCATCCTCTAATCAACAGGCTACAATTTTAGATCCGCCAATCAAGAAGCGAGCTCGGGGCAGGCCTAAAGGTTCGAGGAATAAATCATATTCTGAGACGGGTTATAAACCACCTAAGACCAGGAAAACCAAGGTAATTTTTGACTCATGTGACTATGGCTTATGAAGCTCATGTGGCTATGATGTTTGATGTAAACACATTTATTATGACTTTGTTGAACAGGGGGTGAAGCAGAATGATGAGTTGGGAGAGTTGTAGGTATATTATCGTCTTGTTTCATCAATTTGTTCATTAAGCAAGCCTTAAGTGGTTGTGTTGTTATAAAAACTCTAATGTGTGTCTATTTAATTATACTAACCAGGACATGGATCTCAGTGAGGCTGATGTATGCAACACCCAATATGGTAGTGCTGATGATGCTGATGCATGCAACTCCCAACATGTTGATAGTGTAAGCCTTGCTGATGATGCTGACTTAGTGCTGACCAAAGGGAGTTCCGTAGCGTTTTGAGGTTATCCATCTAGTATTACTAACCCTTACAACTTGTACCTTCTGCGAATATTGTACTATTTTTCTGTAGTCTGTAATATCAAGTAGTAGGAATATGTAGTAGTAATTTTAGTAAAATCTAGTAACTGATTTGTTGGATTAAGCTTACAATTTCGGATTTCGTTGATGAACTAAACTAAGGTTGTGGTGATGATTTCGTGATATAAACTGATCCTTTGTTGGATGACTTAAGGTTGGGTCAGTGATATAAACAAGGGACAAGGGAAAGCCTCTTATTGCAACAACTTACTTATTGGATGTTGGCCCAACCTGCAACAATTTACATAGTGGGGTTTGGGCCAGCTATACGTACAATTTATTGGTCCTATGTAATGTTACGCTTATTGACAAACACCTACACATATGGACTTTCTATTGTACCAAGTTTAAGCAGGGAGTTTGGTTTTGGTAAATGGATGATGGGCCCTATTACATTACAAACATATTATCAAAATAAAACACATCTTACATAGTTGGACTTTCAATAATTTGGCAATCAGCATATGTTGAAATTGGGCCTATTGTACCAAGTTTAAGCAGGGAGTTTGGTTGTGGTAAATGGGCCCTATTCCACAACAAGTGTAGTCCATAACAAACATATTCTCAAAATAAAACTCAGACAATACATTACCACAACAATCTAAGTGTAGTCCATAACAATACACAATACCATTACTACATGAATATAGTCCAACTAACCCATAACAAATCCAGTTCACAATTTAGAATTTAGTCCAATAACTAAGTACATGAGACCATTGCAGCCAACTATCAAGTCTAGTCCATATTATTTAATAATAGCAGTCACCAATGTTAGGTGATACTACCCTAACAATGGCGTACACAGCTCCACCTCCTACCACATCATGGGAAGGATATACACACGCTTGCGGTTCCTGATACCCGCACTCTGAATCGTGTGTTGTGGTGTTAAGATCACGTTCTTGTGCAACAGGACAATGCGACTAACATCAACCTTGAAAATATCAGCATCCATATAGTAGATTTTTTTTATCCTGACATGCAGCTGTGCTTGGACCTTCATCTTCTTGGAAGACCCACTGATATCAGCAAGATAGAACCTCCTCATTGATGTATTCATGTTGGCTTTTGGATCCTTAATCACAAATATCATAAAGTTAAGCCAAATGTACCAAGTTTATCATAAAGTCAAGTGAAATATACCAAGTTTATCATAAAGTTAAGCCAAATATACTAAGTGTGTACGCCAAAAATAGCTTTTTTTTACTTTTTCAGATCATGACAACTTAAGAAATTTTAATAAAACTTACGAAATTAAAAAGAACATAATAACTTACGAAATTTTAAACCAAATATGTTAGATTTAATAAAACTAAGTTCAAGCCATTAAAAACAAAATATATTAGATTTAATGAAACAAAATATATTAGATTCAATGACACAAAATGTATTAGATTCCATCTACATGAAGATTTATCATAACAAGATAATTAGAACAACACAAGCACCATAGTTATTTTAGCGCAATTCATGTTACATATTATCCATGAAATAGATTTAATGATACTTAGCACATAAGAACACAAGTACCTTCCCATTGGCGATTAAAATTGATCCATTCCTAATTGAAGCTTGTCGAGCGGTGTGTTTTGCATCAATAGGTACACCATTTGTTTCCTTTGACAGCCAAAAGGATGTGGGCTGGCAACCAAGTCTAGCAGCATAGTCGTTGTAGATGTCATCAAAGGTTTGATCTATGGTGATAGTGTACATCACACCTATGTCTCCAGGTGATAAGCTCCTCACAATCACCCCAAACTCTTTAGCAGCATTCGCATTGGAGGACTCTCCCACAGTGGGTCTAACTTCAGATTCATCTTCAGTGCAGCTGGAGGAGTCACTACCAGAGGATTCATCATTCTCCTTGCTAAAAAACGTCCTCAGTTGAGTCAGCACCTTGCTTTTCACACATGGATTGAGCACCTCTTTCCGATAGTAAGGATGCACCTCACCCTCACCAAACATTGAGGATGCTTTCTTAGACTCTAGCTTCCTTTTTTTTCTGGCTAACCTTCTAGCCTTTTTTGCTGACAATACCCCCTTCCCTTTCTTATCTTTGCATATCCCATCTTCAGCCATTCCCTTCCCCTTATCTCCTTTGCTTGGGGTTAAGGCAAGTGACTTGCGTTTTCCCCTACCAATAACTGGGGGTAAGGCATCAGAAGGGGTGAGGGCAATGGCCTTTCCCTTGTCTATAATCTCAGATGATAAGATCTTTTTCTTTTTGGCCCTATCTTCCTCACTGGGAGAGAGACTAGCTATCTTCTCCTTTGGTTTGGTCGGAAAAGCAGCGTCATCACTCATGTTGTTACTAACACCTTGGGAGATAACATCAGCTTTCGAGGAGGAAGGCATTTTGTTTGTAGTTTGTTTAGGAGGCTGGTGGTGAGGAAGCCTATACAACACACCTTTATATAGGAGCATATTTAAAGGGGTAATGGTTATGCTTCTTAGTACCACATTTTATAGATGACCAATTTTGCATAAAACCAAATTATACACCGTGAACATCTTAGGTAACATCTTTTCTAATATGTAAATAGACGTTAATAAGGACGTCCACTTAATATCTTTACTAATACATTGTTACCCGACTCAACTAGTCGTTAGTAACAACATACATTAACATTGTTTAATTTTTGAAAACGTATTTAATGTAGCATTTGTAATTTTATACATAATTCGATTTCGGGTACCTAAGTAAATTTTTGTGTATTCTGTTGAATATAGGAATATAGAATAGTTTTATTATGTTACGATGTGATGTTTATTACAACAATATATGTAAATATTAAAAAGCGAGTTATAAATTACAATGTATAATAAATTACAACTTTATGTAATAACAAATTAATAACCCGGGACATCGTCGGGGGTCTGAAAAAATGACAGTACTGATTATAAATTAATGAAATTCATCCAAATTTAATCAATTTAGGTGAAACCCCGTGCAATGCACGGTTATTGATTATTTATAATGTAATACAGTTCGTATTTAAAAAAAAAAACATGAGAGAGAAAATATTTAAAATTGTGATTGTTATAATGTGCAAGTCGATATTTTTGGAAGTTGACTTTAGAATTTATATAAAATAAAGGTCATAATCTAAATGCAATCCTTTTTTTAAGGTAATAATATTTATTTTGTATAAAGTAATTTTGGACGAAATTTTATAAATAACACATTGACAAGTGTCCTTTTAGATTCGCTGTTAGTAGTATGTAATGTCATAATAAAAGGCATAATATAAATGCAATCCTTTTTTTAATGTTATTAATTTTTTTTAAGAAAGTAATTATGGCGGGAAATTTTACAATCACACATTGATAAGTGTCCTTTAAGATTCGGTTTTATTAGTATGTAATTGACAGAGAAAGGAAAAAAATAAGGATTTTTAGCTTTTAGGCTGCCAAAACTCGACAATTTTATTTTTTCAGGCGGGCCTTGAATTGATCAGGTCTAGTGGTCATATAAGTAAACAATTATTTGTAAATGCCTTTTAATATACATAAAAAATAATTAATCAATTTTTTTTATGTTGTTCCACCCGGTTTACTCTTTAGGCTAATCCGGATTCGTGGAATAGTTTTGGGTGGTTAAGTTCCAATCTCCTTCCAATAGTTGTTGCGGGGGATCGATCACATGTTACCAAGTGTACCACTACACCAACATCCAATTAATTAATCAATCAATAGACTAAAATCTCCACTAAAAATATTAGCAAACTACACAACAAACACATGAATATATTAATTATAAGTACCATATCACCTTTTATATCTAAGACAGACATTTCAATGGAAATAAATACTATTATGATCATTAAAGGCATTCGCAATCGATAATTGGGCAACACTAATCTATATTATTACAATTTTGGTTTATGGAATGATGGATTGAGACATATTATCGTCGTTCTTTGTTATTATAAAAAATGAGTTTGTACACTAATCCAATAATTGTAGTTGTTCCTTTTTGTTCATTGTACGCGTGTCTTTAACAAAAGGAGATGTCAGTTGTCATTATGTACGGCGTGCGTATCTTTCAATATGCAGATATTTATCAATGTCACATGCAATAAAGTTATCATCTCAATCAAGTGTCTGGTAAAAGAAATTATATTTTTTTCCCTTTTACTAAGATATTTATTTTTTAACAACGTAATTAACTAAAACATTAGTTGATATTGTAATTAATTGATAAATTTGTGAAACACAACTTTTATTTTATTTTATACTATACATAAAAGTAAAATTTTAGAAACAAAATTGTAATTAATCATTGTACGCCTGCTATGTTATAGGGTCATTGCAACTTCTGTTTCACTTTCGACTTCACATGGTCTTGGTACAGTTCATCAGCAGTAGTTTCATTTTTCACGACACCCGTCGTTTTTGACTGTACTCTAGTTACTCTTACATAACTGCTAACATATCTTATACTTTCTTCCATAAGATTTATTGGTTTCCACGCAAATTGTACAACTTTTCCTTTTTTATTATTAAAACTAGTACCCTAGTATTCTATGACAAGAAAAATGCTTTTACTCTATTAAACTACTAGCTTTGAATAGTCTTGTCAACCATCACATTCCCCCATTTTACTATCCCCCTTTTCATGTTATTGTATATTTTTACTGTACTTTTTTTTTTAGCTGTACTCCCACCGCCATATTTGTTTTATGGGTGGGTCTAGTCCCCAATATAGCTAAATGAGTACGGATAAAAGTCCATACCCTAAACCCTAAAGTGCAAACCATTCTAAACCCTTAACCCTAAACCCTAAATCCAAACCCTAATAAACCCTTACCCTAAACCCTACATCCTAAATCCAAACCCTAATAAACCCTTACCTTAACCCTAAATCCAAACCCTAATAAACCTTTACCCTAAACCCTAAATATAAACCCTAATAAACCCAAAACCTTACCGTAAACCCTAAATCCAAACCGTATACCCTTACCATAAACCCTAAAATCCAAACACTAATAAACCTTAAACCCTAACGATTCTCTACCCGTGTAATCCTTCCAAACCCTTAAACTCGTAAACCGTACAACTATAAACCCTATCGATTCTTGTAGCCCTTCTAAACCCTTCAACCCTAGAATCGTACAACTATAAACACTCACAATGCCACTAACGTTTAAATTTACTTTAATTGTGTATTTTCGATACCCCAACTAAGAGTGAAGGTAATTATCATAACAACGTAAATGGGACATAAATGTACCGTTGTCGTTAGTTGAACAAACCCTAATGCCTAAACGTATTTTAAGGTAATAATAATAGGTCATTTCTCAAAACCTTGGTTTCACTTCTACAAATGTATGATCTATAATCTATATGGCATTATTATACCTGTTCAAGCATCACAACTCGTAGGAATTCAAACAAAATTTATGTATTCGGACTTCAAATAATAATTTGCAATTCAAATAATATTAAATTCGAAGACCATAAATGGCATTATGTACAATACAAAACTCTTTATTAAAAATCAAACAGTGTAACAATAATTATGTCACTACCTTTTAATTTTTTTTTTGTAAAATGCAATTATATCATTGTTATTTTTAATTGGAAAAAAAAATTTGTATAATTACCGAAATTTACACATTATGATTATTTCGATAGACGTAATTATATACTCCGTAGGATTGGAATGAGTCCCACGTGTACGACCATCAATTACACCCCCAGTGGTTTTTTTAAAGTGCATTTCAATCACACTAGCTTTGCCCCTTCATCTTCTCAGTCTGAAATCACACTGTTTGCAACCATGGCTTCCCCCTTTTCCTTCGAAATTCGCCGTAATATCATCATTTGTTTTTTCAGACCTCCCGGCGGAGGTGATGTTGACTATGAGCTGGATATAAAAAAAACCACTTACCTCCACACCGGTGTTTCAGCTAATAGCCGGCAGCAGATTGTGTCGAAAGAAATCATTTCCAGCTTTATCCTTTTGCCTCAAAATTCATCATACCCGTTGCGAAAATTGAAGATGAAAACATGCGGCGCGGATAGTGTTGTACAACCTGCCCATCTCCCAAGCATCTGTGATTTCCACCCCCTTCCGACCAGTTTCCAAAACGCAATCAAGTGGTACCTCCAGAATTATCACGCCATTCCTCCCCACCTACTTAAATTACTTAACCCTAAACCCCAGCCCAATTTTTGTACACCAAGGTTTAAGCTGATGTACGGAAAGCTTTACCTATGTATGGCAACCTATTCTGATGCTCTACAGGTTGTCGATGCACCGCTTCACTACTCTGTAATAGGCTTGAAGGAATCACACCACGGTAATAATTTCCCCTATTACAGAGCACCTTTCCACACTGTGATCATGGATCCTCTAGTTTGTCAACCATTTCATCTGGGGTATACTCCCCTTAGCCTTGAGACACGTATAGCCTGTTGGAATGTTCGTGGAATCACGAGACCTTCCTTTGTAGCGAATTTCAACATCCTATGCAAGGTCCACAACCCAACAGTGGTCGTTTTACTAGAGATCAGGCACGCGGGGGAGAACGTGGCTGCCATGATCAATCAGCTAAGGGGGAGGTATCATCACTTCGCAACGCCAGTCAATTCATTCGACGGAGGTGTAGCTATCCTATGGGTTCCCGGTGCAATAATGATTGAGCATCGTCCAACCATTTTCCCTGATTCGGTGGTCAATCTGTTTATGCAGGGTAATTATAATTCTAATCGCCTTTACTCTAATTCGTAACAACAATTAATCAGTTATAGTCTTACATTTATTTAACAAAATGTAGTGTAATTGGTCGTGCTAATGGCAGGGGTTACAAGCACTGGAGGCACAGATCTTCCCAACTAATCAGACTCATTGCAATGGATTAATATTTTGTACTTTTTATTTCAGATTTGGTCTATGTATGGACTCTATTTTGTTGTATGACCGTATGCTATTTTATTCCATTTTGGGTTAAAAACATTTGCTATTTTAAGTTTATGTATGGACTCTATTTTGGTCAATGTATGGACTCGGCTTTTTAATTATTATTACTTGTATGTGTTTGTGTATGTATCTTACATTTTATAAATCCGTGTGTGTAGTATAAATTACTTGTTTTTTAAGTCGACGCACACTATATTCAAACAGTCATTTAGTACTTATAAAAACCAAAATCATTTTTATTTCAAGGGTACATGAGACTTGTTTAAACTTGTTTTTTAAGGGTAACGCTTCAACTAGGCATCCAAAAAAAACAATACCTACTGGTACCAATTGCAAGTAATGAATATACCAATAAATAATATATAAACAACTTTGTCTTAGTTTGAACTTTCATTCATTCAAAATGTACTTTGTCTTAGACTGAAATTTGTAGTCACTAATTGATATGACATTTTTAAAACCAAACGGCTCTAAAATATCTCCAAGGTAACATCATGAAAATGTTCAAAGGCGAACAAATACAACCACAAACATGATACACATAAACCATAAGGAAATATTTTCAACATCTCAAAATATGACCATACATATCACTTAAGTCACACAAAATGGAAATTAAAGAGTTGTTGACATGCCCTCCATATAACATAAGTGTTTGATATTGGTACTACATGATTGACACCTTGAAGGCTAGGGGATTCTTTCAAAGCAGCTGCACAACGAGCTTCTTGCCAGACATAACCCCCACACCACGCATCATCTCCTTCACCCCTTCCCTGATGTTGCACAAAACAATTTTCCTGTTGGGATCTCGCTTCACAAACAGTTTTGCTTTGCACTTTTTATTGTTTCCATCCCAGATTTCAGCAGGGTTCTCGTATCCAAAGAAACTGAAGTGGAGCCTTGCAAACTTCAGAGGTACATTATGCATTATTATAACACCAAAATAATGAGTATAATGAGCCACATAGTTTGAAATGTCATTATACATTAAATTAAACCACAACATACCAGCCTTCCCACTGCGCTGTATGGACCCGTATATCTGACTTCAAAGTCAGGTATCCAATCCCACCTGCAATCTGGCAAGAAGATTGCATCCTCCTCCGACTCAGCATAATTGTGGCTATCCTCATCCAATTCAGCGTCGTTGTGGCTAGCCCCCTCTATCTCAGCATCATTGTGGCTAGCCACATCCGTTTCAGCACCATTTTCAATTTTCTCCTTGGTGTTCGATGAATCAGAAGATATCTCAATATAGTCAGGGACGTATTTGTCGCCACGCCAGATACTTACTTTGAATGCCCCATCACCCATATAATACAAATCAAGGATATCACCAACCTCTATGCCGTTGTCCTTGACAAAATCCGACCATCCCTCCATAAAATATATCTCTATGCCTGATTGATCTCTAATCTTGCTCCACTTTACATGATAAATCCTTGTGTTATTGCCTCTATAGACCCTGACATGTTTCCTAATCCTGCGAAAGAGCTTACTGATACGATCCGAAACAAACTGGTATAAGATTTAAAAAGGTACATGTTAAAATTGAAGGGTTATAGCAGGACTTGTTCTGAATACGGTAATGTACTTTCAACTTAGGATGAAATTTCTCACCAATTGAGACAGTTTCTCTTCGTTTAATCAGAACGGTGAACCAAGTTTGCTCTCCCTCTGTCATAGCTTCAAATTGAAAAGCCTCGAATTTAATTACACATTGTATTTGTGAAAAAGTAAATTTCACAAGGCAATATAACACATGCGAGATTCTTAAATTTGTGGAGATAAAAGGGAAAGGGGCTCAATATTGACATCATATAGTAACCAACAATCGATTTTGGTATATAATGTATACAAATTATAAGGCATTTATAGTAACCAACAATCAATTTTGCTATATAATCTGGAAAAAAAATATATGTCTACGTAATTAATTATGTAAAATAATTAATTTCAAACATAACCACATTCAATTATTTATAAAAAAAATTGGACTAGGGGCAACTTGAATAAAATGTGAAAATAAGAACACAATAATTTATAAAAATAATTTCACCGATTCACAACCACGAATGTAGGATCTACAAAATTTAGCTACATAAGATACCTAGCTACAAGTACATGCAAGACCAAATCTAAAAGCTTTTTCAAACATAGCACACTATAAAGAAGAATGAAACATTCAACTTTTATAATTAAGAATCGAATAACCCTCTAAACTACATTACATGTAGATCTGGCCATATTAAAGGCGTAAAACCAAAAAATTTAAGCAATAAAAGGGAATAACAGTGGTGGTGGAAATTACCTTTTATTTCGACTTCAATCAGGGCAAACAGTGAGGCTTCGATTTGAGAGGAAAGGAAGGGTTTGGCCTTCAAAATCACCGGAGTAATGTGTTTAAAAGGAAAGTTAAGTTGTTTACTGTTTGCTTTGAACAGTTTTGTTTTTTTGGTTGGGAGTAAGAAGTCAAATAGTCAAGGACATTGTAAGCTTAACAAATGTTAAATATGATTTGTTAAAAAGTTTTTTATTAATTTATGCTTGACCGACAAATTATGGATACATAAATTTGTTTGTAACATTAATTTATTAATAGAAGCTAAACCCAAACAATTAACTTAAATAACTTATTATTTATATTAAATATTAAAATGGGTTACAAAAGTTACAAAAAATTTGTTCATTACTATCATTAGAGTAACACATAATACAATACTTCATAACAGATAATAATAATGAGGACTGGTTGTAAGTGTACGGGCCAAGGCATTGGGAAATTTAGGGGTTTACGTATCTTACATGTTTTATAGTTACAAAATTCGTAGGAGTATCAATTTGGTTCATGATATGATATCTCCCTAAATAACAATGATATTTGAAAACAAAATATAATAATATATAAAATAAAAGTCCCCATTAAATACAAATTTGGCAACATTATCTCGGTAAAAATACCAAAATTAAATCAATTTAGAGTAGTAGAGGTAACAATTTAGAGTAGTAGAGTATCTATGTTATAATTTAAGAGTCATTTTTCCAACTGTTAACCACATCACTCCAAACTATCAATCCTTATATTTTCTTAATTTACATTTTTTAAAAAAATATTAAAAAAAAACCCTCATAACTTCCTATTTTATAACTTGCACTAAGCAAATTCAATAACTTCCAATATTATATTTATAAAAATAAATTAATAATATCATAGTAATAAAAAAAATAATTATCGTTGTATGTATATATATATATATATATATATATATATATATATATTTGTGTGTGTGTGTATAATATATAGTTATTGAATTGAAGGTATCATGGGTGTCAAATACTTATGCAGGTCGGGTTCGGGTCGGGTCATCCTTGAGTCGGATCACAGCGAGTGATACATCTTATCAGTTTTTAGGTCAGGTTAAGGTCAAGTCAATAATAGGTTGGGTTACATTCGAGTTGGGTGAATAATAGGTCGGGTCTAATTCGTTTTTTCACAGGTTAAAATGAATTAGGATCATTCTAGGGTATGAGTCGGGTTTGGTTGAATTCAATAATTTTCCGGTTATACGTAGGTCGATCTTTTCGAGTCGGGTTTGATATGGGTAAAAAATTTACGAGTTATAATTAAGTCGGGTCATTTTCAAGTCGAGTCCATTCTCGGGTTCAAGTCAAGTTCAGTTGAAGTCAATAATTTGAAGGTTATAATCAGGTTGATTGGGCCATACTCGGGTTCGAGTTAAGTTTAATTCAAGTAAAAAAATTTACGGGTTCTAATCAGGTCGGGTCATAATTTCATATAAATTCAAATTCAAATTCGACCTAATTAGTTCAAATAAGTTTTAATAAGATATACGTAATAAGTTAATAATAATTATATCTATATAAAAAAAAAACAGAATCAAGAGGTACCTACATAACTATACTTTGATCAATATTAATAACATGGTCTACATTGAATTTTAGATGATTTGAAATTAAATCATGTAAAATAACATGTTAGGTTTAGTTCGAAATGGGTTAAGAAAAATACGGGTCAATAACAAGTTGTCTTGATTTAGGATCGGGTTAGTAACAGATCGGGTTGGGATAGTAATAGGCCGTGTAAAATTCGAGTCGGTTTAATAACATGCTGGTTTAAATTCGGCCCGGTTTTGTAACAAGTCAGATTAAATTCGAGGTGGGTTAGTAATGGGTTGGGTTACATTCGCATTTGACGGGTTAAACGGGTTTGGGTTACATTCGCGTTTGACGGGTTAAACGGGTCAATTTCAATACAGGTCGGGTTTGGTTCAGGTCAATAATTCACGAAATATATTCAGGTCGTGTCATCTCCACATCAGTTCATGTTCAGTTCGGGTATCAAATTCTCGAATTCACTAGGGTCTATAGTTGGTTTTGGGTCGGGTCATATTAGGTTCAAGTCTCACCATTTTTTCGGGTTCAAACAAATCGCTTAATGACCGAGTAAGCTTTGATAGGTATAGATACATTGAGAATTTTGTTCTCTTCAGAACCATTTTATATTTATTAAAGACTATCTGGACGTGCACTATGTATTTTTTTATCCTATCTTTAATTATAACACGTGCATTAGCACGTGCACATTCTAGTATTAATAAAAACAAAAGAAGAGAACAGAGAAGGACTGAAGGAATCGAACCTAATATCTAGGCGCCTTGCTTAGATGGTCTACCACATAATTCCCATACCACTGGACCAACCTTACTTATCTGATTAAATGCCGGTAATAAATCAGTTTTGACCTTGTTGTTTTCTGTTATGTCCTCTTCATTTCCTGTTTTTATTTTTTTTTACCTTATTTATATTTTAACAAACAACTTATACTCTTTTTGTGCATTAGATACTTTAATATGGTGTTTGTATTTAATCTAATGTAGTAATTACATTTTCAAGGAAAGATTACTTTATCAATGTACATATCCATATCTAAATCTATACTTATATATCAAAAAACCGTTCCTCAAAAAGTTTAGTGGTACCCTGGCCATGTCATCTTTCAGCTATGAGCGTTATTTAACGTTGCGTCATGTCTCTGCATTACGTTGCATTAACTACTACAAAGGGACATACAATAGATTTTCATAGTAACCTACACATAAGTTGCGACTTGAAAACCACAAAAATATGCATTACCTACGAATTCGTCTCTATAATCCGAGTTATTTGGTGGTTTAAATTATATTTACAAAGTCAGGTACTACACATAAGTTGCGACTCGAAAACCTATTGACTAGCCTTAAACATATTAGGTGACTCAATAGGTGACTTGGTTATCTAAGACTCTCATCTAACATGTATAAGATGTATTAGGCTACTCGGTTGGTTAATGACTCGCATCGTAGATGTAGGTCGCTTTGAACATATAATTTAAACCGCCGACTGATGTAATAGCTTTAATCATGTTAGGTGTTTAATCATCTCATCCATAACTTTATTGGTGTTGTAATAATCCACTCATAAATATATAAGTATATGGATGGGATCGAGATCAGAACCTTTTTTACCAAAAAATCTTTTGTTCATAAAAACCGTACCTATTATTTGCTTATTCAGCTAATTTAGGTAATGCATGGCAAGAAAGATTAACGACTGTTATAAATAACTTAAAGTCATTTAATAATTTCGATAATACAAATAATGTAACGGTCGGGTCGGATTTCAAGTCAATTTCGGGTCGGGTGGAATCGGTGATTGGATCTATTTTGGGTCATAGGTCTAGTCGATCTCGGGTTATGGGTAATAATAATCCGAATTAGTTCATCGTACAACGTGTATTTTACTTAGAAAACAGTACAACTCTTCTAATTCTTCTGCATGTTAGATGATCATCAATAAATGCAGGATTAATTCCCAAAGGAAAAGGAAACGATCATAGTAACACATTCCCCTAAAATTGCTTTGTATTTCCCCGAGAAAATTCAAAAGGCTTTCCCTAACCCATTCACACTCTCTCAATCACAAACCCTAACCGGAAAAAATATGGCCGACGACAATGCTCCATGGAATGATGAGTGGTATCGGAAATTTCTCCAGAAGCGGAAAGAACAGCTATGGGGTAAGTTTCTGGCAAACAACGATGTCCGTCTAGAAGCGACAAAAAAATTAGAGTCACTAACGGAGGAAATGGAAGATCTTGACAAACAGTTAGAAAAGTGCGAAGCGTATGCTAAGAGGAAGAGCAACGGTGATTGAGGTACCTAAGCCTGGAAGCAACTTCCACACTCCAATTGTAGTTGGTAGTGATAGTGATGAGGAACCGGTGAGGAAGAGAAGGTATGCGGACTGTGTGGGCGAGTCATCTAAAACTAGGGATCAGTGTACTGGTGGTAAGGGGGATATGGGTGTGGGGGTTGAAGGGGGGAAGGCTGATATGGAGATCAGCGACGATGAGGGTCATGGTCAAATGAAACTGGTCATTGATTTAAATGTACTTGTCCAGGAAGAACAAGTACAGGATGCATTTCCAATAGGGGTTGATGATGCGGTGCAACATGGCCAGCAACAGCAGCAATTGAATATGGAGGATGAGCAATTGAATCTGGAGGATGAGCAATCAGAAAAGGAAGATGGCGGTCAGCACCAGGATGATGCGAGGGACGAAAATTCAGAAGAGGATGTTGGGTACCCCTACCATTACCATTCTCCTGAAGTATCTCAAAGTGATGATAGCGCTTACGGATTCAATTCAGATTAATTAATGAAGGTATGTTATGGTTTTTAATTAAATATGAATTTTGATGTTTAATTTGATGTACTCTCGGATGAAAGTAGATATGTAGGATTTTTAATAATTGGTAGACAATGAAAGGTTTTGATTTGGAATTATGGATTGTGGTTGTAATTGAGCTTTTAATTACTAGTCTATCTGGATTGTGATTAATATTTTCATTTTAATTATTTGTCCATCTGCATTGTGAATTTGTCACTGTAATTGTGAACTTAATTTCTAGTCTAATTAGATTTAATTGTGGAGTTACAATTTTGTGTCTACATAATTGTTTTGATAATTGCTAGTCTAATTAGATTTATTATTAAGGAGTTATATTCTGTGTTTTATATGACTCGTTTTGCCTACAATAGCATAACACTAATAACATTACTAGCCTGGGTAAATTGTGTTTCAATGAACGATTACTAAAACAATATTAACTTAAACAATAATAGCTTATTGGTTAACTTAAACCTATTTCATTTTAATACTGATTTGTTCCGTGTAGGATAATTGGTTAACTTAAACAATAATAGCTTATGTTTGGAAAAAAATGAAATTGATATTAACCCAGCAAGAAGGTATAATTCAATTGTTAATGTAGTACGGAAATAACCTTGGCTCCCATAAATATCCGATTAGGAATCTCGTGGACATAACAAATTTATATGACTTAGGTGTAACAATGTAAAGGAAATAATGAAATAACGATTACTAAAACGCCGATTGTACAAATTGAGACCTCTTCAGTCTTCAACGGGTACCTTGAAAATGTGAATTTGATGACAAAACTTGCTATTCAATTTTGTACACCAATGAAAATATGTATTTATATTTGTTACACACACACAATCTAGTGTCGTATAGAGCAAATATGCCTATGGTCTAATACTCTAATTACACGCAAATTAGAGAGCCGTTCGTTCACTCATGCAGCCTTATTCTACCTTTTCTATCCATGCCACAAGCAACAGCTAGTAATGAATACCTGAGTACATAAGGCTACGCATTGAGTAGTCCCATCAATTATAAAGTGATAGGCTTGAGAGCTGTAGTATTTTTATATCATTATTTGAAGAGATATTTACATAATTCAAATTTCAAACACGCTAGATTTATTAAAAAAATAAGTAAAATATTAAATAAACAAAAATCCAACGGCATACGCAGTACTTCGTCAAGACTTGAGAGAGTAAATGAAATAAATACAACGTTTGACCATTTTCATTCCAGTCACCACAATGCTTCAAGCTAAACATGTTAAACTCCAAGAGCAAATCCATTGTTTCTCATCTTTCTTTATCTGAGATCACGTCCAGGACAGGGGAATTACATTCCATCCCAAAAATCTTGTAATATATTTCAATTATTTCAATCCATCTACCAAACCCAAAATCGATGTGAATGGCACCGATTACTACCACAACCAAATTTGAATACAGTGATTTAAATAAGATCCATGTACAAACCCTCAAAAAGGAGTTGCGGATGAACGACCAGAATGACACCCCGTACGGTAGTCCATTCCGGATGATGAAGTTTGAGGGGAAATACAGGCCTGCTTACATTCCCCTGCTATCAGACTTAGACGGATACTTACATAAAGGGGTTAGACACTTTATTAAATGGTTGTGCCTACAAAAATGTCCTTTTCAGCCGCAAATCATTCCAAAATAAGTGATTCCCATATTCGATCTGTGATTTGAGGTAAACCCGGATCATATCATCGATTACGCTCTACCCACCGCACCTCGTGAGATCTTCATGGGGGCTTATCATGCTGGTGTCCACGTTATGGTGGTGACTCAGTTAATATCCCAAATTAGCTTTAAAATCTGGTGTTGTAAAACTAATCGTAGGGGGCATAGGTACTTCAGAACAACAATACAATCAGAAACAACTAATAAGTTTTCATGCTAATCTACATTCAGTAAGGGAAGCAAAGTTGTCATTTGAAATGCTAGGGATGTTCACAGGCCCTCTTTTGCAGAAAATTTCAGAATCATTCAGGACTCATACTCGCCACTCCTCGTTATTGTCACTGAGGCTAGGGTTTGGAAGCCAATGCTAAAATTCATACAAAGTGAGCTAAAGGGAAACTTCGGAATGGAGGTAGTTGGCCCAAATTGTGGGTTAGGAGGAGTAATGTGTTTCTGGGAAAAAGGAGCTTCTCTATACTTCTCTTGTAGGAAGAATACCCTTTACGGAGAGGTTATGTCAGCAAACATCGTAGTAAGTATCCTCACAACTTATTGATTCATTCAAGTAAATATAAGTCAATTGAACAATTTTTCATTTGGTTGTAGCCAAGCAAGCGATTAAATGACATTAGAAGGGAAGACCTACTGCAGGGAGGTCTCTGAGTAATAATTTATCAATCAAAATGCTTAATTTATCTAATTTCAATTCAATTTACCATCTACAGTTGTGTGTATCGAACTGTGCCTTAGTGAGTGTTTTAGGGGAATGATCTCAACCATTGTGTGTTTTAATCTTCGTTCATTCGTGCAGTAATCACACAATTGTTTTTAAGGTCCATTATATTCACAATTTAATCAAGTTTAAGGCCCATTATATTTTGCTTACGCTCTATTAAAGTATTCTCATTGGTAAGGCCTACTATAACATGTGGCCTGATTCCAGCCTTATTTACTGTGGCCCAATCGCATAATTTGTTATATATGTTGGGCCACCACTTGAATTAGACTGTGGCCCAATCGCATAATTTGTTATATATATTGGGCCACCACTAGAATTAGAATGTGGCCCAATCTCATAATTTGTTATATATGTTGGGCCACCACTTGAATTAGAGTGTGGCCCAATCGCATAATAAAAAGATGAAATTTGGTGTAAAGGGTTAAAATTTGGGCGCGTAACAGTTGCGCCATATTACTAATGGGGTCAAAATATGGGCGCGTAAAAGATGCGCCATTTTACTACATGTACACTTTTCCGTTGGTCATTCCCGCGTATATAAAAATTCTATTATATACAAGCAACACATAACTACAAACAAACATACTCTAAAAAAATTATATTCAGGCTATACACTCCAATGATAACCCCAGTCGAAATACTTGTAGATGAAACTAAAAGCCTCCAAATACATGCAAGGGACTTAAAAAGAAGGCAAGGGAGAGGTTTGGATCAACCATGGATGTAAACAAATATTTGTTGTTGACAAAAACAGGTTGGTTCTAGAGACTGTTGTAGAAACAACTTCTCTTCCCGTCAAATTCAAGCCTCCTCGACCTGTAGGAGGATACCTACAGGTCGGTAAAGGGATATTGGTTGTTATACAGTCCGTATCAAGCATTGGACAACAGAAACTCAACCTTCAATTAGACACACTTGCGACCGTTGCTGATTGGATTGCCCATGGACGACGACCCGCTGGTGACATATTGCTTCTTAAAAAGAATTCAATTGTCCAAGCTCACCTTCCAGATCTATCAGATTTGGCACTATTACCTGTACCTCTGAAGATAGATATACAAAGGATTATCATCCAATACGGCGGTGCAGATGGAATTGGGGTAGAACATGCTATCCCAAAGTGCGTCGAAAATATAGTTGACCCAAAATCAATACTGCCGACTGTAATGGAATCGTGCTCCCTTCAGGTGGGAACACATCATTGGAGATCAACGGCTACTCCGACGACTTGAAGGTTTTTAGAACTACCGGCACACAAACATTTAAACTGTCTGCTAGCTGGAGTTGGTTATCCGGAAATGTGTTGGATGGCCGAAAAGTGAAACTACAATTCAGCATAGATAATTCCTCCAGTAAAGACGTTGGGATGAGGATCATGGTTTGGAATTGTAGGGATATGGGGAGGAACTCATTTCTCCCTCAATTCAAGCACTTGTATGATCTACACATACCCGACTTGTTTGTATTAACAGAGACCAGATATTCTGTGCAAATGTGTCGCTTCATTTGTAATAATGTCAACTTCTACCGCTCTGTGGGCCGTTCACAGTTAGAAGTGATTGGAGGGGTGTTCCTGATTTTCCGGGATAATAGACACACAATCCAGAGCCGCGAAGAGAACTAGCTGATGAATGTTTGGAACATTATAACAAGTTGTGTTAATCTAATGTTATTCACTATTAGCTGTTATTGTTAAATATATAGTTTGATATATGCCAATTGATATTTTGCATTTTTACTTACCCAATTGGCATAAGTATATTGTATTTTGGCATATAATTCAATGCCATTTACTATTAGCTTTTGTTATTGTTCAAGTTTATGATAATCGTCTTTCCTGTAAGTTTAGGCCCACTGCAACTAAGGTTCCCAAAGTAGGGTTACCTAAAAACATCGAATTAAAAATAGCTGGTCTTTTAAGGCCCAAAAGGCAAGGAACACTACAATTAAGCTGGTCTTGCATTTGTTGATGTAGTATCCTGTACGTTTAGGCCCACTACACTTAAGGCAACGCAACCACAGCTACAACCCAAAGCTGGTCTTTTAAGGCCCAAAAGGCCCACTACAATTAAGGTCCACAAAGTAAGGTCGCACATCATCTTCATGAGTTACACCCGGTAGGAATTTTGTTTCTTGGCCAGTAGCAGGATTAATTAAGATGTCAACATAGTTCCTGGACACGTACTCCGTCGAATTATTTGCAACCCTGGGGAGGTACCTGATGAGTGGAAAGAAATGCAAATGCTGTCGAACGCTGGAGATCTACACCCAACCCACCTCCCTAATATTTCTGATCTGGTTTTCCTTAGTAAGCCAGTCAAAAGGTTGTTTTTCTGGTTGATGACTAAACTGAATCAAGACGATTCTAGGGATGTAATCCCGCCTGAATTCACCTACATTCTTGATCCTCCTCTAGTTCTTCCACGTGTAATTGAAATGATTCATGTGCAGTATGTTGCAACGACAATGGATACAAGGAGCTGGTCAAACGCTGTGTTCTTGTTCAACACTGTTCAAAGAGAAAGGCAAATTCAATTCAACATACACTGGGATGGATCTGCAGATGTAGAGAGACATATTACCAACAATCCTAAACACTATCATACTGTACTGGAATGCAAGAGGGATTGCAAGGGCCTCTTTCAGAAGGCACCTCTGGGCCTTGATCAACCAACACTGTCCACACATGGTGGTTATTTCAGAACACCGAGTGTGTAGGGCGGACACTGAGAAGATCGTGTGTGCACTCCCATATAATGGGTGGTTGATGGTGAACCCCAACGGCATCTCTGGTGGAATTATCATACTCCGGATGTCAACCTACTTGTCCTTCTTACCAATCAGAACAACAACCAAGGGTGTCCTGGGTCTCATTCAGATACAAGCCCAAAATACTCTAACCGCTCTTGCTTGTTAATTAGACAATAATAAGCTTACTCATTACAATAACCACGTTTGTGCACTTGTTGTAGGGGCCAGGGATGTAAATAATGATGAATGGTCGTGATTTCGTAAATAAGGGGCGCTATCTCGAGGATATTGCGGCATGGAGTGCTAGGTTGTTACAATGGATGTGTATCAACAATGTTTTTTAGCCCATGGCTAATATGTTCTAATAACTAGGTTATGTTCTTGGTTTGTATTGTTGTCATGTACAACTTAACTTTGATGAAAACATATTACCAGCTATTATTGTGCTACTTCTTAACAACAATCATGACATTAATAGTATTATTACATTGTGTATCTTGTAATTGATTATTCCTGTGTAATGTTACAATGATACAATCTAAATGCTATTAGTACAGTATAAAGAATGAACTCACTTAACAAATTTGAGCTTTACAACTACTAAACTGTTAATCATATGCCTTGGTCTTTTGTCGCTCATATCCCTGGTGTTCCAACAACTAGGTCGACACAATCGGTTTGCTCTTCTTGTTGAACATTGCATATCATTTCACCTACCTGGTGCACCACGAAATATAATATGAGCACCAACACCAATAAACTATAGGAGCACATGAATGCTTATTACTATTACACATGCTAACCTCCATGTACAGAACAGATTCATCAGGTAACGGATTCCGGACAAAACAAGGATTTGTCGCACATCTAATCCTCCTTGCCTTAGGAGGTTTGAATATGTATGGGATCACCTCCTCGTTAGGCTGTACATTCCAAGAAGGATAGCATTTATTAACAAGTATACCTGACTACTCTTAACTTCTGAATCAATTATAATAGTATTGTTTCACAAACCTGAATCAAACTTGGTCCATTGCTATCCCTAGCCTCCTTAGGATGACTCTCTGCATATGCAACATCAATCATCTGAAATATGTACATAATAAGCATACTTATGTAAGAGCATAAAAATCCTTTAAAAACCCCTAACAAAACATGCTTCAGGGCTACACTCACCCCCATTTTACCAAAGTCACCATCAATGGAGTGACGATCAAGCCTTGAAACTGACCCAATTTCCTTCATATTCCAGACTTTGATCCTGCGAAATACACCCCATCTTAGCGGCACCCTATTCAGCCTGTCCAAGTACATAATCTGTTCAAATCTTAAGACTATTAATACACAATACAAATCAAGCAATATATGACAAATTATGCTAATAACTAACCAGAAGTAATATCTTACCACAATGAATAACAAGCAGCCTCCAGATCCTCCAACATAACCATTAGCATAAAACTTACGCGCAAAGGATGATACACTTCCTAGTAACTTCGACACCACCAACCCACACCAATCATAATCCATGCAATCATGTGCACATGTCAACGCAGGAACAAGATCGGCTGAAAGTTTAGGTGAGTGGGTTGCACATAATACCATGTGGAGGGACAATAATAGAAATAGAGTCTTGAATTCAACTTCCTCCCACTCCATCCACTCACCATCTAATCTTTCCATCAGCCTAGGATTCACAGATATACCCTTACTAGTATAAACCTTACCCTCATAACCATTACACGTAGTTTCCCACGACTGCCAATACTTATTCAATATTGCTTCAACCTTATATTTTAATTTTGATGTCATATTCTTCTTTGTAGGGACTGTCTTCCCACCATTAGGAATTCCCAAAACCCAATACACTTGATTAGGAGACAGACTAAATTCCTTACCATCTGGAGATATCAAAATTTTACTAACTGGATCAACACGAGTCAACAACCAATATGCCAATTGCCTGGGTAATTGCATGCCGGACGAGGCAAGATGCAGTAAACCACCAAATCCCATTTCTGTTACCCACCTCTAACGCCTTCCATCAAACTTTTGACAAATTCTACCAAATTACTCTATACGGCATGTCAAGTTAGGTGCCTGGGGAGCATCATCAAACGGGTCATATATTACAACCCCCCAATGACCAAAAGAAACAATGGCACATACATATGATGCATTAATTAACAAAGTAGCAAACAAACCTTAGAGCTAGCACGAGCAAATTGTTTAAAAACTTCCCCCTTGCCTTTTAATGCCCCTCCAACAGTGTGGAAGTTATCCTATGAACAAGTAGAAGGTGACCATGATTCACTACAGGTAGACAACTACGCAACAAATCAACCTAATAAATCACAGGTACCTTACAGGTACCTTAAACATCTCTGGATGAAATTGTCCAATCTTCCCACACCTGACGCTACCAGCCTTTTTCACATACAATTTCATTTTAAGTAAATGCTCATTCCCAACTATACATACTTACTGGGTGAATATACAACATACCTGATCAAAACCAAAATGCCTTTTTCCTTTTGGTAAAACGACCAAGTTCCTACACCAAGAGAAGTAATCATTGATAGTAATATAAATGAACTGATTAATTTAACTAATTTAGATTCAATAAAAGTCACGAATATATACCAACTCAAGATCAACACAGGAACAATCTTCTTTTAAATGTGCAATATCCATTGCTGTAATATGGAATGTAACAACACATATACCTACACATTTTCATACCGTATAAACATAAAACCTTTACACACCTCTAATAACACCAATTACTTTAGGGAATATAAGAACACCAGACTCAAAATTTAGCCAACTATGTGATATTCGCCAGATGTAACTAAAATGAAATAAACACAATAACGAGTTTTAATTATTGATTCAATAACTACCTTGATATCAAGAACTATTGATTCACTTAGCGACAAAAATAACAGTAATTGTCCCTATATATTGCTAGCAAACTGATTCAAGCGAATGAAATAATAACATTAAGGGGGAGTAATTGTCCCTACATTAGTAACAAATTGATTCGGATAAACTAATAACATTCATTCGGAAACCCTAAGTAGAAGCAAATAATTGCAAATAATTGATTCAATCAAAAAAATTAAATTTATTACAAAACCCTAACTTAAAATAACAACATTTAATTAACAAACTTAAAATTGGAAACCATACCAACAATAGCTCCAATTGGGGATTATCCAGGTTCAAGTTCTTACAGCTCCAAAGATCAACTCATGTCATCTGGTAATTTCACGACTCAACTCCAATTTCTTACAAGTGCAAAGACGAGTCACTCCAATGGTGATAACTCATAAGTTGATGAAGGTGATAATCCTTAGGAGGGAGAGCCCCCCAATTTACTAAGGAGAAAGAATTTTTACCGATGAGAGAGAAAGTAAACAGAGTAACAGCGTTACATGGTCAACGAAAATTTCCTTTAACGGTCAACGAAATTAAGAGCTAACGTCTGTCTTCATCTCTTATAAGTAAATGTCAGAATTACCCTTACTTTCCCACTTGAAATGACGACGCCGCCCCTTGATTAACAACATTTGTTTCTCGTTCTGATAAACTTGAATTATCTCTCTATATATATATATATATATATATACACACACAACATAAACAAGGTTCAATAACAACACCACAAAAATTAACAGCTGATTTTCGACAAAAACTAGTGTATTAAAAAAATACAACAAATTAAAAAATACACAAACAACTATGAAACTTTCTCGTACATAAACTCATGGTTATATAATTAATGAAGGTAGATTAAAGAAGAAGTTGAAGGGGATAATACATAGAATTGGATTAAGTGGGGCAATTTGTCAAACACTTGGTGTGCACATATTTTTCTTTTCAAAGAAAATCCGTTTACTTATAATAATAAGTAATCTACTAAAAATATACTATTAATTATTCATCGCTTATAAACTTAGAAATCCATAAATCAGTTAGGTCTACATTTCACTAATATAGGTACAAATCATCTTTCAAATACGTGCAAAATTAAACTATGATATTCAATATAAAAAGCAACAAAAACACCAAAATTAATTAAATAAAACTAATTCAGGTGTGAAGATCTCACAAGAAAATACTCAAAATTCTTTAGTACTAGAGCTCTAAATTTTACAGGATAGTTAACAACGAAAAAAAAAATCAGAATTAATTAATTGCTTTGAATTTTTAGTTAAAACTAATATAAACTTTAAAATTGCGAGTAATACCTAACTTTGAGCTTGAAATAGCAGATTTTGTGTGAGATTCATTGTCGTAGAAGAAATTGTACTTAGGAATTTAGATGAAATCCAAAATTGCAGTTGATTAAAAGAGATAAAACATCGAAAGATATGATTTTTCGATTAATCAATGAAATTGTAACTTGGCATTGACAAATTACACTTAATGAGGCAGAGAGAGAAAGTTCTTTTTAGGGAGGAGAGATAAATTGTATTTTTTTTTGAAAGGAAAATTAGAATTATGTAAGATACGATCTCGCCGTTCATTTCACCTAAATCCTACGGTTATAAAAGGTTCTCAGTTCCTATTATATGATTGGTTCTCATTATAACATGGTCCTATATATATATATATATATATATATATATATATATATATATATATATATATATATATTTATATTCGCTAGGTGACTTGATGAACATAACAATTTACTTGTACGAATTGTTTATGGTTTACACGTGCAATATGTCTCATTTAATTTGGTATTTGTTAAAAAAAAATGTATGTAACTTATTTCAAGTACCCCCAACTAATGCATGCACCTTGTTTGTTTATGTTCAGGTGCAATGCACAATATGTAATGTGCTTTAGATACCCTCACTAATAATGCACCCTGTTTCCTCTATGTTCAGGTGATATGCGTGATGCACTAGTCTACAATATGAACTTTGCTTTACGCCCACCATGAAAACAAATTAAGGAGCCGCTAAATTGGAGATTGATTGAAGTTTTTTCGTGAAGAAATGAGTAGAGTTTTCTGATGCATAACAAATCAACTCATCGATTAAGATGAAATTTTAAAATTCAAAATGTGTTGTCAAATTTTATCATCCGATACATTAGTTGTAATATTATGACTAATTTCATAGAAACATTGTTGTGCTAGTTTTTCTTGTATGAATATTCGTGTAAAGGACGATATTATATTATATCATTTTTTTAAAATAAGAATGAGATCTGGTTTATGAATTTATGATAACTAGGTTAGGTCCCTTGCCATGCACGGTAATTTTCAAAGATTAATTTTTAAATTAACCTTTTATTATATTTTTTTACTTTCATATGCTATATTCATATCAATTGAATGTTGAAGATCAACAAAAATGGAAGGAAAAATTACACGCACTAAAAATAATCAACATGTGTCGCTCTTGGCAAGTATTATTGAAGTATCCATAAAGTAATAATTGATTGAAATTCTAATCATATATTATTTAACGAAACACACAACATCATTTGATGATTTGATATTCGCAATTCATTATTTATGTTTATATGTAGCTTCTATTACATAATTATATAAAAAAAATTATATACTCTTGTTGTAATAAACATATGTAGTATATAATCAGTAGGAAAAATTGTTGGAAATAATCCTACCTTTGGGGCGTCCGCGAAAAATAATCCCACCTTTGACATATTTTTAAATAATCCGACCTTTATACCCTATTCGCTCAAAATAGTCCCAACCAGTCATGTAACCTGTTATAACAAGTTACATGATACGTGGCGGTCTATGATTGGCTAAAAAATAAAAAGGAAAAAATAAAATAATTTTTTTTAAAAAAAGATATTTTTTTTAAAGAAAGAAAAAAAAATTAATTAATTGAAAACCAACCACAAGCCCAAGGCCCCTAGCCACCCTACCCCACAGCCCCTGACTCCCCTGCCCCGTGGCTCCGACCACCCAGCCCCCAATCCCAGCGCCGGCGCCTGGCTCCCATCCTCCAAACCACCAACTCGCCTCCCTCCTTCATGAAACCAGTCGCGATTCTGGCCGCAAAAACCACCAACACGCCTCCGTCCCCTTCCCCATCACGATTCCGGCTCCTCGTCCCTTCCCCGTCGTGATTCTTGTCTCGATTTCGGCTTTTTTGTCTTTCCCCCGACTCGATCTCAGCACCCTCCCCGTCCCCCATCCCTTTCTCGGTTGCGTCGATCACTTGTCCCCAATGCAACCGCGCTGTCATCCCCTAACCAAGGGTCTGGTTTCGAATTTTCGAAGGGGGTCTCGATAATTTTAAGATCGCGGACACTAAAGAGCGTCACAAACTCAGAGAAAGTTCACGAACCAATCGAAATCTTGACGCTTATTATAAAGATTTGGACACAAGAAAGCATCGAGATTCTCAACGCTTTTAAGTGACATGCAAAATTCTCAAGTCACCTTTTTTCGACACTTTTTAATAGTGTCGAGAGCTGAATTCTTGACGCTTTTAGGCGTCCAAAATCAGCCTTAAAAGCGTCGCAAAAACAAGGAAATTGTTGTAGTATAATTAAAGGGAATGTGTACTTGTAATCACACTTAACAAGATAAATAATAATCTTGTTTAGGCTAATATGATTATAATTTATGTGATCCCCAATAATAGATTTGTTTGTGCATTAATGTTCAACAAACATAGATAAATAGGTTTAGGGATAATTTATTGATTGTATGTTAGTTAGAAAATGCATATGAATATGAGAAAAATAAAGTAGAGGCCTATTTTTAGGGTAGGTTCAATCTCTTTTAGGTTGGATTTGTACCTTCATCCCAAAATATCCAGTCATGGTTCCATACCACTATGGAGTTAGCGATCTCATGGATCGTGAAAGGATGTAACCTTCACCCTGTGAACGCATTACAAGTTCCTAAAACTTGTTGGCGACTCTTGTACTTTAGCCTCCTTCTCTCTGGAAGCCAGTATGCTTAAGTGTATGATCAAAGTGGGGCTCAAGTGTAGGATGTTGGAAAAAATCCCTATAGTTTGTCGGCGACTCCACTAGGGAGGATTTCTATTTTATTTCCTAAAATTTATTTTTGCAATAATTTAGAATGAGTGGATCATACTCGAATCGTTCTAAGTATTCATGTGTTTAATTTTTATTTACATTATTGTCATATGCATAAAAAACGTCTGCATTGGAAAGACCATCCGTAATGCTTCAAAACATAAGAATTTTACACGTAGGAAATTTGGAAAATATCTTTCACAACTAGGATCGAAAAAACACAATGAAAAATCGGAAAATTCAAATAACAGAAAGTTACTGAGGCATGCAGGAACCGGCGCCGAGAAAACAGAGCCAGCCCTTCAAAAGGTAAGGTTTCCATGCGGTGCATCCGGACTCATAATCATGGACCCTCTTTGACTGCCCATATCCTTGAACTTTAGAGAACTAGAGCCATGGTTAGGTTGCAAACTCATTGCATCATACTGTACTTACTTCACAACTTGTGCATTCTTTACTTGTGCATAGCCTATGTGTGCTTACACTAACCATTTGTTTCACTTGTGTATGAGTCTAAATAAACTAATTAATGACTAAAGGACTTTGCTTAATTAATTAATTAATATAATTCTAACAAAATTGATCAAACCTTACTTAGTATGACTATAGGCCCGTCCTTTTAGAGTAAAATATTGGAAACAGACCCAGACGACTGCTGCAGTAATGGCACAGAAGTTTGGACAGTGGCGCGACACGCTAGTAAAATATTGCAAACAGACCCAGACGACTCCTCTCTAAAAATCGGACACCTCATTCCCTCACTGCCTCTTGTTTTACGCCACATGGCAGCCCCACTTGGGCACAAGGCACCCCAAGTGGCTCCCATGCCTTGTTGCCATTCTTGCGGCCACCAACGACCTGCCGTAAGCTGTTGCTTGCGCTCTCGGCCAATAGCCTTGCACCATGCGTGCGGGTTGCTGCTAGCCCCATTCGCGCATATGGCTACGGCAGCCGCGCTAGCACAGTTGTGCTAGCACATACCAGCTAGCCATGGGTTGGCTTGGTGCGCATGCTAGCCACCATGCTAGGCTATATGCCCCTAGCACTCGATTTATTGGGGCATTCCAATGCAAGGAGTATTTTTGGAATTTGTTAATTTATTAGTTTTCTCGTGTCGTCTTTTATCATTTGCGACTCGACTTCTGACGCTCGGTTTCGACGCTCCAAGCTCAAACTTCCAACTTCAAAATATTAATTATTCGGGCGACTCATTCATTCATTCTGAATTAATTCGTCGCTTTTGTTCGCTAGCTGCTTAGGTGTGACCCGATGGGTTCAGTCAATATTAAGTTGTAATATTAATTATTCATTAACATTACTAATCGGAAGCGGCCTCCACCCAAGCATTTCGATCACTTGACCTTAATAAATAATTCGCTTTCTAATAATTTCTAACCCTTTATCGGAATAATACACTTGTTTGAAGGACACCATTCCTTTAATAATCATGCTCAAAAGTGGTCTAAAATTGCAGAAACTTAAAGGAGAGAACCAAACACATAGTCACAATTAATATACCATGCATTAAGATTCAAGGTTTAAAAGATTTGAAAATTTTCGTTAAAACAAAATATCCCCTGAAGCAGGCATTTTAGGGCAGAATTTGGCTTTTTCATCGCAATAAGAGGGTTAAATCTTTTCCAGAACGTCGTTTTCACCAAAATTCACTTGTCTTGGGTGAAAATCTAGGTTTGGGAGCCAAAATTCTAACTAAACGACAATAAAATTAATAAATGGAAAAATTGTCTAAAATAATAAAAACTTTGAGCAATTCGCCAAAAAAAAGGCAAACTTTATAAGATATATAAAGTTAGAAATGATTATTTACTGGGTGAACAGGTTATATGGAACAAGTGACATTGTAACAAACAACTTTTTAAGATAAATAAAAAAGCTAACCTGCTAAATAAGTTGTAGGTAAAACGGATATCGCTCAAAGTTTGGATTATTTAGAAATAATTAAAAGATTGACCTGTTTTTAGCAGACCGCTCAAAGTTTGTATTATTTCTGACAATTTTTCCTTAATAAAATCAACCTACTAATCTAATTAGCAACCACAACAAGAAATTAAATCCATTTTAACACCTTGAAAATGTTAGTTACAAAAATAAATGTGTAAGGCTTCGATACCACTGTTGGGATTCGGAAAGTGTGACTTTTTGCGGAAACAAAACCTGACCCCAAGACCCGCTCACAATTAATATAACTAATAAGCATAATTAATTAGACAAGGAGAAAGACAAATATTACCCTTCGCGCGTGCTTTTCCCCTTTATGAGCTCGTACTTCGAAAGCTACGTGTGACGCAAGTGCGACGATCTCCAACAGAAATTCTCCAGCAATAACGACCTATTCTGCCCTTACTCGGAGTTTAGCCGAGCTAGACAAAAAATAAGACTACTTAAGTTTTTATGAACTTAAAGGTTTTCTCACTTTTAGAGATGCCATATTGTGTTCAACTCAAGTAGGTTTATCAAATCCCAATACTTTAGTAATTATAGTGAAATCCCATGAACATTCCCTTCTCCCATCAATGTGGGAGAGTTGGTAAAAATCTTTTTTCCATTGTTTTTAAATCAAAAACCAAAATATAAAGCAATACAATAATTAATCATATAGTGTCAATCAATGAGGGAGAGAGTAGGTGAGGAGCACAAGTGGGGGGGGGGGGGACAAAAGCCTTACTCCCTAAGCATCCCTAAATCGTCTCCCTTGCTCTCTCAGGTCCAACCAGCTGGCACGCCTGGCCCTTGATCACTGTAAAGTAGGCTGTTGGGACTACTAACCCTAACAAAAATAATTATTTATAAACCTAGACCTTCACTAAACTAGTTAGTGGAAAGTGAGGGTCGAACCCAAAAGGAAGCACACTAGTTAAACATCAAATTTACTAATGCAAGAGTAAATGGGAGAATATTTTTGTTGGTTTCTTTGATTAAGGACACTAAATAAATAAAGAAAGAAAGATAAAAAGGATTAAACTAAAGATAAACAACGCTAGGGGTACGGGGGTGTAGACACCTAAAAACATCTTCCCAAAACCATACTCGATGATAAACAACCTTTTCACTGCCATTATTGGTCGGGTTGAGTATTTATTCTTGGATGGCTTAAATCCATATTCAATCCCAATACATTTTTTAAAACAACCCAATTCCTAGCCCATATCCCCAAATCATAACTTATTTTGAATTTTTGTGCCTTTAAACCCAAAATAATTCATTTCGTGTCATTTAAAAAAAATGTTTATACTAGTTTATTTTGGTCCATAATTTGGCTTTAATAATCAAAAAGTTGTATGGGTTTGAAAAGAGCTTTCAAATGATATATTATAAGCCCAAATCCGAGTTATAACTAATAAGTTATGGCCAAAATATTAAACTGAACCTAAACCGAATCTAGGCCCAACTTTCCTACGACCCAATGATCATGTGGAGGGTCCAAAGGAATTAATCCAATTCCTAAACCATGTAGGATTAATTAGAAGCTTCTATAAGTTTCTAAAAGATCTTAATTATCCTTTTTGAAAAGAACATTAAAGAGTATGAAATTGAATAAAAACGTGTTTTTTTTTTGAAAGTCCTATTTCTATTCGAATTGAAAGACATTGAAAGATAGTTAGATATTATTTTAGTGCCTCATAGTTTTTATCAAAATCTTTGATGGTAGGATAGCCCTTGAAATTTTATTTCCAATGATATAGTATAATATCAATTCCAAGCTATAATGGTAAAGATATAAATGAAATATCAAATTCCATCCAAAAATGACATCGTCCGACTATTTCGGCCATATATATTTTATTCTACAAAATATTTTAATCTTATTCAAATTGGGTTAGAAATTAGACTTCAACAATTTTCTAATTACATATTTTTTTTATCTTATTCCGATTGTTTGATCAAAAGATATGATAAAAACAAAAACCGCAAAAACTGTTGTCTATTGCAAGAGTATTATTCCAATTCGAATTCTTATCTTTTCTTAATTTTTCGACCCTTCTTTTTCCTTATAAATAGAGGTCTTATCTCCCCTTTTTCAATCCTCAAAAAGATTGATCACAAAATCATTCTCTTCTCCCTCTTTACCGTATACACTAGCCTTCCATAATACTTCCCCTACGCACTCCAAGGAGTTCATACTTGACCCGAGGTTCTATCCTTAAACCAAGGCTTGAAAAGGTAGAATTAACTGAGGGTTTGGACCAAATCAACTCTTTTTTTAATATAATTTAATTTTGATTTGATTTATATTTTTATTGAAGTAACTAATAGTTTATTCATGATGTAGCAATTTATGGAAACGCGGAAAGTGAGTAATTAATCACTTAATTACTCTTATTTTTATTATTGCTACTAGTATCATGATAAGGTTTATTTATATTTTATTTGACTAATGATATTATTGTTAAATTGTTTCCAATATTAATGTTTATTCTATTATATATTTGTTGATCACTATATTGCATGTTAAAGGGAATATGTAGTTGAAAGTCACGACAAATAAGATAATTTGGACGACCGTTTAGGTTCCTTTTTTAATCTTATTGTTCAATCAAGTGATCATGATATTTTAGAATTATGTGTTCCATCAATGTTAAACCAATTTAGCTTAGTAATAGATTGGAGAAAATTGAATATTTTATTTGCATGCCTTTGAGATCGCATAAATCACTTTTCACTATAAGAATCGAGTAGAGGCCAATACGAGCGAATGTGAATCCATGACTCACTTCGTACCATAATTCCCGATCTTCCTTTTGCGGTTCCGAACCATATGGAGTTAGTAATCTCATGGATTTTGAATGGGGTGTAACCTTCACGGGTCAATTGTTATTTCCTATCGTTGTCCCTTTATTCGTGGTTGCCTATTATGATCCGTGAACGGTTTACAATTAAAAACTTGTTGGCGGCTCCCTACTTTCCTTGTCCCTAATCGTATTATGTCAATTCCCACTTCCTATGAGTGCCAAGCATATTTACCACATGCTTTTAACGTAGGCGCCCTTCAAATGTTGCCTACAATTTGGCGACTCCACTGGGGAGGATTCTTTGCTATTTATCGATTTGAGTGATTGATATTTAATTAAAATGAGTGGATGAGACTTGAAAGATTCTTGAATTGTATTCCTGCTATTTAATTTGCATTGTCACCTATGCATATGCTTTTTAGGTTACCTTTTTTTCCACAATAGTACGTGTTCTTTGTATGTGGCTAGCCCGGGGGATTTATGCTCTATCGATCCAAAAAAGCTCATGGCAATAAGGGTTCATCCAAGTTTTTAAATCTACCCAAACCATGGAGTCGAGTTTGGTTTCATCACAAACTCGCGGCGCCGCCCATTGGCATATACCCTCATGGGAGGCTGCCTTGCTAACGAGTTTAAACTCTTAACCATGGTACCTTTAGACACCCAAATTCTTGACCATAGAGGAACATAGAATTTGACTTTAGGTTGCGAAATTCATTGCATCAGGTGTGACAATCTGCTTATATGTGCATTTTTTTAATTGACTTTTTATTTTATTTTTTCACGTATCAAATCCTTATTTTTGTAAGTCGAGTCATAGTCTTTTTTTTTTATTTATTTATTTTTGAGTCAACCTAGATTTTTATTCTCGTATCCTGCATAAGAGTCAACTTGTTTTGGTCATAGCCGGAGTTCTAGAAAGAGTTACGTGTTGTATACCCTATGGATTTGTAGCCCCGAGGAATATCTTTCATTTGGAACTTGTTTCGTCCCAATCAAAGTAATATATCAAAAGTATATACTACAACCTGTTCAGTTTTGGTGTCTTTTTTGCATCAACTTTCTTTTTTTATTTTTTTTTTATCTTTTTGTGTCAAGCTAGTCTTAGCCATGTCCTTTAATCCGTGTCAACTCGTATAACATAGGATTATAGATTTTTATTTTTATTTATTTATTTATTATATCCATGAGTCCTAACTCTTCTAAAATTCTAGTCTTCTTTCTAGTTTCTTGTGATTTTTTGTGCTAACCTTAACATGTGTTCTTTGTCTTTGATTGTGGTTGATCTTATTTATGACTAACAATTTCCAATGGACCGTTTTCACCTAGTAAATAGCATAAATGTTAAAATTAGATGAAATTAATCAAGTTAGTTTGTCTTTTAGTCTTCAATGCTATTTGGTCATTGGGTCATTTGTTTTTCATGTCTAGCCATGCGATTATACCACGAGTCATGATAAACTCACCTAATAACACAATTTGAGTCATTGCACACACTTTGTGTTCGAGTAATGCACTATATATAGATTGTATACTAGGACCATGCATACATTGTTTTCCATCGTAATAGGAATGAGTGGAGTATTTCCCATCATTTTTAAAAATTGTTTCATATAATCATCCTTTTCAATCAGAGTATTGAGTGAATGCATTAAGTGTGTTCATCCTTACACAGTACTTGAGTCTAAAATCACTAGGCAATAGTTGGAAGGATAAGGGGAACGTCACTCCTTCCTTCCAATCAAAGCATCATCAACAACAAACTTTTTTCCTCACTAGGCGGCAAGAAGTAACTCATAAACAGCCGTGAAGACAAAGCAAGATGCAAGCTTCTCACCAAGATTTCATGTTTTCTTCTTCTTTTATTTCAAACCCTCCCCCCCTAAAAAGTCTAGCATAGCTTCTCCTTATCCATGTGTCACATTTCTTACCTTCTTCATAAATGAGCATCTCTTTCTTACATTCGATCATGTGATTAGCAAAAAAAAAAACAAAAAAAAAAAAACAAATTTTGAACCGAACACAAGGTATACCAATGATTTGAGGTACCTTTGCAACCCATTCATTCCCCATTACCATTCAATCACATATCCATTTCTTCATCAACCCCTTTGAGCCTTGTCTAACGATTGGCCTTATTTATTTAACCCACATTCATTTAATCTTGTGATTCGAAGGTGTGAAATTTGTGTAACATTCAAAAAGCAAGTTAAAAAAAAAACAAAGCAACAATAAAATAATGTCTAAGGGCAAGTGTTCTGATGTCTTTGATATGAACACATCTTAAATTGCGTCTCTCATCGAGTGCTTGGTACCGTGACTGAGAAACATGAATGCTAAGTGAGTGATGGACCGCATGATCATAGATTTCCTACATTGATTCAAAAGACTGAAAAAAAATCAAAGCAACGTTGAAAATAAACTTGCAAAATCCAAAATTTTCAAATTCACAATTACACATCTTGGGGATTCTCTCGGGCCTTGAGCCTTGTACCCTTTTCTTCTTTAAACCATCAAATTAACCATATTAAAACCCTTGAAAAACCTCTTTGATGTGTACATACACTTGTCCAAAGTTTGGTTAAAGCTACGTTCAGCCTTATTCCTAACGGATACGTAGGCAACTTCACATCGAGGTGCATCCACATTCATGTTCTCATTTATATTCATATCCATGCTTGATCGAGTCAAAGAATATCAAATGCTTACCCCTATCCATCTAGAGTTAGACTTGAGGAATTGAACCCACATCATTTAGCCTACCCAGCCTAAAGAGTCATCATCTTTGACTCTTCCCACATATATTTCAATCACCATAACCTTTGCAGCCAGCCTTAGTATCACATTCACACGCTTCACTCACACATCCATATCCATATCATATTTCCCTTTAAGAACCCTTTTTCATGAAATCTTGTTTCAAAACTGTGCATGCTTCATCATCTTTCAAGACAACATTCATTAGAAGAAACATTGTATATATGCTTAGCTTCCTAACCTGAGCAATGTTCATTGTTTCATGCATCGCATAATATGCTGAGCAACATTAATATATCAATGAATTTTTATCATACAAAGCATATCCTTCTTAGCTCCTTGACCTAAGCAGCATTCATTATGCAATAATCACTTCATCTGTATACGTGCTTAGCTTATAGACCTAAGTGACGTTCAAGATCGCTTCTTTACACCATATATGATGCTTAGCACCATGACCTAAGTTCATTAATATATCGTGTCACATGATGTAATTGCCCTTAGCCTCTTGGCCTTAGGACATGCATCATGCATACATTATTTTCAAGACAAGAAATTCAATCCATGCAATTCATTTCATCTTGCTCAATGAGGAAGTTCAAAACTTCTTCCCTTTTTCACGTCTTTCCTTTTGGGGAAGTTAAAAAAAATTTCGAAATTTTTTCATCGAGGGAAGTTCGAAAATAAATCTTTTTTTCACATCTTTCTTTTTTGGGAGAATATCTGTACCCTCCACTCATGACAAAAACGACGAAATTTTTTTGCTTTTGCATCTTCGTTAGCTTGTGTCTGCACACACACCATATACACACACAAGCACAAGTTACATACAAGTCATGTCAAGTCAAGCTTGGTCAAGTTAGTTGGTCAAGTCAATCATAGTCTATACGAGTCCCTTGGAAAAATTTATTTTGCAAGTCCCAATTACAGCCCACGTCCGGGGACAAGCGACCATCTACATCCCACATTTGGGAATAAGCGAACCAGTTACAGCCCACATTCGGGGACAAGCGAACCTTTTACAACTCACGTTCGGGGACAAGCAAACGATCTACATCCCACATTTGGGGACAATCGAACTACCATCATTTCACGGTGCAAGGTTCTCAATACACAGAGACTTGCAATCTAGTTATCAGACAAGTTTTTCCTCAAGCATGGAAAATTGTCAGTCGTTGCCACCTCTCAAGGTGGAGAAGTCAACGATTATATCGTCTATCGACTTTCCTCAAGAATGGAAAGTATCATCCGGTAGTTTTCTTCAAGCATAGAAAGCTACCAAACTCATCTGTCGACTTTCCTCAAGAATGGAAAGTATTATCCGGTGGATTTCTTCAAGCATAGAAAACCGCAAAATTTATATGTTGACTTTCCTCAAGCATGGAAAGTATCATCCGGTAGATTTCTTCAAGCGTAGAAAGCTGCTAAAATCATATGTCAACTTTCCTCAAGCATGGAAAGTATTATCTAGTGCATTTATTCAAGCATAGAAAATCACCAAATTCATATGTTGACTTTCCTCAAGCATGGAAAGTGTCATCCAATATATTTCTTCAAGCATAGAAAGCTACCAAACTCATCTGTCGGCTTTCCTCAAGCATGGAAAGTATCTCAACAAAGCATCATCCGGTGGATTCCTTAAAGCACAGGAAGCTACCAAACTCATTTGTCACTGATACACTGGTGTCAGGTATGCATTCTATCCCTTTACTCTTTTATTTGTAGAACTACCATTTTTCAGTAAGTATCGGCGTATATAGATTGATTTAGGATCGCAAAATGTGTTAAATCATTCTCTGTCCCTATCAACTACTTTGACTATCATTTTCAAAATTGACGTTTCTACAAACTCAGTCAAAGTGGAGGCTTCTGTAGACACCTAAGAATATCTCCCCAAAACCAAATTCGATGATGAACAACCATTTCACCGCCATTATTGGTCGGGTTAAATCTATATTCAATCCCAATACATTTGTATTTAATCTTGAAGTGCTTAAATCCATATTCAATCCCAATACATTTCATAAACCAACCACAATCATAGCCCATTTCTCCAAACCATAACTTATTTTTCTCTTTTTGTGCCTTTAAACCCAAAATAAATAATTTCCTATCCCTAAAAATCATTCATTTCGTGTCCTTTAAAAAAAAACGTTTATACCAGTTTATTTTGGTCCATAGTTTGGCTACAATGATTAAATAGTTGGATGGGGCTTGAAAATAGACTTCTAACGATATATTATAAGCCCAAATCCGAGTAATAACTAATAAGTTATGGCCAAAATATTAAACTGAGCCTAAATCGAACCTAAGCCCACCTTACCTACGACCCAATGATCATGTGGAGGGTCCAAAGGATTTAATCCCATTCATAAAAAAATTAGGATTAATTAGAAGCTTATATGATTTTCTAAAAGATCTTAATTATCCTCTTTGAAAATATAAGATTAAAGAGTTAAAAATTGAATAAAACCTTATTTTTGAAAGTCCTAATTCTATTTGAATTGAAAGACATTCAAAGATAGTCAGATATTATTTTTGTGACTCATAGTTTTCATAAAATTCTTAAATGATTGGATAGCCCTTGAAATTATCATTCCAATGATAAATCATAATATCAATTCCGAGCTATTACAGAAAAGATATGAATGAAATATCAAACTCTATCCAAAGCTGACACGATCCCAATATATAGGCCATTTATTTTATTCTACAAAATATTTTAATCTAATTAAATTGGGTTAGAAAGAAGAATTCAACATCTTTTCAAAGACATTTTTATTTTATTTTATTCCAATTTATTGATACAAAGATATGATAAAAACAACAACTGCATAAACAGTTGTCTATCGCAAGAGTATTATTCCAATTTGAATTCTTATCTTTTCTTAATTCTTCACCCCTTAATTTTCCCTATAAATAGAGATCATATCTCCCCTTTTTCAATCCTCAACAGGCTTGATCACAAAATCATTCTCTTCTCCCTCTTTAGCCTAAACACTAGACTCCCTATTCTTCAATAATACTTCCCCTAAGCACTCCAAGGAGTCCATACTTGACCCGAGGTTCTATCCGTAAACAAAGGCGTAAAAAGGTAGAATTAACTGAAGGTTTGGACCAAATCAACTCAACTTTTAATTTAATTTAATTTAGATTAGACTTATATTTTATTGAAGTTACTAACAGTTTTTTCATGATGTAGCAATTCAAGGAAACACGGAAAGTGAGTAATTAATCACTTAAATACTCTTATTTTTATTCTTGCTGGTAATATAATGATTAGGTTTAGTTATATTTGATTTGACTAATGATATTATTTTTGAATTTTTTCCTATATTAATGTTTATTCTATTATATATATGTTGATCACTATGTTGCATGTTAAAGGGAATATGTAATTGAAAATCATGACTAATAAGATAATTTGGACGACCAGTTTAGGTTCCTTTTTAATCTTATTGTTTAATCAAGTGATCACGATATTTTAGAATTATGTATTGCATTAATATTAAACCAATTTAGCTTAATAATATATTGGATCAAATTGAATATTTTATTTGCATGCCTTTGATATCACATGAATCACTTTACACTATAAGAATCAAGTAGAGGCTAATACGGGCGAATATGACTCCATGACTCACTTCGTACCATCATCTGCAGCCCTCATTTCGTTGTTCTGAACCATATGGAGTTAGTAATATCATGGATTATAAATGGGGTGTAATCTTTACGACTGAATCGTTGTTGCATATCGTTGTCCCTTTATTCGTGGTTGCCTTTTATGTTCCGTGAACAGTTTACAAGTTCCATAAAAACTTGTTGACGACTCCTTACTTTCCTTATCCCTAATAGTATTATGTCAATTCTCACTTCCTATAAGTGCCAAGCATATTCGCCACATGCTTTTAACGTAGGCGCACTTTAAACGATGCCTACAGGTGGTGTCAAACACGATCAAATAAAGATGGACAACGATGATTATCATGAAGAACATGTCATATAATGCTAAATTCTACTTAAACAACTCACTTTCATGAAATTTTCTAAGAAAATCAATGAATTAGACCTTGGCCTAATTGATATCACTTACATGCATCCAATTAGTCAGTAATAAAGGCAAGAAATCAAGAATGCGCAATACATAAAACTCTACATAAATAATTCATTCTCATGCAATTATTAAATTAAAGGTGATCTTAATCTAATTCAAATCACTCTCATACATCTAAATTAGGGAACATCAAAGAATGTGCTACTAATAATCTCAAGCTATTAAGTGTCACACATTCATCAATTTATAGCATGAGTTCAATCAAATCATTATCAATAATCAATATTTATACATGTTTTTACCCCCTTCCCCTAGCTAAAAACTTAGCCTAGGGAAGAGAAACTATCCATCATAACAAAACTAAACAAGGATTCAATAAGCATAAAACTAAACATGATTAAAAACAAAGAAAAAAAATCCAACAAGTTCAACTAAAGAGATAGATGAAAATAAACAATATCAAAGCAAATAAATAAAACTAAAAGTAAGGATTAGAGATTACTAAAGAGAAACTTTATTAAAGATTGAAATTGGAAACTCTAGCATTGGATTGAAATAACCTTGACCAAGTCTTGAATACAATGAAGAAACTTAAAGAATAAGCTATTTCTCTCTATAAAATACTAGGTCTAATGTTAATTGAAAATAAGATGATTACAAAATTCAATAAGAAGGATATTTATATGCATCTTAAACTGCAAATAAAAACTTAAAGAGAGGCATCTCTTCACATTGCCGCGCCCTCTAATAAAAGGGTATGGATTCGTCAAGCCCCGCAGGCGACGCCTACGGGTGAAAAATAAAAAGGCCTCTCCAGATGAGGAGGGGTCGCGGCCTGGGAACAGGGGAGAGGTCAAGCTCAAATACCACGCCGCGGTTCCATGTGCTGCGCCCGCGGGTCAATGAGAAGAGACCTCTTCCAGGGCGCGGCTAGGCATCTACTAGAACACTTTAAGAAACTACAGTTGATCGTGGGTTGAGACTAGGTCGTTGAAACTAATCTTCCCTCGGCGAAACAAAATTTGTAATCTCTCAACACACCCTTAAAACTAGCATAGGAGTAAGTCGAGGGTCGAATCACTAGGAATGGGAGGTGAATGCTAATGCTAAAGCTAAGCTATCTCAATGTAATGAAGTAAGGTTTGTAAATTCCAAAGCAATCAAACAATCAAGAAGATATCAAATATATAAAACACTAGGGTTTAGGATCCACATATACTCGCAATGGGTACAACTAATTGGGATTAGGATTGACTAAGTCGAGTGTTGCGAGGGAAAATCAATAAAGAAATCAAGAGAGTATGGTAGGCTAATCTCCTAGAGGTAAAACTAGCGCCAACTACGCGAGACTCTAACTAGGAACTTTGCAAACCTACTCAATCGACAAAAGCAAGCCACAAATCAAATTTCCGTATCAATGTGAACTTACAATGCAATCTAGTGCAACAATCAAAGTTAGCTACTCTTCAATTAATCACACACATGCACTTAATCAATCAACCATTTTAATCACTACATTAACTCCATCAATTTCCCTGAATTAGCATTAATCCATTACTCATATATGCTTCACAAGTCCCCTAGCAAGAAAACAACTCATAATCCATGGAAATCAAGATAAAAACTAATCTAAATAACAATTTCTTCATCATCATATTAATCAAACTAACTCAATCACAAATTCAATTCAAACTTGAACAATAAAAAAAAAAATTGAAATCATAAGCTAAGATTGCATTAAAGTAAAAGATATCCTTACAAACATGTTCAATTTAATGGAGAAATTGCTTAGAATCATCAATCTTCAACATCAATCAAGAACTTCTCTCTCTACAATATGGAGTTTCTCTCTCTACAAAATGATCTAAAAATTTCTATTCTAATTCTCTCTCCCTAAAACTCTTCTAACTCTCTATCTAGAAAAAGAATGAAAATCTATATATAGTAAAACTAAGAAAGAGAAATTAGTTAGATCGTCCAAAATAGACCCGTACAGGTGCGACGAACTACAAGGGGGAGCGCGGATGCGCCAAAATGGGTACGGAACAGAGACCCAGAGAGGCGCACTTGTGCTCGAGGGAGGCGTGCCCGCGCCACCAGGCCGGGCGGCCGCGCCATAGTCTCGCGCGCCCGCGTTTTGGAACAAGGCATGCCTCTTCACCATCATATTGATGCTCCTCGTGCGTTCCACTCGATGCACTTGATAAACACGGGACCTTGTAGTTTCCAAACTCCATGATTTTGGTTTAAACACGAGAAATTGTGCCCCCACGGCTTAAAGTCTTTAGGAACTTGCACTTCTCCATGATTGAGCTTCCAATGTAGAACTTTAGGCACATTAATCAATGCCTAACTTCGGAAGAGGCCTCGGGAATCTATGGATAATAACCTTAACCTAAAGAATGAAAGAAAATAAGAAAATTAAATAGAAAATAACAAAATAAACCAAGAAATGCATAAAAATAGAAATTCAACTAAGAACATGTAAACTAAAGAAATAAAGAGTAAAATTAAGGAAAAGTTAGAGAAAAGAGCTATAAAATAGCATGAAATCCACCCTAAAGAGAACCAAATGAGTGCCATAAATGACACTAATCAAATTCCCTCAAGCTAAACTTTTGCTCGTCATCAAGCAAAACAAAGCAAGAAAGAATAAGGATGAAAAACTTATTCAAAAATGAAAAAGAAAGACATGAGACGGGAATATACACTAAGACTCACTATTGTAGGGTTGTTTTTAGCTACAACAAGCCCTTTAAACCCCAAAGTCGCCTATGAGGACGAGTAAGGTCTCGTAAAGTTTTCTTAAGAGATTAACCTTTAACTCTCCACCAACCTACATGAGGCAAACCCAAACAAGTAAAGTAAAAGAAAGAAAAGCAAAATTAAAACCTTTACGAATTAGACTTTACAAAATGACTACACTTCAAATGAATAAACATCTTTCTTAAGCAAATAGGGGTATGCACATTTCAAGATATCCGAGGTTGATTGAAACATAGAATATTCTAAGCGTAGAGAACTAATTATCACAATCCACCTTCATCCCATTTGTTCTTACCGCGTTCTTCCTATAGTCTCAAATCTCCCTCTAATGAGCATCTCAATAGCTCCTCAAAGGAGGCGGAAAATAATACACTTTTGGGCTACTCGACATCTTGACTTTGCATCCCCTCTCTTTAGGCTTTCACTCATAATTCCCTCCCTTGATATGTGACTCAACCTTTAGGTCGAAAGGTCTTTCCAAATGGTTGTAACGTCAGGGCAAAAAGGGTGAGGGTAGACTTAATATTTAAAAATTTGACAATATTCCTAATTAGTGAAGCAAAGGGTGATCAAACCTTCTCCTTATAACCAAGAAATCGCCAAACAAAAATAAACTAACTCCCCTAAGCTTATTAAAAGCTATAACCACAAGCATATATACAAAAAGCGTAAACGCTTCTCCTCCAAGCTTAAAGGAAGAATTGTCCTCAATGCTTGAAAAGGGAAAAGAATCGCATCATTTTTTCATTTTCAACTTTTTTTTTCTTCTATTTATTCATGTATTCAAAGAAATTGTCCTCGCCTCTTTTAAATTTGGACGGCTTTTTCCAAATTGCATTCATTATGTCCTTGCCTTTTTTAACTTTGGATGGATTTTTCCAATCATTCATATGCCATTATTCACAATATATAGAAAATACAAGCTTGCTTACAAATAGAACAAATATCCAATCTTATATACCACAAACTCTAAAAACACGACCATTTGCTTCACAAAAACCAAAAATGAGACAAAAAGAAACAAAAGACTCAAAATTCTAAAGATGTGGTTAGAAAAGAAGGGAAAAGGCTGAAATGGTTAGTAAGAAGGAAAATGGAAACCCAATGAACTAAAAAGAAAGAATATTAACCTAGAAAAGAAAAATTACCACCCCCACAAAGATGCCTTTATCCTCCCATAGATGGTTCGGTCTCGTGTTTGAGAATTATGAGTCAAGATTCAAGATTAGGCCCGCAATAGTCAAGGATCCATGCCATTCATGCAAATAAATGTTGAAGGCTTGAAAAATGATGGACCTTACATGGATGTAGAAAAAACTCACTACAGGTGTCAAATCGACTATAGGAAGAAATTACTAACATGCCACAAACAAGTAGAATCCGGTTTCATGATCCTCCTAGTTCTTAGACATGCTACCTTAGCATATATCTTTCTTAGAGTTAAACAAGAATATTCTCAAACCGTGCTTACCCATACCACTTAGGAAGATATTCATTCAAAAGCAAAAATCGGTTGTATATAGTCCAATTCAAAAGAAAAACATAAAGTAAAGCCTCAAAACATACCAAAAACCAAAATCAATAAGAAAGAAAAATAAAAGAAAAGAAAAGAGAAAAAGAAAAAAATAGATAGAGGAAGAGTAGGAAAATAAAGAAAGGAATGAAAATGTAAGTATAACACGTCATTCCCAATCAACAAGGAAGTGATCAATTGTAAACTTCGCCAATGATCCCAAACACTCCAGGTGTTATAAGCATCCATCCTCGAACCATTCAACTTCTCCTAAAACTAATCCTAAACTATGCATCCAAGAAAATAAAAAAGATAGAGAAAAATAAGAAAGCTCTCACTAGCTTCCGAGTAATGATAATAAAAAGAAATAGGCGATATAATCAACCATAACCTTCGTTGAGCTCCAGAGACAATAACATCATTATCAAAGCCATGTGAGAAGAAAAGTAGAAAAAGGAACTATATACAAAAGAAAACGGTTTGTAACTTCAGAACAAAATATGAAGAAACTACGAGTCAAAACTAGCCTAAACTATCAAAAAGCAAAGTTAAGAAAATAGGAACTAAATAACCAACTAAACACCTAACTAATCAACAAAGTACTAAACTACAAAATTTGGATTCAAGGGTTTGGATCACATAGGGGTGCACATAGGGGTAGTTAAGATCACCCCTATAGTCGCTCCCACCGGGAACACGGTAGTCATAGTTACCGTGCTCATCAGGGAATGAGCGAGTCTCGGTGTTGGACGCCGGGGGTCCTTGCCAATATGGGTACGTAGGTACCCCATCACCCCCAAAAGATGGTATAGGACCATTTTTGAGTGAAAAATAAGGGTAGATAATAAGGGGTGTGATGTCTCCCCGGTTAATACTTGCATCATATAATTGTTGTGTTGGAGAAACATACCTTGTTGCATCTCCGAAATTCCCCTAATTTGAGAGTAGAGGGCCTCAAATTCTTGATCATACATGCCCTCCAACCGGATTTTCATGCCCTTCATTTGAGCACTAAGGGCATCCAAGTCGGAGCTAGCAAATAGGTGTTATTCTTGATGATGATGATGTTGTTGTTGTTGTTAATGATGTTGTTGTGGTGGTGGCTCTTATCTTATTATTCATCACCCATTTATTCATCATCATCACAGTAGGGAGAGCGGTGACTCAAGGGGATATTCCAAATGTTCTCCACATTCTCGCGGTGTAGAGAAGTCAAGGAGGGGTTATAAAGATATCACCAATGCGTATTCTAGCTAGGCCAATCAAACACCTCGTCATCATCGTTCTTTGCTAGAAACTGAATTTGCTTCAATTTCTTGATGTCGAGGTAGAGAGAATCAACTTCCCCCACCGGAGTGCAAGACGGCAAATAGTTACCAAGCTCAATGTTGGTCACTAGCCTTGTGACCATGCTACCACAAGGAATCTCGTCGGATTCCCTATCTTGCAATCCTTGCCAATACTTCACAAAGGTGTACCCCAAATTTAAGCAACCACAAGACTCCTCACGAGTAGCCACCCAAAGAATCCTAAGCTCTAACTGATTCATTTTACCCAACTCTTGCTTCGAAAATAATGAATATCCCAAAAGCCGATGGAGAACTCGGAGACATGGTTGGTACACCTTACTAATCTTAGCATACCGGGTCACAAAGTCACCACACCCTGAAATCTCATCCCACCATGAGTTTTGATCATACTCATTTTTGAAAAAGAGCTTCGAATCCAAAATATCCGAATTCGGATTGAAGTCAAGGGCCGCATTGAACTCTTTAAAAGATTGATCAAAATGGATATTGAAGAGTTGAAATCAAACTCAGTAGTAACCTCCCTCAACTACAACATGATCAACTGTAGCCAAAAACTCCAAATTAGGTTGAACATAAGTACGGAAGCTACAGCTCACAAATAATCCCATACGAAGGTTGTTGAGCAATTCCCTTACATCTTCATTAATTCCCATCTTGGTCATATCCGGTTGGAAGTAATGTCGGGAAGGTTTAAGGGAACGATTATCTTTTAGTTTGGTGTACCTTGTCTTTTCTATAAGGTCGGTGATTCATAATTTGGGAATAAGGGTAGGTTGGCGAGGTTGTGAGGTAGAGGGGGAAAGAGTGGGTTCTTTAATGGTTACATTGGTCTTTCGTTTCTTGAGAAGGTTTTTTTTATGTGTTTAGACATGGTGATCTCCCGAAGATATTAGTTTAAAAATCGATCAAAATACACCACAAACACCACAAGAAACACCAACCAACAATTCAAGATGCCTCAATCACAATCCTTTACCAACACCGTCAATCAACAACTCACTACCAAAATCAAACAATCTCAAATTTACACAATCACCACCAATTCAAATCAACAATTGCTTTCCAAGAAATCACCATTCACAATGAAACCAATAACCAATGCTTAACAAACCAATATCGTACTACTAAAAATCCGACCTCATCCATTCTCAACAATCATGCTCAATTTAGCTACAAAACATCAAAAAACACAGTGTGAGGCAATAACAATCAATAAACAACATATATAATCATCAAAAATTCAACAGTAATAATCAAAATCACTAAAATTCATACTACTACTATTCACGACCATCAACAATCTAATACTTGCAACTATATGATATAATAATGCAATTAAGAGTAAAAGAAGATGATTACACCATACAAGATGAAAGATTGAACATGTTTTGGCCACCAATTCCCTCAAAATTTAAAAAGCCCAAATTTGTTAACAATGGATGAGAGAGATTGAAGGTTGAAATGGATGGAAGTAGTGTATTCTTTGTTGAAAAGGATGAAAATGTGGGAAGATTTGATTATTTTTTATGGAAATTTGGCTGATTATGTGAAGAAATTTGATGAGAGGGGTTAGGGTTTGTGCGGTTTTAGAGTGAGGGAGTAGACGGTGCGTTCGAGTGTGATAGGGAAGAAGGATAAATGAGAAAAAGAAAGGGGAAAAATGAAGATAATGCGCGGTTGCTGCAGGGCCGTGCACATGCGCGCGGCCGCGCCCTCCTTTGGAGCGCCCGCGCCAGACAGGTAACTTGCTTTTTCTTTTTTGGTGCGTTCATCTGTGGGCTTTTTGCTTAATATCATCTCGGAATTATTGAACCTAACGTAATGAATAGTTTCTAAACATAAAGAATGTGGGTTCAACATCCCTAAAATAATGATAAAACCAAAATGAACTCACCAAGTTTAAAATTTCTTCAAATTTTATCACAATCATTTCCCTATCTTATCTCACTAATATTTCTTACCCTTTTACCTCTAAATTCGATAAAATTGAACATATATCACATTGATAACCGCAAAACGGCAATCCATTGCTCTTGCCCATTTTAATTAATCCATTTCCATGAATTCACCCTATTATTCCAAAAGAAAAACAAGTGAAAGAAAAGAAAATAAAATTAAGAAAATTAAGAAAATATAAATCAAAAGAAAAGGTTAGAAATCTCCGGGTTGCCTCCCGGTTAGATCTTGCTTATGGTCCAAATCTCGATCCTTCCTCCAAATCATGGAGGGTCATAGGACACCACCTTATTCACCAGTGGCGAAAAGTACAAACTTTTCTTCAATTTTTAGCAAATTCTCATTGTTACTTGATGAAACCACATTTGCTTGAACTTAAAAAATAAACTTCTCATTCTTCAACTTCAATCTCATTCACTTCTTCCTAGAAGCCCTTGCCTTTTTCTTGGCTTTGTTCCTTCTTGTAGACGCGTTAATACCATCCACATCCTTGGAACCATCCTCCTCCTCTTGAGGACAAAGCTTAAACCAATGTGGAATGTCAATTACCTCTTCATCCATAGCCTTTGAAAGCACCTTTTCTTCTTCACTAACTTTCATGCCATCAAACTTCACAAGCACATCATCAAAAATCTCACGAACACCGTTAGTTGAAGAATTAACCACACACACATTATCCAATGAACGAAGGAAATTATCATTCATGACTCCTTTCACAAAAGACAAGGATTCATGCATCAGTTTTAGGTTAAACGTTTTTTTTCATTACCAACTCTCAAAGTGATACGGCCTCCCTTAATATCTATTAAAGCACCCAAGGTAGCTAAGAACGGTCTCCCTAAAATAATAGGAATGTGGTCATCCTCTTCAATTTCTAAGAAAGGTCATGTTCGTAGGAAGAAGTTCTCCTAGCTTAAGCTTCTTGAACACCAAGTAAGGCATAATGCTAACACCAGCACCTAAGTCACACAATGCATTTTCAAACAACTTACTCTTTATTTCGCAAGGAATGGAGAAATCACCTGGATCTTTCATCTTTTTTGGTAGGTCATTGTGAATCAATTCACTACAACACACACCAAGCGCTACCGAATCTATCTCATTGCACTCTCTCTTGCCACTGAAGATATCCTTAAGGAATTTTGAATATCTAGGCATTTGGGTCATAACTTCGGTGAGGGGGATAGAAAGATGGACCTCCTTCAACATGTCAAGGAATCTCCCAAATTGTTCATCTAATTTGTTCCTCATAAACTTTTGGGGATATGGAAGGTCAGGTTTTCTCTCTTCCTCTTGCACTCTCTCAAAACTCTTATTTTTCTCATGGACCTCCTCTTTGCTCACACTCTTTGACACATCTTTCTCCTTTTCCTCACTTGAATCAGAATCACTCTTCTTCTCATCCTCCTCACTATTTCTAGAAACTCTCTCTTCAAGCACTTTTCCACTCCTTGTGGTGATAGAATAAATGGGTTTCTTAGGATCAACTCCTTCAGATTGTAGTGAAGAAGGGCTAACACAATCTTTCAAAGTGTTGGCTGGTTAAGTGATTTTGGTTTCAAGCATCTTGTTATGTGTCATCATCTCATTGAACTTCTTATCATTCATCGACATGTAGGTGTTCAAAATTTTGGTTTGGTTCTCGATGATCTCCTCTAAGGTAGTCTTGGAAGATGGGGGTTGAGCATAAGAATTATAACCATTGCCTTGAGGTCTTGGAGCAAATCCGTGTGGGGGTCCCCTTTGGTTGTTGTTTTGAAAATTTTCCCTATTTTGATTGTTCCAATTACCTCGACCTTGATTGTTACCAAAATTTTGGTGTTGGCCACCAAAGCCATGAGATTGGCCTTGATTTCCATATAAACCCTTGGCTCTGGTTTTGATTACTATAACCTTTGTTGTTATAGTTACCTCGAAAACCTTAATTTCCTTGGTTCCTTTAACCACCATTGTTGTAGTTATCAAAATACCTTGTTGGTTAGAATTCCTATTCCCAAAATTCCTTGGACCATCAAATATTTGTCCATTTTTATTATTGGAAAAAAATTCACTTGCTCACAATCATTGTTTTAAACATTATCACAATTTCCAAAAGCATTTTGATAATTAGAAGAATCATGGTCATAAGACCCACAAACATCACAAAATACACAACCACTTGGCATATTACTCGAGGTAGAAGGAGGAGTAGAGTTAGAAGTACCTCTCCCTTTTATGTGGGAGGGAAGACTCAATGCAATCGAAGAGGCACTCTCTAGCTTGGCTTTAATCAATGTCATATACTTTCCCAAGTTTGAGATTTAGGAAGACAAGTTATTGATTTCATTGATATAATCAAGCGAATAAACCGTTGAGCCACTCGTGCTTATGGACTCTCTTTCTCCCTCTTGAAAATCCATGTAGTGATGAACTACATCTTCAATTATATCTACAACCTGTTCTTCGGTCTTGTTCATAATCGGTTCTCTGGCTCCGACATCAAGACACGACTTCCCTGGGGGCTCAATCCTCCATAAAAAATTTGTATGATTTGATTAGTTGGAATTCCATGATGAGGACATTCTCGTTGATACTCCTATTATCTTTCCCAAGCCTCATACAAACTCTTACTAGGATTTTTCTTGAAACTTTGGATTAGAGTTCTTTCCTTGGCGGTCTTCTTTTGAGGATATAAACAAGAAAGAAAATCCTTAGTAACCTCATCCCAAGTTCTCAAGGAATTAGGTTTCACTTCCTTTTGTAACCATTCCAAAGCCCTTCCAATTAGGGAAAACGGAAATAGCTTGAGCCTTATGAGTTCTTGAGAAACCCCATTGACCTTGATGTTATTACAATACTTCTCGAACTCTTTGACATGGTTTAGTGGGATTTCATGCTTGGCACAACTAAATTGCCTTCGTTCAATCATTGTTATCATTGTCGGCTTTATCTCAAAGTCATTGGCGAGATTTGTTGGTGGAGCTATGCCACTCTCAATCTATAAGCGCCGAGAGTTCCCAACTCCTCCAAAGCAACTCTTGGATTAGCTCCCATGCTTACTCGATTCTCCTCTTCTCTTTCTTGGTGAACTTCCTCTCTTGGAGAGCTTAGACTCAAAGAATGATTAGCAGCCCTTACCCTTGTTATTGTTCTCTTGATTTCAGGATCAAATGGCACTAAAGTCCTTCCTCTTATCCTACATATACAAACAACTCAAAGAAAATATCAATAGTACGGCTACAAATGTTGCCTAAAGGGAAAAATATTTTTGTATATTTGAATTTAAGTGAAGTAGACTCAACAACAATAGTAAACAACTACACCATTCTCCTGTAACAACGCCATTATGATCAAGGGTTGAGACTAGGTCGTTGAAACTAATTTTCCCTCGGCCAAACAAAATTTGTAATCTCTCAACACACCCTTATAACTAGCATAGGAGTAAGTCTAGGGTCGAACCACTCGAAAATGGGAGGTGAATGCTAATGCTAAAGCTAAACTATCTCGAAGTAACAAAGTAAGGTATGTAAATTCCAAAGCAATAAAAAAATCAAGAAGAAATCAAATACATCAAACACTAGGGTTAAGGATCTACATATACTCACAATGGATACAACTAATTTGGACTGGGATTGACTAAGTCGAGTGTTGCGAGGGAAAATCAATTAAGAAATCAAGAGAGTATGGTAGGCTAATCTCTTAAAGGTCAAACTAGCGCCAACTACGAGAGACTCTAACTAGGAACTTTGCAAACCTACTCAATCGACAAAAGCAAGCCACAAATCAATTTTCCGTATCAATGTGTACTAACAATGCAACCTAGTGCAACAATAAAAGTTAGGTACTCTTCAATTAATCACACACATGCCCTTAATAAATCAACCAATTTAATCACTACATCAACTCCATCAATTTCCCCCAATTATCATCAATCAATTACTCATATATGCTTCACCATTCCCCTAGTAAGAAAACTACTCACAATCCATGAAAATCAAGATCAAAACTAAGCTAAATTTTTTTTTTATCATCATAATATCAGTCAAACAAATTCATTCATAAATTCAATTCAAACTTGAACTATCAACATAACAATTGGAATCATAAGCTAAGATTGCATTAAAGTATAAGAGATCCTTACAAACTTGCTTCAATTCAATGAAGAAAATGCTTATAATCATCAATCTTCAATCATCAATCAAGAACTTCTCTCTCTATAATCTAGAGTTTCTCTCTCTATAAAATGATCTAAAAATTTATATTCTAATTCTCTCTCCCTAAAAACTCTTCTAAAACTCTCTCTAAAAGTAGAATGAAAATCTATATATACTAAAACTAAGAAACATAAATTAGTTAGATCATCCAAAATAAACCTGTCAGGCGCGGCCAACTACAAGGGGGAGAACGACCGCGCAATACTGGGTACGGAACAGAGACCCTGAGAGGCGCGCCCACGCCACCAGGCTATGCTGCCGCGCCATAATCGCACGAGCCCGCGCTTGGGAACAAGGCATCCGTCTTCACCATCATATCAATGCTCCTCATGCGTTCCACTCGATGCTCTTGATAAACATTAAACACGGGACCTTGCAGTTTCTAAACTCCATGATTGTGGGATCAACACGATGATTTGTTCCCCCACGGCTTGAAAGAACTGCCTAAAGTCTTTAGGAACTTGCACTTCTCCATGATTGTGCTTTAAATGGAGAACATTAGGCACCCTAATAAATGCCAAACTTGGGAAGGGGCCTCGGGAATCTATGGATAACGACCTTAACTTAAAAAATGAAAGAAAACAAGCAAAAAAAAAGAGAAAATAACAAAATAAACCAAGAAATGCATAAAAATAGAAATTAAACTAAGAAAATGCAAACTTAAGAAATTAAGAGTAAAATTAAGGAAAAGCTAGAGAAAAGGGCTTTAAAATAACATGAAATCCACCCTAAAGAGAACCAAATGAGTGACATAAATGACACTCATCAGTAGGCCAGCACCTCGCGCTCGTGACCTATGGCTTCGTGCCTGCGGCTCCTGTATGGTTGTCACCCTCTCATTGAGCATTTGTTTCCTCTCCATTTCTCAATATGAAACTATAGGCTTCTCCAAAAGAACCAACAATCTACAAAACAACGATGAAAAACTAAGAGAACATAAGAAATGGGAGAAAAAGAGGGGTGTAGACACCTAAAAATGTCTCCCTGAAACCAAACTCGATGATGAACAACCTTCCACTGCCGTTATTGGGTTTAGTATTTATTCTCCGGAGTGCTTAAAATCCATATTCGATCAAATTTAGTCAACAAATCAGTCAACTGTTTAGTCAACGCATAGTCCGATTTTTTTTACCTTGGCCTAAATCTTTTTATTCATTTCATATTATTTATTATTTTCGCCCAATTAATAAATAATAAACTGAAATAGTCCAAAATTATGAAACAACACTTAAAAATGTTGAGCGTAATTAGGGTATAAGTGAATCAAGACACAAAAATGGAAATAAATTCCACCGTGAAACAGGTGCCACGCCACGGGAAATTCCACCGCATCACGACATATTTTCCCGTGTCACGGTGCTCATCCTGTGACACGGGGTTGTTTCGTATTTTCTCCAAGTAAATCCTTCACGTGCTTTTATCTTCTGTAGGTCAATTCTTTCCTGTGTCACGACATATTTTGTCGTGTCGTGACATGCTGCTAACTTGTCGCGACATTATTTTTGTATGTTTTTTTTTTTTTTAGGGTTTCCTACATTCCCTCTACTCATTTTCCCTATAAATACCCCATCATTTCTGTTGTCTGGGGCATCAATTAACATTCTCTTCTTTCTTTTATGCTCTAGCCTAAACACTAGTCTACCTTATTCTTCCAAAATACCTCCCGTAAGTACTCGAAGGAGTCTGTACTTTACCCGAGCTTATGTCCTTAAACAAGGTGTGAAACGTAGAATTGTTTGAGGGTTTATCCCAAATCAACTCTATTTAATTTAATTTTAATTATTGTTTTATTTATTTCCTTGAAGTTACTAACTCGTTTATTTTTTTTAGTTGCAAGAAATCAAAATCAAAGTAGGGAATCATGTTCCTTTTATTTCTATTATTTTTCAAACGATTTTATATTGTTGGATTATTGTTAAATTTCTTCCAATATTAATGTGTATTCTATTATTATTAATGATAACCATATTGCATGTTTAAAGGGAATATGTAATTGAAAATCACGACTAATAAGATAATGTGGACAACCGGTTTAGGTTCCTTTTTAATCTTATTGTTTAATCAAGTGATCACCAATATTTTTGGATTATATGTTGCATTAATATTAAACATATTTAGCGTAATAATAGTTTGGAGGGAATGGAATCTTTGTTTGCAAGATTTTGAAATCGGAGGAATCACTTTTCACTATAAGAATCGAGTAGAGGCCGTACGGGCGAATATGATTCCATGACTAACTTCGTACTATCATCCTCGATCCTCCTTTCGTGGTTTCGAACCATATGAAGTTAGTAATCTCATGGATCACAAATGGGATGTAACTTTCACGGGTCAATCGTTGTTGCCTAAGGTTGTCCCTTTTCGTGGTTGCCCTAAATGATTCGTGAACGGTTTACAAGTTCCTTATAAACTTGTTAGCTGCACCATACTTTCCTTTTCCCTAATTGTATTATATCAATTCTGTGTCACGGAATAGGCACTTTGAGATGGAAAAATAAGCCGTGACACGGCAAGATTTCCCATTGCGCGATATCTTTTTTCGTGACGCGGTGGAATTTATTTCCATTTTTGCGTCCAGATTCACTTTTACCCTAATTACGCTAAGCATTTTTAAGTGTCGTTTCATAATTTCGGGCTATTTCAGTTTATTTTTTATTAATTAGGCTTAAATAACAAAAAATATGAAATGAATAAAAAGGTTTGGGCCAAAATAAAAATTGGACTATGCTTTGACTAAACATTACGACTAATTTTATGAACTAAGTTTGATTGGATTTGAATTTTAAGCACTCCAAGGATTAAATATTGAACCTGACCAATAATGGCGGTGAAAAGTTGTTCATCATTGGGTTTGGTTTCGGGGAGACATTTTTTGGTCTCTACAGAACCCCCACTTTGACAGAGTTTATAGAAATGTTAGTTTGGAAAACGATAGTTAAAGTAGTCGATAGGGACAGGGAATGATTTAAGACGTTCTAAGATCCTAAATCACCTGCAAAAAAGTGTTAGTTCCACAAATAAAAGAATAAAGAGATAAAATGCTTATCTAACACCAGTGTATCGGTTACAAATGAGTTTGGTAGCTTCCTATGCTTGAAAGAATCCACCGGATGACGTTTTGTTGAAATACATTCCATGCCTAAGGAAAGTTGACTGATGAGTTTTATAGCTTTATATGCTCAAAGAAATCTACCAGATGATGCTTTCCATGCTTGAGGAAAGTCGACACATGAATTTTGCGGTTTTCTATGCTTGAAAAAATCCACCAGATATTACTTTCATGGTTGAGCAAATCGATAAATAACTTTGGTAGTTTTCTACGCTTGAAGAAATCCACTGATTGAGATAGTTTCCATGTTTGAGGAAAAACTTGTCTAATTATGAGATTAAAAATATCTATGTATCGAGAACCTTGCGCCATGAAATGATGGTGGTTCGATTGTCCCCAAACGTGGGTTGTAGCTGGTTCGCTTGTCCCCGAACGTGGGCTGTAAATGATTTACACCTTCAAGTCGACTATCTGACCATAATAGGTGCTGAAAATATAAAGAATATGATTTTGATGCTTGCTAGGGATAAAATGGAAATTTAGGTACCATTTAATTATCAGTTATAATTTTTTGCATATTTTCGGTGAGAGAAAAACTGTCCAAAAGCTGCGAAAATCGTCCAAATCCGATCAAAGATGCTAGGAATATTTGCTGACAGCTACTAGGACCGTGTCATGCGACAGGGTGCCGTGATAGGGCAATTCCTACCGTCACGCGGTAAAAAATTACATGACACGAGATTCTTTTTCTTTGCTGAACTAGTCAACCTACTTCTAATTTAGCGCTTTTGACCTGCAATTACACTATGCCACGTTAGCCGCGTCGTTACACGGCAACGGATACCATGACAAGGGCATAACGCCATGTCACAGGTCTTGCTTGTTTTTCCCTTTGAATTTAAAATCTTCGGCCTCCCCTTCATTTCATTTTTTTTCATTTTCTCATTGAGATCAAGTTCACAATTTTTTCTACTCTTATAGCCTAGGTCGTCCCCCCCCTTTTTTCCTTAAATTACCGCGTCGCGACGGCCTGCATTATGACACAAGACATGATACACTGTCTCGGCGTAAAACACCGTGTTATGGTGTGCTTGAGAAGGTTTTTTCGGCTCCATCGTTGCTGCTGATCGAGATCACTGCAACTCCCACCACCATTTTTGTCGCATAGCGTGGGTTGGTACTGTGATCGGATGCCAGTTACCGTGTCATGGTGGTCTGTCTGCTCTCGTTGTTGTTGTTCGAATTCCTTGCTGCGATTTTTCGAGCTCCATTCACTCGTTTCTTCATCATTTTCACTCTAAACTTTTGCAAACTTTCCCATTTTCAAAGTCCTATAAGGATACATGTAATTTTTCTTGCCTTTTGTCTTGAATTTCACTTTAAATGAGTAATTTTATGTGAAAACCCTTGAAAAATCAAATTGGGGATTTTTTTTATTTTGAGTTTTATGTCAAAATTCTTGCCATGTATTAGGTTTTATATGAATGTTTGTTGGTTTGTGAGCAATTTGAGACTATGTTTGCATGATTTGGTGAAGAAATTAGCAAATCACCATTTTTGGTACTACTTTGTTCGTCAAATGGTGCTCTTGTTCTTGTTGTTTATTTGCACTTGAAATGATGAAATAAGTGTTTTAGATCTTGTAAAATATGCTATGATGTGCTGATCTATAATTTTTGTACAATTTCGAAACATGCTATTTTTTGTGTATGTACTATATTGTCATGGAGAACATAGTATCATGCAATTAGGAGAATTGTAGTATTAGTTTGTCATAGAGAAACTAAGTACTAGAAATAATTTTATTAATTTGCTAATGTTTAGACTTGAAGTAAAAATTTAGCGTATAACAGAAAATGCAACTTGAGGTAGCTGTTAAGCAGTTATATAATAAACAAGTAAATAACTTAGGAACTGATGCTAAGTATTTAGAATTTTTGTTTTTTGTTCAAACATAATAGCATGCCTCAAAAACAAGATCAAGATATTTCAACTCGTGGCCGTTGTCAGATTTTCCGAGAGGTCACTCCCACAGTTCTCAAGGACATAGAAGATGCCTTGGAGACCGAGCCTCGCCCCTTTACGAGTAGGGTAGGTGGACTCCACCTTCGTGGACACCAGACGAGTTGGTTTTCTATTGTGAGAACCATATCTCTCACCGTTCACTTACCGGTGTAGTCGATGACGTGCATCTCCATCATAGATTAGGAGCTGGAGACTTTATTCCCTAGCTATACAGGATCATCATAGTGGATCCTTTCACCAACGCCTTGTGGGAGTCTGCTGGTTTGGGAGATTTCTATTCAGCGGTTGTGGGTTTCGTAGCCCCTAAGGCTGTGGTTCGGCTATTGTTCGAGCACTGGTGGAGTATTTTTAGGCTACTACCAACAATTTCCACTTTCTTGGGGGGGGGGGGGGGAGATCACGGCGACTCCTTACGATTTCAGCACGATCAACAACTTACACTTCACGAAGCGCCCTGTACAGCAGAATCCTGACCTCACTTGGGGAGTGAGTGAGGTAGCGGATTTGTTAGGTCCTGTCGTTCAGCATATCAAGACTTGGCCAGTGCCTCAGGGTCGTCATAAGAGTGGGCGATTAGAGTTAGCTTCTGTTCCTGCCCATTATTTTGGCATAACTGAGACGATAACTAAGCAGCGATTACGGGTCTTTATCTTGATTCTTATTTCCTGGAATCTTTCTCATGATAGGAGCTCTCGTGCGCTTGTTTTCTAACTGTTGTCTCTCGTTGCAGCGTCATGGGTGCAGGAAGCTGAATGATCAGGCCCTTGTTGTTTATGTTATGTGGAGAGTCGTAGAGGTGACGATCTTTTCCTCTTCGTGTTTTTTTACCGGTTTTTCTAACTTACTTACGGATTATTCTTTTTGCAGCGTCGCGGAGCGTTCCATGATTTCCCTGTCGGAGCTAGCTAACGTGACCGAGGTAAGTCACAAGTGGAGTCCTGATGAGTGACATTTATGTCACTCCTAGGATAGTGTTTATGCCTTGTTTTGTAGTTGTTTTGTTGGTGTTTTGTAGTTGTTTTGTTCAAATAATGCGTGCATACATGTCTCAATGTGTTTTTAATGAAATCGCGTATATTCTTGAATGCTTGCCTTCATTGCTTGTTTGCACCGTTCCCTATACCTTATTGCTTCCCTTGGTGTTTGTGCTTAGGTTTTTGAAGTCTTGGATTGCATAGAAGAAGCCAAGGAAGCATGAGAAAAGAATCGAAGAAAGCAAGGTGCAAGGGCGCACACAATGTGCACAGGCGCGCGGCTGGAGTGCGCAGGCGCGCAGCCTTGTCCGAACCTGTATGCTGCTAAGACTTTTGATTAATTGGTTGTCCCAAATTGTTTTAAAATGCTTTGGGGAATTTCTATTAATATTTTGTTAGCTTAATTTCTAGGATTATGAGATATAATCGAGGCAGAGAGTTTTGCGCGGCCTGCGCGCGACTTGTGCATGGGCGTACACGCAACATGTGCGCGGGCGCACAGACATGTGCGCGGGCGCACAGACATGTGCGCGGGCGCACAGACATGTGCGCGGGCGCACAGACATGTGCGCGGGCGCACAGACATGTGCGCGGGCGCACAGACATGTGCGCGGGCGCGCAGCCAGTAGCACGGGCGCACACACCCAAGCAGCAAGTCGCACAACCCCCGAATGCGTTGGCGCACATCCCACTACGCGGGCGCATATATCTGTGCGAGGGCGCACAACGAGCCCCTGTTCAACTTTTTCGCAACTTCCTTTATATTTGCGAGCCTTGTTTTTGTATGGGAGAACTTCATATTTTTAGATCTTTTTCCTAGTTTTAGGGGAGCTTCTCTCTCTTAGGGTTAGATTAGGATTTTCTCTCTCTAGTTTAGGAGTAGTTGAGGAGTAGTTGTAGAGATAGAAAGCTCGGATTTCCATGGAGTTTTTTAGAGGTTGAAGAAGCAACTTTGTGGAACTTCTTCTCATCTATTCAATAAGGATTTTCTAACTTTCTCTCATCTTTATATCTTTGCTTAATTCTTATTTTTTGCTTTTTGTTTGTTGATTTGAGTAGATTAATTAGTTTGTTTGTTTAATCTTGTTTTTATTCTTATTTTACCTTGTTTTCCATGTCTTTCTTCATTATGTTAGCTTAGGTCTTGTTCTAAGAAATTGGATGAAGGTTATATTAATGAATTGAATGATTGATTGTGATTAGTATGAAATTGTTTCTTAATTATTGTGTATGGGTGATGCTTTTATGGATTAGAATCTTTCTAGCTAATCAATTCTATGCTCTTAATTGTGCTTTCAATCAATTGTGCGAGAGTGAGTTGGTTGAGAGCCCTATATTCTTCCATACCTTTGCTAGGCTAGTTGCACTAGAGTGAATTAGTTTAGTAGGATAATTAACATGCTTAATTGTGCGAGAGTGAGTTAAATGTATTGATGTTCCTAATCGAGGGCACTTTCATCTATTTGTATGATGTTGTTTAATGCATTGATGTGATTGGATTCCACTTTCCCTAGTTTTAGTTATTTTCTCTTAGTAGTGTTTGGTTAAATCTCTCTCTATCTCACAACCTTTCCTACTAGTCTAATTTGCACAAATTGATACACTTAGTCTTCGTGGTTCGACCCTTTACTTGCCACTAACTAGTTTAGTGTAAGTTTAGGTATTTTAAATTTCTAATTTGGTTAGGGTTAGTAGCTTAACGACCTACTTCTACCCTCGATCAAGTCCGTATCGAGTCTTCGCGGCTGCTGCGTCGGGGAACCTCTATTGTTGGTGTAAGAATCAATTTCACAGTGTATTATATTATACTTTGATGTTATTTTTCGGCATTCATTGCAATCTTCTATGGTTTTCAGATTGCTGTCAAGATCCAGTATCAGATTTGGGCTTGCATGATCGACCTTCCCGAGGGTTTGGAGCTTTCGGCGTGCCATACTATCTTCTTTGGTACATAACGCTTTGTTTGGTACCTTGGAGAGCATGTTGTTCGTCAGCACAACGCTGATCGCTTTGTGGTGTCATTCCCTCCATCTGAGTGGATTTTGGACTCACGCTTGTTGGGGGAGCCGCAGGACAAGAGGGAGCATTATACGTTTCTTGGCAGGAGTTCGTACGTATGGAGAGAGATTATTTCCAAGACTTTCTTCCTTACTTTGTCCCTCCGCCCCGTCTTCTCGAGGTTTGCTATTCTTTTATAATTTTATTTTACTAGTCCTTGTTTAAACCGTCGAATAACTTTATTATTCGATCATGTTTTAGACGACTGTTCGTCGTAGGGGGAAGGTTAAGCTCCCTCCTCAGTCCGTTCGTTACTAGGGATCGATTGACATTATTGAAGAGCATATTGCTGTTGCACCAAAGGGTTTTAGACAAGCGCAGGAGTCCCTGCCTAATGAGTTCGAGCCGATAAGCTTTTTGACATGTCTTTCAATCTTTTTAATACTTCATGTTAATGATTTTTTTGTTTCAAGTCATGCACTAAGATATGATGGGATTTATGATGTTGATTGATCCTTTGAAACATTATGTCATCAAGCTACGACATAGTGCGAGTTGTCAGAGTGGCTCAAACGATGCTTATGAGGTATATTCATCTGTTTCCTCATGTTTATCTTTTCTTGCATCACTAATATCTTTTCATTTTGTGTCTTTCAAGAGTGACGGAGGCGACAGAGGTCTCGCTCGCGCTCGAGGCATAGTCACTACAGACGATCCCCTGAGGTTTGTCAGCGTTCTTAGAGACAGCGGCAGCATCCTCAGACTTCTCGGCTATTTCAAGGACTTGTGACTCGGTAGCCACAATCACAGTTTTCTTAGCCGTTTCATGAGACTCAGTGCCAGCAACCTCGGCCTTGTCAGCCATTCCAGCCTTCATAGCCTCAGTCTAGGCCAGTCATTACTCATATGTACTAGGGCATATTTTCAGTACCATTATTTGGGACGATGCCTCCATCGACTCTTCCTATATCTTGGAGTCAGCCTACGTAGTTTATCAGCTGGACAGGATATGCTTTGAGTATATCATCTATTGGAGCTTTGGGGACTAGTAGGGATACTATATCTCGTACTCGGATGATGGAGGGTCTCTTTGATCTACCATTCCCTTACTCGCGATCTCAAGATGACACTTACCCTAATTTTGGATCTGGTGAGTATTGACCAAGGGTTTTTATTATGTACTTGGTTGACGACTCTTGACACTATTTATGTACCATGACTCACTTTACACTTTATGTATTTGGCATTATTTGCTTAATTTGTGTGCATGTTAGTGTGTGCTTGAGACTGAATGTGTGTGATTGTGCAAAAAAAAAAAATCGTTATTTTTCTTAAGTGGAGCGTACTGACCTTTCCCAAAAGAAAATAAAAAAAAATGGGAAATGTTTTACAACATCCCCAAAAGGAAAAAAATACAAATAAAAATGGGACAAGTTTTGCAGCTTCCCCAAGATAAAAAAAAAATAAAAATAAAAAAGGACAACTTTAACAACTTCCCCAAAATAAAAATAAAAATAAAAAATGGGACAAGTTTTACAACTTCCCCAAAAGGAAAAAAAATACAAATAAAAATGGGACAAGTTTTACAACTTCCCTCAAAGAAAATAAAAATAAAAATAAAATAAAGGGAGAATTTTATTAGGAATAAAACTCTCGAAAAAAGAGAGTGAAGGATAAACGGTGAAGTAAAACAAAAATCCGGCAAAAAAAGGTCAAGGGTAAAAACTAATAGTGCATGACCACCGTGACACGTGGGAAAATACCGCATCACGTTAAAAGGTTGCCGCTTCACGACAGTTTGTCCCGTGACACGGTTGAATTTATCGTGTTACGGTGCGTGAATTTTGCAGCGGTGTGTTTGCGCGTGCAATTGGATAGATTTTTTTGCGTTTTTAACTCTTTTGGCTATAAATTACGACTAGTTGATTCGTGATATGCATAATTACAAAACATAAAATATCTAGAATTTCATATTTCAATAATAATGTCTCAGAATTATGATAATATATTGCGTGACTGGTCATATCACTACAACAAAATAAAGCAAAGGTAATAGTGAAAAACCATTGCCTAATATAAAAAAAGTGTTGCCTTATAGCAAAGACAAGAAATATGAGGCGTAGTATATGCCCCCGTTGTCTATTCATAAGACAACACATTTTTATTCAAAGGCAACAATTTTGAAAACCAAGGTAAAATGATACATAAGGCAACACTTTTACAAAGACAACAAATGAAAAATGTTGCCATCTAAGGAGACAATTAAAAAATGTTTCTAAATGTTGCCATTCCCAAGCATTTAGTAGGTTGTAGGGCTCGAACTTGTGACTTTGCACTTCACCACCAACTCCACCAAACTTATATATATATATATATATATATATATATATATATATATATATGTTACACACACTCGCCATAAAAGCAACCAACATCTTAAATTATGTTGTCTTTTTAATATAAATGCTGCCGTAGATGGCAACATGGATATTAATGTTACATTTTCAAGCAATAGTTTTGTTATTGTTATCTTTTCATGCAACAATTATTATGGTTGTTGTCTTATACTAGAAAAAGGTAACACTTTAAGCGACTGTAGCCTTATATAGTCTAGAGCAACACTTTTTTATCTGTTACTTTAGTTCAAGGTAACAAATAAATATTGTTGCTTTAGATTACTAAGAGTATCATTTCTGTAAGTGTTGCAATCTTAAGTGTTGCCTATTCTCATTTTTTTTGTAGTGCATTATTTGACTAACACAGTCAAAAGAGAGCTAGAATGGTTTCATGTCAGAGGTTTATTAGCATTAAGGCATGTAGCCAATTGAACATGATTATCTAAGAGCAGCCTTAGATTATTGGAGTCTGGAAACTCGCTGTTTCAAGTTCGATTATGATGAAATTGTCCTCTATCGGAAGAATTTGGTGCTATCTTTGGCTTCCTTGCTAGAAATTTCGTTGTAATGCCTACTCTGCGTGTGTAGGCGTCGCTCGAAGTGCGCCTACGTTAAAAGCATGTGTGAATATGCTTGGAACTCATAGGAAGTGGGAATTGACATATATGATTAGGGACAAGGAAAGTAGGGAGCCGCCAACAAGTTTTTAAGGAACTTGTAAACCGTTCACAAATCATAAAAGGAAACCATGATTGAGGGACAATGATAGGCAACAACGATTGACCTGTGAAGGTTACACCCCATTCATAATCCATGAGATTACTAACTCAATATGGTTCGGAACCACGAAAGGAGGATCGGGGATGATTGGTTCGAAGTGAGTCATGAAGTCACATTCGCCCGTATTGGCCTCTACTCGATTCTTATAGTGAAAAGTGATTCCTGCGATTTCAAAGGCATACAAACAAATATTCAATTTGCTCCAAACTATTATTAAGTTAAATTGGTTAAATATTAATGCAACACATAATTCTAAAATATTTGCGATCACTTGAATTAAGTAACAAGATTAAAAACGAACCTAAACCGATTGTCCAAATTATCTTATTAGGCATGATTTTCAATTACATATTCCCTTTAACATGCAATATGGTGATCTAAAATAATGATAGAACAACATCAATATTGGAAGAAATTTAAAAATAATAGCGTTAGTCAAATCAAATAATAATAATAACCTAATCATGATGCTAGCAATAAGAATAAAAATAAGAGTAATTAAGTGATTAATTACTCACTTTCCGCGTTTCCTTGAATTGCTACATCATGAATAAACTGTTAGTAACTTCAATAAAAATATAAATTAAATGGAAATTAAATTAAATAAATGTAGATTTGATTTGGTCCAAACACTAAGTTAATTATACCTTTCACGCCTTGGTTTAAGTATAGAACTTCGGGTATTGTATGGACTCCTTGGAGTGCTTAGGGTAAGTATATATTATGGAAGAATAGGGAGGCTAGTGTTTAGGCTAAAGAGGGAGAATAGAATTATTTTATGATTAAGCTTGTTAATCATTGAAAAAGGGGTGATATTACCTCTATTTATAGAGAAAAAAGAGGGGTCGAAAAATTAAGGTAAGATCCGATTTAAATCGGAATAAAACTCGATAGACTGTAGTTTTTGCAGTTTTTGTTTTTATCATATCTTTTGATCCAGAAATTGGAATAAAATGAATAAGATATCGTTGGAAATACCTTGAAGTATAATTTCTAACCCAATTAGAATCAGATTAAAATATTTTGTAGAACAAAAGATATAGCCGAAATAGTGAGATGGTGTCAGTTTTGGATAGAGTTTGACATTTTATTCATATCTTTTCCGTTATAGCTCGGAATTGATATTATAATGTATCATTGGAAAGATAATTTCAAAGGCTATCCAAAAATATAAAATTTAGATAAAAAATATGAGGCACGAAATTTATATCTCTCTATCTTTGAACGTCTTTTAATTTGGATAGAATTAGGACTTTTAAAAAAGGAGTTTTATTCAATTTCAAACTCTTTAATTTTATGTTTTCAAAAATGAATAATTAAGATATTTTAGAAACTTATAGAAGCTAATAATTAATCCTAATTGGTTTAGGATTTGGATCAAATAATTTGTACCCTCCACATGATCATTGGGTCGTAGGTAAGGTGGGCTTAGGTTCGGTTTGGGCTAATTTAATATTATGGCCATAATTTAATCGTTATAACTCGGATTTGGGCTTATAATATATCGTTGGAAAGCTCTTTTCAAGCCCCATCCAACTGTTCAATCATTAGACCCAGATAATGGACCAAAATAAACTGGATGAAACGTTTTTATAAAAAGGACACGAAATGAATGATTTTAAAGGACACGAAATGAATTATTTTGTGTTTAAAGGCACGAAAAGAGGAAAATAAGTTATGGTTTAGGGGAAATGGGCTAGGAATCAGGTTGTTTTATGAAATGGAAATATGGATTTAAGCACTCTAAGATTAAATACTCAACCCGACCAATAATGGTGGTGAAAGGTTGTTCATCATCGGGTTTGGTTTTGGGGAGACATTTTTAGGTGTCTACAGCTTGAATATTATTACCAGGACTTTGAACGTCATATGAATTTAACATATCTAAATTTAAATAATATTGTGTGGGGTAATGAAGTAGATCTAGAAAAGCTTGCAAATTTATATTTTAATTGTCCTGTCTCTGTGTCCAATCACAAATATCGTAGAAGGGCTTATATTTTTTGCATGTTTAGCAAGCTTTTATTGGAAAACCATAGAGTAGGACATGCTTGTTTAGCATATGTGCTTAAAAATGTTAAATATATAAGATCCCATATGACTACTTGCCTTGGAGAAACTTTAATTGGTCTCGACAAAGTGAAATATGACCGGAAAGCCATCAGGATGGGCTCTATAGTACTGTGGCAGGTAAAAACAAGCTCAAGCTAACCCCCATGAACATGGTTTTTTTTTTTTTGTTTTTTTTTTTTTGCAGATTTGGTTGATGGAGCGTTTGGAACTCTTTGAAGCCCCTGACGATATTGAAAAATATGGTCCCAATGATCTCTTTCATAGGAATAAGAATAACTCTACATACATGTCATATGACGATTAGAAGGTGTTCTTTGCAATGGGGGAATTTTCTATTCGATAGGTGGTGCCTTGCTGGAGTCTCTCTAAGATGGTTGGAACGAATGATACACCATATTGTTGTGTTCCTTGTATGTCATATTTAACTTTTTATTGTCCTTCCCAATTTATGCGACAATATGGACTTAAACAAGTAGTTCCACGCTATAACGACAATCCTCTTGAAGTATCTTTGCATGACAGTAACGCTCACAAGTATGAGACCTATTGGATTAGAAGGCCTATGTTGATTGTTACCGCAAGCAACTAAGCTCCTCCCCCATGTCTATTGGATATAAGGCGTGGTTGAATCCTCGAAGTAGGAGGGAGCTAGTCGGATCACGTTAATTTGATGTCAAGAGACGACTTGGAAGTAAGAAGGAGCCTCTTAAAGATTGTCTAAGTCCGAGAACACAAGGGATTGAATTTAAAACTCCAATAATGCCTAAAAAGAAAAGTTATGTAAAAGTAAAGGGTGAAAGGGGTAAAAGGAGTAAAAGTTCAACTAGAGGTGTGACAGTTTGAGCTACAAAAGATACACTAATGGTGGAGGCCGACCTAGTTGAAAAGAAGAAGGAAGCTTTTAAAGTGTAGATGGAATAGACCAATATTGCTTTGCTTTTATGATTTAAGTTTTAATTTTTAAATAAGGCAAATGATGCAAATAGTTGTAGTCACATTTGTTTTAATAATAATAGCATATTTATTTTTCATTAAATAAAATTTGTAATGACTTCCCCCGTTTTTTTTTTTTTTTTTTTTTTTTTTTGGAGTCAAGAAGTTGGATGCAATGGAAGAATCAAACAAAATAATTCAATAAAAATCTGGGGAAAATGTCGTGACGTGGTGTACGCTGCAGTGGTACGGTGCCTTTGCTGCTACTTATGTGTGCCAAAATTATGTCGTTTTGGTTCATTTTCTGCCGTGCCGCGTTGTTTTCTTGACGTGACACGATGGTTGTAGGTATGTTCACGAAGAAAGGATTTTTATTTTTTAAAGTGGTCGATCCCCCTTGAGGGTTTTCCTATGTATTTTTAAAGGAATCAGGGCAAACTAGATCTATCAGGCCTTGAACCAATGCAACAAGGCATAAAATTTCTTGAGTTGATCCAAGTTAGTTAAATTATTGAAGCCGATGCCATCCATGTCCACTAATTGTGCTGCTCTGCCAGATAAAATAGACTTGAAAATGTATGGATCTGACCAGTTTGGTCTAAATTTTCCTCTTGGATACAACACGTTATTGCGAAGTGCCTTAAGTACTTAGTCACCTTCTTTAATATTCCTAGTCTTGAACTCTTTAATGAACTGTCTTGCCATACGTTGTTGGTAGATTTGGACATAATGCAAAGCTGGCAAGCGTTTTTCGTCAAGTAAGACAATGTCATCATATCTCGCTCTAATCCAATCGACTTCATCTATTTTGGTTTCCAACGCCACTACAAGAAAAATCTCTTTTCGTAGCGATTATTTCGTAGCGATTGTACATTCGCTACAATATGCAAGTATGTTTGTGAAATAATTAAGGATGTCGTATCACTTTTACAATCACAATGGTTTTCCCATATAAAATCGATACGGAAAACATAATAATACATATCCACACTATTTTTACACATTTACATAATTTTGAGAAATCGTATCATTTACAATCGCCACTAAATCCTAAAAATCGATACGAAAAACCTTTTAGACACTAGATATATAAATATAGTTTGACAAAGAATACATAAAATATGTCATAGCTTATTGATGAAACATTTAATATAAGAGTTTGAGGTTGCATGTTCGAATCTTGTAAAGATCTTACGCATATTTTTTTTTGAAGAAAATGAGTTAAACAGTTATAGCGATTGTAATCGCTACAATAATCACCACAATTGGATGTAGTTTTTCGTATCGATTATTGAGGCCAACCCCAGCGATATTGAAAACTACTACTAAAGGCTAAGGAAACGGGGGATATTTTATCGAATGACCATTCGTTGGGAAAGCTTTTGTTGCAATACAATCGATACTAAAGGTTAAAATAATCGCTACGAAAAGGTTATTTTCTTGTAGTGCGCGATTCGTAGATAAGCGATTTTGAGATCTATTTGTTGCACAACTTCAACTCTTCATACACCAAAGAGAAAGGAGTAGCCCCCGTTGATGTTTGAACAGAAGTTTGATAACCCCAATGAGAAAAATGTAGCTGGCTTTGCCAATCTTTGTAATTGTTCGTCATCTTTTCGATGGTAGTTGTCACATTCTTATTGGTCGATTCAAGCGCACCATTTGTTTATGGTCTATAGGTTAACGATCTGTGATGTTTGATATGGTATTTTTGTAACAATTCTGCGCACTCGGCTTGGAAATACGTCCCATTATCACTAATCATTTCGTGTGGTAAACCATAGTGGCATATAATGTTTTTCTCGACGAATTGAGCTACACGTTTTGCTGTGAGTTTAGCATATGAAGCAGCCTCAACCGATTTGATGAAGTAGTTGATTGCTACAAGGATGAACTCGTGTCCTCCTTGTTCTGCTGGTGTTATCTTCCCAATGATGTCAATTACCCAAGTATAGAAAGGCTATGGAGAAGTATATGTGTAGAGAGGTGAAGGTGGAACGTGTTGCAAATTTGCGTAGACTTGACACTTCATACATTTCTTTGCATATTCGTGACATTCTCTCTCAATAGTAGTCAATAATAACCTTATCGTTAAATCTCTTGGACTAACATTTTAGTATTCATATGCATCACATTTATTCCGGCGTGAAGGTTTTCCATGGGTTTTATGGTTTTGTGCATTATTTTGATGGTTTTTCTAGTGTTTTCACCTTTATTTCTCTTCTTTTTGTGGATTTAGGTATTGTACGAGGTTCGGGTCTCGATAGTGATGATTTTTCAAGTTGGAAAAATGCTTGTTGAGTAAACTCATAGCATTGAGAAAGCTCAATATGCAAGGAAGTGGATGCTCCAAGTTCTAGCTCTTGCGCTCTCGAACCGTGCTCCAATTAAGAAGTGGTGTTGAACCCACTAAAAGAGATCCTAGCTACTGCCCTTACCATCATATATCATCCGCAGTTCACTGGTTCATTATCGAGCGCACGAAGCGGCGAAGAAGTCGGAAGAAACCCAATAGGAACGGGCGCGCAGCCAAGCCCCGTGGGCACACCACCCTTCACCCCGGGCGCGCATGGCTCAGATGCGGGTGCACGCCTCTTCTCGCGTGGTCTCTCCTCCCCTGCTTTCCGATTTTGCTCGATCTTTTTTAAGCGCCCCTATAAATACCTTTCTTTACCTGATTTTTATAGGAGATAATTAGACATAATTTTGATCATAATATTAGCTTAGTTGAGAGCTTCTCTCTCTATATTTAAGGTTAGTTAAGGAGTAGATTTTAGAGAGAGAAAGTGAGGAATTTTAATGGTGATTGAGAGATTGAAGGTCAATGGTGACTATTGTTTTGTAGACCTTCTCTGTTATTAATGAGCATTTCTAAATCTATCACATTTTATTGCTTGTTTATTATCCAAGTTTTTTTGGATTGATTTTGATGTTAAATGATTGATTAGTGTAGTTGATGATGATTTTAGATCATTTGTTTGGCTAGGAATTGGGTGAAACTTGTATGATTTATTGATTGTGATTAATTTTTGAATTATGTTGATTGATTGTTGTGATTATATTGATTAATAGAAATTGTGCATGTGAATAATTTGATTAGGCCTTGAGAGTTATGCTAGATTGCATTATGATTGCTATTGACACGAACAATCGATTTAGGAATTACAATTATCGATTGTTTTGGATTGTGATTCTCTTATTTTGTTATTCGAAGAGACATCTAACTTAACGATTAGGAGATAGATATTTGATTCCAATTCATTACTCTTATAGTTAGTCTTCACAACCTTTGATGGGCATGTTTGTCCCAAGTTGTTGCAATTGTCATGATTACTTGTTGATCCCCATTCTTAGTGTTTTATTTGTTTGGTTATTCGTTTTGTTAGTTGTTAGTGTAACCTCTGTAACCTTGTCTTCGACCTAGCTCAGGCGCCTTATTTGAAAGTGCTTGAACATTACCGTACCTTTGGGTTCGACCCTTGACTTGCCTCTATACTTGTATTAAGGTTTGTTAAATGTTTATTAAATTAGTTTGACTAAGGGAGGATTAGTCAACGACCTAGTTTCACCCCTCGTCAATATGGTGTCGATGACGGAGAACGTGTCTATGTTTGATTGTTTTTTATTTCTTGAGTCTAGGTCGTATATATTTTTCTTTTATTTGTTTTTTTTATTTTGTAAAAAAAATCATGTTTATTATTTCCTCAATACGAGAATGAGCTTTTTTGTGAACATTTCAACAGACTTGAGGGATTTCTTGAATATAATTGTTGTAATCTTTTGGAAGCTTGTGAGATTTATTATTTTGGTTTGAATGAACAAACTAGAGATGAAGTTGAAAGCATGCATGATGGTGAATTTAGAGTATTGTCAATTGATGATGCATGAGATTTCTATGTTTGATTTGCTTGGGATGTTTATAATAGGGGTAATAATGTAACTATTGTTGATGTGCAATGTCTTGATAATTCTAATATTAGCATGAAATCCCATTATTTTTCACATGATCCCATTAGTGAACTTAGAACGAATCCATTAATTTCTTTTTCCCCTTTTGGTCATTATGATGAAGTGAATGCTCAAGTTGATGCTAATGGTGTGTTTCAATTTTCTTCATAATTTAACATGCCTTCTTGTGATGTGCTTCGCTCCCTCAATAACGAATCTCATGTGTTTGATTATGCCCCCACTCCCCATTATTATGAATATGCTCATGATTTTAACGTTAATGATCCTACCCTTGTTTGTGACTCTTCTTTTACCATTGATCAAACATCTTCACCTTTTCATTATCCAAATTCTTGTGATGAGTCTCTAGTCCCTTATAGCGAAATTGATGAATCTTTGAGCGAGTTGGAGATGAATCCTAACCTAAGCCATTGGAAAGACAAATTATGGAAACTTTAAGGAGCCAATTGGAGATGATTAGGGAGCGTTAGGATTTTTGTAATGAAGAATCGAAAAAAAAGAAGAGTTAGAAAATAAATTGTCATTTTTGACGCTTTTTTGTGAAAAACCTATATCCAATGTGTGTGTTGAGGATTATGATGATTATTTTGAGCAACCAAGAGAGGTGAGGATCCTTTTTGTGAGCATTTGAGTGATGGTGAAGGTGTTTAGAGTGAAGATAGTGTAAATTTCGAAAAGCTCAACCCTCCTTCCTATCTTGATGAGTCTCTTATGCATGATTGAAATTCTTCTATCCATGAGTACTTGGACTCGTTTGAGGTTATGTCACATAAGTTCTTTATGGGTCAAAGTAAAACCCATATCCTTTAGATGAGTTCATTTAGAATGCTTTATGGGAGAGAGATAATTTTGAAATGAATTTGCATCCATTCATGCATGGTTTCGAGACTTTGGGCTTTAAGAAAGTTGAGGGAGTTTTTGTTCATGAATGTAGCGGAGGAGAATATGTAGTTCCTCTTGGAAGTTGGATGTTTGAGGGATATGGTGATCATGAGTGTTCTTCATTTGAGGATACCATGATTGAATTCCATGCTCTCATTGGTTATTTGAGGCATGGTGGTGAGAAACAGTTTATTTGTGAGACCATTGCTTCCTTTTTCCTCCTCTCATGTCCCTTTGTCAAGGAGTTTTAACCATATCTCTTACACTCCTATAACCCTCCCTTCCTTTGTTGATGAGCCTATTGGAGACCCCCTTGTCTATGATGATTTAAATGTGCCTCATTTGTCCAATAATGAGGAAAAGGGTGATATTGCCACCTAGAAATATTATGAGGAGAGTTTGCCTCTTCTTCTTCATCTTATTTTTCTTATTTTGTTGAATTTTCTTTTGATTCTTC